>NC_064827.1:76873634-78123634 GCF_024166365.1 Elephas maximus indicus | reverse complement strand
GGTGAAAATGGTGCTTCTGGAGAAGGTTAGGGTGAGGGGATTTCAAGATGTGTCAGTCACCAAGTTAGAAGCTTGATGAAGCTGCTCTGGGTGAGAGTGGGTAGAAGGCTGGGGTTGGGAACAGTAACGGCAGCAGCAGCAGCAGCAGCAGCAGCAGCAGCAACAGCCACCATTTCCTCAGAAGTTGCTGAATGCCATGTATTGTGCTAAGTGCTTTAGGTACATTATCTTTTTCAGTCCTTACACCAACTCCAAGGGGTATTACCCCTTTTTCCAAACGAGGAAACCAAGTTTCTGAGAGAATAATAAAGTTGTTCAAGGTCACATAGTGGGTTAGTGACAGGGTTAGGATTTGAGCCCAGGTCCCTCAGACTTCAAGCCACAGCTCTTCACCCTCCCTTACTTAGCCATTCACTTGTTCACTCCACGGTAATGTATTATAGAAAAGAAGAACTCTACATGGTCCATATATGCCCTTGTTCCCAGGAAACTCATAGCCCAGTGAAGGAGACAATAAAAATTACTATAGCCAACATTTACCGAGTACTTACTATGCACTAGCCAATGGGTGTTACACTTAATGTGTAACATCTCATTTAATTCTCACAACAGCCCGATGACATAGATCCTTTGCTGGTCCCACTTAACAAATGAGGAGAATGAGGCTCAACCACTGAGTGGTAGGACTAGAATCTGACCACAGAGCTCAAGCTCCCAGCTACACATTTGACTGTCCAAGGCCACCAAAGGGGCAGGACCATGGAAAGACAGGCACAGCAAGGCCATCCTGATCACCCCATCTCTGCCACACCTGATGGGACCCCAGGAACCTTGAATTTTGAAAATGAATTTGTTTTAGTAACGGAATCTTGGGCTGCACCTGCACCCACAGGGTGGAAAAGTCCTGGAAATTCCTTCCTGACCCAGTGATAAGAGCTGGAGGGTTGGACTTATCAATTGCCACTGTCACCCCCAACTGCTGCTCTCACCAGGATGGCTGCAACCATTTCCCATCAGCTCCAGAAGCCTTGTCTCTAGCTCCTATCAATTCGGTCTTCAAGGAATAAAATCTTACCTCCTTAACATGACCTCATCTTCTACCATACTCCTCTCCTCAGCCAAATGGTACGTCTCTCAGCTCCTCTAAAGAACTCCCTATAATTGCCCTTGCCTCAGGGTCTGTTCCAGTTATTGCTGCTATGTAACAAATTACCACCAAAACTTAGCAGCCTACACAACCATTTTATTATATGCATGGATTCTGTGGGTCAGGAATTCATATATAGAACAGCAGATTGTCTTGACCCTGCTCTATCTATGATGTCTGGGGCCTCAAAGAAAACTCTACAGCTGCGAGTGACTCATCACCTGGGGGTGACTTGATGGCTAGATGCTGGAATCATCTAGAGGCATCTTTCTTCATATGTCTCGGGGTTGACAATGGCTGTCAGCTGAAGCCTCCACCTACACATGGCCTCTGCGTGGACAGTTCAGGACAGCTGGACTTTTTAGCTCTAGCTTGGCTCAGGGGTCCAAAAGTAAGTGCCCCAGGGAACAAGGCAGAAGCTACATTGCCTTTTCTAGAAGTCATGCAGTGTCACTTCCACTGCATCCTACTGGTTACAAGCAAGTCACAAACCTACTCAGATTCAAGAGAAGAAGGCACAGGTTCCACCTCTCAATGGGAGGAGAATCAAGGTCACACTGTGGGCTGGGGGTATATTGTTGGGGCCATCTTTGAAAAAGCAATCTGCTACAGGGTTTCTATAATGAGCCCTGGTGGTACAACTGTTAACTGCTCAGCTGCTAACTGAAAGGCTGGCAGTTCCAACCTACCCAGTGGCTCCACGGGAGAAAGTCCTGGCAATCTGCTCCTGTAAAGATTACAGCCTAGAAAACCCTACGGGGCAGTTCGACTCTATCACATGGGGTAGCTATGAGTCGAAGTCAACTCGATGGCATCCAGCAACCACAGGGTCTTTATACACTATTCTCTCTGCCCAAACCATCCTCTCTCCAAGCTTGTCACTTGGCTAATTCTTAACCATGCTTCAGGTTTTAGCTTAAGTACCACTTCCTCAGAGAGTCTTCGCTGACTGCCTCGCCCAGGCTTAATCATGTCATCCCTTAGTGCCCAGCATTTCTCATGTACCACACTAGGTCTATCTCCTATCTAGGCTCTGAGCTCTCTAAGGACAGGGACTTTGGCTTCCTGGAACTAACTCAAGCAGGTTCCCAATAAACATTTCCTGAAAGGAAAGGAGAAAGGAAGGGAGGGAGGGAGGAGGGAAGGGAGAGAAGAGAGGAGAGGATGAACACAGTGGATCTGTTTACCCAGAGACAAGGAACACGATGCACTGTGCCTAGGGGTAGGGAGAATACCGCTCAAATTTTTCTCCCAATTTGTACCCAAACGTCATCACCACGACCAACCATCATCACTGAAAAAATTTTTTTTCAAAAGGAAATAAGAGTCACTACCATATTTTCACACAGCTGTTGTCCAAGCAGAGGGACAAACCTGTGCCTGCTGCTCCCTTCCCATGTTTGTCCTCTTCCACGTCTCTGCTTCCTGCCTGGGTGTCAGGGAGCAGGCCTGGCCCTTCCTCCTCTGTGCCTTCTCCCCAGCCTGATGATACCAATGATGTCTGTATGATGTTTACTTTGTAGGGTCTAACGTCAGCCATCTGTCTTGCTTTGCTTCTATAAATGTTTACTGAGCTCCACCTATATGGCAGGCTCTGTGCTGAGGACGCTGATGGAGTGACATCATTTGTTCCTAGAAGTGCCAATAAGAGGTCATATTCTGATGAAAACACTGACGCTGAGCAGGAACACAGAGCAGAAGCTCTGGGACTGTGGCCCCAGGCCCGCTAACTACAGAGTCTTGAGTTCAGCTCACTAATGGCACCCTTGGACCTGTGCCAAGCACTTTCCCGAGTGATCTCACAGAATCCTTGCTACAGCCCTTGGAGGCAGATTACTAATATTAGCCCATTTACAGATGCATGAAAGGGATATCCAAAGAGATGAAGTGACTTAATCAAGGCAACTCAGGTGGGAATGCAAATATTGCCCCCACCCCCTGCCTGTGATATTTCCACTGTCCTAAGCCACCGCCTTCTGCTAACTTAAGCACAGACGCTGCCCAGCTTCTGTGGTGACACCTCGGGCTCCCTCCCCAGGATTTAAAGATGAGAGTGAGGCCTCCGAGACCACAGTTGATGGGGAGAGGCACTCTGGGCTGAGCTGTTCCACCTGCCCACCTAGGGCTCTTGGGGGCAGTGCATAGGTGAGGGAACAATCCAGGGGGGAACCCCACTCCCAACTGCCTGCACAGCTGGAGTGGATCTAAACCCATTACCTGCATCAAAGGGGAAGCTCTCTGTCTCCGCAGAGCGCACCAGGAGCTGCTGGGGCTTTTGGGAGCGGGCTGGCCATGGAGCAGAGGTGGCCAGGCAATCCGTGCCAAGGAAGGAGGGGGCTGGAGAGTCGGCCGCCAAGCCAGGCTGGGGCGGGAGGGGCCGGGCCAGCTGGGGCCGGAGCTAGTGTGACATCACCGGGCGGCCCGCCTCTGTCTGGGCTGAGGGGAGGCCCGGAGCCTTTCTGGGGCCTGGGGGATCCTCTTGCACTGGTGGGTGGAGAGAAGTGCCTGCAGCCAACCAGGGTCAGGCTGCGCTCACAGTTTCCTCCGGCAGCATGTAAAGGCTCCACAAAGGAGTTGGGAGTTCAAATGAGGCTGCTGCAGACTGCCTGAGGATGAAGCCCCAGCCCTGAGTGGCACTGCCTGAGCCCCAGGACCTGCAGAGCAAGGCACTGAGGCAGTCGCTGGCCCCCACCGTGAGAGAAGGCAGGCTGTGAGCGACCCCAGCAGGACACCAGCCAGCCCCCGCCCCATCCCTGGCCGGAGCTCTGCTGTGGAGGCAAAGTGAGCAGAGGCCAGAGAGGCAGGGCTGCTTGGCGGCCAGTCTGGCCTGTGACTTGGGGACCCCCTCCTGGAGGCCATGGAAAGGCTGCCCCACTGACGGCCAAGGTGAAGCATGTGAGGAGCTGCTCTGGGAGCCAACCAGGAAGGAAGAGGTAAGGGGGCAGCGCTGTGGGCACACAGGGGCAGGGAGTGAGAGGCAGCAGCTGGCCCCATGGCCCAAGGTTCCAGAGCCCTGACCCCTCCATCTGGCGGGGGTGGGGGTGTGTACAGCTAAACCCAGAGGGGGTCACTCCTGCTTTCACTTGGAAGCAAACAAGAAATCTGCCAGGGGCAGAGCCTGTGGACACTTGGGTAGGGGGGTGGCCTTTGGGGGTGTGAGGTCATGTGCTGGAATTGCAAGGATTTCATCAGGAAGTTCCATTCTCTTTCCTCAGACAAAGAACTTCTGGGGTAAAGACAGGTAGGTTTCTGGGTACAGCTTGGCAGCAGGGGTGTGTATGTGTGTGTGGGTTTGTGTGTGTGGGTATGTGTGCTGATGTGAAGGCAGGGTAGCTAGAGGACTTAAGAAGTCCGTTTGTGAACTTTGCGTTCCTATGCACCCGGGCTAGAGATTATGCCAAGGCAAAAGCAAAAGCATGCGCTGATCCTAAGAGAGCCGGGAGCCCTTGTTGGGAAAGCTCCCTGGAGCTGAGCGCTTCTGCTCACCTCCCTCCAGCTGGTGAGGAGACAGGCAGAGGCATCCAGCACTGGAAGGGACATGTCACCCAGAGGTTTCTGCCTGTGACTTGGGGCAAAGTGCTGCCTCAACTTCCTCTCCATGCCAGAGAATGCTTGATTCCTCCTAGGACTGGACAGGACCTCAGCTCTCCAACTGGCTAGACGTGGCCTGGAAATGGGGGAGGACATGGCTTCTCTGGCACCCCAGTAGAGCTCCACATACCAAGTCCCTTGAAAGCACCCAGCGTTAGATAACATTTCCAAACAAATTCTTCACTGATCCCTCCCTTCTCCTTCTGTGATATGTGTGTCACGGGTCAGCTATTGCCTCTGCTGTGGGATTATGAGAGCTCCCAGAGGCCAGTTCGGTTACTCGAAAAAGGATCTCCTTTCACTGGGGCTCTGAGGAAAGTTGAGAATGCCACTTCTGAAGCTGGCCAAATGCATCCCACGTGTATTTTGTCCAAATCAAGGCAGAGTAGGGTAGTGCCCACGAGCTGGGTTCTAATCTTGGCTCTTTTAATTACGAGCCAAGTGACTCTGGCAGAACACTTAGCCTCTCTAAGCCTCAGATGATAATAGTGCCCATCTCATAGTAACAGCTAACACATATATTACATTTACCCTTGGCCAGACACTTATCAACTCATAGAATTCTCACAACCACCCTATGACACAGGTACTATCATTCATCCCTATCTTACAAGTGAGGAAACTGAGGCACAGAGGTTCAGTGATGTGCCCACGGCCACACAGCTAATAAGCGCTAGCACTGGGGTTTGAACCTGGCCATGTGGCTTCAGAGTGGGCACTCTGAACCACACTCTGCTGCTTTCTAGGAGCACACGTGATGAGGCCTTAGCACAATGCCTGGTGTGCAATAAACTCTCGGAAAATGTTATTACTGATATTGTAAACCATAACAATCAGAATACAGAGAGGGAAAACCAGAGACCCAATTTTTTCCCCTGTCCTGAATGTATCCTGCTAGGGTTTTCGGCATATGCCACAGGGCAGAGCCAATGCTGTGGCCATTACCACCACCTACACTGGGGGTCCTTCCAGGAGTGTGAAGGGGCTTTATGTTTGGGATGTGGGGCTAAGACCACCTGCAGAATGCTTGGATCCTAAAAGTCCACTCTAGGAAAAGTGTGGATGCACTGACAAAGGGACCTTGGGTGCACCTGATGCCAACCTTACAGGGAGAGCATCGTACCACCACACGGCACCACTTGTCTGCTGGTCTCCCCACCAGAACTTCAGTGGATGAGAAAAGTGAGTTACCTCAGTGCTGCAGGAGGTCTACAAAGCAGAAGGACCAATGGCCATGCCTGTCCTGGGGTTGCAGAGGGAGGGACAAGGACCGTTCCCCGACACCACACCCCTCACCAAGTCTGGCCACAATGTGAGCTCTTGGAAGCATTTTGAAAAGCTGACGTTGAATATTTGCTTCTCTAGTACAAGGCCTCTGGGGTTGCTGAAGCCACAGGTTTCCCTGCACCAGCCAGAATGATCGTGGCTCACTGTGCTCTCTGGGAAGCTCAGGCTGAGCAGAGATGCTGACTGACTTCATGTGCCTGCCTAGCAAAAATGGCACTAATTACTACTCAGTAAAGGCAGTCTTGGTGGAACAGAGAAAAACATATGAAGTACATGATCCAAGAGGAGACTGCACAGTATCACTGCAAGCTCTTGGGCAGAGCAACTAAGCCAGTTCACATCCATTCTTCCACCCCACAGTGATTTATTAAGTACCCACTGGGCTTCCTAAGGCACATGCATTATCTCATTTTATCCTCACCACAATCCTAGAAGGTAGGTCCTAGAAGGCTCGGAGAGGTTAAGTAACTTGCCCAAGGTCACACAGTTAATGATTACATGAGACTCAACCCAGGTCTGTCTGGTTCCAAAGCCCATGCCTTCCCCTACCTCACACTACTGCCCTGTTCGAGGTACCTTGACTTGTCTTATCCTAACCACCACCCCCCGGCCCCCAGCTGCCAAGTCTGTTTTGGTTGCTGTCCTACAGAATCTTAAATCCATGAGCTTCCCTGATTTTGATGTATCATTTACTCTACACAAAAGCCTACCTCTGAGATAGAACAGGCATTATTATTATCCCTCTTTCAGATGAGTGGAGCCCTGGTGGCATAGTGGTTAACAGCTATAGCTGCTAACCAAAAATTTGGCAGTTTGAGTTGACCAGCTGCTCCTTGGAAACTCTATGGGGCAGTTCTACTCTGTGCTATAGGGTTACCATGAGTCGGAATAGACTCGATGGCAATGGGTCTTGGTTTGGTTCAAACGAATGGTGGTAAGGACAGTGAGAGGTGAAACAGGGATTGCAAGCCAGGCTGACTTCAAAACCTGTGCACTTTGATACCCTGTGATGCTGCCTCCCACGGCAGTACCACAGAACTCTGGCACCAGTCTGGTGGAGATAGAGCCTTGGGGAAACATTTGTTTATGCATTTTCTACATCCCTACTTGGAGACTCCTTTAGGGTTTCAGAATCGGAACTCATGTCCTCACAGTCTACACTAGGCCACACTTGAGAAATTCCTGAGAAAACATCAGGGAGAAAGGAACCAGTAGCTATCTTAGAACAAACGTAACAGACAGCAGCCCCACCCAAGGCAGGTACGTTCAGCAACTGGCCTTTCGCTGAATCACAATCCGTTTAATCTGAAATGGCCTCAACTGACAGCAGTCGGATGAGGGAGGAGATGGGTGGAAGAGGGGTGGAGGTGGAATGAAAACAAGTATTGAGTGTCTACCATGTGTCAGACATACACGGTGGAGAGCAAACACAAACCCTGATCTTCCTTCCTAGAGCCTGTAGCCCAGCAGGAGGAGGTGGACAGTGGATCCAACAATCACACAAACACAGCTCTGAGAAAGCTGTAAAGAGGAGGCATGTGACATCCACTAAAATGAATAGTGCTGTCCCCATTTCACAGAGGCAGAAACTGAGGCACAGAGGGTATAGCACATCTCCCAAGGCCTTGCCACTAGACCTGTCTGACAAAGGCCGTGCTCATTCTATTCCAGCTTTCTGCCATCCTGGACAAACACACTGCGGAAATCTCAAGAATGAATCAATTCATTGAACAGTGTTTCTTTCCTATGAATTTATATAAAACACCCCAAATAGAAGGGTTATTCAGCCACAGGCAGCATGAGTTTGTGGTGATAGATAGGTTACGTCAGAAATATCATTCTGCAGGTCGTTTCTATGACAAATACTGCATTCCCTCACTTCAATGTGCATCAACTGCAAGCCATATGACTGATTAATAACAGCTTGGAGGGGGGTTAAATGATACAATGTCCCGTTACATGTACATATCAATTGCAAGACACATTCTGGTCACAGAAATGTTAAACTGTTGGGTGGGGGGAACCATGCCTCTTACAATCAAGCTATTATGTTAGGTCTGCTCTCTGGTGAAATCAGACTATCTTGGGGCCAGCAGCCCCAAGCCTCAGCCTCCCCCTCATCCTCCAGAAAGGCAGGGACAAAACTACTGCGCAGAAGCCCAGGATGAACTCTTATTTCCAAGGGATGCCTTAAGACCCACCCGGCTCCAGTCCTGTCCAAGAGGGTCCTACTCCAATCTCCCAGAGTGAAAGGCTGTGTCTGTCTTAGTTACTGCTGAACCTCCAACACCCACTCAGGGCGAGGTGAAGAAGATACCTGTGGAATGAATACTTGAATGAAGGATGCAGGCAAGCAAGTAAACCCAGGACCTCTAGCGAACAAACCCCTCAAACCCAGGATGCCACACCATTCCCCTCTGGTTGTCTACCAAGATCTACTCGGGGACACCTTCCCTCCCACCTCATCCCCTTCCCACCCCATGGCCCTGCCCAACCCCCACCCCAGCTAGATTAGGTGCCCCTATAGCCCTGAGGGAAACCCTGGTGGCACAGTGGTTAACAGCTACAGCTGCTAACCTAAAAGTCAACAGTTTGAATCCACCAGGCGCTCCTTGCAAACTGTACGGGGCAGTTCTACTCTGTCCTATAGGGTCGCTACGAGTCAGAATCGACCTGACGGCAACAGGGGCTTTTTTTTTATATAACCCCGAGAGCCACCCTTCTATCAGGACATTGACCACTGCTCTCTCTCTCTCCTACTACTGTGAGATCCTTGAGAGCAGGGACCTTGCCTGCCTTGGTTTTTTTTGAATGTTTGTTTTAATTTTTATTGAGCTTCAAGTGAACGTTTACAAATCAAGTCAGTCTGTCACATATAAGTTTATATACACCTTACTCCATACTCCCACTTGCTCTCCCCCTAATGAGTTAGCCCTTCCAGACTCTCCTTTCGTGACAATTTTGCCAGCTTCCAACCCTCTCTACCCTCCCATTCCCCCTCCAGACAGGAGATGCCAACACAGTCTCAAGTGTCCACCTGATACAAGTAGCTCACTCTTCATCAGCATCTCTCTCCAACCCATTGTCCAGTCCCTTCCACGTCTGATGAGTTGTCTTCGGGAATGGTTCCTGTCCTGGGCCAACAGAAGGTTTGGGGACCATGACCGCCGGGATTCCTCTAGTCTCAGTCAGACCATTAAGTATGGTCTTTTTGTGAGAATTTGGGGTCTGCATCCCACTGATCTCCTGCTCCCTCTGGGGTTCTCTGTTGGGCTCCCTGTCAGGGCAGTCATCGGTTGTGGCCAGGCACCAACTAGTTCTTCTGGTCTCAGGATGATGTAAGTCTCTGGTTCATGTGGCCCTTTCTGTCTCTTGGGCTCATAGTTATCGTGTGACCTTGGTGTTCTTCATTCTCCTTTGCTCCAGGTGGGCTGAGACCAATTGATGCATCTTAGATGGCCGCTTGTTAGCATTTAAGACCCCAGACGCCACATTTCAAAGTGGGATGCAGAATGTTTTCATAATAGAATTTATTTTGCCAATTGACTTAGAAGTGCCCTTGAACCATAGTCCCCAAACCTTCGCCCTTGCTCCGCTGACCTTTGAAGCATTCAGTTTATCCAGGAAACTTCTTTGCTTTTGGTTCAGTCCAGTTGAGCTGACCGTCCATGTATTGAGTATTGTCCTTCCCTTCACCTAAAGTAGTTCTTATCTACTAACTAATCATTAAAAACCCTCTCCCACCCTTCCTCCCTCCCCTCCTCGTAACCACAAAAGTATGTGTTCTTCTCAGTTTATACTATTTCTCAAGATCTTATAATAGTGGTCTTATACAATATTTGTCCTTTTGCCTCTGACTAATTTCACTCAGCATAATGCCTTCCAGGTTCCTCCATGTTATGAAATGTTTCACAGATTCGTCACTGTTCTTTATCAATGCGTAGTATTCCATTGTGTGAATATACCACAATTTATTTAACCATTCATCCGTTGATGGACACCTTGGTTGCTTCCAGCTTTTTGCTATTGTAAACAGAGCCACAATAAACATGGGTGTGCATATATCTGTTCGTGTGAAGGCTCTTATTTCTCTAGGGTATACTCCGAGGAGTGGGATGTCTGGGTTGTATGGTAGTTCTATTTCTAACTGTTTAAGATAACGCCAGATAGATTTCCAAAGTGGTTGTACCATTTTACAATCCCACCAGCAGTGTATAAGAGTTCCAATCTCTCCGCAGCCTCTCCAACATTTATTATTTTGTGTTTTTTGGATTAATGCCAGCCTTGTTGGAGTGAGATAGAATCTCATCGTAGTTTTAATTTGCATTTCTCTAATGGCTAATGATCAAGAGCATTTTCTCATTTATCTCTTAGCTGCCTGAATATCTTCTTTAGTGAAGTGCGTGTTCATATCCTTTGCCCACTTCTTGATTGGGTTGTTTGTCTTTTTGTGGTTGAGTTTTGACAGAATCATGTAGATTTTAGAGATCAGGCGCTGGTCGGAGATGTCATAGCTGAAAATTCTTTCCCAGTCTGTAGGTGGTCTTTTTACTCTTTTGGTGAAGTCTTTAGATGAGCATAGGTGTTTGATTTTTAGGCACTCCCAGTTATCTGGTTTCTCTTCGTCATTTTTGGTAATGTTTTGTATTCTGTTTATGCCTTGTATTAGGGCTCCTAACGTTGTCCCTATTTTTTCTTCCATGATCTTTATCGTTTTAGTCTTTATGTTTAGGTCTTTGATCCACTTGGAGTTAGTTTTTGTGCATGGTGTGAGGTATGGGTCCTGTTTCATTTTTTTGCAAATGGATATCCAGTTATGCCAGCACCATTTGTTAAGAAGACTATCTTTTCCCCAATTAACTGACACTGGGCCTTTGTCAAGTATCAGCTGCTCATATATGGATGGATTTATATCTGGATTCTCAATTCTGTTCCATCAGTCTATGTGCCTGTTGTTGTACCAGTACCAGCCGCCTTGTTTTTGCTCTATTGCCAGCCCCTGGCACAATGGCTGGTACAAGAGAAATGCTCAGGAAATACGCTTAATAAATGAAATCCTTGAATTCCTATTTAGTAACCCAGGTGCCATCCTGGGTACTAGATATTCAGAGGGGGAAACAGTCCTGATCCTGCTTTTAAGAAGCTCATAGTCTGGGAGGAGACAACTAACTAGATGAGTACAATCTGTATCTTGGGTGCTGTGATGGAGGCACCCACACTCACGCTACAGGAGCTGGAGAACGGAGTGGGAACCTCACTACAAATGTATGGCTTTAGAGAGAAGTGGACTCATGAGATAAACCTAGAGAGGAAGCCATGATTCATTAGGCGGAACTATGGGGGAAGGTGAGGCAAGAGCAACAGCATGTGCCAAGGCAGGGAGGCATGAAAACACAGGCTCTGATTTTAAGCAGGACACTGACATGATAAGATATGAGGTCTAGAAAGACAGCTCTGGAGCCACGTGCAATGTGGACTCCCAAAGGCAGGGAGGCCAGTTAAGATTGTGTGGGGAAGAAACCTGGCTCTGGATTAGACAAACCTGGTTCCAAGCCCAGCTCCACCTCTTTGTTGCTCTGTGTCCCTGGGCAAGTGACTTCATTTCTTGCCTCTGTTTCCTCTCTGAGAAATGGAGATAACCACAGCCCCTGCCTCACAAAGTTGCTGGGATTAGTGAGACAGGCAAAGAAAGTGCTTGTCCCAGTGCTCAACGGATGAGCTCATCCCAACTAGTCAAGGTGGTCCTGGTGCCAGTGGCCCTGCCTGCCCCAGACAAGCAGCTCCAAGCAAAGCCTGGATTTCCCAAGAAGCCACCCTAGAGCAGCACTGCCCACTCAGCTCCTAGCTGCTCCCTCTCGTCTGAGACTCCGCCAGTTCCAGGGCTCTGGAGCACACCAAGCACTGCTGGAAATGCAGCGGCCAACTCAGAAGCTGGGCTCTAAAATGGCTTCTGCAGACTCTGCTCTGTTGGCAGAGGCTCTTGGCACTGAGGGCAAAGTGTGCGGGCTTTGGGGGAATCTCAAAATGGTTCCCAAATAATGTAGCATGAAAAAGTAACAGCCATATCCTTGTCCCTCTGGCAAAGACCACCAGCTCCCCACTGCCTAACCACATCCCCTCTTGCCCTAAGATCTCACAGTGGGACCACGACCCACCTCCTCGTGAACTCAGCCCTTCCCAGGAGTCAGCAACTCAAAAGTGGCTGCAGCACATGGGCCTAGGGCATCAGGAGGATTCAACCCCCTCCCCCCTCCCCCACGCTACTCTTCCAGGCAAATTTGCTCCTAGATTATATGCTTTTCTGGTTCATGCCTGCGGGGTGGCAGGGGAGTGGGGGAAGGTTGGCTAAAATAACAAAATATCCCGTTGCATGTACACATCAATTTTAAGACACATTCTGATCACAGAAATGTTGAAATGCCGGCTGGGGGTTCAGAACCATGTCTCTTGTAATCAAGCTATAAGGGCCAGGCCCAGGTTACAGCAATACAAATGGCTGGCTGGCTGGCTGGGAAGGCTAAATTAATAAGTGGATGGAAGATTGGATGGATGGGAGAATGGTTTATTTGAAGATCTTACGAGAGCCGAGCTAAGATCTGGGATTTGGCTGAAGACTCCTTGGGTGCCCACACAGTCTTTTGGTGGGGAATGATTCACAAGATCCTAGGTTGGGAGGGGATGGCAGTTGGAGATCTGGATACTCCCTCTCTGGCCTCCAGGCTGGTAGTGAATCACCCAGGACAAATGATGCACAGTCCCTTCTCCAGGTTTTCTAAGGCGAGGATGCCACTGCTCACCTTAGATGCCCATTTTGGGGTCTTACCACCTGGATGATCAAAAGACTCTTTCTAACATCCAACAAAGCTCTCTCCTGTGCTGACCTGAAACTGTTTTGACTTATTCAGTCAATAGTGACTAAGAAGTGATCTGTATCCCTGTCATTAAACAAGCGAGCAAGCACGTTTTATTCATAGTGGTTGGAGAGGCATCATTGCTCAATGTGAGGGCACAGACACTGGAGTCGGACAACGAAACCCCAGTCCCAATATTTACTGCCAAGTGGCCTTGGGAAAGTGACCTAACCTTTCTGGACCTGAGTTTCCTCTACTGCAAAATGCAGCTAATAATTCTTTCCTCCTAAGTAAGGGAACCATATCATTTATTGCCAAAGAGAACACTTTTGAGAGTGAAAGGAGGTGTTATTGATACTTATTTAAGACAACAGGCCTCAACTGGGGCAAACCAGGGTACATGGTCCCCTACTTATGAGGTTGTATGAATCAGTGAGACAGAACAAAGAGAGCACAGCTGGGCATACAGAAAGTTTACAACAAGCAAATGACAGCTGTTATTATCAATACTATTGGTCATGCGGTCAGTTGGGCCCTTTAGTGCCTTTCCTTCTGGGCTTTTCCTTCGCTTGGACTCCTTCCCCATTCTAGATTACCAATTTACTGGAGTCCAACCCCGCTGGCATGCCTACATTTCAACCAGTTTTAGTAGAAACAACTGTGTCAACATTGAAACTTTGATTTGTCTCTTCGGTCCTGTTTTGTTTTAACAATCTTGATTCATGCTCATGTCCATCAGACTCACTCAAGCTCAGCTCAAGTTCCTCGCTGCCCAGAACCCAGACGTCAGGGGCCAGCTGGACATACTGGGGACAAGGTAGCACTTACAGATTTCCTCACTGCCTCTTACAGTGCTGGGGTGCCTCCTCTGGCCTGGACTTATGCTCGACCATCTGTGAACACAGAACAACATGGCAGGGCTGCTGGGGTAAGGAAGGGTAGATTCTATGAGTCCTCCAGGCAGGACTACAACCTGGACTGATGATGAAATACCATTCTGAGAGCTGGATTTAATTCAGAGATTTTCCTGGGATCAGTAGTCGTGGGGATCTCATGAGCGCTCCTGTCTTCCTCCTTCCTGGGAGGTCAGAGAACAATCTCTTTCATTTTGGCACTTCTTTAACGGGTATATTTTGAAGTATATTTTGGGGTTCTGTTACCAGCTTTGTCACCAAGTAATGTTTCCTCACCTGCAAATGGGGATAATTGTCAGCTCTGCTGTTAAACTAAAAAGGATCTTTGTTGAGAACTACAAAATTGTTGTAATATAAGTATACAAAGATTACGAGTGTGATTTGTGCCCCCTAGAGTTGCATAGTACTAAACTCAGCCTCCCTCTGAGGGCTGTTGGGAGAATTAAGTGAGATACTGTATATAAAATGCTTGGGTCACAGTAATAATCAGCTGTAATTATTATTTTCATTATTTGAATTTTTTTGTTCCTAAACTTGGGAGTGAGAACTCAAAAGAGTGCCCAAGTCAGCTGCTTCTGCCAGAGCACAGGATGTACAGGTCTGTTTTTGAAAACGATTTCTCCCACATAGTGGTCTCTCATCCGGGCTGCAGTGCCGTGGTGTGAGAGGGATGTGGACACATGGTGTGTGGCCCCACCACACCAGGCCAAGTGGGGACACTACAAAGCAGTCCACTGGAGGCTGGGTGAGACCCAAGCTCTGGAGAGGCTGCCTCTCAGTGTGCAAAGGCAGTCAGTCACGTGGAGTGGTCACGCTGGCTTCACTTGTGGAGAGGGAAAACCCATGCATAATGGAAACTCCTCACAATACAATGTGGAAAAGCAATTTTAAGAATCATTTTTATTTTAATTTCTAAGCCAAGGAAAACAGTTGGATTTGCTTTTCTTTGTTGGTCATAGGAAGAAACCAAGGAGTATCGCTTTGATTGGAGTTGAGTTCTTCTCCAAGCCTAAGATGGCTAGAATGTTGGGGGGTTATTTCTCTTGGGATGTAATTAGTTGAATAAATATCAAGAGAGCAAGAGTAAACAAATTCATTACTGCTCATCAAGAACTGCCAAGTTAGCAAATACCTTGGGGTGGGGGGGAAGGTGGGTGTGTAGTTGGAATCTTTAAGGAAAATAAATAACTCCAAGGCCAAGGGTGGCACAAAGAGCATGGCCCTTGGTATCAGGCAGACCTGAGTTCTAGACCCAGCTCTGCCTCTTACCTGCTGTGAGTTCCTAGGTAAGTCACTTGGCCTTGTTTAGGTTTCAGAGTCTTCATTTATAAAATGAGGGGAATAATAACCTTGCTAGACTACCTGGGACCCTGCATGCCAGGTACCCAGCACGGTGCCCTGTTCCTCCCTGTTTATAACCCAATCTGCTCTAAATCACTCCTGCTAAGCCCAGACCCCATAGAAACAAAACAGTAGGACCCAGAATCTTACAGCTTCAAGACTGGACCCACTACTTGCAATGTGACCAATAAGCAAGTTACCTGACACTCTTTGAGCTTCAGTTTCCTCACTCTCAAAATGGGCATAATAACTAAATGAGATAATGTATATCTAAAGGGCCATGTGAACCCAAAAACCTATGTGTTAGTTGTCAAGTCTGGTTTATTTTTTAATCTAACAATCACAAGAAATGCTCCTTAAAGACATCACAGTCTGTAATGATGTCTGCATGTCTCTTGCCTTTCCACCCTGTGCCTGGCACTGTGCGAGACGCTAGGGACACCAACACAGCCAGGGCCCAGTCTAACCAGTGGACTGCTTCAGGGCCTGGGCAGTGAGGCCAGACAGACCTCCTGGGTTAGAGCCCAGCTCTGTAACTGGATCAAGGGACTCCAAGTCCTTCTCTGTAAAATGGGAATAATGTGACACCTCCTCATAGGGTTACTGTAAGGATTCGAAGAGACGATAAAACTGCTCAACATACCACCTGCTATATTCAGCACTCCTTAATGTGAGTTTTTATCATTACCGTTGTTGTTGCTGTCCTTGTTATCATATTCCAATTACATTATTCCAATCTCTAGTTTCCGAAGTGCTTCCATGTTCCTTACCTAGTGTATGAAGCAGGGTTGATCACCTTCATTTCACAGAAGAGGCTTACTTAGCCTTTGGGATCTCAAGTCCAAGTGCACAGAGCTTTTCCCAGGAAGCTGTGACAGCCCACACTTGGGAGAGGAAGAACTCAACTATTAATTACAGCCCTCCTGGATCGTCAGGCCTGGGAAGGTTTGGAAACAACCCTTACCTGGAGCCAAGTTGCCTTCCTGGGCCTCTCTGGCAGCTTGTTGGCCAAGGTGAAGGCCACAGCAGCACAGAGAAGTGTTTGTCACCAGCTGCCGCAGGTGAGTAGCCTGCAGAAGGCAACAGCCCCAACAGGCCCACCCTAGCCAGGAGGGCAGGTCCTCCCCATTGTTCTCTGGCAGGCGCTGCCGCCAGCACAGGAGCAGCCAAAGTGCCGTTGGAAACCAGGCAAACACTGACAAACTCAGCCTGGTTTCCACTGACGTCACTGCAGGACTGCTTCATAGGAGAATCCAAACCAGAGGCATGAACACATCTTTCTCTGCCTGGGCTGGAAAAGCCTGAGCCAGCCATTGAACCACTCTTGGGCTTTGTCATTAAGTGAAAAACAGCTGAGCATGGCCTTGGGGAGCACAGGGTCTGTTTTGTAACTGCTCAGTGGCTGGCACAAGGTGGAGCCAGGGCCCAGGCTGCTTACCTGAAAAGCCCCCAAAATGGCCTGGGAAGACAAAACCTTCAGGTCCTATGCTGTGGTTTTTAGGTCCCTGGGGTGGCACAAACAGTCTGCGCTCGACTACTAACCTAAAGATCGACGGGTCATTAATGTGAAATCATAAAGTGGTGATACTAATGCTTTTTTACTACTGAAAACCAGACAAAGCACATTTCTGTGTAGTCATTAAACATCTGAAGGTTTAAGTCCATCAGACCAGGACTGATCTTGGGGAAGTCATTTAGCCTCTATGAATCTCAGTTTCTCATCTGTAAAATGGAAATAACCACAGTATCTACCTTAAAAGGACATTGTAAGCCTTCAATAAAACAAGAAAACATTTGTACAATCCTTGATGCAGGGTCAAGTACATAGTGGGTACTTTACATTGCTAATAAATATCATAAATGACCCCTCTTCTGTGCAGCAACGATGCTCTCTTAGGCAGTCACTTCCCCATGAGATCCTCCGGCCCTGGTGTATCCCTTGTCACAGCAGCAACAGTTAGTGGACGTGTCTTTTCATTTAGGCAACAAATATTTATTGAGCTCCTACGCATTCCCGGCCATGTGCTAGGCACTGCGAATGAAGCAGTGACCAAAACAGAGAAAACCCCTAGCCTCATGGAGCTTACATTCAGGGAGAGGGGTGGTAGGGAGGCAGGCAGTATATGTCTGATGATGACAAGGAAGGACTCTGGAGAGGGTGGGTGGCAAGGTCACAATTTTATATAAGCAGAGAGGGCCGAACTGAGGAAGAGATAATGCAACAAAGACCTGAAAGAGGTAAGGGAACAAGACCTGAGGAAATAGGGAAATGTTTCCAGACAGAGAACAGCAAGTGCAAAGGCCCTGAGTCATGAGCGAACTTGATGAGCTTAAGGAACATCCAAGAGGCCAGTGTAGCTGGAGTGAGGTGAGCTAGGAGGAGGAAAGCAAGAGATGAGGTCAGCAAGGTAGCAGGGACCAGATCATGGAGGGCCTTAAAGACTGACTGACATTTTTCTCCAAGATGGGGAGCCACTGGAGCATTCTGAATAGAAGAGTGATCTGATCTGACTACTGATATGACCACACTGGCTGCCGGATTGAGAATATTCTGTAGGGTGGGCAAGAGCAGGAGCAGGGAGCCCAGTTAGGAAACTACTGCAGTAGTCCAGGCAAGAGGTGAAGGTGGTTGCACCAGGGTAGTGGCAGGAAGGTAGAGGGAAACAATAGGATTCTGGAAATACTTCTCGGATATTGCTATTCTAATTTTGTGGTGAATTAGCTATGGGAATCAAAAGAGAGAAAGGAGTCAAGGATGACTCCAAGGTTTTGGGCCTGAGCACTAAAAGAACAGAGCTGTCATTCACTAACACAGGAAAAACTATGGGATGAACAGGTTGGGATAGGGGTGTGGGGAAAACCAGGAGTACATTTTTGGATAAGTTAAGTCTGAGATGCCTAGTAAATATTTGAGTGGTAGTGTCACAGAGGCTGTTGCATGTATGAGTCAAGGGGAGCAGTCTGGGCTGGAGAAATAATGTGGGAGTCATCAGTGCTTGAAGGTCATCAAAGCCACAAGACTGGAGGAGATCATCAAGGTAAATAAGAGGTCTGAGGGCTGAGCTCTGGGCCCTCAGAGGATAGGAATAGGAGAATGAATGAGCTATGGAGAATGAAAGAGCAGCCAGTTAAGATAGCAGGAAAGGGTGGTGTCTTAAAAAGGAAGTTCAAGAAGGAAATGATCATTTATGCCCCACATTGCTGACAGGCAAAGTAATAATAAGATGAGGACTGAGAACAAGACCATTGGATCTGGAAAATGGGGGCCACTGGTGATTTTGTCTAGAACACTTGCAGTGGAGGGGAGGGGGCAAAGGCCTGCTGGGAGTAGGATCAAGGGAAAAACAGAAGAGAGGAACTGGAAACAGTGAGCAAAGGCAACTCTTTGGAGGGTTCTGCTAAAACAGGAGCAGAGAAACGAAACAACAGTAGCTGGAGAGGCGATGTGAGGTCAAGAGAGGATTTTCTTTAAGTTGAGAGAAAAAACTGCATGATTGTAGGAAACATGTGATTATGTAGGAGAGATGGGGAGAAGTGCTGGAGCAATGACCTTTAGTAGGCAAGAGGAGGGATCTAGTACACGTTCCCTCCCTCTTGGCCTGGCTAACTCCTACTCATCCCTCAAGGGTCAGTGTAAAGGTCACTTTCTCAGGGAAGCTTCCCTGACCCCTCCGATTATGCTACTTCAACTGTCATTCCCTTTCACAGCACATGATACTTCTGCTTCACAGCACTTATAAATTGTGTAACAACGCGTAAGCCCTGTGAGGGCAGGGGCTGGGTTTGTCTTGTTTGCAGCAGTAGCTCCAACAGCTAGCATACTGCCTGGAACACAGTAGATGTTCATTGGATAGCTGGTGAAGGAAGAAACAGTCCAAGAACAGAACTGAAACAAATCCTGAGACACGTGTCTGTTTTTTGCTCCCGTTCTGATTTCATCACATTGCAATGATCAGGACCATGCAGTTACTGGCTGTTGCAAATACTTGGATTTAGAAGAGCTCAGTTGTTTGTTCCTGTTTGGGCTCTGTAGCTTGGCTAACACACAGACTAAAACCACGTGACCGGACATATCCTTCCACTGATATTGCCCACTACAAAGAGAACACATTCAATACCGTGTCTAGCAACTCACTCATTTAACAAATGTTTGCCAAAAGTCTCCTTAGCACAACATCGTAGGGATACAGGATTGATTCAGACATAGCAGCTGGTCTCATGGAGCTTAGAGTCCAGCAGAAGATACCAATATCAAAAAGAACTACCATTGTTCACAACTGTGGTAGGTGCTACAAAGGGAAAGTCCAGGGGGTTATGCAAGTGTAGAATGGAGAGACAACAGTCTGAGGAGTCTGAGGCACAGGGAGAAGGGAGATTGGACATCTCTAGCTCTCCTCCCCAGCTTCAAGCTGCCCCAATGTCGTTCTCAGGCTCCAGGCTAGGAGCACAGCAAGAAGACTATGGGCATGGAGCTGGCTTCAGAAGCAGCAGGGCTGTAGCCTCCTGCCTTCAGATGCTCCATTCCCCTTTCTTTTACTTTCTATCTCTGCTGGGAGCTGTCTGTCTCCTTCTGTGACTTCCAGAAGGGCTGCCCTCCTCTCTGACTCCAGGAGAGTAGAACATGGCCTCCCGAAGCTGCACTTTTTAGAAAGATCTACCTGGCGAGAACGATGAAGTCATTTATGGCACAGGCCACCAGCAGCGTTGGGAACATCACTGATTTTGCCATTCTGTTTACTTTCAGGTTTTCATAGACTTTATTCACAAAGAATAACCATTTTGCAAGGACCATGAGGCCGCTGTGTGTGGCGTGCTGGTGGATGGGACTATTGGCCACCGTAGGAGCTGCTGCAGGCCAGGAGGATGGTTTTGAGGGCACTGAGGAAGGCACACAAAGTGAGTTCATTTACCTGAACAGGTACAAGCGGGCTGGTGAATCCTCAGACAAGTGCACCTACACCTTCATTGTGCCCCAGCAGCGGGTCACAGGCGCCATCTGTGTCAACTCCAAGGAGCCTGAGGTGCTCCTGGAGAACCGAGTGCATAAGCAGGAGCTGGAGCTGCTCAACAACGAGCTGCTCAAGCAGAAGCGGCAGATTGAAACGCTGCAGCAGCTCGTGGAAGTGGACGGCGGCATCGTGAGTGAGGTGAAGCTGCTACGCAAAGAGAGCCGCAACATGAACTCGCGGGTCACGCAGCTGTACATGCAGCTCCTGCATGAGATCATCCGAAAGCGGGACAACGCGCTGGAACTCTCCCAGCTGGAGAACAGGATCCTCAACCAGACGGCCGACATGCTGCAGCTGGCCAACAAGTACAAGGACCTGGAGCACAAGTACCAGCACCTGGCCACGCTGGCCCACAACCAGTCAGAGATCATCGCACAGCTCGAGGAGCACTGCCAGCGGGTACCCACAGCCAGACCTGTCCCCCAACCACCACCTGCCACACCACCCCGCGTCTACCAGCCACCCACCTACAACCGTATCATCAATCAGATCTCCACCAATGAGATCCAGAGTGACCAGAATTTGAAAGTGCTTCCACCCCCTCTGCCTACCATGCCTGTTCTCACCAGCCTCCCATCCTCCACAGACAAGCCATCAGGTAAGTCCTTCTGGCAACCTTTTCCATCTGGGCCTTAAAGTCAGGTGCCAGACTTCCCTTGGCTGTGACCACATTGGGAGAAAAGCCACAGCAAATTGAAGCTGGGCCAACAGACTTGTGCAATCCCCCAGCAATCCCTTGGGCCAAGCCCTTGGAGTCACAGGGGGACCACATTCCTTAGATGGATGCTTAAAGGTAGAACCAGGAAGCAGGAAGAATCTCAGAAGAGAGCAAACGTTACCTGGGATCTGCGGAATGAGCCCAAGGCCTGTAGTTTTCTAGGCTCTGCACTATTTGTTAGCAAATAGGATGTCTCTCCTGCAAGCTTGTGTACTCCAGGCTCCAGCCGCTACGCCTGGCAGAGTGTTGTCATTCAGTTAAGTACTCACTGAATAAACAATAGGCCAAAAAAAAAATTCTAGCACTTTAAAAGTATGATAAGCATATTTTAGGGACTAGGGGATAGGAGGGAGTGTTTCCTAAAGTCTACCCATTTCCTAGAGTCTGCTGTTATCTAGAATTTTCAATGATGAGTCAATATATTCTTAAATACATGTTTCATCTTAAAATATGGTAATTCTCAGAATACCATTTTGGGGGACCACTGGGGTTGCTGATGGAGAGGAAGTGGCTACAGTAGATTGTGAAGCTTGACCAAAATACTGCACTGGCCATTTTCACGTCTATGACACCATTAACCCCTGCAGCTCCAATTTATGGACAAGTTAACTGAAACTATGAGAGGTTAAGTGACTTGCTCATAGGCTTAGGATCCTCAAGCTGGATTTAATTCATGCCTTTTCACTTGAAGCTTGGCTCCTCTGTGCTCTAGGACCCTGAGAATCCTCTCTGCTGGGGGGAGCAAGTGCCCCTGCCAGAAAGTCAGCATGAGCTCAGTCAGCCCCTGAAGCTCAGCCCTCATTCACCCAGGACCCTGTTAGCCTTCCAAATTCACTGTCACATGAGAACTAACCTAACCATACATCTGCTCCAAGTCAGTGATTTTGGTACCGTTCTGTTGTATAAACACAAAGACATTTTTACTGAAAACATCCTGTTTTACACTTGCTTCACACTTTTGGAAACAATCACCAGTACTGGGAAGAGCAGCTTCTTGGTAACTCCAGAGAGAGGCTGCACCTGAGTGCAGGAGGGTGGCCAGCGCAAAGGACAAGGGTGGCACCGTTTGTAGGTCAGTGGTAAGATGGGGTGGGGAAGCCAGATGCAGGGCCCACAGCAGCTCAAAGGAAAGACCTCGACTAGGTGTGGGATTGAGAACATGCGCTTTCAAGCAGATTTGACTTAGGTTCAAATCTTGGTTCTCCATTGATTAGCTCAGTGAATTAGACAAGTCGTTTTGTCCCTCTGAGCCTCAGTTTTCTCGTCTGGCAACTGGGGATTAAAATAATGCCTATCTGAAGATCCAGTGAAATACTGCAAAAAAAAAAAAAATGTGTTTAGCACAGTGTTGGCTGACAGTAAGTTTCAATACACGGTAGCTATTAGTCTCCTTTGGTCTTGATCTCTTCATCTTAAAACAAGGAGAGTAAGATAAACAAACAGTCCCTTTCCAGCTATGGTGTTCCACATCTGTACATGCTCTGTTTTAAATCAGAAGCTCTGAAAGAGAAGGCAGGGTGTGCTAATACGTCTTGGTAGAATATCCAGAAGGTAAAACGTGCCCTTGAGCACCAAATGAAGGCTCAACTGAATGTCAGTTATAATCCTAACATGAGTCAGTCTGGTCTTAATGGTTACCCAATCAATCTTCTCTCTCCTAAGCATCTCTGGTTTTTGACTTGACAATTTCAGGACACTCCTGAGCTTGAACTGAGGTGGTTGACATACAGCGTACGATTGAAGACCTGGGTTTATATCTAGGCTCCACCCCTTGTCAGCTGTTTGCTCATGAGCAAGTTCTTTACTTCTTTGAGCATCAATTTTCTCCTCTGTAAAATGGGGGCAAAAGTCATAACATCACAGGGTTGTTGTGGAAACTCAGTGCAATCAAGTATGTAATGTTACGTCATATGGTACAGCTACTCTGTGCCTGTCACAGTGCTAGATAAGGGGGAGCAGGTAAAAATCTGGTCCCTGACCTCCAGAAACTCAGTCTGGTGGAGGTGGTGGATACGTGAATGTATCTGGGATCCATACAATGCCCATTACTTCTATCATCTAAAATCAGCACCTTTGGTCTAACAAAAGATCTCTCTGGGAGGTAGCCCAGAAGGAGAGCGGTTGGAGGGGGCCCTCCTTTTTCCTGGTGTTGGATTAAGCTGGAAGAAAAAAACAGATGGTCTCCCTCTATCCAGCTCCAAAGGCCTGGCATGGGCCTTACCAGGTCCAAGACAGCCAGTAAGTAAAGAGCTCTTACCGGGCCTGTTCTGAGAGCTTGCAAGGCAGGCTCTGGTCCTGGAAGACAAAACTCTCTTCTGCGCTCTCACCCAACAGATTCTTTGTCCCTGGGGATACTGCTCAGCTAGAAACACCTCTGCAGTTAAACACCTTTGCACCCAAGCCTTGGCAGCTTAAAAATCTTCCTTCATTCAGAAACCTCAGAGCCATGTGCCCTTCCTCATTGTCTGGGCTGCTCAGCCCATAGCACGTATTTCCCAGGGGACTGAAGGAGCCATGGCTGGCTTATCCGAAGCTGCACTCAACAGGCATGTTCCTGACCAGACACAAGAACGAGCTGGCCCCAGGCCGGCCCCCGCCTGCTGACAGCCTGAGTGAGGGAGACCCAGGCAGCGGCTCAGCTTCCCTGGTCTCTAACCTGTGTTTTGTCCTGTCTCTCTCCAGTCTGACCAGACCAGTTAGAATGCTGCTTATGGTGAGGCTTGAGCCATAATGGGTCCTGCTGCTGCTGCTCACCCTTCCACCCCCCTCCTTACTTTCTGCTCTTTCTCACAGTCACATATCTCTCCATCTCCTCCTCCTCTACACACACACACACACAGTTGTCAATCAGGTGTCTTCAAGAGGAAAGGTGCAGGGATCATTCTCTAAAACAAAGGAAATGGACAAGACAGGTGCCTCAGTTCTGGAAGGCCTGGGACATTCACCCCAGGCAGAGCCATGTATACACAAATCTCCTGCCGTAGCCCCATCCTAGAGGCCGATTAGGGAAGAAACGGCAGTTAACACAGCAAGGCTTGTCTGAAATGAATCTTACTTCATATAGTAGCTGTTTTCTTTCCTGGGAAAGAGAACACAACCAGCTCAGTTTGTTTCTCAATGGATGAGGAAGGATCATAAAATTAGAAAAATATTAAAACTATTAGGGGCCTCTCATATTTAAAGACTTTGGACTGGTATACCTTGAAATATTGAGTAGAAGTAACCCCAGAGATATATTCAGATTTGATTAAAATTAGTCAGGTACATAGTATGTTTTCTATCTGAGAGCTCAACTGGTTCCTCCTAGGCCTGGGTGAGGGAATGGTATTGACAGAGCCACAATCAATCCCTAAACTTGTAAATTCCAGGATATTGAGGATCAGAAAGGTTAAGTAACTTGCCTAAGATTACACAGCTAGTAAATGGCTCAGTCAGGCTCAAACCTAAGTCTGCCTTTAACCACTCTTGGAGCCTCCCCCTAGAAAGGCTGGAGGGAAACTGGCATGAAAATCACTCTATGAAGGCTTGACTTGGCCTCGGCTGGGACTTGACCCTCTTATCACTGTTTCATGGTACCAAGCTCCAAGCAGGTCCCTGAAAAAGAGCTCTGAGAACAGGGCTGGTAAACTTGTTATTAGAATGCTCTTGGTTCCAGTAACAAAAAGCACTCATTGAGGACCTACCCATATCATACCACTCCCTTACCCAGGCCTAGGAGGAACGAGTTGAGCTCTCAAGACAGAAAACATGCATCTAATTTTTAACAAATCTGAATACATTCTCTAGGGTTACTTCTACTCAATGTTTCAAGGTATAATGCAGTCTCAAGTCCTGAATTCTTTACATATGTTAGCTCTTAATATATAAAAATCAGGAGATATGATCTGTTTTGGGGGCCATATTTGGTAGCAACCAGGCTGCTTTATGTTGATGAAGAAGCTAGCAAAGAATGTTCTTTGAAATGTCTCTGGATTATACAGTTTGTAATGAATTTGGGAATTTTATTTTGATCTTTTGTATAACAATAAAATGGCAAGAAAAAAAAAGGATACTGTAGCACAGTGAAAACAACATAAGCTCTGGAGGCAGGAAATCTAGGTGTGAGGTTTCCCTCAGCCTCACCACAGATGGCCTATGGCCAGGAAGGCATGGATAACTTGAATAAGAATGTTTTCCTAGATAGTTTCTGCTCCCCCCACCCCCTCCTTTTTTTTTTTTTTTTATAAGCTAAAAAAAAAAAAAAATTTTTTTTTTTTTTTTTTTTTATAAGCTAAGAGGAGACCTGGTGGCACTGTGGTTAAGCGTTCGGCTGCTAACCGCAGTTGGAATCTACCAGCCGCTCGCTCCTTAGAAACCCTATGGGGCAATTCTACTCTGTCCTATAGGGCTGCTATGAGTTAGAATCAACTCGATGGCAACAGGTTTGGTTTATAAGGTATAAGGTGGCATAATGGGCAGTGGTTAAGAGCCTGGCTGCTAATCAAAAGGCTGGCAGTTTGAATCCACCAGCCACTCCTTGGAAACCTTATGGGGCAGTTCTACTCTGTCCTGAGGGTTGCTATGAGTCAAAATCAACTCGATGGCAACAGGTTTGAGTTTTTTTGGTATAAGGCAGGAAATATGTGCATTAGAGGGTAGTTCCCTAGCACAATGGTATGTTTTAGAATAGAAAATTAAATATATCACACTGTGGTTTCCATTCTTTCTGGAGGTCAAGCAATCATCAATCCAGGTAGAAAGGTATTGGTCTCCTGTGTGGATCAGCTCCAGCGGACTAGGCTTCCAAGTCTGAAGCACTGCAGAGAGCTGGAGAAGCAGCAGGGTATTCTGATGATGGTGAGGTTAACTGCAGCCACCACTGCTTCAGCCTTTAAGTCACCGAGGCTGAGGGAAACCTCACACCTAGATTTCCTGCCTCCAGAGCTTATGTTGTTTTCACTGTGCTACAGTGTCCTTTTTTTTTCTTACCATTTTATTGTTATACAAAAGATCAAAATAAAATTCCCAAATTCATTACAAACTATATAATCCAGAGACATTTCAAAGAACATTCTTTGCTAGCTTCTTCATCAACAAAAGCCACTGAAGTTCAAGGAGGATCATCTTCCTTCTTGCTTTGCTTTCTCTTTTCCGCCTCCACCGGTACCTTGGGGAACTTATCACAAAGAGCCTTTTGAGTGTGATGGAAAGCTATCCCTCTATTCCTCAGGCAGTTTTCCAAGGAAGACAAATGGCTAAACGCTCAGCCCCAGGAGATAAACTATCAGCTTGTTACTGTAAAGGTCTGATGATCTGGCATCTTGTGGCCTGGAAATCCCAGCAGTTTGGCACTTAGCAAACGGAAAGTCATCTAGAAAATCCTGGACATCAGGCATCTGTGGCCACCTCGCTAGTCACACAAATGGACTGCTGTGGGGAATTTGTGTAGTAGACTATCATAATCCTAAAATGCCACAAAAAAAAGAAACAAAGTAGAGTTAAGTTAGCATCATACTACAGAGTGTCTAAAACAAATCTGGTTGAATTTGCTGAGCCCAATGGTTAACACACTATTGTAAAAGTAATGAAGTATGCTTCCCAGTGGTTTCTATCAGCATCAGTGAAGCACTCAGGCAGCAGAGACCTGCTTAGAGGAACACTAGAGGCAGTCCCTCCTGCAATCCCTGCATCAATACTGCCTCAACTTCAGCTCTCCCTGTGATGAAGCTGGAAGAAGGTCATGTTGAAAAAAACCCTGATGATCCTGGCCCTGTATCTCAAGATGAGCCAATGGAGCTAGACGACCTGGAGTAGTTTATGTTAACCTTTTTAAAAACGAAGAAGTGACTTTCTCAGATTCTTTTTTAACATAATAACTTATGTTAAAATTATTGTACATATAGAGAAAAATTTTGCTAAGACCATTTTTGTTTAAATGACAAATACTATCAGTTTTAAAATTGTTTTGAACGGTGAAGTTAAGATACCTCTAGGGTAACATCCAAAAGAAAAGAAAACCCGATCATCTGGCACTATCTCAGACACTATGTGCAGACCACCAGATTTACCCACAATACAGGGTCCATTTTCCAGGGTTAGGTCTGGATGCTGATTATCCTCTGTTGTGGGGTCCTTGTTTCCACATGAATATACTATTACTGGTTCTCAAACTGGAACGAACAGAACGAAGAAGATGAAGGGAATGCAGCTCATGAGATGGTGGAAGGCATGAGAAGTGCTAAGTGACTCTCAACACTAGACTGGGAAGATCAACACACACTCACTGTCCCTGAGATGCCTCCAGTCCCCCAGGAGCCTGCAATATAATGGAGGGGGACAGACCCGTAACAATTCTAATATGGTATGATGACCATAGCATGGTACAGTACAAAGAACCAGAGCTTGGAAGAAAGACCTGAGTTCTAATCCCAGATACTCCATTTTTCAGTTGTGTGATTTCTCTGAGCCTTAGATTCCTCATCAGTAAAACAAAGACAATAATACCTACATTGATTAAATGAAATCACATGTAAAGCACCTGGCAGGCAGAAGGCACTAAATGTATGTTAGTTATCATTATTATTATATTCCAATACAGATAAATATATAAGACATAATGGGAACCCCAAGGAGGATTAAGTAGCTCTTCTGGGGTTGGAGAAGACTCCCTGGAGGAGGTGATGAGAAGGGCCGAGGGCCTTGCAGATATGCTCTCAGAGCCACTACCAGTGATCGTCAAAGATCATGAAGACTGGGTTTGATGCATATGTCCCATTTTCCAAAAGAAAAAAAGGACATAATACCAGAAATTACATACCAACTGCTGTGGTCAAGCTCAGGTAAAGTTACAGAAAAGATTATGAAGAGAGATTTGTAAGCATTTGGAAAATAAAATGATGATCAATAAAAGTCAACACAGGTCCTCTGAGAACAAGCCAAACTAAGCTGATTCCCTTTCTTGGAAAGGGCTAATCATTTGGCAGACCGCAGGCACATCTGTGGATTGCAATCAGGGGACTGACTAAGTTCTTCTGTGATGTGCCTGCAGAAGAGTGCCGCTAGTCTCTGGCCTGAGTGAGTCCTGGTCAGTCTCGTTACTGCACCCAGGGAGCTCGGGTGCACTGCCTACCTCTATGCCCGATGAGCTCCCCCATCCAGGAAGCCTCCAAGCATCAACCACTACACTCAGGGGGTCTCCAGGCCTCACTCCCACCAGTCCTAGAGAGCCACAGTGAGTTGCTCACCTCTGAACACAGTGAGCCCACCACACCCCTGATAATCTAACCTCTTTTTTTATTATTGTTTGAAGTTCCTGTTTCTCCTCCTGAACAACTGCTCTGATGGAAACCTAGGAGTGGGCGCAATGCTTCTGAAAGTACCCTTTGGGAAATAATACTGCAAGTGTCTGAGGTCAAGCAGTCAGGAACAGGATCCCTTTAAACCCTTCATGGGCTCTAAGGTCTCTTATATGGGAGGTCTCAGAATGTATCAAGTACATTGAAATATATACCAACCTCACACATCTCATATAATTTTTACTGTAAAAAATTTTAAAGGATTTTAATAATTTTTCTTTTGAAGTTATTTGGCTAAGAGTAACTCATATAATTTATGGTTGGCTCTGACTTCTCAGCAAATATCAGGCATGCTCAGGAATTCTTGAGAAGTGAGAAAAATCTAACCTACAAATTGTTTTCAAAATAACATTTTTATGAAGACTAAATTTAACAATTAATGAACTTGACAAGATGTTTCACTTTGCAGACATGTAATTTTACCCTTGTAAATTTTAATTTTGTAATTTTCTTTTCATAATTTAGAGCCCATAAATTTTTTTAGGCCTCAAAAATTTTCTTAAACTCTTGAGAAGCTTGTCGGCCCTGGCACCGTGCCTGTGGTGCCTGAAGACGAAAGCAGCCTGAGCAGCAGGCATGAGCGTTTGGACCTTCTCCCCAGAAGGACCACAAATGACATCATAAGGCCAACTCTGAGGCCTTGAAGGAACCTGAGGTACTTCTGGAAACATCCAAGATGTTTCTATGTTTAGGTGATTATTTGTGCTCTGGTTCATTGAAAAGTGGTGACTGACACAAAATACATATGTCCATAATAAAAATATTATTTCCCCAAGCCTTCTGGATAAATGAGACAAAGTAGCACATATAATTGCTCTCCTCCCCCCTCCACTCCCCTCCCCGCCCCCGTGCCTGCCCTCCTGCCCTCACATGGGACACCCAGCAAGTCATGATGCTGGCCAGGGTGGGGACTCACACCTAAGTAGTCCATAAGCCTTGGCATTCAGATGTATTGATTTGAGTAGGAATTTCCAGATCCAATTTCAACAACCAGTCATTTCTCCTGTTAGAAAAAATGTTTTAGGGAGTGGTGAAAAGTCTTTCTGGAGACAGACCATGAGTGAGAATAGTAACTGAAAACAGCATACAGCTCTCATGCAAAAGCAGAAAGTATCTTAGTGCCCATGTGTGGATTAAAACTTTCAGAGAAACAGCTCGTCACAACATCTCCCACCCTGCCCAGAACACACTATGTGGCCCAGGGTGGTCAAGTCCTAAGATTCGGGGCTGGGTATAGGGGCTAAAGAGGCCTGTCGGACTACTAGCTAGCCATGTGGTCTAGTCTAGCTCTTAGCCAAGAAGGGCTTTGCTCCTTTCCTCATGCCTCAGGCATCACTGTTGCCCATTGTAAGACTCCACTTAATACCAACTTCTCAGTCTCAAGGGGAGCTGTCAGTCTGCTTGGTCAGATATTCACAGGGCCACTGTTTCCCTTCACTGCAATGAAACTTGACATGGCTCATGAGCCCCTTCCTCTGCTGGGGCCTGAGTAGGTAAGTTAGGCTAAAGCTGGGTCTGCACATCTGAACATCCCAGATACACTGACAGGAAACTTAGGCCTGGCCTAGCTGGAAGCTCCAATTCAGCTTTACCAGAAAGGAACTGCATTGAGGGAAGCAAGCACTGAATCAGACACCAATAAAGTGGTTCCTGGTATCCCAGGAAGCTGTATTGCCTGTGTGTTTGATCCCTACGTCAAGAACCTCAGAGAGGAGAAAAGAAGTAGGGTGGGGATTTAGGCACCCAAACCTGATCACTTGCAACACTTAACCAGGATTCCACATTGGGGCCTGGGAGCCCAAGACCTGTTTACTTAGTGTTCCCATTTGCAAATATTCCTTCTCCCTCAGGCCTCCTGACTCCAAATCCTATGTATTCCCCACACCCTATGTTGCTTCTCTAGGGAACCACACCAGTTCAACTCAGCCATGACGGCTACACTTCCCTTCACGTGGAACATTCTTGCCGCAGCTCTGCTGAGAGTGTAAATATAGTCTTTATAGAGATGATGTTGGGGCACTCATTCCACTCTGAGCCTAGGTGCTGCTGAGTTAGTGTTGGCCTGGTGCACTGGGCAGAGCTGCCCTTTCAGAAGGGGAGCCAAGCAAAATACCTCCTGGGCACTTCGCACTGTGCCAAAGGGAGAGCTTTGCCCACTGCACATTGAAAATTCAGTTTCATTGACAAAAAAGATTTCCATTCTTTATTTCAATATATCTTTGTGGCCTTCTCTACTGAAGTTCTGACTTTTAAAATATGCCTTTGTGGGGAAATGTCTATTAGTAAATAATCTTACATTTAATCTCTTGGAAATTCAAAAGCAAATAATAGCTTCAGCAAATATATTGACTTGGGGGGTGTGTGTGTGTATGTGTACGACTTCAAAACTGTTGGCTTTCATCTATCAGAGGAAGGAAAAAGAAATCTTCACTGAGCACCTGCTCCGGCCGGCCTCCATGCTGGGTGCTCTCATCTGTGTGAGAGCCTCATAATAGGTGAGATTTCCCTCCTGTTTTAGAGAAGAAATTGAGGCTTATTTGGTAACCCGCCCAAAGTCACACTGTGAGTAGTTGATGCCACCAAGATTTGAACCAAGAGCTTCTGACCCCAAGTTTGGGTTCTATCCCTAGCCCCACATTTTCCTGGACCATAGATTCTCTAATCAAAGTCAGATACATCATATAGCCCTCTATGATGGTATTATTTATATGTAACAGCTACAGGTTTCTCATCAAAGTAGGGTATTTTGACTCAGCCACATTAATCGTACCACATGGTAATTTTACTGCTATCAATTTTTCAATGCCAACTGTTCTTCTGACAAACTTTCATCCATCATTTAAGTTTCTGACCTTTGCCACTGATGCTTTTAATGTGAGAAAGGGGAATATGTTTGAATGCAGGAGGTTTGGTAGAGCTCTACTAAAGGTTTTTGAGGTAAAAAATGTGTGTGTCAACTTGGTTGGGCCATGATTCTCAGTGTTTTGGCAGTTGTATAATGCTGTGATCACTTCCCTGTTGAAATATGATGTGATCACTGCCATGATGGAATCTACTGAGTGGTACTGGCAGGGGCTGGGCCTGTGGTGACTCACCGCCCCCTCAGCCTTCATCTCTCTGCTCCACCACCTACTTCCTTTCTGCTCACCTTGCCAAGGCTTTTGGCTTGTTCTGGATCCAGCAGCTGCCTCTCGTCTGACCTTCGGGTCTTGGGGCTTGAGCTAGCAACTTACCTGTTGATCCTGGGATTCATCAATCTTCACAGCCTGTGAGCAAGAGTCCTGCTCCCCTACTTGCCGATCTTGGGTTCGCCAGCCCCTGCAGCTAGGTGAACCAGGAGAAACCTTGCAGTCTTGCCTGCCGACCTTGGGATTCCTCAACTTTCATAGCCTTTGAGCGGGAGCCCTGCTCTCCGAACTGCTGATCTTGGATTCACCAGCTTCTGTGGCCCCGTGAATTGGGCGAGGCCGCTGTCTTGATCCACGGACTTGGGGTGTTCCAACCTCTACAACTGCGTGAGCTGTTTCCTTGATATAAATCTCTCTATATATCTAAACACTTTATTTGTTTTGCTTCTCTAGAGAACCCAGCCTAAGACAATGTGTTTGATAATATGGGCCCTTGATGAAGGTTAATGGGTCCTAAGTGTCATGTGAAGCACAGGGTACAAGGGATATAATGGAGATTTGTTTGTAACAACAGAAAATACTTAACAATTCTACAATATCTTACATCTGCTTCATGACTCAGGAAAACATGTCATGCCCAAAAACCTTAAAGGAAAAGAATTGTCAGATTTGCCTTAAAAGAAAAACTTCTTCTACATCACAAAGACATAAAAATAGTAGAAAAATAGCAAAAGACACAAAAGGTAAAAATAAAAGAAAAATAAAGCATCAACAAAAAATTTTAAAGTATAAAATCTTGATAAAGAAGAACTCTAAATTTTTTTAACCTGGATGACTGGCAAAGACTAAAAATAGTCCTAGAGACAGAGAGATATGTCAGCCTGGGCCCCCCATCCTTGAGTTCACTCTGGTTGGGGAAAAAGAAGAGAGCTTTAGAGTATGGGCTGGACCACCCAGACCATCAGGGTTCATATACTAAATCTGACCCTTACTAACCATGTCACCTCGGGGGCATCACCTAATATCTCCGTGATGCAGTTACCAATCCCTTTGAAAAGTTACAGAAAGCTCTAGACCCTCTATAAGAAAAATGCACAGACTCATAAAATTTTGCATAGTTTCAGAAGGCAAATGGTTAAGAACGCATAGCTCTAAGATTAGAGTTCTGCCTGAAGTAGTAGTTGTTGTTGTGTGCTGTCAAGTTGATTCTGACTCATAGCAACCCTAAAGGACAGAGGAGAACTGCCCCATAGGGCAGTTCTGTAAGATGGGAATACTACTACCTGCAGCGTCAGAGGGTTGGGGTGATCAAGCTTGTAATTACACAGATAGGGCTTGGAAAAGGGCCTGGCACATAGTAAGTGTTCAGTACACACTGGCTATTGTTATCATTTTTAGTATTACTACTACTTTAAGGAGCCCTGGTAGTACAACGGTTAAGTGCTCAGCTGCTAACTGAAAGGTCAAAGATTTGAACCCACCAGAAAAGACCTGGTGATCTGCTCACATAAAGATTTCAGCCTAGGAAACTCTATGGGGCAGTTCTACTCTGTCCTTCAGGGTTGCTGTGAGTCAGAATCAACTTGACAGCACACAACAACAACTACTGCTTCAGGCAGAACCCTAATCTTAGAGCTATGCGTTCTTAATCATTTGCCTTCTGAAACAGTATGCAAAATTTTATGCGTCTGTGCATTTTTCTTATAGATGGTCTAGAGCTTTCTGTGACTTTTCAAAGGATTGGTAACCACAAAACATTTCAAAATGCCTGCCTTTTCAAAAGAGCCCTTTGTAGGAATGTCAAAGGTAAAGTTGAAACCATCGACTGCACTCACAAAAGTAGCTCAGGCTGGGAGCCAAGAGGCCGACCTGTCACTCTCTCAGTGGCCTCCAAAGCTTCTCCCTACATGACTCCTTCTTCAAAGACGGGCTGTACCTCTGACATTCCACTAGGAGCCCCTCAATGGCTCTGGAGTTGGAGGTCTGGCGGCTTGTTTCCCGTGGGTGTTATTTTGCAGGCTTCTGCCGGATCTTCCGTCACCAGCATCTACATCAAGTGGCCTCTCCTGTCCTCTGACTTGGTAAAGAGCTGGGAGGCCTCCCACGCCTACTGGTGTGCTCTGCATCAGTTGTCAGGGACAGACTCCCATTCTCTGCCTTGGTCCCTGGGGCTCTGGGCCAAACATAACTAAAACCTTTTTCTCCTTCATGAATGTTCCTTCTGGAGGTCTGGCCCTCCCTTAACCAGGACAGATACTGAAGGGGGCTGAGAAAAGGAAGTGGCACCAGGCAAAGAAGAGAGCAGCTGCTGTGCCACATCTGCTACCCAGGGTGGTGCTTGGGGTCCTGCCCCATCCATTGGGACCTGAGGGCCACGGAAGTGGTAAATGAGTGGACAGGTAAATGAGTGAGAAGCATCTTGCTGCAGGATGAAGGGAAGAGCCCTCCTGGGCTGTCAGTGGTAAGGACCCAAACCAACATTCCTTCTTGATGCCATATTGGGCACTAGGGACAGAGAGATGAGCAAGACAGCTCGCCCTCCCATCAGGTTCTAGGCGGGGATGACCAAACATAGCTGTAAGGCCCCAGAAAAAGCCCACCCAAGATATCTAAGACAAACCCAAACCTTTCTGGTTTAACCGTCACAGGTAGAGCCCAACCACCAGCCAGGAAGGAATTTGAGAAGTCTGATCTAAAACAGGAAAAGCTGAGTACATCCACCAGAATGCCAAACCCCCCACCCACCCCATCCCACATACACAGAAGGGGCAGTAACAAGATTCCATAGCAAATTCAATGTAGTAGAAGGCAGGTGAGTTCAGCTTCTTCTTTGCTCGGTATCAGAGCAGCCCCCAATGCCCTGGGCTTCCACTGCCCAGAACAGTGCCCACCAGGGGTGCAGACTCAATAAATAGTTGTTAAATAAGCATACAATTAATACAAAGAACAAAATAGGATTTTCTTAGCATTTTTTATCTTAACCATTCTCAGTTTGGGAATATTTTGAAGAGAAGCTGAAACAAAGTGTGTCGATTTTATTCATTTTAATGCAGTTGAATGGCTAGGTCTTGAAAACCTGAAGGTTCCTTAGACCAAGGACTTTTAAAATTTGAGGGAGAACCCAGCTTTGGACTTTGGTAACTGAAGTTTGTACCTTCTTGCTGACATGACTGACATATGAACACAGAATATGAAGCCATTGGGAGAGGGACTTGAAGGGGGAAAACCTGCCAGATGTTGTGCCCACTTGGAGTGCAGCTGGGGTGAGGGGTGAAGGAGAATGTGACTCAGGGGCCAGGCAGTGGGCAACAGAGAGGTCTGATGTGTGCATGTCTGTGTCCCCAGGCCCATGGAGAGACTGCTTGCAGGCCCTGGAGGATGGTCACGACACCAGCTCCATCTACCTAGTGAAGCCAGAGAACACCAACCGTCTCATGCAGGTGTGGTGTGACCAGAGACACGACCCCGGAGGCTGGACTGTCATCCAGAGGCGCCTGGATGGCTCTGTCAACTTCTTCAGGAACTGGGAGACATACAAGGTGAGAACCAGTAGGGCCTGTCTATGCTGCCCACAGAACAACCGGCCTACCCCCAAGAGAGGCCTGACTGACCAGCAAAAGACCCACTAGCAGGGAAGGCCTGTTCAGGGCCTGTGAAGCCCCAAATGGTAAATACCTGAGGAGAGAAGGATGTTGACAGGGCTATTTTTACAAATTCAGGATTTGTAAGGATGGTGAGGACCAGATCTACCCCTGCCTGCTGCTAGCAGCCTGCAAGATGACGAGAGTTAGGAGTTGAGACCACAAAAGCCCCACAGGACAAGCAGAAGTTTAGAAATGCCTAGTGTGGAGTGGCCCCTCACTCCAGTGTGGGTATGGGGAGCACTTACTCAAAAAGCTGGGGTTTCTATGTGGGAAAATCTGTTCTTGAAGCCCAGAAGGTCCTGGGAGAACTACCCAGTGGGCCCATGCAGAGAACTGCAGTAATACTCAGGTCCTAATTCCAGGGCTCATCCTCTGGGCACCCTGATTCCCAGGGAATTGAAATGCTCATTCTTTTAGTAGGAAAGATGGTTGCGGCTCAGCCAGACATCTTTCTCCTTCCTCTAAACAAAGAGGTAGTACTAAAGATACTGAAAATGGTAGGAAGTGGCAAAGTGGTGACTGGAACCCAGGCCTCTGACACCAAAGCCCACAAAGTACCTTTAGCCATGATGCATCCAGCACATGGCTCTATCAGGCGTTTTTCCTGGGTCTCCTTCTAGCCTGACTGCCCTCCAACCCACCTCATGACCAGCCTGTGTCCTTTACTTTCTTTTCTTTCTCCTCTGCCTAATTCAGAGGTTTCTGAAGGCTCAGTTCTTGACCATTTCTTCTTCCCTTCCCACATTCTCTTTCTTAGAGGCAGCGCAGCACAGTGGTTAAGACTGGGTTCTTGGTTCAAATTCTGGCTCACTACTCACACTCTAACCCTGGGCCTGTGACTCAGTGTACCCATTATAGGGAGGATAATAATACTGCCTTGCTCTTAGAGTTGGGGTGAAGATTAATAAAATAATGTATGTAAAGTTTATGAAACGATGCCAGTACACTGTAAGAACTCAGTAACTAGCAGACATTATTAATGAATTTGTTCAAGACCTGAATGGTCAGCACTGGACTGACAACCCCCAAAACTATACATAACAGGAATAACAAAGCCACTGCATTTTAGACCTAGAAGGGAGCCCAGGCAGATGCAGCACACCTTTGTCAAAGCTCACACCTCTCCGGTGCTTTAGAGTTTACACAGAACCCTCAAACACACTCCTGTTCGGTGGGTGCTGGCCCCAATTCCCAGAGAAGGAAACTGAAGCTCAGAGAAAGTAAGGGATTTGCCCAAGGAACACTTGTTGCATGCCTACTGTGTGCTAGGCTCTAAATTTACTGTATCTCGGGTGGTTCCCACAGCAATCCTGCAGGGAAAGTAATATAGCATCCCCGCGTTACAGTAAAGAATCTGGGGTTCACACAATGCCTAGCACAGAGTAAACATCTAAAGATTTTTGAATGAATGCATGAAAGCAAAAAGCTGAAGTGATTCATCAAGTTACAGAGCTAGTAAGCAGAGGAGTAGGGATTTGAACCCAGGCCTGTCTAATAAGCCTTATTGCTCTGCTTGTTTCCATGGCCCTCTGCCCAGAGTCAAGCGGCCAAGAGCTGGGCCACGCTGGTTTTGGGTACTGCATGTTCAACACTAATGCTCTCCGGGTTTTCCCTAGCAAGGGTTTGGGAACATTGACGGCGAATACTGGCTGGGCCTGGAGAACATTTACTGGCTGACGAACCAAGGCAACTACAAACTGCTGGTGACCATGGAGGACTGGTCTGGCCGAAAGGTCTTTGCAGAATATGCCAGCTTCCGCCTGGAGCCTGAGAGCGAGTATTACAAGCTGCGGCTGGGGCGTTACAATGGCAATGCTGGTGACTCCTTCACTTGGCACAATGGCAAACAGTTCACCACCCTGGACAGAGACCATGATGTCTACACAGGTAGGACCAGTGGGCTCAAACCAAAATGTGGGGCAGGGAAAAAAGGTCAACCAAAGCCAGAACTCCCTGACTTCAGGGCTTGGGAACAGGAGGGTCCCAGGGTAGTGAACAGTTGAACCAAGCTGTCCCAGCCCTCTTCCCAACCCCTGGGGGACTCTTCTTGTGCCCTCTGGCACCACCACACTGGACTCCGGGGACACAGATCCCTTTTGTACAGCTGGGCCAGGGTGGCATTTACAAAAAGGAAAAGGAAAGAAAATGTACAAATAACACACACAAGGGCTGCTCTGGGCCAAGCCAAATGTTGTGTTGGCTGGTGCATTCACATTACCTCTCTGTCTAAGGCCCCTGGATCAGCCTACACATCCCCACGGGCTTTAGGCCATATAGCCTGGGCACCAATGCTGGCCGCACCTCCCACAGTATGCATTCTTGGGCATGCTGCTTAATCTCTCTGGGCCTCAGTTTCCTCACCTGGAAATGAGGACAATACCTACCTTGCAGGGCAGTGAAATGGTTAGAGATAATGTGTCTAAAGTACTTAGTCTGGGACTTGGCACAGAGTAAGGGCTTGATACAGGTAGGCTCTCTTTATGGTTAGTTATTAGCATTTAATGCTAATACAGTGCTCTAAGGAAGCTATTAACAGTAAACTGACTTAGAAAGATGAAATAATTTGTCCCAGATCATATGCCTCAAAGCCAAGTCTTCACTAAGAAAGCCATATTAAACAGAAAACAAACAAGAAACAAAATTATAAGCAGCACAGATACAGTCTGGCCCTGAGTTCAGGCATCAGCTCTTCAACAGGTGATGCCTCCCAAGTCCCCACACTCAATTTCTTCAGATGAGGGTCTCTGGGCTCTAACAGGTTGGCAAAGTCTGCCAAGCCCAGGCTCTTCCTTGAGGCTCCCACCATCTGACTGGTGACTCCACCTCCTGGCCAAGACGGTGAGAAGTGAATTCCTTGTTCCTAGAGGGGTGTGGCCAGAGGCCATCTCACAGTGCCCCACAAGTTTGCATGGGGCTTCCACTGGCTGGCTGTGCATGGTGAAGGCTCTCCCTGCGCTCCAGCTCCAACATTGCCATTGGTCCTTCATGGCCTCAAGTTGTGGCCCAGAAGGAGTCCCAGAAAAGCTCTGGGAAAAGCAAGGATGCTGGATGCTTGGGCCTGAGTTTCCCTTCCAGCTTTCTGCCTCAGCCTGCCTGCTCCCTCCTTACCTCATCCCAAGGACTCGGCCAGAGCAGGGCCACCAGCAGGGTCATCCGCTCCTTGAGGCCAATTTACCACTGGGCCCTCCAACTGACAAATCTGATCAGGGCAGCCCTTCCCCTGGGCAGAAAGTTCCCTCTCTAGGCCTAGTAAGGAAACTGGGGGCTCCCCACCCTTAAATAAGAGCAGCCCATGCCAACGGTGGCTCCTCTCCTTCCTGTGAGGTACAATGCCCCTACATGCCTGCTTGCGCCTTGCCCACACTTTTTACTGTTTTTCTGAACTACTTGTCCTTGGCAGCAAAACTCAGCATGATAGGATAGTACCAAGAGTTTTATGGAAATACCTTTCTTTTGTGAAATTAAAAAAAGAAAAGATTATTTGAATAGCATACAAGCTGGGGAGGAATAGAGGAGCATTTCATCTAAAACACATCCTTTGTCATTCTACAAAGAAAGACTCTTAATGCAACAGTTTCAACTCTTTAAAAGTTCCCAAGAAGCTTCCCCCCACCCCCACGCCCACCTCAAGTCGTTGCCATTTTCCATTAAAGCCTTTGGTATGGAGTGCTTCTCGGGTGCTCCCTATGTACCAGGCGCTGGGCTCTGCACTTAAATATGCACCCTTGTTTAGTTCTCACAGCAGATGTAGGTAGTGTATCATTTTTATCTTTATTTCACTGATGAGAATACACTGGTTCGGAGAGGCTAAGTCATTTGCCCAAGATCACAAAGCTAGTTAGTTACACAGCTGAGACTCAAAGGCAGGTCTGAGCTGGTCCCTATCCAGGGCTGGCCCACCCTTCAACCTTTCTTGCTCCAAATACCTCCTACAGGGGTTCCTGCTGTATTCCCTGAGCAAACAGTAGACATGGGTAAAATCGCCTCCTCCCAGAGAGCTGCTCACTCCCTTCTCTCCTACAGGAAATTGTGCCCACTACCAGAAGGGAGGCTGGTGGTATAATGCCTGTGCCCACTCCAACCTCAACGGGGTCTGGTACCGTGGTGGCCATTACCGGAGCCGATACCAGGACGGAGTCTACTGGGCTGAGTTCCGAGGAGGCTCCTACTCACTCAAGAAAGTGGTGATGATGATCCGGCCCAACCCCAACACCTTCCACTAAGCCATCTCCTCCTCCTGACCTCTCGTGGCCGTTGCCAGGAGCCAATCCCGGCCATACTGGCCCCAGCACAAAGAGCAACTCCTCGCTAGTTCCATCTTGGGGCTAGGAGAACTGGGATGCTGGATTCTGTTTTCCAAAGTCACTGAGGCAGATAACGGAATGAAATTATACAGTATTCTCTATCCCTACTACTTTTCTTCACACCAGACAGCCCCTCAAATTTCCAGGACAGGACAGGACTGCAGGCAAGTTGTTTTTTTTTTTTTTCAGTAAAGTCCCCTCCTCTACAATAAAATCACAACTGCAAAATACCTTTATAATATATGTGTGTATGAACCTGCCTTGTGCACTTATGTGTATACACATAAGTAGGCACATACCTAAATATATATGCATTTAGATATATATATCACATAATATATCTAGATACATATATAGATTTACCATATATACCCAAATATACATATATTCAATTCTCAAATGTCAGAGCTGTTACCAACAGCTTTGCTTTTCGGAGAAAAACATTTCATTCACATGGTGTTACTGCAGTCTGAGTAGATCACAAACCGTGTAGCTCAATTCAAAGACTAACCTTGGCGTCTGTATACCTGGATTCTTTTAGGAATGTCTACAATGCTATTCTCTCACATACAGGTTCCACAGGAGGGTACCCCTCAGGGTACCCCTAATCAAATTTCAAAATCTACTTTTCCCCATTTTCAGGTCTTTTTATCCATCCATCCACCCACTTACCCATTCATTCAACAGCCATTCATTAAGTGCCTTCTCTGTATCAGCCTCTAGCCACTCACTCTTCTTCAATCACTTTTTCTGCTCCCCTCTACTTCTTGCCTACCCATTCCTTACCTCTTCAGTTGCAATGTCCTTTCTTCCTGGTAAGATTCCTTAGCCTGTAAGTAGGAAACAGCCAGGGCTCCAGGTTTCTGGTCAGGAAAGGGAAGGCCAGGCTCAAAAGCTAACCACTGTCCATATAGATAATGTATTCGCAGTTTTGTATTTTCCATTCACACTTTAGCCTACTAGTCATTTTAACCTTCACAGAAGTAATAACCTACCTTGCCCAGGAAATACTCAATTTAAGAGAAGTCATCATCTGATCTCTGTGGCCCCCAAACAGCTACAGGGCAAAGGTCCTATGCTCTCAGGCTGACTTGAAAGTCAGCATCTCCTCCCTAAACTATACTTCCCTGGAAAACAGGTGCCACCAAAAATGAGAACTGGCCACTTCTCATGAGTTACTGATCAGGGGCCACTAGGCCCCTCAGTTGGTACCTTGTACTGTGGCGGCTTTCTGAGTCCTGTCAGTCATGAAGTATTAGACTCAGCACTACCGGAACTGTTGCCAAGCAGGGAGCATGGGGATGAGTCAAGAAGGTGAGACCCTCCCCAGTGGGCACATGGGTCGGGTGTGCGAGATGTTGGACAACTTGGTACTGTCCATGTCTGGGTGTGTGCCTATTACCTCAGCATTTCTCAAAAAGTGTACCATGTAGCATGTTTTGTGTATATAAAAGGGAGGGTTTGTTTTTTTTTTTAATATATTCCCAGATTATCTTTGTAATGACACAAATCTGCAATAAAAGCCATCAGTGCTATTGGATGTATCTACACTGTGCATTATTGTTTAAGAATGCCTTCCTGGGCCTTCCCATATCAGGGCCTCTTTAAGTAAAACGAGGAAGAGACTCAGTTCCTGGGACACCCACCAAAATCCTTTAAATCACATTTTCTCTATCTCTGATTTCCACCTAAGCCCTCAGGAGTCCCATGATGGTAACATAGGCCAATATGGCTCTCTGGAGCTCCATATGCTATACCCAGCTGTGTTTTGCACGTCTCCACTGGATACCCTGGGAACACCTTACAGGCAATGCAGACAACACCTGAAACACCTTCCCTGGGTCTAGTCCTAAACTTCCCATTTCACCAAAAGCCACAATCTACTCAAATCTACAGGTCAAAAACAAAGACTTCTTCCCTCTCCTCACCAACGCCAAGCCATTCCTCCATTCTAGGTCCTCTTCTCTGCCTTAGTGTATGCCTTCATATTCTCTCCCCTCAAGTACTGCAGCAGGCTCCCAACCAGGTGCTCTGTGCTTCCATCCCACTCCTTCCAATCCAACATCCACACTAACCACCACAACTGCACTAACCACCATAACTGTCTTTCTGTAAAACAAATCTGTGGTTCAGACACATGTTTCTAGGCATGACGGGAAACCCCAAAACCATAAAGAAAAGACTAAAGGATGTAACTAAAGAAAACCCCAGATTTTCTGCCGTCCAAAAAACAAAACAAAATAAGACATGACCAAGACCGAAAGTTAAATACCAAGCTAGAGGAAAATATTTGCAATATAGATGGCAAATATAGGATTAATATTCATGTTATTCCAAAAACTTTTTTCAAATTAAGAAGAAAGATGCAAACACTGTGATAGAAAACTTGGCCACTTCAACCAGGATGGCTAAGATAAAAGAAATGGAAAATAACAAATGTTACAGAGGACATGGGGAAATTGGAACTTTCATCTGTTGCTGCTGGGAAGGCAAAACGGCACAGCCACTGTAGAAAACAGTCCAGTGATTCCTCAAAATACTAGAAAGAGAACTACCATATGACCATGCAATTCCACTTGTAGATATATACCCTAGGTATCTAAGAGAAGTGACATGAACAGACATATGCACACCTATGTTCACTGCAGCACTATTCACAATAGCAAAAAGATGGAAACAACCTCACTGCCCATCAACAGAGGAATGGATAAGAAAAATGTGGTACATATGTACAATGGAATACTACTTAGCCACTAAGAAAAATGAGTTCCCAAAACATCCTGCAATGTGGATAAACCTGGAGGACATTATATTGACCAAAATTAAGTCAATGACAAAAAGACAAATATTGTATGTTCTCACTTTTATGAAAGGACAATAACAGGTAAATATAAAGAGACTAATGTTCACTGGTGGTTACCAAGGGAGAAGGAGTAGGGGAGAGGCGGAACTATTCCCTAGGTAGTAGTCACATTTTGTTTATGGTGATCGGAAAAATGGCACCGAATGTGGGTGAAGCTTGCACAGCTTTACTAATGTAACTGATGTTAGTAAGCCATACGATAAGAAAAAAGGATGAACTGGCAAATATTAGGTTACATATAATTTTGCAACAATAACAACAACCGAAAAGCACGGGGGCTACTAATTAGACACAGCCAATCACCTCGTGAAATTAGTTCTCTTGGTTTGAAGGCTTAGGGTCCATGGTTTCAGGGGACAATCCGGTCATTTGGCACAATATATCGTTCTTAAAAGTTTACGTTCTACCTCCCAGTATGGTGATTAGTACCTGGCATCTTAACATCTTATGAACAGCCTTGTCGTGGATTGGATTTTGTCCCCCAAAAATATGTGTCAACTTGGTTAGGCCATGATCTCCAGTATTGTGTGGTTGTCCTCCATTCTGTGAGTTTCCTATGTGTTATAAATCATAATCTCTACCTGTAATTAAAGAGAACTAGCTAGAGCGGGACGTAAGACCCTTGCTCAGGTCACATCCCTGATCCAACGTAAAGGGAGTTTCTCTGGGGTGTGGCCTGTACTACCTTTTATCTTTCAAGAGATAAAAGGAAAGGGAAGCAAGCACAGCGTGGGAATCTCATCCCACCGAGAAAGTAGTGCCGGGAGCAGAGCGCGTCCTTCGGACCTGGGGGTTCCTGCACAGAGACGCTCCTAGTCTAAGGGAAGACTGATGACAAGGACCTTCCTCCAGAGCCAACAGTCAGAGAAAGACTCACTCCGGAGCTAATGCCCTGAATTTGGACTTCTAGCCTACTAGACTGAGAGAAAATAAATTTCTCTTTGTTAAAGCCATCCACTTGTGCTATTTGTTATAGTAGCACTAGATGACTAAGACAAGCCTCTAAGATGCAACTATTGGTCTCTATTCGTCTGGAACAAACAAGAAAGAAGGAAACCCAAGAATGAAAGAAGGAACCAGACTACAGGAATAATTACCTCCATGAACCTCTGCCTCCTCTACCTTGAGACCAGAAGACCTAGATGACGTCTGGCTACCACTATCAAACATTCTGATCAGGGTGACAATAGATGGATTCTGATAGAAAGTGAGAAAAATGTGAACCAGATCTTCAAATTCTTAAAGAATCCAGACTTACCAGAACTATTAAGGCTGAAGGAGTCCCTGAGACTACTGTCCTGGGTTGCTCTTCAAACCCTGAACTGAAACTATCTCCCGAAGTCACCTTTAAACTAAGTAACAGTTTAGCTCATAAAGTACAGATTGTCACCCTTGAGTACTGCGTTCTTTTAAAAAAGTTATCTATATAAAACCAAATGGACAAAGCTGTTTTAAAGCATAGAGAAGAAGGTTGGAGAGCAAGGATTCATTGGGAGTGAAACAACTAGAACAGAAATAATGAGAATGTTGTCACAATGTGAAGAATGTAACCAGTGTCACCGATCATTAAGTCTAGAAACTGCTGAATGGGAGCAGGTTTTGCTGTGTATATTTTCACCAAAAAAAAAAAATTAATTAAAAAAAAATGGGCAAACTGCATGAACACATTAGAAGATTCAAGAATGGCCAGTAAACAAGATGCCCAACCTCAGTAATAACGACTGAGATGCATTAAATCAAGGATAAACCATCGTGTGTTGTCTATGAGATTAGCAAGAATGAAGAAAATGCCAGTCTTCATGTTCACAAGGGAATGGATATATATATACTACCATGCACTGTCGGTGAAAGTATAAATTGATTTAGTGTTTTTCAGTTTGGCAACGTGTATATCAAAATTTTAAATGTATGTATACCCTTGGGTACCGCAACCCCTCTTCTTAATGACCAACCAGTACTTCCATATGAGAGTTCTTTCTAGTAAAGTTGTGGCTAGGGAAAGACTGTTTATTGAAGTCTACTACACACCTAGAAATGGATTTACATTTTCCCTGATAGCAGCCCTATGAGGGAGGAATGATTATTTTCATTTTACAGAATAAGAGAAAATGAAGCTCACAGACTGCTGGTAAAAGTGCCATGACAGCACTTAATCCAGAAGGTGCTGGATATTAAACATTAAATACTAAGTAAAAACTCTCAACTTCCTTCTCCCAAGCCCCTGGTCAGTTGTTGGGGTCACAGTGGAATTTGGATGCTATTTAATGGGAATATTTTGACCTTGGCTCAGACCACAGACTTCCCTTCTCACACATCCGGAGTAGAGTGTGTGGGATATAGGGACAATGGCAAAGGTAAACAAGGTACAACCTTACTGGTCACTGGTCTTGGGTTCAAATCCCAAAGCAGGAGCTCTGGCAAGCCATGCTGGACAATGTGAGACAACGCTTTTCCTAAACTAGTTAGGATCCAGATGACAGTAGACCACGACACCAGTTGTTTCTCCCAACTCCCACCCCAAACCTGAGTTTTGATTAAGCCACACCCTGGCTTCATGGAAGGAAAATAAGGAACAAGCCTGACAGAGATGTGGGGACCAATCCAGCCCAACATTCCTTCTCCTCTTCCCACCCCAGCCTATGGCCCCTTAAGACCTACAGTTAGGAGTCCTACTGTTATTTATGGCCTCCATGGTAGGTGCATCTACAGACCCAGAAAGAAGTCAGTAAAGCCGGGATTTCTCCTGTCCCAGATAAACCCCCATGTCCCAGTTTTGGCAAATACCTAGTCATTGGAGGACACCTACTTAATGGGATTGTGTGGGAAACATGGCAAGAAGACCAGGATGTTCTCCAGGCAGGTAAAAATGAACAAGACCTCTTCCCCAAATCTTGCCAATTTGAGCAAGATTGAAATCAAATCTTCAAATTACTGAAAATAATAGTAATGTGACTCTAGGATGCTCATAACCCACAGATGCTCTTGGGAACTCAGGGGGTCCTCCGTGATCTCCCAAGACCACCCCATCGGTTTCTAACAGTCTTGGTTAAGACTCTATGGTTACAATAAAAGAAACCCAGATAAGTGGCCTGAACAAAAAAAGGGAGGCATTTAAGTGTATTGTAACAAGGTGTTTAAAAGGGACTCCTTTTGTCTCAGTTTTATTTCAGACTCTGAAGGCTAAGGACAAAATAATAGCTGCCAAGTATCCCACATTCTACAGCAAGGTGTAAGACCATCCACGCAAAACAGATGGCCTCAAATTGGGTCTACACCACTGTCGCAGGGAACTATTCAATAAATGTAGCTATTATTATTATTATTTAAGTATATTTTCCCAAATCCTCCAGCCCAAGAATTCTTGATTTAAATTCCATGAAGCCCTTGCAATTGCATGCAACATTTTATATATATGTGCACGTGAACATTCTTCTGGGAGAAGGTCCATACCAAAACCAAACCCACGGCCGTCAAGTTGATGCCAACTCATAGTGACCCTATACCTTCATCAAAATCTAGAAACAGTAAAAACAAGGGCTTCAATGTAACCCTTAAAATGTGATACCCAGCATGGAACATAACACTCCAGAAATTGACCTACTGTGGGCATTAAAAAAAAAAAAAATTGGGTCAACAGCATCAATTGATTGCCCACCTGCAGCCTGTGTAAGAAGTGGAGAAGAGAGACTGAGTGGCGGGATTAGCTGTCCCTACAATACATGCTCCCACCACCACCATAGGGAGGATGGATGTTCCCACTCCCCTTAAATCAAGTGAGAGGGACTTAAAGGTACTATTCCAAGAGCTTGGCATGGGCGAGCATCAGCACTACTGACTGAGTTTTATATCTCAAGTCTATGGCTGGTGGCAAAGAGCACTGAGAAATGGGACTGCACTGGAAACAAATGGCACGCCCAATGATGATGGGGGTGGGGGTGGGTAGTAGCGGGGAAAGGACACAGGTTTCCCAGGGGCCAAAGGGCTGCCTGGTGTGGCCTTGGGCCCTCTTACAGTCGTGGTGGGGAGGATGGGGGGAACTGTGCAGGAAGTCCAGAAGCCAAGAAGAGCGTCATAAGTGGTCAGCTGGAGAATAAGCATTATGCCATCAACAGAACTGAGTCACTGATGCCAGGAAGGGAAATTCTGGAGAAGCAGGAAAGAGAGAAAGAGACAGTGCACGTGCTTTGGACTTCTGTCACACCCACAGGGCACAAGTTCTAGATTACGACTGAACCAGCCACATAAGAGTGGCCTTCTACCCCTGCTTCTCTCTCTTCCCTGTTCTAAGCCCAAGGGCCAGAAACCTCAGTGGACAAGTGGGGGAGGCAGTGAAACTGGCCAGGACCTAGTAAAAAAGCTGACCATGTGCCCTCCCCAACTCCAAGCTCCCAAGTTTGCAGGCTTTACATGGATGAGTTCAGACTTCTGATTACCACACTGGGCTGGTCTAGATTGTTAGAATGGACTATGCTTTTTAATTCCTAAGAACAGAAAGACTAATAGACCTGCTAAGTTTTCAGTCTTGATTAGGAAAAGAACTTGCTCATAGAGTAGACTTGAAAGGACACTGGGGGAAAAATGGAGTTGGTTCCTTCTTAACACCTGATTGAGTCCAGCTCATTTAATAATCTGACTACATCAGGAGACGAGGTATCTCCTAGAGTCCATGGGCAGGGATGTGACTGGGCCTCTGGAAAGCCAACAGGAAGCAAAGCAGCAACTTTCTCAGCTTCTCTCCCATTTCCATTCTTCTTCTTCCCTTTCCTGCAGGGTCTTTCTCTGTTTCTCTGTTTCTCATCATGCGTCCATCTGCAGATTGTTCTCTCTGCTTCTCCAGGCACACAGTGGTCCACAGTTTCTGAGCTTACATGTCCTCCTGGTTTGAGTGCCAGCAAAGATTTACAAGCATCTTTACATTCCAATTACAACTCCTTGGACAGGGGATCTGACCAGTGTGGGCCACTGTCTACCCCAATCCTATCAGCTATGGCCTTAGAGCAGAGCTAAGCAGCATAAATACTGCTGCTGGGGTACAACATTGTGCACAAAGTGGGCGAGTGGGGGGGTTTCATGTTCCAAAAGGGGTCATGGGCTGGGCCCGCATCCAAAAAGTGTCTAGATTGTAGTCAAACTGTTGGTGGTCCCCTATCTTCTCAGGGACCATATTTTGCCAGCTAGATAGATACTGTCTCATTACTCATTAGATTGGGTCCTATTCCCCAGCCTCTCCCTGCTGACCCTTATCCTAAACCAAAAAAGCATATCCAACTCTTCCAGGCCCAGTTGGGCCACTAAACATGCCATTTGGCCATAGTCAGATGGGCCTCTTTCTGGGTACACTTTGTTTCTCAACAGTCTCTTGATACAGGGAGCACAAGGTCTCCACTGCCTCAATAGACTCTTGATACAGGGAGCACAGGTCTCTACTGCTGGAGCCTGGAACTCTGACTCATTCTTCTTGGATGTATTTTGCTCCAGTTAATACTAATACCATCTACCACCTAGGGGTACTTCCCATATGCCAGGCACCATGCTAAAAACTTCACATGCATGTCTCTTTAAGTTCTCACAAAAACCGTATATGGAAAGGGCCACATAAACCAGAGACTACATCAGCCTCAGACCAGAAGAATTAGATGGTGCCCGGCTACAACAAACTACTGCTCTGACAGGGAACACAACAGAGAACCCCTGAGGGAGCAGGAGAACAGTGGGATGCAGACCCCAAATACTCATAAAAAGACCAGACTTAATGGTCTGACTGAGATTAGAAGGACCCCGGCGGTCATGGTCTCCAGACCTTCCGTTAGTGCAAGACAGGACCATTCCCAAAGCCAACTCTTCAGACAGGGATTGGACTTGAGAACTGCATAGACAATGATACTGGTGAAGAGTGAGCTTCTTAGATCGAGTAGACACAAGAGGCTATGTTGACATCTCCTGTCTGGAGGGGACATGGGAGAGCAGCGCGGGTCAGAAGCTGGCCAAATGGACTAGAAAAGAGAGAGTGGAGGGAATGAGTGTACTGTCTCATTGCGGGGAGAGCAATTAGGAGTACATAGCAAGGTATGTATAAATTTTTGTATGAGAGACTGACTTGATTTGTAAACTTTTACTTAAAGCACAATAAAAATCAAAAAAAAAAAACCGTATGTAGCAGGTTCTATAGCTACCCTCTCTTTCACGTAATAGAAAACTGAGGCACAGAGATATGACTTGCCTGAGAGCATGCAGCTTGGGACACTCAGAATTTGAACTCAAGTCTATCTGATTCCTGAGCTCCTGCCACTAGAGTATTAATTGCTATACCCATGATGAAATAAAACCACTAAGCCTCCTATTTTACCCCATCATCACTCAGTAATACACTGAGAATCATGGTGGTATGGAGCCTCCTGCCCACAGGAAGCGGGTATGTCAGGAAACCAAGACTGTTTGCTCGGTTTATCTCAGAGCAGTGACCACAGAATAACAAGGGGCAGTGACGGAGAATACTTCATAGCTTCTTGGGGCTTCCCACCTTTTGCTAGGTCTGAAGTTCCAGGCCCTGACCCTTTCTCCTCTTCCCAAAGGTAGAGTTACTTGTCCTACAACCTACAGACTCAGCCCTACCTTTGGCCCTCAGAATATTCTGCTTGTGGCTGTCTAGCTGTCACCTTGTGCACCAGTTCTACCTGGTCCAAGCCCTGGAATGTATCATCTGGTAACCAAATCCCTGTAGTGGTGGCTCATTTTCCATCTCCAAGCCTTCATCCTCGGGCCAACTTACAGTAATCTCTCTCAGAACCCAGAGCCAGGCTCTGAAACAGCTGTAGTCTGGAATCTCACCCCTTGTGGACACAGTGCCTTGGTACCAACCATCATAGAGACATTCAAGAACCTTTGTTTCTCCTGATCTGAGGCATCCTGGGCCAGCACAGCCCAGACGGGGGGACCCAGACACAGATAATTCCTCCCATCTGTGCAGCCTTCCCAAAGTAGTTCCACATGTGCCACCTCCCGGGGAGGCAGACCATCTGCCTGTCCCATCCCCGGCCCACTGATGGCCACGATAGATCTGGCTCCGTGGGCTGATCAGGGGGTGCCCCTTCTTCCCTGCTGCACCGTGAGTATTTTCCTGAAGCTGAGGATGTCTCACAAAAGGAGGAGAGGGCTCTTTGGACAAAGGTGGGCAGCCCACATATCCCTTGACCCTTGGCAGAGCTGGGAGTGGCCCAGAGCCTGGAAGCGTAGCTAACATAGAGGGAATGGAATTAGAATTCCCATCTGAAACCAGGTGATGACAGAGGACCATGCCCTAGTCATCTCAAAGACGGCAAGGACTAAAAGCAGCATGTAGTCTCCTCAGCGCCTGGAAAGCCGACCAAGCCACAAGCAAGTGTGCCCAGGCATGAATTTAGGTCATCCTCTTCTTCACAGGAACCCAACATCCAGGTAGCCTTTCCTCATCTCTCAGAGCAGCTCAGGATTGTGCCTGGGACACACAGAGAGGGTTTCAGGACAGATATTTAGGAAACCCTGCTGGGGTAGCGGTTAAGGTCAGCAGTTCAAATCCACCAGATGCTCCTTGGAAACTCTATGGGTCAGTCCTACTCTGTCCTATAGGGTCGCTATGAGTCGGAATCGACTCAACAGCAACAGGTTTTTTTTTTTTTTTTTTTTTGTTATTTAGCAACCAGGCTGGGACAAAGAGCAGCTAAGCCGTGGGGTGGGAGGCATAGAAGCCTGGCTAACTACCCCAAGGCCTAGGAAAGCCCAAGGAACAAGTGCTTAAAGTAGAAAATCAGTTTCTTTGTCAAGAACACAAAAGCTGATGGGTAGAGAAACGTATATTTTTAAAGCAAGATACCATTTTTCACCTATCAGTTTAGAATAAATAAAAACTGGTTGGTAATATCCAGTATTGGTAAGAGTGGAGAAAGCAGGCACCCTCACACCCCGTTGGTGGAAGAGTAACTGCAACCTTTACAGAGGGCATTCTAGCAATGTCTATCAAAAACAAAGGTGCAAATCGTCTTTTGGCAATTCCACTTCTAGCAATCATGTTTCCCAAATACTCTCACAGAATGGCATCTGGGGTCTTAAACGCTAGTAAGCGGCCATCTAAGATGCATCAATTGGTCTCAACCCGCCTGGAGTAAAGGAGAATGAAGAACACCAAAGACACAAGGTAATTATCAGCCCAAGAGACAGAAAAGGCCACATAAATCAGAGACTACATCAGCCTCAGACCAGAAGAACTAGATGGTGCCTGGCTATAATCGATAAGTGTCCTGACAGGGAACACAACAGAGAACCCCTGCAGGAGGACAGCAGTGGGATGCAGACCTCAAATTCTTGTAAAAAAAAAAAAAAAAAAAACAGACTTAATGGTCTGACTGAGACTAGAAAGACCCCGGAGGTCATGGTCCCCAGACCTTCTGTTAGTCCAAGACAGGCACCATTCCCTAAGCCAACTCTTCAGACAGGGATTAGACTGGACTATAAGACAGAAAATGATAATGGTGAGGAGTGAGCTTCTTGGTTCAAGTAGACACATAAAACTGTGTGTGCAGCTCCTGTCTGGAGGGGAGATGAGAAGGCAGAGGGGGACAGAGGCTGACTGAATGGTCATGGAAATGGTGGAGAGGAGTGAGCTGTCTCATTAAGGGGAGAGCAACTAGGAGTATATATAGCAAGACGTATATAAATTTTTGCATGAGAGGCTGACTTGATTTGTAATCTTTCACTTAAAGCACAATAAAAATTAAAAAAAAAATACTCTCATAGGTGAGTGAAGATATATGTACAAGGATGCCCCCACTACACTATCTGTAAAAGTGAAAAGGTAGAAACAGCCTAAGTGTTCATCAGTTAGGGCATGGCCAAACTAACCTGCACACGTTCAGGCAACAGGGTGCTACAGAGCCGCTGGAAAAAATGAAGCAGTTCTACTGACTAAAATCTATGGCACTTTAAATGAAAAAAAAAAAAAAAAAAAAAAAAACGGTGCAAAACAATATGTATAAAATGTCCCCAATTTGGTTAATAAGTCCAATATGCTATATACACATACCCACATGCACATATATTTGTAAAACAAACCTGTTGCCGTCAAGTTGATTCCAACTCATAGCAACCCTATAGGACAGAGTAGAACTGCTCCACAGAGTTTCCAAGGAACGCCTGGTAGAGCTAACTGCCAACCTTTTGGTTAGCAGCCGTAGCACTTAATCACTATGCCACCAAGGCTTCCTATATTTGTACATGTAGATAAAAATATCCGGACACATACATATCAACGGTTAACCGTGGTTGCCTCTGAGGAATAGCAGAGGAAGAGTGGGATTTTCAGTTTGATACTTTATGTATCTCTTTTTAGTGTGAATCATTTCTACAAGCAATGTGTTACCTCTGTAATTTAAAAAAGTTTTTAGAAGAATGAGTGTGTGCTGAATGCCTCTCCTAAGCCCAGCCTTCTTGGGCGGCCACACAGAGATTTCCTCATTTCCCCTGTGCAGACATTTCTTGGACCTTTGAAGGCCTGGACACACTATACTCTAGAGCCCAGTGTATACTCATCAGGAAACTGCAGCCTTTCCAAAGGCTTCTCAGACCCTAGTCAGCTTGTTCCCAGGCCCTTTCATCCTCACAAAGCTACAAGGATTTATATCACCTTTCAAAGCTGCAACCATCCAGTCTATCCTATAGGATTTCTTCCCCTCAGAATTAGCTTCTAAGAGGTGCCCAGCACTTCCTGCTGACCTAGAGATCAATCTCAGTCTTCTGTGCATTGAGTTTCACAGCTGGTTTTACCTTAATACAGATTGGGCCACAAAGTAATAAGTGTGAGGCAGTGATAAAGGTTGTCAATTGTATTATGTATCCATTACTGTGTGACCAATTACCCCAAAACTTAGCAGCTTACGACAACATTTATTATTTTGTAGTTTCTATGGATCACGAAATTTGGGTATGCCTTAGTTTGGTGCCTCTGGCTCCAAGTTTCTCAATGAAACTACTGTCAAGCTGTTGGCTGGGGCTGTGGTCTCATCTGAAGGTTCAACTTGGATAAAATTTGTTTCCAAACTCACATGGTTGTTGGCAGGTCTCTGCCCCTCACCATGTAGGACTGCCACACAATATGACAACTGGATTCCCCCAAGACAAGTGATCCAAGACAGCGAGAGACAGCAAGCACCCAACATTAGAAGCCACAGTCTATTTATAGTCTAATCCTGGAAATGACATCTCATAATTTCTTTTGTATTCTCTTTGTTAGAAATAAGTCAAAATGTCCTGCCCATGCTCAAGCAGAAGGAATTACATAGGCCATGAATACCGGGGGTGGGAATCATTGGGGGCCATCTTAGAGTCTATCTACCAGAGGAAATCTTTCAGATTCTCAGGGCCATTCCATTGTCATCCTAATTCCCTCCCCCTGAAATGGTACAAGAAAATGTCCCAATGGCCCCGTGTTAGTCCTGAGAACTGAGGAATGCACAAGTCCTTACTCTACTCCTAACCCTTTTCTTCTTTAGGGTCAGCTGACCCACAGGATAAAAACCTGTCAGAGGGGACATATGGCATTTTCTGAGGTTAGTGATTGCAGCCCTGGGGTCAGGGTTTGAACAACAGTCTCACCACTTGTGTGTGACCTTTAATGTGAGTCTTGCTCAGCTTCTGCAGCTGTAAAACAAGTTAAAAATTCTGCAGCTGTAAAATAAGTTACAAAATGGTGCCTCCCTCAGAGGAAGGAGTGTTGGGGAGACTGAATGAGATAATGTGTACAAAGTGTTCAGTACAGTGTCTATCACATGGTAAAAGAATAAACGTGAGTTGTAATTATCATCACCGTTAGTTTCTAAGTAGAACTCTAAAGACAAAAGAAGTCACAGAGGAACAGTCGTCCTCAAGAGCATACAGATCCCTGCTATGAAAAAAAACACTTTTCTTGTACAAAATGGGCTTGCACTCTTACCTTCTTTTTTTTTGCAGTGGGTGGGGGGGGGAGATAAAACTCAATTCAGAGAAAAGCTGACTACAGGTCCTCCCTGTGCCCCAGAAGAGACAAACAGAGCAAGGCGCTCCAGCTCTAAGCAGCAAGCATGCAAGAAGCAAAATTTTCCCCCAAGTGCTCCTTTCTTGACCTCTATGTGTTTTTCTCCTACACTGTTTGTCTCCATGGAGACAGATATTTAAACAGAGGATACATAAGTTAAAGCTGGGTGGGACCTCAGCCATGAGCGTAAGATCTTAAGTTAAACTTGGTATCTCCTTGGCATATGATGTTGGGTAAGTCATAAATCAACTTGCTGTTTCTTCATTCATAAAATGGGGATTTTAATAACATCCACTGGCTTTTTGTAATAACAGAGCAAGACTATGAAGTCCCAGAGAAATATGAATTTTTAAGTAACAAATCTGAGATTGCAAAAGTAAAGGCAAAATTCTCTTCTGGAAAGGAGAGATTTGAAATAATGCATAGTTACTTAAACCAAACCCAACCCACTGCCATGGAGACAATTCTGACTCATAGCGACCCTATAGGACAGGGTAGAACTACCCCATAGGGTTTCCAAGGCAGTAAATCTTTAGGGAAGCATACTGCCACATCGTTCTCCCATTGAATGGCTCTGGTAGGTTCGAAATACCCTTCCAGTTAGCAGGCAAGCACTTTAATGACTGCACCACCAAGGCTGCTTAATGCTTAGCTAACCACTCTACAAAATAATGAAAAAGTTTCCTTCATTTTGAATGGAGTTGTAATGTTTGGGATTATTCTGTTGATTGAGAAGCATGTGGAGACTAGGGTCAGAGAGCAGCTTTTTCTCTGTTTCCTGGGCCCAGACAGGTTTGGTTGTCCAGATTTGGAGCAGGGAAGCTTGATCAAAGGCTCTCTGGGGCAGCGTAGGCCCTGGTAGTGTATGGCTATCAGAGCAGAGAGGAGCAAGGGGCATGGCCCACAGCCTCTGGGAGCAGGAATATTGGAATCTAGGTTTCAGTTTTTCCTTGTGGCCCTGCCATCACTTATGTATTCCTAAGCTGTGCTTCCCCAGCTAAGGAAGGAGGAGCCTGGCTCCACATGGGTCCATCTGGAGAGGTCAGCTGGGACAGGCTGGACTGGAGGGAGGAATCAGAGGTTTGGGGCCAGGCAGCCAGCCGAGGCACCAAGCAACAAGATGGATCTGTGGAACAAATGAGTGTTCCTTGGGGACCCTTGGAAACACTTGGGGTGGAGAACTGGGGGAAAAAAACAAATGGATTTCCTGCAATAACACAGAATGGAATTTTCCCTTGATGGCGCAAACAGTTAAGCATTTGACTACTAGCCGAAAGGGTGGTGGTTCGAACCTATCCAGAGGCCTCAGAAGACAGGCCTGGTGATCTGCTTCTGAAAGGTCAAAGCCTTGAAAACCCTATAGAACAGTTCTACTCTGCATACATGGGGTCTCTGCAAGTCGGAATAGACGCCATGGCAACTAACAACAAGTAAAAGAAAGGATTACCCTTAACGCTGACAAACTTGGGGGTCGGGGTCATCATAGGATAACACTGTTACTAATGCTGGCCTGGGAGCCACTGAGCTGTGGTCCTAGGTGGCGGCCCCTACCAAAGTCTTTTAAAGTCATTCTAAACCAGGTCTTGGGAAGCAGAAGATTTGCCGGTGTCTTATCAGTTCAAAAAAAAAAAAAAAATTTTTTTTTTTTTTTATCAGTCCAGTCCCTCCTGCTCTCAAGAGGCCTAGATCAAGAGAGCATCTCTGCTTGCTCCTTCATCTCTGCTTTAAAGAGGCCCACAGCTCACATGCAAATACTGATTCTCAAAGCCAAAGTACAGGGAAATGCCACGTGTCTCCAAGGTATCAGGTAAATGCTCCATGACAACTGTTTTTAAGTCTTTCCAAAGCTCTGCTCTAAAATGTGCTGTTTTTAAAGAACTTCCCTTCTCCCTTTAGTAATTTCTAAAATACAGGGATTCACCATGAGTTTCTGCATGATCCCCTAACTGTTCTTCCCACCTCCAGCCTGACCTCTTCTAAGCCACTCGCCATGCTGCACCCAAGGTGACATCCATTAAATGCAAATCCAATCCTGTCATACCCTTGCTTATAACCCTTCCTAGTTCCCTTTTGCTCTCAGGTTGGGTCAGAGCCTTAGCTCCCAAGTCCCAGCATCTAGGACCTAAGTGATCTTGCCACTCCCTTCCGGTCCAGCTGCTTCTCATGCATCCTCCCCCTCATTCTCTACTTTCCAGCCAGTATTTCCAAAAAACATGTTTTTCCTCATGTCAGGGTTCTTACACAAGCAGTTGTCTTTGTCTGGAATGCTCACTCCCCCCACCTCCCACCCCATCCTGCCTATCTCTTCACCCAAACCAAACCAAATCAGCTGCTGTCTAGTTGATTCTGACTCACAGCGATCCTTATAGGACAGAGTAGAACTTCCCCATAGGGTTTCCGAGGCTGTAATCTTTACAGAAGCAGACTGCCACATCTTTCTCCCATGGAGCAGCTGGTGGCTTCAAACCACGGACCTCTTAGTTAGCAGCTGAGCATTTAACCACTGTACCACAGAGCTCCTTCTTCTTCACCCATTTGACTCTTATTCGTCCTTTAGGGCTCTGTTTCCCTCCAGAAAACCCTTCAGGGTTCCCACAGACTGGATTGGGTTTCTCTATATTTGCTCCTATAGTGATCAGTGCTAGTCTGTCAGCTCCATTAAGAACAGAGACAGTGCCTGACTAATCCATCACCTGGCCTAACAAAGCGCTTACTGAACATTTAATGACTGACAGTGAGAATACACAGAGGGCCCTGGCGTATGCTGCCCTCAGGCTCAGAGTAAGAGCTCTTCACTTACCTTGCTGTTCTGGGGCTTGGGGTGGGGGTGGTGGGGCAGGGATCTGAATAAACACACTCCAGTAACTGCTGCTTTTTCAAAGTCCTTTTTAATTTCCAATAGTTTAAACCTATTTGTTTTATACTAAAAAAACAAAAACAAAAAAACTTGCCTTTATTTTAAATTTCGAAGTGTACTTAAAAATAAAGGCTTACTTTAAAAAAAAAAAAAAAGAAGGGTTTGCTTATCTAAAGGAATAGCTCAGATTTAGAAATTTACTTCACCTATTAGAGGTCTTGATAAATTTATTAAGAATGTTCTCCTAATATTCAGAACCGTCAGAATATCTAATTTTCGTCCCTTGAGAGATCACAATTTTTCCACACTGCCTAAGGTTACTTTTAGAATCAGCTCTAAATCTTTTAAAATCCATCATATTCCAAATTTTATTTAGTTATTTCCTGGAGTGCATAATAGGTAAAAAAAAAAAAAAAAAGCAAAACTAAACACCCCTAAATCAAGAAAGCTATTTAGAAATAAATGGTGTAACCATTCTTCACAGTTCTTTGCCTGCTTCTGTTTTTATTTCAATCTGAACTACGTAGTTACAAGGAGTTGCCATCAGATAAAATTAAACTACAAATAACTGACCTATTTCCCGCCATTATTTTCACACTTTGAAGTAATTTGGAAGAAACTTTTTGATACAAAAAGAGTCTTATTTTTTAAATGTAGTTAGTAAGGCTTTCCCTCAGTGTTTTTTAAATTATGTTTCACAAGGAGCTCAGTACACCAAAGTGTAGCCAACTGGCTATAAAATCTGCAGCAAAAGGAACTGGAACACACCCCCACGTGGTTAGTAACAACTGTGAGAACTACGTGAGGGTGTCTTGACATGTAGTAAAAGACACACATGTTAATAGTCTCAGGAAGCCAATTAACACAGAACATTCCATGGAGATTTAAAAGAGTCATTATAAAAACAAAACCTATGTTTGCAAGTAGAAGCAAAAAGTGCTGAAACAGCACTAAAGGTCTCAGACGGTGGAAACAAGAAGCACTTGAAATACCAGAACCAAAAACTTGTTCCCAACAGGTTGATTCTGACTCGTATCAACCCTATAGGACAGAGTAGAACTGCCCCATAGGATTTCCAAGGAGCAGCTGGTACATTCGAACTGGCAGCCTTTTGGTTAGCAGCTGAACTCTTAATCATTGTGCCACCAGGACTCCAGACCTAAACTTCCTGCCCAAGAATCACTCTCCCCAACCCCAGGAGGGAGAAAGACCTACAGTGAGAACTTTGCCAGGGAAAAAGAAATGGTCAAGTCTCAGACATTTTTTCCTAGATTGTACTTTCCAGCAATTACGTAACTGTTTTCTCTCTAGATAAACAAATCCTTCCAGACAGGTTGAGTTTTCAAGAGGAATCTAGTATTGATTAACCATAACTGTATTTGGGCAGGTTCTGCCCATGGCAATCAGATGTGTAGGTAGGGCCCCCTGGCTGACATGACGACAAATGGCTCCACTGAGCCTTAGAATGGGGTCTCACTTCATTCTTTTGAATGCAAATTGTGGGGCTCCCAGAGTGAACCCTTATGCACTATCCTGAGAGCAGACAGCACATAGGAGTCACCTCCTGTCCTTTCCCTCTGACCTATACATGTCAGGAGTCATTCTAAGACAAGTACCAGAAAATCAATCCAACTGGCTTAAGGAGAGAGGGAAATAATTGTAAGAATGATGGGACAGGAATATGGCAGTTGTTAAGCTGGTCTCAGTTAGAGTCAAAAGCAGAAGGCCTGTCCTAGAGAACAAATGTCTACACAGAGCCTGTCAGAAAGCACCTGACAGAAACAGGCAGCTAAGATGAGGTTGTCAAGGACAAGAAGGGCTACATCTGTCCAGAAACTCTGAGTGGCAACAGCCTGAGGCTGCATATACAGTGCAAAGGTGGATTTGTCCTGTGGCCTGAGGACAGCCATCACAGTGACCCATGAGAGGCCTACAGTCAGCATCCTGAGGAGGGAACTCATCTTATGGGAGAGATCTGAGGTACATATGTTTGGCCTGAGGACAAGAAACATGGGTCAGGAAGTGGACATGATAATGGTCACTTTGCCCTCATCTGAGAACCCACTGAGTGAGATTTAAAAGAGTGTCACAAGAAAGAATAGAGACAATTCATCACACTTCATATAGTGACCCATGGAGGCCACCCGCAATTCATAAATGGCAGAAAACATACAGGCGGCAACCATAAGAGTATTCCTGGTGACCTAAACAGTGGAGGCACAGTGACAGGGGAGGGCAGTGTCAAGAGTTTAGGGCTTCACAACAGCCAAAAGGTGGAAACAACCCATGTGTCCATCAACAGATGAATGGATAAACAAAATGTAGTATATACATAAAATGGAATATTATTTAGCCATAAAGAGAAATGAAATTCTGAAACACATTATGACACGGACGAAGCCTGAAACAATTTTAAAAAGTTGCCGTTAAAGTGATTCAAATGCATGGCAACCCCATGGTGTGCCAGAATAGAACTGTGCTCCATAAGGTTTTCAATGGCTGATTTTTGGGATGCAGATTGCCAGGCCTTTCTTCCAAGGTACCTCTGGGTGGACTTGAACCTCCAACCTTTAGGTTAGCAGCTGCTAAAAGATAAATACTGAATAATCCCACTTATATGAAATACCTAGAATAGGCAAATGCATAGAGACAAAAGTTTATTTGTGATTACAGGGGCAGGTGGCAGGAGAAAACGGGGGAGGTTTTACTTAAGGGGTACTGAGTTTCTGTTAAGGATAATGAAAACAATTGGAAACACAGTGGTGATGGCTGCACAACATAGTGAACATAATATCAGTGAAGTGTACACATAAAAATGGTTGAAACGGCAAATATTTTGTCATATGGATTTTACTACAATAAAATAAACTTAAAAAAAAAAAAAGAAAGAAAGCTTAGGGCTTATAGCCAGACTATTTGGGCCAAGTCCTGGCTCTGTCATTCTCCAGTTATGTGACCCTAGGCAACCTCTCAGTCCTGCTTACTCACTGGGCTACTGTGAGCATTCAATGAGATGATGCATTACAACACTCAGCAAAGTCCCAGGTAGAGAGAAAGCAGACAATAAGTGACAGCTCTCTTGATCACTGTTATTAGAGAGAAGAGGCTATCCTTAACAATGCTGGAGCACCACGGTTAGCTGAACCCAGAGGCAGGGAGTGGACTAGGCTAGTCCTTACTCTAATAACATCAATCTCATCCCTCCATTGATTAGCCTTGGACAATGCAGGAATGGGCTTGGGAGCAGTGCGTATCAACATTCCCGCTATCTGTAGTTCTGAGATGCAGCTTTGACAGACACCAAGTAGAAAGACACTGTAGTTTACGGCTAGTCATAAGAAGAGAATAAGGAAACGATAAGGAAGCATGAAAGAAAGAAAAAAAAAAAGCATAGAGTGATATTCATTTCAATAATATGGAATAAGACTAAGCAAATCAGTTAATCAACAAATGTAAAAGAGTTATACTATCCCTGTAACAGGGCCCTGGTGGTGTAATGGTTAAGAATTTGGGTGCTAACCAAAAGGTCAGCAGTTGGAAGCCACCAGCCCTTCTTGGGAACCCTATGGGGCAGTTCTACTCTGTCCTATGGTGTTGCTGTGAGTCAGAATCGACTCGAAGACAACGGGTTTGGTTTTTGGTTTGGTCCTATTAATAGGCAAGATCTCAGACTGGATTCAAAAGCAAATTCCAACTAAATGCTGTTTGCAAGGATCATACCTAAAATAAAGCAACTTAAAAATATTAAAAGCTAAAATATAGTCAAAGATTCAAACAAATGCAAATAAAAAATAAAGAAGCTGCAGAATTAATATTATACAAAGAAATAAAAGCAAATTAGACCAAGACCATTTTGTACATAACACTTCATAATGAATTTACGAATGTCATAAACTTCTTTGTTTTTGAAGTTATTTGAAATATGTCTTGTCAATTAATATACGATCAATTTCAATAAATGTTTAATGGATCCTGGAAACCAAAACCAAGCCAAATCCATTGCCGTTGAGTCAATTCTGACTCACAGCAACCCTACAGGACGGAGTAGAACTGCCACATAGGGTTTCCAAGGAGCAAATAGTGGATTCAAATTGCCAACCTTTTGGTTAGCAGCCATAGCTCTTAACCACTGAACCACCAGGGTTTTCTCACAGTGGTATTATTCATAATAACAAAAAAAATGGAAACAACTCAAATGTCCATCAATTTACGAATGAATAAAATGTGGTATGTCTATACAATGGAATCTTATCGAGAAACAAGAAGGACTGAAGTACTGATACATGCTACAACATGGATGAACCTTAAAAACATGATGCTAAGTGAAGCCAGTCACAAAGGACCATATATTGTATGATTCAATTTATATAAAATCTCCAGAAAATCTATGGAAACAGAAAGTAATTAGTGGTTGCCTGCAGGTGGCGGGGGTGACGGATGGTAACGGTTAGAGAGAAATGGAGAGTGACTGCTAATGGGTATGGGGTTTCTTTTTGGGGTGATAAAAATGTTATGAAATTGACTGTGGTGATGGTTGCACAGTTCTGTGAACATACTAAAAACCATTGAATTATACATTTTCAATGGATGAACTGTATGGCATACAAATGATATCTCAACACAGCTGTTAAAAAAAAACCTCAAAGAACCCAAGCCCTTGAAAATTAAAGAAAGCTACCTTAAAAAATACTTGAATAAAAGAAAAACTGAATCCACAATTACAGAGTATTTAAAGAATATCACTGAGAACACTATTACATTCAAACATGTAAGGTGCAAAAAAGCAACAATTAGAGAAAATTTTATTACCTTAGCTGTTTTCTACACTAAAGTGGAAAGGATAATATATACACAAATGAATCAATAATTCAACTCAAGTAGTTAATAGAAATAACAAGACAACTTCAGAAAAACAGGAGAAAGCAATTATAAAAGACAAAAACAGAAATTCCGTATTTCATCAAATTTAAGATATCATCTATAATAAGATGCACCATTATTTATGTCTCGCTAAGAAAAACTGCTGCCAATCAATGTCTCAATGCTTTCTTATTATCAGTTGAAAGATTCGTCCCAATTCAGAGATGATAAAATATGGGAGGGGCGGAGGTGGGAAGTACATCATAAAATCGATGAAATATAGCAACAATAGACAAACCTCTGGCAAGGCAAATTAAAAAGGAAAGAGAAAACAAAAATGCAAAATATTTAGGAATACAAAAGCAAATACAATGATATATACATAAAAAATAGGGGGCTAAAATTTATGGAAATACTATATACAACTCTATGGTCAAAAATCAAACAAGAAAAAAACCTCTATGCTAATAACTGCAAGAACCTGGATCAAAAGGGTAATTTTCTACTAAAAAATAAACTTTCCAAATTGACTTCCAAAGTATTAGAAAATCTAAATAAATAATGCCCATGGAAGAAATTTTAAAAGTTGTCAAAAATGCATCTCCAAAAAAATACACTGAGTCGCTGAAAATATTAGGGGTCACTTATATGAAACTTTAATTTCCTTTGCTATTAAAATTATTTTGACTAAGTTATTTTAGTCATAAAAACACAGAAACATTTCTTCAAAAAAATTAGCACAACCCTGAAACATAAACTACTTAGTATTTTTCACCTATCAAATTGGCAAAGATTAAAAAAAGAGAGGAAAACATGAAAACACTCAGTGTTTGTGCAAGTGGGAGAAAACAGGCAATCTCATCCTCTTCTGATGAAACCATAAGTTGGTACAACCTCATTGGACAGCACTTTGAAAATATACATCAAAAGGCATATAATTTTGCATAAGTAATAAGTTATCACACTTCTAGGAATTTATCATAAAGTAATAATCATAACTATATAGATACATAAAGTGTTTGCAACACAGATGTTCATTGCAGCATTACAATAGCAAATGCTTAGAAGCCATTTAACGATCAATATTAGTGAGCAGATTCAACTATGACAAATCCATCTGATGAGTTTGAGTTACACTATAGCAATTAAGATAATGACGTTATATGTTCACAACTTGTTGTTGTTGGTTGCCAGTGGGTGGCGACCCTGTGTGTGCAGAGGAGAGCTGCTCCACAGGGTTGTCACGGCTGGACTTTTCAGGCGCACACTGCCAAGCCTAGTTTCCCAGGTGCCTCTGGGTGGGCCTGAACCACCGATCTTTTGGCTAGTAGTCCAGCACTTAACCAGCTGTGCTACCCAGGGACTTCAATGTTTACAATACAGTAAGAATGTATATTTTTATATGCACTAAAAGGAATGACAGGATATGGAGCAAAACAGTGATTATCTCTAGGTGGGATAACCCCAACTCCCCCCAAAAAACACTCCAGTCCATTCCAACTCACAGCGACCCTACAGGACAGAGTAGGACTGCCCCACAGGATTTCCAAGGAGTGTCTGGTAGATTTGAACTGTCGACCTTTTGGTTAGCAGTCGAAGTCTTAACCACTATACCACTGGGATTTCCAAGGTGGGATAATAAAGGATGTTAATTTTCTTATCTTCCTAATCCCTTACAGTGAACATGCATTAATTTCTAGTCAGAAAAATCAACAATCATTTTTATAATCTTGTTTTTACAATTCATATGAAGTATACTAATAACACCCAGAGAACCAGAACAGAGGGGTTTGGGCCTGGGTCTCCAATTCAGGAGAATGCGGATGAGCCAGTAAGAGTCTTGTTACTGTAATTGTGACCCTCCTGGAGGCTTAGGATTCACAGGTCACCTATATAAGAGACAAAATGTCTTTTGTTTCAAAGACCTCATCAAGTTCCCATCTCTGGGAAGTATTAGCAGCCTGTTCCAGTCAAAGGAGCCAACCAATCGCCTCTTTATTCATGGCCCATGCTGCTTCCTTGCAATTTCTCAACAGAAACATTAAAAACATCTTGTTTGACACTGAGCAAATTTCTCAAAAAATAATAAGCCAGACAGACTCCTACCTAGATAGGGAATACTGGGAACCATCTTCAGGCTTCGAATATATTCCCGAGTCCTCTTGTAATTATCTTCTTTAGACATCAGGTAGTCCAATTTCTCAAAGGTGGTCTTGTCTTTTCGATTCAAAAGCTGGAGAGAGAAGAAGATACAGAGTAAGAAAATTAATATTACTTGTTATCCCAGCTGGTATGAGACAGAAGAAAAGTAAACCAGAAGAAGCTAAAGAAAAAGGATAACTGTGGAAGAAGGTTAAAAGGAAACATCCTATATGGCATGTCTATGGCATGCCAAATCCTGGGCACAACTAAAGGCTTTAAAAGGTCGTTTCATACAGAGACGAAACATTTCACAGCCTCAATTTTGTCATTTTCATAGAATTTCACACTTAAAGACATCCTCCAAAGACACCTAGTCCACTGTTATAAATGATGCCGGAATCCCCTGCACAGCACCTACCTCCGTGGTTGCACAGACTCGACAACAACAAAAAACTCATCCACGTGCTATTTCTCAGCTATGCTAGGTCTCTTCCCCCTGTCCACAGCTGCTGGCTCTCTCCTCAACAACTTTACTGTTGCTGAAGGCACTCAGGAAATTCCATGATTCACATGTGCATTTTGTGCACATAGCCAGCCCTCTCTCCAATCTAGGCTGTCTCTTCCAGATTCCCGGTAGTCTATGGCTATGTCATATTTACACCAGGGATGGTATTTTAATCAAAAAAAGCCAACCTCTTTTCCATATGCAGTCACATAAAGGGTGACTCAGTTAAGCAAACACAGGATGAGCAGGCACCCACAGCCCAGAGATGAGAGAAGCAAGATCCTTTTATGACTGAGATCTGTGGTATGTAAAGTGGTCACTAGGGAAGGGGAAGAACTAGACTCTCGAACTGCTTTTCAAGATATGATGCTAAGGAATCATGCTGTGGTGGTTCTGTATGTCCCAGGACAAGGCCCAGCGCCAGAACATGGCAGCAAGTCTCCTTGAATAAAATGGCTTTGAGGAAAGGAATGTGGGCTGAGAGACCAGGCTTGATAGAAAGAGGAAGGTCACTGAAGAAGGTCTGCATGTGGCACAGCATGTGGCTGATGTTGGGAGCTCCTCCAAGTCCACCTGCCAGGGCCCAGTGCTTCTCGGGGTTGAGATCAAAGGTTAAGTCTAGGAGTGAAAATGGAATGTTCTTGACCAAGTATTGTGCACTGAGACCTCAATGGTCATTTCAAGGACCTGGACCAACAGACCTGCCATGTCCTTCAGACTGAGGCAGGCCTGTGTTCAACAGCCCATCATGCAGCAGAGAGAAGTGGAACAGTGACTTTTTGACACCAGGGAGGCAGGCCAGTTTTCCCTTTCATACTAAAGCAACCTCCCTGGGGTTCTTCAGTAGTTTGGGAAACTTCTTCTCTGACATTTTAATTATTGGGCAGCAGCTCACTGCATATGAGCAGCCATGGCTTATGGACTCCAGGGAGGAGAGGCAGAAGAATATGCTGAAAGGAAGGTTCCAGTACCTGAAGAAGTTGGAGAATAAAAAGCAAGCTTTTCTTTTTCCACTCAGCAATTCAGGACACATCAGGACGGTGATACGACACTTATGCTGGGGATGATGATTGCCTAACTGGCTCACCAATTTGAGGCTGTTACCCATCACATTAACAAATAGACAGGAAGTAACAATATCTTACACCTACTGTTTGTAAACTACCTCACATATAACTCCTCTTTACAAAGCCCAGGGATACAGATGACAGATGGAGCCAGGACTAGTGCCTTCATTTCAGGTTCATAAACAAAATGGTTAAGTGATTTGTCCAAGTCCTTTGGGAAACTTGACTTAATAGAGAAGACATCTATAATAAGGTGGTAAGTGAGTGAACAGGGACTGAGAACCTAGATAAACAGTAAATTAATTATGGGAGATGGAAATGTCTAGGAAAGCTATACAGAGAGGGGGTATGTGAAACGAGCAGTTAAAAGATGATAAATTTGCCAAACGAAAACTATATACCCAGATCAGAACCAGATACTCTAGTTGTGAACTGCCCCACTGCAAAGCTCAATAGGCCCCCAGTTCAGGAGGCCATTTCTTTATTAATAGAACCTAGAAACCTACTGACTTATTTGGCGGCCACCCCTATTCATCCAGTAGTCAGATAAATCCCAATGCCTTCCTCACATACCCTGTGGCTGACCCATGCTGGGCCTAGTGCTTGTACCACTGGGTCTCTGGACTCAGCTGGGGGACTGCCCATGGCCTCTGCCACATTCAGCCTATCAGTCCAGCCTGCCAAATGCCTCTATCCATGGTACCACAGAGGTGATCTGCCTGTCATCTGTGTCCTGACGGGTGTGGCCAGGTCAACATGAGGTTAGACCCTTGCAGACTGACATAAAACCAACAATTGAGGTTTTTAGGCAGAATGAAACAACCAAAGGCTACATTTGCTGCTTTCCTAATTTTAAAACCAGTCTCCTCCAGGTCACAGCCCCCTTTGTTAATCTTGCCTTATCTGCATACTGCCTACCACCCCCTATCCTTTACATACACTCACGCACACGTTCAGAAGGAGTGGATCTGGATAACTTTTCTCATTTGCTCCATTCTGTGCCTACAAATGAGATTCAGAGCAGCATCAGAATTCTCAATAGCAACGCCCAGGATGCTAGAAAACAAAGGAGAAATACCTCCACAATTCTGATGGAAACGGATTTTCAATTTAGAATTCTACATCCAGCAAAACTATCAATCAAGCATAGAAGATAGAATAAAAATAATTTTACTCATGAAAAAACTCAGAACATCTATTTCTTATACATGCTTATTTAAAAACTACTTGAAAATTCCTTCCAGAAAAATCAAGGAATAAACTGTGAGCAGAAAGACACTGGATACAGAAAATAGTGGATCCAAGATAGGAGTAGTAAAGGGAGGTTCTGGGATGACAGATGAGCAGCAGACCTTTTAAGAACAACCAATCTGACGTCAATAGATTATACATCTATAAAAAGTTGAATTGGCAAATGCTTGTTTTTGTTGTTGTTAGGTGACATTGAGCTGACTCCAACTCATGGCAGGCCTATGTACTACAAAATGAAACACTGCCCGGTCCTGCGCTATCCTTACAATCCTTGTTATGCTTGAGCTCACTGTTGCAGGCTCTGTGTCAATCCATCTTGTTGAGAGTCTTCCTTTTTTTTTTTTTTTTTTTTTGCTGACCCTCTACTTTACCAAGTATGTCCTTCTCCAGGGACTGATCCCTCCTGATAACATGTCCAAAGTATGTGAGATGAAGTCTTGCCATTCTTGCTCCTAAGGAGCAAATTCAAGACAAATTTGTTTGTTCTTCTGGCAGTCCATGGTACATTCAGTATTGGTATATTCAATATTCTTCGCCAACACCATAATTCAAAGGCATCAACTCTTCTTCGGTCTTCGTTATTCATTGTCCAGCTTTCACATGCACATGAGGAGATTGAAACACCATACCTTGGTTCAGGCACACCTTAGTCTTCAAGGTGACATCTTTGCTCTTCAACACTTTAAAGAGGTCCTTTGCAGCAGATTTACTAGATGCAATGTGTATTTTGATTTCCTGACTGCTGCTTCCATGGGTGTTGATTGTGGATCCAAGTGAAACGAAATCCTGGACAACTTCAATCTTTTATCCATTTATCATGTTGTTGTTTATTGGTCCAGTTGTGAGGGTTTTTGTTTTATGTTGAGGTGTAACCCATATTAAAGGCTGTGATCTTTCATCTTCATCGGTAAGTGCTTCAAGTCCTCTTCACTTTCAGCAAGCAAGGTTGTGTCACCTGCATAACGCAGGTTATTAATGAGTCTTCCTCCAATCCTGATGTTCTGTTCTTATTCATACAGTCCAGCTTTTCTGATTATCTGCTCAGCGTATGGACTGAATAGATATGGTGGATACAACCCTGACGCACACCTTTCCTGACTTTAAACCACACGGTATCCCCTTGTTCTGTTCGAATGACTGCCTCTTGATCTATGTACAGGTTCCTCATGAGCACAATTAAGTGTCCTGGAATTCCCATTCTTCCCAATGTTATCCATAACTTATTATGATCCACACAAATGCCTTCGTGTAGTCGATAAAACATAGGTAAATACTTTTCTGGTATCCTCTGCTTTCAGCCAGGATCCATCTGACATCAGCAATGATATCCCTGGTTCCACACCCTCTTCTGAATCTGGCTTGAATTTCTGGTAGTTCCCTGTCCATATACTGCTGCAGCCAATTTTGAATGATTTCAGCAAAATTTTACTTGTGTGTGATATTAATGATATTGTTCAATAATTTCTGCATTTGGTTGGATCACCTTTCTTGGGAATAGGCATAAATACGGATCTATTCCAGTCAGTTGGCGAGGTAGTTGTCTTCCAAATTTCTTGGCACAGATGAGTGAGCACTTCCAGTGCTGGATCTGTTTGTACAACATCTCAATTGGTATTCCATCCATTCCTGGAGCCTTGTTTTTCGCCAATGCTTTCAGTGCAGCTTGGACTTCTTCTTTCAGTACCTTCCGTTCCTAATCATATGTTACCTCCTGAAATGGTTGAACGTCGACCAGTTCTTTTTGGTACAGTGATTCTGTGTATTACATTCATCTTCTTTTGATGCTTCCTGCACCGTTTAATATCTTCCCTATAGAATCCTTCAGTATTGCAACTCAAGGCTTGAATTTTTTCTTCAGTTCTTTCAGCTTGAGAAATGCCGAGCATGTTCTTCTCTTTTGGTTATCTATCTTCAGGTCTTTGCACATGTTGTTATAATAGTTCATTTTGTCTTCTCAAGCCTCTCTTTGGAATCTTCTGCTCAGCTCTTTTATTTCATCATTTCTTCCTTTTCTTTTAGTGATTTGATGTTCAAGAGCAAGTTTCAGAGTCTCTTCTGACATCCATTTTGTTCTTTTCTTTCTTTCCTGCCTTTTTAAGGATCTCTTCCTTTCTTCACATATGATGGCCTTGATGTCATTCCACAACTTATCTGTTCTTCAGTCATTAGTATTCAACACATCAAATCTATTCTTGAGATAGTCTCTAAATTCAGGTGGGATATCCTCAAGGCCATACTTTGCTTCTCATGCATTTGTTATAATTTTCTTCAGTTTCAACTCAAACTTGCACATGAGCAACTGATGGCCTGTTCTGCAGCTGGCCCTGGCCTTGTTCTGAACTGATGATATTGAGCTTTTCCATCACCTCTTTCCACAGATGTAGTCAATTTGATTCCTATGTATTCCATTTGGCAAGGTCTATGTGTATAGTCACCATTTACGTTGGTGAAAAAAGGTATCAGCAACAAAGAAGTCATTGGTCTTACAAAATTCTATCATGTGATCTCTGGCATCATTTCTATCACCGAGGCCGTATTTCCCAACTACCGATCCTTCTTTATTTCCAACTTTCGTATTCCAATCACCAGTAATTATCAATGCATCAGGATTGCATGTACAATCAATTTCAGACTGCAGAAGTTGGTAAAAATCTTCAGTTTCTTCATCTTTGGCCTTAGTGGTTGGTACGTAAATTTGAATAACAGTCGTATTAACTGGTCTTCCTTGTAAGCATATGGATATTAACCTATCACTGACAGCACTGTCCCTCAGGATAGATCTTGAAATGTTCTTTTTGATAATGAATGCAAGGCCATTCCTCTTCAAGCTGTCATTCCCAGCATAGTAGACCATATGATTGTCTGACTCAAAATGGCCAATACCAGTCCATTTCAGCTCACTAGTGCCTAGGATATCAATGTTTATACATTCCATTTCATTTTTGACAATTTCCAAGTTTCCTATGTTCAGACTTCATACAAATCTGCATGATATGTATTTTTACAACAACAAAAAGAAAGAAAGGAAGAAAGCAGCTGCTGAAGCTGCTTATGTAAAACCAAACACCTTATGGAATTTGGTTTCTTGGTTTGTAGGTTTAGGGTCATGGTTTCATGGGACATCCCAGTTAATTGGCCTAATATTATGATCAATGCTCTCTTCTATCTCCTAGTTTGCTGCATAGTGCCTGGGGTCTTAAAAGTTTGCAAGTGGCCATCCAAGGCATAACAATTGGTCTCCATTTACCTGGAGCAATGGAGGAAGGAGGAGTGTCAGGAATAAAAGGAAGATATGAAATGTGTGGCTAATTGCCTCCATGAATAACTGCCTCCTTTGCCATGAGACTGGAAAACCTAGATGGTGCCTGGCTACCATTATTGAATGCTTTGATCAAAGATTCTACAGAAGAATCCTGATCAAAAGGGGGGACATGTGGAACAGAATTTAAAATCCTCATAGAATCCAGGTTTTCTGGAGCCATTGAGGCTTGATGAACCCCCAAAACTATTGCCCTAAGATCATCTTTAAACCTTAAACTAGAAATATCCCCTAAAGTCTTCTGTAAACCAAACAATAGTTTAGCTTAATTAATAAAGAATGTGTGGCTTGAGCACTGTGCTCTTTTAAAGAACTATCTATACGGGGCCAAACTGACATGAGCAACTTTAAAGGTCAGATAGGAAGCTTAAGGGGCAGTGAGTTTATATTAATGAGAGAGGAAAAATTTGGACAAGGAGGGTAAAAGTAGCTGAACAACTTGAAAAATGTAATCAATGTCACTGGATTGTACACGCAGAAATCGTTGCATTGGTGTATGTTTTGCTGTGTGTATTTTCAACAACAATTAAAAAAAAAACCAAACCATTCACATTGAATCAGCCCTGGGAGAGATGTCTCCAGGTAAAAAGAAGGCTCAAAAGAAAATCTGATCCAGTGGCACATTTGTGGGGTGGAAACAGACATGTTCATTACATATAATAAAAATAAAATAAACAATTTTTTTAAATTATACATATACACACATATGATAGAGCAAGAATTTATTTTAAAAGGCAGTTAAAAATTCCAGAGAAAACAAAAAATATTCAAGAAAGGACGTGTTACTCAGTTTACTATTTGACTATGCAATTAATCATATTTACACAGTCCTAACAATCAAAACACTGAATTCTCATTTAACAGAAGTGATTTAACTCTAACATGTTTTTGAAGAATGAGAGAAGGTGGAACAAAAAAACTAAACCAACATCTGTCATAAAAAGAGTCACTAAAAAAAACTAGATACTATCTAAAGTAGATGGATCAAGAAACTCGAAGAAGAAGGCAGAAGGGGACAGGAACTGGTTCAAGGACATAGAAAATACAGGATGGAGAGAAGGAGTGTGCTGTCACATTGTAGGGAGAGCAACTAGGGTCATACAACAATGCTTGTATAATAAGTTTTTGTATGAGAAACTGACTGGAGTTGTAAACTTTCACTTAAAGCATATTAAAAAAAAAAAAGCAAATCTAGCAAGGGGAAGCCAGCACAACTCGACCAAGAGAAGGTCATGGAAGCTCCACAGACACATCTGAACTCCCTGAGGGACCGAATTACTGGGCTGAGGGCTACGGACCATGGTCTTGGGGAACATCTAGCTCAATTGGTATAAAAAAACCTTGGTATAGATAGTTTATAAAGAAAATGTTCTACATCCTACTTTGGTGAGTAATGTCAGGGGTCTTAAAAGCTTGTGAGCAGCAATCTAAGATACTCCACTGGTATCATCCCTTCTGGAGCAACACAGAATAAAAAAAACAAAGACACAAAGGACTAAAGGACCACAGTTACCACAGCCTTCACCAGACTGAGTCCAGCACAGCTATATGGTGCCTGGCTACCACCACTGACTGCTCTGACAGGGATCACAACAGAGGGTCCCAGACAGAGCTGGAGAAAAATGTGGAACAAAATCTTAGCTCACACACACAAAAAAAGACCAGACTTACTGGTCTGACAGAAACTGGAGAAATCCCGAGAGTATGGCCCCCAGACATCCTTACAGCTCAGTAATGAAGTCACTCCTGAAGTTCACCCTTCAGCGAAAGATTAGACATGCCCATAAAACAAAATGAGACTAACGGAGCACACCAGGGGCAAGGCCAAGAAAGCAGGAGGGGACAGGAAAGTTGGTAATGGGGAACCCAAGGTCGAGAAGGGGAGAGTCTCGACATGTTGTGGGGTAGGCAGCCAATGTCACAAAACAATGTGTGTATTAATTATTTAATGAGAAACTAATTTGCTCTGTAAACCTTCATCTAAAATACAAAAAAAAAAAAAAACTCTAGCAAAAGGACCTAGGTGGAAATGGGCAGTACTAACAGAATAGCTAAAACAGCCAAAAGTGGTTGCCTCTGTGAAATAAATGGGGTGTGAGAGGCAGAGAAAATGAGCGCTGTTTCTCATTATAAGCCTTTCAGTACATAAACCAAAAAAAAAAAAAACAACCAAACCCACTGTCACCGAGTTGATTCTGACTCACAGCGACCCCATAGGGTTTCCAAGGCTGTAAATCTCTACAGAAGCAGACTGCCACATCTTTCTCCTGTGGAACAACTAGTGGTTTTGAACCGCCAACCTTTTAGTTAGCAGTTGATGGCTTTAACCATTCAGTACATAGTGATTTCAAAATTAATGTGCATGTATTATGCTGATAAAATTCTTATAAGATTTAATTTTGAAAATACAGGGTTTGTTTAATCAGAAAATAACAGCATTTACTTGCCATACATTTTTAAAACTTTTATTACAATTAAAGCCATAAATTGCAAACCTCATATTAATTGAGGCTCTTTTGTATTTTACAGTTTCTGGGAAGCCTCAGGAAGAAACCATCAGAGTTACATATAAGAAAATAAATTACTTGCCTACCTAAGTCAGGCAAGTACAAAAAGCATTCATGTTCAGGAAAAGGGGCAAGGAAATGAAATGAAGGGAAAGTTCACTAAATGTAACATGTTACTTCACTTCTAATAAAGTTTATGGGGCACCCTGAGGTTTTCTTTCATATTTATTACGATTGTAATTAATTCTATGATTACATTTGTGTCTCATTCCACAGTGAATTCCATGAGGGCAGCAACCCTGCTGGCTAGAATCACTCCGCTATTCCCCGCAGCTGGTACAGTTCCTGATACAGAGGAAACACTGCCTAAATACTTGCTGGGTAAAAGAATAATGAGAAAAATAACAACAATAATTTTAAAAATCTAATTCTTTGGAAATTTATTGAAAACACCAATAACTCTTAGGAAAAAGAAGAAATAAAAACTAAGATTATGGACTATTTATAAATCAGACACAACAAGAACACTATATGATATACTATGTGATGAGGCCAAAACTGAATTGAGAAGAAAATTTATGGTTTTAAACTTTATCATTAAACAAGAAAGAACTAATATAACTAATATAAATGAACTAAACAACTTAAGAAGCTAGGAAAATAGAAAAAAAAAGCAGACTAGGTTAATAGATAAAATAAGAAATTGACAAAGTATTAAAAAGCAAAATACAACTAAATACCAAACCTATAGAAATAATGAAACCCGTGAACTAATTTTTATAAAACAGGTAAAATTTCTATGAAAAAAAGGGCAAAAAACAGGAATATACAGTATTAGGATTGAAAATGGGGCTATAACCACATAGGTAAAATGAACTAAAATTACGAGATAAAAATCAAGTCATCGAATATTGATTTTAAATTATTTTCATGCTCCCAGGTGTCAGCTGCAAGGGATAAATAAGTGAAACTCATCAACTACAAAGTCAAAAGCCAGGATGACCACAAATCTTGGTCAAATACTCTAAGTGGGATGCTTCAGAAATTTTTCCTTATCAAGCTCTGAGTGCTTCGTATTTGACCAATAAGGAAAAATTCTCTCTTCTGGCAAAACAGTTCAAATTTGTAAGCTGGCTCCGTGAAGAAAAAAAAAAAAAACCCAGTCCCTTCAAATTCTCTTTATGAGGATGTTGGTATCCGGTTCCCTTGCCTTGAGAGAATAACATATCTTGATACGTGGAAATATTTTTCAACAAAGAGCCTGTTGCTCCAGATATGTTAAAACTGGCTCAAAATTCTATTTCAATTCCAGTATCTACTGTTGGTATGGAAAGAACTTTTAGTGCTGCAGATAATCTGCGGGCCAGTGGATTCAACAGACTGAGTGTGGAATCAGTAAGAAATAAAACTGGGCCATTTTTCAAAAGTAAATTTTACTTCTCTGGATACAAACCAAAGTTTCTACAAAGTCACATTGTTGTTGTTAGTTGCTGTCCAGTCGGTTCCAACTCATGGCAGCCCCATGTGTGCAGAGTAGAACTGCTCCATAGAGCTTTCAAGCCTGTGACCTTTCATCAGAAGCAGATTGCCAGGCCTGTCTTCCGAGGCACCTCTGGGTGAGTTCGAACCACCAGCCTTTTGGCTAGTAGTCAAGCGCTTAACCATTTGGGCCACTCAGGGACTACAAAGACAGATATCTAACTTGAAATATTAGATGCTATGGAGATTGTCATAAGTAACATAAGGAAAAATTGTGACTTTGAAATTTAGTGAGTGTTTTGCATTGGGTAACTCTGATGTAAAGAACCTCTTTAAAGTGTTGAAAAGCAAAGATGTCACCTTGAAGACTAAGGTGCACCTGAGCCAACCCATGGTATTTTCAATCGCATCATATGCATGTGAAAGCTGGACCATGAATAAGGAAGACTGAAGAATTGACGCCTTTGTATTGTGGTGCTGGCAAAGCACACTGAATATACCATGGACTGCCAAAAGAACGAACAAATCTGTCTTGGAAGAAGTACCACCAGAATATTCGCTCCTTAGAAGCAAGGATGACAAGACTGCATCTTACATACTTCAGACATACTGTCAGGAGAGACCAGTCCCTTAAAAGAACATCGTGCTTGGTAAAGTACAGGGTTGGCGGAAAAGAGGAAGACCCTCCAGGAGATGGGCTGACACAGTGGTTGCAACAATGGGCTCAAGGATAACAACAATTGTAAGGATGGCACAGGACTGGGCAGTGTTTCATTCTGTTGTGCACAGGTTCGCTATGAGTCGGAACCGACTCGATGGCACCTAACAACAACAACTGGCTGTCCACCTTTGTCTTTGACTAAGGCTATCTTAAAAGTCTGCACAGACAGAAGTTAACTTACAGAATACTGATGGTAATGCAAATAATTCTTGCCCACCAAAAGGCAAACTGTGTCTACTGACTATCGACCTGAGAATATTGACTATTTTAGATCCATTTGTAAAATCACTGCAACATTCCTTCTCTGACTCTAAGTGTGTGGTACTCGGTGTTCTTTTTTGTTACAGGTGTAATATTTTACTTGTCCCCTATTAATTAATGAGTTAAATAAATTTTTTCACAAGTGTGTATTTTATATTTGTATAAAAGCCATAATTTTACCTTTTTAAAAAATCATGTTTTAACAGTTCACACACAGACATACATGCATTCAGATACAGATATATGTATACAATACATATTGTTGTAAGAGAATTTTTATCATATGTTTTCAATAATTTTGTTACTTTTTTTTTTTTAGTTCAGCCATGGCAACCCCAGGAGGCATTCTTACAAAGTCCCAAGGATAAAGCCAGGAGGTTGAAATTGGTCCCTTAATATAAGTTTGCCGACAGCCTATTCAGGGTCCAGAGGTAGGGGGCAAAGGCAAGGGGGAGTCAGACACCAATAAGCATACCTGCATGAGCAATGACGAGGGCTAACTAAGACAAGGAAGGGTCAGAAACACCAAGAGACGGCTCTAGAGGAAGAGAACAAACTCCGTTATGGCAAGGAGGGGTTTCAGGAAGAAGCAGTCCTAGAAACTACCTTGTCTTGAAGGATTTCAATCAAGAGAGATAGGGCTAGAGGGGCCCTGAGGCCAAGAATGCACAAGCAGTTCTAGGAGTAGGAACACACAGGGATGCAAGGGAGCAGCTATGTGGCTGAATGTAGGCAAGTGCTGCATTCTTAAAACTGGAAAAGAGGGGAGGGGGAAATTTGCCTTTTGACAAGTTCTGGTTTTTTTTTTGGACAAGGCCTTTTGGATGCCTTGGACATGTGAGGACCATTTTGACTACTTATTCTACTTTTCTGGATACTTCAGCTCAACTTGCAAGCAGGGTGCCAATCACAAGCAGCTAAGCATGAACAGTGAATACTAATCAAAAGGGAAAGAATGAGTTGATTGTGGCCGTGTTTTAACAGGAAATTCCTCTGGCCAATCCTTGCGTCTCTTGCGCACATGACTTGGGGCACTGGGTTGTTACGCTGCTGGTGGAAGCAGATGCTCCGCTGACCATGGCTGAAAGCTTTATGGTTTGTTTTTTAGGGTCAGGAAGCAGGTATGACACCTTTTGGTATGTGCTGCTGTTGCCAAAATGCCTCCATTATGCCCTCTGCTGTACTCTGCAAGATTCTCAGGGCTCATGAGCTTTCTTCAAGTGCCACATCCCCAAATGCAAACTCCCTTCAAACACCAGTCAGAACACACCAATCCCCCCTCTCATCCAAGCTTATTCTAAGGCATCACTGAAATCCGGGATTAGAAATCCAAATATTAGATAAAAATTGGCTGACAAAGTATTTATTATTACAAAACTGGAAGTGGTGAACTGATCAAATGGCAGAATAAAAAGAGCAGCATCAAAATGGTTATATCAGCGTACTCCACTCTGAAGGAATGGTGGGTGCAGAGCCCCTGACCAAGCAAAGGGAAAGGGAGGGAGTACTAACTATCTTTAACTACGGAAGGGCAAACACCAGAGTTATGTTTTGGGGAGATCATTCCAGAAGCAATGTGAGGGTGGACTAGAGACAGCAAGACTAAAAGAAAAGAGATCAGCTAGAAGACAATGGTGATAGTTCAGGTCGTAAATAAAAGAGCCTGGCTTTTGGGGATGGCAGCCTCCGACAGCCCATTTGAGAACAGTCAAGAAGTGCAGACGATGATGGTGATGATAACAGCAGCAGCTGCTGCTAATATTCATCTAGCCCTTTACTATGTGCCTGCTGGGCATGGGTCTAAACTTTCTTTTCCTATATTTACTCATTTAATCCTCACCATGCTCTCCATCTCCATGGGATACTGCCCTTCATTTCCTGGCCTGGGGTTCCCACACCGATGTAGATCACATATATTCAGATCCCACAGCCACATGAGGTATGGGTTGGGGTGGCAATTTCTCACAGGTGACTTTTTCCAATGATGCTTCCTTGAAGCTTCCCCAGATAGGACAGAGATTTTCTGGTTTTTGTTTCATAGATGCGCAGTGCTTTGGGACTCACTGACTTACATGTGTAGCTGAATTCCAGCCCCTCAAATCTGTGGTGCCTGTAGCCTGTACCCTCCTCCTCACGCAGGCATTAAAACCCTAGCCCCCATCTGCAAACACCTATACATAGTGGTTTCTCTTAACTGCTTACTGTTCTGACTCTGAGTGCTCTCTTTATTTCTAGTGCATTGCGACTTCCCTTTCTTGGCTTCTAGTTTAGCTTTGCCTTTTTTTTTTTTTAATTTAGCTGTATTTTATCCACCATTCATTTGTCTTTGTGTGTTTGGACCAGGAGAAAGGGAAGGAGGGGCTTATTCCTTGTCAGCTCAGTCTACCATAGTGCCTAAAAGTCGAAAAAAGAATCTGCCAAGAGACTTTTCTGACACTCACTACCACCTTCTCGGAAACAAAGTTTGGCTTAAGACACGTCAAGTGTGAGCTGTCAAAGGAACATGCAAGCAGAGGACTCTATCGAGTAGGCAGCTGGAACATCAATCTACAGCTCAGGAGACAGGTTAGGGCTAGAGCTGAAGAGCCAGTCATCACCAGGGTGCACAGATGATAGGTGAAGTTCTCCAAGTCAATAAGCTCACCAAGGGATGAAAAATGGATTGAGGAAGGCAGGGACCAAGGTCATCCAGTAGGTAGAATGGAAAAAAAGGTGTCAAAGAGGAGCTAGCTGTCAGAATGGCAGGGTGAATGAAACCAAAGGAAGAGAGATTTTTCCAAAAGGGATGATGGACGGCATCCAATATTGAAGTCATGTCAAGGAAGATGAAAGTGAAAATGTCAGCAGAACTGACAGTTGAGAACTTCTGAGAAGCAGTTCCAGGCAGGACTACTGAGGAGTGTCTAGGAAATGAGTAATTGGGGGCTACAAATATTGGTTTCCCCTGTCTTTTATCTCCTCATCCCCTTCACCTCTCATTTCCCATGCCCAGGAAAATCTGAAACAGGCAGACTACGCCTATAACCACCTTCTCAACAATAAAGTCTCCCACCATTGTCAAAGGGGGAGTACATCCCTGGATGAAAGGCTCTACAAAACATTTGAATGCCATACATCAGCCTTCTCAGGATATTTGCAAAGCAGCCTTATTTCTCTCAGTGGAAGGAGCCATCTCTGAACTGCAGAGTTCAATGATCCTTTGCCCCTAGATGTCTGGGAGTGAGAGCCCACTTGTACGCAGCATCTAAGAAGGGTTCATGGAGCCCCTTCCAGATCACCACCCTGAATACTACTGGCTGTGATTTCTGTCCTGTCAAAAACTTCCATTTTTACTCTGCTGCTGGCAAATGAGTCAAACTTTTTGGATCAATTCACCAGGAAAGAGCGAATCATAATAGGAATGTGCACACAGCAAGAAGAGCATGTGCGTGTGTGAATGGCTGTGTGTGCACGTGTGTGTGGCATGTGTAGCACATGACTGTGATAACTATAATGAGTGACTGTAGGAATTCTGTATCCCCCGGACACCCAAGAACAAATCAGTCTCCTCTTGTGACCACTCTGATCAGAGGAAAGGTTTCACCATCCTATCAACTCTATCTTCAGAATACATCCCAAACTGGTCTGCTTCTTTCCATGTCCACCGTGACCTTCCTAATCCTAGCTGACATCACCTTGTCCCTGGATTCTGCCCTAACCTCCTAACTAGGCCCCATGTTTCTGCTCTTGGTTCCCCCTGCAACCTCTGCCCAATTGGTTTTCTACATAATAGCAATAGTAATTGAAACAAACAAAAGGCAACTGTAAACCAGATCACAGTCATCTCCTGCTTAAAACCCTGCACTGCACTTAGAATAGAACCTAACTCCTCACCCAGGCTATGAGGCCCTACACAATCAGCCTCGCTGCCCATCTACCACACCTCATACCAACCTCCTGAGCCAATGAGCTCCTGCCACCTTGGTCTTCTGAATTCACTGACCATGCCAAGCTTATTCCCACTGCAGGCCTTTACACTGGCTGTTGCTTCTGTCTGAAATGCTCTCCCCCTCATCTTGGCATGGCTGGCTCCATTTGAAGTTCAGGTCTTTGAAGTTCAGGTCTTCCTGCCATTAACAAGTCATCCAGCAAAGTGGCCAAGAAGCTGGACTGTGGGGTTCAGCAGGGGCAAGGTCCATTACACTGGCTCTTGGACTGGTCACTCCATCTCTTGGACCCTCAGTGTCCTTCTAAATTGAGGATTATAAAAGCACTGACCTTTGGGGTTGTCATGGCTGGTGCTCCTGCTCCTGCTCCTCCCTGCTCTCTGGGCCCTCTGGGCCCCGTGAGGTCTCACCAATCCCAGCACAAGGCATGATTGAGAGGAGAGGAAATAGCTCTTTTGTGGCAACATTTCTATGGCTAATCTCATTACCAGAAATTAATGGCAAAAGAAGGATGCAATTCAACACAACAAACATGTACAATTTAGACAACAAACATATACTGGGCTGGGCACCAGGGGTACAGAGAAAAATCAGAACTCATCATGAAGAAATACAGTCAAAAGGGGGAGGCAGACCAGTCACCAAGCACTTCAGTGCACGCGCAGTGAATGCCGTGTTACCAGACAGGGGTGGAGAGGGAGCTTCAGGAATACAGATGATGGAGTTGTCAATTCCACAGGGGCTGAGGGTGAATCAGATAAAGGGGAAAGATGATGAGTTTGGCTATTTGCCACATGCTCTGTGCCAACCACTGTCTTTGGATTAACAGGACAGGTGGGTGATGGGGGGAGTCTGGTCTGAAACAAAAGTTGAACAGTGGGTTCACCAAGAAACAAATGACCTGGGAGACCTCATGGTGTAATTCACAGTGCGTATCAAGCCAACCCCTACTTTTCCCTAACATGACAGTTTGGCAGTTGCCACTCTTATTTCCTGGGATGTTGCATCAATCTGCCTTTTGCCCTACTAAGTGGCCCAGTGTAACCAGGGAAACAGCCCTGGCTCTCAGCACTTAGGAGGCAATGTGGGGGCGGTGTGGAAGAGGGTTCCTCAGGAAAAGAACAGGGATGTTTTGCTGGCCTGAGTCCCCTATCACTTGGTGACACATGATCTCAGCTCCCCAGAATCTCCCTGGTTCCTACCAGCTAAATGCCCACTGAGGTGACAAAGGTAGCAGCCAATCCCAGGGGATTGGGGAAGCAACAGAAGCCATGGCTTGGACTAATCAAGGAATAAGTGGCAGACAGCATTTTGTTGGGCAGCCTTCAAGGTCTGGCTGCAGCTCTCCGGCTCAACTGATTGCATGTCCCCTCTCTGATGGGCCCTTCTCTGGCTTCTCTTTCTGTTGGACTCCAAGGATTAGGTGCCAGGCCAGCAGAACCCACAGCCAAGGCAGAGGCTCAAGGGCCTAGGGAGGCATTGACAGTCTACTGACCGCATCTTCAAAGTTCCTACTATAGCACTGTGAATACAGGAGGAAAAAAAAATAAAATAAACAGGACTTCTCTCTTGTTGTGGCAAGTGTTTGGTTAGAATTGTCCTTGTTTCTTTCAGACCAGTGTACTGTGGTGCTCAAGGGCATGGACTCTAGTGCCAGACAGCTTGGAATCCTGTCACTTTGTTGTGGGACCCTGCATAAGTCATTTTACCTTTCTGTGCCTCCACTTCCTTATCTGTAAATGAGAATAATAACAGTACCTGCCTCAGTGGGTAGCTGTCAGGATGAAATGAGTTAATATACGTAAAGCTCTTCAAACAACAGTAAAACCTGTGAGAGCTGAAACTCACCAGGACTGCTTTGTTTCTCCAGGTCTCGAAAGTTTCCTGCCTTTGACAAGGTACAGTCTTACCACTTTCCTATCGCTCGTTTTTTTTTATTGTGATTTAGGTGAAAGTATACAGAGCAAATTAATTGCTCATTAAACAGTTAATACACAAATTGTTTTGTGACACTGGTTGCCAATCCCATGATGTATCAACACCGTGTCCTTGTCCGCCCCAGGTTCCGTTTCCATTCATCCAGTTTTCTTGTCCCTTTCAACCTTCTTGTCTTTGCTTTTGGGCTGGTGTGCCCATTAATCTTGTATACATGATTGAACTATAAAGCACATGCCTCATGTGTGTTATTGTTGGCCCTATAGACCTGCCTAATTTTTAGCTGAAGGGCGAACCTCAGGAGTGACTTTAATACCGAGTTAAAAGAGTACCTGGGGGCCATGCTCTTGAGGTTTCTCTGGTCTCTGTCAAACCAGCAAGCCTGGTCTTTTTTCTGTGTGTGTGAATTTGAATTTTGCTCTACATTTTTCTCCCGCTCTGTCTGGGACCCTCTATTGTGATCCCTTCCAGAGCAGTCAGTGGTGGTAACCGGGGACCATCAGTCTGGTGGAGGTTGTTGTAGTTGTGGTCCATTAGTCCATTGGTCCTTTGGACTAATCTTTCCCTTGTGTCTTTGGGCTTCTTCATTCTCCTTTGCTCCAGCTGGGATGGGACCAGTAGGTGTATCTTAAATGGTCACTCGCAAGCTTTTAAGTCCCCAGTCACTACTCACCACAGTCGGTCTGTCACTCGTTTTAGTGGAAAATAAATATTTGAGTTTTCCTTCTCTGACAGTTTTCTGCTTTACACACGTTCTGGCTTTTGCAGGTTTTACTGTATCTTATTTCAGCAAATCCGTAAAGAAGAGGTGATTCACACGGTCTGGGAGTTAGGTGAGGTGGCCCAAGCTTTCAAATGGGCCCTGGGTAGGTATTTCATACCAGGTTCTCTGAGAAACTGTAGGAAATTTATTTTCATTGCAGCAAAGACCCATCAATAACTGTGAAGACCTGGCCACCCTGGAGCTGTGCTCTGTCAAGCCAAACAGAGCAGTCCTGGGTATTGTAATGGCCTGATGCTGCCCCACTGTCCAGGGCATAGTACAGCATCCTTTGAGGAATGATGACCAAAGATACATCAGTGGGCCCTGCTCCGTCACTGAATGGATCCCTTAGACACTTTCTGATCCTTGTGCTAATTCATTGCTTCTGCCCTCACAGACTACACAGCCTACCAGAATCCTTGCAACTTATATTACTACCCACAGTAAGGTCTATGCATCATGAGAAGATTCAAAATTCATCACTCCAGATTCACACATAGCTCCCAGCAATCCAAAAAACAATAACAGACTTCGAATGATGGAAAATCCATTGGAAAAAGAATCTCCAAGCAACCTTTGAAAAAGCCTTACTGCTCATGGAGAATCACAGGGCTGGCAGCAACTACAGAGACCAGTGGCTTCCAAATTTGCTTTCCATTTTCAAAGCCACTGCTCAACTGAAGTTCACCCAGAAGCCCAGTACATAAAACTGATACAAACAGAGCTGTTCTGGGGGAAACACTGCCCAAGCTGTCTGCTTGACACCTTCTGCCCTCTCCTCCAGCCCCTGGCAGCCCCCAAGGCAGCTCCAAGGAGCTCTTGGGCTCCACAAAGCGTTGATGGAAACCACTAATCGAGGCCAACCTTTCTAAGTAGATATGGGAAAACGAGTCCCAGGGAGGGAAAGTGACTAGTGCAAGTCACACTCTGAATAGCGGCTGTATGCAAACCTAGTTTTCTGACTCCAGGCTAACACCTCTTGCTCCACTTTGCTAGGGCTAGATCTATAAAAAATTGCATTTTAAAGAAACAAGGCTCATTTCTGAGCCCCTACAACATAATCCCTAAGTATTTTAAAGGCTTCTGAACTAGCCAAGTATGAAACAGAGCCCAGCCCCACAGACTGGCAGAAAAAAGCTCAGAAATGAGTTGCAGAAGCACATCTGACAATTCCGTACAGTCCCTTTCAGTTCCCTTCAGTTCCATGGGACATAAACAGGTCTTGAAAGGCCTGGGCTGTACGGCTGTGCTAGACCCTGGACCAGGCGGGCCAGGAGGTGAATGCTAATGAGCTATGGAAACAGCAATTACTTCCCTCATGTCAGGCATTATGCCAAGCTGAGGAGGATAAAGAGGTCTGAGATATTTTAAAAATATTTTTACAGCAGAAAAACTTTCCTACAGACTCAATTATATAACTATCAGACTCCACCTCTGAGCTGAAATTATCCATGACCTTCAGGGGAAAAAAAATCATTTTTCCCTACATGAGGGTCACAGGTTTCTCCAGAGAAACTCTTAGCTGTATGACCAGTGACCCAGGGCAGCTATGAATCATCAGTGCAGAGGCCTTCCCAAGGGCAATCTGGAGCCTTTCAGAGAAGAGTGCAGACCAAGTCAAGGGCAGATGTCATGCCACTGACCCAGCTGTTATGCACAACATTGTAGGGTCCAGAAAAGTCCACTCTAGAGAGCTTCTGACCTCAGCCATGTCAGTGCCCGAAGCTCCTGTATACTGACATGGCTGAGAGATCACTGAAGGAGAAAGGATCCCCAGGGAACACTTGTTTAGCCCACGGTAATCCTCTGTCATTGGCAAAGGGCAGGCAGTCAAAGAAAGTCCTCTGGGATTTAAGGAACGAAGAACTTCACCCATGAAATGACAGCCAAAATCAAAGAATCAGATTTTGGAAGGTTAACTTACAGCCCAGGTTTTTGTCAGCCTGAAGATGGGTGCACTTTGTAATGCTGACACCACAGACATGAGAGAATGAAGGTTGTTGAGTTCTAGAAGTTTCTGAAAAAGATATGGAATAAATTATTTTGCTGCCACAAACAAAAGAACAAAAATATGTCCAAGTGTTACCAAATGTTGTCATGTTTATGAAATTCAATTACACTTAAAAATATCTCATGTAGAAAATATAGTTCTAGGAAGTTCATAGAAACCATATGCTCTTTTTCTCTCAAACTGTCAAAAGGTGAGCCTGCATCTAAAACATTTTCAAAATTTCATAAGCTGACTAGTCTGGTTGCTGGACAGAAATGTGGCTCAAGATAAGCCTTGATAATGTTCTTTATGTTTTTTTTTTAGAAGAACCTGAGCACTGTCTCAGCAGGCTTCTGTAAGCTAAAACTCTGGCTGTGCCAAAAATATCAACGTGGGTCTTCTGTGATTACCTTAACACCAGGAATGAGAGAGAGGCTCAGAAAAGATGTTATCAATCTGCATAATCCCTCTCAACTGGGAAGACAATACTCCAGCTTCCCAATCACTTGACCATGATCCTTTGAACCAGACCCCAAATTACTGAGAACATTTGGAGTCAATTCAGTCTCAAACAAGTTCCTCGCCATGGAGGGCAACAAAAGGAGACACAGTCAAGAGTAAGTGCAGGAATTTGTAATTGCTCTGTTCTTGGTTTTACGCTGAGGGAAACTTACTAATAGGACGGGGGTCCCATTTCTAATTCTTTAGAGTCAGTAAAGTTTGGGTTAGCAAGCAGGCTCTAAGTAACCAAAAGATCTCGTTCCAGCTCCCACTACTTGTGTGTCCTTTGGCAAGTTCTAAGCCTTGGCATCCTCATATTTAAAATGAGGAAGGTAATCATGGCACCTATACTATATGAGATGGTGCATGTAAATTGCCTAGACCAGTCTCTGGCACCAGGGTGAGTGCTCAGTACAATGTGGGTCTCATTATTCTCTGTCTGGAAGACTCATCTTTTCACTCCCCTGTCACTTGTCTTGGGTACTTCCAAGTTCAGATGCCATTTTCTCTAGGAAGCCTTTCCCCAAAGTTAGGAAGGTTGGGGACTTGTCTGTCTTCCCACAGCAGTCTGCATATCCTCAGCACATGATGCTGTACTTGTTCTTTACTTGCCTCTCTCTCATCCTGGACCATATGTTTCCTGAGAGCAGGGATGAAATTCTGTCTACCATCATATCCCCACTACCTAGCAGAGTGTGCAGCATATAATAACCAAAAAAAAAAAAAAAAAAATCTGTTGCCGTCTAATTGATTCTGACTCATAGCGACCCTACAGGATAGAGTAGAACTGCCCCATAGTGTTTCCAAGGAGAGCTGGTGGATTTGAACTGCCGATAAATGAAAAGCCCTTATGTCTAGTGCTCATAGCTCCATTCCTACTCTGAAATTTATTCCTTACCACACAAGTTAATACTTCATTTCATACATTTTGTAACATTCTCTAATTGTTTCCTGTAAGAATAGATTCTCTGAGTAAGCTCAATTTCACTCTACCATCTGAATTGCTAAAGGCCTCTGGGAGATTATCTAATCCACTCCTTTCATTTTATAGATGGGAAAACCAAGGCCGAGAAAAGGGAAGGACACACCAGGACATAACCAGGGCACAATGCCAGTAGGACAATCCACCATAAGGAAGAATGGCAGAAACTAAGGAGGGGTTGTTTTGGATTTATTGGGTGGGGACCATAAACTCATTTCCAAGCTGAAAATACCATGAGGGCTGGAACCACATGTCACTTTTTCTTAGGGCCCAGCACTGAACTGACTGACAACAAAAAGTATCATATCGTTAAGCCCTGGTGGAGCAGTGGTTAAGAGCTCGGCTGCGAGCTAGAAGGTTGGCAGTTCGAATCCACCAGCTGCTCCTTGGAAACTCTGTGGGGGCAGTTCTACTCTGTCCTATAGGGTTGCTATGAGTCGGAATCGACTTCCACAGCTTTGGGTTTGGTTTTTGGTTTGGTCAAGGCCAGTATGGTTTCAAATACTATAGCAGGATGCACGGAACTTTTTCAGGAAAATGTACAGGTGGTAAAGGTGGCTGTTGCCCCTAACATACTTACATACTGATGCATTTAACCTCCCCAGAAGGCAGAGACCTGGGCTCCAATTCCTGCTCTGCCACTGACTAGCTGTCGGGTTCTGGGCATGGACACTGCACCTCTCTAAGCCTCTGCTTCCACCCCCCAAAAGGGGATAATAATCTCCACGTGCAGGTTCATTGTGAGCACTGAATAAGATCATGTCAGTAAAGCAACTGCTACAGTGCCTGGGTCCTAAGGCTCCTCCGTCAACGTTAGCTTCCCTAGGATCTGGGTAGGAAGACAGCACAGGCACACACAGAGCAAGCATCATACAGACAGAACCATGCTGCTGTCAAGAGTCGGGCAAGCCCAGGTGGTTGGCAGCAGTGTAAAGCCAGGAGCTGACCAGGCCATGTAAGTGATAGGAGTGGTCAAGGAAGGCCCGGGAAGGCCCCCAGGAAAGATGCAGCCTGGGTCAGCAGAGATGAGGAAAGAGGAGGGAAAAGCTTGGGTACAGATGTGAGTCTGGTATCCAGCACTGGCAGGGACAGAGCCTATGAGGCCAGGGGAAGAAGGTGGAGGTGGGGACAGCAGGGTCATCTGGCCTAGGCCTTAAGCACAGAATGGGGTGGGGGTAGACTCTGCTGATTAGTGACAAAATTGTGTAGGATGTGATGTTATTGCAAGCATTGATGCTAACTAAAATCTATCAACCCCCAGTACTGGCTAAATCTGAAGAAGGAGGATGGATGAATTCATGGGGTAGCTGCTGGGGCCTCGTGGAGATTCTGTGAAAGCCCAAGTAATGAGAGTGGTTGGTCTTCTAAATTATGGGGTAGAAGGGCATGCTGCCAATGCACAGGGACTGGGTGGGAAGCCAGGCTGCTCTTACAGCTGGCTCTGCTCAGGGAAGTCAGGCCACAGCTCCCTTCGAGAACCCTTCCTGGCAGGTCCAGGGCAAATTAGCTCCCACATGAGGATGCCCAAAGTACTGAGGTAATACATTTTTGGGACAAAAAAAAGGAGGGTGGAGGGGAATAAAGGAAAGAAAAAAACAATAAAACCACTTACCTTGGCTATTTTCACAAAATGGCTCAGGATTTCTGCCCTTATTTTTAACGTCTGTGCTGTTAGAATTTCTCGTACAACCCAAAAACTGACCTGTAGAGTCAAATACATACACACACACCAGAAAAACTGTTAAATGTCAGCCACTCGTGTCACCCTTGCCCACCACTGATATTTTAAAGAGGTGAGAAAATTGGTAGAGCACAGCCTACAGGTGCATGAGGTCGAGGCTTCCTTTCTGGCATCCCATCCCCACAAATAGGTCCCTTATTCTGAGTACCCTCCGACCTCACACACACAGTGTTACTGAGAGAAATAAGCAGTTCCATCATTACCCAGGGAAGTTATAGGCCTCTGAGATATAAGTCTCTCTGAAGATGCTGCAGGGAATTCTGAGGTCAATTAGACAGGACTCCAAACCAGAAGAATCCCAGTTGTAGGGAGACCATGGATGGATGGATGGATGAATGGACAGATGAACAAATGGCCAAAGACACAGGCATCCTGGCAATACCACCCATCAGATCTAAATCCCTAGCAAGTGCCAAGATAAGACGGATTCACCAATATTTGCACAATTTCAACAAATTTAATTTTCTAGGAAAGGTTCACCCAGAAGTTAAATGATACAACAACAAACAAACTTGTTGCCATCAAGTCAATTTTGAATCATAGAGACCCTACGGGACAGAGTAGAACTGCCCCGTTGGGTTTCCAAGGAGTGGCTGGTGGATTTGAACTGCCGACCTTTTGTTTAGCAGCCGAATTCTTAAGCACCAGGGCTCCAAAATGATACAAAAGCCTCTTTCAAAGTTCTATAAAGCATTGTGGGTTAAGGGGCATATTTTTCTGGAGCAAGCTTGTACCAAATGGATACACTAACATCTTTGGTTCAGAATATCACTCACACTGACCTCTCCCGTAAATTCACAGCCCTGAATCCCTGCATGCTTTGGTGGAAACAAGAAAGTCATCTAGCAGTGTAGGGTTGACTCACATGGCACCTCAATGAAACACAGAAGGGATTTCATGCCAATAAATGCTGGGAAATGGTTAGCTTTTCTTGTTTATATTTCACTATGTTCTATCTGAAACACAGGTAGGAAACACAGATTATAGCCCTGCAAAGAAGGGTAGAGAGCTGGGCAAAGTATTGGAGACGTACAGAATTATGAGAAGAAGCACCTAAAACTCCTAAATTTTACAAAGAAAAAAAAATAGTTAAGAATATTCCAGAGTTAACAAAGCAAGTTTCCAGCTGCAATATATTCATGTTAACAAAATATCATCACTTTCCAATGTGAAAACAAGGAAAGAGAAACCAAGAATCAAAAATTTGTTTTTTATATTAAGCAGTACTGTAGAAATGTTTTATCAGCATAATTATGTGTGGTTGCTTCAAGGACACGCCTGGCTTTCTATAGAATCATTTTTTCCAAGGCATTGCCTATAATTAAGTTCAGACTCAAATGTTTACTAGCCAGTTATGGAAGAAAACTTTTCTGGATACCAAGTGATACCACCCATAAACCTTACATTTTAATACACGCACATTTTTATGCATCATCCCAAGCATGAGAGTTTACATGTATAATTTAATAGATTCCTGTATACCAAAAAATCACATACATCTATGGCATAATTATGGAACACAGCAGGGTTGACTCTGGCTCTCCAGCACATGGTGCGTAGAGGCAGGTCTCAATCAATAATTCAACACACTTTCATGAAGTCCTTGCTACGTACACATTCTAGGCACTGTGAGTCCAGACTCTATCAGTCTTTGCCTGGGAAGTGACCACAGGAGGATGCAGAATTCTCCAGGAATCAGTGTATTAGAAGGCAGCTGGTGATTGTGACTACAGGAGAAGTCCAAACCAAGTGAGATGGTAGAGGTGATGATAGAGGAGAAGGAGCCCTGGTAGCACAATGGTTGTGCTTGACTATTCCCCTAAAGGTCAGAGGTTGGAAACCACCAGTGACTCTTCAAAAGAAAAGGCCTTGCGATCTGCTCCCATGAAGATTGCAGCCTAGGAAACCCTATGAAGCAGTTCTACTCTGTCATATAGGGTCACTGTGAATCGGAATTGACTCAAAGGCACATAACAACGATAGAGGTAGGTTTCTTGGAAGGGAAGGATGTTTGTTGTTAGTTGCCATAGAGTGGATTCTAACTGACTCATGGCAACCTTTGGGTAGACTTCAAACAGGATAGGCTTGAGGTATGACTACACATGCCACGACCAGAGAGGGCTGAGGAGGCTGACAGGACTGGTATTGCAGGTCTCTGTGGGGTAGGGGAAGGAAGGGAGGATGAAGCTGGAAAGGGAGGTAAAGGTTAAGTGGGGCTGGGGAGGTGAAGGCTATATGGGGGCAGGCACAACTGGAGCAACAAGGTGAGAACCCAGAGGCTTCTAAGCAAAAGAAAGACAGGTTAGATCCTTTTGTTAAAAGAAGATTCTGGTGCCTTGGGGCAGGAAAACTAATTAAGAGGCTGATGCAACAGTCTTTAAGTGAGAGAGCTGAGGCCTGAGCCAGGGCAGTGTTGGAGGCAATGGAGAGCTGGGATACAAAAGAGAGAGACAGAATCACCATAGTTTTAAACATTTTTAATTCTTTTTCCTAACTACAAAATTTAATAGAAGCTTAATGCAGAAAAGAGATAAGCACAAATGAAAAAAAATCACTTATAATTTCAATTTCACATATAGGTCACCACAATAAACATTGTGATATATGTCCTAGGCTTTTTTTCCATACATAGAACACATTTTTCTCTTTTTTAATAACATTGATAAATACTAATCATATATCACAAGAATTTTTGTAAGTAAATAAATATATCTTCTACAACATAGTTTTTAGCATACTCAAGATCATACTTTGGCTCTCGTGGTGGACTTACTCTAATTTTCTTGAACTTCAACTTGAACTTGCATATGAGCAATTGATGATCAGTTCCACAGTCGGCCCCTGGCCTTCTGACTGATGATACTGAACTTAGAGACTGTCATGGATTGAACTATGTCCCCCAAAAATACGTGTATCAATTTGGCTAGGCCATGATTCCCAGTATGGTGGTCCCAGTATTGTCCACCATTTTATCATCTGATGTGCTTTTTTATAAATCCTATCTCTATGATGTTAATGAGATGGGATTAATGGCAATGAGGCAGGACTCAATCTACAAGATTAGACTGTGTCTTGAGCCAGTCTCTTTCGAGATATAAAAGACAGAAGCAAGCAGAGAGACATGGGGACCTCCTTCCACCAAAAAAAGAGTGCCAGGAACAGAGTGCGTCCTTTGGACCTGAGGTTCCTGCACTGAGAAGCTCCTGGATCAGGGGAAGATAGCTGACAGAAACTTTCCACCAGAGCCGGCAGAGAAGAGAAAGCCTTCCCCTGGAGCTGACACCCTGAATTTGGACTTGTAGCCTACTAGACTGTGAGAGAATAAACTTATGGTTATTTTTGTTAAAGCAGCACTAGATAACTAAGACAGAGACCATCTCAAAAATATACCTGATGCACTGAACACTAGTGACCAAGGACCAGACAAGTTGTGGAATGACATCAAGAACATCATACATGAAGAAAGCAAAAGGTCATTAAAAAGACAGGAAAGAAAGAAAAGACCAAAATGGATGTCAGGAGAGACTCTGAAAGTTGCTCTTGAACATAGAGTAGCTAAACTGAATGGAAGAAAAGATGAAGTAAAAAAGCTGAACAGAAGATTTCAAAGGGCGGCTCCAAAACACAAAGTAATGTATTATAATGAAATCCGCAAAGATCTGGAAATAGAAAACCAAGAGGCAAGAACACTCTAAGTATTTCTCAGGCTTAAGGAACTGAAGAAAAAATTCAAGCCTCGAGTTGCAATACTGAAGGATTCTACGGGGAAAATACTAAATGACAAGAGAAGCATCAAAAGAAGATGAAAGGACATCCTGAGACCAGAAGAACTAGATGGTGCCTGGCTACAACCGATGACTGCCCTGACAGGGAACGCAACAGAGAACGCCTGAGGGAGCAGGACACCAGTGGGATGCAGACCCCAAATTCTCATAAAAAGACCAGACTTAATGGTCTGATTGAGACTAGAAGGACCCCGGTGGTAATGGCCCCCAGACCTTCTGTTGGCCCAGGACAGGAACTATTCCTGAAGCCAACTCTTCCAACATGGATTGGACTGGACGGTGGGTTGGAGGGGGATGTTGGTGGGGAGTGGGCTTCTTGGATCAGGTGGACACTTGAGACTATGTTGGCATCTCCTGTCTGGAGGGGAGATGAGAGGGCAGAGGGGGTTAGAAGCTGGCGAAATGGACACGAAAAGAGAGAGTAGAGGGAGAGAGCGGGCTGTCTCATTAGGGGGAGAGTAACTAGGAGTATGTAGCAAGGTGTATATAAGTTTTTGTGTGAGAGACTGACTTGATTTATAAACTTTCACTTAAAAGCACAATAAAAATTATATATATTTAAAAAAAGAATATGAAAGGAATATACAGAGTCACTATACCAAAAAGAACTGGTTGACATTCAACCATTTCAGAAGGTAGCATATGATTGAGAACTGATGGTACTAAAGGAAGAGGTCTAAGCTATACTGAAAGCACTGGCAAAAAACAAGGCTCCAGGAATTGATGGAATACCAACTGAGATGTTTCAACAAATGGATGCAGCACTGGAAGTGCTCACTGATCTATGTTATGAAATTTGGAAGACAGCTACCTGGCCAACCAACTGGAAGAGATCCATATTTATACCCATTCCAAAGAAAGGTGATCGAACAGAGGGCAGAAATTAACAAATATCATTAATATCACACACAAGTAAAATTTTACTGATGATCATTCAAAAGGGTTGCAGCAGTACATTGACAGGGAACTGCCAGGAGTTCAAGGAGGTGAGGTATATAGTTGCTGATATTAGATGGATCTTGGCTGAAAGCAGAGAATACCAGGAAGAAGCTAACCTGTGCAAAGTCATTCGACTGTATTGATCATAACAAATTATGGATAACACCACAAAGAACGGGAATTTCAGAACACTTAATTGTGCTCATGCAGAACCTGTACTGCGAACAGAACAAGGGGATACTGCACGGTTTAAGATCAGGAGAGGTATGCTTCAGGATTATATCGTTTCACTATACTTATCAATCTGTATGCTGAGCAAATAATCCAAGAAGCTGGACTATATGAAGAAGAACGAGCCATCAGGATTAGAGGAAGACTCATTAACAACCTGCATTATGCAGATGACACAACCTTGCTTGCTAAAAGTGGACTTGAAGCATTTACTGATGAAGATCAAAGACCACGCCTTCAGTATGGATTACGCCTCAACATAAAGGAAACAAAAATCCTCACAGCTGGACCAATAAGCAACACCAGGATAAACGCAGAAAAGATTGCAGTTGTCGAGGATTTCATTTTACCTGGATCCACAATCCACCCCCATGGAAGCAGCAGTCTAGAATTCAAATAACTTATTGCACTAGACAAACCTGCTGCAAAAGATCTCCAATGCTGTGGTGAACATCTTTATATATATATAAATAATGCTGTGGTGAATATCTTTATAGGTATATATAAACTATGACGTTTATATAATGATGTGGTGAACATCATTGTTATTAGTCAACAATGAACACAGCATTGTTTATTACAACAAAATAATTAGAAACAACTCATCTAATAATAGGGGGCTGCTTAAGTAAATGAAGATACATGATGAACTTGTTGTTGTTAGGTGCCGTCAAGTCGGTTCCGAGTCATAGCGACCCTATGTACAACAGAACAAACACTGCCTGGCCCTGTGCCATCCTCATAATTGCTGCAGCCCTGGTGGTACAGTAGTTAAAGAGCTACAGCTGCAAACCAAAAGGCTGTAGCTCCTTGGAAACCCTATGGGGCAGTTTTACTCTGTCCTATAGGGTGGCTGTGGAAACCCTGGTGGCATACTGGTTAAGAGCTATGGCTGCTAACCAAAAGGCTGGCAGCTCAAATCTACCAGGTGCTCCTTGGAAACCCTATGGGGCAGTTCTACTCCATCCTATAGGGTCGCTTTGATTCAGAATCGACTTGACCGTAATGGGTTTTATAGGGTGTCTATGGGTAAAATTTTTTTTTTATGGGTAGGAATTGACTTGATGGCAATGGGTCTGTATGGAAACCCTGGTGGTGTAGTGGTTTAAGTGCTACAGCTGTTAACAAAGAGGTTGGCAGTTCAAATCCACCAGGCGCTCCCTGGAAACTCTATGGGGCAGTTCTACTGTCTTACAGGGTTGCTATGAGTTGGAATCGACTTGACGGCAGTGGGTTTGGGTCTTTTTGGGGGGTATATATACACACACACTAATATATAATTAAGGTTTTAGAATAAATTCTTACACAGTGAAGTGACAATAAAAGTGTGTCCTTTTTTTTTTCAAAAGTATATGTAAAAAACTTGGTCTTCAAAGGGTCTATTTGTTTTCCATCAACAGGTACAAGAAGACCTATGCTTCTATATATGGGTTAATACCAGCTATTGTAACTCTTTTTTTCTTTTCTAACACAATAGACAAAATGGTATCTTCCTTTCGCTACTGTGCATTTCTTTCATGACTATCCAGTTAACATTTTTTTTGTTACAAATATTTACAGGCCTTTTGTAGTATTTGCTTTGTGAATTGCCTGATCAGGTCCTTCACCCATGTTTCTACTGGGAGATCTGTCCTTTTATTGGTAAAAGCTCTTTGTATATCAAAGAAAATACATTAGCCCTTTGTGAGTCATATATTGTACCAAGGGTATGGAGAAATTGGTACTTTTATATATTGTTTTGGAGAGTACAATAGGATCATGTTGAAAGACAATTTGAATATGTCTTTCAAAATGTTAAAAATTATATTCTCCTAGAATACTCATGAAAATACAAAAACACATAGCTATGAATAAGGGTTCACTGAAACACTGTTTCTAAAAACAAGAAAAGGGGGGAAAAAAAAATGGCGATCAATAGGGGATTGGTTACATAAATTATAACACCACTTCATACACTGGAAAGAAGTCACTATGCTCAGCCCACACTTACGAAGGGGGATGTTTGCTCTACCTCCTTGAGGGCAAGGTTCCTACATAAATTATTTGGAATTCTTCCACATGGGAGATTTGTCTATTCTCCCCCTTTTATTTATTCAGTCATTTATTCATACTGGTATGAACTCATGGACATTTATTTCATACTTTGGGTTATAATCCAACACTATGTTATTTATTTCGTTTCTCAAATTGTTCCAGCTTTGGCAAACAGGAGCTCTTTCAGTTGGCTCCCCGTGTCCCAAGACACACCTCCATTATTGTTTTAGTTGGTTGGTTGGTTTGAGCACTTCCTTACTTTCTGAAACCACATGATACTCCAGGCTCTTCTTGTATACTTCTTGCCCCAGTCCTAAAATAAGCCATTCCTCTAAAAAGCTCTGTTTCCTTTTATTGGACAATGGTATTAGAAAACAAGACATAGGGCCTAGGTATGCTTTTTGCTACTAGGGTAGCATTGTTTCTAGGGTCTCTCAGCTGGCAGAGCAAGGTAGTACATATTTGTGTGTGTGTATACTAAACCACGTATATACACATCAAACCCGTTGTCACCGAGTCAATTCTGACTCATAGCGACCCTACAGGACAGAGGGTTTCCAAGGAGCAGCTGGTGAATTCAAACTGCTGACCTTTTGGTTAGCAGCTGAGTTCTTAACCACTGCACCACCAGGGCTCCACATATTATTCACATATCAATAAATATTTCTATATGTAACTTATGTATCTAAATTAAGCTAAAGATGAGTTCATATCGATATTTGCACCTCTAACTAATTGCTACATGGATCATTCTAGCCTTCTCCCTTTGTCTCTAATTACAACTCCAACAGTTAGAAACCTGGCTCTCACCATCCAACATACATTTAACTTAACTCTTCAACTCCAGTATGCATTATAGTGGTTTCAGGACTATCTTAACCCACACCCCTTTGGGAAACAACTTTTATCAACTACAGTACAGCACTTACGTATAATTCCTTTTGCCTTTAGTCTTACAGACTCCATTCATTTTCAAAGCTGCATAGGTCAGCATCTCTTCCCCTCACCTCCTTCAATGACGTTGTTTCATACATTTAGGATATAGTTAGATTCTTTTGTTACATTTTGCATTCCATCCTAGGATCCCTCAACCTCCCAAATGATTTTTTAATTTGCATATATTAATGTTCACTCTTTGTGCTGTAAAGCTCTATGGGTTTTCATAACTGCATAGTCATGTAGCCATTACAGAATCATACAGAATAGTTTCACCACCTAAAAAATTCCCTATGCTTCACTTATACAACCCTCCCCCCTTTCCAAAATCCTGGCAAGCACTGATCTTTTTACTGTCTCTATAGTTTCACCTTTTCTAGACCGCAAAAATATATATATATATGTAGCCTTTTCCGATTGGTTTCTTTCACTTAGCAATATGCCTTTAAGATTCATCCATGTCTGTACATGGCTTGATAACTCCGGTCTTCCTCCCTCCCTCCCTTCCTTCGTTTTGATGACTATTATTCCATTGGATGTATATACCACAGTTTGCTTATCCATTCACCTAATTAAGGACATCTTGGTTACCTCCAGTCTTTGTTTTTGTTGTTGTTGTTCTTTAGATGAAGGTTTACAGAGCAAATTAATTTCTCATTAAACAATTAATGCACATATTGTTTTGTAACATTGGTTGCCAATCCCACCACGTGTCAACACTCTCCCCTTCTCGACCTTGGGTTCCCCGTTACCAGCTTTCCTGTCTCCTTCTGCCTTTTCATCCCTGCCCCTGAGCTGGTATACCCATTTAGATTCATTTTGTTTTATGGGCCTGTCTAATCTTTGGCTGAAGGGTGAACTTCAGAAGTGACTTCAGTGCTGAGTTAAAAGGGTGTCTAGGGGCCATACTCTCGGGGTTTCTCCAGTCTCTCTCAAACCAGTAAGTCTGGTCTTTTTTTGTGAGTTAGAATTTTGTTCTATATTTTTCTCCAGCTTTGTCCGGGACCCTGTATTGTGATCCCTGTCAGAGCAGTTGGTGGTGGTACCGGACACCATCTAGTTGTGCTAGACTCAGGCTGGTGGGGGCTGTGGTAGTTTTAGTTCATTAGTCCTTTGGACTAATATTTCTGTTGTGTCTCTGGTTTTCTTCATTCGCCCTTGCTCCAGATGGGGTGGGACCAGTGGAGTATCTTAGACGACCGCTCGCAAGCTTACTTTCAGTTTTGGAAGATTATGAATAAATCTACTATAAACATTCAGGTGCTAATTTTTGTGCAGGGGTAAGTTTTCAAGTAAGCTGGGTAAGTACCTTGCCTAGAAGTGAGACTGCTGTATCACATAGTAAGACTAAGTAAGAAACTACAAAACTGTCCCACATGAGACAATAAGCTAACAATGGCAAGGGCTGTGTTTCATTTACTGTTGGCTCCCTGAACATAGCACAGAGCCTGGTACACATCTACTGAATAAATAAATATAACCAGAAGTAATGCATCTGAAATAAAAGGGGGCTTTATACAATGAGGAAAGAATAACTGCTTGGCAATTGGTAGCATTTGGAAATGAGAAAAACGTTAACATTGTCTCCTTGCTCTGTAAAGTCTGGAGGGATTAGGTTCCACTGGAATAGTGTTTAGAAAAAATGGGGAGGTCTTTCAGCAGAAGAAACTCACCAGCTATGTGGCTTTGAGCCCATTGCTTTACCTTTCCGAGCCTCAGTTTCCTCATTCATAAATGGGTTTATGTGAAAATTATTCATATATGGGTTATGTGAAAATCAAATTAGAATTCAGCAATGAGCTTCAGTCATTGGGAGTACAGTCAGATCATTAGTTTGAGCGTTGTTCGCCTCATGTCTCAGTTCATTATCAATACAGGGTAACAACTATTTACATAGCATTTACCTTGTTATTGGGTATTAGAAGTAATCTAGAGATGATTTAAAGTATACAGGAGGATGTGTGCAGATTATATGCAAACACTACGCCATTTTATACGAGACTTCAGCATCCATGGATTTTGGTATCTGAGGGTGTGGGGAGTGGGGGTCCCGGAACCAGTCCCCCACAAATACCAGGGTACAACTGTACATACATGAGTCTATGAGAAAAGTTAAAGCAGCCCTCACAAGGAAAAACTTGGGAAACTTTGATCCAGTCTCTGTTAATACAGTGCCTGCTTCGGTAACATGTACCCCCCAAAAACCAAACCCAGTGCCGTCGAGTCGATTCCAACTCATAGCAACCCTATAGGACAGAGTAGAACTGCCCCATAGAGTTTCCAAGGAGCGCCTGGTGGATTCGAACTGCCGACCCTTTAGTTAGCAGCTGTAGCACTTAACCACTACGCCACCAGGGTTTCCTCGGTAACACATATACTCCATCAATACAAAAGGGTCCTGAAACCTAGAGAAGGGACTTGCCCAAGGTCTGAAAGTAGGCTAACAGCAGAGTCTGGACTAGAACCAAGTTCTCCCAATTCCCTCTTTAATTTTTCTATGTCCTTCAGCATCCTCAGGACACACACAATCCTAATGGCAGCATTTAAGGCCAACCCTATATAGCACAGCCTTAACCTTCCTTTCAGCTCATAACTCCCAATACTCTATACATTTTTTAAAAAAATGTTAATATTCATAACAAGAATTAGTAAGTTCTTGTTAACTCTCCATTCTCTCACCCCTGTCTCCTAGTAACCACTAATCTTCTTTTGTCTCCATGGATTTACCTATTCTAGAGATATTTCATGTAAGTAAGATCATATAATATTTGCCCTTTTGTGTCTGGCTTATTTCACTTAATTTAATGTTTTCAAGGTTCATCCACGTGGTGGCATGTATTAGAACTTCACCTCTCTTTATAGCTGAATAATACTCCATTGCATGTATTTACCACATTTTGTTTCTCCATTCATCTGTTGATGCGTATGTGGGTAGTTTCTAGCTTTTGGCTACTCTGAATAATACTGCAGTGAAATTGGTGTACACATGTCTGAGTTGCTGCTTTCAAGTCTTTTGAGTATCTACCTAGGAATGGAATTGCTGGGTCTTCTGGGTTTTTTTTGTTTGTTTGTTTTTGTTTTTTTCTGGTTTAGTTTTCTCTCTCTTTTTTTAAGTAATAGCCATCCTCCAAAAAAAAAAAAAAAAAGTTGCCATCGATTCTGACTCATAGTGACCCTATAGGACAGAGTAGAACAGCCCCAAAGGGTTTCCAAGGAGTAGCTGGTGGTTTCAAACCACCAACCTTTTGGTTAGCAGCTGAGCCCTTAACTACAGCGCTACCAGGGTTCGCTCCACAGCCATCTTTAACCAAAAAAAAAAAAAAAAGAAACTCGTTGCCATCAAGTAGATTCTAACTCATAGTGACCCTATAGGACAGAGTAGAACTGGTTTCCAAGGAGTGGTTGGTGGATTCAAACTGCCAACCTTTTGGTTAGCAGCTGAGCTCTTAACCACTGAACCACCAGGGCTCCATCCTAGTGGGTACAAAATGGTATCTCGTGGTTTTGGTCTGCAATTTCTTGATGACTAATGATGTTGAGCATCTTTTCATGTGCTTGTTGGCCATTCGTATATCTTCTTTGGAGAATGTGTATTCAAGTTCTTTGCCCATTTTTTAAATTGAGTTGTTAGTCTTTTTGCTACTGTGTTTTAAGAGTTATCTATATGTTCTCCTTATCTGATATGGTTTCCAAATATCTTCTCCTATTCTGTAGGTTGCCTTTTCATTTTCTTGATAATATCCTTTGATGCACAAATGTTTTTAATTTTGATGAAGTCCATCCAGTTTAACTATTTTTTTCTTTTGTTGCTCATGCTTTCAGTGTCATATCTAAAAATTCACTGCCTGAAAGATGGTCCTGAATCTTCACTCCCACGTTTTCTTCCAAGAGTTTTGTGGTTTTAGCTCCTATTATTTAGGTCATTGATCCATTTTGAGTTAATTTTTGTATATGATGCAAGGTATAGGTCCAGTTTCATTCTTTTGCATGTGGACATCCAGTTGGCCCAGCACCGTTTGCTGAAGACACTGCTGAATAGATGTGGCACTCTTACCGAAAATCAATTGGCCATAAATGTACATGTTTATTTATGGATTCTCAATTCTATTTCAGTGGTCTATATGTCAATCCTTATATCAATATCATACTGTTTTGATTACTATAGGTTTGTAGTACCTTTTGAAATCAGGAAGTGTGAGTCCTCTTACTTTGTTTTTTCTTCCCCCCAAGATTATCTTGGCTATTTAAGGCCCCTTGCAATTCCAATAGAATTTGAGGATTGGCTTTTCCATTTCTGCAAAAAGGCTGTTGGAATTTTAATACGAATTGTGTTCAATCTGTATATCACTTTGGGTAGAATTGATATCTTAATAATATTAAGTCTACCGGTCCATGAACATGGAATGTTTTTCTAATTATTCAGATCTCCTTTAATTTCTTTCAAAAATGTTTTATAGTTTGTAGTGTAAAGGTCTTTCACTTCCTTGGTTAAATTCATTCCTAGGCATTTTATTCTTTTAGATGTTGTTGTAAAAAGAATGGAGCTCTTGTGGTGCAGTGGTTAAAAGTTCGGCTGCTGACCAAAAGGTCAGCAGTTCAAATCCACCAGCTACTCCTTGGAAATCCTATGGGGCAGTTCTACTCTGCCCTATAGGATCACTATGAGTAGGAATGGACTTAACGGCAATGGGTTTGGTTTTTTAGTTTTTGGTAAAAAGAATGGTTTTCTTCATTTCCTCTTCAGATTGTTTGTTTTTGGTGTGTAGAAACACAACTAACTTCTGTGTGTTGATCTTGTACCCTGCAACTTTGCTTATTAGCTCTAGTAGCTTTCTAGTGGATTTTCGGGATTTACTATACACGGTTTCATGTCATCCATGAATACAGATAGTTTTATTTCTCCCTAATTCAAATGCCTTTTATTTCTTTGGCTTGCCGAATTGCTCTGGCTGGAACCTCCAGTACAACGTAGTGGTGAACAGTAGGGGTCAAAGTAGGGTACTTGTCTTGCTCCTGATCTTAGAGCTTTCAGCCTTTCACCACTGAGTGTGATGTTCGCTGTGTGCTTTTCATAAATGTCCTTTACTATGCTGAGGAATTTCCCTTCTATTCCTAATTTGCTGAGTACTTTTATCATAAATGGAGGTTAAATTTTTGTCAAATGCCTTTTCTGTCTCAATTGAAAGGATCATCTGGTTCTTTTCCTTCATTTTATTGATGTGGTATTACATTCATTGATTTTCTTATATTGAATCACCCTGGCATTCCTGGGATAATCCCAATCAGTCATGGTTTATAATATTTTTATTATGCTTTTGGATTCAGTCTGTTAGTATTTTGTTGAGGATTTTTATATCTATATTCATAAAAGATAGTGGTCTCATGATTTAATCTTCAAAAACCATTTGTGACTATTATTCTCATTTTATGAATGAGGAAAGTGACGCTCAGATAGGCCACCACAAGAGATCCCTGGATTATACAGCTGATAAGTTGTAAAGTTTAGACTTGAACCTAGGTTTGTTTGATTCTCTGAGACCACAGTTCTTGGCCTGTTGTCCACAGACCTCTAAAGTGTCCATGTACAAGCTCGAAGGGGGCCATGAACCCCCTACAATTAAATGCAAAATTACATATCTGTGCATTTTTCTGGGAGCAGGTATAAATAGATAGATACATATATGTGTGTGTGTATATATGATATCATCAGTATCATCAAATTCTGAAAAGGACCCACGATCCAGAAAAGACTGAAAACTTTTGTGCTATATAGTGAGCAAAGGGCCTGGCACATAACAAGCCCTTAATGAACTCAACTGAATTCTTCCTTCTCAGCCACTCTATGGAAAAATCCCAAGGAACTCTGACCCCATAAAAAAGCAGGCAAGCTCCCAGGAGCTGACAAGGATACTGGCCAGTGGGGTTCTGGTTTGCCCACAAAAAGCCTCAAATCTCCTGGCAAACTCCTTCTCATCAACCTAACTTCACATTCATCCTTTCCTGCCTACAAATGTTTGGGCACTTACTTCATCCCAGACACTGCATGAGGAGCTCTCCATATTATCATTTCCTTTAATCTTCATAACAACCATGTAAGGTGGGCACTATTATTATTCTCATTTACAGATAAATAAAACTGAGGCTCAGACAGGTAAGTGACCTGCTTTTCTTTATCTGGAGTCTGATGAGGAATCTTGTTCTCACATATAAAAGGGCCGCCAGAAAGGGATGCCAATGAGTTCATCTCAGAAAAAGTCGCTCCAATGGCTGACCAGGCCTGGCCTCTGGCCAGTTTTCAAATCAGAGTTACCGGCTGTGTCCAGGAGCTGCTTGCTCTACAGTGGGTGACATGCCGGCAGAAGACCATTTCCCAGAGCATTCTGTTTGAGAAAATGCAACTCCACTGGCTCTTTTTACCCACTTGGTCCGAGCTGGACACAGGGCAATTATTCACAGAAGTAACCCTCCCGCCCTTTGCCAAGCTGACCTGGCATCCGTGTGCAAAGCAGGTTACGTCAGAGCCCCCAACATTCTCTCCTCCAGGAGCTCTGAGGCTAGTCAGAGGTGGAGTGCAAGCTGGCTCCCACTCAAATAGTTTTTGTTAAGGAAACTATGAATCCCTTGATAGATTGTGCACATCTGTTTTTTTTAAAAAACACTAAGCCCAGTTAAAAAGATTTTTAAGAGAAAGAAAAAAACAAGCAAAAGGTTTCAGAACTTCTCTTTTCAAAACAAATCGTGTACAGTGTCTATCCCACGTGCATCTAGGCCTTTCTTAAAACCCATTGCCATCCAGTCAATTCCAACTCACAGCGGCCCTATAGGACAGAGTAGAACTGCCCCATAGAGTTTCCAAGGTGCACCTGGTGGATTTGAACTGCCGACATTTTGGTTAGCAGCCAAACGCTTAACCACTGCACCACCAAGGCCTTTCTTAGTTCCTACTGTATCTCATAAAATAACCAAAAAATAAATAAATGTTTTTTTTTATTATTTACTGTATCTCATAAAATAACAATAATGCTAACTCTAGCCTTAATCTTCAAACTACAAGCCAGTGCCTCTCTGAGGCTCCCACTGTACATGGGGTGGTAGCCCAAGACTAGAGAAGCCTGCAGAGGGTTGAGCAATAGTGATGCACTTCTGAGTGACGGCCCAGCTTAAGGGAAAGCCCAAGGGGAAGCCTGGCCCCACCACTCAGAGATCCAGTCCTACACACTGTGTAACTTCTAGGCTGCTATCCTCATATGAAACCAGAAAAACAAAAATGAAGATGAAAAACTATTAGCAGCACCATTTGGGGTTTTGATCTATCTGAAAGAGTCTATCTACTACAGGGTGCTATCTACTGAAGGTCATGTTCTGGCAGATCTGGCTGAGAAATCAGAAGCCTACCCCCCTCAGTTGGTCCAAGTCCCCACAATCATCACCCCAGTAAGTGGGAATGCAGATCTTCATAACTAGAGCAAAAGTTCTGGTTGGAGTGGTCTGTTTGTAGTAGTATAGGGCCAGTGACCAGGCCATTAGGAATTCAAAGAAATTCAAGAAGCATTTCCTGAGCACCTCATTCATTCGTTCCAAATGTATTTACTGAGGGTATATTCTACGCCTGACACTGGGCAAGGTAGTAATGAATAAGATGGACATGGTTCTTGCCCTCATGGAGCTCACAGACTAACAAGGAAGATGAGTGTTAAAGAACTGCACAAAATGAGGACAGATGAGTAAAGGATCATAATGGAGTACAGGGTGTAACGAGGACACCTACGATGGTGAGACCTCATACATGCTGGGAATTCAGGGAAGGTTTCCCTGAGGAAGTGGCATTTAGGTGAGATCTGATCGGCAGCTGAAAAGAAAGGAACAGTGTTCCATATGGGGACCTGATGAGATGGAATGCATCAGGAAAGAGAAGGAAAGCCAAGATTGCTGAAGGCCACAGTGGGAGGGGGGAGAGACAAAAAGTGAGCCTGAGGGTGGGCAGAAGCCAGATCCATTTTACAGGACTTTGCAGGGCAAATTAAGGCATCTTTTTTTATATTTAGCTTAAGTGTAACTGGAAGCCACTGAAGTGATTTAAACACAGAAAAGGCTTGTTCAGCTCCACCTACTGTGTGGAAAATAGACTGTGATGGTGCAAGGGTAGATAAGGGCCAAAGGTTCAGGAAGAGGGGTCTGGACCTAAATCGAAATGCCTAGGATGGAACCCTGGTGGGGCTCCTAGCCTACAAGGGACAACAGTCTGTTATCTGGACAGGCACATGCAAGGGGTGTTGCTTACCTGGTTAAACCTCCGTGTAAAGGCCACAACGTTGGGGGCGAGACTATGTTTCTCCTTCTTACTCCATCCACAGCTGGCTAGTTCCTAGGAGGCACAGAATCAATTTCAACTGTGATTCTAATTGGATACAAAACACACCAGGGGCATCTAATCAGAATGTGCACGTAGAGGCAAGGAAGGACTGAAGACTTGGCTACTCATGCCTTTACTCTGTGGGTGGAGGTGCCTCCTGGAGCCCCCGAGGCGAAAATAAAATTGAATGCTTTTCTCCATAACGCTAGCCACATTTCCCAGGAACTTCTGCACCAAAATATTAACCCTTCCAATGCCATACTGACAGCTTCTCTGGGACCAGAAGTTCTTTCTTACAATGCAAATGGTCTGGGAGAAGGTGTAATTTTTTGACAAGCAGGACTCACACACATACACATCTCCCTCCACCATGGATGCAATTCCCAGGGCTCCGGGCTAACTTAAAATTAAAATTTGGCTGAGAAATATCAAATTTCATTGGCCACATGGTATCCTCCATTCCTAGAGTCAGGCAAAGTCCTGGTCCAAGCCTGCTGCAATCAGAGAAGCTTCTGGGATTACCTCAGATTCCTTCCTGATGTTTACCCCTCCCATTTCCCATATAACCAAAAAGGGGCAGAAGGAGAAGTTCCCTTTCACTCTCTTGTACAGGGGCCTTATCTTTTCCTTTCCAGTAGGTTTAGCATTATAATTGGAAGAATCAAATTACCTAAATTTTGCATATCAGTGGGGCAGGTTCCTATCTGAAGGATGCAGGCTAAAGACAATAGGGACAATCTAATGGGATTACTTAGGGGTATATAAAAGGACCAAGGAAAAGCCGTTATCCAAATGCCCAGCCATTCTCAGCCTGTGCCTTAGGAAGCCAGAGAATGGAAAGCAGTAGATTCTAAGGTTCTCTACCCTCTAAATTACAAGACCTCCTTTTAATTTATATCAGGTCTCGTGTTATTAAATTTTTTTTGGCACACATTTGGAACTTTTATAAAATCTGTAGCCAGCTGGAATGGACACAGATCAGGGGTCTACTAGGAGGTCAGGGAGGGCAGTGGGAATGACCAAAGACAAAACTTGCTCACTGGGCAGTTATGCTCAAAGTGCCATGCCCATTAAATGCATCTTAGGATCCAATTATATGCCACAGACAGACGCTTGTGGGAAGCTTGGCTAGGGCAATGGGCAGCTCTGGTTACAAATGAATGACCTGGACGAGGGAACACATGGGAACTAACCAGGAGCGAAGAAACACAGCTCTTTTTCCTGGCTCCTTTATATCTGTAAATGGCATCACTATCTTTCTAGTCACCCACGAGAGAAAACTCAACCATCCTTGACCCTGCTGAGTCCTTCATACTATCACAATTAGATCCCAAGTAATAGTAAGGACAGATATTAACTAATCTTACCATTTATCAAGAATCCCCTATGTGCCAGGCAATGGACTAGGCACTTCACATATGTCATCTGGTAATTCTCACCATAATCATTTTAACAATGTTTAAAAAGAATAAATTTAAAAAAAAAAAGCAGCCCCTAAATTCACATATTTAATTTAAAAAACAACTAACCAAAAGAATTCTTAATATTTCACTCGCCTGAATGAACATTTTGAATCCCTTACAGATCCTCAATTTTATACCCCCCTCATTCTCTTGAATGAATGCTGTAACTCCATTTCTTTTCCAATGTATATATGAATCTCTCTCAGATGTAGAGTTTATTTCTGTTGATATGATTCCCCTTGTTCAGGAAATGTAGATTTCTGAGTCTCTTTTCAAATGTATATTTCACCTACCTTACTTACACTTGTTGGTGTTGTTAGCTGCCCCCACCCTCATGGCAACCCCCTGCACAAAAGAACAAAGGCTGCCTGGTTCTACGCCATCCTCATGGTTGGCTGTGGATCTGACCATTGTGATCTACAGGGTTTCCACTGGCTGGTTTTTGGAAATAGACTGCCAGGTCTTTCTTCCTAGTCCATCTTAGTCTGAAAGCTCTGCTGAAATCTGTTTGGCATCAGAGTAACACGCAAGTCTCCAGTGACAAATAGGTGGTAACTGTGCAGGAGATACACTGGCCAGGAATTGAACCCCAGTCACCCACATAGAAATCAAGAATTTTACCACTGAATCACCAATGCCTCACCAATTACACTTGCTCCTCCTTAAAATATTTATTTGAATCACTTTACGAATGTATATTTTTGGTCTTTTGAAGTTTATTTGTGAGGACACAGGCCTCTTTCCCCTGTGTGTCCCAAAGCCAGTCCTAGAAAGGTGTGAATTGTAATCAAATATAAAAGAGAACTGACATTCAAGGACTGAGTGTGTGGTGGATGCCCAATTCCTGGCTGGTAGTTGTCCTTTTGATTTTTCCTGAAATTTTTTGTAAATGGCAGAAGTATATATCTGTGTGTGTGCATGTTGTGTAAGTTCAGAGTGTATGGTCATATTTCCACACAGTAAATAACTTAGGGAAGCATTTTGAAAGGGGGCAATGTGGACCTGACAGTCAAGACAGACCCAGGTCACATCCTCACTCTTCATATACCAGTTGCACAATTCTAAGCATGTTACTTAGCTTCTTGGAACCTCAATTTTCTCATCTTAAAGTAGGCATGGGTATGATGTTATATTTTCCTGTGAAGCTCAAGCAATTAAATGAGATTTTTTAAAATAATGATTAAATGAGATCTTTAAAAAATATAAAGGGCCTAGCACGTGACAGGTGCTTAATAAAGGTTATCTCCCTTCTTCTTCCCAGGGACATACTTCTGTTAAGCGACAACGGCAATATTCAAACTCAGCTCAAATTCCAAATACTATCTTCTTTCTCCCACACCACACTCTTATTGTTGTCTTGATGACGAACAAAATCTATTATTTCTCCTTCATTTTGCTGATGTCATATGGGCAGGAACCAAATCAGGTACTTTACACATCTGCCCTGAATTTACTTGAACACTTCTAAGACCCTAATTCAAAAACTACATGTGGAGTTCCTGAGTTATGACATTTTCTAACGAACCTTTTGCAATGAAGAACACCTACCACTTAAAATTAAAATTTCAGAAGAGTAAAACATTATGTTTGAGAGGTACTTTGATAAAATGGAAGGAACAAAGGGAGTTGGGGCCAAAAGAGCCCGCTCCAAATCTCAGCCCTGTCGCCTATTTCCTTGGTAACCCCAGGCATGTTACAACATCAGGTTCATCCCCGATGAAAACAGGAATGTAGAAACTAACCCTGCAGAATTGTGGCAGAAGCTAAAGGAGGTAACACCTGACAAGGAGGTGACATTCTGGGCACAGGGTCTGGCTCACAGTATATACTCAAGAAACATTTGTTGAGTGAATGAAGTAAGAGTGCTTCTCAGTGCTGAAACTGCCCAAATTCACTGCAGAAAGATTTATAAAGATGTCACAAGAAATAAGACCATTCTCTCTGTACTAAAACAAGCACTGGGCCCAACCTCTTTGGCACTGCTCCTCTGCTGTGTTTGGCCTTATACGATTACAAGAGATTCCATCTGTGTGAAGTGGATTTGGAAAATGTGAAGTAATAGAACAAAGCTCTTCCAGTCCCTCAAGCCTATAAAAAGTCCATGCTATGAAAACAATTTGAGTATAATTAAGTTAAAATTGACCAGAGGAGAGAAGACAGGTTCTCGAATGGACACAAGGGGTTGGGCTGAGTCTGGTAAGACCCTGGTAGCTCTGTATCAATGGTGAGGCACTGAGCTGCCTGTGGGTGGCCACAGGCCTCCTCCCAAGGGCAACAGGGCCCTGATCTCACCCAGGGTTTTCTTTTGCTCTGAGTTTTTTGCTGAGGTCAACTCGATGTGAAAGGAGAGTAGGAGTCTATACAGTCCTCTGTCAGCTTCTTCTGGGACTTCTCTGCCATGTGATTCATCAGGGAAAAAACAGAAGCTATGAGAGGAAAACTTCCTGCCACTAAACTCACAAATTCACCTGCATCCTCTTCTTTCCCCTGGCTTTAATGGAACCAGGCCTCTTTCCATTCCAGGACCCGCTCTCCTCCTGGGCTCTGGATCCCACCCCTTCTACCTTCTCAGGGGACTTGTGGTCTGAAGCCCTCTTTCATTCCTGTATCTTCAACCCCTTCCTCTCCAATTTCTCCTTCCTGCTAGCATTTTAATATACATTAGCCTCCCCACTAATAACAATTTTTAAAAAGACACCTTTCCTAGACCTCAGGTCTCCTCCAGTTCCTGCTCACTCTTCTGCTTCCCCTTCGCAGGCAAATTTCCTGAAAACACTGTCCATGCTCGTTGTTTCAACTTACTTTCCTCTTCCCCCTGCCACATATACTGCCATGGCTTCAATCAGAAGTCTATATCTAGCCCAGGTTTCTCTTCTGAATGCCAAACCAGGACATTCAGCTGCCTCCTGGCCACACCTTCCTTGGCATTCCATAAAAAAAAAAAAAAAATAGGCACCTGAAAATCAGCAGGTCCAGAGCCAAAAGGGTGTCTGACCAGCTGCCTTATGCACAAAACCCATAACAGTGTGAGGCTCATTTCAACATTCATTATAACAGTCAAAGGAGAATGTTTATTACAAAGAAATTGTCTATGAAAAAAAATCCTTAACTGGTACAGAAACACCTGTGTCTTAATACCCTATTTGCAAGCATTCCTAGGTAATAGCAAGAGTCAACACTGGTTTCAGCTCACCCTGCAAATCTTCCCTGGGCCATACTGCCAGGAGACTCCCCCTGCCAACTCCCAGTTTTGATCTCAGAGGTCTGAAAGTCAGACTTCCCAAGGTAGTCTGGGAAAGGTCTGGTCTTGACCATGTCTGGGGTCACTGAAGTAAGACCCTGGAAGAGGAGGCCTGGGAAGTGGTGACAAGTACTCCCTAAAAACCCCCAAAGGATCTAGGCCACCAGGCCACAAGAAGCTGGTGCCAAGACATGGCCTTCCACATGTGTGCTTAATCCTGACTGTAATCTTATCCAAATCACATTCCTAAAACATGTCCACACACATCAACTCAAGGAATGTCATGAAATCAGGCCTCAAAGACCACCACAAGGCTGGTACCAGCCAATGGCACATCAATATTTGCTCAGCAGCAACCTTTTTTTCCCTTTCTCCTTCCTCCATGTTTCTCCCCATTCCTCCCATCCTGCCCTCTGCCAGAAGAATAAAAAGGAAATAACTGCCAAATTTGCTCATGAACAATACTCAGAAGAACTGGTGGGACAATTACATACTTAGCTAAGAGAGTTCTAGAAACATCCCGGGGAGAGTGACCCACTGAGGCAGTGTGACAGAGAGGGCCAGTTTCAGGGTCTGAGGAGCGAGGCATTTCAGGGTCTAGAGGAGAGAGTTAAGAACAGGCTCAGGGACAGGAAAACAATAGAGAGTGGCTAACACATCCTTCAGGAAGTGACAGAACTCCCTGAGAGTGTTCCACCTGGGTAGGCTGGGGGCTTGGTGCAGACCTGGTGGAGGGACTGGCTCTGGTCTCAGGAATGAGCTCTGAGGCAAAGGATTACAATAAGAGAGGCCACAGAACGAAGTGGTTAAGCAGTCAGATGAACCAGGGTTGACATTCTAGCTCCACAGCCTACAAGTTTTATGACTCTGGGCAAGTCACTTAAACTCTCAGTACCTGAGTTTCCTCATCTGAAAAATGGCATTATTAATAGTACCTCAGTCATTGGGTAAGAAGGATTAGATGAGCTGATACTTATAAAGTACTTAGAATAATGTCTGATATTATAACTACTTTTAATGTGTTTATTAAATAATGCTCATAGGAAAAGTCAGTACTGAGCATGTGGGAGCAAGGGCCAAAAATCCAGGTGAGGAGATATTCTGCAGTCTGAAAATGGGGAGGCACCCAGGAGAGCAGTCCCTGAATACCAGGACTCCAACTACACCCAGGGTGAGAGCCAAGGCCCAGCCAGAGGAAAGCACCAGCAAGATTTATTGAGCATCTACTTGGTGCCAGGAACTGTGCTAAAAGTTTCACATATTTCATTTCATCCTCACAGACCCTCACGGTAGGTGGGATTGGCACTGCCTCCAATTTCTAAATGAAAAAAATATGTAAAAAAGATAGACGAATTAATTTGTCTGGGCCTCACATGCAGACAGTGGTAGAGGTAGTGGGAACCCATCCTCCCCAAAGCCATAACAGAGCCATGAACCTCAGGTGGGGCTCCAGTAGGCTCCCCCAGTCTAGAGAAGAACTGGTTGACATGAAGGAACAGACTGAAAGCAGAGTCCAGGCAGGGCTTCTGAGACCCCCCCTGCCTGAGTCAGAGCTGGTCCAGAAATCAAGATGCCAAAAATATACAGAGTTAGGGTTTACTGAGTGTTTACTGGGATTGTCGTTTGAGTGCTGAAAACCCATTGCCATCAAGTCCAATTCCAAAGTCCAAGCAGAAAAGCTAGAACTCAGAACAATCTCAGGCTGCTAACTAGGCTAAGGGAAGCAAAAGGAGCTTTTCAGTTCTTTTAGGCATCAAATGAACCATAGTTTATGGATATGCTAATTGGGAAGAAACACTTGCCCATTCCTCTCAAGGAGCAACTTGCCCCCCAATCCAGTGGAGGGAAGAATGGTACATCCGGTACTGCTAGCATTCCCCTGGGTAAAATCTGCAGTTTAGCAGCTCCTAAAAGTTATTGATAAAATATTATTGCTTTTGTTTTTATATATTTCATCGTAAACATAATTAAATATCTTCTTTTTCTCAGTTACAACCCTTAAGGAGACCATTAATCAAACATTTGCGAAAACAATATAGTTGGTGACTAAAAACAGGTTTCAAAAGAGAGAAGCTGAAGCTACCATGCTATCCCTGTGGAAAGCCCCAAATTCACAATTCTTACTATAGTAAGTTCAAAATAGGTGACATGCTCATACGATACACCAAACACACATTTTCCTAACATCCCTCCTGAGACGCCTCTGACAAAGCACAGAAGCAGAATAAAGGATAAACTCAAGCTGGGAAAGAGAATGGGGGTGGAAAGGCATTACCCTGAATGAGAAACTGAAATATATTTCTGGAAGCAAAAATCAGCATGTTTTTTGATCAAATATAAATAGACAATTTCAAGCTAGAATACGCCATGAGGAGGCTGCAAAGGCAGTGGGAATCAGGCTGCCTAGTGGGACCACAGTGACGCTCTTGGCTCAGATTCATCAGAAACAATAAAGGGAAGACAACTAAAGGTCAGTGGATTGGACAATGGCCCAGTCAGCCCTCACACCTGCTGCCTCAGAGCACAGGTGGCCAGTATCCACCTCCAGGCAAATAACAGGATGTGGGGAATTAAAGGCTTCTGGTATGGATGTTGGCACCTCCAGAGCAGTGCTCCCCTCTTGCTAGCATTTGGAAGACTGCATCCTGCAAGCCAGTCCCCCACTCTCTACCCCTGAAGTGAAGGCATACCTGCTGTGTTTTGCCCCATGCCACTTCCCACCCAGGCAAAAGGCAAGGTGGGAAAATTCATAAACAACTACAGGCCACCAGACATATGAGTTAAACGAGCAGAATGAAAGAAAAAAGCTAAAATAAATAGAAACATTGATCTTTGAAGAAAAAGAGATAACTCAGAGACAAAAAGTTAAACTTAAAAAAAAAAAAAACCCAATGTACTTAGAAAGATTTTAGAAGATACTATATCCACAAAAAAAAACAGGAGTAATTGGGATGCTGATTAAAATATAGGATGGTGTTTTAAAAAGGAATAATCAGAGATTAGTGAGCAGGCTGATGGATAAAAAAAAAAAAAAAGGTTGCACAAATAAAAGATTCCATAGATTGAATGGAAAATAAAATCCCAGAACAAAGGGGCAAAAGGCAAAGAAAGAATTTGAGAGGAGAAATTTAATTGAGGGGCAAAAACATAATGTTCAGATAATCTCCCAGAAAGTGAAAAAACAAAAGGACAATACGAGGAAAAATGTGAGAGAAAAGATAGAAGACAAAGAGGGCCCCTCTGGGAAGACTAATATTTGACTAAAACAAGTCACAGAAAGAAAGAAGAGGAAAAAATGGAGAGGCAGAAATCATTGTCGCCCAAAAAAAAATTTTTTTTAAGTGCTGAAGAACAGCACAAGTTTTCAAAGGACTTGAAAGGGCTTACTGTGGACACAGCAGAGAGAATGAAAAGGACACACACCTAGACACAACCTTCTTAACTGTACAATATTCTGATAAAAAAATCTCAAAAGCCAACAGAGATAGGAAAAAAAAAAGTCAGTGACAACCGAATAAGACTGGCATCAAACTACTCCCAAATAACAATGGAGACAATGGAACAGTGCTTTCTGAAAGACCGCTTCTAAACTACAATATTATGCCAGCTAAATAATCAATCAAGTTTGGAGGAAGAATAAAGCTTCTCTTGGACATGCAAGTAGCCCGGGTGGCACAGTGGTTAAGAGTTCAGCTGCTAACCAAAAGGTCAGCAGTTTGCATCCACCAGCTGCTCCTTGGAAACCCTATGGGGCAGTTCTACTCTGTCCTATAGTGTCTCTATGAGTCGGAATTGACTCTACGGCAACAGGTTTGGACATGCAAGAAACCAAAAGATGGTTCCGTGAAAAGATCAATGAAACCGAAACACCTCTAGCCAGACTGATCAAGAGAAAAAGAGAAGAGATATAAATTATCAATACTGGTAATGAAAAATGGGATATCACTCCAGATTCTATAGACATTAAACGGATAATAAGGGAAGGTAATGAAAAACATTCCCATTGAGATCAGGAACCAGACATGGATGCCCTTTATCAACACTTTTATTCAATATTGTGCTGGAAGTCCTAGCCAGAGCAATTAGGCTAGATAAGGAAATAAAGGGCATCTAGATTGGTAAGGAAGAAGTCAGAGTATCTTTATTTGCAGATGACATGATCTTATACGCAGAAAACCCTAAGGAATCCTCCAGAAAACTGCTGAAACTAACAGAAGAGTTCAGCAGAGTATCGGAATACAAGATAAACATACAAAAATCAGTTGGATTCCTCTACACTGACAAAAAGAACATCGAAGAGGAAATCACCCAATCAATGCCATGTACAGTAGCCCCCAAGAAGCTAAAATACTTAGGAATAAATCTTACCAGAGATGTACAAGACTTATACAAAGAAAACTACAGTACATTTCTGCAAGAAACCAAAAGAGACTTATATGAGTGGAAGAACATACCTTGCTCATGGATAGGAAGACTTAACATTATAAAAATGTTTATTCTACCAAAAGAGATCTATACATTTAATGCAATTCCAATCCAAATCCCAGGGACATTCTTTAATGAGATGGAGAAACAAATCACCAATTTCATATGGAAGGGAAAGAGGCCCCGGATAAATAAGGCATTAATGAAAAAGAACAAAGTGGGAGGCCTTACTTTATCTTATTTTAGAACCTATTATACTGCCACAGTAGTCCAAACAGCCTGGTACTGGTACAACAACAGATACATGGACCAATGGAACAGAATTGAGAATCCAGACATAAATCCATCCACATATGAGCAGTTGATATTTGACAAAGGCCCCAAAACAGTTAAATGGGGAAAAGACTGTCTTTTTAACAAATGGTGCTGACATAACTGGATATCCATTTGCAAAAAAATGAAACAAGACCCATACCTCACTCCATGCACAAAAACTAACTCAAAATGGATCAAAGACCTAAATATAAAATCTAAAACAATAAAGAAATAGGGACAACGTTAGGAGCCCTAACACATGGCATAAACAGTATAGAAAACATTATAAAGAATGTAGAAGAAAAACTAGATAGCTGGGAGCTCCTAAAAATCAAGCACTTATGCTCATCCAAAGACTTCACCAAAAGAGTAAAAAAGACTACCTACAGACTGGGAAAAAGTTTTTAGCTGTGTCACTTCCGATCAACACCTGATCTCTAAAATCTACATGATACTGCAAAAACTCAACGGCAAAAAGGCAAATAACCCAATTTAAAAAATGGGCAAAAGAAATGAATAGACATTTCACTAAAGAAGACATTCAGGTAGCTAACAGATATATGAGGAAATGTTCACGATCATCAGCCATTAAAGAAATGCAGATCAAAACTACAATGAGATTTCATCTCACTCCAACAACGCTGGCATTAATCCAAAAAATACAAAATAATAAATGTTGGACAGGCTGTGGAGAGATTGGAACACTTCTACACTGCTGGTGGGAATGTCAAATGGTACAACCACTTTGGAAATTGATTTGGTGCTTCCTTAAAAAGTTAGAAATAGAACTACCATACTATCCAGCAATCCCACTCCTTGGAATATATCCTAGAGAAATAAGAGCCTTTACACGAACAGATATATGCACACCCATGTTTATTGCAGCACTGTTTACACCAGCAAAAAGATGGAAGCAACCAAGGTGCCCATCAACGGATGAATGAATAAATAAATTATGGTATATTCACACAATGGAATACTACGCAGGATAAAGAACAGCGAGGAATCTGTGAAACATTTCATAACATGGAGGAACCTGGAACGCATTATACTGAGTGCAATTAGTCAGAGGCAAAAGGACTAATATTGTATAAGACCACTATTGTAAGAACTTGAGAAATAGTTTAAACTGAGAAGAAAACATTCTTCTGTGGTTACGAGAGGGGGGAGGGAGGGAGGGTGGGAAAGGTGTATTCACTAATTAGATAATAGATAAGAACTACTTTAGGTGAAGGGAAAGACAGCACACAATACAGGGGAGGTCAGCACAATTGGACTAAACCAAAAGGAAAGAAGTTTCCTGAATAAACTGAATGCTTCGAAGGTCAGCATGGCAGGGGCAGGGGTCTGAGGACCATGGTTTCAGGGGACATCTATGTAAATTGGCATAATAAAATCTATTAAGAAAACATTCTGCATCCCACTTTGAAGAGTGGTGTCTGGGGTCCTAAACACTAGCAAGTGGCCATCTAAGATGCATCAATTGGTCTCAACTCACCTGGATCAAAGGAGAATGAAGAACACCAAGGACACAAGGTGATTACGAGCCCAAGAGACAGAAAGGGCCACATGAACCAGTGACTACATCATCCTGAGACCCCCAGAACTAGATGGTGCCCGGCTACAACCGATGACGGCCCTGATACGGAACACAACAGAGAACCCCTGAGGGAGCAGGAGAGTAGTGGGATGCAGACCCCAAATTCTCCTAAGACCAGACTTAATGGTATGACTGAGGTTGGAAGGACCCCGGTGGTCGTGGCCCCTAGACCTTCTGTTGGCCCAGGCCAGGAACCATTCCCAAAGCCAACTCTTCAGACATGGATTAGACGGGACAATGGGTTGGAAAGGGATGCTGGTGAGGAGTGAGCTTCTTGGATCAGGTGGACACTTGAGACTATGCTGGCATCTCCTGCCTGGAGGGGAGATGAGAGGGTGGAGGGGGTTAGAAGCTGGCAAAAAGGACATGAAAAGAAAGGGGAGGGAGAGAGCAGCCTGTCTCATTAGGGGAAGAGTAATTGGGAGTGTGTAGCAAGGTGTATATGGGTTTTTGTGTGAGAAACTGACTTGATTGGTAAACTTTCACTTAAAGCACAATAAAAATTATTTTTAAAAAAATTTTATGCCAATAAATTTAATAACATAGATGGAACGGAGAAACTCCTTGGAAGAGAAAAACTATTACCAACATGCATTCAAAAAGAAACAGGTGGACCTAAATGTGAAAACTAAAACCATAAAATTATTAGAACAAAATATAGGAGCATGGTTACGGGACTTAGTTTTTAATGATGGATTTATCAGCTATGACGACAAAAGAAAAAATAGATAAATGGGACCTCTTAAAAATTAAAGTTCATCTGAGAACTTTATCCAAAAAAGTGGAAAAAAAAATCTACGAATTGGGAGAACCATAAATCCAATAAGGGTCTAATATCCAAAATATATTTTTAAAAACTTCTACAACTTAAAAACAAAAAAGACACATAACCCAATCAAAAAATCAGCAAAGGACTTGAAAAGACATTTCACCAAAGAGGATATTCAAATTTCCAACAAGCACATGAAAAGATGCTCAACATCATTACCCATTGTTGTTGTTAGGTAATGTTGAGTCAGTTCCAACTCATAGCGAACCTATATATAACAGAACAAAACACTGCCCAGACCTGAGCCATCCTGACAATAGTTGCTATGCTTGACCCCACTGTTGAAGCCACAGTGTCAATCCATCTCGTTGAGGGTCTTCCTCTTTTTTGATGACCCTCTACTTTATCAAGCATGATGTCTTTCTCCAGGGACTAATCCCTCCTGATAACATGTACAAAGTATGTGAGCCAAAGTCTCGCTATCCTTGCTTCTAGGGAGCATTCTTGTTGTACTTCTGCCAAGATAGATTTTTTCGTACATTAGCCATTAAAGAGATGCAAATCAAAACTACAATGAAATATCACCTCACCCCTATTCCAATGACATGATTAAAAAAAAAAGTTGGTGACATTGTGGAGAAACTGGAATCCTCATCTGGTGGGAATGTAAAACAGCACAGCTACTGTGGAAAACAGTTTGGTAATTCCTCAGAAAGTTGAACATGGACCCAGCAATTCCAATCCTAGGTATATAGCCAGAAGAAATGAAGGCAAAAATGCAAACAGAAACCTGTACACCAATATTCACTGCAGCACCTTTCAAAATAGCCAAAAGGTGGAAATAACCAAAATGTCCATCCACAGATGAAGGATTAAACAAAATGTGGAATATACACACAATGGACTACTCAGCCATAAAGAGAAATGAAGTCCTGTTTCATGCCACCACATGGATGAACCTTGAAAACATTATGCTGAGTAAAATAAGCCAGTCGCAAAAGGACAAATATCGCATGATCCCATTTATATGAAGCAGGCAAATGTACAGAGACCAAAGTTTATCAGTGGTTAACAGGCATAAGAGGGAAGGAGAAAGGGGAAGTCTTTGTTTAGGGGGTACCATGTTTCTGTAAATGGTGGTGGCATAATCTGAAAATGGATAGTGGTGATAGTTACACAATATGATGAACATAATCAATGCCACTGAATTATACATGTAAAAAATGTTGAATTGACAAAAGTTTTTTTATGCATATACACTTATATACATACATATACACATATATAGTTTTTTGTTTTTTTTTACCACCACCACAACAAAAAGAATGGGAGGGCAGGTGGGAAGGTGATTGGAATGTAGGAAGATGGAGAGATGATTATTTGGTTGTTTTATAACAGATATCTGAGGGAAGGGGGTCCTGCAGAAGGAAGGCAGATGTAAGGGCCTAAATCAGGACTCCTGCGGAGTACCTGAGAAACAGCAAGGAGGTCAATGCGGTTGCAGCTGAGTGGGGGTTGAGGGGGCAGGTGAGGACTGGAATTTATTGAGTGGGATGGGAAGACAATGAAGGGATTAAGCAGAGGAATGATATGTTCTGATTCATAAGGTATCTCCCCAAACCATTACACTGTGTGTGTTGTTATTAGGTGCTGTTGAGTCGATTCTGACTCACAGTAGCCCCATGCACAACAGAACTAAACACTGTCTGGTCCCACATCACCCACACAATCATTATGCTTGAGCCCATTATTTCAGCCACTGTATCAATCCATTTTGTTGAAGGTATGCCTCTTTTTCACTGGCCCTCTACTTTACCAAGCATGATGTCCTTCTCCAGGGACTGGTCCCTCCTGACAGCATGTCCAAAGTAAGTGGGACAATGTGTCACTATCCTTGCTTCTAAGGAGCATTCTAGTTGTACTTCGTCCAAACCAGATTTGTTTGTTCTTCTGACAGTCCATGGTATATTCAATATTCTTTGCCACCAACACCATAATTCAAGGTCATCAATTCTTCTTTGGTCTTCCTTATGCGTTGTCCAGCTTCCCCATGCATATGAGGCAATTGAAAATATCATGGCTTGAGTCAGGTGCACCTTAGTCCTCAGAGAGACAGCTTTGCTTTTTAATACTTTAAAGAGGTCTTTTGCAGCACATTTGCCCAATGCAATACATTGTTTGATTTCTTAACTGCTGCTTCCATGGGTGTTGACTATGGATCCATGCAAAATGAAATCCTTGACAATTTCAATCTTTTCTTCATTTATCATGATGTTGCTTATTGGCCCCGTTGTGAAAATTTTTGTTTTCTTTATGTTGTGTTATGTTACATAGGTTTTATTCCCCTTGAAAACATACCTGACCAAGAGAGTGGAAGAGGGGCCAAGCCTATCAAGCACTCTTCTGCTGTATTATAATCTGGTTTGGTGATGGACACAGGGTATCTACAGTTTTCTTATGTGAGAGCAATTCACTTTAGAAATTTAAAATAACACCTGCTAGGGACTTTGTGTGTGGGCAGAGGGAAGAGACAGGGCCCAGGGAGAAACGAATATGCAGAGGGTACTAAGTCTCCATAAGGCCTCAGGACCCCTGGCTAGACAGACCACAGAGAGGAAAGAATTACTGGGGACAAATGGGTGCCTTCTGTGAAGTTGCTTGGGGATAGGGTGGAGATAACTGAATGAGTAGAAGCGATTCATCTTTCTCGTTTCTAGTCATATTAGTTTCTATAGAATACCAACTCATTTACAGCCAAATCGAATCTTCAAACTATCATCTGCTTTGAAAACATGTAGATTTAGGACCATGAAGATGACGTAAATTTCCCAAAACAGTCCCTTTCCAGCCCTAGTACTGCACAGCTCTACACAATTAGACCCAGCTGTCCATGCCGGGCCACAGCCAACTGCAACCTTGTGAACAGTCTCCCGTCCATGTGACAGAGAAAGGGCCCCAACTAAAGAGAATGGAGAGCAGCAGGCAGCAGCTTGGCTCTCCCAGATTAACAAACTGGGTAAGAGGCCCATAAGGCTACACGTTTCTTTTTCACTCTTATGCTTGGGACTAGGTTCAATTCCCTTTCTCCATATTCTTGGGAAATGTTTTTTTGAAATACCTCATTCATATGTTCTCTTTTAAAAAAGAATACTCTTTGTTTTTCTGATTAGAGAACTAACACATGCTCATTATAAAAGACTTGGGCAATACAAAAAACCCACAGAAGAAAAGTTAAACCACCCATTAGCCTACAAACCAGAGAAAACTAAAGTTTACAGTTTGGTTTATAATAATGTCAATGACAATAGCTAACATTTACTAAAAAAATAAACTTCCTAATTGCCAGGCACAATGTTTATCACTTTACATACATTTACCTATTGCTCACCAAGTAGTTACTACTACTGCCTCATTTTACAGATGAAGAAACAGAAGCTTAGGTGGAGAAGTTAAGCAATTTGCTCCAATCCCCATGTTTGGTCAGTTTGAGAGCCAGGATTCAAGCCCAGGCCTGTCTATCTCTGGAGCCTCGACCCTTAGCTGCACAGCACCTCTGTCTCCGGAACGGTGGCCACTCCCACACTCACGTGCACACATGCATGCACAAGCTCGCATACTCACTCTCGCTCTCTCAGTTGAGCTCATACTATATCTGTGGTTTTATAACCTGCTTTTGTCCCTCATACATTATAAAGATTTTCTCACGTCAGCTCCATCCCTCCTTTCACAGAATTTGAGTTATATACCCATTACGTTTCTTACAGGTACTTTTCATAGCTCTTCATCTTTTTACTCATCATTTTCTTTCTTTCCTCTGAGTTCTAGAAGAAACTTTCAGCTTGTTTTTTATGTTGTGTTACGTTACATACGTTTACTTTGGTTTTCTGCAATATGCAAGCTGCTGCTCACTGTTTTCATTGCAATTTAAATGTGGTAATCATGTTTTTCATCACAATTCAATCTTTATTAATCTTTATCTTTACATACTGCAGGGTCATCCTGAACGCTGTGGGGAACACAAAATGAAATTTCCAGGAGTACCTGCTTCCTAGAAGATGTGGGTTCTTACCCAATCTTTGCATTGCCTTCCAGTTTTTTTGACCAGCAGAAGCTTGTTCTATGTCTGGCAACTATGCTAAAAACCACATAAAAACTGAAAAGCTTAACCCAAAGGCTTCAGGGCCACATGACTTCATCACTGACTCCTCTCAGACTTTCAAAGAACACATAATATTTATGCTAAATAATTTATTCCAGAGCACAAAAAGAATTCCCAAAACCTAATACCTAACAATTACAGAACAAGGGGGAGAAAGAATTATCCTATATGGCCTAGCAGGTTAGTCCCAGAATTATAAGAATATGTAACATTATGAAAACTATTAACATAATAAGAAAAAAGTGACATGATCTTCTCAATAGGAACTGAAATGTAATTGACAAAATGTAACACTCATTTGAGATCTGAAAAGAGAAAAAAAACTTAGAAACAGTAGTATCTGTCAAATGAACAGCCATACCTATAAAACTAAGAGAAACACTACAGGAATTCAAATTAAAATTAGAAGCAGTCCACTGGGTTCCTTATCTGTACCATTCTAAGAATAGTACATAAGCACTGCCACTGAGTTGATGCCAACTCACAGCAACCCTACAGGACAGAACAGAACTGCCCCCTAGAGTTGCCAAGGCTGTAATCTTTACAGAACCAGTCTGCCTGCCACATCTTTCTCCCAGAGTGGATGATGGGTTTGAAAAGCTAACCTTTCAGTTAGCAGCCAAGCACTTAACTACTATGTCACCAGGGCTCCTTGAGAACGGCATATAAGAGAGGTTAATTCGTTACATACAATGGACACCTTTGGGTGTCAGGCTTAATTCTTTCATGGAACCCTGGTCAAGAAAGGCCTAGAAGCTCAAGCCCAGCATTGTCCCATATATAATGGACATTGAAATATAATGCAAGCCACATAATTTAAATTTTCTAACAGCCATTTTAATGAAAGTAAAAAGAAATAGATGAAACTGATTTGAATAATTTATTTCATCCAATGTATAGTGAAACCTGTGAGAACCAGAACTCAACGGGACTGCCTTATTTCTTCCGGGTCTCACAAATTTTCTGCCTTTGACATGCTGCGGTCTTATCACTTTTCCATTGTTCATTTTAGTGGAAAATATTTGAGTTTTCTTTCTTTGACAGGTTTTCACCTTTCAGAAGTTCTAGCTTTTGTAGGTTTTACTGTATCTAAAATATTATCTCTCAATGTATAATCAATATAAAATATAAAAAATTATTGCTATTTTACTTTTTTTTGTACTAAGTCTTTGAGATCTGGTCTGTTTTTCACACTTACAGAACATCTCAATTTGGACTTACCACGTTTCAACTATTCAACAGCCACATGTGGCCGCCATACTAGACAATATAGCGCCAACCAATGTATTAAGGCACGACATAAAAATCCAAAGTATACTAATTGAAAAAGAGGGATCAAGGCCAGAGTACTGAAGACAAACCAAGAGGCGCCATCAGCGGGGCTAGGGTGATACGGGGAGCCAAAGGAGAGAGCTAAACACCAGAGAGCAAGGTTAGACCAGGACAAGTGAGAAGACTGAACAGATGATGAAACCGCACGTGGCTGCCCTAGGTTCTAGATATCCCCATCACTTAAGGTCTGTCCCCACCTCCACTCCCCTGCCCCCTCGAAGGGAGGTGGAGTTTGTCACTAACCGGTTAAGTAGATCCAGCTGCAACTGTTAAGGGGCCTTGAGTTACAGATGGAGTGAAATAAATTCAAAAAAGGTCTAGAAAGGCACATGCAGCTCATACTGGCAATTTCATGTTTGTTTGGGGACTTGTTAAATCCAGAAAAATAGGCTCTAATCTCAGCTGTGCCCTGGACCCTTCTGAGACTTTGGCCAGTCCTTTCCAGTATGGGGCTCATCTTCCTGTCTGTAAAATAAGGGAGTGTCGCTGTACGGTTTTTAAAAATCCCTTCCAGTTCTCCCATTCTATGAGCCTAAAAGAAGCAGAGGTCACATATCTGGCATTATATAAATCCACTATTAAGTAAGATTTGCCCCTGGAGACTGAGCAACCACAGCGGTTTTCTTTCTCCAAGTACTTTGAGGACGTGTGGAGAGGCTGAGTCTGAGAAACAAAATCAAGAAGGGCTGGAGGTTGGTCATGGTCCCCAGACCTTCTGTGAACCCAAGACAGGAACCATTCCCAAAGCCAACTCTTCAGACAAGGTATTGGACTGGACAATGGGGTAGAAAATAATACTGGTGAAGAGCGAGCTTCTTGGATCAAGTAGACACGAGACTATAGTGGCATCTCCAGTCTGGACGGGAGATGGGAGGGTGGAGGGTATCAGAAGCTGGCCAAATGGACACGAGAAGAGAGAGTGGAGGGAAGGAGTGTACTGTTTCATTAGAAGGAGAGCAATTAGGAGTATACAGCAAAGTGTATGTAAATTTTTGTATGAGACTGACTCAATTTGTAAATATTCACTTAAAGCACAATAAAAAAATTTTTTTTAAATCTTGAAACAAAAAATAATGACATGGGAAAAATGCTTATGCCATATGGGGAATTTTTAAAAAGTATTTTCCAAAATGTTATTTCAGTATATTTCCAATGATGTAAAAGCAGAACAAAAGTATTTACAGAAAAAGTTCTGAAAAGATATATTGTTGTGTGGTGGTGATAAATTGTGCTTGCCCAAAAAGATGTTGAAGTCTTCACTCTCCCTCTTCCCACCTGTGAACATGAACTGGTTTGGAAATAGGGTCTTTGAAGATGTTATCAGTTAACATAAACTCACATTGGAGTAGGATGGGTCCTAATCCAATCTGAGTGGTGTCCTTTTAAAAGAGACACACATGTGTCACACAGAGGGAAGAAGGGGCTACCAAAAGCTGGGAGAAACAAGCAAGGATCTTCCCCTAGAGCTTCAGAGAGAGCACGGCTCTGCTGACACCTTGAATCAGGACTTCCAGCCTCCAGACTGTGATAGAATAAATTCCTATTCCTATAAGCCAAAAAAAAAGGGCTAGAGGGTTTCTAGGCACTGTGCTGTTACACAGGGGTGAACTGAACATGATGATCTGGTCAGGCAAAAGACAGGAAGCAGTGGGGGCTGCGGTGGGGGGGAGGCAAATGGAGGCAGACTGAACAGAAAAAACACAAACCACCAGGGCAGACTCTGGTTCCATAAAGGAGGCAAAAAAGAAAAACAGAAAAAGGGAGGGAGGGAGGAAAAAGTAGTCAAGCACAAACCATTTGCACCACCCAGGGACCTGAATGGCACTAAAGGGATTACAAAACAAACGGACAGGGAAGGAAGAGAACTATAAGTACTGATTGTTTCCTACATTCCAAAAAAAAAAAAAATTTTTTTTTTTTTTTTACATTCCAGGTATTGTACAATATGCTTTTATCTACTTTATTTTGCTTAATTCTCAAACCCAGACCATGAAGTAGATTTTACTATTCCCATTTTACAGTTGAGAAAATTGAGGCTCAGAAAGACTAAGTAATTTATGCAAGACCGTCTAGGTAATAAATGGCAGATGCCAGAGCCTGAGTTTTTAGTGCAAAAAGGTCCAAAGAGAGAGACTGAGGTACAAGGTAAAGTAACCAGGCAGGAGACCAGGGAGTAGACAGACTTCATTCAGAAAAGATTGACCCAGGGGGTTCTACAGAAAACAATGCTCCTGTAGGCTGCACAGGGGCTCAAGGCAGTCCTGGCCCCAAGGTCCTCCCCACCAGACTCCCTCCCTACAATGTCAGTCGGAGCAAGGCAGAACTGCAAGAAGGAGCCCCAGGGTAAGCCTTCATTCATCAAGATAATATTTTCATTCAACACTTCACACTGGAAGAATCTTCTCCTCCAACCCTAGTAACTTGCTTTTTGATCACTAGCAACTTGAAGTCCCTGGACAGACCAGGATTTCTGGAAATAATGCCAGACTTTTGATAAATTCCAGCAATGGCTACACAGTGAAATATATTACAGGGTTGCTGGGCTGTTTTTACATTCATACTGCCTGATGATGACTACAGATGGTGGTGTGAAAGTCCACCAGAAAGAATGACTCTTTCAGAAAGGTTATTTCCCCTCTTGAAAAGCTAAAAGGAAACACCAACCTTTAAATACATTTGATCTATTCAGGAATATATATTTAAACTAAAAGTGTGAGGAAACCTTTCAGACACTGGAGTCACTAGCCTCTGATGGTGTAAAAAACACCTTTTGTAAGGCGAGGATACATACCAGGGCTTCATTTCCAACCTCAGGCCTGGCCTGCTCTGTTAGCTTATGAGTTCCTCAACTCTTCCTCTAGCCCCCATTTAATCAGTACCTCTTCTGGGTCAGGCACTGTGCGAGACTTGGAAGATAGAGCAGTGAACAAGGCAATGTTTGCCTTCCAGTGGAGAAGACTGGCATTAATTACAATCCAGTGACTAAGTATGTGAACGACAAGTTCAAGATTCGATGAGAGATTAAAACAGGGGAGCTGGCTTAGCTGGGTGGTGGAGGGCTCATAGTTACCCAGGTAACTGGGGTGGGGATGAAGAGGGCATACCAGGCCAAAAAAAAGAAGCAAATGCACAGGCCTGGAGGTAGATCCAAGGCCAGGTTGGTAAAGCAGAGAAGTGGGGGCGGGGGGGGGGGGTCAGAAAAAGGCCTGGAGAGGAAGGGATAAGCCAGATTTCACACAGCATGTAGTCCCATCTTAAAAACTTGGGACTTGGCCCTAAGGGCACTGTGGAAACCACCGAAATTTTTGAAAAGACTCAGTGATGTAGTTGGAGATTTTTAAACTGCAGGTGGGCCACAGAGTAGAATGGGGCAGACGTGGATGTAGAACTACCAGATGAGAGATAGGTCCTGAAGTTGAGGAGGTGCTGAGAGAACAGCCTGAGCTGGGAGGTGGCACTAGGGCAGAGAGGGAGAGGAGACAGGGTGTGGAGCCTGACTAGGAGCAGAGCATGAGGGAGAGGAGTTGCAGGTGGCAGATGTCACATTTCTGGCCTGACCAGTGACCAAGTGTACCATTCTAGGGGTTCAAGAACCACAGGAGGCCTCTGGAGAAAGAATCATAAGTTGATTTGAGGCAAGTTGTGGCTGCAGGGCTTGTAGAACTTTGGCTGCTGCCCGTTCAGCTACCTAAAGGAATCACAGCTCCGGAGAAACCACAGGCTCCCATACTCCACCAGGGTCTCTCCAATCAGTTCCTAGAAGCCCTGGGCCTGGCATCTGAGATCTCCACAACTGGACCACCCTATTCTCCAGTCTTATTTGCCACAATGCCCTTCACCCTTCCTTTGCTCTAGCCAAACTACTGATTTTTACACAAATAGTGTGCCCATGTAAACAATGTGCACACATATATAACATGTGGAAAATGACAAAATTATGTAAAAAAAAGTCCTGGCATAATGCATCCATGCATATACCACACATAACTTGTGACATTTCCAGAAGCGAATTTCAACCTCATCCAACTCATTCAATAGTCTGAAAATGTTATTTTTGATCATATTTGTATAATAAAGCTATAAGCCATGGTCAGGAAGTCATGGATCAAGTTTGGTAGTACTCTGGTAATCAGAAAATAAGCAACGGAAACTGGGCGTTTGTTTCTATTAATTTAAGTTGATAATTACATACCTGTCGCTTTTCAGTCATCAGTTGAAACCCTGAACCTACTAAAGCCTGTCCATAAATTACGTGCTATCCATTGGAAGCATAAACAAAGCAAAGCCTGCACTGGCATAAATAGCACCAAGTAGCTATCAATAGGAATCTTGATTCAATCTGCATTGACGTAATTATCACAGTCATCTTCTAACTCTGCCTTTTAACTGGAAGAGTAAACAAAGCAAAACTGATGAACAATTGCTCTTGGCTCAACAGTTGAATGTGAAAACCATATCATTTTAAATGAAACCATTAAGCTATATTAGGTCTGCTTATTTCATAGTCCAATGTCTTATTAGCACCAATGTCTTTGATCAATGATCATGTTACTTAGTCATATGCTTGCAAGCATATAAAAAGACCCTTGCTTCCATATAAAAAGACCCTTGCTTCCGGTACACCTCACATTTGAATTTTGCAATCTCTTTACTAGAAACAGTTATCAATTACATTGTGTATATTTTTTCAGTTTATAAATCTAAACCTTAGAACTCTTAGGATTATGGCAGGAATTAAATGCAAGTCCTACACCACTAGCTTCAAACTGAAAGTCATTGTGAAGGCAGAAGAAACAAACAACAGAGCAACACAAGAGAGTTCGAGGTTGGAGAGTCATCCATTTGTGAGTGGAGAAAGGAGAAAAAGGGGCTGGGGAAAACAAATCCGCAAAAATGTCTACCGTGTGGGCTCAAATCGAAATAGGAAAATACCTACCTTAAAGGAAGTTTCCATGGGATCAGTTTTATCACGGTATCATTAAATCCATTGGACAGGAAAAAAAGTTGCACTTGAAATTAAAGCCAGCAACATGTAAAAATATATTGATACATCACATTTATGAAAACAATGTGTGGGGCATTATGCAGTTTGCAAAAATAAACTGTAAGCATGCGTTATTTGCATAAATATACGGTAGTATGTTCACTGTACATTCCACTTTTTTCCCGACTGCCTCGCCTGTGCTCAGCAGTTTCCTCTATCTGGAAGGCCCTTTCTTCCTATCTTGTACCCAAATTATACCAATCCTTCCAGGTCACAAATAAATGTGACCACCTCTAGGATGCACAGCCCATTGCCCCCAGCTAGAAGTATTCTCTCCCCCCTCAGACAGCCTTTAGTCTATTCCCTTTAGTGTAGCCCTTGTTATCATTTACATAAATGTATTATCTTTCCCCCTAGACCAGGGATTCCTCATTCACCCTTGAGTCCCCTGAAGCCAGTGGGCAGGAAGCCTTGCACATGATATGTACTTGCTCAATATGTGTTGAGTGATTAAAGAATAAACATGGAACCCACCATCCCAAGCGGGCCCCAGGAACGCCTAAGCAAGCCATCTGAAGGTCATCTGGAAGAATTTCTTCTCTAATTACATTCACATCTACAGCTCCTCTCAGAGACCTCAGACATCTGGCCATGGTGCACATCAGCCTTCCTCCAGATGCCACTCAGATTTTCAACACTGCCTCAATCTGGACTTCAACTATCTGCAACTTCAGCAGTGCTTGGACCACTTCCACAGCAAAGGGACAGCAGCTTAGAGGCTTCCACAACCTCATGATCACCTTGTGGGATCACAAGGGGTCTGAAATGAACCATGGGGTGCTGCAGGGAGGGGCTAAGCCCTGAATGCTATGGGCCCAGGTGGAGAGGAGGGTGACAGAGGAGTGGGGCTGCTCTCTGTAAAGTGGAAAACAGTTCGGGAGAGACAGTGAAAGGCTTGCCTCCTTGAAAACATTCCTCCACAATGCAGAGCTGAGCAGCCCAACGTTGGGTGAAAAACCAAACAAGAGGGGGAGGAGGCAGAGCCAAGATGGCAGAATAGACAGACGCTTCTGGTGAGCCCTCTTTACAACAAAGACCTGAAAAAACTACTCAAACGAGTATATTTATGACAAGCTAGGAACGCTGAGCATCAAAGGAAAGCTTAGAAAACGAACTGAGAGGTAGGGGGAGGAAGAAACTATTCAGAAGCAAAGAGGAGTTACTGGACCTGAATCACGGGGAGCCCGCAGGCACTGTTCCCAGAGCAGCAGCAGCGGGCTCCTACTAGCATTCAGCAGCAATTTCCTCAGAGAGAAGCAGCCAGCCACACAGCCTACTCACACCTCCGGAACCTGAGAAGAACGGCGCTCTCGGCAAAAGCTAAGTATGTGTGTATATTTTACTGCGCCCCGCCCCCACCCCCAAGCGGGCATCAACGGCTGAATTCCCTGGATCTGAGATAGGCCCTGCTGAGTGTCTAGAGCCATCCTCCCGGCCTTAGAGAAGGAATAAATTTGCAACTGGGGGAAAAGATAATTTGCCAGCTCCAGTAACCAGAGGAGCTCAGGACAGAAGCTGCTTCTCTCCAGTCATAAACAGTCCGTGGACTTTGAGCACATTTCCCATCAGCACGGACCTGTGTGAGCCTATTTCAGGAGGATAAGCCCTTGTTGGCAGACTCCAACCATTTCAGCTGTGCAGTGGAGAGGTGGTTGTTTGATGTTTGACATTGCTTTCCCTATTCAACAAGGTCCTTACCTACCCACATCAGGGGCCTAAAGACTGGTAGCTCCACTCAAGTCACCCAGCCACCCGTGACAGGGGTCCAAAGATAACTGGTACATCCCAGTCCTTAAAACCAAAAACACTGGGTACCCATGGTCTATCTGCAGAACCTATCTACCTGCACACTCTAGGGAACAGGGACATGCTTTCCTCAGAGACACTTGGGGGTTGGTTCTCACCCCCTGCCTTGTTCAGAGCATGACCCCTGCTGCAATCAGATACAGGTACATACACCAATCACCCCTGCCCCTCTAAGACTGTAGGAGAGAGCCTGTACCACACACTTGATGATCAGCTACCTGGACACCTGAGCTGAATTCATACAAGAAAAGTGAATCGACTCCTGGACTGATATACCTGACAAGAGCTCTAGCCATCTGGGGACAGGATGTAAGAGCTCCAAAGGCAAAAATAATCAAGCTAGCTCACTCAAGGAACTAATCTGGGAATATCAAAACAAAACAAAGCAATAAGCTACAACACAGTAAGGAAGCATAAACTAGTACAATAACTTATAGATGGCTCAGAGATAACAGTCAATATCAAGTCACATAAAGAAACAGACCATGATCACCTCAACAGGCTCTCAAAACAAAGAATCCAGGGATCTTCTAGATGAAAGGGCATTCCTAGAATTACCAGATGCAGAATACAAAAGTTTAATATGCAGAACTCTTCAAGACATCAGGACAGAAATGAGGCAATACACAGAACAAGCCAAGGAACACACAGATAAAGCAACTGAAGAAATTAGAAAGATTATTCAGGAACATAACGAAAAGTTTATAAGCTGGAAAAATCCATAGACAGCAATCAGAAATTCAGAAGATTAACAATAAAATTACAGAATTAGACAACTCGACAGCAAGTCAGAGGAGCAGAATTGAGCAAGTAGAAGCTAGAATTTCTGAATTCGAAGATAAATCACTTGGCACTAATATATTTGAAGAAAAATCAGATAAAAGAATTAAAAAAATGGAGAAGCCTTAAGAATCATGTGGGACTCTATCAAGAAAACCTACAAGTGATTAGAGTACCAGAACACGGAGGGATAACAGAAAATACAGAGAGAACTGTTTAAGATTTGTTGGCAGAAAAATTCCCTGATATCGTGAAAGATGAGAAGATATCTATCCAAGATGCTCATCAAACTCCACATGAGGTAGATGTTAAAAGAAAGTCACCAAGACATAATGAAGCTTGCCAAAACCAAAAAAAAAAAAAGAGAGAATTTTAAGAGCAGCTAGGGATAAACAAAAAGTCACCTACAAAGGAGAGCCAAAAACAGTAAGCTCAGACTACTCAGCAGAAATCATGCAGGCAAGAAGGCAATGGGATGACTTATCTAAAAAATTTAAAGGAAAAAAACTGTCAGTCAAGAATCATATATCCAGCAAAACTGTCTCATAAATATGAAGGTGAAATTAGGACATTTCCAGATCAACAGAAGTTTAGAGAATTTGTAAAAATCAAACCAAAACTATAAGAAATACTGAAGGGAGTTCTTTGGTTAGAAAATCAATAATATCAGGTATCAACCCCAGACTAGAACACTGGGCAGAGCAATCAGAAGTCAACCCAGACAGGGAAATTAAAAAAAAAAAAAAAGCTCAAAACAGGGTAACAGCGATGTTATTATATAAAAGAAGACAATACGAAAACAATAAAGAGGGACTAAGAAACGTAATCATAGATCTTCCATACGGAGAGGAAGATACGGCGATACAAAGAAATAAAAGTTAGGTTTAAATTGAGAAAAATAGGGGTAAATAATAAGGTAACCACAAAGGAAACAAACTATCCGACTCATCAAAGTAAAATACAAGAAAAAAATAGAGACTCAGCAGAAACAAAATCAACAATAACGAATACGAGGAAAGGACAATATATAAAGACAATCTACTCAGCACATAAAATTAAGTGGGAAAAAGAAACTGTCAACAACACACAAAAAAGACATCAAAATGATGGCACTAAATTCATACCTATCCATGCACCAGTAAAGAGACAGAAGTGGCAGAATGGACTAAAAAACACGATCCGTCTACATGCTGCCTTATAGACTTAGAGACACAAACTAAAACTCAAAGGATGGAAAAAATGTCAAGCAAACAACAATCAAAAAAGAGCAGGAGTGGCAATACTAATTTCTGACAAAATAGACTTTAAAGTTAAATCCATCATAAAGGATAAGAAAGGACACTATATAATGATTAAAAGGACAATATACCAAAAGATATAACCATATTAAATATTTATGCACCCAATGACAGGGCTGCAAGATACATAAAACAAACTCTAACAGCACTGAAAAGTGAGATAGACAGCTCCATAATAATAGTAGGAAACTTCAACACACCACTTTCAGTGAAGGACAGGACATCCAGAAAGAAGCTCAATAAAGACACGGAAGATCTAAATGCCACAATCAACCAACTTGACCTTGTAGACATACACAGAACACTCCACCCAACAGCAACCAAGTATAGTTTCTTTTCTAGTGCCCATGGAACATTCTCTAGAATAGACCACATATTAGGTCATAAGGCAAGCCTTGGCAGAATCCAAAACACTGAAATATTACAAAGCATCTTATCTGACCATAAGGCCATAAAAGTGGAAATCAATAACGGAAAACAGGGAAAAGAAATCAAGCACTTGGAAACTGAACAATACCTTGCTCAAAAAAAGACTGGATTACAGAAGACATTAAGGATAGGATAAAGAAATTCATAAAATCCAATGAGAATGAAAACACTTCCTATCAGAACCTTTGGGACACAGCAAAAGCAGGGCTCAAAGGTCAATGTATATCAACAAATGCTCACATACAAAAAGAAGGGCCAAAATCAAAGAATTACCCCTTCAACTTGAACAAATAGAAAGACAGCAACAAAAGAAACCCTCAGGCACCAGAAGAAAATGAATAATAAAAAATTACAGCAGAACTAAATGAAATAGAAAACAGAAAAACAGTTGAAAGAATTAACAAGACCAAAAGCTTGTTCTTTGAAAAAATCAACAAAAATGATAAACCATTGGCCGAACTGACAAAAGAAAAACAGGAGAGGAAGCAAATAACCCAAATAAGAAAGGAGATGGGAGATATTACAACAGACCCAACTGAAATTAAAAGAATCATATCAGATTATTGTGAAAAACTGTACTCTAACAAATGTGAAAACCTAGAAGAAATAGATGAATTCCTGGAAACACACTGCCTACCTAAACTAACACAAACAGAGATAGAACAACTAAATAAACCCAAAACAAAAGAAGACATTGAAAAGCTAATCAAAAAACTCCCAGCAAACAAAAAAAAACCCCGGCCCAGAAGGCTTCACTGCGGAGTTCTACCAAACTTTCAGAGAAGAGTTAACACCACTACTAGTAAAGCTATTTCAGAGCATAGAAAATGACGGAATACTACCAAACTCATTCTATGAAGCCACCACAGCCCTGAAACCAAAACCAGGTAAAGACACCACAAAAAAAATTAGACCTATATCCCTCATGAACTTAGATGCAAAAATCCTCAACAAAATTCTAGCCAATAGAATTCAACAACATATCAAAAAAATAATTCAGCATGACCAAGTGGGATTCATACCAGGTATGCAGGGATGGTTCAACATTATAAAAACAATTAATGTAATCCACCACATAAATAAAACAAAAGACAAGAATCACATGATTTTATCAATTGATGCAGAAAAGGCATTTGACAAAGTTCAACACCCATTCATGATAAAAACTCTCAGCAAAATAGGAAGAGAAGGAAAATTCCTTGACACAGTACAGGGCATTTACACAAAGCCAACAGCCAACATCACCCTAAATGGAGATGCCTGAAAGCATTCCCACTGAGATCGGGAACCAGACACGGATGCCCTTTATCACCGCTCTTATTCAACATTGTGTTGGAGGTCCTAGCCAGAGCAATTAGGCTAGATAAAGAAATACAGGGCATCCAGACTGGCAAGGAAGAAGTATCTCTATTTGCAGATGACATGATCCTATAGACAGAAAACCCTAAGGAATCCTCCAGAAAACTGCTGAAACTAATAGAAGAGTTCAGCAGAGTATCGGGATACAAGATAAACACACAAAAATCCGTTGGATTCCACTACACCAACAAAAAGAACATCGAAGAGAAAATCATCAACTCAATGCCATTTACAGTAGCCCCCAAGAAGATACAATATTTAGGAATAAATCTTACCAGAGAGATAAAAGGCTTATACAAAGAAAACTACAGTATACTTCTGCAAGAAACCAAAAGGACTTAAAACATAAGTGGAAAAACACAGCTTGCTCATGGATAGGAAGACTTAACATTATAAGAATGTCTATTCTACCAAAAGTGATCTATACATTTAATGCAGTTCTGATCCACATTCCAACGACATTCTACTTCCTATGGAAGGGAAAGAGGCCCCGGATAAGTAAAGCATTACTGAAAAAGAACAACAGAGCGGGAGGCCTCACTCTACCTGATTTTAGAACCTATTATACCACCCCAGTAGTCAGAACAGCCTGGTACTGGTACAACAACACATAAATAGACCAATGGAACAGAATTGAGAACCCAGACATAAATCCGTCCACATATGAGCAGTTGATACTTGACAAAGTCCCCAAAACAGTTAAATGGGGAAAAGACTACCTTTTTAACAAATGGTGCTGGCATAACTGGATATCCATCTGCAAAAAAATCAGACAAGATCCATACCACACTCCATGCATAAACACGAGCTCAAAATGGATCAAAGATCTAAATATAAAATCTAAAATGACAAAGATCATGGAAGAAAAAATAGGGATGTTAGGAGCCCTAATACATTAAGGCATAAACAGTTTACAAAACGTTACTAACGATGCAGAAAAAAAAAGTAGATCACAGAAAAGTTCCTAAAATTCAAACGCCTATGTTCATCCAAAGTCTTCACCCCAAGTGGAAAGACTCCCCACAGGCTGGGAAACAGGTTCTAGCCGTGACGTTTCCCATCAGTGTCTGATCTCTACAATCTACATGACAGTGCAAAAACTCAACTACAAAAAGACAAATAACGCAATTAAAATATGAGCAAAAGAGATGAACAGACACGAGGAAATGCCATTAGAGAAATGCAAGTCAAAACTACAATGAGATTTCATCTCACTCCAACGAGTCTGGCGCTAATCCAAAAGACAGAAAATGATAAATGTTGGAGAGGCTGTGGAGAGATTGGAACACTTATACTCTGCAGGTGGGAATGTCAAATGGTACAACCACTTTGGAAATCAATTCACCGCTTCCTAAAAAGCTAGAAATAGAACTACCATACAATCCAGCAATCCCACTCCTCGGAATATATCCTAGAGAAATAAGAGCCTTTACACGAACTGATACATGCACACCCATGTTTATTGCAGCACTGTTTACAATACCAAAAAGATGGAAGCAACCAAGCAGCCCATCAACAGATGAATGGATAAATAAATTATGGCATATTCACACAATGGAATACTGCGCATCAATAACAGTCAGGAATCTGTGAAACATTTCATAACATGGAGGAATCTGGAAGGCATTATGCTGAGTGAAAGTAGTCAGTTGCAAAAGGACAAATATTGAATAAGACCACTATTATAAGAACTCAAGAAATAGTTTAAACAGAGAAGAAAATATTCTTTGATGATTACAAGACAGGGGAGGGAGAGAGGGTGGGAGCACCGTTTTCACTAATTAGATAGTAGATAAGAACTACTTTAGGTGAAGGGAAAGACAACACACAATACAGGCGATGGCAGCACAACGGGACTAAACCAAAAGCAAAGAAGTTTCCGGAATAAACTGAATGCTTCGAAGGCCAGTGTAGCAGGGAAGAGGTTTGGGGACCATGGTTTCAGGGGACATCTACGTAAATTGGCATAATAAAATCTATTAAGAAAATATTCTGCATCCCACCTTGGAGAGAGGCGTCTGAGGTCTTAAATGCTAGCAAGCAGCCATCTAAGATGCATCAATTGGTCTCAACCCACCTGGATCAAAGGAGAATGAAGAACACCAAGGACACAAGGTAATTATGAGCCCAAGAGACAGAAAGGGCCACATAAACCAGAGACTACATCAGCCTGAGACCAGAAGAGCTAGGTGGTGCCTGGCTACAACCAATGACTGCCCTGACAGGGAACACAACAGAGAACCCCTGAGGGAGCAGGACAGCAGTGGGATGCAGACCCCAAATTCTCGTAATAAGACCAGACTTAATGGTCTGACTGAGATTAGAAGGACCCAGGTGGTCATGGCCCCCAGACCTTCTGTTGGACCAGGACAAGAACCATTCCCAAAGCCAACTCTTCAGACAGGGATTGGACTAGACACTGGTTTGGAGAGGGATGCTGGTGAGGAGTGAGCCTCTTGGATCTGGTGGACACTTGAGACTATGTTGGTATCTCCTCCCTGGAGGGGAGATGAGAGGGTACAGGGGGTTAGAAGCTGGCGAATGGACAAAAAAAAGAGTGGAAGGAGGGAGCGGGCTGTCTCATTGGGGGAGAGCAATTGGGAGTATGTAGCAAGGTGTATATAAGTTTTTGTGTGAGAGACTGACTTGATTTGTAAACTTTCGCTTAAAGCACAATCAAAATTAAAAAAAAAAACAAAACAAACGAGATCACGACTCATGAGTAGCCTTTATCCAAGAATCTCATATTTTCCACTGAAGGAAAAGCTGGTCTGCATCTAAAGATTCAAACTTGCAATGCCTACACTCAGGAGGAAGAAACTATCTCCAGCTGTAAATTAAAAGTTTACTTTAAACTCTCATTTCCCATGAGTTAGGACTTCAGAGCCTACAGCCCCTGTAATCGGGCCCTGCTTGTCCACCAGTCTAGTCAGAAGGCAAACAACGCTGGGCCACTTGCAATTACAAGAAAAAGCTAATGAATTTCGGACCATGTTTTGTGCTTGCATTCATGGATCATAAAATCATCTGGCTTCTTCTTACCCCATGAGCTGACCTGCCAATGAGGCAACCCCAAGTATTTATAGGCAGGAAGGGGCTGCCAGGACCACTCTGTGAGAGGCCAGGGAAAGAGGCTGCCCATTAACCTTCCCCTTACATACAGACCCATGTTTATGTTCTGACATTCAGTCTAAATCTTGGCATGCAAAATCCCGTTAAAAAGTATTTAGTTTTTAAATATCTTGAGGTAGGAGGGAGAGTAAACTCAACTCTCTCAACTGCACACAGGTACAAACTCAGTCAGAAGTTACCTAAGTGGCTTTTTAAATATCAGCCAGTTATAAATAAAGGATTTAAAATGCAACCTTTCTACTTGGATGTATAATTTCTCTAACACACCCTAATGAATTCTGAGAGTCCAGAGGAAAGGTACATCCATAAAAAGGTGGGTTCTTGGTCTGGGAACACACACAGGCACACCCATCCATCAGAGCAAACCTCATCATTTCCCAGCTAAGGCAGAGCCCCTGTCCTGACCACAGCTGCCACGACCACCCAGAGGCAAGGGACTGTGGTGGCACTGGGAATACTTTCACCCCAGAGGAAGCCTGGAGGAGTCTCCACAGAACCCAGGTGGCCCAGACTGGTTGCTGGCTGTCTGGGACCCTCCAAAGGCCAACTTCCATCCCTCAGGGTATCTCCAAAGCTATCAGAGACCACAGGAAGACTTACTAAAATGCAGAATGAGCTACTGCATAAAAGAACCTTTCTTAACCCCAAATAGCGACATAAAGCTTACTTCCTGATGGCCTGGTGTCCCCATATCTGACCTAAGCCACGTAAAAATTAACGCAACCTGTCTTAACACTAATGATTTGCAGGAGCCATCACTCATTCACCCCACCAGCCCTGCTGCCACCTTCTCAGCCTCCATTTAAGATCCTGCGCAACAGGAACACGAAAGGCACAGATTGGAGCAAACAGGAGTCTCAGAGCTGGAAGGTCCCTAAGAAGGAAATGACATATTAAGATAAGGAAATACTTGATGGACAGTGATCCCTGTCACTGGTATGTTTGGGAGTATCTGCCCAGCCTATGACCATTCCCACTTCTTTGGCAACTGTACCTCCCTCTCAACCCCATCAGATGGTAGAATACAAATAGTCACTTTGAAGACATAAACCTGACCTTCACTTGGCCATTAAGAATCCCCTGTGTTTCCCCTTGAGATTGGGAACCAGACAAGGATGCGCTTTATCACCACCCTTATTCAACATTGTGCTGGAGGTCCTAGCCAGAGCAATTAGGCTAGATAAAGAAATAAAGGGCATCCAGATTGGTAAGGAAGAACTATCTCTATCTGCAGATGATATTATCTTATATGCGGAAAACTACTGAAACTAGTAAAGAGCTGAGCAGAGTATCAGGATACAAGACAAACATAGAAAAATTAGTCGGATTCCTCTACCCCAACAAAAAGAACATAGAAGAGGAAATCACCAAATCAACACCATTTACAGTAGCCCCCAAGAGGATATAATACTTAGGAATAAACCTTACCAGAGATGTAAAAGACCTATACATAGAAAAGTACAAGACACTACTGCAAGAAACCACAAGAGACCTACATAAGTGGAAAAACATACCCTGCTCATGGAAAGGAAGACTTAACATTGTAAAAATGTCTATTCTACCAAAAGCGATCCATAAGTACAATGCAATTCCGATCCAAATTCCAACAACACTTTTTAATGAGATGGAGAAACAAATCACCAACTTCATATGGAAGGGAAAGAGCCCTGGATATGTAAAGCATTACTGAAAAAGAACAAAGCGGGAGGCCTCACTCTACCTGATTTTAGCACCTATTATACCGTTACAGTAGTCAAAACAGCCTGGTACTGGTACAACAACAGATACATAAACCTATGGAACAGAACTGAGGATCCAGACATAAATCCATCCACATATGAGGAGCTGATATTTGACAAAGGCCCAAAGTCAGTTAAATGGGGAAAAGACAGTCTTTTCAACAAATGGTGCTGGCATAACTGGATATCCACCTGCAAAAAAATGAAACAAGGCCCATACCCCACACCATGCACAAAAACTAACTCTAAATGGATCAAAGGCCTAAATATAAAATCCAAAATGATAAAGATCATGGAAGAAAATATAGGGACAACCCTAGGAGCCCTAATACATGGCATAAACACTATATGAAACATTAATAATACAGAAGAGAAACCAGATAACCGGGAGCTCCTAAAAATCAAACACCTATGCTCATCCAAAGACTTCACCAAAAGAGTAAAAAGATTACCTACAGATTGGGAAAAGGTTTTTAGCTATGACATTTCCGATCAGCAGCTAATCTCTAAAATCTAGATGATACTGCAAAAACTCAACTACAAAAAGACAAATAACCCAATTAAAAAATGGCCGAAGTATAGGAACACACACTTCACTCAAGAGGACATTCAGGTAGCTAAACAATACATGAGGAAATACTCAGGATCACAGCCATTAGGGAAATGCAAATCGAAACTACAATGAGATTCCATCTCACTCCAACAAGGTTGGCATTAATCCAAAAAACACAAAATAATAAATGTTGGAGAGGCTGTGGAGAGATTGGAACACTTCTACACTGCTGGTGGGAATGTAAAATGGTACAACCACTTTGGAAATCGATTTGGCACTTCCTTAAAAAAACTAGAAATAGAACTACCATATGATCCTGCAATCCCACCCCTTGGAATATATTCTAGAGAAATAAGAGCCTTTACACAGATATATGCACACCTATGTTCACTGTAGCACTGTTTACAATAGCAAAAGAGGGAAGCAACCAAGATGCCCATGAACAGATGAATGGATAAATAAATTATGGTATATTCACACAATGGAATACTACACATCAACAAAGAACAGTGATGAATCTGTGAAACATTTCATAACATAGAAGAATCTGGAAGGCATTATGCTGAGTGAAATTAGTCAGTTGCAAAAGGACAAATATTGTATGAGACCACTATTATAAGAACTCGAAAAATAGTTTAAACAGGGAAGAAAATACTCTGATGGTTACCAGAGTAGGGAGGGAGGGAGAGGGGTTTTCACTAATTGGATAGTAGATAAGAACTATTTTAGGTGAAGGGAAAGACAACACACAATACAGGAGAGGTCAGCACAACTGGACTAAATCAAAAGCAAGGATGTTTCCTGAATAAACTGAATGCTTCGAAGGCCGGCATAGCAGGGGCGCGGGTTTGGGTACCACGGTTTCAGGCGACATCTGAGTCAATTGGCATAATAAAATCTATTAAGAAAACATTCTGCATCCCACTTCGGAGAGTGGCGTCTGGGGTCTTAAACGTTAGCAAGCGGCCATTTAAGATGCATCAATTGGTCTCAACCCACTGGAGCAAAGGAGAACGAAGAACACCAAAGACCAGGGTAATTATGAACCCAAGAGACAGAAAGGGGCACATAAACCAGACACTACATCAGCCTGAGACCAGAAGAACTAGATGGTGCCCAGCTACAAGCAATGACTGCCCTGACACGGAACACAACAGAGAACCCCTGAGAAAAAAGAAGAGCAGTGAGATGCAGATCTCAAATTCTCGTAAAAAGACCAGACTTAATGGTCTGACTGAGACTAGAAGGACCCCAGAGGTCATGGTCCCCAGACCTTCTGTTAGCCCAAGACAAAGAACCAATCCCAAGGCCAACTCTTCAGACAGGGGTTGGACTGGACTATAAGACCGAAAATTATACTGGTGAACAACGAGCTTTTTGGATCAAGTAGACACATGAGACTGTGTGGGCAGCTCCTGTCTGGAGGAGAGATGTGAAGGCCAAGGAGGACAGACGCTGACTGAATGGACACAGAAATAGAGTGGAGAGGAGTGAGCTGTCTCACTAGGGGGAGGGCAACTAGGATTATACAGCAAGGTGTATATAAGTTTTTGTATGAGAGACTGACTTGATTTGTAAACTTTCACTTAAGGCACAATAAAAAAAAAAAAAAAAAAAAGAATCCCTTGTGTGGGTATTTGGAACCCAGGTGAAGGAGGAGAGAAAATCTGTCTCTAGAACTTGGGAGCTATGGGAAACAAGGATGAAGAAGGACAGAGAGAAGAGAGATGAAAGACTAAAGTCTGGCCAACCTTCTAGGTCCTAATTCCAGCCTCTCTCCACTTTCAGGTTCCATGAAATACTTCATAAGCCTTATGGCAAATTCTCTTTTTCGTCAAGCTGGCTTGAGCTGTTTTCTGTTTTTTGAAACTAAAAATATCCTGGCTTACTTGGTCTCCCATTGTTCTGTCCTCACAGACCCTTCAGCCTGGGAAGCCTCAAGCAGGGAAAGGGTGAGAAAGGGAAGGCCCAATGGAGGCTGAGGCTTGGAATGCTGCTCTTCCAAGGAAACCAAAACAAGCAGGAATCTAGGGAATTCCTTGGAAGAGTCAGGAGCCAGGAACCATACACCAAGTACATGGCTTCCAACTCTGAGGGATTCTAGAATCTGTGTCGATATTCCCGTGTGCAACTTTGCTTCCCTCCAGGGGAATAAGCAGTTAAACTTCAACAAAATCAGGACTGTGGGCTAATCGTCAGGGAAGTGAGAAGAGCAGAGGTTAAGACAGAGTATCTGATCCCACAAGCACCCTGGGGGACATCTGCCCCAGGACATGGAGTGGATAGTGGTAGCTTTAAAGAAAAGCACTCTGAGGCTTAGGAACTCAGAGAAGTGAGGAAAATTGCCTGAGGCCACGCAGCAGCAAGTTGGCGAGGCCAAGGTTTCTGTCTAGGTAGACCATATGCCAAAATCCATGCTCTTAACCCCTTTCTTTAGTAGATTCATCTGCCAACTCTTCTTTCCCTAAGGTCTAGGTCAAAGAAGCATTTGTGATCATCAATGATAAGGAAATTGGCCTCCTTCCTCAATCCCCACAAACGGTAGGTATTTACAACCACAATCTTCAATGAAGGGTGGTTCTGCTAAATGGAGGGTGCTCTATTCTGCTGAGTATCTTGATATGTTTGAGGATGCAAGTTTAGCAGTAGGCACCAGGGGCTCTGAGAAGCTCTGTAGAGTGCAGTAACATGGACGGTCCTAAGGACAATCTGAGAGAGAATGAGAAGGGAAAAAAGACCTGGGAAGGCTGGTAGAGGCTGGGGTGGGTTAAGAGACCAGTACAAATCCACAATGAAAGGGCATCCAATGGGTATTTTAGAAATAGTGATGCCTACCAAACCAAAAACCAACCCTGCTGCTGTCAAGTTGATACCAACTCAACGACAACCCCATGTGTTACAGAATAAAACTGCTCCTCAGGGTTTTCTTGGCTGTAACCCATATGGAAGGAGATGCACAGTGTTGCTGGGTGAGTTCAAACAGCTAACCTTTCTGTTAGTAGCCAACCACAAACTGTGCCACCCAGGGACCTGTGTAATGCTTACAGTACCTGTTAAAGCTGTTTTTATGGCTGCAAAGTTTCCCTTTCAATGAAGTCGATGTGGCTCCCTAACGCTTTGTACAACAGATTCTTACAGTGTACCTGTGTCACTGTGATGCAGTGTTAGAAATAGCATATGTGGAAGCAATAAACTTCTAGGAACTTACACAGATCTAGAGGGAGAGCTCTGGCCTTCCTAAACCCATAGATTGGGATTCGAGATTCAAGACCAGTTTACACCTGTCTCTAAGAGGCATCTGGGTAACGATGGTAATAACAACAAGAGAAAAGAATGTTTCCTTTTGATTCTTTATCCTCTCTGTTCTTGTTCTTTCTCACCTCAGACCTTGGGATAGGCTACTCCCTCTGCCTGAAACACCCCTTCACCTCCTCTTCACCTGACCAACTCCACCTCATTCCTCAGGTCTTACCATACATACCATTGCTCAGACGAGCTTTCCTGGACCTCCCACATCTATCCAGACTAAGCTGGGTACTCTATGTACTCCCCACGCCACCTGTCATTCCACTGACAACCATTCTTTATTGAGTTGCTTTTTGAGCTGTTTGTCTTCCCTTCCTAGCAAATATGCAAGGATAGTAATAAGTTTAATTTGTTCATCTTTGTATGTCCAGCTCCTAATTAAGTACCTGGCCATAGCAGGTGCTAGATAACAGGTTGTTAACAGGGTGTTATCCTATATCAACTAGCAGGAAGTAACATGTTTTGGAAAAGTGAGTTTTCCAGATAATGGAGGTTCAACTCTTTAAGCACTGTAACTTTCTATTCTGTGAGTCAATAAAAATCTACTGAACAGATACTATGCACGTAGCACCACACCACGCATTTGGGAGATTAACGATATACTAGATGAAGCTCTTGTCCTTGGGTGTCAGGATCCTCTGGAATCTAATTAAAGCTGTGGGCTTCCCCTTCCCCACTAAAATGTGAGTAATAAAGATGTGTGAAATTTTGCATACCATTTATCTTAACATTAATTTTAATGGAAAGTATTTTTAGAGGATTCTCTCATTTTTTCATGTAAAAGAATGAATACCAACCTTCTAAAAAGAATCAAAAGAAATTCAAATTATGCAAATAAAATCAAAGTGAACTATAATGCAAAGCCTGCTGCGATGTGGCATAAAAGAGGCTGTTATCAAGGGTTAAAGTGTGAATTCTGGAGCCAGACCACCTGGGTTTGAATCTGGCTCCCCCACTCACCAGCTGTATGACTGCGGGAAGTTTGCTTAAGAGCTTTGGGACTCAGTCCCTTCATTTGAAAATACAGATAATAAAAGTGCCCACCTTCTATAATTATTGTGAATATTTAAAAAAATTGTGACTATTAAATGGGTTAATTCATATAAAGTTAGTAGAATAGTATCTGATATACAGTAAGCATTCAATAAATGTACCTATTATTATTTTTTAATATAAAAGCAAAATTGTGAAACACTCCTTGACACAAACACACATGACATTTTGACATTCGATCAACTTGACTTTTTTGTTTTGATTCCAACAAATGCTGAAAATCCTGACTCCGAAAGGAAGGCAGTGGTACAACAAATCACCGCTCCCAAAGCTCACTGACAGGGGTGAGTGTGTGTCAGAATATCAAGGAATGGCATCATTCCCCAAGAGTTTTCCAGCTGAATTAATGTTTTCTTTTTTCTCAAGTCCTTGAGGAAGCAAGGTCCAGGTCTCCTTTACTGCTGGTTTGTCCCAAAGGAAAGATTATGCATCCATACTCCCTCTGTATGTTTCACAAAGCAGAAGTAGGCTTTAAAAGAGAAGGGCAGTGCTTCCAGGTATCCCCAAATTTCTGCTGCTGAGGATTTAGCATGCTTCTGTCATTCTCAGGCTACACAAGCATTTCCTCTAGCAGTAGAAAGTTTCCAAACTTGTCCGTCTCCAGTCTCCTCTTCCAGAGGGCAGCATGGCGAAAAATGCCCATTTTTTCAGCAACATCTATAATGGTTTATTTGAAAGATTTACCTCACTTCACACTGCCAAAAATATCCAGTAAGTAAGCCAAGTCATAAATAATTCCTCTTTCTCTGTTTTGTGGGTTTTCCTTTCCTTTCAAAGGAAAAAAAAAAAGTAGAACTTCAGTCTGAAGTTCAGTCAAGTACTTCAAGACTTGTCCTTGGAAAGCCAGTGAACTTCTGTTTAGTCGTAGCAAGCTTCTCGTTCTGCTCCATTTCATAACAAAACCTCCTGAAAAGGCAAGGAACGAATCGAGGCCTCCACTCTGATGAAATCACAGGGTTTCAAAGCAGTCTTTCAGGACTGTTGCAGTCTTTGACATCAATGCATATTGGCTGAGAAGGTTCCAGCCACAAGTGGCAGGTGGGCCTTCTTGCTTCATCAAAGTTGCAAATCCACATGTTGCCAAACAAAGCAGATGCTTCATCTGTGCACAGATAGCCTTGACTTTCCTTCCAGTCAAAATTTAGTTTGTCAGAGAAACTGTCTGCCATTTTGAAGACTCTGAAGTTTCCGAAAGGGGTGTGCAATGTAAGAATTCCTCTTAGATGTTGATCGTATACATGTAACAGATACCACTAGAAGCTGGTTGCACGGAGACTATTATTAGCAGTTCATGCAACAGATTTAAAGGGAAATGGCAATTCTTTCCAAATACTTCAAATGCTTCAAAATACCAGAAGATAGGTCAGCAATTCACGACGTGACACAGTTTAACACAAGTGCTGCTTCACACTCCTTCATCTGCTCTGAGCCACAGTCAGTTCAGTCCAATTTATACGGTTTCACCAAGTTAATGCCTATCAGGCTAACTTGTTTTGCTTGGCAACGTAATAAAGCAATCTCAAAGTGTATTTCAAAACAAGGCTTTTGTGTTGGAGTAAATCCGAGTTTTGGAAAATTTCCAGCCCTGCCAAGTCAATCCCTCTTCTCACAAATAAGGTCCCCTCTCCATTATGATTCTTTAGGAGGTGAGATGTTCCTTCCCCTTAGCAGGTGTCATAAAGCCACTGACAAGAATCCTATCACTGCAGCCTAAATGTCTGGTTATGAAAATAAAACCAAAGATTACGTAAGCTTTGTTGTGTTTTTTCATTTGACATTTTCCAGTTTAATTATGATCAATTTAAACACAAGCAGACGCACATATTTAGAAAGGTAAGGCAGATTTTCACAAATTCCTTTCAAAGGGAACATATTCTAGACACTATAACATTGGACATCATAACATAGTAGCAATGAAAATTGTCATTACTCAGACATATGCAGTAGCATCTCATGCTAGCCTATACCCATTCAGAATAGAATGATACCTTAATATAATTTGAAAAAGGTATTTTTTTTCCACAGAAGTAACTTCCCAAATAAAGGAACTTTTGATTCTATGACAAAGTAGCTGGTATCAGTAACTATAAAAACTGGATAAAGCAACAAAATAATAATAATAATAACCTAGCTACTTGAAGATAGCAACCAAAAAAGCCAGGATTTGAGGGCCTATGACCCCAGAAAGCTGGGAAATGAAGTGAGCTCTACACTCACTGTTGTTTTGTCCTCTGACAATACAATACCTAGTGTTGGCAAAGATGTGGAGCCACTGAAACTTACACACTGAAGATAGGAATGTAAATTAGTACAAACACTTTTGAAAATAGTTTGGCAGTATCTATTAAGCTGAGCACATACAAGCCTTGTGACCCAGTAATTCTACTTCTGAGTATTATACCCAAGAGAAATGACTCTTTATGTCTACCAAAAGACATGTTCAAGGGTGTTTTTCACACCATTATTCCCAATAGCCACAAACTGGAAACAACCAAAATATCTATCAGCATTGGAACAGATAAATAAATTGTGGTCTACTCATACAATGGAATACTATACAGCAATGAAAAAGACAAATTTCTTGCTATACACAAAAACATCATCAATTTTATGCACATAATGTTAAGCTTAAGAAGCCAGACAAAAAGCATATACTTTATGGTTCCATTTATATAAAGTTCAAAAACAGACAAAACTACCTATGGCAAAAGAAGTTAGAATAGTGGTTACACTTGGGGGTAGTTACTATGACTTGGACGGGGCCAGGAGATAGACTGCTAAGGTGTTGATATGTTCTATATCTTGATCTGGATGGTGGCTACCTACACATTTATTCACTTTGTAAAAATCTATACAAAAAATCAATCTTGTATTCTTAAGAGTTATATGCAATTTGTAAAATCTCTTGAAAAGGTAACAGGCTTTAACAGATAACTGTTCAATGCAAACACAATAACAATGTATTACGGAGTTTATTACATATGTAGAAGTAAAATGTTTATAACAATACTATAAAGAATGGGAGTGAGACAGATGTACACTGTTGTAAAGTTCTTGTATTATGTGTGAGATGGTATGGTACCATTTGAAGGTGGACTGTGATAATATAAAGATGGACACCATAAATCCTAAACTAACCACTAAAATAAAAAAATGAAGTATAACTAATAAGCCAACAAAGGAGATAAAATTGAATTAAAAAAATAATCAATTCAGTAGTCAGAAGAAGAGGAAAAAGGGAGCAAAGAACAGATTTAAATCCAACCATGTCAATAATCACATTAAATGTAAATGGTCTAAGGACTCCAACTAAAAGGCAAAGATTGTCAGATTGAACCAAAAAGCAAGATCTAACTATATGCTGCCTAAAAGCAACCCAATTTAAATATAAAGATACAAGTAAGTTAAAAGTAACAGGATGAAAAAGATATATCATGCTAATACTAGTCAAAAGAAAGAAGGCTGTATTATCTAAAAACATTGATTTCAGAACAAAGAACACTGCCAGGAATAAGGCAGGTCATTTCATAACTATAAAAGGGTCAATTCAATATGAGGACATAATAATTCTAAATGTTTATGCACCTAATAATAGAACTTTAAAATGTATCAAACAAAAACTCATAGGACTGAAAGGATAAAGTAAATTTACAAATTTACAATTTAGGTATTGAAATATCTCACTATAATTGTAAAATTTAAATTTACAATTATAGTGAGATATTTCAACACCTAACTCTCAATAATTGATAGAACAAATAGAAAATCAGTAAGGATACAGATGACTTGAATAATACTGTTTACCAGCTTGACCTCAATGACATTTAACAGTAGAATGCACACTTTTTTTCCAGTACACACAGAACATTTACCAAGACAACCATATTCTAAGCCATACAACATGTCTCAATACATTGAAACAATTCTTATCATACATACATGTTCCCTAACCATAACAGAACTAGAAATCAGTAACAGAAAGCTACCTAGAAAATTCCCCAATAATTGGAAACTAAGTAACAAACTTCTAAATAATTCATGGGTCAAAGAAGAAACCAAAGGAGAATTGAAAAACATTTTTAACTGAATGAAAATAAAAGCCTAAATTATCAAAATGTGGGGATGAAGCTAACGCAGTGCTTAGAAGAAAATTTATAACACTAAATGCCTACATTAAAAATGATCGGTCTTAAAAGCATTGACCTCAGTTTCCATTTAGAGAAGAGCAAATAAACCAAAGTAAGCAAAGGAAATAAAAAAAATATGAACAGAGATCAATGGCCCAGAAAACAGAAAAATAAAAGAAAAAAATTAATGAAACCCAAAGCTCTTTTTTTTTAAAATCAATAAAATTGATAAGTCAGACCGATCAGGAAAAAAGAGAGCAGATACAAATTACCAATATCAGGAATGAGAGAGGGGACAGTATTAGAGATCCTACAGATACTAAAAGGATAACACAGGAATATCATAAACAGCTTCATGGGAATAAATTTAACTTTGAGAAAATGAAGAAACTTCCTACAAAACACAACCAATGCTCAATGGAGAAGAACTAGATAACTTTAATAGCTCCATATCTGTTAGAGAAATTGAATTCATAGTTTAAAATTTTTCCACAAAGAAAACTCTGGGCCCAGGTGGTTCTACTAGTGAAATCTACCAAACATTTAAGAAAGAAAAGAAATACCAATTCTACATAAACTTTTCTGGAAGACTGAAAAGGAAAGAATGCTTCCCAACATATTTTGAGGTCAGCATTACACTGATACCAAACCAGACAAAGACATTACAAGAAAACTACAGACCAATATCCCTCATGCACGTGAATGCAATATTCTTAACAAAATTTTGGTAAACTGAATCCAACAATATATAAAAAGAACTGTACACAATGATTAGATGGGGCTGGAATCCAAGGTTGCTTTAACATTCAAAAATCCATCAGTGTAGTTCTCCATATTAACAGACTATAGAAGAAAAGCCCATATGATTATCTCAATGGGTAGATGGAGAAAAAGCATTTGATAAGATCTAATATCCATTCCGGATGAAAACTCTCAGAAAATTAGGAATACAAGGCAACTTCCTCAACCTGATACAAACCATCTGCGAAAAACCTACAGCTAACATCATTACTGGTGAAAGACTGCTTTTTCTTTAAGGTCAGGAACAAGTCAAGGCTATCTGCTCTGCCACTTTCACTCAGCACTGTGCTAGATGTTGTAGCCACTGCAATAAGGTGAGAGAAAGAAATAAACGCATCCAGTTTAGAAAGGAAGAAGTAAAACTGTCACTATTCACAGGGACATCATCATCCACATAAAAAATCCTATGGAATCTACAAAAAAGCGAGTTTAGCAAGGTTGTGGGATAGAAAGTCAGTTTACAAATATCAATTGTATTTCTATAAATTAGTAATGAACAATTGGAGCTGAATTTAAAATAACATCTACAATAGCATAAAAACAAAATACTTAGGGATAAATCTGACAAAAGATGTGTAAGAACTGTACACTGGAACTACAGAAATTAAAGACCTAAATACACGGAGCTACATACTGTGTTGATGGCTCATGTTACTCAATATTGTTAAGATATCAATTCTCTCCAAATTGATCTACAGATTCAACGTAATCACAATCAAAATCACAGCAGGCTTTTTTGTAAAACTTGACAAGCTGATTCTAAAATTCATATGGAAAGGCAAAGGACTAGAATAGTCAAAACCACTTCAAAATAGAAGGATTTTAAGAATTTACACTACCTGATTTCAAGAAGACAGTGAGAGGAGTGGGAACAGAGGAGAGGAATTACAAAGGGGCATGAGGAAACGTTTGAGGTTATGGATATGTTTATAGTATCGATGTGGTGATGGTTTCATGTCAATACTTATCAAATTGTTGACTCTATGTACGTGATTTATTATATGTCAATTATACTCCACCAAAGCCAAAAAAAAATCTCACGTCCAGTTCTTTGAGGCAGCCATATTACCATATCCATTTTACAAATGTGGAAACTCAGACTTAAGAGAAGTTAAATAACTCGACTATGGACACACAGATAAAAATCCAGGTCTTTCTCACTCCAGAGCCCAAGCTCTTAAGCTCTGGCCTGAACAGATAGGAATTCTTTTCTATCTACCTCGCATTCATGCAACAAGAATTGACCAAGCTCCTATTATGTTCCAGACATTGAGGCTGGGGTAAAGAATACAGCAATAAGAGACAAGGTCCCATTCTCAGGGAGTTTTACATGCTGCTGGGCCCAGGATTCTTCTAAGGTTACTACCACCAGCTGTTGGCTTTCTCCTTACTACATTCTTGTCTTCTCTCAAAAGAGAATTAACAATTTTTGAGTTTCTACCATGTGACAGGCCCATACTGGGCCCTCTACTTATGGAATCTCCTTACCTCTTATCACAATATTATGAGGCAGGTATTACTTCCATTTTACAGAAGAGGCAGTGGTGACATAGGGAGGTGAAGGAACTTGGGCATAATCACATAGCTAGCCAGCAGACAGCCAGGTCTGAAGTGACAGCAGGCCCTCCTGCCTCCAAAGCTTATAACCTTCCCACCACATCAAACTGCCTAGAATCCTGCAGTTCCTCTTGTGACAAGAGTCCAAACCAACCCTGTTCTCCTTGCAGACAAAATCATAACCAGGCACCAAGTCCTCATGGATGAAAACAGCTGTTCGCCAAAAGTTCTGCTTTGTGTTATTAATTCATTTAAAAGGAAATTTGATTTCTCACCAGTGCTAATGTCATCCACACACAAGAAGGGAGAAAAAAATGAGTCTTGAAGTCACAAAGTGTTGGCTTCACTGGTTCAAATGTGCTGCTGGCCTGTGCCTACACCCAGACCCAACTCCTGCCCCAGTGGGCTCTCCCCACACTTCAGACATGTCTTTCTGGAGCCCAAAGAGGAACTACAACCTTTGCCCTGTCCCCATTATGAACGGAATTGGGAGAAGTCCTTTCCCACTTTGTTTCCATTGTGACAATGAATAGTTACAACTGATAAGAGTGATTACTAGGAAATAAGGAGCAAATAACAAATGCAAGCTCAGCAGTAACAGATGACAGAGACAGCTGCTCAGGCTTCTGGTGCTAACTAATATCAGCACTGATGTGCCTTATGCTGGGAGCCATCCTTTCTCTGCCTTGGCTCAAACTGAAGGACACCTGGACTGTTATTTGAACAAAGGAAACCAATATAGCATAGGAGTCAAGAAGACTCAATGGGACTTTACTGTTATTGTTACTACTATATCCTAAATGTATTCAATAAATAACAAAGAATGCCTACTAACTACTAAGTGTGTTAGGTCAAGAGATACAGTGGTAAATAGTGCTGGCATGATCCCTCTGCTTACTGAGTTTATAATCTAGGAGGAAGACAGATTTTAAACAATTATTTAATTAAATGTAATAAAGTCATAATACTTCAATACAATGGTGTAAAATGCCATATATAACGAGTAATAAATGGTGTTACGAGAGGGTAAGTAAGGGAACCCTAGGCTAACCTGGAGCAATAGCTGATCATCCTTTCTCCTGAGGGATGAAGAGGAGTCACCTGCAATAGGGAAGAGAAGAGCATTCCAGGCAGAGGGCACAGCATGTGGGAAGGCACAGAGATAGGAGGAAACCTGGAAGTCTGGAGCCACACACGGGGTGGGGGGCTGGCACAGGGTAATGCCAGGAGGTCTGTTAGTTGCTCAGCATGCAGAGCCTGGCAGGCTGCATAAAGGAGGAGGACCTGCATCCTACCAGCAGTGGGGAGCCAAGGAGGGATCTAAGTAGGGCAGGAACGTAGTCAGATTTTGGTTTCAGAAAGATGTCTCTGGCTGCAAAGAGGAGGTTGGGGTGGAACTAAATGTACAGAACCAAAACCAAACCAAACCCACCGCCGTAAAGTCGATTCCCACTCATAGCGAATGTACAGAAACAAATGTAAAGTCTCCTGCTGTCATTTGGAGGAGAGGTGGCATTGGCTTAGGCTAGGCAGGTGTAGTGGAGGTTTCGAAATGGTCTGAGAAAACTTGCCCGGCATGTGACCTGAGAGAGGGGTTTTAATGATGTCAGTGAAACTGATCTCCTCTTTACAAATGACTGCCTTCTGGCAATGTTCTTTCCTTCTCCCAGGGCCAAACACTGTGATTTCAAGGAGCAGCAAAGACACACAGCCTTTGTCCAACATCCAACACTGACCTTGGCTTTCTGGAATGCCCGCATCTCTGAGCAGGCAAACCATCCAGACAAAAGGCCAGGGGGTCAGGTTCCTGAACCAACAGGCAATGTTTTTCTGAACTGTAACGTGTCATGTGATTCAGAGGAACCTGTGGACTTCTTTCATCCCTACAGGCCAGCCCTTCCGCAAACCAGAAAGGGACCCACCAGATGTTGAGCAAGTCATGTTCCAAGGTCTCAGGCTCCAACCCTGATGTGGAGAAGAGTGAAACCAAATTCCTCTAGTATGGACCCCCAGTGGCCCCACGGAGACATGCGTTCTATCTGGATAATGCCACCTCTGTCCCAAAACATTTCTGTAAATGCAGCTCCTTCCTCCTCTTTATAACTGGATCTGCCTTTTCCTTAAAACACCACTTATCAGACTTCCCCCAGGGCCACAGACAGTGAGGAAGACAGTTGAGGAGGAGCACCCCTTGCCTGCCTTCAACCAATACTAAGCACCTAGCCTGTGCCTCAAACCCAGTAGCAGGTGCTGATGACATGCTGGTCCCTTACCTCACATGGCTCACAGTCTAGGCTGTAGCCTTTCTTCCGGGGTGGCCCAGGCTCTTTCTTGACACCTCTGTCTACCCTCCACATTGTTGTCAGTTCTTGACCCCAGGGTGCTCTCTTGCCTTTAGTTCTGGCTCATGTTCTTCCTCTCTACCCATTCTCCTGCTGTCATCCCTGGGGACTTCACTAAACTGGACGGTGTGCTTCTCACCCCCAGGTCCTACCATGTCTCAACCTCCTCTGGGAAAAATCTTCATCTTCACTCTACTTCAGCTACCCAAAGTCACAGCTATAACCCCTTCAAGTACAGTCACCACAGCTACCACCTTGGAGACCCTGAACTCTGAAATCCTCCTTCCTCTATTACCTCCTGACCTCCATCCCACTCTCTGACTCCTAACCACATCTGTGTTTTGCCACCTTCTCTACTTTTGGCCCCTCAACCCTTTTTGAGTTTTCCAGGCTGTCAGCCCTGTCTAGCCTCAATAACCTCCCTCCCCAGTCAAAACACTGCTGACCACCCTGTGTGAAACTCTCCCCACCATTTGACTTCCATGATACTGTGCTAGCTGGGCCTTCTCCTACCTCTAGAGCCACTTTCTCTGCCTCCTCTGCCCATCTTCTTCCTCCTGCTTCCTAAAAACACAGTCCACTTCCTTCTCTATACATCTACAGCCTGATTCTTCTTGTCTCAGCACTCACAGCAGCCTCATAACGAGTCTAACACCAGGGCTTCCCCATCCCTCCACTGCTACCACCCTTGTCTCACAAAGACTATTGCAAAGACCTCATAACCAGTCTCCCTGCCTCCAGTCAGTCTGTCTCAGGCAGTTAAAATGCACTTCCTAAAAATACAAATCCATACATGTCACTCCGCTTTTAAAATGTTTCAGTGAATCCCCAAGGCTAACAAGATACAGCCCAAACTCCGTAGCTGCCCCAAGCCACACCTCCTTCCCAAGCCTCAGTGCCTTCCCCTGACCAACCCATACTCCCAATCCAATAAGTCTGGCCCAGCCTGGCTCACTTAAGATGTGTCCATGTTCCTCTAAGATGCTAAGCACATCACATCCCCAGATTTCAGTGCTGAGCCTTTGGACTTCCCTGCCCCAAGCCTGGCTGCTCAGTCCTTCTTGCTACCTCCTTTACTACTGACCTCACACCATTTGTCCTCATATTTCAAGATCACTCATCCCCTGGGTCATGGGTGCAGGAGAGGCCCAGATGCCATTTTTTCCAGTAATAACTTCTCACTTTTCTCCAAACACCCATGTGTGTTCAAACTTCTCTACTTTTGCACATGCTCATGGCCACCCTGCTCACCTGGCTCCTTCTATTCAAAAGTCACCTCCTCTGGGACACTTTCCCTGCCTCCTGCCCATCCAACCGCCTCCCCACCCTTGATGCCCCTAATACTTCTTGTCTGTTACTTACACATCTGCCCCTCTTCCCTGCTGGATTGTGCTAATGTCTCTTTCATCTTTGTTTCTCTAGCATTTAGCACAGTAGATTGATGAATGAATGAAAAGTAAAGAGGATCTGTGACTACCAAGGAATCTGATAGTAGGGATGGATCAATGCTGGCAGGGGCAGCAAAAAGACTGGAAAAAACAACACAGGCACGTAGATAAGCTTTCTACCTCACTGAATTTGGTGCCTACCACAGTTTGTTTTCTGTCATACTCAGGCCTGCTGAACACCCCACCCGCCTGCCTCTGTGCCTCTGACACTTGCCTGTATGATTCTGACACTGCCCTTGGCCTATGCCAATATCCCTGGCAATGACGACCTGGAGAAGCACAGAAGCAACAGAAGAGCAGGTTCTCCTTTTTCTTCTCTCCAGAACACCAGGCACCCAAGGTAGTATTACATTTTGCTAAATAAACTGTCTTTTTAACAAGTGGCTCATTCCGCCTAAAATTCCCTTCCAAATGCCCACCCTATCCCCAAGCCAGCAATAGGATATAATCCCTTCTGAATATAAACTAGATAACTGGGAGCTCCTAAAATCAAACACTTATGTTCATCAAACGATTTTGCCAAAAGATGGTGAAATGCGTCTGGGGTCTTAAACGCTAGCAAGTGGCCATCTAAGACCCATGAATTGGTCTCAAGCCACCTGGAGCAAAGGAGAATGAAGAACGCCAAAGACATATATATGGTAAAGATGAGCCCAAGAGACAGAAAAGGCCACATAAACCAGAGACTGCATCAGCCTGAGACCAGAAGAACTAGATGGTGCCCAGCTACCACCGATCACTGCCCTGACAGGGAACACAACAGAGAATCCCTGATGGAGCAGGAGAACAGTAGGATGAAGATCTCAAATTCTCATAAAAAGGCCAGGCTTAATGGTCTGACTGAGACTAGAGGGAACCTGGAGGTAACAGTCCCCAGACCCTTTGTTAGCCCAAGATTGGAACCATTCCCAAAGCCATCTCTCCAGATAGGGGTTGGACTGGACTACAAGATAGATGGAAACCCTGGTGGCATAGTGGTTAAGTGCTACGGCTGCTAACCAAGAGGTCGGCAGTTCAAACCCGCCAGGTGCTCCTTGGAAACTCTACGGGGCAGTTCTCCTCTGTCCTATAGGGTCGCTATGAGTCACAATCGATTCGACGGCAGTGGGTTTATAAGACAGACAATGATACTGGTGAGGAGCGAGCTTCTTGGCTCAAGTAGACACATGAGACTATGTGGGCAACTCCTGTCTGGAGGTGAGATAAGAAGGAAGAGGGGGACAGGAGCTGGTTGAATGGACATGGGGAATACAGGGTGGAGAGGAGGAATGTGCTGTCTCATCAGGAGGAGAGCAGCTAGGCATACATAGCGAGGTGTGTATAAGTTTTTGTATCAGAGACTGACTTGATTTGTAAACTTTCACTTAAACCACCAAAAACCAAACCCAGTGCCGTCAAGACAATTTCGACTCATACAGACCCTATAGGACAGAGTAGAATTGCCCCATAGAGTTTTCAAGGAGCGCCTGGCAGATTCAAACTGTTGACCCTTTGGTTAGTAGCCGTAGCACTTAACCACTATGCCACCAGGGTTTCCAACTTTCACTTACAGTACAATAAATCAATTAATTAATTAAAAAAAAAAAAAAAGATTTTGCCAAAAGAGTAAAAAGACAACCTACAACTAGAAAAAAAAAAATTGGCTATGACATGTCCAATCAGGGTCTAATTTCTAAAATCTATAAAATACTGCAAAACTTCAACCACAAAAAGACAAATAACCCAATTAAAAAATGGGCAAAGAATATGAACAGGCACTTCACCAAAGAAGACATTCAGGAAGCTAACAGATATATGAAGAAATGCTCACCATCATTAGCCATTAGAGAAATGCAGATCAAAACTACAGCAAGATACCATCTCATCCCATCAAGGCTAGCATTAATTCAAAAAACACAAAATAGTAAATGTTGGAGAGCCTGTGGAGAGACTGGAACACTTACACACTGTTAGGGAGAATGTAAAATGGTACATTAGAAATCTATTTGGCACTTCCTTAAAAAGCTAGAAATAGAAATACCATACGATTTACCAATCCCACTCCTTGGACTATATCCTAGAGAAATAAGAGCTGTTACATGAATAGATATATGCACACCCATGTTCACTGCAGCACTGTTCACAATAGCAAAAAGATGGAAACAACCTAGGCGTCCATCCCTAGGCGTCCATCAATGGACGAATGGATAAACAAATCACGGTATATTTGCACAATGGGATACTACGCAACTATAAAGAACAATGATGAATCCACAAAACATCTCATAACATGGATGAATCTGGAAGGCATTATGCTGAGAGAAACTAGTTGCAAGTATACAAATATTGTATGAGACCACTATTATTAGAACTCAAGAAAAGGTTTAAACACAAAAGAAAACACTCTTTGACGGTTATGCAGTTGGTGAGGGAGGGAAAGGGGAATTCACTAACTAGATAGTAGACAAGCATTATCTTAGGCGAAGGGAAGGATAACACACTATACGGGGGAAGTCAGCACAACTGGACTAAACCAAAAGCTAAGAAGTTTCCTGAACAAACACTTTGAGAGAAAGTGTAGCAGGGGTGGCGGTCTGGGGACCATGGTTTCAGGGGACATCTAGGTCAATTGGCATAACAAGTTTTATTAGAAAATTTTATTAGAAAATTGTTCCAATTTTCTATTAAGAAAATGTTCTGCATTACACTTTGATGAGTAGAGTCTGGGGTCTTAAAAGCTAGCAAGTGGTCATCTAAGACACATCAATTGGTCCCAACCCACCTGTAGCAAAGGAGAACAGAGAACACCAAAGACACAAGAAAAATATTAGCCCGAGAGACAAAGGGGCCACATAACCCAGAGACTCCATTAGCCTGAGACCAGAACAACTAGATGGTGCCTGGCTACCACCAATGACTGCCCTGACAGGGAACACAACACAGACTGTCTGATGGAGCAGGAGAAAAGTGGGGTAAAAAACTCAAATACTAGTAAAAAGACCAGACTTAATGGTCTGAGGCTGGAGGAATCCCAGAAGACATGGTCCCCGGACTCTCTGTTGACCCAGAACTAAAACCATTCCCAAAGCCAACTCTTCAAACAAAGAATAGACTGGACTATAAAACATAAAATGATACTCATGAAGAGTGTGCTTCTTAGTTCAAGTAAACACACAAGACTAAATGGGAAGCTCCTGTCCTGAGGCGAGATGAGAAGGCAGAAAGGGATAGGAGCTGGCTGAATGCATTTGGGAAATCCAGGGTGGAAAGGAGGAATGCAGTCTCACTATACGGATGGCAACTAGGGTCACATGACTATGTCTGCATAAACTTTGTATGAGAAACTAACTTCAGCTGTGAACTGTCACCTAAAGCAAAATTAAAAAAAAAAAAGATTACAGACTTGGGGGAAAAAATAAAACACAATCCCTTCCATCTAAGATGCAACTGTTGGTCTTTTCCCACCTGGAACAAAGGAGAATGAAGGAAACCAGACTAAAGGAAGAAATAAGTCCACAGGACTAATGGCCCATACTAACCATAGCCTTCACTAGCCTGAGACCAGAAAAACTAGATGGTGCCTGGCTACCACTACCAACTGTTCTGACCACAGACACAATTGAAGGTCCCAGTTAGAATGGAAGAAAAATGTAGAAGAAAATTCAAATTCATAAAAAAGACCAGACTTACTGGACTGATAGAGACCAGATGAACCCCTGAGAGGTTATCACCCTAATACACTCTTTTAACCTGGAACTGAAGTCACTCCCGGAGATCACCTTTCAGCCAAATAATAGATCAGCCTATAAAATAAACAGTAATATCCATGAAGAATGTGCTCCTTTAAACAATCAACTGCAAGAGACCAAATGGTCAACATTTATACAAAAGCAAAGATTAAAAGGTAAGGAGGGGCAGGGAAACTGGATGGACGGCAACAGGGCAGGTAGGGCGGAAATGGTGAGAGCGTTGACACATTATGGGGATTGTAACCAATGTCACGGAACAATCTGTGTATGAATGTCGAATGGGGACTATAATGTGCTATGTAAACTTTCACCTAAAACACAATAAAATATTCAAAAATAAGTAAATAAATAAAAGATACAATCCCTTTCAGCCTTTAAGGTTCAATGACAATGTCCTTACCAGACTCCAAGGCAGGGTGAGTCTCTCCCCACTCCATGCTTGCAGAGCCTTCAGGGTGATGTGGTGTAAACCCTTGTCTATACTGCAGCCTCCCTGCTATTGAGGAGGTCAGGATATGAACCCAGATCTGAAGGATTCCAAGTGCAGTGCTCTTAACAACTCTACTCCTCAAGTATCACCTCCTCAGGAGCACTGGCTCCTGGCATCGGTGTATGTTCTACTGAGCAATGACCTCACGTCATAATGCACACAGCCTATTTAAATCGCATGCTAGTGAAAAATAATAGCCATAATTGACAGAGAACTTACTGTGCACAGGTACTATAGTACAAACCTACGTGTGCACTCTAAGGTAAAAACCATTATTATCCCCCATTTTACACATTAGAAAATTGAGGCATAAGGACAGTAAGTCTCTGAGCAAGGAAGGGTGGAGTCACATTCAAACTCAGCTTTGTCAGATTAGAGTCCATGCTCTTAAGTGCACTGAGCCAAGATAGAGGACCCAGGAGCTCCATTTTGATAGAACCCTACTACGAGTAAAGTATAGACTGTGCTCATTTTCAGCATATCCTAAGAACAATAATCTCGACATGACTCCACGTTGAAAATAATGACAAAAAACAGTTCTGACATTTAAACTGGACTTTGAGAAACTGTTGGGGCTTCAGCTGCACAGACTGGGAATTGGGCATAATGGCAGAAGGATCTGGTGTGGAATGCTGGTGGGGACAAAATGCCACACTGGCAACGTGGCACAAGACTGTTGCCACTAGGACCTCTCCAACAGACCACCTTTAAGATGCAGCCTTCGCCTTGTGCCCTGGCAGGCAGGAATCCACCCAGCCACTGCAACCCAATCCACCACAGTGGCAATGGGGTTTGGGCCACAGTCACTTTATACAACTTGTAAGTTAAACACAGCTGTGAGTTATTATGCTGAAAAGTTGTATCTGCATTAACTCGACAATTTTTGATAAAATTGGTTATGTGTTAAGAGTCACCAGGGAACAGGGCAGTTATGGTTCCATATATGCTCGCTTCCATTTTCCTTGCTCTTTGCCAACCCTTAACTCACCGTCTGCCTGGTTTCCTCAAGCCCTGGAATAAAGTTCTTGTGGTCTGTCTTACAAAAACGAGAAGTCATGGCAAACCACAGTTCTACCCAAGTTATCAACAGTATTTGGAAATTTGAATCTTCAAAAGGCTGAGCTCATCAGACAAAGCCCTTGCTTTGGGGGAAGTGGTTATACCACAAAAGAGGCACCCTGGTAATAATGCTCACTCAACTGGTACGGCCCCCCTCGGCACTATGCCTAAACCCTGCCAGATAATGTTCTGCGATGGCGCTTCCACTCTCATTCAGCCAATCTTTCCGTCACTCATTCAGTCATATATTCAACTGACAAATATTTACTGAGTATCTACTATGTTCCAAGCACTAGGATTAAAACAGGGTCTCTCAGGCAGAAACCTCCAGAATTATAATCCTCCTCTTCTGTTCTCCTTCCAAAGACCTTTGGGGTAAAGACTAGGAGCGAGGCCCACCTGGGTAAGTGGTAGAAGGGAAAGAAGATAAGAAGAAAAGGGACTAAGGACAAAAAGAATCACAAAGAAATGTTAAAATTTAACCAACAGTCTGCTGGCTAATAGTAATATTGGCATTATTTTAAAACTTTTATATATACTACGGAATAAGACAAAAAAGTAATTACTTAATGTTGTTAGGAACCAAAACTATCAGTGTAAAAGAAAAAATATGAAATCAAAGGAATTAAGTAACAACCCTGTACTGTTAGGTTTGAATTGGAAAGATCAATATTCTATTAGTTGAATTTCTATAAGAGTATGCTGTGTAACAAACAAATCCTCAAATCTCAGTGGTTTACAACAACAGTATTTATTTCACATTCACAGGTCTACAGAGTCACTGCTAGGTTCACCTGGGTTTGGCTGGGTTCGGCTGCAATCCAGGTTTTCGATCATGTTCAAGTCATTACGTTCTCATTTAATGTCAAGCTGAGAGAACAACAGCTACTGTCATGTGGTAGAGAGTGGAAGTTCCAAGAGAGTTGGTGGAAGCTTGCCATGCCTCTTATCACCTCCACTCAGCACTTGCACACTATCGTTTCTGCCCATGTTCCACAGACACGTGGGGGGGGGAAGTATACATCACTCACAGTGAAGCTATGATAAGTATGAGGGGAGAAGGAAGAGTTTTGAAGAAATAATATCATCCACCACAACTATTTCAACCACCTCACATGCATGCAAAAGCTGGACAATGAAAAAGGAAAAGAGAAGAACTGATGCATTCAAATTGTGGCACTGGCAAAGAATATTGAAAAACTGTGGACTGCTGAAAGAGTGAACATACCAGTCTTAGAAGAAATACAACCAGAATCCTCCTTATAAACGAGGATAGCTAGACTTTGACTCACTTACTTTGGACACACCATTAGGAAAGACCAATCCCTACAAAAAGACATCATGTTTGGTAAAATAGAGGGTCAGCGAAAACAAGGGAAAGCCTCAATGAGATGAGTTGAACAACAGTCACAACAATGGACTCAAACATACCAACAAATAAGATGTAACACAACCAATGTGTCAGTCTGTTTTCCATAAGATTGCCATGAGCCAGAGCTGACTCGACAGCAACACAACAACCACTACACCTATGAACTCTCAATTTTTCTTCTCAAAAATAAATATTTTCTATCTCTGTCCACTGAAAAGGCCTCAAAGCTATAGCAAGCCAGTAGCAATGAGCATCCCTTCACCCAAACATGGTTTCTAAACGTTATTCTCCACTAAAAGAAACCAGCACTCCTTGAAGGAATGCCTGATTCCAGGTCTGTGGTAGGAAATGTACAACATGATCCTGATATATCTTATTGAGCCAAACAGCAATAAAGCCATCTAAAGACTCACGGGATCATGCTAAAAGGATACAAGAGCCAACGTGAAAGGGCTCCTACTGGCCAAAGATGGGACAATTTATACATCAAAAAAGAATAGTTATTACAACTGATTGAAATGCATAGGATATTTAAAAAATTCATGAGTTCATTATAATACTGAGACACAGATACTGTCCACCAAAATCTAAACAAAACACACACACACACACACACGCACACCAGCAGCCATCATTGGAGATAACCAGGGTACCAAGTGCTTGCTCTGAAAACTGACAATTAGAAGGAAAGAACATAGCCCTAGTTGATAAGGACAAATTCTTAAGATTTCAGCTATAAATATAGGAAGAATGATAGAATTAGAAAAATCACCATTTGGCTAACTCTAATAAAATGCTTAATTCAGGCAGATTATGAATAGATGAAATTATTACATAAGAGGTAGATGAGGAACTTAACAATGAAGGGACCAGAGAGTCACCCCCTGAATCCACTGATCAATCTTCACCTGGCAAAGAGTAGGGCAATCATATGCCTCCTAATGTGATGTATAATATGAAGTACCCAGTACCACCTATAAAATATTCTTCCCAAAAAGGCTGAACCCAAGTCCAATCTAGCCTTTAGGGTTAACTTTCAGTTGACAGAAAATATTCAGGGCAGGTGAAAAAAAGTTAAGCCACCTAAGAGGAAGCAGAAAATTCAAAATGTGGGCCATTACACAGCACAACCAACTTAGTCTTCAATAGAAGGGCATGGGGGAAAAAAGAGAGGATGGTCACTAGAATAAAACAGACGTTAATACACATAATAACCAAATGCAGTGCATGGATCTCATAATTGTTGCTGCTGTTATTTTTGATTGTTTGGTTTCTTTTTGAGACAAGTAAAGAAATTTGAAATTTGACTGCCTACTCTGATGTGGGAGAAAGGTGTGGCAATCTGCTTCCGTAATGATTTACAGCCTTGGAAACCATGTGGGGCAGTTCTACTCTGTTGAGAGGGTCTCTAGGAGTCAGAATCAATTCAACAGCAATGGGTTTGGGTTTGGGTTTGTTCTCTGATACCAAGGAATTACTGCTAATTTTGTAAGGTGTGATAATGCTATTGACGTTATGTTAGGGAATAGGCCATACCCACAACAAGTAGTGGCTAAGTACTTGGGCTCTGGGCTCAGACAGGCCTAATTCAAGTACTGATTACTCAGCAGACAGCCAACCTTCTACTCATTATCTATATAGGGCTGAATTGAGGGTAATCTTAGTAACTAGGCAAGGACAAAATCTTTAGGGAATTAGGATTTCACAAAGCAAATTATTATCAGTCTTATAATCACCTACATCCCTGGTTCTCATCCTTGGTTGTACACCACTGAGGAGCTGTTCAAAAGCAGATTTCCCAGCCCCTCTCTAGCCACATGAAATCAGAATCTCAAAGGGTGGGCCCTAGGCATCTGTATTTTTACAGCATTCCCCAGCTGATTCTGATACCCAGCCAGGGTTGAAAGGCACCAGTCCACATGTTCCCTGATCTCCTGGGAGTCCAGATCACTCACGGTGTTCATCTTGCTCTCAGATGCTGGCCTGTGCTTCCTGGAAAGCCTTGCCTGCATCAAACTTGAAATCGTCCCTCTTATTCATGTCCTTCCAATTCTGGGGTGGTCCAGACACAACATGGCAGGCATCCCCAGGGGAAAAAATTCCAGTTTGTAGTCTGCTAACAACAATAATAACAGCAAAAAGGCTGGGGCAGCTCCCAGGGTCTTCCTTTAAACCGCAGTTTTGACAATGAGGAGCAAACTCTTCCATTTTTAGCTACTAATACCTTATAGAACCAAGACATTCAAGTTTGGGGTTTCTCCAGATACCATGAAGCAATTAGCTCTTAACCCTCACTGTGCATCAGAATCACCTGGTAAACTTTTATAAAATAAGGTTGACTGGGTTCCAGCCCCAATCCAAAGATTCAGATTCAATGGTCTAGGGTAGGGTTGGGTACCCCATGGTTCAAAAGTTGCCAATTGATTCCAATATACAGCTACAGCTGAGAACAAATACTCCAAAAACTAAAATATTTAAAGCAAAACATCTCCACTTTAATGTCTTGTCACAACTTGAAACAAGATAAGCAAAAAACAAGACAGCCTTGGACGAGGCACCTTCCAAACGGTGGTGCCTTGAAGGAAAGGCTTGATGTGGCCCTACTTGTGCCTCTGAAGAGGAAGGTCCCTGCCCATCATACCCAGGCACATGCAGGAGGCTGCTGAGCCAGGGATTCCCCAGGCCACAATGCTGCTCCATTAGAAACTCTATACCTGGGGCTCACCGAAGGTGATTTGCACACCTTGTTTTCTCAGGACAAAGAATAAAGATCCACAAGTTGCTCCAGATCAGAGCCAACCAGAGAGCATGATGAGAACAGCTTCAGCTGCAAACTAAGACAGTCACACAGCTGCTCCCCCAAAAGGTTCTAAGATGCAATGGATCTACTAGTGAGCTTTGTGTTTTTTTTTTTTTTTCAATTAAAAAGAGTAGATAATTGCACATTTGAACAGAACACAAAACGGTAGTCAGTCAATTCAAAAAAGCAAACAACTCTGCTCCCCAAGCCTAATGCACACACACACACACACACATAAATACAAATCACTGCCATGTCTTCACATAAAATGCTAAACACTGCTAGTCGCACTAGTTTCCTCTTCATTTGTACTAGGTTAGATGTCAGTTCCAAGTAGGCCTGGATACTTTGTCTGACTTTGTATTGAAGTATTCTGTCTTTCTCAAAGTCTTAACAGTCGCTGTACTGTAAGAGGAAGGACATGTACACTAAGAGTGCTCTGGACTTCACACACTCGGTATGTGGCATATCCACTTTGACATATCTCCACATCCACACCCTATTCTCTGAAGCCTGTATCTTACTCACTAGGCTGGGTCCCCCCGGTCATGTCTGTCCGTTCTGACCATACTTCTGATCTTAGGTGACTGGACCAGCACTGGACATGTGACTAAACTGAGCTGGACTGAAGTTGCTAATCTCAGTCTGGGCCTGTAGCTTAAATGAAACATATAAATGTGGACCCTTGGCAGAGGCTAGGTTGGACAGACAGAAAAGATATCAGGCACAGACAGAAAAGATGGCAGGGAGAGGGAAATGCAGAGGCAAGAAGCAGAGACTGCCTGAGTACTGGCTGGCTCTCCAGACTGACTGGACTCCAAGCCTACAGATTCTGTAAAGTGCCCCTTTCTCCTTGTAATCAATTCCTCTTCCACCTGTTAAACTACTTTGAAATAGATTTCTATTATTTGCTTCAAATAAAAAAAGAACCCTGACTGAAATACCTGTATAGCCTTGTTAACAATGGCTAAGCATTTCCAGGAATTTTCTTTAAAAGTAAAATCAACAGTTTTCCCTTTATTGAATACGCTGTTTCTAAAAATGTACATATGCTTTTAATGTAAATAGTTTTGTGTTTTGCTGTGACAACTAGTTGAAAAACAGGAACAAGGCAACCACCAGATTTGAGGATTAGCAAAAAGAAAAGAAAGCTCTCTAGAAAAACATCCTGCTTACCTCCCCTTCTTGACAGTGAATGTTTTCAGTAGGAGGAACCTGGTAAAAGGAATTGGTGTGGCAAGGCCCGACTCTGAGACACAGAGGCCTATGGGACCAACTGCTCCCAGTTCTGCTGGAGTGGCCAAAACAAGGTGCCATTCTCTGAAGAACCCAAACACCTTGTTCAACTAATGAACACTGTCAAGGATGGAAAGTTCCTGGATGCTCCCACTGACAGGGGCTTAAGACGATAACATGCAATTATAGAGACTTCAAGAGAGAAACTGAGCTTACTAATAGTGACTAAATTCTCCTCCCAGCAACAACCTTACTTAGTATAAGAGTGTAAAGGACCAAGTACAGACCTCTGGTTGGATGGCTTTAAACACAGGTATGTCCATTAATGTAATCTGGCTCTGCAACAAAAGAAAACAGTGTTAGAAAATACTGTAAATCAAAGATAATTTTCATTTTACTGTGGTAATAAGATGTTTGTGAAAGTTATATTTTCCCCCTTAAAATAAAAAACAAGATAGGAGTAGAAAATTGGATGAATTTCTAAAATGTCTCTCCCTGCCTTCTCTCTTCATAAATCTTGATCCACATCCTTCTCTCTTGAATGTGAGATGAACTTTCAATTTAAGAATTGGTAACAGTTGTTTGGAGGGTGGGGCGGGGAGTAAGCGGAACATTTTTACTTTGGACATTTTTGTACTATTTCAATTTTTGTTTCAAGCATGAATTACTTTTATAATTTTAAAAAGTTGCAGACACATATTAAAAATTAGAATGCTAAACAGAGACAGTATCTATCACCCTACAGTTAAATTTAAATCTATAGTTTATAGAAATTATACCTTTCTTCCAAAGTTTACGCCTTCCCTAAATTATACAGTAGAGTACATCCACATACCAGTGTTGGTCCATGAACCGTTTGTTCCACCAGCCCACAACAAGATAAGTACAGAAGTTGAGAGCAAGGGTTTGGAAACTTTTACAGTAATTTGACATTACCAGGACATTTTTAACACATTTTTTAAAAAAGCAATCAGTCCTCAACAGATTGAAAATGAAAAAACTGATTCCTCACCATAGCTAGCTTGAGAAGCACTAATGTCATCAACAAAGAAAACACACGTTATATTAAAAGTCTGTTCCTATAGTTAGAAGTTCACATATCATAAGAGAAGGCACTATTGCTAACAATTTTGCAGGCCAAGGTATGGACTGACACACTTCACATGACCAATCTACCTCCTTATATCACATGGGATGCCAGATCTCAGTTAACTGATGCCTCTGCGACAGGTAGGGAAAGGAGAAATGAGGGCCTTTGGATGCCTGTTAATGGGAGAAGACACCCTGTCCATTGAACACGAGGGTACCAGGTATGACATGATGCAGTGAAACAAATGTGGGCTCTGGAATCAGTGGGGCCCGGGTCTGCGTCTGGACACTGTTGCTTAACAGCAATATTCTCTTTACATGTGACTTAACCTCTCCTACCTCAGGTGCCACTCTAGAAACCGATGACAACAACTATCTTACAGGATCTTCGTAAAAACTCAAAACAAGATGCATGGAATGTCTGGTATGTGAAGGATGCTCAATAAATATATATATGTTTTTGGCAAAAGGGAAGTCACATAGGTGGGCTGAAGCACTGACATGTGAACTTATGGTTCTTGACCAGTAAGTGAACTAGGAAATAAGGAACCATGAATTTGTCTGAGTCTCAATGCATCAAAGCTGCTTTAGAGAAAATTAAAAGAAAGCTGTTACACTGAGCCAACAAACATTGTCATGAAAAAAGGCCTCACATCAAGAATATGTTGGCTGCTTCGAAGGCCAGTGTAGCAGGGGGCGGGGATTTGAGCACCATGGTTTCAAGGGACATCTAAGTCAATTGGCATAATAAAATCTATTAAGAAAACATTCTGCATCCCACTTTGGAGAGTGGCATCTGGGGTCTTAAACACTAGCAAGCAGCCATCTAAGATGCATCAATTGGTCTCAAACCACTTGGAGCAAGGAAGAATGAAGAACACCAAAGACACAAGGTAATTACAAGCCTAAGAGACAGAAAAGACCACATAAACCAGAGACTACATCAGCCTGAGTCCAGAAGACCTAGATGGTGCCCAGCCCAGCCATCTAAGATGCATCAATTGGTCTCAAACCACTTGGAGCAAGGAAGAATGAAGAACACCAAAGACACAAGGTAATTACAAGCCTAAGAGACAGAAAAGACCACATAAACCAGAGACTACATCAGCCTGAGTCCAGAAGACCTAGATGGTGCCCAGCCACAACCGATGACTTCCCTGACAGAGAAAAAAACAGAGAACCCCTGAGGGAGCAACAGAGCAGTGGGATGAAGACCCCAAATTCTCGTAAAAAGACCAGACTTAATGGTCAGACTGGATCTAGAAGGACTCCGGAGGCCATGGTCCCCAGACCTCCTGTTACCCCAAGACAGGAACCATTCCAAAAGCCAGCTCTTCAGACAGGGATCAGACTGGAATACAGCATGGAAAATATAACTGGTGAAGAACGGGCTTCTTGGATCAAGTAGACACATGAGACTATGTTGGCCATCTCCTGTCTGGAGGGGAGATGGGTGGGCAGAGGGGGCCAGAAGCTACTCCAACGGACATGAGGAGAGAGGGTGGAGAGAAGAGCTGTGCTGTCGCATTAGAGGGAGAGCAATTAGGAGTGTATGGCAAGGTGTGTGTAAGTTTTTGTATGAGAGGCTGACCTGATTTGTAAACTTTCACTCAAAGCACAATAAAAATTAAATTAAAAAAAAAATATATGTTGGAGAAAAATGGCACTATGCACAAGCATATCGACTGTGACCACAAGTCAGGGCTTAGGTACAGAAATGTAGGCAGCTCTTGGCCCAATTCAGAGATGGTCCAAGGTCGCTGGATTTCTGAGATGTACAGGATGCAAGCCACAGCATGCCATTCTCAGCAAAGGAGCTACTGCTCTTCATGGGCACAGGGGCAAAATGCTGTCTCTAATGGAAGCTTGGCAGAAAGACAGAGGATGGCACCAGGAGTAAAGAAGCATTTGCTGTAGATTCAAGTCGTTCCACCTCTGGGTTCCACCCTCCAGTGGTGAGGGGCATTTAACATTAGCACAACACAGATCTGGCCCTCATAATCCAAGCGTTGAGTGGCTTGCAAGGCCTGAAGTGAAGGCTGGGCCATAAGGCCCAGATGTAAGTCCTGAGCAAATGCAAACAGACTGGCATTTCTTCTGCCAGACCCATCAAGATTATTAGCCAAGTGTTCCTTGTATTTGGATTAATTCTGCCATCCTGGGGAACAAAAAGGCCTTGTGAAAACAGGAGATTTGAGCTGAAGGCTCAGAGGGCCTTGGAAATCTCTCCTGCAGTTCATGTTAACTCCCTGTTCGGGAAAACCGGCAGGATGTTTGTAATGTCATTTAGGAAAAGAACCAAAATCTGCTAATGTGAAAATGAGAAAACTTCCTTTCCATACTGCCGTAAGCTCTAGGGTTTGCTACTGAATTTCCAAATGATTTATTAAAATAATGATTTTATGTTTCAGATTTTTTTTTTGATGGTCCCAGTTTCAAATATTCTGATCCCTGTTCAGACCATAAGTCAGAAAATGTATTCAAGAGTTTTACTCAAAACAAACAAACAACAGGGGTCACCAGACTTAAAATACATTGATCCTAAACACATAATCTGAGGATTTTTTAGAAAAATCCCTATTTCTAGCCTCTCAATTTTCATCAAAAAGGAGATGCAATGTCCACAGCAAGAACATATCAATACAAGATACTTAGGTAAAAATATCAGATTTTAAGTTTCATGTCATTTTACTGAAAGACCAAATGCGTGTAAAAAGATTGCTGATGAGCAATCCTTCCCACAAGTTTGAACACTCCAAGGAAGGCAGTTTTTCCAAAAAAGGAGGGTGTGGGTGGGGACCTGCAAGACAAGGTCAGGTCCTATTATACTTCACAGGCGGCTCTGGGTCATGGGAGACCCTGCCTCTCCCTCAGGAGAGACGCCCTGGCTTCCTGGAGAGGAAGAGGATTTCCCAGGGGTGTGTTACAGCTTCAACAGAAACACCAGACAGTGAGGCTCCCACTCATTTCCAAGCAGCAAATTCTCCCAGTAGTGGGGAATACATGTCTTGGATTGAACACGGACACTCCCAAACAATTTCTTAATGGCTTATCCTTATTTCTGGAAGAAAGCCTACATACAGGATGTTCAGTTAAGCTAGTCACCTGGCAATGCTTCCTTAATCACAGCCCCTTCTCCCAGCTCCTCCTTCCTTCTAGTCCAGGCCATCTAAAAATCCAGACATTTAAGGGAAACTGCCAGTCTCTACACATGAAAACATGTTTCAGTGCAAATGAATTCTTCAGGCTTGAGAGACCTATTGGAGCACTTCACAATATGGCCCTAAAGAAAAAAGTGGTATCAGTTATTTGGCTACTGGGTTAGCCAAAAACGTTTTCACATAAGTTGAATGCAGTGTTTCCCCCTCTCCTTCCAGCACCCAAATAAACAAAAAACTTTTGGCAAATCAATGGTATGTGTGATCTTAAGATAAATAAGATTTTAATTAAATGGAGAATATCACTCTACCAATGCATGACCAGGAGGGCTCATGGAAAGAATTTCACAAAACAAAAAGTAATCAGCTCCAAAAATATATTCCTGCTTCTACTCCCAGAGCACAGGAAGTACTTAGGGAATTTGAGAATTGTCATCAGGGAAATGCAAATTAAAACAGGAAGATCCCACTAGCTGTCCATCAGTGCCATCACTACAATGGGACTGTGAACTGTTATTTTTGGAAAGTAATCTGGTAGTATCTCGTTAAAAAGTTTAACTATTTATTTTTAAACCTGCAAAATGTTGTAAGAATAGTAAAATAGCTCTCACAATCCTTCACCTAGATTCACAAATTATTAACATTCTGTTTCATTTGCTTTATCTCTAAGTATATAATTATATATATACATACTTTTTTTCTGAACCATCTGAGAGGTGCAGATATTACGACTTTTTACCCCTAAATCTTCAGCGTGTACTTCCTAAGAACAAGACCATTTTCTTGTATCATAGTAAAATTATTAAATTCAGGAGGTTTATCATTGGTAAAATAATATTACATAGTATACTATATAATATAACTCTGAGCAAATAATCTGAGAAGCTGAACTATATGAAGAAAAGGGCATCAGGATTGGAGGAAGGCTGAACTTGGGTTATGCAGATGACATAACCCTGCTTGCTGAAAGTGAAGAGGACTTGAAGCACTTACTAATGAAGATCAAAGATCACAGCCTTCAGTATCAATTACACCTCAACATAAAGAAAACAAGAAATCTTCACAACTGGACCGATAAGCAACATCATGATAAATGGAGAGAAGATTGAGGTTGTCAAGGGTTTCATTTTACCTGGATCCACAATCAACACCCATGGAAGCTGCAGTCAAGAAATAAAAAGACGCATAGAATTGGGCAAATTGGCTACAAAAGACCTCTTTAAAGTATTGAAAAACAAAGATGTCACCTTGAGGACTAAGGTGTACCTGACCTAAGCCATGGTGTTTTCCATCAGCTCATATGCATGGGAAAGCTTGACAATGAATAAGGAAGACCAAAGAAGAACTGACACCTTCAAATTGTGGTGTTGGTGAGAATATTGAATATACCATGGATTGCCAAAAGAACGAACAAATTTGTCTTGGAAGAAGTACAACCAGAAAGCTCTTTAGAAGCAAGTATGGCAAGACTACTTCTCACATACTTTGGACATGTTATCAGGAGGGATCAGTCCCTGGAGAGGAACATCATGCTTAGTAGAGGGTCGGCAAAAAAGAGGACAACCCTCAATAAGATGGACTGACACAATGGCTGCAATTGACCCAAGCATAGCAACAATTGTCAGGATGGCACAGAATCAGGCAGTGTTTAGTTGGGTTGTGATTAGGATCACTATGAGTTGGAACCGACTCGATGGGATGTAACAACAACAGTATAATATAGAGTCCATATTCAAATTTTGATGATTATCCCAATACTGTTTTTTGCAAAAATTTTTTCTTGATTCAGGATCGTGAACTGCATTTATATATTTCTCATAAAAATTGAAATGAGAATGTTTGACACAATAAACCCTATTAACTACAGAAAGAAAAACACTGGCATATAAAAAGACTTTATATATAGATACAAAGATTTGATATGGATATAAATATGCATGTTTACTGCACCATTATTTATAGTAACAAAAATGTGGCAACAACCTGAAAGTAAAGAAAATTGTTGAAAAAAATTATGGTATATCTAGACTCTGGAATATTATGAATCTTTTAAAAGTACTGAATTAAATCTATACATATTGACCTGGAAAGATGACCATAATGGATTGATGAGTGATAAAGACAATTTCTAGGCTTGCTTTTTGTTCTGTTTCCAGCCATTGAGGGAGTAGGGCTGATGTCTAGCTGTAGAGAAGCCCCCAATAAAAAATGGGCTTTTTTAAAATTTCTATCTTTTTATTGTAAAATAACACACATTTACAGAAAAACACACTAAACAAATGCATGGTTTAACAACTTATTATAAGATGAACACCTTGTAACCATCACCTCGGTCAAGAAACAGCCACCCCAGAAATTTCTCCATGTGCCCTTTCCAAATCACAAGCCCCTCCTTTCCACCAAAAGGAACCACTATCCTGAATTTTAGAGTAATCACTTCCTCAAGTTTCTTCACGATTTTATCATTCAAGTGTTGCCCACCTTTTAAGTCTCTTTTAATCTACAGGTATTCTCTCCATCCCTTTATTTCCTTATAATGTATCTGTTGAAGAACTCAGGCCATTTGACCCACACAGTTCCCCACAATCATGGCACAGGTTAACATGTTCCTCTGTCCTTTGCATTTCCTGCGCATCAGCAGCTAGGCCCAGAGGCTTGAGTGGACATAGGCTTGATCCTTTAGGCAAGATTGGGAGTGGTGGTGTGTACTTTCATCATAAAACACAAAATATCACTCTTTTTGTGATGTAATTGGCCACTGATACTTAATGCTTAGATCTATTAACTCACTGGGGATTACCAGATGATGATATTCCATTTATTTTTTATTTATTACTTGGAATAATTTAATAAAGAGGCACATTCCTCATCTGGAGCCCTAACGGCATACTGGTTAAGAGTTCAGCTGCTAACTAAAAGGTTGGCAGTTCAAATCCACCAGCCACTCCTTGGAAACATTATGGGGCAGCTCTACTCCATCCTGCAGGGTTGCTGAGAGTCAGAATCAACTTGACGGCAATAGGTTTGTTTTTTTGGCTTATTTTCTCCTTAGCCAGTACAGTTCGAAAGTGAAAGCCAGGACAAACACTTGATTCTTGCCTTTTATTTATTAGTTTTCAAGACAATAAATAAGTTTCTATCACCCTCCAAAGGTGATCAATTATTCGATGGCTTTCAATTACAATTAATATCCTTTTGAAGCTGGAATTGTCCTATCTGTGAGCAGTGGAAGTTTCTTTTAGTTGACTCCTGTGTCTTTTTGACACAACCCTAGTAGTCTCTGATAGGTTACTCACTGGTATGGCAAGATGTACCAGGCTCATCTTGAACATTTCCTGTCCCTGACTTGGAATCAACCAGTTCTCCAGGCAACACCGGTTTCTTTTAGTGAGAAATGACACTGCAAGACCACAATCTGGAATTCATAGTAATATTTCCAATTTCAATTTAGGACCACTTTTTTTTTTTTTTTAACTTACCCTCTTCATATTGAAAATGCTGATCTAAAGGACACAGGATATAATGAGTTACAATATCCCATAATTATTCATTTACTTTATCCCACATTTCACACACAACAGTCTCAGGGTAACAATATTAATGTGATCACCACTAATATAATTGAGAATAATTATAAAACTTTCAAATGTGTTCTCTCCAATCTCTCTTATTTTTATAGTTTATATTATAATAGTCATAACGTATTTATTATCTGGGAATAACAGCCATTATACACTATGTCCTCTCCTTTTTAATCCTCGTTTAGTCTTAGTTCTGTAAGTAACTGCTCTCCACCAGTCTTTACAGTGATATTTGTCTAAAGCGTTCATTGGAACAATAATCTCTCTGAGGTCTTCCATATTCATAACAGTTTGTTCATGTCCTTTATATTTGAAAGTCAGTTTTGCTGGAAATAGAATTTTTAGCTCTTTTTTTTCTCTCGATTATGTTACTCCATTTTCTTTTCCCAATATTTTTTGTTGTTGATTTTGTTTCCATTGTTGATTTGTGACTTGGGAGACCCCATGTGTTACACAGTAGGACTGTTCTATAGAGTTTTCTTGGCTGTAATCTTTACAGAAGCAGTTCAGCAGACCTGTTCTGCAGTGCTGCTGGGAGGGTCCAAGCCACCAACCATTTGGTTACCAGTCAAGCATAAACTTTCAGTGCCACCCAGGGACCCTTAACCCATTTTTTTTTTAATTTTTATTGTGCTTTAAATGAAAGTTTACAAATCAGGTCAGTCTCTCATACAAAAATTTACATACACCTTGCTATGTACTCCTAATTGCTCTCCCCCTAATGAGACAACATACTCCTCTCCACTCTCTCTTTTCGTGTCCATTCCGCCAGCTTCTGACCACCTATGCCCTCTCATCTCCCCTCCAGATAGGAGATGCCAACATAGTCTCATGTGTCTACTAGATCCAAGAACCTCATTCGTCACCAGCGTCATTTTCAGTCCCATTGTCCAGTCCAATCCCTGTCTGAGCAGTTGGCTTTGGGAATGGTTCCTGTCTAGGGCTAACAGAAGATTGGGGACCATGACCACGGGGACCCTTCTAACCTCAGTCCGACCATTAAGTCTGGTCTTTTTACGAAATTTGGGGTCTACATCCCACTGATCTCCTGCTCCCTCAGGGGCTCTCTGTTGTGTTCCCTGTCAGGGCAGTCATCGATTGTAGCCTGACACCATCTAGTTCTTCTGATCTCAGGCTGATGTAGTCTCTGGTTTATGTGGCCCTTCCCACCTCTTGGGCTCATAATTACCTTCTGTCTTTGGTGTTCTTCATTCTCCTTTGCTACAGGTGGGTTGAGACCAACTGATGCATCTCAGATGGTTGTTTGCTAGCATTTAAGACCACAGACGCCACCCTCCAAAGTGGAATGCAGAATGTTTTCTTAATAGATGTTATTATGCAATTGACTTAGATGTCCCCTGAAACCATGGTCCCCGAACCCCACCCCTGCTATGCTGGCCTTCGAAGCGTTCAGTTTATTCAGGAAACTTCTTTGCTTTTGGTTGATTCCGTGCTGACCACTCCTGTATTCTATGCTTTCCCTTCACCTAAAGTAGTTGTTACTTACTATCTAATTAGTGAATACCCATTTCCCTCCTTCCCTCCCTCCCCACTCTTGTACCCTTCAAAGAATATATTCTTTTCTGTTTAAACTATTTCTCAAGTTCTTATAATAGTGGTCTCATACAATATTTGTCCTTTTGCAACTAATTTCACTCAACATAATGCCTTCCAGATTCCTCCATGTTATGAAATGTTTCACAGATTCATCACTGTTTTTTATCGATGCACAGTATTCCATTCTGTGAATATACCATAATTTATCCATTCATCCATTGATGGGTACCTTGGTTGCTTCCATCTTTTTGCTATTGTAAACGGTGCTGCAATAAACATGGGTGTGCATATATCTATTCGTGTAAAGGCTCTTATTTCTCTAGGACATATTCCAAGGAGTGAGATTGCTGGGTCGTACGGTAGTTCTATTTGTAGCTTTTTAAGGAAGTGCCAAATCGATTTCCAAAGTGGTTGTACGATTTTACATTCCCACCAGCAGTGTAGAAGTGTTCCATTCTCTCCAAAACCTCTCTAACACTTTTCATTTTGTGTTTTTTGGATTAATGCCAGCCTTGTTGGAGTGAGATGGAATCTCATTGTAGTTTTGGTTTGCATTTCTTTAATGGCTAATGATTGTGAGCATTTCCTCATATATCTGTTAGCTGCCTGAATGTCTTCTTTAGTGAAGTTTCTGTTCATATACTTTGGCCATTTTTTAATTGGGTTATTTGTCTTTTTGTAGTTGAGTTTTTGCAGTATCATGTAGATTTTAGAGATCAGGCGCTGATCAGAAATGTCACAGCTAAAAGTTTCTTCCCGGTCTGTAGGTAATTTTTTACTCATTTGGTGAAGTCTTTGGATGAGCATAGGTGTTTTTTAGGTGCTCTGAGAGATCTAGTTTCTCTTCTGCATTGTTAGCAGTGTTATGTATACTGTTTATGCCATGAATTAGGACTCCTAACGTTGTCCCTGTTTTTTCTTCCATGATCTTTATCCTTTTAGATTTTATATTTAGGTCTTTGATCCATTTTGAGTTTGTTTTTGTGTATAGTGTGAGGTATGGGCTGTTCTGACTACTGTGGTGGTATAACAGGTTCTAAAATCAGGTACAGTGAAGCCTCCCACTTTGTTCTTCTTTTTCAGTAATGCTTTACTTATCCAGGGCCTCTTTCCCTCCATATGAAGTTGGTGATTTTTTTCTCCATCTCATTAAAGAATGTCGTTGGAATTTGAACCAGAATTGCATTGTATCTATAGATTACTTTTGGTAGAATAGACATTTTTATAATGTTAAGTCTTCCTATCAATGAACAAGGTATGGTTTTCCATTTATGTAGGTCTCTTTTGGTTTCTTGTAGAAGTGTACTGTAGTTTTCTTTGTATAAGACTTTTACATCTCTGATAAGATTTATTCCTAAGTATTTTATCTTCTTGGGGACTACTATAAATGGTATTGATTTGGTGATTTCCTCTTCGATGTTCTTTTTGTTGGTGTAGAGGAATCCAACGGATTTTTGTATGTTTATCTCGCATCCTGATGCTCTGCTGAACTCTTCCATTAGTTTCAGTAGTTTTCTTGAGGATTCCTTAGGGTTTTCTGTATATATCTCTATTTGTATGATGTCATCTGCAAAACAGAGATACTTTTACTTCTTCCTTGCCAGACTGGATGCCCTTTATTCCTTTATCTAGCCTAACTGCTCTGGCTAGGACCTTCAGCACAATGCTGAATAAGAGGGGTGATAAAGGGCATCCTTGTCTGGTTCCCGATCTCAAGGGGAATGCTTTTAGGCTCTCTCCATTTAGGATGATGTTGGCTATTGGCTTTGTATAAATACCTTTTATTATGCTGAGGAATTTTTCTTCTATTCCTATTTTACTGAGAGTTTTTATCATGAATGGGTGTTGAACTTTGTCAAATGCCTTTTCTGCATCAACTGATAAAATCACGTGATTCTTGTCTTTTGTTTTATTTATACGATGGATTACATAAATTGTTTTTCTAATGTTGAACCACCCTGCATACCCGGGATGAATCCCACTTGGTCGTGGTGAATTATTTTTTTGATATGTTGTTGAATTCTATTGGCTAGAATTTTGTTGAGGATTTTTGCATCTAAGTTCATGAGGGTGTGTAATTTTCTTTTTTTGTGGTGTCTGTACCTGGTTTTGGTATCAGGGATATGCTGGCTTCATAGAATGAGTTTGGAAATATTCCGTCCTTTTCTATGCTCTGAAATACCTTTAGTAGTAGTGGTGTTAACTCTTCTCTGAAAGTTTGGTAGAACTCCGTAGTGAAGCCATCAGGGCCAGGGTTTTTTTTTTTTTGCTGGGAGTTTTTTGATTACCTTTTCAATATCTTCTTTTGTTATGGGTCTATTTAGTTGATCAACCTGTTTGTGTTAGTTTAGGTAGGTAGTGTGTTTCTAGGAATTCATCTATTTTTTCTAGGTTTTCAAATTTGTTACGGTACAATTTTTCATAGTAATCTGATATGATGCTTTTATTTTCAGTTGGGTCTGTTGTAATATCACCCATCTCATTTCTTATTCGGGTTACTTCCTTCCTCTCCTGTTTTTCTTTTGTCAGTTTGGCCAATGCTTTATCAATTTTGTTAATTTTTTCAAAGAACCAGCTTTTGGTCTTGTTAATTCTTTCCATTGTTTTTCTGTTTTCTATTTCATTTAATTCTGCTCTAATTTTTAATTCTTTGCTTTCTTACGGTGCCTGAGGGTTTCTTTCGTTGATCTCTATTTGTTTAAGTTGTAGGGGTAATTCTTTGATTCTGGACCTTTCTTCTTTTTGTATGTGTGTATTTGTTGATATAAACTGACCTCTGAGCACAGCTTTTGCTGTGTCCCAAAGGTTCTGATAGGAAGTGTTTTCATTCTCATTGGATTCTAAAAATTTCTTTATTCCATCCTTAATGTCTTCTATAATCCAGTCTTTTTTTGAGCAGGGTGTTGTTCAGTTTCCAAGTGTTTGGTTTCTTTTCCCTGCTTTTTCTGTTATTGATTTCTACTTTTATGGCTTCACGGTCAGAGAGGATTCTTTGTAATATTTCAACGTTTTGGATTCTGCTAAGGCTTCCTTTATGATCTAATATGTGGTCTATTCTAGAGAATGTTCCATGTGCACTAGAAAAGAAGGTATACTTGACTGCTGTTGGGTGAAGTGTTCTGTGTATGTCTATAAGGTCAAGTTGGTAGATTGTGACATTTAGATCTTCCATGTCTTCATTGAGCTTCTTCATGGATGTCCTGTCCTTCACCTAAAATGGTGTGTTGAAGTCTCCTACTATTATTGTTGGGCTGTCTATCTCACTTTTCAATGCTGTTAGAGTTTGTTTTATATATCTAGCCACCTTGTCACTGGATGCATAAATATTTAGTATGGTTATATCCTTCTGGTATATTGTCCCTTTGATCATCATATAGTGTCCTTCCTTATCCTTTGTGGCAGATTTAACTTTAAAGTCTATTTTGTCAGAAATTAATATTACTACTCCTGCTCTTTTTGGATTGTTCGCTTGATGTATTTTTTTCCATCCTTTGAGATTTCGTTTGTGTCTCTAAGTCTAAGTTGTGTCTCTTGTAGGCAGCATATAGACGGATTGTGTTTTTTCATCCATTCTGCCACTCTCTGTCTCTTTATTGGTGCATCTAGCCCATTTACATTCAGCATAATTATGGATAGCTATGAATTTAGTGCTGTCATTTTGATGTCTTTTTTTGTGCGATGTTGACAGTTTCTTTTTCCCACTTAATTTTTTGTGCTGAGTAATTTATCTTTATATATTGTCTTTTCCTCATATTCCTTGTTTTTGACTTTGTTTCTGCTGAGTATTTTTTTCTTGTATTTTATTTTGATGTGTAAGATAGCTTGTCTCCTTTGTGGTTACCTTAATATTTACCCCTATTTTTCTAAATTTAAACCTAACTTTTATTTCTTTGTATCGCCTTGTCTTCCTCTCCATATAGAAGATCTATGGCTACATTTCTTAGTCCCTCTTTATTGTTTTAATTTTGTCTTCTTTTACATAATGACATCATTGTTTCCCTGTTTTGAGGGTTTTTTATCTTGATTTATTTTTGTGATTTCCCTGTCTGGGTTAACATCGGATTCCTCTGACCAGTGTTCTAGTCTTGGGTTGATACTTGGGTATTTTTGATTTCTAACCAAAGAGCTCCCTTTAGTATTTCTTATAGCTTTGGTTTGATTTTTACAAATTCCCTAAACTTCTGTTGATCTGGAAATGTCCTAATTTCACCTTCATATTTGAAAGGCAGTTTTGCTGGATATATGATTCTTGGATCACAATTTTTTTCCTTCAATACTTTATATAAGTCATCTCATTGCCTTCTTGCCTGCATGGTTTCTGCTGAGTAGTCCGAGCTTATTCTTATTGACTCTCTTTTGTAGATGACTTTTCGTTCATCCCTAGCTGCTCTTAAAATTCTCTCTTTATCTTTGGTTTTGGAAGTTTGATCATAATATGTCTTGGTGACTTTCTCTTAAAATCTACCTCATGTGGAGTTTGATGAGCATCTTGGGTAAATATCTTCTCATCTTTCACGATATCAGGGAAGTTTTCTGCCAACAAATCTTTAAACAATTCTCTGTATTTTCTGTTATCCCTGCCTGTTCTGGTACTCCAATCACTTGCAGGTTATTTCTCTGATAGAGTCCCACATGATTCTTAAGGCTTCTTCATTTTTTAAATTCTTTTATCTGATTTTTCTGCGCATATATTGGTGCCAAGTGCTTTATCTTTAAGTTCACCAACTCTGCCTTCCAGTCGCTCAATTCTGCTCCTCCAACCTACTGAGTTGTCTAATTCTATAAATTTTATTGTTAATCTTCTGGATTTCTGATTGCTGTCTCTCCATGGATTCTTGCAGTTTATTAAATTTTTCATTATGCTCTTGAAGAACCTTTTTAATCTCTTCAACTACTTTATCTGTGTGTTCCTTGGCTTGTTCAGCATATTGCCTGATCTCCTTCCTAATTTCTTTCCTGACGTCTTGAAGAGTTCTGTATATTAATCTTTCGAATTCTACATCCGGTACTTCCAGGAAGGCACCTTCATCCAGAGGATTCATCGATTCTTTGTTTTGAGCACTTGTTGAGGTGATCATGGTTTGTTTCTTTAATTGACTTAATATTGACTGTTGTCTCCGAGCCATCTATAAGTTATTGTATTAGTTTATTTTATGTTTGCTTACCGTATCCTAGCTTCTTGCTTTGTTTTTGTTTTGACATGCTCAAATGGATTGCTTGAGTGGGCTAGCTTGATTATTTTCACCTTTGGAGTTCTGACATCCTGTCACCAGATGGCTAGAGCTGTTATCAGGTATATCAGTCTAGGAGTCCATTCACTTTTCTTGTACGAAATTCAGCTCAGGTGTCCAGGTACCTGATCAACAAGTGTGTGGTACGGGCTCTGTCCTACAGTCTTAGAAGGGCAGGGGTGATTGGTGTAGGTACCAGTATCTGGTTGCAGCAGGGGATCACGCTCTGAACAACATAGGGGGCTGAGAATCATCCCTTAAGTGTCTCTGAGGAAATCATGTCCCTCTTCCCTAGAGTGTACAGGTGGGTGGGTTCTGCAGACGGACCATGAGTACCCATTATTTTGGGTTGTAAGGACTGGGAGGCACCAGTTACCCTTAGACCCCTGTCACAGGTGGCTGGGTGACCTGAGTGGAGCCACCAGCCCTTAGGCCCCTGATGTGGGCAGGTGAAGACTGTTTACTAGGCAAAGTGGTGTCAAACATCAAATGCCCACCTCTCCACCGCACAGCTGAAACAGCTGTAGTCTGCCAAGAAAGGCCTATTCTCCTGAAATAGGCCCACACAGGTCCATGCAGTGGGTAAAGGTATTCAAAGGCCATGGACCATTTATGCTTGGACGGGAGCCTCGTCTGTCCTGCGCTCCCCCAGTTAGTGGAGCTGGCAAATTATCTTTTGCTCCATTTCCAAATTTATTCCTTCGCCAAGGCTGGGAGGATGGCTCCAGGCACTCAAAAGGGCCTATCTCAGGCCCAGGGAAGTCAGCCACTGAAGCCGGCCTGCGGGTGGGGGGAGCACAGTAAAATATACGCAAGTACTTAGCTTTTGCCGAGAGCGCCATTATTCTCTGGTTCCGGAGGTGTGAGTAGGCTGAGCAGCTGGCTGCTTCTTCCTGAGGAAATTGCAGCCGAACACTACTACCAGCCCGCTGCAGCCACTCCCGGGAATGGTGCCTGAGGGATCCCAGCAATTCAGGTCCGGCAACTCCTCTCTGCTTCTGAACTGTCTCTCCCTCACTCTGCCTCTCAGTCCATTTTCTAACTTTGCCTTTGATGTTCAGGGGTCCTAGGTTGTCATAAATATAATCGTTTTACTTGTTTTTTCGGGTCTTTGTTGTAAGAGGGTTTGCAGGAAATGTCTGGCTGTTCCGCCATCTTGGCCCTGCCTCTCCATTTTCTTTTAGTAAAAAGTGTCACAGTCAAAAACAGTGATGAGCTTAACTACAACCAAACCCCTCATTCAATTTGGTTCCTTTGTTTGGAGGTTTAGGGTCATGGCTTCACAGAACATCCAAGTTACTGGCCTAATAACAGGTTTAATGCTTCTGCTCTCCCTCCTAGTTTGTTGTATAGTGCCTAGGGTCTTAAAAGCTTACAAACTGTCATCCAAGGCACAATAATTGGTCTATATGGAATGTGTGACTAATTGCCTCCATGAACAACTGCCTCTTTTGCCGTGAGACCAGAAGAACTGAGTGGTGCCCGGCTACCATTACTAAACATTTTGATCAAAGATTCCATAGAAGAACCCTGATCAAAAGGGGAAAATGCAAAACAGAATTTCAAATTCTCACAGACCCTACACTGTCTGGAGCCATGGAGGGTGAATGAACCCCTGAAACTATTATCCCAAGATCATCTTTAAACCTTAAACCAAAATTATCCCAAGGTCATCTTAAAACAAAACAATAGTTTAGCTTATGCATCGCTATGCCAATTTTTTTTTACATGTTGCTGTAAAAGAAATTGGAAACCCTGGTGGTGTAGTGGTTAAGTGCTATAGCTGCTAATCAAGAGGTCGGCAGTTCGAACCCACCAGGCGCTCCTTGGAAACTCTATGGGGCAGTTCTACCATGTCCTATAGGGTCACTACGAGTCGGAATCGACTTGACAGAAGTGCGTTTGGTTTGGTAAAAGAAATTAGCGTAGCGTGCTTACAAAAATACCTTGCGGGGGGAGTGTGCAGTTGGCAAACATAGAAGGTGCACAATGTTTGCGTAAAATGCAGTAGTTTCAAATCTTTTGTAATTTCATGAAAATGCTCTTACAGTTTTAAGTATTTGTTCAGTTCCTTTGCTTTTTTTATTCTCTCCTTTTATGGTTTCCTATTATCTGTATGTTGGATCTTCTTTACTCACCATCAGTATCACTTTTTCTCAAAGTCTTATCTCTTCATTCATTTTGCTTTTTTAAAAATGTCCTCCTTTAAGGCATTCTCTATTATATTCATTTGTTCTTGTGCTCCATCTAGTTTAATCTTCATTTCTGAAAGAATTTTTTATTTTCAATTCTTTTCTAAGTTATGTTACCTCATTTCTGAGATTTTTGTAATTCTAACTTATGTTGTTTCTGCCTTATGGCATGATCTTAATGTCTCTTACTTCATTTTGAAATAGTTACAGTTTTGATCTGTTTTTGTGGCATGCCTTTCTGGCATGTTTTGACTGTCTTTAGGGATATCATTCTCCCATTACTCTTTTTTTTAGTAACTTTGAGATTTGATTCAGTATTTTTCTGTTGCTTATTTTTATATAAAGTTAGTTTTTCTAAGCTTTTTGAAGGGAACATGGTTTAGCATAGATTTTCTAACTTCACTCAGTTTTCTTTTTGGTTATTTTCAAGTAGTGTCTAAAAACATGGCTAGTTGTTTTTTGAGATCTCCTTGCTGTCCCACATATACACACACACACACACACTTTTATCTAGAACTTCTAGTTCCTTTACTATAACTCTCTGATGATTTTTATTCCACTTCCAGCAATTTTTCTTTAGTACGAAGCCTAGTCCTGAAAGGGAGCCTTGGGTGGTTTGTTTCAAGAGATCATATGGGCTAGACCTTAAATCCCTTCCACTTACATGTCATCTGAGTCATCAAAATCCCTCCCATTTCAGCCACTGTCCTCTCATTGACCCACTAAACTTTCCACTAAATACCCATTGGCAATTTTGGGGTCTTTTATTCTCTAGTCTGTCAGATCCCCTAATGTTTACTTCTGCTTTCTCCTATACAGATGCTGATGCACTGCAGATTTTGTGGTTGTTGGTGGTTTGTCCCCAGTCACCTGTATTTTGGGGTTGGTGAGGATGCCTTAGCACTAGTTTTTTTTGTTTTTAATATATATTTTTAATTGCATTTTTGGTGAAAGTTTACAAGGAAAATTAGGTTCCCATTTAATGATTTCTATACATATTGTTCAGTGAAACGTCACTGAACATTTTTCACAATGTGTCAACACTCTCATTATTTCCATTCAGGTTGTTCCATTTCCATTAATCTAGCTTCCCAGTCTCTCTTACCTTCTTATCTTTGCTTTAGGGTTTATGTTGACCATTTAGTCTCATATAGATGATTTTTTAAAAGAGCACAGTACTCACAGGTGATATTATTTATTTTATGAGCTCTGCTGGGTTTTTTTTGTGTGTGTGTGTGACCTCCAGGAACAGTTTCAGTTCCAAGTTTAAAGAGTATCTCAGGGTGATAGTCTCAATGGTTACTCTAGTCTCCACCAGTCCAGTAAGTCTGGCCTTTTTAAGAATTTGAGTTTTGTTCTACGTTTTTCTCCAATCTATCCAAGATCATCTATTATGTCCCTGGTTAGAATGGTTAGTAGCAGTAGCTGGGCACCATCTAGCTCTTACGGTCTCAGGATAGATGAGGCCATGATTCGTGCAGGCTACCCATCCTGTAGACTAATTTCTTCTTTGATTCTCTGTTTTCCTTTTTCTTTTGCTCCAGAAGAGCACAGACCAGTAGTTATATTTTAGAAGGCCACTTACAAACTTTTAAGATCCCAGATGCTACTCACCAAACTAGGATGTAGAACATAAACTTTATGAACTATGTTATGCCAATTGACCAAGTAGTCCCACAAGACTATGGTCCTAAGGCTTCAAACTCAGTAAACTAATCTTTTGAGATGTTTGGTTATGCCTAGGAAGTATCCATAACTGTGCCCCCATGTGCTTTATTATGTATATGAATATAGGTACAACACACACAAACATGTATGTACATATGTCTATAGATACACCTATACATGCATATGCATATACCCGCATATGCCTTCTATACACATTCATACATATCTACATATGTAAACACACACTTATTTTTTGGTTGTTATTCCAGTTGTTGCAAAATTGTATATGTTATAGCATTTACCAAAATTGTCCCTTATTCTTGTGTACTTAATGTCATCATTTACCTTGGTCAAGTTGTGCAGACTTCATCCATATTTGGTATTGCATTTCCTATCACCAAAAATAACAAGTGTCTACTATCTAGAAAGTGATTCTCCCTCCCTCCCCCTTCCATCCCTGGTAACAGGGGCAGTCCTACCGTGTCCTATAGGGTCACTATGAGTCAGAATTGACTCGATGGCAATGGGAATTTTAGTGCTATAAATGTAAAATATACATCAGATTTCCAAGACTTGGTTTCCAAAAAAGAATGTAAATTATCTTATTAATAATTTTATGTTGATTACATGCTGAAATAATACTATTTTAGATACGGTGAGTTAAATGAAATATAAAAAGTAATTTCACCTCTTCTTTTTCTAATTTGGCAAGTAGAAAAATTTTAATCAAATATGTGGTGTAAATTATCTTTCTACTGGAGAGCACTGATCTAGAGTGCCAAACAGCCCTGGCGTTAAACCCCAGTTTTGACACTTAACTATTATGTGAACAGGTAACTTTCCTCTCTAAGCGCCAACTTGATCGTGAGTAAATTGGAAATAATAAAACTTCATTTATAAGGCTCTTGTGAAAAGTAAATTAGATAATGCATGTAAAACACTTAGCACAAGACTCATACACAGTAAGTACTCAAAACTGAGCGCTGCTCTTATTGTTACCTCCTTACATCAGGAAATGAAGGTTCCGGGCTTGGCTGTCCCAAAACCTGACTGTATGATCCAAGTAAGTAAAGTAAACTCTTGGGTCTCAGTTTCCATGTCAGAAAATTGATAGGTAATAATCTGCCTCATTGAGTTGCTGTAAGGACTGAATTTGTTTACTCAGCACATACTTGTTAAGCACCTACTATGAGCCTGATACTATTCTCGGCATTGGGAAAGAGCAATAAACAAGTCAAATAAAGTTCCTGTCCTCAGAGAGTTTATACTCCAGTGGAGGAGATACACAATTTTTTAAAATTATTATATAATGTAATGTTGGGTAATAATAAGAGTTATGAAACAATAGAGCAGGGTAAGTGGAGAGATAGAGATGGGAGATGCTATTTTAGGTTGGTGACAGTCCTCTCTTAGGATTGACATTTGAACAGAGACCGAGCAGACATCTGGAGAATCGTTAGAACTGAAGGAAGAATAAGCACAAGGGCCCTGAGGCAGCAGGATGCCCAGTGAGTCTGGGGAAGAAAGGGGAAGCCAATGTAGCTGGAAAGCAAGATGGGAGGCAAAAGAGGAGATGTGTCCAGACCATGGGGGACCTTGGAGACCTCAGGAGAAACTCTGGACCTCATTCTACTGTAAAAGAGCCATTAGAGAGTTTTAGGAGCCCTGGTGGTACAGTGGTTAAGTGCTCAGCTGCTAACTGAAAGGTCAGCAGTTCAAATCCACCAGCCACTCCTTGGAAAACCTATCAGGTAGTTCTGTTCTGTCCTATAGGGTTGCTATGAGTCGGAATTAATTTGATGGCAACAGGTTTGGTTTTTGGTTTTTAGAGGGTTTTAAGCAGGTTTTAAAAGGATCCCTGAGGCACATTGAAGGAGATAATGCTTGTGCCAGGCCCAGCATGATCCAGCACAAAGTAAACATGGGAGCCAGTGATGGCAAAGCAACAAGATGGGGCACAGTCAGCTCCCTGGACACCCTGAAGGGCAAGAACCCTTACATACAGAGGGGCAGGGAAGAAGTGGGCATGGATGGATAACACCTTGACAGTTTGGGAGAGAAAATTCCAAGATTGTGGGAATCAGGCCCAAGGTCACCCCAAACCAAACGCCAAACCCACTGCTGTCAATTCGATTTTGACTCATAGCGACCCCAGAGCCAATATATTCCCTCTGCCCTTAAAGCGCAAAAGGAGGAAACCAAGTCCTGCAAAACAAGGAGCCAACTCTGCTCCACCACAAGGAAGAGTCCTTTGGCCAGACTGACAGCAACACACTGGCTGAAGAAAAAATGATTTAAAAAAAATTTATAATTAAAAAAAATTGCCCAAATAATGTTTATCATTACAGAAAATGGTCATTGTAAAAATGCAGAAAGTACAAATAAACAAAAAGAAGAAAAATTTAAATTCTGAAATCCTATAACCAGAAGCTACAGTAAATAATATGCTTGGCTATATATCTATCCAGATATTTATGAATATGTAAATATCAGACCTAGACTTCTTTATGTAAATACATGTGTGTTGTACATGCTTTCTAAAAATGGCATTATTCTCTAAATTATGCTATAACCTGCTCTTTTCACTTGGTACTCATATTTATTGTGTATGCCCTCCAAGGTGAATAATTTCTAAATCCATGTTATTCTTTTAAGCGCTGCATAGTATTTCATAAATGATACACCATACTTTATTCAGCCATCCCCTATCATGGGGTATATGGGTTGTTTCTAACCTGAACAAAGAACCCTGGCAATGACCCCCCCCAGCTCCCTGACATGGTATTCAGCCACGCATGTCAGTTCTGTGCTACTCACGGCAAATTCCTCAGGAGTCACTTTCAAGACATCAAAGACAACGGCGTCATAGCTCTTGCTGGCATAGTCGCAGCTCTGGCCCTCCAGAGAGTCTGAGCTGCTGCTGCCCTGTGGAGGACAGGGAGAGATGGCACCAATCGAAAAGTCTGGCTTGGAATCACTGACTCATAAACCTCAGAACTAAGGATGCAAGAGTGACAGAATTGTACAATAATAAAAGTTTCTATGGTTTAGAACTTTACTTTGGCCACTGTGTTAAACACTTCATATGCAAAATCTCATTTAATTCTCAAAACAACCCTGTGAGTACCCACTATTATTATTCCCATTTTAGAAATAAGGAAGAAGAGGCAATGTTACTTCCCCAAGGTGTCTCAGCTGGAAAACTGAAGAGCCAGAGTTTGAACCTAGTTTTTAATCTGTCTGACTCTGAAACGCGTACCCTCAATCACTGCACTCTCACACTTCAGCTGGCGGTTTAGTGGTGGCGTGAAAAAATACAAACCACTCTTCCTTCGGGGAGAATAGGCCTTGGCATCTTAGGAGGCCTGAGGAAATCATTTGTTACGTTATGCCTTTTAAACATTACCCGGGTTCACCTTTTCTTTTCTACTTGAAGTCAAGGCAGGAAATTGTTATACAAAATGTAAAACTCACGCGGCTTATTTCATGTACAGGCAGCCTGGAATTCAAAGACTGTTAGGTGATGAGGTGAGAGGTAGCAAACTGGCTTTGGAGACGGGCATGAAAGTTATATTTAGTAGACTCCCTTGTGTTAAGAAGAACATTATGAGTCTTGCATGTAAAGAAAGGGTTTCCCATAAAAGAACAAGTTAAAACTCCCCAAATGTGGCTGGTTTCATGAAACCTAACACTGCGGGGATCCCAGAAGGTTGAACATACCTTCTCTTCAATTTTATTTAATTTCATCAAACTCTTACTTTTGTGAACCAATGGTGCTTGCCACCCAAAAATTGTGCCCTGTTCATAAATAGTTTTATTCGTCTCAACTCACGAAGAGGGATTTTGTGGTTTTTATTAACCTCAACATTTTGGACCAGGATTTAGAGAATATGCTTTTATTAATTCCTCTTTATTTCACTCTTTCCAAAAAGGCTATATCTGGAAAATCCTTGCAATCTTACTGGAAATGAGGGTACTTTTAGGCCAGTGAGGGAAACCAATAGTCAACAACTGAAAATCTGAGGTTAAAAAGATGAACGGGAACTTAAACCTGTAATTTCAATTAGCGTATATCATTAAAAGGTTTTACAAATGAGTCTGCTAGACCAAAAATGTTTAAGATGATCTTAAGCAATACATCACAGTGGTTAAAAGCTCCGAAGTCAGATAGGCCTGGTTAAAATGTCAGCTCCATACCAGTCGCTGTCTGACCTCAGGCAAGTTACTTCATTTTATGGAGTCTCAGTTATTACTACCTGTAAAATGTTGACATTAAAATCTACTTCCTAGCATTGTGGTATGGGTTACATAAAATGAAGGCTATAAGGCAGCTGGCAGAATCCCCCATTGTAGGAGATGTAGATTCAGGAGGCCTGGGGTGGGCTCAGGAATGCCTATTTAGAAGTTCCACCGTGACAAGACTTTCTCCAGAAAAGAATCGCTACTTTAAACTTTTGAAAAGTAATAAAAGACTAATCTTAAAGGCTTCTGGAATTGGCAGTCTATTCTACCTTCCCATCTTTATACACAGACCCTAAGTAGAAGATTATTTATCAATCATTCTGCACCTCTGTACCCACCTTCCAGGAAGCAGGCTAAATTAGGGTCACAGGGCTGATTTTCCTCAGGGACAGTGAAGTGTGTGGTTGGAGACACCAGCTGGAAAGTCAGAGAGGGCTAGCTTTGAATCCCCACCTGCCCCAGACTCGCTGTGTGATTTGGGGCCAGTTTATTCACCTCTCTACGGCTTAGTTTTCTCAACTATAAAACGAGGGGAGGGAGTAAAACAATAGTACATGCTTGATGGGGTTATCATGCAATTAAATGAGATAATGCCTAAGGAACATGCAAAAAAAAACTGCCTGATATATACCAAAAACCCATTGCCGTGGAGTTGATTCCAACTCATAGCAACCCTACAGAACAGGGTAGAACTGCCCCATAGGGTTTCCACGGCTGTGACCTTTAAGAGAGCAGACTGCCACATCTTTCTCCCACGGAGCGGCTGGTGGGTTTGAACTACCAACGTTTTGATTAGCAGCTGAGTGCTTTAATCACTGCACCACCAGACCCTGGCATATAAAGTAAGCACTAAATTATGGGTGTGTATATATGTTTTTCTTTATACATGTAAATGTGTTATTCAGTTACCAAAATTTACTGAGCCCTTAAATTATACATGTATTCAACAAATATTTATTGACTATATACCATGTGCCAGATACATGCATATATAGATATGGATATACAAATACAGATTTATATACACAAGTAAGTACATATATACACGTTTGTATATATATGTATATACACAGCCACATACTTACATATACACACATTCATGTATGTATATATTCACACACACATAGATCAGAGAAAAAAGAAGTTTTACTTTAGAAGAGTGTAAACTGTAGATGGAAACAGAAGTCCAATTCCTTAGGAAGGAAGGGAATTCTGATCTTATAACTGTCTTAGTTATTATCTTAGTTATCTAGTGTTGCTACAACAGAAATACCACAAGTAGATGGCTTCAACAAATAGCAAGTTTATTCTCTCACAATCTAGTAGGCTAGAAGTCCAAATTGAGAGTGTGAGTTCCAGGGGAAGGCTTCCTCTCTGTCAGTTCTGAAGGAAAGTCCTTGTCATCAATCTTCCTCTGTACTAGGAACTTCTCAGCAGGTGCCCTGGGTCCAAAGGATGTGTTCTTCTCCTGGCACTACTTTCTTGATGGTATGAGGTTCCCCTGACTCTCTGCTCACTCCTCTCTTTTATATCTCAAAACAGATTGACTTAAAACTCAATCTAATCTCATGGATTGAGTCCTGCCTCATTAACATAACTGCCACTAATCTCACCTCACTAACATCATAAGAGATAGGATTTACAACACATCAGAATAACACATCAGATGACAAATGGTGTGGACAATCACTCAACACTGGAAATCATGGCCTAGCCAAGTTGATAGATATTTTGGGGGGACGCAATTCAATTTATGATAGTTATCTAGTGGTGTTATAACAGAAACACCATTAGTGAGTGGTTTTAACAGCTTATTCTCTCACAGTTTAGGAGGCTACAGTCTGAATTCAAGGCACCAGCTCCCAGGAAGGCATTCCCTCTCTGATGGCTATGGGGAAAAGTCCTTGTAATCAATCTTCCTGTGGTCTATGAGCTTCTCAGCACAAGGACCCTGGGTCCAAAGGATGCACCCCACTCCTGGTGCTTTTTTCATGTGGTATGAGGTCCCTCTCCTCTCTGCTCAGTTCTCTCTTTTATATCTCAAAAGAGAGTGACTCAAAATACAACCTAATCCTATGGATTGAGTCCTGCCTCATTAACATAACTGTCTCTAATTCTGCCTCGTTAACATCATAGTGGTTAGGATTTACAACACATAGGAAAACTACATTTGATCACAAAATGGTGGACAATCACATATTACTGGGAATCACCAGTTAGCCAAGTTTATACATATTTGGGGTAGGGGGGACACAATTCAATCCATGGCAGTAACTTTGCAGTAACATCACACTGCACCTGCCCCAAACACCCACATTCATACAAGGGAATTTGTCTAATCAAAAGTTGTTTTAAATACAGATTTAAGAAGCCCAGGCAACATCATTCAACTTGGCCACCCACAAGCTTGCTGGTGATGAGAGAGGACTTTCTCTGGGGCAATGAAAAAGATGATGATGGTGATGATGATAATGAAATAGCAACTTTATTTAAACCTGTATTGGTACCATCAGGGAATTTTAAGACACCCAGAAGTCTGGTTTCAAGATCAATGATCAAAATAGGGAATTTTTTTAAAGGTTTACAAGAAACTAATTGGTTCCTATGAAACTCTGGCTTGTCACATAGGATCATTTCAAAAACCTAGCTTGACTATGAGGGCCTTGTGAGCTCAGAACAGTGTACTGCCTTGCCAGTTTGCCACAGGGACCAGGCATTACACATTTGACACAGTGGCAATCCTGGGCCTCAGATAACACCCGCCCCTCCTGCATGCCTCTGTTCCATTACTTAGCTTGGAAATCAGATTCCCAAGCCCCTGTAGCAGGGGCCCTAGCCCAGGCCACTCTCAGACCACCAGTCCTTACAGTCATTTCCTACTGAGCAAGGTAAATAAGAACAGAGAGCCAGTTGGAATAGCTTCTGTCTGACTTCATTCCGGAATGTGTGACTTATTTATAATCAGCAGTGGCTTTTCCTGGGAAAGGTCTGATCCCTTCTTGCCACCAAAATGGAATGTGGTGCTTTCTACAACTGGACAGGCCAGGTATTTGTTTTTCTTTGACGAGAACTTCAGAAAACATACTGATCCTCAGGGCTGACTCCCTCCCAAATCTCACGCCCGGCATGGCCGGGGCCTTGGGAGTGCTAAGAATGGTGGTATTCATGGAGCCCTGCAGCCCTGCTGTCCATGGCTCAGCTGCAGCCTCAATCAGCTGAAAGGACCCTCCCCCCTCACTGTCCCAATCCTTGCAGCTTTTATACCTGTGGAGTGGCAGAGGTGACCAACACGCTAGCCATCAGACCATTCCTCTTGTACATAGTCTCCGGGCCACAGGGAGCTTCAGGGCAGCCTCTGCTGGTGACATAACCTGTCTGGAGAAGTCCTGCAAGGCAAAGGGGCTCATAAAAACCAGATTTCAAAACCAACTTAATCCCACCCCCAGAAAAAAGCCAAGCTGGACTTGAGCAGATTACCCCAGAGGAGAACTTTAAAAGAAAGGTTAAAAACTGGTGGTCTTCAGAATAAATATGGCCCACAGATGTCTTTTGGGCTCATACAGAGTTTTAATTTTTTTTAATAATTACTAACATTTAAAAATTCGAAGACTTCACATAGAATTCTGGATCTCTGGCTTTTCTCAAAAATAAAAATGCCTGGCAATATTGGGTCCACATTCCTGCCTGATAACCATCAGCTGGGCTGAGCAGCAGCTGCCCCTTTTTACAGGAGCAAGAGCTTTCAGTCCCACTGGCCCGTGCAACCATTCCAGTACATGCCTGGCCCCTGCAGGTACCAGAGTTTGTGACTTCTGTTTTAAAAGGAAGACAGGTAAGGAAGACAACTGATTCTACTGTGTTTCCCTGTGCACCATACCGCTTCATCATCATAACAACATTGATAATAGCTAACACCCATAAAGTACTCACCATATGTCACATGCTTTACATACATTAACTCATTCTAACTCTCACAACAATCCTGAGATAGGTCCCATTATTGCATCCATACTACATGTGAGAAAACTGAGATACAGAGAGGTTAAGTAACTCATGCTTTGGCGTCTTTGCTTACCATCCCGTCACCCTTTAAGAGCCTGCTCAAGTGTCACTTCTTCTTATTACACCTGAGCTACCCAAAGCAGAGTCAGTTACTCTCAGGCCAATGTGTACATACCTCTACTAGACCACTTATCACATCATTGCACATTAAAGAACTATAGTCACTGACAGCTTTTTAGTAAGAAAGTGACGAGGAGAATAGGGATAATATAATGGAAGAAGGGAAAACCTGGGCAATAATACCAATTCGAAGGGAACTGTAATTATCCATGCAAGTGACACGGAGGGTCCTCTGAGCTAAGATTGTAGCAGTGAAATCAAAGAGAAGGAGACATACTGAGAGAGTGTAAGGACTGAGATTTAATAGAAATTCATGAGGGGTGAGGGACAAGAACAAGCTGAGGATGAATTACCAGAAGGATAGTGTGTCCTTTATCAAGGAAAGAAGTAGAGGGGTATGGTAGATTCATGGGAAAAGATGATTAACTTGGGACATGTTGAGTCTGTGGTGCCCATGAGAAAACCAACCCTGGAGAGCAATATCTAGCCCAAAAGTTCCCTGACAAAGATGGTTTGGTGGCACATGAGAAAAAAAGAGCGTCAGCCCAATCTTGAATTTATCTATAACCCTCCACACCCCTCAGCGACAGGGCCCAATCACAGAGCAGTGTCCCGTCAAAAAAACCGAGTTCAGTAACCAAAAAGGAATGTCGAAACAACCCAGGCTCTTTCCTTGCATGTCCCCAAAATGGCCAATGGCTGTTCCTTCACCCTTCACAACTGCTCCCATACCGCCCTCTTCAGCTGTCTCCTCCATCAGCTCTAGCCTGTGAGCCTTCTACCTTCCTTCCTTTTCCAAAACACTCAAAATAAAAAAAACCTTGTCTGAGCTATAAAAGACATTTGGAGGCAAGTGGGGCTATCTGAATATGAATATTAGATGATATCATTTAATTACTCCTAGTTTTTTTAGGTGTGATAATGATTTGGTGGTTAAATAGAACAGGTCCTTATCCTCAGGTGATGCATGCAACTTACCTTCAAATGGTTCAGCACAATACACACAAACAGCTAAAGCAAATACGTCCAAGTGTTAATAATTACTGAATCTAGATAAGAGGGTATATAATAGCTCACTGTACTGCTCTTTTTTTTCTGAATGCTTGGTAATTTTCATAATAAAAATAGCAAAAAGAAAAAGAGTGGACAGTTAAGGCAAGACCCTCCTCAGAGGAAAAACTGAGCTGGAGAAGCCAAAATCCTCTTTCTTGAGCTAGGAGACGGAACAGACTGAGCACACCCATTTGTTCATCACATTTGGTCTAGCAAACAAAGTCACGTGGGGCATACGAATCCCATGGCTACTGCACTTCTAAAAGCCACACGGGACTTGAATAGATTTTTCACAAAAGAATACATATGAATGGCTAATAAGGGAAATGTCATCAGGTAAATATAAATCAAAACCACATTGAAATACCACTTTACCCCCACTGGGATGGCTAGAACCTAAAAAGACAGCATCAACTGTTGACAAGGATGTGGAGAAATGAAACCCTCACACATTGCTGGGTGGAATATAAAATGATGCAGCTGCTTTGGAAAAGAGTTTTGCAGTTTCTTAAAAAGTTAAAGTCATCATGCAACCCACCAATTCCATTCCTAGGCATCTACCTTGTTGTTGCTGTTAGGTGCCATCCAGTCAGTTCCGACTCACAGCGACCCCATGTACAACACAACAAAACACTGCCCGGTCCTGCACCACCCTCACAATTGTTGCTACGTTTGAGCCCACTGTTACAGTCACTGTGTCAATCCATCTTATTGAGGGTCTTCCTCTTTTTCACCAACCCTCTAACAAACATGACGTCCTTCTCCAAGGACTGGTCCCTCCTGACGACACGTCTAAAGTATGAGATGTACTCTTGCCATCCTTGCTTCTAAAGAACATTCTGGCTGTGCTTCTTCCAAAACAGATTTGTTCATTCTTTTGGCAATCCATGGTGTATTGAATATTCTTCGCCAACACCATAACTCAAAGGTGTCAATTCTTCTTCAATCTTCCTTATTCATTGTCCAGGTTTCGCACGCATACAAGGCAAATGAAAATACCATAGCTTGGGTCAGGCACACTTTAGTCTTCAAGGTGACATCTTTGATTTTTAACACCTTAAAGTGATTTTCGGCAGCTTTGCCCAATGCAGTACATCGTTTGATTTCTTGACTGCTGCCTCCATGAGGGTTGACTGTGGGTCCAAATAAAATTAAATCCTTGACAACTTCAATCTTTTCTTCATTTATCATGATGTGCTTATTGGTCCAGTTGTGGGGATTTTTGTTTCCTTTATGTTGAGGTGTAATCCATACTGAAGGCTGTGGTCTTTGATCTTCATTAGTAAGTGCTTCAAGTCCTCTTCACTTCCAGCAAGCAGGGTTGCATCATCCGCATAATGCAGGTTGTTAATGAGTCTTCCTCCGATCCTGATGCCCTCTTCTTCTTCATCTAGTCCAGCTTCTTGGATTATTTGCTCAGCATACAGACTGAATAAGTATGGTGAAAGGATACAACCCTGACGCACATCTTTCTTGACTTTAAACCATACAGTATACCCTTGTTCTGTTCAAATAACTGCCTCTTGATCTACGTACAGGTTCCTCATGAGTACAATTAAGTGTTCTGGAATTCCTACTCCTCGAAATGTTATCCATAACTTGTTATGATCCACACAGAGTAATGCCTTTCCACAGTCAAGAAAACACAGGTAAACATCCTTCTGGTATTCTCTGCTTTCAGCCAGTATCCATCTGACATTAGCAACGATATCCTTGGTTCTACGTCCTCGTCTAAATCCGGCTTGAACTTCTGGCAGTTCCCTGTCGATATACTGCTGCAGCTGCTTTTGAATGATCTTCAGCAAAATCTTACTTATATGTGATATTAATGATATTGTTGGATAATTTCCGCATTCAGCAGGCTCACCTTTCTTGGGAATAGGTATAAACATGGATCTCTTCCAGTTGGTTGGCCAGGTAGCTGTCTTCCAATTTTCTTGGCATAGATGAGTGATCACTACCAGCATTGCACCCATTTGTGGCAACAACTCAATTCGTATTCTGTCAACTCCTGAAGCCTTTATTTTTTGCCAATGCCTCCAGTGCAACTTGGACCTCTTTCTTCAGTACCATCAGTTCTTGCTTATACGCTACCTCCTGAAATGGCTGAACACTGACAAATTCTTTTTGGTACAGTGACTCTGTATATTCCTTCCATCTTCTTTTGATGGTTCCTGAGTTGTACAATTTTTTGCCCATAGAATCTTTCAATATTCCAACTTCAGGCTTGAATATTTTCTTCAGCTATTTCAGCTTCAGAAATGCCAAGCGTGTTCTTCCCTTCTGGTTTTCTAACTCCAGGTCTTTGCATATTTCATTGTAATATTTAACTTTGTCTTCTGGAGCTGCCCTTTGAAATCTTCTGTTCAGCTCTTTCTTTTACTTTATCATTTCGTCCTTTAGCTTTAGCTACACTACGTTCAACAGCAAGTTTCAGAGTCCATTCTGATATCCATTTTGGTCTCTCTCTCTTTTTTTTTCCCATCTTTTTAATGGCCTTTGGCTCTCCTCATGTACTACTCAGCAATAAAAAGAAATGAAATAGTTCCACGCTACAACATGGATGAATCTCAAAATCATTACCCGATGTTCATAAAGCCAGATGCAGAAGACTGTATTGTACGATTCCATTTTTAAGAAACGCCTGAAAAGGCAAATTTATAGAGATAAAAAGCACATCAGTGGTGGGCTGGGGCAGCAGCAGGGATTAACTGCAAATGGTCACCAGGGAACTGTTTGGGGAGATAGAAATGTTCTGAAACTGGATCATGGTGACACTTGCACAGCTCTATAAATTACGAAACATCATATAATCACACACTTACAACGGGTGAATTTTATGGCATACAAATTATACCCAATAAAAAAGCAGCCTCCAGGTTTGTTTCACAATGGTGATCTGAATTCATGTGCTTAACTCCCCTCCCATATTCCCTTTGAAACAATCAACAAAATATTAAAATACCAAAAATAAATTGTGCTCACATATGAAAACAGGGAAGGTTTAATAGGCAAAAAAAAAAAAAACTTTACTATTAATAACTAAAAAACTTTGAGTCATTTCCAGTACAGAAGAGATTGTACTAAGGGGAGAAGAACCAGCCCCTGAAGCACATGTAAAGGAAAGGCCTCCTGGGAACTGAGTGGAAGGAACCCCCCAGGATAAACCCCCGTGAAAAACCCGAAGTCTTCAAAGTGGCCACCCAAAAACAGAGACTGAAAGTAAGTCCAGCTGAAGAGTTCAAAGGCAGAGTGAAGGCTGCGCCAAACTACTAGGGCTGTCTCAAACCAGACTAAATCAGCTCAACCGGATTGGGAGTCTGGGACCAACTCAGTCAGTCTGTTCTGTGCCAGAACAAACCAGCCTGACTGAACAGAATCTGTACAGATTAGTTCAAACTAGATTAAACTCGCTAAAACCAAGCCTAACAGAGTGTCATCATGGGAAGAGTAGGGTGGGGGATAGAGGAGGAACTGCCAGTTCGATCCTCTTTGAGAGGATCCAACCTGCTCTGGTTCAAGGCTGAGGTAAGCTCTGCTCCTGTCTGAGTTGGCCTAGCACTCTGTGGATTGAGCCCAGACGTGCAGCCCAATCTGCTCAGCCTGGTTCATACGAGAGACTCTGACTCTCCCTACTTGCCTGACAACTGTAAATTCCTGAGTCATGCAGGCTTTAGTACAGGTGGTATGGTTCTCAGACTGGCCATCAGCTCAATTCCCGCTTCCCATCTGAAGGATGCCTCCAACTCTGCCCATTCTGCTAGAATCAATTGGTGATGCCCTTAGATGTTCCCTGTCCGCATACCAGTGATAACAGTGACTGAAGATGTAATGTGAGACTCTGGGTGAAGTGTTACATTTTTAGCTCATTTAATCTTCACAACAACCGCATGAGGTAGGGACTATTCTAATTCCCAGGAAACTGAGGCACAGAGAGGTACTATAACTTACTGCAAGTTAAGTGGCAGGACTGGGGGTTCAAACTCTGGTCAGTCAACATCAGGGCCTGGCTCTTACCCACTCCTGGACACAGCCTCCTCGAAGAGCCCAGGGGAGGGCTGGATGAGAAAATGCATGTGAAACGCTCTGTCCAGGCCAGACACAGAGCAAGCACAATCAAGGTTATTGGTTACTATTAGTGTTAATCTAATTTTACAACGCGCTATTCATATATACCTATTCTTTTTCCTGAAACAAACAAAAAAAAATTGAATTAAGTTTTAAAGAAAAACCAGTGTCATATTTTACGAAGCCAGGGGCCTCCACTGCTGGGAAGGAGATGCCTACCTGTGGGCTCCAGGCCCTAGGGGAGTCCAGAGCTCCTCCTCCAAGGGGTCTGACCTGCTCCCCCCTCACTGTGACCCCAGCCCACCTAGAGGCAAGTATGACAGCTGCAGCATCTTACTCATTATGCTTAGGCTGGAAAGAAAGACAACGTTTGTTTCCGATCTGACTCCTGCATGTCTCGCCACTGAAAAAACAGTCTAATTTATGGGTAGCAACTCTCAGACAAGTGATATTTCACATGCTAAGAAATAACAGGCCCAAGCAAAACGAAGCATCCTTTCCAGGGACCAGAGAAACCCCTACCCATCCACCTGTGGTTCCCAACTCCCGCAGCAGGGATCAGACTCCCATGTAGGAGTCCTGCCCAGCTCAGGCCCCTCCCTGAGAATCACTTTCCAACCCCATGGAAAAATCCCTGAAGGTAAAGGACAGTGGCTGCCAAGCCAGACAGACTGGACCAAGGGGACTACCTGATTCTCCTGGAAATACAGGACCCAGAGATACTAGTCTCTGCTGGTCAACCACACTGAAGTGCTACAGCCTCAGAAGCAGACGGTGGCCAAATCCTGCCATTTCAAGAACAGTCTTGTCTCAGGGGAGAGAGCAGGAGAAAGCAGATGCCTATGTCTGAAAGAAAGAGCAGTGACCCTGGTTCCCATCCTTCAGAGCCCATGGGATGCCCCGGGCCCCGGTAATAAATGCCTCTTTTTTGGTTTCAGGTAGTTAGAATAGGTTTCTAAAAGGCCTTAACTAAGGCTATTTCCTAAATACTAAGTTCATGCCAAGCTACAGGAAACCTGACCCCTAAAACACAGGTGGCTCACTCAGAAGAGGGAAGATACGCACCACTTACTCATTCATTTACTTAGCTCCTACCACATGCTAGGCATTGTTCTAGCCAGAAATTCTTAACCATTTTTGTTCCTTGGATCCTTTGCGCAATCTCATAGAGCCTACGGGCCCCTTCTCAAAGAAATGTTTTTAAATGGATAAAATTAAATTATACAGCAAGCCAATTCATACAGGATTACCCAGGAAACCAATTATATTAAAATATAGTTATCAAAATATATTAAAAAAACAATTCATATGTAGTAATTTGTATTTTTTCAAGTAAAGAAATACATGAATATTTATTTATTACTGCATTAAATAACAAGACCTATTGGTGAGTCTAATAACTATCATGATTCAAAGTAGTTATGAGAATAAATACTCTGAGATACCCACAATAACTGTTTTACTGTATGAAAACATCTGTGATTTCTATTGGTGACAAGGTCCCAGGTACTGTTAACATTGCTGTGATTTGTTACTGACATTAATAACCGAGCAAATACTAAATTTCAGTTAGAAATTAATAAAAGATCCCTTTGACTACTGTGTGTAGTACTGGACTGGATAGGACAAAAACGAAAGGTAAGAGATGGCGATGACCTGGACTACTGATGGTGGGAAGAAGGTGATGGATTTCAGAGGTGTTCTGGAGGTAATATAGACAACACTTACTGGTGGGCTGCATGCGAAGGGAGAGGAAATGAGAGGAATCAAGGATGACTCCTAAGCTTGAGACTGTTACAAATGGGTAGATTCATACCCAACAGTCACATGCTGCTCAGTACCGCATTCAGTCAATACTCATCTACTGAGCACCTCTGGTATACTAACCATGCGGATTCAGAGTTGGAGATGACATGGCCCTGCCCTCAAGAGTCCTGCAGCGTAGTGGAGGGGAGAGAACTGAATAATACTCACAGGACATTTTCTATAACAGATCGTAGGCTCACTGGTGCATAAAGAAAGAGGTGACTAATTGCTTTGAGTATCAAAAAGGACATTACTGGGAAGAGCCATCTGAGCTGGGTCTTAAAGGATGAGTGGGAGTGTTTCAAGTAAAGGGTAGGCAGAGGATAGAGAGGGCACTGTGAGCATGTGCAGAAGTACGGAGGCATGAAAGGGCATATGAGAAGCCAGTGTGCCAGGAGCAAGAGGTAGTACATTTCTCCTTCCATCTTGCCCCAGCCCATGCCCATCTAGATTAACACAGGCACTGGGGACACAGGAACAGATAAGACAGGCAGGATTCCTTGTACAGTTAATGTTTTAATCGATAGTCCAAACACTACAACCACAGCAACAACATTTTGCCTTCTGTCCACTCCTTCATCCATTCAGCAAACTCTGTAAAATTTTCCCCAAGCCCTGCTCTGTGCAGAAGAATCCATCAGTCCTTAGTCTCAAGGAGCTCACATGCAGTCTGATCACCACCACCATCAGTACAATATATTAGGCACCTACTTTGTGCCAGGCCCTGGCTAAGAGCTTTACATGCAAAACAAACGAATAAAATGAGGCTCAGAAGAGATAAATGCATCTATAACGTCAGAACACATATTTAAACACATCTGCATTGGCTACTTCCCTACTAGACAGGGAGGCAGTCTGGTATAACGGTAAGAGCATGGGATTTGGGCCCTTACTGGCTTTAAAAATCTGTGCAAATTAATCTGTACCACACCAAAAAGCCTATTCTTTCCACCCTTCTTCTGCCTCTCTCACCTCTTACACACACACACACACACACACACACACAGGCTGCTAATGCTTCCTCAGAAACCAAAACACTGCAGGAGAAAAAGCAATTCTCATGATGTAACTTCTTAAGAACGTGGCAGTTGTATCAGAACCACAGAATCCCACATCTCTTTTTTCTACTTATGACAGAACTGGTCTTGTGTGTGTGGGCTCCTGCAGAGGGAAAGGAAAATCCCATATGCAATGTTGGTTTCCTTCCAAACTTTGAAAATTCTCCTTCAACATTTCAGGTTCAGGAAACCAAGAAAATAACTTGAGACAGTCTGATGCAGACCACTGTTGAAAAGGTAGAATTAATCACTTTTTCCTAAGCTTACCGAGGTTATTTCAAAGAAAATACACAGATCCAGGAATGTTCAATTACAAGAGGGTGATTTCTTCCAAATGTCTTAGACAAGTATAGAAATGGATCCCAAACACCGTTTAAGAGCCGTTTCCTCAATGTGGGGATGTGCTGCTCTCAGTAGGCTTGGTTGCAGCTTGCTCCTCCTCCTTTCTGTGCCTTGAACAGAAGCTGCAACAAAGACAAATAGGAACGAAGCAGAGGGCCTCTGCCCACAAGCCCTCCACCAATTCTGCAGTGTACTTTATGAGCAATGAGTGTACACAGACACACATATAGACTGCATCAACCACAGCCACAGCATATGGATTTTTTTAATGGTCAGAAAGTTTCCCATCAGAGTAACCATCACCCTGGGGCTGGCCCACCTGCCAACAGCTCAAGAAAGACCCCCTCTGTGAGGACGGCAATGCTGTTATCTCTACTTTCTCCTGACCCTCTCCAAACTCTCCAAACCTCCTTTCCTGGCAAGCACCAATGTCTGGCGGCTTTCAAAGAGAGGCCCTGGCCACGTAAGCACTTGTCAGACTTGAAATGCCATCACTCACTGCTGTGTTTACTGGCTCCCTCCTCCACTGCATTCAAACCGCCCCTCCAGATGTTCAACATCCAAAATCTTGCCTCCTCGCTGAAGGAGAAATGATGTGCTGAGGAGGGTTAGATGGCTAAGGAGGCACCACTGTGTCCAAAATGCCACGTGTGGCTGTGCCTCTGTGGAGGGCAGAAATCAGCAGAGCTTGGGAGAGGGGGCTGATCTGGGGACAGACTGAAGGTCATCTGTACCGATATCACAAAAAAAGATAAAAATTCTAAAACTGAGCAAACAAAGAAAAAGGCTAAGAAGGGCACTTTCTTGGGGGAAAGCAAACAACTACATTATGGAGTTGAAGGAGGGACCAGCACAAGAAGATCAGCTAGAACTTCCCCATCCTCCACACAAACACTTGTATTCTACTCTTGCAACCAAAGGGCTCCCCCTTCACAAACAAGGCTGAGAAAAGAAGTGAAGGAAGAAAAAATCATCACCTGCAGCCACTACCTGGTGAGTGAGACCTGATTTTTTTCCACAGGAAGGGGGGATGACTTTAGGAAAATGGGAGGGAAGCCTGGGATCACTTGTGGGGACGGCCTTAACAGGAGCTCCATGCAGGAAGTGGGGGAACAAGGGAAAAAAGAAAATGAGGGTGGTCGATCCAGTACATCCCAGACACCTGTGAAGGCCCTGGGACCATCCTCATGGGGATTGCTCCCACTCTGGAAGCCTGGGTGGTGAGTGACACTTCACTCTTCGTATACTAGGGATCACAGTAGCCAGGCCATCTTCCCAACTCTGTACAGCTCTCAACAGCTACTTAATCTTTATCCAGGTCCAGAGAACATTTGCTTTGAGGAAAAGCAGGCAAAGTTATCTGGAACCAGAAGGGAAGGAAGACTGCCCCACCCTGGGCAGCCATCAGCAGGGATAACCACTCTCTGTAGAACACGGTCGTACCTCACCACCTCCACTACTCTGAGCTAAGCCACCATCATCTCCTGTCTGTACAGCTGTGACGACCTCCTAAGCAGTCACCTGCTTGCACTCTTGCCACCTTATGGTGTACTCTTCGCAGAGTGATCCTTTTAAAACATAAATCAAAAACTCACAGGCCTATATGCCAAAAAGGGTGAATTTTACTGTATGTAAAGCATACCTACCTGGAAGAAAACAGGCTGCATCCCAGATCTTCCTCTCCCCAGAGGGATGCCACAGAAATACCCTGAGCCATAAAGGAAGATGATGCCTGCCCTGGGCAGTGACTTTTTATATGGAAGCAGACAGTGGAAAGACTAGAAAGAATTCAGTCAACAGTTTAAGATACTGCAGAGCCATTCAGAATGGAAGCGAAAACAGGCTCTGGGACCTAATGGCTAGAGTGTCCTGGGTGTACTGTCAGGAAAAGCCCATAGGGATAAGAAGCTTCTACAGATAAGAATGCTCTCCAGAAAAAGGACAGCAAGAGATGAGAGTGGCAAATTAAGGATAGGGTTTTTCCAGGGACTAGGGGAGACTCCTAAGCATGTTCTCAGGCTCAAAATAAGGAATTAGTGAAGGGAAAAATATTAATGAGAAATGCAAGAGAAAGAAGGGATACCTGACTAAGCAAGTCTCAGAAAAGCCAGCAAGGGGGGCACTGTGTTATCTGCTTCCTCTGCAACTGGAGAGACAAGAATGGTGGCTGGCACCTCAGCAAGGGCAGCACCTGGGAGAGTCCCCCTGGGCTGCCTCCTGTGGGCCTGAGAACCTTCTCTCCACAGGGAGTGCCAGCCAGCCCTATAAACAATACCTGGAGGGTTCGATGAGGTCTCTCAGGTAACATGATTTTATTCTTTAAGTACATTAAACAGAATCACAAAAACCAGAATGTAAATTTCATCCACTGAGGCTCTGATGTGATCTTCTGTTTTCCTCCATGCTAAGGTACTGGTGAAGTCAGTATTGCTAAGAATAAGGGTTCCCTTTATCCCCATCTGGGTTTGTCTTCTTATGTTGCAAAGTTCTGCTTCTCCTAGTCCATTTGCCCAGCTGTTCCTGTTCCCACTGGTCTGCTACTTTGGATCAAGGCTCTTACTGCCCCATGAGAAACACAGGCATCTCTCATGACTCAAGACTCCCATGCTGTCATCTGCTCTGGGGATGACGCCTCTCTCCACAGCTCAGAGCTTCCACTCCCTTCTCTGATCTGAGAAGCAACAGCAATCTGAGAACTCTCTGTCTGAACCAAGGTGATGGAAGATGTATTATATTTGTGTTGGGTATCCAAGTCTTGACTGGGGATCAAAGACCTAAACTTGAGCTAAAAGTATAAAACTCTTAAAAGAAAATATAGGTATAAATCTTTGTGATCTTGGATTAGGCAGTGGTTTCTTAGATAACGACACCAAAAGCACAAGCAAGCAAAGGGCAAAGAGCTTGAGTAGACATTTCTCCAAAGACGACATATAAACAGCCAGCAAGCACAGGAAAAGATGCTCAACATCATTAGTCATCAGGAAAATACAAATCAAAACCACAATGAGAAACCACTTCACACCCACTAGGATGGCTACAATCCAAAAGACAGACAATATGGCCATCTAAAGAACATCTATTGGTTCCATCACGTTTGGAGCAAAGGAGAATGAAGAAAGCCAAAGACAAAAGGAAAATATTAATCCAAAGGACTAATGAACCACAGCCTCCAACAGCCTGAGCCCAGAATAACTAGATGGTGCCCAGCTACCACCACCAACTGCTCTGACAGGGATCACAACAGAGGGTCCCAACCAGAGCAGGAGAAAAATATAGAACAAAATTCAAATTCATAAAAAAAAGACCAAACTTACTGGTCGACAGAGACTGACGGAACCCCTGAGACTACAGCCCCTGCTAACTTGGAACTGAAGCCACTCCTGAAGTCCACCTTTCAGCCAAAGACTAGACCCAAACCCAAAACCAAACCCAGTGCCATCGAGTCGATTCTGACTCATAGCGACCCTATAGGACAACGTAGAATTGCCCCATAGAGTTTCCAAGGAGCTCCTGGCAGATTTCAATTGCTGACCCTTTGGTTAGCAGCTGCAGCACATAACCACTACACCACCGGGGTTTCCTAAAGACTAGACAGGCCTAAAAAATAAACAACACATATAAGGAATGTGCTTCTTGGTTCAATCAAGTATACGAGACCAAATGAGCAATACCTGCCCAAAACCAAAGATGAAAACGCAGAAGGGGACAGGAAAACTGGATGAATGGACACGGGGAACCCGGGGAATAAAGGGAAAAGGGAGAGGATGCTGACACATTGTGGGGATTGCAGCCAAGTCACGAAACAATTTGTGTATAAATTTTTGAATGAGAAAATAATCTCCATTGTAAACTTTCACCTCAAACATAATAAAATTAAAAAAAAAAAAAAAGAATAAGAAACGTAATTTCCAGAGACTCTTAATTACGTGCTTAATGTCAAACATTCCAGCAAAGGACAGTCCTCATAAGTCAGAATTTAAGAGCTGTCTGCTGAGGGGGAAGGGCAGATGGTGAGAATAAGTCACTTTCTATATTCTACTGGGCTTTTAATTTTAAAAATATGTAATACTTCTATAACAAAAACTCATGAAAAACAAGACAATAACAAATGCTGACAAGAATGTGAAGAAATTGGAACCCTCCTACACCATTGGTGGGAATGCAAAATGGTACAGCCACATTGGAAAGCAGTTTGGTACATTCTCAAAAAGTTAACAGACACAATGAGATACCATCTCACTCTGACATTACTGGCACAAAGCAAAAAAACAGAAAATAATAAATGTTGGAGAGACTGTGGGGAGTTTGGAACTCTTATGCACTGCTGGAGGAAATGCAAAACGGTACAACCATTTTGGAAAACGATATGGCACTTCCTTAAAAAGCTAGAAGCAGAAATACCGTATGATCCAGCAATCCCACTCCTAGAAATATACTCTAGAGAAATAAGACCCATCACACAAATAGACATGTGCACACCCATGTTCACTGCAGCATCGTTCACAATAGGGAAAAGATGGAAACAACCTAGGTGCCCATCATCAGATGAGTGGATAAACAAACGTCGGTACATATGCACAATGGAGTATTAGGCAATGATAAAAAAAACAATGAGTCTGTGAAGCATCTCACAACATGGACGAATCTGGAGGGTGTTAGGCTGAGTGAAATAAATCATCACAAAAGGACAAATATTACATGAGGTTGCTGTTATGAAAACTCATGAAAAGGTTTATACATAAAAAGAAACAATCTTTGATGGTTACGAGGGAGGGGAGGGGTGGGAACGGAAAAACACTAAATAGACAATAGGTAAGTAGTAACTTTGGTGAAGGTAAGACAGTACACAATACTGGGGAATCCAGCACAACTTGTCCAAGGCAAGGTCATGAAGCTCCATAGACACATCCAAATTCCCTGAGAGACCAAATTACTGGGCTGAGGGCTGTGGGAACCATGGTCTTGGGGAACATCTAGCTCAGCTGGCATAATAGTTTATAAAGAAAACGGTCTACATTCTACTTTGGTGAGTAGCGTCTGGAGTCTTAAAAGCTTGCGAGTGACCATCTAAGATGCTTACTCCACTGGTCTCACCCCGTCTGGAGCAAGGGAGAAGGAAGAAAACCAAAGACACAAAGGAAAGATTAGTCCAAGGGACTACTGGACCACAACTACGACAGCCTCCACCAGACTGAATCCAGCACAACTAGATGGTGCCCACTACCACTACCGACTGCTCTGACAGGGATCACAATAGAAGGTCCCAGACAGAGCTGGAGAAAAATGCAGAACAAAATTCTAACTCACAGAAAAATAAAAGACCATACTTACTGGTCTGACAGTGACTGGAGAAACCCTAAGAGTATGGCCCCTGGACACCCTTATAGCTCAGTAATGAAGTTACACCTGAGGTTCACCCTTCAGCCAAAGATTAGACAGGCCCATAAAACAAAACGAGACTAAATGAGCACACCAGCCCAGGGGCAGGGATGAGAAAGCAGGAGGGGACAGGAAAGCTAGTAATGGGGAACCCAAGGTCGAGAAAGAGTGTTGACATGCCCTGGGTTTGGCAACCAATGTCACAAAACAATGTGTATTGTTTAGTGAGAAACTAGCTTGCTCTGTAAACCATCAAAAGAGTTTTTCAAAAAAATTTTTAAGTTAACAGTTACCATGTAACTCAGCAATTCCACTCCTAGATATATACTGTTGTTAGGTGCTGTCGAGTCAGTTCTGACTCATAGTGACCTTACGCACAACAGAACGAAACCCTGCCCGGTCCTCCATCATCTTCACAATCGTTGTTATGCCTGAGCCCATTGTTGAAGATGTCTCCACACAAAACTTGTAAAGAGATGTTCAATCAGCATTATTCATAACGGCCAAAAGGTAGAAACAACCCAAATGTTCATCAACTGATGAATGGATAAACAAAATATAGTGTATCTATAGAATGAAATATTATCAGCCATAAAAAAGGAATGAAGTACTGACTCATGCTACAATACAGATGAACCTTGGAAATATTGTGCTAAATGAAAGAAGATGGACATAAAAGGCCACACATTACATGATTCCATTTATATGAAATGTACAGGAGAGGCAAATCCACAGAAATAGAAAAGAGATTAGTGGTTGTTGCCAGGGGCCAGGGAGAGGAAGGAATAGGGTGATAAAATTGTTCTGGAAATAGTAGAGATAGTTGCACAACCTTGTGAGTATACTAAAAACCACTGACTGTATAAAGGGATGAATTTTACAATATATAAATTATACCTCAATTAAAAAACAAGAGAAAAAAGAATAGTTATGGTCATGAACAGGACAGAAAAGAATAAATAGGCTGAGGATTAGATGAGACTAAAGAGACTCAACAACTAAACAAAATTGAGGGATCCTGGAATAGAAAAGGGACATTAGGGAAAAAAATTGGTGAAATTTGAAAAACGCCTATAGTTAATAGTATCGTACCTATAGTTTACAGTATTGTATTTGTGTTAGTGTACCTACATTAATTTGATAACTGTACTATGGTTATGTGAGCTACCAACAATGAGAAGCTGGGTGAAAGATATAAGTGAACACTCTGTACTATTTGCAATTTTTTGTAAATCTAAAATTATTTCAAAATAAAAAGACAAAACATATTTAAAAAGGGATTCTGCATCTCACATCCCACGCACTCCCCACACATACTCTTTACAACCAGGCCTAAAAACAGCTGCCTTGACATTTCCTGTGCAAAACCATTATTTAAGGGTTACAGCTCTGGGGTGCTGGTTCAGGTACTTTATGCCTGTTAGGTGTAGGATAAACATACACCGTTTAAGATGGACAGTGGATGGGGTGGGAAACAGCTCAACCTAAGCAGCAGAGGATCCCTCCCTACTTTTCTCCCCCTCTCTCCTAGTCCCTGCAGAGGTCAGAGAATTATTGACCTGACTAGTAACAGTTTAGGACACAGATTAGGCCACATTCATTAGCAGAAGTGTCACAGAGGACGAAAAGGTCACACACTTGTTCAAAGCCCTCTCTTTTCTCTCCTACTCCCCACTGTGGAATCTATGAAGTGAACCAGGACCCCTCTTTTGGCCCCTCTATGAATCCCCCATGAACCCCTTAGTGTACCTACCTGGCCTTCAGGTACCTGTACACTGCTGCTAGCCAGAGGATAGTAAGGGCCCAAGATCCAGATCACACTTATGGGAAGTGGGAGGCCTCCTTTGGGCTGTGAGCCCAGGTCACTTGCTGTAATCCAATCTTGATCAGACAGCCCTGTATTAGAGTACCAGGTATTTTATAATCAGGGTCCTTTAATTCTCCTTTGCTGCTGTTCCTTCCGTGATTAAGTACCTCAGAAAAACCTCAAAGCAGGAATGGGAGGTTGGTAGAACAGGATACCCACATTCTTAGGCCTTCTTGACAAATACCATCGTGTCCTATCCCTAAGCCCTAATACTCATAATGAACACCTAAAGCTTCCCACCAAAAAAGGAAGGAGCCATCTACAGAAAGTGCAACAGGTGGCAAGGTCTGGGTGGAGAAGGGGAAGTAAAAAGTCTGGGCCACACGTGAGAAAGACAGGAATAAAGGACATAGTCCACGAGGTTGGAGCAGAAGTTTAAAACATCCACCTAGTGTCAGGTGGATCATTCCAAATGCCATGGCAAATGCTGCTGGGGATGAGAGTCAAGTGGAGGTACCAAAAGTGAACAAGAGAAAAAAATGACATTTTACCTGAAATTATATGAATAAATTATAGTTTCAAGATGACGAACTGGATCTACACATTGTCTCCCTCCTCTCCAAATATTATTGAAATGACCAAAGAAAAAATTAGAAGAAAAAAAAATCTGTTGCAGTGTTGAAATACAGGGCAGGATGCCATCAATGAATCAGAAAATATGAAGAATTTCTAGAAAATATGAAGCAAATGGAATTAAAGAAAAAGCTGAGTGTTAGACATCCAGCCATAAAATCAACCATTTTCCTCCATATAAACAAAATAACTGGCTAGAAAATGAAATGGCACAAGAGCCCACAAACAAAAGGGGAAAAAAAACGCCCTAGAAATAAAGTTTAAAAGAAATGTACAATAATCATTTGAAGAAAATTACTACAATTCAAAAATCATTTAAATCAAAGAGGAGACATTTCACTTCCCTGAATAAGGAGACAATATTGTAAAGACATCAATTCTCCCCCAATTAATCTATAAATAAAACACAAGTTTATTCCATATCCTAGGGGGATTCATCTTGGAACCTGACAAATTGATCTTAATTTCTATCTGGAAGAATAATCAGAAGTAGCTAAGAAGTTTCAAACAAGAAGTATAACGAGAAGACCTTTACTTCAGGAAGCCTCAGTCAATACATGAATATGTTGCTGGCACAAAGAGAGGAGTCATCAACAGAACAGTCCAGAATACAGTCTCAAATATATATGAGAATTAACACATGATCAAGACGGCCTTTTAAACCGTGGGGAAAAATGGATTCTTCCACAAATGTTGATGGAACAATTTACTATTCACTGGTGAGGAGGTGCGGAAACCCTGGAGGCGCAGTGGTTAAGAGCTTGGCTGCTAAACAAAAGGTCAGAAGTTCAAGTCCACCAGGCACTCCTTGGAAATTCTATGGGGCGGTTCTACTCTGTTCTATAGGGCCACTATGAGTCAGAATTGACTATGAGTCGGAATCAATGGCAACAGGTTTGGCTTTTTTGGGGGGGGGGGTGGCACAATGGTTAAGAGCTCGGCTGCTAACCAAAAGGTCAGCAGTTCAAAACCACCAGATGCTCCTTGGAAGCCTTATGGGGCAGTCCTACTTTGTCCTATAAGGTCGCTGTGAGTCACAATTGACTTAATGGCAAAGGGTTGGGGGAGGATTTTTTTTTAAAATCTTCCCCCATAACATATGTAATAAATTTTTCATAGATTAAAGATTTAAACAAACAAAAAACTCTAAAAATGCTCAAGAAAACACATCAATAATTTTTAATTTTGGGGTGAAAAAGTACTCTATGTGTTGTATAAAGGCAAAGAAACTATTGAAATATTTAACTACATTAAACATTAACATTTCTGTATAAGAAAAGACTTGATGAAAACGATGAAAAAGTCAATAAACTGGGGAAAGGGTGCTGGTGATATCACATGACAAACCAAAACCAAACCCGGTGCCGTTGATTCCAACTCATAGCGACCCTACAGGACAGAGGAGAACTGCCCCACAAAGTTTCCAAGAGGCGCCTGGCGGATTCGAACTGCCGACCTTTTGGTTAGCAGCCATAGCACTTAACCACTACGCCACCAGGGTTTCCATCACATGACAGATGATGAATTACTATCCTGAATACAGAAAGCATTCCTCTGAGAGCTCTGGCATTTGGTAGATGTGCAACCTTGGGCAAGGGGCTTGTTCCCTCTAAGACAAAGCTATCTCATCTGTGAAAGGGAGATGCTATTAACAGCCCCTTTCTCACAGAGTTATTCTGAAGACTAAATGAGATGTTGTTGGTAAAGTACTAAGCCCAGAGTCTGAACACAGCAAGGAAATCATCAGACGGGCAACCAGAGAGTATATTCCAGAGCACGGCCACTGCCTGCTACACCGTCTGCAAAACAAAAACAGTGGAAAACAACATAAACGTGTCTCAGTAAGGCAGTTAAGAGTGCATCTATTCAACAGGATGCTAAGCAGTGGTTTAAAAAGATGAGGTAGCTCAATATTTACTAACACAGATGTCCTCAAACTCTGGGCATATTCAATCCCATTCATTTATTCAACAAATATTTATTCAAAGTTTAGTGTATGCCAGGCACTGTTCTAGGTGCTATGGATAGAACAGTGAAGAAGATGCCAGAAATCCCTGTCCACGGTACAGTCTAGTGGAGGAAGCAGACAATAAATGAATCATTCAATAGAATATATAGTGGATCAGCTGATGATAAGTGATAGAGAACAAAATAAAGCAGGAAAAGAGGAAAGGCAGTGTGAGAGGAGACAGGGTTACAGCTTCAAGGGGGGAGATCCCTAATAAATCCTTACTGAGAAAGTGACATTTGAACATGATTTTAAATATTTATACACACGTGGACACACATAAAAGCATAGAAAAACACACTAAACTGCTAATGTCATTGCACTTTCACTTTCTAGTTTCCGTACACTTCAGTATTTATTTTAAAATAAATACAGAGAACATTTAATCATCAACAAAGCATTTAGGAGAGAAAATGAAAATGAATTTCTACAGACAAGTACTGTAACGACTCTGAGCTGAGTATTAAAGACCCGCTCCAGTTCCCAGGGAAACCCTGGTGGCGTAGTGGTTAAGTGCTACAGCTGCTAACCAAAGGGGTCGGCAGTTCGAATCCACCAAGCGCTCCTTGGAAACTCTGCGGGGCAGTTCTACTCTGTCCTATAGGGTCGCTATGAGAATCTACCAGGCGCTCCTTGGAACCTCTGCGGGGCAGTTCTACTCTGTCCTGTAGGGTCGCTGTGAGTCGGAATCGGCGTCGGCTCCACCGCACTGGGTTTGGTTCGGGTTTGCCCGCTCCCAGACCTGAGGTTGGGGGTCTGATGCCCGGTGCTGCAGTGCCACCTTGTGGCCAGCCGCCTAACTGCTTTAAAGGAAGCAAGAGGCAAGATGCACAACCATTAAAAAACAAACCGTTGCTGTAGAGTTCTGGCTCCCGGCAGCCTGTATCCCAGAGCAGAACCGCACTCCACAGTTTCCAGCTGTGGCGATGTTTGGGAAGTGGATCGCCAGGGCTTTCTTCCGAGGTGCCACTGAGTGGATTCAAACTGTCAACCCTTCGGTTAGTGCCAAGAGCTTAACTGTTTGTGGTTATAAAAACATGTCTGTCCTACAGAGACTGAAAGGGAATATGGGCAAATACAAACACAATTTGATCTGTTGGGGTGGCAGGGTCATGGGGAAACTTATTTAGCTTGGATTCTCAATCATAACCCACAACCCATTTGTGTCAAGTCGATTCTGACTCATACAGGACAGAGCAGAACCACCCCACAGGCTTTCCAGGAAGTGCCTGGGGAATTCAAACTCCCAACCTTCTGGTTAGCAGCCATAGTCCTTAACCACTGTGCCACCAGGGTTTCCTAAAAAAACCCAATGCCATCAAATCAATTCCAACTCATAGCAACCCTACAGTAGAGCAGCACTGCTCTGTATGATTTCCAAGGAGCACCTGGTGGATTCGAACTACCAACCTTTTGGTTAGCAGCCGTAGCTTTTAGCCACTACGTCACCAGGGTTTCCTGTCAATCATAGGTTTATTATAATGTTTCATTCCTTTATTTGTTACTATCCAATGAAGAGGGGCCTGAGTATCCCAGATCTACAACCCAGGCCATTTGCACGTGTCCCCAAGAAACTTGGAGGATTCATAAAGCAGAGTAAGAGGACCTCACGCTACATGTTGGGTGGGGGCGGGGGGGTAAGAGGTCTTCCTCAATGAGAGTGCCTGGGGAACCAGGTCCCAGGAAACTGTCTGGAATAAGCACCTAATCCCCGCCCTCAAATGATTAATCACTAGCTGAGCATGTGCAGAGAGCACTAGTGCTCCCCACCCCCCAGCCAGAGGAGACTGTGTGAGGGGGCTCCGCTGCCTGGAAGTCTGTTCCCTCCCTCTCCATCCTTCAAGTCGCCTCCTCTCGGAAGCTTCCCTTACCTCCCAGGCTAGCTCGAGGGCTCTTCCTATAATGTGCCCTCTGCTTACTCATCATTCATCATTCTGACAAGGAATTGCTGCTTTCTCTGTGAATCTCCCTGCTAGGCTACGAGCAGATCAGAGAGGGATGGGACTTGGAAAACAGACAGACTTGCACTGAATCCCAGCTCTGCATGACTTCAGGCAAGTGTCTCTAAGCTTCAACTCCCCCTCTATAAAGTGGGGGTATTAGTACTGTAGCCACTTCATGTTGCTGCTGTGAGAACTAATAACAGCAGCTGGCACTTATGAGTACTGGGGGCCAAGCACTTGTCTAAGCACATTATATGTATTAAGTTCATACACTGAAGCCACCTCTGTGGAATAAGTGTTGATCACAGTGCCAGCACAGAGTACTGCTCAACTATTTCTATTGTCTCCCCAGTTCCCAGCACATAGTCTGTTGTGTTCTCAATAAAAATGAATGACCTACTCCCCCAGCCTAATATGGCAAAGAACAGGACAAGATCATATCAAGACTGAAACTTAAACCACCCGTTTGGAAAGCTAGCTGCCTGGTTCTGTTGCCAATAAAAGACTCAAGCGCCACACAAAAGGACCTCAAGGAGAGTAGGCAGCTCTGGCAGATGCAAGCGCCCTGGAGGGAGAAGTGGAGCAAATGCTTCATGATAATGCCTGCAGGGGAGAGAGCAACTCTCTGAGCTAGTCAGGCTCCCCTCAGGCAGGGCCCAGGTGGAGGCTGCCATCCCAGGATGGGCCTCAGCTTGCTTTAATAATCCCTCTAGCCATAACCCCTCCCCAGACTCCCTAGAGACCAATCTCAAACACACCTAGCCAGTGGCTTCTGGCAATGCTTCCTGAAGAAATCACCCCATTTGAAGATCACACCCTGTCCTTACTTTCTACCACTCTCAAGTGGTCAGGGTGGTGATCCTCACAGGTGAGGGTCAACAGGCAAGATCACTGATGAAAGTTGGGTCTAATGGGAAGAAGGAGGGCTTGCAGAAACTCAACCCACCCATATATACTTCCCCAAGAGCAAGATCACTGAGAATTACACACCACGTGGGAAGCATGTTCTGAGCTGGGAGTGCGCAGCCTCTCCCCCACCCAACGCCTTGGAAGTGGTTCCACTGAAAATACGCCCAAAAAAGGAAGCAGAGATGTGCAGAGATCAGAACTGGTACCAAAATGTCGCTGGATCACACCTATGGCCACATTCACCCTACTGTCTCTCACCGCCAGGCTGGTTCTTCTCCTTGAAACCTTCCCCTCTCCTCTCTTCCTGGCTTCTTCCTGCTCTCTTTTCTAGTCTCATTTTAAATGTCACTTCCTCTGGGAGGCCTTCTGTGATTCCCCGAATGTATAATGTCCTCCTCTTACATGCTTCCAGAGCACCCAAACTTCTCCTCCAGAGTACTCATCTTATTTGCCATTAATTATGTGTCTGTCTTCCTCACTGGACTGTGTGCTGTGGCCACCCTCGTGGTCACCTCTCTTGGACCTCCAGTGAGAGGGCCACACAGTTGGCTTCAGGAGCCCAGCCCACGGCTTCCATGGATCCTGAACTCTCCTCTGAGCAGCCCTGCTCCACATGTCTCCCATCTCTGACTCTGAGGTTATGATGGGGCCGGAGCCCCGCTCTTGATCAAGCAGGACCTGTGCTGTTGTCTACGTATGGGTTCAAGAATGAGAGGTTCCAAATGGGAGGATGCCAGACATTAACACAGCTGACAGCCTAAAGCTTCATCTCACCAAATGTAAAACTCACCTCCTTGTTTCAACAGTGACATTTATAAAGACAATCTCAAAAGAACAGAAAGGAAGGTGTAGTTACTTATCTGGAACGTTACTTGATATTTTATTATTTTTAAATTATATGTCATTGGACTTTCTGTTTAAACTATAAAAGGAGCACAATGTTGTTGCTATAACCCAAAACCCAGTAGAGGTATACAAAAAAAAGCCTTCAACCCCTGCTTCCACTTACCTAAGGTAACCACTGTGAGGTAATCACTGTATTCTTCCCACAGTGAGATAATCACTGCATTCTTCCAAGTCTTTCTGCCAGGCAACATAAACACATACAACAAAGGGGACTAGGGTCACACTCTCAAATGCCTGCAGGGCTCAGGCAGATCACATCAAGAGTGAAGTTGTACGTATAACAGAATAAGGACAAATGGGACCTGTGGCTAACTAAAGTTCAAATTGGAAAGCTTTAAGATAACCACTTAAAGCTTTCCAATTTGAACATTCGTAAAACAATGAGTGGGCCATACAAAGGATGTGGGAGGGGTAGAAGACAGAGAGCTCTGTGGGCAAGGTAGGAGAGCTGATAAGAGTTCAGATTTTAGAGCCCTGGTCCCAGCCCAGGCCACTGTTTATTGGCTAGTGGAACACATGTAAGTTATTTAGCCTCTCTGTGCTTCAAATTTCTCACCTGAAAAAAGGTAGTATCAATAACACCTACCTTGTAAGTTTGTTGTGAGAAGAAAATAACATGAAACATTTGATACTGTGCCTCACATACTAGTACAAAGTATTTGCCACCATGGGCCACCAGTTTGCAACTCCTGCTGGAGACTTTAATCTGCAATCCGCTTTTTAAGTCTATTCATACACCATGGCCTTCCCTCATGTCAATACATACAGAGCTAACTTGAAGAATGAAATCAATGTCACTAAACTGTACATGTAGAAATTGTTTCATTGGTATATATTCTGCTGTGTATATTCTTAACAACAAAATTTTTTAAAAAAAATACATACAGAGATAGTTCCTTTTTAATAGCTGTCTAATAACTGCTAAGGAGCCCTAGTGGTGTAACAGTTAAGCACTCGGCTGCTAACCAAAAGGTTGGCAGTTCGAGCCCAGCTGGCTGCTCAACAGGAGGAAGACCTGGCTATCTGCTCCCATAAACCTTACAGCCTAGAAAACCCTATAGAGCGGTTCTACTCTGTTGCATGAGGTCACCATGAGTCAAAGTCAACTCGACGGTACCTAACAACACCATACCCCTGATGGTGCTCCCGTTTGTTCTAGCTTTTTGCCACTACAAACAGCTGGAAAAGAAAAATCTTTATAAATATCACTTTTTGCATCAGTGTTTTACTTCTGCAGGAGAGACTCCTATAAGTAAGCTGCTGGGTTGCAGGTATATTTTAATATTAGATATTTTCAGATTATGGTCCCCAAAAGTTGGGGTAATTCATACGCCCACCAACAATGTATGGGAGTACCCATTTCCCAATTCACCTGCTAACACTGGTTTTATCAATCCTTGTAGCTTTTTGCTAATTAGAAAGGTGAAAAAGATATTGTTTTAATTGGCATTCTGCTAGTGATTACCTTTTGAGGCAGAGATCCCAAGTTCCTTTCTTGCTCCTTTTCTTCTTTAGCAAAAAGAATTCCTATTTTTAGCTAAACACACCTTAGGCTCTCTTGCACTCAGTGTGGCTAAGTTCTATTCAGTAAGATGTAAATGTGAGTGCTGTGTGAGATTTTTTAAAAGTGCATCTCAAAAGAGGTAGGGAACACCCTTCTTTCCCCCTTTATCCTCCTGATTCTGGAATGTTGGTGTGGTAACTGGAGCTCAAGCAGCAATCCTGGATCAGGAGGCGATCTGCTATGGATGGAAAAGCAGCAGGATGTAAGGAACCAGGGTCCATGATGACTTTGATCCCATCATACCAATCCTAGACTGCCTACCTCTGTACTTCCTTGTGTGATGGTATAAACCCTTATAAGTTTAAGCTATTGTTATTCAGGGGCTGTCTATTATATGCAACCAAACCTAGTCATAACTAATGTATCTTCTGATCCCCAACAGTTAAAACTAAACCCTTATTTCCTTTCTGTAACACATACAAATAATTATGACCTCTATGTTTTATTTGTCTAATGCTTATTTAAGTGTCCTAAAAGTGGAACATTTATTTCCCCACTCTCATCCTTCCTCCCAAAGTCTTAGGTTTTGTAGAGATGGTTTAGAATTTTTAGTTTCAGCCTATGTTTTTCCTTACGGTGGGTCCCTTCCATTTTAAAAATTCTTATTTAACACACAATAATTCCAATTCATGATCCAATTCCAATTTCATATAGAGATTAAACTATATGCACTAAAATGCACTGCTTCTCACTGTTTCCTACACTCTTCTCGTCCCCTACTGCAGTATTTCTGCTCTGCTTCAGTCGTCCTTTGTTCAGAGAGCTTCGCTGGACATTTTCCTCAGGTAGACTTAATGACAAATGTTGTGTCCTCACGTTTGAAAACGAGTTTCTTTTGCAACTGCATTTGACTGACGTCTTGGCTGGGTGTGCAAAAGAATGCAGTCCCTTTCTCCCATCAACAGTCTGAAGACATCTTTCCACTGCCTTCCAGCCTCCAAGGTTGCATATGGGAAGCCCAATGAAAGCCTAACCCTCTTTCCTTTACAACCTGTCCTTTCTTCCTAAAAAATGTAAACATTTTCTTTCTTCTTGGAGTTTAGGAATTTTACTAGAAAACGTCTAAATGCTGGTCTTTGTGTGAGCTGAATGAATCCATTTAAGCTGAAGAATCAAGTCTTTCTTCAACCCAGTGAATTTTTCTTCTATTGTTTTTCTAACTATTTCCTCTCTACCTGTTCCTTTTTCTCCTTCTGGAATTCCTATCATTCACCCACCAGGTCTCCTGGATAAGGCCCCAAGTGTATACCACATTTTAATTCATCATTTCCATTTCTTTTTATTATTGCTCTGGATTGTTGACATATTGCTTCCATTTGACCTTCCAAACCACTAATTGCAGTTCTTCTGTTGATTTTTTTTTTTTTTTTAATTCAAAAATCACATTTTTTTAGTTCATGAAAGCCTCTGGTACACTTTAATCTGGTCTCTTTGGAAGTTTTCTCCTTCTAAATTAAAGTTCTTGTGCATCTTTTCCATTCATCTTGCCTCAAAGGAGCTGCTGCTGAGTGTGAAGCTTGTCTTCCCTACCTTCTATGGCCAAGTCTCCTTAAATGTGTTGTCATTGGTCTTTGCCTATTGATGGGTGAAGTTTCCTTACCTCTGGTCATGATGGGCTGCTTGAGCTTCTGGCGCAGTGGCAACTGCAGCTTCTCTCATGGGATCCATCTTTAATCAGAATCGAAAGCACAGACAGAAGAGAGGAACTCCAGTTCTAGAACCAGACTGACCTATATTCAAAGCCCAGCTCTGCTATTTACTTTCTGTGTGTGACCTCAGGAAAATTACTTATCTCTGAGTCTCAGTTTTCTCCTATGCTCTTTGCTTTAAACCAGCAGTTCTTTCCAGCATCCTCTTTAGGGAAGCTAATCCCACCAATATGTAAGTTTTAGGTAACTTGCTTCTTCTTCTAAGCACTCTCTGAAGTACTTGTGGTGTAGTTATTCATAGAATATCAGGAAAGACTGGGCTCCTGGGCAGCAAAGCATAAGAAGCTGCCTCTTCAGTGACAAAAGGTTGACAGCAGGGCGAGGCTACTAGAAGAATCTGAAAAATATTTTAATATTTCAGTTTTTAATATTTTTGTGAGTGATTCTACCTGAATAAAATCTCCCAGGAAACTTCCAGGGAAACACTCTCTGCCTCTTCCCAAATTCTTTTATGTTACACCTCAAGATCTGAGGGCCACTGCCACGGCCACAAAGGGGATGGATGCCAGGAACCATAACAGAGTCCATGTTGGCTTCAACCCTGAAACGCTTATTGAGAACTTACTGTAAGGCATTGAGCAAAAGGATACAATAATGGGCAAGACACAGCCTCTGCCTTAAGCTCGAAGTCTAGTCAAGGGTGTAAGACAGGAGGTCTGGGGAACACCAAAAACATATCTAATGCGGAATGTGGTTGGGCCACAAGAGGAGGTTAAAACAAATGTCTGAGGGTTTCAGGAAAGGAGCACTCCCATCAGCTGGAGAGTAGGAGAAAAGAATTTTTAGAGGAGATCATTAAACAGGGTGAGCAGAATCTCAAGAATAAGAGCGGGGGCCAAGAGGTTAGCCAGAGGATTGCAGTCCCTTGAAGAAAATGATCATGTCTTATTCGTATCATATTCCCTTACTCCACAACCCACATGGCCAAGCACTGTGAACTTGCCCTTTCTGATCAAGTGTTTGAAGCAATGACAGCTGAAAGTGAGGAGGGGAGCTGAAATGGAAAAAGTGAGAGGGGTTTGTCGTTAGTCCCGGAGACCTCACCGAGGTGGAGACGGAGGAGGTTGCCCAAGTAACCCCAGCTGTTGGGGACTTAGATACAGAACATTTACCTTCTGGGTGGCAGCATGAGAGAGTGAGAAAGAAAGAGAAGAAAACCATTGATTTCAGAACCAATACAGGAAGCCCCAAAGCTTAATCTGGTGAGAAAAAAAACCACTGAGGATGCCTGATGCCCCAAGAACCACTCTGTACTCCTCAGCCCCATCAGACTCCACTTGGTAGGCAGTTTCTCTGACTGAACACCACCTGGCTCACCTATACCCAGCATGTACCTTACAGTGCATGGCCATCTGCTCAAGAGGACACATGTCACCACAGATCAGTGTACTGACTTACCAGGAATATATGCTGGGCGTCAAAATCCCCAGGCCAAAAGGACATACCATCCCAGCACGTCTCTTTCCGAACAGTAGCTGCTGTAAAATTAGGGGAAAATAATTTGATTTACATCAATGTTCTATATGTAAGATTTGTTTTTCAAAGGTCAGCCAGGTCAGACCAACTATATAGCGCTACAACATCTGATTTCAACCTGTTTTTTGAAATGTCAAAAATTTTCCCAATAGATCAATATTTGATATCATCATTAGCCTATTAGGTAGCAAAGCCTGCCCTAAAATCACTGAACTAAATAGATGCATCCTCTTCAGTCACTCGTCTCCTTTCTCATATGCTTTGGACACATGCTATGGTAAATAAGCATGTGAGGACTTGTATGGGGACTCTAACCCCAAGAATAATGTTAACTTCATGGGAAATGCATTTTAGCCAACCAAAAAATACCAGCCAAGGCCTCGAGGACTGCCAGGCAAGAGAGGATCTCAGGAGTGCCCAGACAAATGGCTGTCTGGGGCACATGGCTGTCTGAAAAATGAGTGTGTGGCAAGGGAGGGGGTGTCTAGCATGCTCCCCAACTCAGGGCCAACCTGTCCGCAGCCCCAGGGGCACATGCAAGCATTTATGCACGAGGTGCCTGTTGATGGACCTCCGAACCCGCAGAGAGTCCACTGCTGGCTCATGTTGTATTCGCCATGGTGGCCACTCAAAAGCACCCCATCTCTTATGCCCCTACGCCACAATCCACACCTGTCCAGTGTTGGCAGGCAGCCCCACAGCCTCCTTCACTGAGAAGGCTTGTCTTGGCTTCAGTTCCCTCGGGTCCCTCCTTCCACACAAAATGTTTCTGCATCTTCTCCTGGTCCTTCTCTCCCACTTCAGCGAAAGAGGTTTAAGTCTGACAGCCAGCAATGGCCCCTACCCTGGGCTCAGTGATTCAGCCTCTTCCACTTCTCCCTCGGTCAGTCACTCTGCTATCTCACAAATTCAGCCTCTTTCACTCCATCAGCCCTTCCCTCTACGAATATCACCAGTTCTCCCCTTTCTTCAAAACAGCTTTGACTCTTGAACTCCAGTCTGTTTTTCAGTCAGACACTGCTGACTTCCTCACTACCACACCTTCTCACTACCCATCCCCTCGGGAACCTCCTACCTGACAGCTCAGTACACACTGCTCCCTCCCAGGTCACAAAACCAAAAAACCAAACCCACTGCCATTGAGTCGATTCCGACTCATAGTGACCCTATAAGACAGAGTAGAACTGCCCCACAGGGTATCCAAGGAGTGGCTGGTGGATTTGAACTGCTGACCTTCTGGTTAGCAGCCAAGCTCCACTGCACCATCAGGGCTCCCCCAGGTCACCAGGACCTCCTAACTGCTGAGTCTACTAGTCTAATGCTCTCCTACTTCTTGGTAGCTTTTAACATTGCTCACCAGTCCCTCTTTCTGAAAATTCATCTTTCAACCCCTAATTATAGCTTAATTATTCTTTCTCTCCTCCCATCTCCTTACTCTTTTTGGCCACTCTGCTGACATCTCTTTCTTCTGCTCAGATACCCTGCCAGTAACCCCTTCCCTTCATCCTCTCACCATTCAGAGATTCCTCTTCACCATTCTTCTCAGCCCTTTCCCTGGGTGGACAGAATCCAAGATCCCCAGAGGCCTGACCGCCCTTGAGTCTCACCACCACCCTGCGCTCTCTGCCCCACACTTCAAGCTCCAGTAACTAAGTAACGAACCAGTTAGAGAAATACATAACTGCTCGAGGCTCACCCACTCGCTGGGCTGCTTCCCACAGCTGGGTCTCTGCTCAGCTACTTCCTTTTGTTACACCTTGAGCCACTGCTCACCAAAGTTTTTGATCCATCATTACCAACTATTTTGAAAAAAATTAGGCAAGCACCTCTAATGTATTTATTTCCAAATTAAAGACACATTCTCATGTACCACTAGATCATTTGCATCATAAAACAAATTTCAAAGAGCTAGATGAAATAAATGTTTAAATTATTCTATTTTATGCATTAATACAAAAAACTTTTCATCTTTATTTTTAATAAATTTTAATGAGAGCAAGAGAATTGATATGCTTTTTTTAGTGTTTTGAACAAAGTTTTTATGGATATACAAAATACATACAGAAAAGTACACACAATATAAGTGTATAGCTCAAAAAATTTTTATAAGGTGAACATACCTATGTAACCAGCACCCAGATCAAGAAAGAGAACACTGCCAGCCACCCACAAGCTTCTCGTACTATCTTCTATCACTACGCACCTCCCAAGGGTAACCACCATTCTGACTTCTAACAGCAAAGATTAGTTCTGTTTTTAAATTTTATACAAATGGAATTGTAGAGTATATATTCTTTTGTGTCTGACTGAACAGTATAAAATTCATCTAGACTTTTGCATGGAATTGTTCATTCATTCTTATTGATTACCATATTCCATTGCAGATGTATACTACAACGTTTTTGTCCATTCAATTACTGATGGACACCAAGGCTGTTTCCAGTTTGGGCTATTTCACGCACTGCTGCTATGAACATTCTTGTGCATGTCTTTTGGTACATACTCATATGCATATGCATTTCTGTTGGGTAGACATCTAGGAGTGAAACTACTGGGTCACAAGGTATTATATTCAGCTTCGGTAGATGATGTCAGTTTTCCAAAGCGGCTAAACTCTATTTGTACTCCCTTCAACAAGGCATGAGAATTCCAGTTGCTCTACATCCTTGCCAACATTTGATATTGTCTTTTACATTTTAGCCATTCTGGTGGATGAGATACCACAAAATAAATATTACTATACCTTTTACAGAAACCCTGGTGGCGTAGTGGTTAAGAGCCACAGCTGCTAGCGAAAAGGATGGCAGTACGAATCCACCAGACACTTCTTGGAGACGCTATAGGGCATTCGTATTCTGTCCTACGGGGTCATGATGAGTCAGAATTGACTTGATGGCAATGGTTTTTTGTTTGCTTTTTATCCCTTTTACAGATGAGGAGAGTGAGGTTAAATGCCTCTCTTAAACTTGCAAACCTAATGTGAGTCAGAGCAGAAACCTGGGTCTAGGGACTCTAAATATGGTGCAGTTTCCACTTGTAGCCAAATGCTGCTTTCAACATAAGCACCCAACTACGGGGAGACACTAACAAAAAAACAAAAACCCAATAAAAAGAACACACTTATGGACTCTAATTCTAATACCACTCATGACAGAAAAGAGAGAATAAAATGGTCTACCAATTCAACTTTGAGACTGACACATTAAAAAAAGGTCTGGACATATATACCCCCAAAGTATTAACAATGGGATACTGGTTGCTCATTTCTGTTTTTTGTCTCTTTATTTTCTTATTTTCTACAATTAACATTTAACAATGAGAAAAGTCCTTTTTTTTTAAATTAAGATATAATTCACATACCATAAATTCACCCTTTTGAAGAGGTTTTTTGGTATATTTACTAAGTTGTGCAACTATCACAACTATCCAATTTCAGAACATTTTCATCACCTCAAAAAGAAATCTCATACACGTTAGCAGCCACCCCCCATCCTCCACTCCCCTCAGCTTCTGGCAACTGCTAGTCTAGTTTCTGTCTCTATGAATTTGCCTCTCCTGGATATTTCATGGAGCACTGGTGGTGCAGTGCTTAAGAGCTCAGCTGCTAACCAAAAGATCGGCAGTTTCAATCTAACAGCTGCTCCTTGGAAACCTTATGGGGCAGCTCTACTTTGTTTTATAGGGTCAGTATGAGTCGTAATCAACTGGACAGCAATGGATTTTGGAGGCTGGATATTTTGTATAAATGGAATAATGTACTACGCAGCTTTCTGTGTCTGGTTTCTTTCACTTAGCACAATGTTTCGACATCCATCCATGTTGCAGCATCAATCAGTACTTCATTCCACTGTATGAATATACCATATTTTGTTTATCCATTCATCAGTTGATGAACATTTGAGTTGTTTCCACTTTTTGGCTATTACAAATAATGCCACTATTAACATTCAAATATAAGTTTTTGTGTGGACATATGTTCTCAATTCCCATTGGTATATACATAGGAATGGAATTCCTGAGTCATATTACCATGTTTAACTCTATGTTTGAGGAACTACCGAACTGTCTCTCAAAGTGGCTGGACCATTTTACATTCTCACCAACAATGGACTAAGGTTTCAATTTCTCTACATCCTTGTCAACACTTGTTACTGTCCATCTTTTTTATTATAGCCACCCTAATGGGTGTGAAGTGGTATCTCACTGTGGTTTTCAATTGCATTTCCCTAGTGACTAGTGAAAGGAACCCTGGTGGTGAAGTGAAAGGTTGGCAGTTCGAACCCACCAGCCACTCTGAGGGAGAAAGACGTGGCAGTCTGCTTTTGTTAAGATTTACAGCTTTGGAAACCCTATGGGGCAGTTCTACTCTGTCCTATAAGGTCACTGTCAGTCAGAATCTACTCAAGGGCAACTGGTTTTGTTTTTTTCATGACTAACGATGTTGAAAACCTTGACATACGTTTAATGGCCATTTGGGCAATTGTCTACTCAAATCATTTGCTCATTTTTTAATAGGATTATTTGTCTTTTTATTGAGTAGTAAGAGTTCTTTATATATTCTGGATACTAAATCCTTATCAGATATATAGTTTACAAGTATTTTCTCCCATACTGTGCATTGTCTTTGCACTTAGCATAACGTTTTCGACATTGATAGCGTCCTTTGAAGCGGAAGTTTTTAATTTTGATGAATTCCAATTTATTTTTTCCTTCCGTTGCTTGTGCTTTTGCTGTTCTAAGAAACCATCGCCTAGTCCAAGATATTTAGAATTTACACATACATTTTCTTCTAAGAGTTTTATAGTTTTAGCTCTTACATTAGATCTTTGATCCATGTTTAGTTAATTTTTGTATATGGTGTGAGGTGCATACAGATTTCCAGTTGTTACAGCACTGTTTGTTCAAAAGACTATTCTTTCCTCATTTAACTGTCGACACCACTGTTGAAAATCAATTGACCACAGATGTATGGGGAAAAGTTATTTTTAATTTACTGAATTCAGCTGCCTCACTGAAGTCTTTTCTGAGCTTTAAAGTATTTTTACACAGATAAGGCTGGCTTCAACTTACACAGATCAACCATCTACTCTATGCTATTCACTTAGGGCATGATATCTATAGAACACCGTCACAGTTTCAGAGTTCAGCAGCCTTGGATTGAAGACCTTCAGCAAGTTCCTTAGCCAATCTGATAACAACAACCACCGACAATAATTACTAACACTATATAAGCTTACTCTGAGCTGGGTGCTGTTGGAAGCACTTTACATGTACCAACTCACTGAATACTCAATTACCCTATTATTATCCCCATTTAACAGATGAAGTAACTAAAGAACAGATGGTGAGATAATTTGCCCCAGTTCACACAGTCAGCAAGTGGCAGAGCCAGGATTTAATACCAGATAGTGTAGCTCCAGGGTATGCACTCCCAAACACCGTACTACACTGTCTCTGAGTTACAGTTTCCTCTTCTGTACAATATGGGTAGTAACACTAACCTCGTAAGTTTGATACAGGATTAAATGAGATCATGCATGGCAAAGGGCCTGACTCTGAATCTCTTCTTTCAGTACATTTACTCAAAACGCACAACGCCAGGGTAGCAGAGCATGGGCCCAGCCCTCCGGGTACTCACAACCTAGTGGGGAAAAGGCAAGTAAATGTGTGACTATGATCCAGTGAGTGCCTGGGGTGGGGGGGACCACAGGGGCTGTGGGTACCCAGAGGAGGGCAATTCTCCAACTCTCCTCCCCACCAACTGCCTCTCTCCAGGCACCTTTATCTAGCTCAGATAGAGCAGGCCGTGACTCAAGACTCTAGGCATTAAAAAAAAAAAAAAAAAAAAATTTTTTTTTTTTTTTTAAAGACGCAGCCTATGGGCTAATTTCAAACATCCAGGCCATACAAGGCAGAGCAAAATGGGGTAGGGTGGGGGAGGCCTCCAGAGCAATGACCCCTGTCTTTCAGAACTCTTCCTCCCACACATTTCTGTGGTCACAGGCACAGAGGCTGGGGATTAGCAGAGGTGTGACTCACAGGAAAGGCAGTACCATACCCCTGTCACACTCCGGGCAGAGGCCTGCAGCTACTGAGACCCCTGGGTGATGACCAACAATTTCACAGCCCAAGTAAGGCAACCAGCAATCCCAGGAACGAGTCCTTCCAGGCTGCTCTGGGATACAGGGTTCACCTTGCCCTACTAAGTGCAGAAAAGGGAGAGAAGGCTGGGGGGAGGGGTGTCACATCTGTACCCATAGCCCTTCACACATGCTCAGCACCCATTAGGTACTCACTGTTTCATCCATTCACTGATCATTGAGTACTCTCTGCAACCTAGCACTGTTCTAGCTACTGATGATAAATGGCAGACATGATGGAGAAAGTCCCGGCTCTCAGGTAGCTCACACACTCATGGGGAAATGAACAACAATGCACAGAAATAGGATCCATTCAGAGTGACACGTGCTATGAAAAAATAAAAAGAAATAATGTGAAACAGCGAGTTGGGGAGGTGGCAAGTTTAGATGAAGTGAGTAAGGAAGATCTCTCTCAGAAGGGTCATCTGAGCAGAAACCTGAAAAAAAAACAGTCACGCATGGAACAGAATGGACGAATTCTAGCTCAGCTGTGCTCTAATTTGCTGTGTGGCCTTGGACAAGTCACTTCACCATTCTGGTTTTTCAAAGATAAAATGACATCATGCATGTGAACACACTGCACTCTAAAAAAAAAAAAAAAATTTTTTTTTTTTATGCACTCTAAAGAGCTGTGCAAATTTGAGGAATGAAAGATTTGAAAGCTATCTCTGTGCTTTTCAACATGCCTGAACACATGTTTTCTAGCTAATAAAACACCGGACAGGTATACAGCATAGCTGCGCCACTTTTAGGGTGATTCTTCTCACATCATCTTTTCAAACTGTCCCATAGAGGTTTTTTTAGCACCTTCATTCTGCAGGGTAGCACAAACTGCCAGCTCTGGTCTGCTGGCCCTCCCCTGCTGGAGCCACTGAGCCTTCTCTGCGCAAGGACCCATGTGCTGAACAGGTGGGGACAGCCAACAGGAACAGCCCTCCAGCTTCACCCCGCTGTTGCAGATCCGGTACTCCTGTTTTACGGGAGCCCTAGGCCCGTATGCCTCCTGCACTGCTACAGCGTGTCAGCCCATCCTCATCATCTGGGCTTGAGGTCTCATTTCTACTGGTGAACTCCCAGTGAAGTCCTGATACTCTGCCAATGCCAACCCACAAGGAAATGGGAAGGGGGTGGTGGATCCTGCACTTGATATCACAAGCTACAAGCTGAGGCCATCCCATGAACACAGAGGCTGCCCAGACCAAGACTTGCTTGCCTGCCTCACTTCACATCAAGTGCCTGCCCTCTCGTACTGTGCTTGACCACTATTCCCATCAGTATCTTCCCAAGGTCAACACACCTCTCCTCTTGGTCACAGGGAACCACGCATGCCTGGATCCTGGGCCTCAGTGTCCTCAGTTGCCTGGAGTTTGAGGTGTACATGCCTAACACTACCTACCCCATTCAGACAGCTTATCTCCCCAAAACTGCCTTTCGTTCTCCTGGGCTCCCTGGCGAGCAGAAGCCATTGACTTATACTAACCATCCAAGGAATGTCTTCCCCAGGTGAGGCCTCCCAGGAACTAGCTTGCCTTGGAAAGTTAAGTATAAATTCATGTGTCACCTGCTTGCAAGTGGAAAAGTGTTTAATCAACGAACCATAGAAAGAAAGCAACTAGTCTGTTTAAAACTCAGATGCATCATCCAGGTAGGGCTTTCAAGAGCGGGACACAGGGGGAACCGCCCCAGGCAGCATGCAATCCAGGAGCCGTTAAATTTTCCCACCTAGAACCAGGCGGCATTTTGAAGCTCTTCCAACCAAAAGACATAAGCACTGTATATGGATGGCACTGTGTTCACTGACGCTGGAGAAGTCACACCTCCTAACACTCCCATACTGTGGATTTGTGAACAGCTAAGAGGTACAGAAACGGCACTGTAAATAGAATTGAGACACTGTACTTCAAAGAGCCACTGACAGCAGAACCTGGGCATTTTGAAGAGCTGGCACATCTGCTCTGGTTCAAAGAGATGGCCCATCCCGTGCTTGGGGTCCAGCTAAGGATGCACAGGTAGACCTGAGGATCCTACAGTCAGCAGGAGTAGAGGAGGACCTGGACCTAGACTTGTACAAGCCCTTATCAGATTCCTCCTGGGCAGAGTTCACCAATGTGCCAAAAAAGAGGGGCTGCTAGACGTTCTTCTGATGCAGCCACCCTCTATCTATGCCTGCCCATTATTTGCTGTATGCTGCATGTGAACATTTCCTTCAATGAGTTCAGGATTTTGGTAAAGTGTATAAAGTCCATTCGTCCATGTGGCTTGGCCCTTTTTGCCCAGTGGTGTTTAAATCTCAGGGCCTCTACATTTCTTCAGAAACACCAATTCAGTATATGATGAGATGCTACCGAGAATTATCAATTCCATAAGAATATCTACCTTCTCCTCTCTATATAAAAGGTGAGGATTAGCAGTTTTTCTTTCCACTTCTCCTCCCCTTAGACCACTGTTGCTTGAACTGGAATTTTATTTCCACTTTTTCTGTTAATTATAGTTTAATATTATATATCTTCTTTCATTACTTCATTTTTATTCTATTTTATGATCATAATTACAATAATTATTTAGAAATAATTTTATACTTGTCTGTTTAAAACTCAGATGCATCATCCAGGTAGGGCTTTCGAGAGTGGGACAAAGGAATAAGCTACAGCTGTTACGGCTGGGTGACGTCACTTCTAATCCTTCAGACCCTGACTTGGTCATTGATGGATTTCTTGTTTTGATTTATCTCTAAGTTCCTGAAGCATGCCTTCTAGTTATTTTTAGCCCCAGGAATGCTGCATGGGTAATGTAGTTGTGTCACTGCATGACTGAAAAAGAATTTCTGTTACCATAAAATGTGAACAAAAATTTGGCTGAATATAAAATTCTTAGGTCACAATCCTTTTACCTCAAAACATCTAACATCTAGAAGTGTGATGTCTGAACCTCACCTAAATTTTCTTTAGTTTTTTTCTGCCTGGATGCTGGGTATCCTCTCTTTACTCTCAAAATTTAAAAAAATTCACCTGGATACTTTAAGCATTTGTTAATTTTTGCTAATTTTGCCTGATTCATGATAAGCTCTTATAATATACAGATTCAAGTGCTTCTTCAGTTCAGGAAAGTTGAACATTCCTTCTTTTCCATTTATTCTGGTCTCCATTTTATGAACTCTGGGCATCCATACATTGGACCAATCCTGTCCATCAAAGGACACTGTCTTAGTTATCTAGTACTGCTATAACAGAAATCTCACAAGCGGCTTTCAGGGACAGAAATTTATTTTCTCATAGTTTTTTGTTGTGGTAGTGTGCCATCAAACCAATTCCGACTCATAGCAACCCTATAAGCCAGAGTAACACCACCCCATAGGGTTTCCTGGGCTGAAATCTCTGCAGGAGCATGTTGCCAGGTCTTTTCTCCTGTGGAGCCACACAGTGGATTCTGACCACTGACCTTTCAGTTATCAGCTAAGCACTTAACCGTTACGCCACCAGGGCTTCTTTCTTAGTGTCATTTTAGGAGGCTAGAAGCCAGAATTCAGGATGCTGGCTCTAGGGAAGGCCCTCTCTCTGTAGTCTCTGGAGACAGATCTCCTTCAGCTTCTGTAGATTTAGCATTCCTTGATTGACTCCTTGGCAATCTTCACATAGCATGCACCTTCTCCTCCATTTCTGCTTACTTCTCTGTGCCTAATCTGCTCTTTTTATATCTCAAAAGTGGGCAGGTTTAAAAAAAAAAAAAGGTGGGTTGATTTAAGACACACCCTGTACTGATAATGGTCTCATTAATATAACAAAGAAAACCCTATTCCCAAAGGGATTACATCCACAGATACAGGGGTTAGGATTCCAACACACATTTTGGAGGGACACAATTCAATCCATAACAGACATCGCCCAAACTTGTATCTTCTCTATTTTCCTGCACCTTCTGAGATTGGCCAGTTTGTCCTCCTCCTCACTCCTTGGCTTCCCACATCGCCGCTAACTTTAAATGCTGCCATTACATTATTCATTTCCTTATGTTAAGTCTACAAGCTTTTTTTCATCTCACTCTGTTGTCTCATCATCTTATCTTTCATAGTATCTAGAACTTCTCTGAAAGAACAAAGCAGATGATGTTTGAAATTTACTTCGGTTTAGCGAGGTAACCTTTTTCCAAAAGCATGCTCTCCCTCTATCCTTGCATGCCATGTTTACCTCCCTTTATACTGCTGAATCTTCTCAGTGGTCCCTCTCTAGGGTTTAGTTTTTCTATTTGTTCATTCTTGAAGGAGGGCAGATGAGTCCTGGCCTGATATGTACCCAAAAGTAGTGTAGATTCCTTTTGACCCACTCACCATTCACCTAACGGATTGAAAGTTTCTTGGACAGGCTGTGGGCAAAGGTCCAGTATCGTGTCCATCACTTACCAGCTGTAACAACTCTTTAGCAAACTTCTTCACTTCTCTGGGCACAGTATCCTCTTCTATAAAACTGAAAGTTGAGCTAATCTTTAAACGTCCTTTCACTCTACATTTTTGTAATTCTTTCATACATCATGTAGATGTATACATACCAAAACCAAACCAAACCCAATGCCATCAAGTCGATTCCAACTCATAGTGACCCTACAGGACAGAGTAGAACTGCCCCATAGAGTTTCTAAGGAGCACCTGGCAGATTCGAACTGCCGACCCTTTGGTTAGCAGCCATAGCACTTAACCACTACGCCACCAGGGTTTCCGATGTATACATACGATATGATATTTCAAAGTTTCATTAGTTTGAACCTAATCAAGTACTTTACTTGATACAGGTATAAACAAGTAATACCCTATTTCTTGTACTTATTTCAAATTAAGCCAGGCGTAACTATTAAGCTCAAGAAACAGACTGCCTTTGAGTATAAACAAAGATAATTATAAATAATTTACCAATAGCTAGTGGTTTTTTTTGTTGTTGTTGTTTTGTTTTTTTTTAGTGGAGTATACCCACCAGGGATGTACTGGGTGTGAGATGTGTACAAGAAGGCAAGAGCTACATACAAGCAACTGAAGGTTATCCTCTTCCTCTCTTTCAGCATTCCCAGCCCTCGAACAACCCCAGGATCTGCACTCCTGTCTAAACACAAAACCAAGTAGAAAGACTGTGATGATTCACCATGCCATTGATGTACCTGCCTTTCCACAGCCCCTCAGACATCACAAGGGATAACACGGTGCAACTTAACCCAAAACCAAACCCATTGCTGTGGAGTTGATTTCAACTCACAGTGACTCTACAGGGCAAAGCAGAACTGCCCCATAGTGTTTCAAAGGCTGTAATCTTTACAGAAGCAGACTGTCACATCTTCCTCCCACAGGGATGCTGGTGGGTTTGAACTGCCAGTCTTTCAGTTAGCAGCCGAGTGCTTAACCACTGTACCACTAGGGCTCCTCACTGTTCAACATCTCATTTAATTCTCCCAACCAGCTGTTGTGAGACTCTATCCTCCATGCATCTCTAGTGCTCCTACACATCTTTCTGGGTCTGCCAAGAATGCAAGGTCCTGACTGTTCTTTACCCAGGCCACTTCTCAAGGTTGTGTTTGCAGTTAGCAACCTTGAGGAATAAGATAAAATCTCCCTCAGAGACAAAAAACAGGCTTGCTTACTGCTTGCTGTTAAGTGACAGGCTCTCCAAGCTCAGTGTTTCTCAGCTGCGACACAAACCCACTGCATGTGCAGCATCCATCTGGGCCCACGGCGTCACTCCCATGGGACATAAGGGCAAACGGAACCGATGCTCATGCTGCTTGCTGTGCCATGAATAATAAAGTCCTTTTTGTCTCTGACTCAAGACTCTTTTGTCTTCTGCCAGTATCTATGAAGCAGCAACAGGCTAAGCTGTTACTCAGAAGTAAGGTAAAATCAAATCCTGACAGTACCTTACAAGGACAGGTATATTTTCAGATAAGTAAACTAACATTAAGAGAGATTAAGTAACCTTCCAGAGTTACATAGTGAGTGAGTGTAAAGCCAGGATTCAAACCCAGGCTCCCAGACTCCAAACTCATAACCACTATGGCCATTTCTTCATTAGATCTTCTCTACTTTTGATAATTTGCAATGTGAGACCTCGTCATGTCTTTGAACAGTGAGGCTGAACAGTTGAGTGGGTGGATCCCAACTGTACATCCCCTCTTTTCAGAACTTGTTCTGTGCTGCTTATCATTCTGCAGATCTAACCACAATTCTTGCATATAGTTTTACCTGTCAATATTTATCAAAACATTCCCTCTCAATCCATACTTCCTTTTGGTTGCATTTCCATTGTACAAAATTTATTTTAATTTTATAAAACTAAAGCCCTATCTTGTTATGAAATTGCTTTATTATTTCAATAGTGCTTTTAATTCTGAAGAAATACAAGGGTCAAATATTAGGCAATTCAAATAAGCAAACAGGAAAAAAAATTAAGATTTCCTGAAATCACAAAAGAAAACCATTAACGCTTTTCAGAAATTTTCCATGTGAATGTATACATATATGCAAGTGCATGCATCTCTCTACAGTATAAAAATGGAATATATATATATATATATACACACACACAGAGAGAGACCAAGATCCTGAGTGGTACACACAATTAACACATTTGACTGCTAACCGAAAGGTTGGAGGTTCAAGTCCAACCAGAAATGCCTTTGAAGAAGGGCCTGGAAATCTACTTCCAAAAAATCAGCCACTCGTCTGGGGTCTTAAACACTAGCAAGCAGCCATCTAAAATGCATCAATTAGTCTCAACCCACCTGGATCAAAGGAGAATGAAGAACACCAAGGACACAAGGTGATTACAAGCCCAAGAGACAGAAAGGGCCACATGAACCAGAGACTACATCATCCTGAGACCAGAAGAACTAGATGGTGCCTGGCTACAACCGATAATGGCCCTGACAGGGAACACAAAAGGGAATCCCTGAGGGAGCAGGAGAGCAGTGGGATGCAGACCCCAAATTCTCATAAGACCAGACTTAATGGTCTGACTGAGACTGGAAGGACCCCGGTGGTCATGGCCCCCAGACCTTCTGTTGCCCCAGGCCAGGAACCATTCCTGAAGCCAACTCTTCAGACATGGATTGGACTGGACAATGGGTTGGACAAGGATGTTGGTAAGGAGTGAGCTTCTTGGATCAGGTGGACACTTGACACTATGTTGGCATCTCCTGCCTAGAGGGGAGATGAGAGGGTGGAGGGGGTTAGAAGCTGGCAAAATGGACATGAAAATAGAGAGTGGAGGGAGAGGGCAGGCTGTCTCATTAGGGGGAGAGTAATTGGGAGTGTGTAGCAAGGTGTATATGGGTTTTTGTGTGAGAAACTGACTTGATTTGTAAACTTTCACTTAAAGCACAATAAAAATTATTTTAAAAATATATATATATACAAATTCGATGATGAACTAATAGCTTATTTTTATTATAAAACAATATATGTTGGTTGTTAAAATTCAAAATTATAAAAATATATGAAGGGGAAAGATCCCCCTCCCAATGCCTCCCCTTCCTGAGTCTTGTAACACCACCTCTCTTGAGACCCCACGATACAGTTTAGTGTACATTCTGTCCCCTTTTACTCTGCTTTTTGTCCTTTAACTTAAACTCATCTGGAATTTGTTGCAGCATGTGGTTAAACTTGTCAATTCTTTTCAACATTGAAATTCAACTGCCCAAACAGTATAATAAATAACATTCCTTTCCTCACTGCTATGTGACTCCTGATGTCTCATAATTAAGGTCCTATGTAAAGTTAGTAAGTCACTTCTGTTCCATTCATCTGCTTATGGGAACTAATAATTAATTGTTTTATAATAAATTTTGAAAGTTCAACCACTTGTAGGCCATGCAATACTGGGCTAATCTCAACCTCTCTGAGGCACCACATCTATTAAATGGAGCCAATAACACTGTGGCAGACTGCTGGTTGGCTCCCAATAGCCATCCTCCCCTTCTTTAGTTACAGAATTTCTGATTTTTAGGTGGACAATAAACCAAAAACCAAACCCACTGCGTCAAGTCGAATCTGACTCATAGCAACCCTACAGAACAGAGTAGAACTGCCCCATAGAGTTTCCAAAGAGCGCCTGGTGGATTCAAACTGTCAACCTCTAGGTTCGCAGCTGTAGCACTTAACCACTAAGCCACCAGGGTTTCCAGGTGGACAACAGATTCTCCAAATACAGATTACATATCCTAGCTTCCCTTAATGCTAAGTGTGGCCATACGACCAAGATCAGGCCAATGGGGTATGTTATGGATTGAACTGTGTCCCCAAATTAAGTGTCAACTACACTAGTCCATGATTCCCAGTACTGTGTGGTTGTTCTCCATTTTGTGATCTGATGTAATTACTCTATGTCTTGTAAATCCTAACCTCTGTGATGTTAACGAAGCAGGATTAGAGGCAGTTATGTTAATGAGGCAAGACACCATCTGCAGGATTAGGTTGTACCTTGAGTCAATCTCTTTCGCTTATATTGTCTTAGTTATCTAGTGCTACTATAACAGAAATACCACAAGTGGATGGCTTTAACGAAGAGAAATCTATCTCTCACGTTCTAGGAGACTAGAAGTTCAAATTCAGGGTGCCAGCTCCAGGGGAAGGCTTTTCCTCTCACTCGGCTCTGGGAGAAGTTCCTTGTCATCAATCTTCCCTGATTGAGGAGCTTCTCAGTGCAGGGACCCCGGGTTCAAAGGACACACTATTCTGCTGGCTCTTGTTTCTTGGTGGTATGAGGTCTCCATGTCTCTCTACTCGCTTCTCTCTTTTATAGCTCAAAAGAGACTGACTTAAGACAGAGCCAATCTTGTAGATTGAGTCCTGCCTCACTAACATAACTGCCTCTAATCCTACCTCGTTAACATCATAGAGGCAGGATTTACAACACATAGGAAAATCACATCAGGTGACAAAATGGTTGGACAATAACACAATACTGGGAATCATGGCCTAGCCAAGTTGACATATTTTGGGGGACACAATTCAATCCATGACAGATATAAAAAAGAGAAGCAACCAGAGAGAGAGAGGGACTCCTACAACCAAGAAAGAAGCTCCAGGAGCAGAGTGCATCCTTTGGACCCAGGGTCCCGGCACTGAGAAGCTGCTAAACCAAGGGAAGATTGATGCCAAGACCTTCTCCCAGAGCCAACAGAGAAAGAAAGGCTTCTCCTAGACTGACACCCTGAATTCAGACTTCTAGCCTCCTAATCTGTGAGAGAATAAATTTGTTTGTTAAAGCCATCCACTTGTGGTCTTTCTGTTACAGCAACACTAGATAACTAAGACAGGGTGTAAGAAGTATCATGCACAATTTCTTGAAAGTGTCCCTCAAAGGCTGGAATGCAGAAGCAAAGACCAGAGCTCCAGCAGCCATCTCAGGCCATGAAGTGACCCAAGACTTGGAAGCCATTCCCAAGATCACCTTAGGATGTAACAACAAGATAGAAGAAGCCTAGGTCTCTGATCATATAGGCTCCATACCTACTCTGAGCTGATTACCTCCTGACTTCTTGCACATGACAGAAAAACTATTCTTATTTATGTCTTTGTTATTTTGGATTTTCTATCACTTGTAGTCCAACCTAAAGAAATGGCTCCCTCATAAGGACAGTGATAAAGGGTTAAATGAGAAAATGTAACACAAGAGATATCTATTTTTATATCCTCTCACCAGAGGGCCTAGGAGAGTGTTTTACACATAGCCGGCACCCAAACATTCACTGAAATTAATGGAAATCTGTCAGAGTAAAGGCCATCTCATTGCCCAAAAAAAAGATCTTAAATTTTTTGCCCATTTATTTTTCCAGATGAATAGAACTATTTTATCACGTTTTATAAGGTATCTCACTGGAAATTGTATTAAGTCTTTACAAACATGTTGAGATTATAGTATTGACACTATTGCTGTACTTCGACTTCCCCAGAAAGAGCTAGAAATTGAATGATTAATTTCATCTTATCCATTCAGTATACATTTAAAAAGAGGTTACTTCTTAACAAGCACTATGTCTGATCAAAATATGAGACTCTGGAGTTAAAATACAAACAAACATTAGGTAAACAATCCCTGTGCTTCCTCCCCCAATGTTCATTCAATAAAATACTCAGAAAGGTAGAAAAAGTGATGAAAACTGATACCATCACTAAAGAGTAAGACTAACGTGCTTATCACCCCCAGCTGTTGATTCAGAATCATTTGTTGATGTCCTTCACAGTGAGTAAGATTTGTTTGATCTTGGCCTTGTGCTTTTTCACTTTCTTTCTCTAGTCCTTGCAGAAAGACATCATGCTCAGTAAGGTAGAGGGTCAGTGAAAAAGAGGAAGACCCTCAACGAGATGGACTGACACAGTGGCTGCAACAATGGGTTCAAGCATTAACAACAATCATGAGGGTAGTGCAGGACCGGGCAGCATTTTATTCTGTTGTACACAGCACCGCTATGAGCTGGAACCAACTCAACAGCACCTAACAACAACATTTTCTGTGCTTCCCCACTGGTAGGTATATCCTGTGTTCCAATCTTTTTACAGCAGATCTGGTTTTTCCTCTCGCATGTTGATGTTCACATAGCTAAGCTTATTATTGTTGAAGTTCTTCTTTATTTCACACACTTGTCATATTGGTGGGGTTTAGTCCAGTGGAGACATCTGCAGAGGTACTCAGATGATGATGGAATTGTTACTATTGTTGTTGTTACTACTGTTGTTGTTGTTACCACCATTTATTGAACTTTTGCTCTGCAAACACCTTATCCAGAGTTATATATCACTGAATCCTTACAATAATTCTTTAAGGTGATTACTGTTATTATGCCTATTTAAAATGATACAACTGAGACCCAAAGAAGTTAGGTAACATATCCAAGGACACACAGCCAGCAAGAGTATCCTCACGGGACGTATGTCCTTGGGCATGGGCAAGATCTGAACCCAGCTCAGTCTGTCCTCTATTCTGAACCATTTTATTATGTTCCATCCCACGAAAGCTGAACAGCATTTCACATACTGGTACATGTGCTCCCATCATGCTGCCTTAACTTTCTAGCCATCTGTTCCCTTCTTTTTGCCTGAGCATTTAGTTTTCTCAGTTCAAGAAATATTAACTCCTTTTCTTTTTCCTTTCCTGAGGGGGAAAATGCTTAATACCATCACTGTCAGCCATGGTATTAAGGACAGCTATTTGGTGGTGTAGTGGTTAAGTGCTACAGCTGCTAACCAGAGGGTCGGCAGTTCGAATCTGCCAGGAGCTCCTTGGAAACTCTATGGGGCAGTTCTATTCTGTCCTAAAGGGTCACTATGAGTCAGAATTGACTTGACGGCACTGGGTTTTTTTCTGGGTATTTCCCTTGAGTTATTATCCTTGATCTTTTCTCTCTCTTCTTCCACTGTGGCTTTCAGCACCAGGGTTGGTGGGAACTGGGTCTCTGCTTCTGTCCTACATCCTCAGGACACTGGGTTCAGGGTAATACTCACAAGACGCTTGTTGGATGACAGATGGGTTTCCCACTGGCTCTCTCAAATTAAAGGCTCTTCACTGGGGTCCTGTAAGCTGATCTCAGTTAGACACTTAGGCCTACCAGGGGGGTCGACTTCCACTGCTGCCAATTTAGGACCTTCCCCACAACCCGAGTAGTCTGAGTAGATCTCCTGTACTGTCTGTAAGACCCTACCAATAAGTCAGTAAAGTTTGGGAAATTCTACAGTAGGCTTTTTCCAGATACTCAGACTCAGGATACATAGTAGGCCATACCCAAGTCACAGAACTCCCAACCAACACACCACATTAGTCCAGTCTGAATGATTTTATCACCTTCCTAGAACTTCCTTCAGCAGTTCTGACCAGCTACCTTTCCAAGGATCTAATCACACACATACACACACACGCACCCTTCAAGGTTGCAGACCCAGACTGCTGGACTGGGGGCCCCAACTTTCCTGCTTCAGAAGCCAGGCTACACTCCAAAGGACCAGAACACTTGAGCAGATCCAGGTGGCTAAGAGGTGCTTGAAGGGTTGAGACTGGCCACAGCACAGATACTCCCTCAAACTCTTTTGTACACAGAAGCAAAGGTAACTTATTCATGACTTTTCTCACATGAGACTGGTTCTGACACTAGTGAAAATGAGAGTACTGATGGGAGGCATTAGAGGGCTCAGCTTCAGAGGGCAGGGGCAGAGGCCCTGCAGGAAAGGAGGCAAAGACTAACCCCTCATCCCTATTCCCACACCACCTGTCTCCCTAGGTTACGCCTTCCTTGCTGTCACTACTCTTCTTGCTCCTTCCCTGACTCTTCCACTGTGGAAGAGTGATGGTCTTTCCCAGCTATCTAGCAGAATCCTCTGCTCACTACACATAAGATTCCTTGAGTATAATCTCCTCCTCTCCTACAACCCAAGTCCAGTGTGGCAACAGAACCATCTGTGAAAACTCTTAAACAGATAACCAGCCTTCCTTCCCCAAACTACACAGAGGTTTCTGATGCAACAAAGGATAAGAACCACTGTTTTGGGCCAAACCATCCCATAGGCACCCCAAACTCAAAATGGCCAAAGCCAAATTCATTATGTTCCTTCTCTCAACCCAAGGCTCCTTTCAAGTTCTATATCTCAGTGAGTGACCTTACCATTTCATTTAAGCAAAATAAGAAAACTGGATGTCATCTCAATTCCTTCCCTTTCACTCCCATCTACTAAGTTTCCAAGGATAGAGGATGCTATCTCAGTTTCTATTAAACCTGCCTCCTCTTTTCCAACCCCATGGCCAGGCTCAGGATCTCCCATCTGGACTCCTGAAACAGCATCCTAACTCATCTCACAATCTCCAGTATCTTCCCACACCATCCATCCTCCATACTGTCACTGGGGTTACCATTGATTACATCTCTTTCCTCCTATAACTTCTAAACAATTCTCCACTGCCCACCACAGAACAACATTCAAACTCCTTACTTTGCACTACCTGCAAGTTCCTTTTTGTACTGACCCCAAACCACCTTTCTAGCCAACATCTCCTGCCAGTTCCTCCCACAACACCACACTGCTTACCATTTCTGAAACACATCGTGCTCTCTCTTGCCTCTGTACCTCTGCACAATCTGTTTCCTCTACCTATGCCCCTCTTCACTTAGAAAATTAAAAATCTTTCTTTCAGATCCTGTGAGTCTTATTCGGCTCCATGAGCTTCCATTTCCACTATCCCTGACACTGCATTAGTTATTTATTTACTCATCTCTCTCAAGTCTGTGCGGTTCCTGAGGGCAGGGTCTGCAGTGTCTAGCCTTACATGCTCAGTAAATTTGTACTCAATGAATGAAGATCACTAATGAGACCAAAGTATTTTTCTAACCCCTCAAGAAGCAAAGGAAGTGACCAATCTTTAAACCAATAAAAACGAGGCCAACTGCTTTCTTGGAAACCATGGCAGGTAATGTCCTAATAATAGACGCTTTTGGGGAATTCCAAAAAAAGAAAAGTCAGCAACTATATAATTTGTCAGGGCTCTCCTGCACAGTTCAGGAAAATAATGCTGTGACCAAGGACATGAACACTATAGTCACTCCCAGACACACTGGCTTTCTGAGAAAGCACAGAAGAACAAGGAGTAAGGCTGCCTTCAGTTGTCTATACAATCTTTTAGTATCATTCAGCTCTCTCCTCTGACTCAAGCCTCACAAAGGAATCTTATATCTTAAAACTGGTTTTTCAGATAGGCTTTCTTACTGAAGAAAGGATGCACAGACACATGCTAGGGATATTCCTGCCTACTTGGAAGGCAAGTGTCTCAAAGCAAATTGGCACAATGGCATTCTGACTTCATAAGCAGTGGTCTTTCTATAATACCAGGCTACTCTCTCTAATCTGGTCCACAAGACTATTGGCTGTATTGATAAAACTAGGTTCCAAGAATCTCTCAACCCTTAAGAAGCCCCCTAAAATTGTGATAGTGCTAACAGACCACAAGAGGCATGGCTTTTCTCAATCAGCCACCATCACCGGACTAGATACCTTGAGCTGTGTACTATGCCAGGTGCTAGTTCCCTGTTCCTATGCAGCCACATTGTGTATTCAACGAAAGACCTGGAAGCAGAGGTTTTCATATAAGATAAATGCTTCTCCATGAACATAGTTTATTAGCAATGTTATATGACCTGCAAAAAGTTGTTGAGAAACTTGATATATGCAAATGGATGGGTTCAAGTCCATGAGATTGGCTGGGCAGGGAATCAGGACACCTGAGTGTGTAACCTAGAAAAGTCCCCATCCTTATCTGGGAAATGTGAAGAGTTGAACGAAATGATCTCTGGACTAAATGAACCTTAACTTTCTGGATAGGCTGGCACTACATCTGATAAGCACAAAGGCCACAGCTGTGCTCAATGCAAATGTTAATACGCATCCACGTTGCCCTTAGCAGATACGCCCAGAGATAAATTAGAAAAATAAGCTGAGGACAGCAACAACTCAACATCAATCAACAAGCAACTTCTAATTTTATCAAAAAGTTTCCCAACAAAAACACAAATTCTAATCTTAGTTATCACCAATCACCACACGCATCAGTAATTACTACATCTATTTACAGGAATGATCAGAATTTCCTGGTCCCTAGAATACAACAGGACTTTAAACCCATCGCTCAAAATTGAACTCACCTCCTCAAATTCAATGACCAGGACATTAAAATACCAAAATGAAGAGAAACTATTAACTAATTAACCACTTGCTGTCGAGTCGATTCTGTCTCATGATGACCCCAAGTATATCAGAGTAGAACTGCACTCCATAGAGCTTTCAATAGCAGATTTTTTGGAAGTTGATTCTACACCCCCCACGTGTCTGTCAGTTTGTCGTACTGTGGGGGCTTGTGTGTTGTTGTGATGCTGGAAGCTATGCCACTGGTATTCAGATACCAGCAGAGTCACCATGGAGGACAGGTTTCAGTTGAGCTCCCAGACTAAGATGGACTAGGAAGAAGGGCTTGGCAGTCTACTTCTGAAAAGCATTAGCCAGTGAAAACCTTTTGAATAGCAGCAGAACACTGTCTGATATAGTGCTGGAAGATGAGCCCCCCAGGTTGGAAGGCACTCAAAAGACCACTGGGAAAGAGCTGCCTGCTCAAAGTAGAGTCGACCTTAATGACATGGATGGAGTAAAGCTTCCAGGACCTTCATTTGCTGATGTGGCATGACTCAAAATGAGAATAAACAGCTGCAAACATCCATTAATAATCGGAACCTGGAATGTACAAAGTATGAATCTAGGAAAATTGAAAATCATCAAAAATGAAATGGAACGCATAAACATCGATATCCTAGGCATTAGTGAGCTGAAATGGACTGGTATTGGCCATTTTGAATCGGACAATCATACAGTCTACTATGCTGGGAATGACAACTTGAAGAGGAATGGTGTTGCATTCATCATCAAAAAGAACTTTTCAAAATCTATCCTGAAGTACAACGCTGTCAGTGATACGATAATATCCATATACCTACAAGGAAGACCAGTTAATACGACTATTATTCAAATTTACTCACCAACCACTAGGGCCAAAGATGAAGCAATAGAAGATTTTTATCAGCTGCTGCAGTCTGAAATTGATCGAACATGCAATCAAGATGCATTGATAATTACTGGCAATTGGAATGCAAAAGTTGGAAACAAAGAAGGATCAGAAGTTGGAAAATATGGCCTTGGGAATAGAAACAATGCCGGAGATCAAATGATAGGATTCTGCAAGACCAATGACTTCTTCATTGCAAATACCTTCTTTCACCAACATAAACTGCAACTATACACATGGACCTCGCCAGATGGAACACACAGAAATCAAATTGACTACATCTGTGGAAAGAGACGAAGGAAAAGCTCAATATCATCAGTCAGAAGAAGGCCAGGGGCCGGCTGTGGAACAGACCATCAATTGCTCATATGCAAGTTCAAGGTGCAACTGAAGAAACTCAGAGCAAGTCCACGAGAGCCAAAATATGACCTTGAGTATATCCCACCTGAATTTAGAGACCATCTCAAGAATATATTTGATGCACTGAACACTAGTGACCACAGACCAGACGAGTTGTGGAATAACATCAAGGACATCATCCATGAAGAAAGCAAGAGGTCACTGAAAAGACAGGAAAGAAAGAAAAGACCAAGGTGAATGTCAGAGGAGACTCTGAAACTTGCTCTTGAGTGTCGAGCAGCTAAAGCAAAGGGAAGAATTGATGAAGTAAAAGAACTGAACAGAAGATTTCAAAGGGCCTCTCAAGAAGACAAAGTAAAGTATAATAATGACATGTGCAAAGAGCTGGAGATGGAAAACCAAAAGGGAAGAACAGGCTCGGCATTTCTCAAACTGTAAGAAATGAAAAAATTCAAGCTTCGAGTTACAATAGTGAAGGATTCCATAGGGAAAATATTAAATGACGCAGGAAGCATCAAAAGAAGATGGAAGGAATACACAGAGTCATTATACCAAAAAGAATTAGTCGATATTCAACCATTTCAAGAGGTGGCATATGATCAGGAACCGATGATACTGAAGGAAGAAGTCCAAGCTGCTCTGAAGGCATTGGCGAAAAACAAGGCTCCAGGTATCGATGGAATATCAATTGAGATGTTTCAACAAATAGATGCAGCGCTGGAGGTGCTCATTCGTCTACGCCAAGAAAATGTGGAAGACAGCTTCCTGGCCAACTGACTAGAAGAGATCCATATTTATGCCTATTCCCAAGAAAGGTGATCCAACCGAATGTGGAAATTATAGAACAATATCGTTAATATCACACGCAAGCAAAATTTTGCTGAAGATCACCCAAAAACAGCTGCAGCAGTACATCGACAGGGAACTGCCAGAAATTCAGGCTGGTTTCAGAAGAGGACATGGAACCAGGGATATCATTGCTGATGTCAGATGGATCCTGGCTGAAAGCAGAGAATACCAGAAGGATGTTTACCTGTGTTTTATTGACTATGCAAAGGCATTCAACTGTGTGGATCATAACAAACTATGAAAACACTGCAAAGAATGGAAATTCCAGAACAATTGTGCTCATGAGGAACCTTTACATAGAATAAGAGGCAGTTGTTCGGACAGAACAAGGGGATACTGATTGGTTTAAAGTCAGGAAAGGTGTACGTCAGGGCTGTATTCTTTCACCATACCTATTTAATCTGTATGCTGAACAAATCATATGAGAAGCTGGACTATGTGAAGAAGAACGGGGCATCAGAATTGGAGGAAGACTCATTTAACAACCTGCGTCATGCAGATGACACAACCTTGCTTGCTGAAAATGAAGAGGACTTGAAGCACTTACTAATGAAGATCAAAGACCACAGCCTTCAGTATGGATTACACCTCAACACGAAGAAAACAAAAATCCTCACAAATGGACCAATAAGCAACATCATGATAAACGGAGAAAAGATTCAAGTTGTCAAGGATTTCATTTTACTTGGATCCACAATCAACAGCCATGGAAGCAGCAGTCAAGAAATCAAAAGACGCATTGCATTGGGTAAATCTGCTGCAAAGGACCTCTTCAAAGTGTTGAAGAGCAAAGATGTCACCCTGAAGACTAAGGTGTGCCTGACCCAAACCATGGTATTTTCAATCGCATCATATGCATGTGAAAGCTGGACAATGAATAAGGAAGACCAAAGAAGAGTTGACGCCTTTGAATTGTGGTGTTGGCAAAGAATACTGAATATACCACGGACTGCCAAAAGAACGAACAAATCTGTCTTAGAAGAAGTGTGGCCAGAATGCTCCTTAGAGGCAAGGATGGCAAGACTGAGTCTTACATTCTTTGGACATGTTGTCAGGAGGGATCAGTTCCTGGAGGACATCATGCTTGGCAGAGTACAGGGTCAGCGGAAAAGAGGAAGACCCTCAACAAGGTGGATTGACACAGTGGCTGCAACAATGAGCTCAAGCATAAGAACAATTTTAAGGATGGCACAGGACTGGGCAGTGTTTCGTTCTGTTGTGCATAGGGTCGCTATGAGTCGGAACCAACTCGATGGCACCTAACAACAACAACAACAGATTCCACACCTTTCTTCCTAGGCACCTCTGGTAAAACCACCAACGTTCTGATTAGCAACCAAGAGTGTTAACCACTGCACCACCAGTGAAGTCCAATTTTCTTATCTCCTACAATATGGCAGAAACCAGTCTGAGGCAGCCTGGGATGTGAGAAAAGACACTTCAGGAGGCGTGAGGGCCCTCAGCTACGGCTGCTAACTAAAAGATCGGCAGTATGAACCTACCAGGTGCTCCACGGATACCCCATGCGGCAGTTCAACTCTGTCCTATGATGAGTTGGAATCAACTCGATGGCAACAGGTTTGGTTTTTGTGTTGTTTTTTGTTTTTGTTTTTGTTTTTGTTGTTGTTTTGGCAACTCAGCCTCTCTCAGTTTTCATTTTCTTCTCTGCACATCTAAATCTGCCCCATCTACCCTGAATAATCAATCTGAGGATGAAAAAACAGATGTCAAGAAGCTTTGTAAAGTGGTATATTTAACAAGATATTTTATAATGGAAGGGATCTCAGGTCCAATCCAACCTTCTCATTTGACAGATGTAAATCAGTCACTGGGTACACACACTTTACTTCATTTGTGCCTTAAACAAACATTATGGAGCACCTACTACGTGCCAGATGCTATGCTAGGCACTGAGAACTCGGTGGTGTGAAAAACAGTCACAGTCCATGATCTGATGGGGCTGCGTTACACTGCACCCAGGGAGACAGACACAACCAACAATTACACTAAAGAGTGTATCATTACACCCTGGGGTCACTGACCTGAAGAAAAGGAACCTGGTTCTATCCTGAAGGACCATAATCTTGACCTGGAGCTCATAAATCTCAAGAGGAAGTGACCATGGAGCCGACAGCTGAATAATGAGCCCTATTAGGGAGATTCAAAGGAGAGAGAAGCACAAGATGAAGCTGAAGATGAGGGCCAGGTCCAGACCACGAGCAGCCTGCAGCCCACGCTAATGATTTGGTCTTTTTTTTCCTAAGAGAAAGCAGAAGTCACTGAATGGCAATGGGTTTATGTTTTGGTTTGGGTTTTTGGGGGGGTTTTTTGGAAGTATTTTAAGCAGAGAAAAAGACATACTTAAATCATTCTGGCTACCTTGTACTAGCCCTGGACTAGGCTCTAAATATGGCAGGAAGAACAAATGCAAAGTCTAATGAGGGAATTACAGGAAGTCCAATGTTACTTACAGCAGAGGACAGAGCACTGTGGGAGACCAATGAAGGAATAATCTATAAATGCTAATGGCAGGAACGTATTGCAGGTAAGGTATCAGAAAAGACAGCTACAGAAAGGACACAAAATAAGAAATACCTTAAAGTAGTGAAAGTCACTAATTCCACACAATAAACTAACATTATTGCAACAAAAAGAGGCACAGCAAATTCTCCTGAACCTATTAACTAGTTTTCCATAAATATTTAATTATTCAGAAATGTACGGAAAGGACAGATTTCCCTTGACCTAGTTATCAGGCTTAGACAAGGGCGGGTAAGAATCATTGTATCCAATAAACACGAATTTAATTACATTCATTACTCTTCCTTTCACTTCTAATAAGACAATTTTCAAAGAAACCCTTGAATGTCAAGGCCATTTATATTTTCTTCTGATTACTTCAGTAATTGTCTTAACTTTTAAAATACAGTCTTATAATAAACATATTTAAATCCTAAAAAGGAAGGGTATTGTGTTGCATTAGTTCATATTACCAAAACCAAACCCACTGTCGTCGAGTTGATTCCAACTCATAGTGGCTCTATATTAAGGACTCATTATTTACATGGACTCACAGAACAATGAAACAGAAAGAGCTTGGGAAACCAGCCCCCAGTTCCTAGACCAGGCTGAGACAAAGGCCCAGGGTGACTCCATCCTCTCCCTCACCAGAACCATAGTCCCAACACAAGATGAGTTCTGCTTGTCATCCTGGATGCTCCTGCCAGCCCCCACTGCCAAGTACATCTGAGTTTTAACACACTCTTTGTGCAGTAACTCATATAACTTCCATAGGCAATAAATTAATACTCCCAAAAAGCCATCTTAAAAACCCTCTAACAGTAGGTTAAAGGGGACCATTATTGTCTTCACATTTACTTGGGTGTTCACCATCTGCAAGCACTAGCTAAGTAAGCCCAATACTTCATCATCTCCTTGTACCCCTCTAAGAGCCATCTGGAGGTAAGTACTTCTACACACTTGTTCTACAGATAAAGAAACCTAAGTTTAGTCACCTGCTTGAAGTCACATAGCTTGTAAGTGGAAGGGTCAGGACACAAACCCGCATGGGCCTGACTCAACAGTCTGTGCTTCAAACAGTACCCTATCTGCCTCTCTAGTGCCCAGGAGACAAATCTCCTGCAAAGAAAAACAATGGATTTGAAAGCTCGGCAGAAAAACAGAGGAATGATTTGCTGTTCAAAGCCTTCAAGGTCTCTGCTTTCCTCAGAAAGTGCAGGTAAGACAAGTCTGACTCACGCCTTCCCTTGGGGTAAAGTTCAAGTGCTCAGACAAAAGGAAGGTACTCTGACAACTCTTCAGACTGGACTGGAGCGTAAGAAAATGATACTGGTGAGGAGTGAGCTTCTTGGCTTAAGTAGATACATGAGACTATGTGGGCAGCTCCTGTCTGGAGGCAAGATGAGAACGCAGAAGGAGGACAGGAGCTGGATGAATGGACATGGGGAATAGAGGATGGAGTGTACTGTCACATTAGGGGGACAACAGCTAGGGTTACATAGAAAAGTGTGTGTAAGTTTTTGTATGAGACTGACTTGATTTATAAACTTTCACTTAAAGTACAATAAATAAAATTCAAAGAAAAAAAGGTACTTTGAATGGTGCTGGGCTGGGAGCCACCCTTGAGAAGAGCTGGTGGTCAAAAGGGGGAAGGAAACACTTGTGTACAAACCCATAGTCCTGGGACCAACAGGGTCTATCAAGAATGTCCTGAGAAATGTTAGCAAGCAGCCATCTAAGATGCATCAATTGGTCTCAACCCACCTGGATCAAAGGAGAATGAAGAACACCAAGGACACAAGGCGATTATGAGCCCAAGAGACAGAAAGGGCCACATGACCCAGAGACTACATCATCCTGAGACCCCCCCCCAGAACTAGATGGTGCCCGGCCACAACCGATGACTGCCCTGACAGGGAACACAACAGAGAATCCCTGAGGGAGCAGGAGAGCAATGAGATGCAGACCCCAAATTCTCATAAGACCAGACTGAATGGTCTGAGTGAAGACTGGAAGGACCCCGGTGGTCATGGCTGCCAGACATTCTGTTGCCCCAGGACATGAACCATTCCCGAAGCCAACTCTTCAGACATGGATTGGACTGGACAATAGGTTGGAGAGGGATGCTGGTGAGGAGTGAGCTTCTTGCATCAGGTGAACACTTCAGACTATGTTGGCGTCTCCTGCCTGGAGGGGAGATGAGAGGATGGGGGCGTGGTTAGAAGCTGGCGAAATGGACACGAAAAGAGAGAGTGGAGGGAGAGAGCGGGCTATCTCATTAGAGGGAGAGTAATTGGGAGTGTGTACCAAGGTGTATATGGGTTTTTGTGTGAGAGACTGACTTGATTTGTAAACTTTCACTCGAAGTACAATAAAAATTATTAAAAAAACAAAAAAAGAAACAGAAAGAACATGGGGAAAGACACACAAAGTATTGATGGACTCTAAAGTCAAAGCATCTATTTTAGTTAGGAAATAAATGTATTTTGCTGACAAAAAAAATAAAGACTGGCCTGAGAACTCCTGGAGCACTTTATGATTTCAGAGCCAGTATCTTGGACACCTTCCACATCACCTTCACAAACCAACTAGCACCATTAACACTACACTGTTGCTGCTGTTAGGTGTCATCGAGTTGGTTCCAACTCATAGTGACCCTATGTACAGCACAATAAAATACTGCCTGGTTCTGTGCCATCCTCACAATCGTTGCTATGCTTGAGCCCAGCATTGCAGCCACTGTGTCAATACATCTCGTTGAGGGTCTTCCTGTCTTTTGCTGACTATCTACTTTACCGAACATGATATCCTTCTCCAGGATTGGTCCCTCCTGATAACATGTCCAAAGAACGTGAGACGAAGCCTCGCCATCCTCTCTTCTAAGGAGCATTTTGGCTGAACTTTTCCAAGACAGATTTGTTTATTCTTCTGGCATCCTTGGTATGCTCAATATTTTTTGTCAACACCATAATTCAAAGGAATCAATTCTTAGATCTTCCTTATTCATTGTCCTGCTTTCACATGCATATGAGGCAACTGAAAATACCATGGCTTGGGTCAGGCACACTTTAGCCCTTAAAGTGACATCTGTGCTTTTTAACACTTTAAAGAGGTCTTTTGCAGCAGATTTGCCCAATGTAATACGTCCTTTGATTTCTTGACTTTTGCTTCCACAGGTGTTGATCGTGGATCCAAGTAAAATGAAATCCTTGACAACTTCAATCTTTTCTCTGTTTCTCATGATGCTGCTTTTGGTCCATTTGTGACAGTTTTTGTATTCTTTATATAGAGGTATAATCCATGTGAAGGCTGTAGTCTTTGATCTTCATCAGTAAATGCTTCAAGTCCTCTTTGCTTTCAGCAAGCAAGGCTGTGTCATCTGCATATTGCAGGTTGTTCATGAGTCTTCTTCCAATATTGATGCCACCTTCTTTTTCATACAGTCCAGCTTCTCAGGTTATTTGCTCAGCATACAGAATGAATAAGTATGGTGAAAGGACACAACCCTGACACACACCTTTCCTGATTTTAAACCACGCAGTATCTCTTTTCCTGTCCTTTTAATGATCTTTTGCTTTCTTCGTGTATGATGTCCTTGATGTCATTCCACAACCTGTCTGGTCTTCAGTCATTAACGTTAAGTATGTCAAATCTATTCTTGAGAGAGTCTCTAAATTCAGGTGGGATACACCCAAGGTCACAGCAATGACATCCCTTGTTCCACATCCTCTTCTGAATCTGGCTTGAATTTCTGGCAGTTCCCTGTCAATTTATTGCTGCAACCACTTTTGAATGATCTTCAGCAAAATTTTACTTGTGTGTGATATTCATGATATTGCTCAATAATTTCTGCATTCTGTTGTATCACCTTTCTTTGGAATGGGTAAAAATATGGATCTCTTCTCAGGGAACATCTAGCCCAGTTGGTATAAAATAGGTTATAAAGAAAATGTTCTACATCCTGCCTTGGTGGGGAGCATCTGGGGTCTTAAGAGCTTGTGAGCGGCCATCTAAGATACTCCACTGGTCTCACCCTGCCTGCAGCAACGGAGAATGAAGAAAACCAAAGACACAAGGGCAAGATTAGTCCAAAGCACTAAGAGACAACAAGTATCACAGCCTCCACCAGACTGAGTCCAGCACAAATAGATGGTGCCTGGCTATCATCACCTACTGCTCTGAGAAGGATCACAACATTGGGTCCTGGACAGAGCTGGAGAAAAATGTAGGATGAAATTCTAACTCACAAAAAAAAAAAAAAAAAAAAAACAGACTTACTGGTCTGACAGAGACTGGAGAAACCCCGAGAGTATGGAACCCGGGCACCCTTTTAACTCAGTACTAAAGTCACTCCTGAGGTTCACCCTCCAGCCAAAGTCTACACAGGCCCATAAAACAAAACAAGACTAAACAGGCACACCAGCCCAGGGGCAAGGATAAGAAGGCAGGAGAGGACAAGAAAGCTGGTAATTGGGAACCCAAAGCCGAGAAGGGAAGAGTGTTGACATGTTGTGGGGGTGGCAACCAGTATCACAAAACAATATGTGTATTGTTTAATGAGAAAATAATTTGCTCTGTAAACCTTCATCCAAGGTACAATAAATAAAAAATAAATATGGATCTCTTCCAGTCGGTTGGCCAGGTAGCTGTCTCCCAGATTTCTTGGCATAGACAAATAAGCACCTCCAGCACTGCATCTGTTTGCTGAAACATCTCAGCTGGTACTATATCAATTCCCGAAGCCTTGCTTTTCACCAATGCCTTCAGGGTTACTTGGGCTTCTTCCTTCAGTACCCTTAGTTCCTGATCATATGCTACCTCCTGAAATGACTGAACCTTGACCAACTCTTTTTGGTACAGTGACTCTGTGTATTCCTTCCATCTTCTTTTGATGCTTCCTGCGTCATTTAGTATTTTCCCCATAGAATCCTTCAATATTGCAACTCGAGGCTTGAATTTTTTCTTCAGTTCTTTCAGCTTCAGAAATGCCGAATGTCTTCTTCCCTTTTGATTTAACTCCAGATCTTTGCATATTTCACTATAATACTACTACATTCTAGTATAGTGTATTGTGTGTGTAACACTACACTAGAACCTAGAAAAAACATCTAAAGAGGTGCTTCTTGGTGCTCTCACAGCAGTTAAGCATTAGTTTCCTGTCAGGCACCATGCTAAATACTACACATGCATTATTTCACTGAATCCTCAACAACAGCCCTAAGTTAGGTAATACTGCTACCCCCACTTTACAAATCAGTAAATCGAGACTTGGAGCAGGGAAGACACTTGCCTAAGGTCAAAGAGGTTACATGTGTCAAAGTCAGAATTTAAACCCAGGTCTGTCTGGTGCCAGAGCCTGAATCTGCTTGGCCACCTCACTCAAATTCCTCTGTTACAGCCAATCCCCACTGTGGGGCACCTTCTGCTTTTGTGTGACTCCTCCACAGACTGTGAGTTCCCAAAGGGCAGGGACACCACTCCTTAATCTCCATATGCCCAGCACCCAGCAAAGGGCTTAGACCAAAGTAGCACCCCAGGAAGGCTTGTAAATCAATGCCCAGATCCATGGCATCACTAGGTTACAGGGCGTGCAGACCTCACTAGGCGACATTGTCAAAGGGGGTGACACCAAAATGACTGTCTATAAAATTTTTGTAAAATGTTTCAGCAGAAATTTATTTTTAATAAAAATATTCCTGTAGTTAGTTATAACAACAAAAACATCTTTCATAAACCCAGCTTACAAGTATCAATATACTTAGAAGGCTAAAACTCTATTCTAATTTATTTTTTGAACCTTCTAATGCACTCCGGTCAGAGCTTTCATTATCACCCAATTACAATGATGCTTCAAATCACGTGGTTTCATCTGCATGTGCTACAAGCACACACTGTTGTTTTTGTTGCTGCCAGTATTTTTATAGTCACTGTCAAGTTTTCTGGTGTTTTAGCTACAATATTGTGGTTATTAGTATTTTTGAACCTATATCAATAACTTTTCTGAGAATGAAGCAGTAATTAAAGGACAAGGAGTGATGTATAGGAATTATGATTTACAAGTAGCATTAATAAAAAAACTAGTACAAAAAATATTACCAAGGATTCTGTATGGTCTGGTATGGGAGGAGGTCTGGGGGGTGGTGACACCAACCCTAGTGACGTCACTGGCCAAGATGAAGGAAATGAGGCCTCCACTCTTCTCAAGAAAGCGGCCTCAAAAATGCCCCAGGACAACCCTCTCAGCAAGCATGAGCAGTGCATTTTGAGACTTGTTCTTGTTTCTGCTTCCCTCTCCGAATCCTGGGGCATCTGGAGCAAATATCTCTTTCCTCTTCCATTCCTAGGACTTGGAGGCTGAGTGCCACCAGCCATATCCAAATGCCTCCAACTAATGTATGGCCATGCACATACTTATTACAAATACCTGGGAAGTAAAGGAATAGAGTCAAGAGTCTGGGTTTTACCACCTGATGACTTATAAATAAATGTTTTCCATTATTTGTCCGAGCAGAGGCCCAAGGCAATGTTCACCAAGAGCCTCCTCTGTGCAGAACCTTGGTGACCCAGCAGTTAAGGAAGCAAAAGACTTTCCCTGTGCAGGGAGGAGACACAAGCACAAAGTAACACATGCCACGATGCAGTGCATGCTCCGATTAAGGTGTGCGCACAATGAAAATCAGGTGAGCACAAATGGGAGCGAGGTCACTTGCCTGGAACAACTGAGTAGGTTTCACAAAGGAGGGGATATTTGAGCTGGGAAGCCACCCCCAAATCACCCAAGGAGAAATGTTTCCTGCCTCTGTTACCCGCAGACGGTTCGCCTCCCCGCTATCGGGCCCATCACACTGTTCTGTAATTAGGGGGTTACGTGCCTGTCTCCCCGCACGGCATGTGAGCATGCAGGGCAGGGACTTTAGGCATTCTGTATGGCTCACCCTTAACTGCCAGTAAATATCTGCTAACAAAGAATAAAAAGAGTTTATTTTAGATAATCAATAACACAGCAGCTACCATTTCTTGAGCACCTACTATGACCAGCCATTGCTGCAATTTCCTCTGCATAAAAGCCCCAAAATCCAGATATTACTATCATCATCCATTTTACAGATAAGGAAACTGAGACACAGATTAGGTAAATTGTCCCAAGTCATACAGTCAGTAAGAGACAGAGTTAGACTTTGAATCATGGGCTGAGTAGAAAAATCAGTTCTCAATTATTTTTCCTTTCTCTTTCTGTTCTCTGCCTCGCATCCAGATACACAGGCTGCCCTTTAACCTTTTGTTCACTGAGACCAAAGTTATTTCTTTCCTAGAGGAGAAGAAGAGATATCTCTTGTTATTCTTCCAAATAATGACTGCTAGTAAACATGGGGAGGGTAGATACAAAACTGTGCTTACAATATCAGTCAAAAACATTTATTACAGTAATGGAACTGCATATATAAACATGGAACAACTTCTAAGACATATGAAATGAATAAATGAAGGAGCAAAGAGTATGTATAAACTGTTACTCTTTGTGTAAAAGAGAGAATATATAATAAACAAGAAACCGGTAAGAGTTGGTGCCTCTAGAGAGGGATACTGGATATTGGCAGGTTGAGATGAGAAAGATACTTCATAATTTATTCCCCTTTAAACTATTTGCCTTTTTAAAAAGTATGATTTTTCACATCTTAAGAAATAAATAAAAATACCATTTAAAGAAACCATTTATTTCTAGGCCTTTCCCAGATGCTCACATACATGTGATTACAACTATGAAAAATTATACGCTTATGAACAAAAGGCAAATAATTTGTGATGAGGTAGGACTGTGAAACAACTTTTGTCTTTCATGTTAAGTTTCACTAACGTTGTCACGATGTTTCTTGTGCAATAAATAAAATGCATTTTGAAGGTACAGATAGGACATAAATATACACAGAGAGCAAGGGAGAGAACATGCAAGCGAGCGAGGGAGCAGGGGCAATCTATAGGTTTGCTACACCTTCCTCCTGGTAAAAGTCCTTCATCCGTTTCTTCAACAAATATTTTAAGCACCTATTACATGCCAGACGAAGTGCCAGACAGGTAGTTTTTAAAAAAAGGACTAAACAACAGGTCATTCATTTCCTCCCTCCTGCTTTTCAGGAAAATATGACAGCATGTTAATCACAATGCCAGAGCTAGGACACTTGGTGATGACACAGTCTAACAATCTTATTCAGCTGAGAAAACTGAGGTCTGAGGGGGGAAGGGACTTGTTCAAGGTCGCACAAGAAGTGAAGGCTTCAGAATTTCCAGTCCTGCCCTCCTTACATGCTACAGGCTGTTATGAGTAGCTCAGGTTGAAAGACAGGCAAGCAGGGAGGGGCACAAAAGGACTTTAAGAGTGAGTGCCTAAGATAACAGGTGCTTTCACACAGCTTGTCTCATTTATTCTTTATAACAACATCGCAAGGTGGGCACGATTATCCCTGTTTCACAAATAAGGAAACCAAAGCTCTGAGAAGCTAAGAAACTGGTGCTGGTCCACACAGTCAGGAGGGACAGCATTAGTCCTCAAACGCAGACCTGTCTGACTTCACAAGCCACAACTCTTACCCTCCAAAGTACGCTGAAAAGGAAAAGCAATTTTAAAAGATAGACTGGGGCCAGATCACAAAGAGCCTCGGATGCAACATCTTCCTTTGATGAAGTTTCTCTTGATAGTAACAAATTAAAAAGACAACCTCTTCATTATCCAACACACATTCTAGCTCTTGTTTGCCACCAAGTTTGGGCTTTCCTTTCTCCCACCTCCTCTTCTGTCGGTGCAGGGGTTACAGGAGGGGTTACAGTTCGGATTGTTCAAATCGCTGGTGAGGAGAACTGGGCAGCAAAAGGCTACACATGGATATAGGACACTCTTCTGAATAGGAGGGGGTCCGGTCATCTCACCTGCTACTCTTTACCCCATGGGAACCTAATGAAGCTTCAGCATTCCCTTCTTTTTGTTGCCTTCATTCTGGAATGTGGTAAAATTGGGGTTCATACATTGACTGGGGAGGGAGAGGAATTCCACAAGGCTCAAACCTAAGCCTCATGCTCCAGCTCAGAGTCCTCACTCGGGATGAGGTCTAAAGGTCAGCAAACATTAACTGTTCCTCTGTCAGCCATTTGCCATTGCTCCCTGTGTGTGCAGGAGCCCCCTCAGAAGCTTGACAGAGAGTAGCAGTCAAGATCTGAGACAGAACTGGGTCTTCCTGGGACCGACCCCCTGCCACAAACCTCATACAAACTCTAACTAGAAAGTGATCCAGTCTCACCTCTTGACTAGCAATTCCCTCTCCTTTACACCCCCCAACTCCTGAATCCTACCTGCCCATCGGCACAAGAAGAGGGGACTACATAACTACCGGGCAATTTGCTCAGCTAGCACTGTTTTATCCAATTCTCACAAAGGCTCCTGGCAGGCACACAGAACAGGTACCATCATGCTCATTTTGCAAACAAGGCAAGAAAGCTCAGAGAGATGAAAGATTCCCCCAAGTAACAGAGTCAAAAGCCTCTGGATCCTGATTCCTGCTCTTCCCTCTCGCCAAGCTGCCATTTCAGTCTTTTTGAGACTACCATTAAGATTTGCAGCAGCATCTGGTACCAAGGCAGGACCCCTCCAAGCTTCACGCTAACAACTCTTCAAGCACACACATTTCTCAACAGCTGATCACCGAATGCAAGCCGACCACCCCACCCCACCTCCATCTAGCCCCGCCCTCTTCAGCAGCAACAGGGAAAGCCCGTGAGGTGTGAAAAGCAGTGTGCCCCACTTAGGGCACGGTGTGGCATAGGGAAGGCAGCGGGCCTAGTAACCAGAGCAGCTGAGATTCAAGTCGGACTCAAGAGAGGTACAGGCCTGGACGGCCCATCCGGTCCAGCATCAGCCCTAGAAGCCTCGAGGATCCTCAGAGAACCCAAAGCACCTGCCCCCACCCAAGCCCCACGGACAGCAGAGGGGGCGGCCTTCCCTCCGCCAGCGACCACTTACCCTCCGCCGGCTCCTCACCTATGGCCCAGCTTCCGCACCTGCAACCACTCTGGGCCCCGCCCTCCGCCCCTGCAGGTCTTCCCAGCCCCGCCTCTTGCACCTGCAGTTTCCTCGGCCCTGGCTCTCCAGCCACTTTGGCCTCACCTCGCAGCCCCCTCCATTAGCAAACCCGCCGTCCCTCCCGGCCCCGCCCCTCGACCCTGCAGCACCTTCGGACCCGCCCAACTGCCTCCTCCAGCCCCGCCCCCCGCACCTGCGGCCTTCCCTGACGGCCACCCCCACGCCCGTTGTCCCTCAGACCCGCTGGGACCAGCACACCCGAGGACCCCCGCCCCGCCCCCGCTCCCGTTACCCACGCCCGGCCGCAACCCCTGCCCGGCCCCGCCCCCAGCACCGAGGCCCCTCCCCGGGCCCAGCGGCCCCTCCGGGTCCCGCCCCCCGCACCTGCGGCTCCCTGCAACCCGGCCCTCAGGGTCCCGCCCCGCCCCGCCCCGCCCCACGGGCCGCTGCTCACCGCCCGCTCCCGCCGCCGCCGCCGCAGTCCGGCCGGTCACCTTGACGCGGGCCGCAGTTGTTGCCCCCGTCTCCGCATGGCCCTGCGAGCGGCCCAGGCGGCAGCGGTGCCTTCGCTCAGAGGCCGGGGCCGGGCCGAGCCGGACCGGGCGCAGCTGGAGCGCGGGCCGACGCGGGAGCCAGCAGGTGCCCAGCCGCAGAAGGAATCGTCCGCTCCCGGGCCTGAGCGGCGGGCCGTACAACCAATCGGCGCGTGCCGTCAGACCAGCCCCCCAACCACATCGTCGCAGAGGCGGAGACACGCAAATCGGTGCGCTCTCCGCGCCAGTGCGCAGCCGCTGCAGCCGGCGGTCCTCCCCGGACTCGGCCTTTGCTCTGTCCAGGAGACGCACTCTCAGCCTGCAGGGATGCTCCGCTGCCCGCACAGCCTGGTTAGCATCCCGCCACGCCCATCGCCTTCCTAGAAATAGCGGTGCACCTGATTCCCCACACATCCCTCCAGGCCTCACCCGATTTCTTCTTTAAACTCCTACCTAGTATTTATCATTTTTAACAAAAAAATGTTTTTTTGAGAAAGACATCACCTTGGTGCCCATTCTTTACAACTCGGAGGTATGTACAGAGCTCAGAATGTCAAAGCTGGAAGTAACTTCAGAGACCCTCGGGCCCAGGCCATTTATTTTATGGGTAGGCAAAGTTAGATCGAACAGGTAAAGGCACTGGTCCAAGTCCGCACAAATACAACGCTGGGAAATGAGCCTGTCTCCTCGCTCCTTGCTCTCAGATCCTTCCTCTGTGCCAGGCACAGTGAGATGGCCAAAGAGGTTGTCGTTTGCTTAGAGTCACAGAGATAATAAGTTGCAAAGACAATCCAATCCAAGCCAGGTCTGTGAAGCCCTGGAAGTCCTGAACCACAGCAAAATTCTATTTTGCCTCCCACAGAAAGGAGGCCCTATGCCCTGCCTTACTCTGAATGATTCTTGAACACGCAGACGAATGGAACATCATTTTGACAGTTCTCAAATTTATTTTGTAGTCAGTAACATTAGAGTATGAAAAGATGTGGCTACTGTGCTTCCCAAAGCTTAAGGAAGAAAAAGAAAGGAAGAAATAGAATCAATGGGAGTTATAGTATTTCTAAGTAAACAGGGGCTCTCTGCCGGAAATTTCTGCCATTTTACATGAAGAAAACAATAATCATTAAAGAAGATGTTTAACTGTTTTACTTAAATAGAACAAGCAACAGTGTGGTGCAATGGTTGTGCACAGAGCCTCTGAACTCAGAAATGCACGGGGTCTTACAGCTCAACAACAAAAAGACAAACAACCCACTTAAAAATGGGTACAGCATCTGAATAGAAATTTCTCCAAAAAAAGATACACGGATGGTCAGTAAGCACATGAAAAGATGCTTCATGTCATTACCATTAGTGATATCACATAAAACTACAATGAGATACTACTTAACACCCACTAGAATGAGTATAATAAATACAGACAATAATAAGTGTTGCTGAAGATATGGAGAAATTGGGACCCTCCTACACCACTGGTGGGAATGTAAAATGGTTCAACCACTTTGAAACAGTTTGGCAGTTCTCAGAAGGTTAAACAGAGTTACTATACGGTCCAGCAATTCCTACATATAGAGGAATATACCCCAGGTATATATCCAAGAGAAATAAAAGTATGTCCATGCAAAAACTGGTACATGTATGGTTATAGTGGCATTATTCATAATAGCCAAAAAGTAGAAACAACCCAAATGTTCATCAACTGATGATCGGATAAATAAATGTGCTATAGCCATACAATGGAATATTATTCAGCCATAAAAAGAGAATAATGTATTGCTACAAGATGGACGAGTATTGAAAACATCATGCTAAGTGAAAGAAGCCGGAGCACATATTGCATGATTCGATTTATTTGAAATGTCCAGAATAGGCAAAATTATAGAGACAAAAAGTAGATTAGTGATTGCCTAAGACTCGGGGTGGGGAGGGGGAGGATGGAGAGATTAGGGGGTGATGACAAAGGGGTGCAGAGTTTCTTTTTAGGGTGATGAAAATGTTCTAAAATTGATTGTGGTAGCAGTGACACAACTCTGAATATGCAAAAAAGCCTTTGAACTTTATACTTGAATTGTAGGGTATATGAATTATATCTCAGTAAAGCTCTTTTAAAAAGTTATTGTTAAGTCTGACCCATCATGTCATTCCTGTGCTTAGGCATTGTGTAATAGGATGTGGAGAGGATCTAAGTTGTATCCACTAGGATTCAGACTGTCCACTGTCAAAGTGTGATGCACTGGTGGAGTGGGCCAGCTCTTGGCATATCATGTGTTTGAGTCACTCTCCATGAGTGGAAGAACCTTTTGAACAACAGGAAAGGGGGGTTGGAGAAGTCACCTAGGGGGATCCCTCAGCCCAGCTGGATCCACATGGACTTGTAACTTACAGAGAGTCGGGCTACAGGACAGTTTAGGGAGTTATTTTCACTAGAGATGGTGATCAACATGAACCAGCCTCATAGCATCTGCCATAGTAGTCTCCTCCATGGGACATTGTCCCATGTCACCCCCAGTGAAACTGTTGGCATTTGAGCCACTACCTTGTATCAACGACTGTCCGTGCCCCACCAGGAAGGCATAGTCCGCCTGCTAGGCGGTGGGTGAGCCAGTTCTAAATCCACATCTTACCACCTATTTTCTCTGACTACTCTTGGAACCTCTGATATTAGTCCCACTTCATCAAGAAGCATACACCAAGACGGGATTAAATGTGCAACGGCTGTGGCAGACAGACTCTAGAGTGGTCCCCATGATTGCTGCCTCCTGGTGTCCATGGCCTTGTGTGATTCCCTTCCCCTTGAGTGTGGGCAGGACCTGACTTGCTTCTGATCAACAGAATATGGCATAGGTGATGGGATGTATGTGATTATGAGTGTGTGGTTTTGTCAGATAAGACTGTAACCTATCCTGCTAGGAGACTCTCTCTTGCTGGCTTTGAAGAAGCAAGCTGCCATGTTGTGACTGCCCAAATGAGAGGGCCATGCAGCAAGGAGCTAAGAGTGTCCTCCAGCTGATAGCCAGCAAGAAACTGGGGCCCTCAGTCTGGCAGCCTTCAAGGAACTGATTGCTGCTAACAACCACATGATCTCAGAAGCAGATCCTTCCTCTGTTGAGCCTGAGATGAGACTACAGCCCCAGCCAACGCTTTGATTACAGCCTTCCGAGGAGACCCTGAAGCAGAGGGCCCTGCTAAACTGTACCTGGATTCCTGACCCACAAAAACTGTGAGATAATAAATGTATATTGTTTTAAGTCACTAAGTTTGTGGTAAATTTTTTATGCAGCAATAGATAACTAATACAGGGGCACAAACCACCCTGCCCTCGTGCCCAAGAGGCAGCTTCTGTGTAGAGGACATCAAAGCCTGGGTACAATGAAGATTCTGAAATGCAGTGCTCCTCCAGCTCCTGGGGGCTTGTGTCTTTGGGGGCATTTGGAGACAGAGGACAGGACACAGAAAAAAGCACTGTCACTGAGGGCACAGGTAACAATGACAATGGTGAGGTGCCCACAAGGGGCTTCAGAAGAAGCAGCCTCCCACGTGGATGGCAGGGGAAGACTGGAAGACCAGGGGTCAAGAATGAAGTTTTGAATTCAGTCAGTTCTAGGAAACAATCTTGGCTTTGGCACTTCCTAACTATGTGGCCTTGGACAAGTGTCTAAACCTCTGTGTGCCTCAGTTTCCTCATTTTTCTGTCCTTCTTTGATCACTGCCACACATATTTCCCAGGTTTTTCTTGATATAAATGGCAAAATCTTGGAATTATTTTGTTGTATTAACTGTTCCCTTCCAGGTCATCTCTTATATTCTGAAGCATGCTGAAATCTGAATATATAGTTTTGGAAGCAACTAAGCAGTGGTTGGATGGATCTTGAAGAGAACAGACATCTCCTTACAAGGCAACTGTCCCAGGTGAGATTATAATAGGTCTTCAAGCATGGAAGGGCTTTCCACCTGAGATGTGGAAGGACAAGCTGCTTCCAATGGCAAGGAAGGCTCAGAGAGACTCAGGGATTCAAGATTCTCAGCTTTATCTGAATCCATCCAGATGCCCTGCTCAGGGTCTCAGGGTCCCATTCCTTCCCAATCAATGCCCTCACCTTCTCATGAGAAACATGGAAAGTCTATGAATTCGACTAACATTATAATTCTGGTTTGCTTTTCACTGACATTGATCCCACATCTCAAGAAAGATTATTTTAGACCCACTATAGAAGCTCTCTGATTCTCTTACTATGACTTGAACCTTAAGTTTATTATTTTCTTTCTGTAAATTCTCCAGTGCAATCAGGAGGAGCCACCCATTCTGAGCCCTTCTAGTGATTATTTCTGTATCAATGCTCAAGGTAGTAGTCACATGGCTTCCTAAGGCATTGCTTCGATAGGCATTTCATCACAATCGACAACAGATGATAACTTAATTAACCATGATGCTACTGCAAGGACGCATTTCCCACTGGCAAGAGACCACTGTATTCAAGGCTAAGAACACAATCAAATTGATCCCAGAACTCCATCTTTGAGGAATCAGAGTCCAATTAAGAAAACAGAAATCATACTATTTATTTCAACTGAAGGAATTTAATACAAGGAATAAGTTAATGAGATATTGGAGGTCTGGAAAAAAAAACAGAACCAATAGACTAAGACAGGCAATAACTGTGGGAAAGCAGCTACCATCCCTTGTGTTTGGGGTGGGGAGGTAAGGGAAGAGTTTGGGGTTATCAGATCCTAGAAGTTTGGAGGAGGAGCCCCTTTGGAGGGAGCATGATCTTCGGACTTCAGAGCATGGTTTCGCACTTCTAGCCCCCAGAAGTGTGACAGAATAAATATACATTGTTTTAAGCTACCTAATTTGTGGTAAATGGTTATGGCAGCCCTCAGAAACTAATATAATGCTGTAAAAAGATAATAATTTAACTCCCAGCTTAAGAATGGGAGCAACGGGTTACACTTCTATCACAGGGTTGCATATTAACAGGTTTTTTTCTTTTAAAATCTTTTAAAATCAACTTTATTAGGATACGGAGCCCGGTGGCGCAGTGGTTAAGAGCTGGGCTGGTAACCAAAAGGTCAGCCATTGGAATCCACCAGCTGCTCCTTGGAAACCCTATGGACAATTCTATTCTGTCCTATAGGGTTGCTATGAGTCAGAATTGACTCAATGGCAACAGTTTGGGATTTTGGTTTTGTTTTGGTTTTTTTGGGTGGAGGGGTTATTTGGATATAATTTACATAAAATAAAATGTATCCATTTTCAATGGACAGTTTAATGAGTTTTGGCAAAGGTATACACCACACCATTTTTTTTAATCTAAGTCCCCCACTAGGCTGTGAGCTTTTCAGGGGCAGGAAGCATACAGGTTTCATCTCTGGTACCAAGTACCTAGCCCAGTACCAAGCACTGTAATATCAGGTCCGCGGGCTAGAATGAGGCACCTCCTAGAAGCAAAACTATAAGGGAAATAAGATTGTCTCTGAACCTTCCATTTAAAAAGCAAGTGAAGTAAATCAGGACTGAGATATGCAACCTTAAAGAAGATAGGTTGACTCTCAGGCCAAGAAAGCTTAACTGTCATCTGAAAAAGTTACCCAGCTTAAGGAAGGAATGGATCTATTAGAAAGTCGGCTTCTTGGCCAAAGAAGCATAGTACAAGGAGCGAGGTCATCAAGTGAGCATTGGAAATGCAGAGCCAAACCCCAGGAACCTGCCCTCCACGCATCTCACCTCAGATCATGCTCCTCCTAGCTCCCTGTGCTCCAGCAACTTTGGCCTTTTTTCAATTCTTTGTACATGCTGGGATTTCTCCAGTCTCAAGGTCTTTGCAAATGCTGTTCCCTCTGCCTGGAATGCTCTTCCTCCCTCTCACCCCCTTTATCTAGCTAACTCTTACTGTCAGGTCTCTCTCAAGTGACACTTCCTCCGGGAAGCCTTCTCTGACTCCTACATGAGGTCAGATCTCCCTGCTATAAGCTCTCATAGTTTGCTTTACCTTTTCTTCATTGCATTTCATGATTATAGATTAGTATAACTACGTGATTAATGTGACTGAAGTCTTTCTCCACTGCTGAACTCACTGCTAACTCCCTGTAGATTATTGAATCGGAACCTGTTTTGCTGTGTACTTTCCCCAAAAATACAATATTTTTTAAAAATCAGAAAAGAACTAAGGATGGTGTTTGTACTCTTAACACCTTTGGAACTTTTCCACACTTGTTCATGAGGCATTGGAATACATATAAAGTCTTCAACTTTGTCCTTTCTTAAATATGTAAACCAAATACCAAACCAAACCCATTGCCATTGAGTCAATTCCTATAGGACAGAGTAGGGCTTCCAAGGCTGTAATCTTTACGGAAGCAGACTACCACATCTTTCTCCCGTGGAGCCACTGCTAGGTTCAAATTGCCAAACTTTCGGTTAGTAGCCAAATGCTTAACAACTGCGCCACTCCGTAGATGTGTCATTGAATTGAGCTCTACTGCCTTCCCATGCCACAGGATAAATTCCAAATTTCGTGTGTGGTGGAGTGGTAAGAATAAAGGAATGAGCAGCTGAAGATTTAGTCTGTTATAATAGTATTTGCTTACACGTGAGGAAAGAAATACAAATGGATTTTCAGAGGGGGAGGAAATGATTATCTTAATGGAGAAATGAGAGCACACAACAGAAAAACCCAAAGAAGAAAGCAAATCACAGTGCTGTAGAAATTTTTAAAAGTCAGCTAGTTGGAATACCCATCTGAAGCAGCAATCCCTTCTGTAATATCCAAGGGAACAGGTACAGCTTTGGGGCACACTCTACCTTTAGAGACAGCCTATTTCATTAGATAGCTATAATATATAATTTTTTTCATACATTGAGGCAAAGCTTTTCTTATAATTGGCACCTAATTCTGTGATTCTAGAATGATTTTCGTCCTAATTTTTGGACTCTGGAGATAATCAGCAAATGACTTGTTTATTAATTGATTTATCCCCTCAGACATAGAGTAAATATTTAATGAGCACCTATAATGTGTTAGGTGTTATGCCAGGTGATGAATATATCAAGCTATTTTCCATATGAAAATCCTTCCAGTATTTGAAGTCCTCAAAATTATTCGTTTTAGCATTCATTTCTCCTATGACATGATTCCATGTCTCTCATTGTTCTGGTCTCTCTTTTCTGGTTGCATCCAGTTTGTCAGATGGGAAGGAGAAGATGAGCACTGGACACATCTAATAAGAGAAGAAAACTGCCTATGTCATTTAGCTATGGTATCCCTTCTTACTGCAGGGGGCACATAGTGTAGATCAAGTATGAGGAACTCAAACCCTGGTGTTATAACTTTGTGATCATTATTCCACTGTTAAATTTTTACAAGTTGCATAGTATCGATGAATTTTAGTAGCTGATAAATTTTTAAAAAGTATATCGTCTGGTACCAAGTAAATGTTTAATGAATGGCAGCCATTATGCATTCATGGCGATAGTAGTAGTAGTAGCTTCCCATGTAGGGATGCCTAAAATGAACGTGCTAATTTTGACCTTCCAGTTACATCATTAAAACATAATACGTTGGCATGCTAACTCTATCCATCAGTCTTTACACTTCGTGACTTTAAGTCAGTGGTTGGTTCAGACCCTCTTTCCCTGTGTTCCAGAGTCAGGTTTCTAAGTCTATAAGGCCGAGAGCTGGCACCGGCCCCTGGTAATCTGCCCTTGGGAGCCAATTTGCTGAACTTGCCCTGGTATAAACCTTGCTTTCTGTAATAATATTCTCTATGGAAAAGTCCTTTCAACTTTAACATTTCTTAAATGTGTAGGCACTCCGTAAGTGTTCATTGAATTGAGTTCTACTGCCTCTCCTTGGCCACAAAATGAATTCCAAATTCCATGGTTTGAAATAAAATGTACCTTGACATCTGGCTACAGTCCACTCTACCCACCCTCATTTTCTAATTTATAAAACATTTACTGTGTACCATGTATTATCTCATTAAATAAATATAGCTATCTATTTTTTTATAGGTATTTAAGCCATTATGTATACATTATCATATAATGTAATGTTATATATACATGTGTATATTTTAACCTAAATAGTCTCACGCTACACGTGTTCATTTGTTAAGTTGCTTTTTTACCCTCAACAATATGTCATGGATACTTCTTGACGCCATAGAGGTTTATTTACACATTTATATCAACATTTTATATACCAGATTTTTTGATGGATATTATGGTAGCTTCCAATTTCTCAATATTATAATCAATGCTGGGGTGAACAAACTTGTACACCTTGGCCACTTGTTAGATTATCTTCCTAGGTTAAACTCTCAGTAATAGTACCGCTGTTTCAAAAGGAATGCACATTTAAAATTTTGAAACATGGTACCAAACTTACTTTACAGAGATGTTACACTAGCTTCTACTTCCAACATCAAGGTATGAATTTGCCATTTTCTCCTGCCCTCATCAATGCTGGGTATTGCAAACTGAGTAAGTGAAAAAAATGGTCTCTCGTTACTGCTTTAATTGTTTTTAACTGCTTTCTAGTGAGGTAAAATATCTTTATTATGTATTTATTAGCTTTTTGCATTTCTTCTGTGGATTATTTTCTTGTCCTTTCCCCTTTTTAAATTGGAGTATTCATCTCTCTCTTAATTTTTAAAGTTCTTGCTCTATATGTTACAAAGGCATTTATTTTTAAAATTGTGTTTGCATTTTAAATTTTTATGTTTTAGGCTGTATAATCATAAATCTATATTTTTCCTTTAAGATTTCTTATTTTTGGTCTTATCCTTAAAATGATCTTCCCATTGCAAAAGCAAGTCTTCACCTCCTTTTTTTCTAGTTCTTTCATGGTTTCATTATTCTACATTTGACTTTTTAATTCCCCTGAATTTTGTTTCATGGCCCTTCCCCCTCTTCACCTAGCTGGGTCTCCTCCCTCAGAGTGGGTCTCTCCTGGTCTTTTCTCCCTCCAGCAGGGTGTAGGTTCTCAAGGGACCTCAAAACTAGTCCCAGATAATTTTAGCCCTAAGGTTGAGCCCTCCATTTACGGGACGTGTCCACTGCCTCCAGCCAGTGGATGCAGTTGTGGTCCAACCCAGGACCAGTAGCATTTTGATGCTTTTCCATAGTGCATCAGGACCAGCAAAGGCTCATGAATCATGTATGTCTTTTTTGGGACAGCAGGAGGGAGTGGTGTCCCAGAATCATGGTCAGACCACCTGAGATCTGTCCCTCTGGATCTGAGAGAGCAGGCATCTTAGGGCCCAGGGCAAATCCCAGGAACGGAATACCCCGTCCCTGGATCATCTGCCCTTGGAGAGTTCTGAGAGTTACCAGGCCCTGTCGCTGGCTCTCTGGGGGAATCAGTGAAGATGTAAGCCTTATTATCCAGCCATACAGAGGCCCCAGGAAGAGGACTACCCAGCTTTTTCTATGTGGGCTTAGGCCATTATATCCAGATAGTACCTGACACTTTACAAAAGGTGATTACATAGGAAACATTTCCACTAGTTAAATTGTAGGCAGAGAGGTGCAGGGCTTACCGTCAGGGTGGAAGTCTCCAGTACTCACAGGGCCTGCAGCTCACCATCCCCTGACCATGGAGTTGGAAATGAGGCCTTTCAACAGAGCCTGGTAGCAGGAGGCCCCTGGTGGGGAAAGGGAGGACAAGCAGTGGAGGGAAAGAAGGGAACTAGTAGCTTAGTTATTAAACATCTAATAGCATTCCCATTTCACCACCAGCCTGGCCAGGGTGCAGCAGGCAAGGAGTGAAAGAAGCCTGGGTATTGGGAAAACAGTTGTGTTGAAAGGGCAAAGAGGAAGTGGTATGAAACCAGCAACTGGCTCAAGTGCTTTCCCTCTGCAAAGATGATACGCAAGCAAGACAGGAACCTTTTCTCAGCTGAGTTAGCGTCAGTGTCTGTAGCTTAAGCCCAGCTCCCTGAGAAAGCCAGAACATCCTTGGAGAGCAGGAGGAATTGGTAATCAAAGGGAGAGGAAGCTCTCTAAGGGAATAAATATGAGGCCTCAGAAGAAATTCACATGCAAGAGTCCATGCTCAGAGCCCAGACCTCCAAAAGTAAGGTGAATGGATGGCTTTCGATTCTCATGTAAACATTTGGAGAAGCAAGGGAAAAGAGTCAAGGGGCTGAGGAGGAAAAAGAAAAAAAAACAAAACAGCTCCAAGAACCCAGATGTGTGTTGAACAGATAATAGCCTGGCAGAGAGACAGTTTAGTTAAAGTAAGTCACACAAAAAAATAATTTGTTTGCCAAAGACAGGTTCATCCAAGTTATAGACTCCACTAACCTCAGTTCCAATGAAATTCTGATCATTCTCAGAAACGTGTCCCATTGCAGGATTTGTTAAAGCCCTGAAATGGGGTGGCGGGACGGGGGTGAGGGGGAGAGCAACTAGAAAGGGGAGATATGTCCCTATTGTCCCTATGGCCTAGACCAAATAACCCAGAGACACATTTAGACTAGAGCAGCCCAAAAAGAGGGCTAGACAGAGCCAGGAATTTTGTGGAATATTTAAAGCATTCAGTGACCATAGGTAGAGTAGAACAAAGAGCCAAGGGTGCAAGCTCCAGGGAGGCAGATTTTGGGCTAAGGATAAGGAAGGACTTTTCTGTCATTGAATGTTGTCAAAGATGCAGAGTCACCTTGGGAAGCAGTCGGTTTCCATAAGCAAAGCAGAAACCAGAAATTAATTATGGGGCTACTGTAGGAGGCCCAGTATTATCCGGGAGGGGAGTAGATAGGCTGTGGGGTCCCTTCCCACTATTATGAAAGTGCAAGGGTCTTCCCCTGCCATTCTGAGCACTCTGAGGAGACAGAATTCAAACTTACTTATCATCTTATTTGTACATTTAAAAGAACGAACATACACACACACGCACCACACCTGAAGGTGGTGAAAATAAACCTACAGAAAACATTCTAGCTAGGAGGCTCAGGGACGTGGACCATGCACTTCCACCAGGGAGCCCAGGAAAGGTTAACAGGAGCAAATCTTGTGTTGGGATGCAAAGAAGAGTGCCTAAGGTCCAAAGCTGTGCCCAAAAGGGATGAAGAAATGTTTTGAGTGCCTGAGACCTCACTCTCTCCACAGCAAAGCCTGAGGTGGGCTTGTCTGCACCACAAGGGCAAGGCCTAAGAAGCTAGTAGTAGCAAGCAGCACAAAAAACAGCAAAACACCCGGTTAGCCCCACCCCTCCCAAAAAAGAGATGTTGATCTCCAGAGGCCCTGCTGGACCCCATCCTTGATAAAATGCAAGCTCACTTAGGGCAGAGGCAGAACAAAAGGAGCCCCACTAAGCAAACTCTTTCAAAGACAACAAAGGGTGGGGAGCTATTTACTGTCTTAGAGCTGAGAGGAAAGGGAGGCAGCTCTGTTCTTGCAGAAGCAGGCAGGTTGCCCTGTGGGTGTTTGCATTATAAAACACAGTATGTACATATACACATAACTTAAGAGTACAGGCTTGACCAATGAGATATAGACAGCAAGCTTTATTGTATACCTCTGGCCAATCACTGTAATCACCCAGTGAAGGATCCCTGGCACTATCCCAAGTGCGATGTGTTCTGCAACATTTGTTCCCTTTACAGTGGCCTTTCTGCCATTTATTTTGTGTTCTGAAAAGTTTTCAGCCTTACTTGCTGACAAAAGGTGTGTAAGCTAGGCCTGCTGCAGAGGGTTGGGCACCCTGAGACATTTAAATGTTTCATTCAGGTTTCAGGACTTTCAAGGAAATGGTTCAGGAAGTAAGAGATGAAGCTCAGCAAGAAATGAGGGATTGGTGATAGTCCTTTGACACTATAAAAGACATCATAAACATTTCTGAAACCAGGTAGGCTTAGTCAACGATTGTATGAATTATAACTGGAAGAAATTAAAGGTAAGATAGGTCCTGACCTCAGGATAAATTAAAAGAAGAGTGAGCTACTGCTTACCTTGTGCCAGCAGTGCATCTCAATCTGGTCTACACAACATCTACTCGACTCTGCATCTGCTTCAGTTGGTGCTCTCATTGTCAGGACTGCACCCCACGGGGATATTCCTCTAACTCTCCGGCTAAAGAGGCTCATCTTTTTTTTTTTTAATTTTTTTATTATGCTTTAAGTGAAAGTTTACAAATTAAGTCAGTGTCTCATACAAAAATTTATATACACCTTACTGTAAACTCCTAGTTGCTCTCCCCCTAATGACAGCACACTCCCTCCCTCCAGTCACTATTTTCGTGTTCATTTGGCTAGCTTCCGCCCCCCCCGCCCCCGCCCTCTCATCTCCCCTTCAGACAGGAGCTGCCCACATAGTCTCATGTGTCTACTTGAGCCAAGAAGCTCACTCTTCACCACTATCATTTTCTATCCCATAGTCCAGTCCAATACCTGTCTGAAGAGTTGGCTTCGGGAATGGTTCCTGTCTTGGGCTAACAGAAAGTCTGGGGACCATGACCTCCGGGGTCCTTCTAGTCTCAGTCTGACCATTAAGTCTGGTCTTTTTACGAGAATTTGGGGTCTGCATCCCACTGCTCTCCTGCTCCCTTAGGGGTTTTCTGTTGTGTTCCCTGTCAGGGCAGTCATCAGTTGTAGCCGGGCACCATCTAGTTCTTCTGGTCTCAGGCTGATCTAAGAGGCTCATCTTTTGATTCTTGATGGTGGGCTACTTTTCCAGCCTTAGGGAATAAACACATCTGTTCGAAGCTACTGCTTCACACCATACCTGAGCCACAGGATTCCAGCTTCCTCATTTTACAGACAAACTGGGCCTAAAGAGGGTGAGGTATATACTCAAGGTAGCCATCATGTAGTGTCAGGACTAGAAGCCAGATCTCCAGACTCACAATTCAGTGTACTTTTTCCACCACCCCCTTGTGTACCAGCACAGACCTCTCACCTTGTACACCTAGATTCCCAGTGCACAACTGATCCTAAAGCAGCCCTAGTGTGAAGGTAGAGATCTTGCTTTACAGTGGCTCTTACTTAAGTGCATGGAGCAAGTCTGCTCCTAGCACCATAGAAGCCAAGTTTGATCCCTGCTTGCTTCCCAGCCACTGCCCTGAGCAACCCTCCAGAATTCATGCACTTGCCCATTCATTCAACAAAAATTTACTGAGCACCGACTGTGGTGCCTGGTCCTTTGCTAAAGATACAGTAATGAGTAAAAATGGTTCAGATCCCTGTTCTCATGGAGCTTATAGAAACATTTCTTGAATAGCCACACTAATGAATATACAATTATAAATTGAAAGAAGTATCTTGAAGGGCAGGAATACAGGTCAATAAAAGTCTATGTTACAGGGGCCTGACCTAGAAGGGTTGTGTAGGGTAGGGCTCCTTGAGGAAGGAAGGCCTGAGCTGAAAGCTGAAGGATGAGGAGTTAACTGGCTAAGAGGGAGGAGGCAGTTTGGGACAGAAGCAGCAGCACGTGCAACTCCATGTCCTGTGGCAAGAGTGAGCAAAATACATTCAAGGGAATCCAGGGAGCACTTTTTGAGAAAAAGTGGAGAAAGGAGTCACCAGCAATTCATTTTATGGAAAACTGGGTACCAACTGGGGTTTGACAATCCGGTCTTAGCCACTCAAGAGAAAAGGTTAGAAATCATCTGCTTCTCTTTCTCTTGCCAGCACAACAGTAGCAAAACGGCTTCTTATGAAATCCTAACCTTTCAAAAACAGTGGTTACAGAAACTCTGACATCGCAGATGTTAGGGCCAGGAGGGGGCAAATAGAGGGAGACGACAGCACATTTGCTCTAGCAGCATTTTTATTTACAAACAGCAATTTCCATTGACTTTATTTATACCATAAAAAAGCCATTTACAAGCAAGAAACAAGGATTCATCAGAACAAAATTAAGCAGCACTGAAATATTCATGTCACAAATCTAAAACAAAATGAATACAGGAGTAAAATATCATTTGAATAAATAGTCTTAAAGTCATGCTATAAAATAACCCTTAATGGCAAGTTACTAGTTGATACAGCATCCGCTTAGCTAGCTTCATTTACTTCATATGGTGATGAAGTGTGGAGTTGTGAGGTTACCAGTTTATATTGCAAGATAATGACACTGTGTTAAGTCATTCAAATTGCTCAACCATTTATAACGGAAAAAAATGTTAGCCCTACTAATAAAAGTGGTGAGAGATGGTTTTCACATTAGGAAAATGGTCATTCTCAAACAAACCAGGTAAGTTTACCTCTTACTATAGTCAGAGCAGCAACCAATGACTTGAGCAACAAGTCCAAAGGTTGAATTCACAGCATACTTGTCACTGAGGGGCAGCAAGAGGTCTGTTTACTGAATCTGCTACAAGGAGCGCCAAGCGAGGCTTACTTCAGGACTTGATCAAGAACTACAATAGCCCTGTCTGTGCCAGACCCAGGGAGGGAACCAGGGAAAAGAGGGTCTCTTCTGGGCCAGAAAGTCAAGCACTGGGCAGAAACAGTGGAAACACTCTGGCACTTACTGAAAAAGATGTGTGTGACATGTGACAACCATTACAAATTTGGAACAATGTGAATGACTTTTCTGAACCTTTAGTTCAGTTGCACTGAGTATTACGAAATCTATGATTTAAGAACTAGATAGTTTCATATAAAGAATTTACACAATTCCCCAATACTTTCATATATAAAATTTAATAAATAACCCTGACCAGTCTAGAAGCACCATTCAAGGGGCGTGCGCCCTTGGAAATAGTTTAGCTGTTGCATATTTGAGTCCCTTTCAGTGGAGGCTTCACAGGAAACCGTTACAGATTTTAACAATAACGATGACAGCAACATAAAAATCACAGTAACTAATAGGAAAAGTTGTTAAAATAAAATACACTGATCTCTTTAACGTAAAGCTCGTTCACATAGACGATTTTCCTCCCAGCCCTTGTTTTGTATTCCTGCAAGTTCTTCCTAAAATATAGCCTGTAGAAACAAAACTAAAAACAAAACCACACACAAAAATATGCAGGCCTATGGTCTGGGCTAAGGGAAAAACAAAGACTTGGTTATGACTGCCATTATTAAAAAAGACACCTACTCATGCTCTGGAAGATTATTAAAAAAAAAAAAAAAAAAAACTATCAATTTAGTTCTACAGTATACTCTGCTTAACAGTGAACTGACAGTATCCTTTCTGCTGTTTAAAATAATAAAAAACCAAGGCAGAGCCGATTGGGAGGCTTTCCACTGACCAAAAAATTAACTTGTCATCAGATACTGTATTTACAAATATAATTTCTAAATGTATTTACAGCTGGAGTAGAAACTATAGGATAGAGAACTGATTAAAATGAAAGTAACTGTTTAAAACCACAAACATTAGTAAAGTATAAAATTCTTTGTTTTCACAGTTTGTAATAACAGGTTAAACAACTATAGAAAAGGACGCTGTCACTGTCTTCACATTGTCTACGTATTGAAAAAGGTAGCTCAAGAAGAGACTCAATTATGAACAAGCCTATATGAATTCAGGATATATTTTACTGTAAAAGATTTCTTCACATATCACTTTATCTTAATTGATTTCTGCATTTGTTATAAATGAAACATCTAACCTAAAACTGTACAGAAATAGGGACTTTGCTTTCCAAAAAGAATTGCTCTAAGGAGTTACAACAGCGTACTTCGTCTGTGGAGACGTGAACTTCGGGGAGAGAATGTTTCTGTTCTGTGGTCATGTTAATCCTCCTGGCACATCCTCATGTGACAAGGCACAATTAATTGCTGCTGCCAGAGTTAATCTTTCACAGCCATGCGCAGTAGGAAGCATGACAGTATGAGTGCTTAGAGAGGCTACACATCTCTGTGCTGGTCTACGGCTGCCTCCCTCAAAGCCCTGTGGAACTTTACAGTACTGTGTTATGGCTTGAGAATTCATTCTTAACACTGCTAGCAGTGGAAAGGGTAAAGTGTTAGCAACATGAATGGGAGCAAGTGAAACTTGCAAAATGCGGAATCATTATTATTAGAGAAAAACTCAGTCAATTTTCTGCCCCTTTAACAGTCCCATTACAATGTTTGAACCTGAACTGTACAATCAAAGCAATGTTTATTTTTGTCAGAGACAATTTTGGATAAGTCACTCTTTGGTAAACTCAAACCAGTTAAACAAATTTACAAATACAAAGAACTCCATGTAAATAAGGTTAAGACTGACACAATGACAAGAACCAGGACATTCAAGGTGCTTGCCCCAAGCGCCCTCCCCTCCTAACTTGTCTCACATATCGCAGAATGCTCTAGAGACCTCTCAGAATGCCCCAAGCCTGAGTGAAAAGGAGGTTCCTTCCCTGAGCCTGACCTCTCATGTCCTTGATTTGGGCATTTCTTGTCGCAAACTTAATTTGTATCAAAACACAATTTTTTTGTATTTAATTCTTAAAAAAAAATCAAAACCAAACTTATTCATGTAAGGAAAAAGAATTCACAAACATTTACCTGAAACCCCAGAACATATTTAAGTGGGTAAACACTTGGGGTCCAGCCTCCCCTTGAGGCACACGGCTTAAACAGGAGTTGAACAAGTGCTTCAGAGAGAGAATGAACCCATTACTTAGGCAGTTTGACGAGGAAAAAGGCATACTATATACCCGATTTAGCAAGAGCCACTCCTCTGGAGCAGCGGGAGTTAGAGTGTAATCTGTACGTAGTAACACTGATGTGTAGTGCAGCAGTTCACATGTGAGCAGATCTGTGTGCTAAAGAGATACTACTGCGCAGCTACCACCCCCAGGGGTCTATCACAAAGGGCTTGAATGGTTTTGTTTAAAAAAAAAAAAAAAATCCCCCCCCTCCCCCTAATTGCCATTATTTGTATTTTAAGAGCCAAAAAAGCATGGAAAACCAGCAAACGTCTATTTTTTGTATTCCTCTAACTTAACTCATAGCCTATGAGGTTGCGCTTTTCATTTTTGTTTTTCTTTCCAATGGTTTTGCTGTTCTGTGGAGAACCGCTGGTTTTGAGTTTTCAGAGCCAAGGTTCTCAAGCAGAGTCTGGAGTGCTGACATCCCAACAGCAGCCTGCAGCACAAACTCACAACCAAATTACTCACAAAATTACTCTTTGCCAGAGTATACAGTACCAAAGCAATCTTATAGAGCCTGTTTTGTATACTAGAAGCACACATGTGAGCAAAATCCAGAACTGAAGACATTTCCTAAAGTACTACTAAAACATTATTGAAATAGGACTCAGGTAAGTTTTTATACAGTAATGTGTTTGCCAGCACATGCTTTTGAGGTCTCTTTTCAAGCTATGAACTCAAAAGAGGAAAAAAATTGTAACTGTAATTCACTATTACCATTATACTTCACATTTTCTATACTATACTGACCTAAAAGATACTTAACATAAAGATAGCACCACGTGACCCAAAAAAAAAATGGTGACACACAGAGTATACTAGAGGGCTTTTTAACTGTTGGTTTCTTTAAGCAGGAAACACTGAGAGAGTGGGGGAGCCATTGAGGCTCTCATTAGCACACACAATACTAAGATAGGTATATTGCTTGCAATTCCCATAGAGTGTATCTTTACAAAAAGTACAAATTCCAAGTTCTGCAGTTTCCCTGGGAACTGCATGTAGAAAAAGTTGCTGTGCACCTGAACTGACTGTTTGAAAAGTGAAAGAAAAAGAACACAACACTGCTTGGAGAATTTTGTAGACAGAGCTACAAACTCCTTTCCTTTAGTTCGAGTACTAGCTCGTGGTAGAGTGATTCGATTTAGTTACCTGGTATGTATGTTTCTACAGTACGGAATGAAGGTAGATTTGTAGGCCAGTAAAAACATTGAAAACCACTGCTCCTTTGGGGTTGGCTAATATAACACTACAATATGTAAAAAGGTCAGCACCACAGGTCATCCAGCTCACCTACTGGACAACTAACAAAAATTCCAAACGGTTTCCAACTAGAGTAGGATACATTTTATGGCATTTGGTTTATGTACTTGTTATGAAGCAGAGCTATGAAGACTGTGATTTGCTTTGCTTGCTTTTGGACACAAAGATTAATATATATGAAAACCATTAACATTCTTTTGTAAGGGAAATAAAGGGGCAAAATCCTAACATATTAGGTAGGGATGAGACAGAGTCAAAAGCCCTGTTCACATTGTATTATATATTCCTCTTACATTCACCTCAACTAGAATAAAATCAAATTTGAGAATGTATATATACTATATATATAATAATCACTTTATTATATATATATATAAATTGTCTAACTATCCCCTAAAAGTAATTTTAAATTAGAAAAGATTACCCATTTGTATCGGCTGACGGCATCCTAGTCTCTCTTGGTGGAAATGCACCAGTGCCAGCACACGCAATGAGAGAGAGTACACCTCTTGGTAGAGAATGTAGCGTCAACCAGTTGGCATAGCTAAATCACTGGCAGATTTTGGATTAAAGAGTTCAGCCAGAGAGGAATACTGTCAGCCTGCGTTTTCCCTGGATATGTTGCCCTTCATGCTTTGAGCTCCTTGGGAGGAGGGAAGTGGGGAAAAGGATAAACACAATGAAGTGTTCCATCCAGAAACCTTAGACTGCCAAGAAAACAAGAGATTTCCAGATGGTTGGGAAAACCAAAGATTACAACAAAGCAAATCACAAATATGCATTGATTAATGTGCTTTGTTTGGGTGCACTTCTTTACCATCTTAATCAGGAGCATCGGATACTGTGTGAATTTCCATTCGGGAATCTAGGGCCATCTCCGAGGCTGATGCATCATTTTCTAGTTTCTGTTCCACGTACACATCTGTTCTCTCAGGGGACTCGATGCGACTCCTGACTTCGGCTACGCCTGGGTGGTTTTTTCGCAGGTGTTGGTTGAGGGTTCCTTGGAATGGAAAGCACTTCCCACAAATCTCACAGCGGAATGGTTTATCATCAGTATGGCCCCGGATGTGGTACTCCAGCTGGTCCTTCCGTGTGTACTTCTTCCCACAGAACTTGCACACAAAGGGGGTGATTCCCATGTGGAGTCGCATGTGCCTGTCAAGGCTTCCTTTCTGGTTGAAGGACTTTCCACAGTAAATACAGATCAACCTTTCATTGTATGGGTACCAGTGACCTCTTGCACTCCTCTCCCGGGGACTGCTCTCATACCCAGGGTTATTCACCATAGCCTCGCTGTCAGATCCCTGCACCAAACCCTGCAGATCACTGTGCATATGGACAGACAAAGCCCGCTTTTGGCGGGCACGCCCTCCTCGGAAACAGCTCAGCATGGACCTGGATGGACTGGAATTACTCAAACTTCCAAAAGCTTCTGATACGTTGGTTGGCTGTGAGGCTGCTTGGGAGTAGGAATATGCGTGCTGTAGCACAGAGCCATAGGAACCCACATTCACTGCCACAACTTGTTCCCCATCAACCATCTCAGTGTGGTACCCATCGTCACCCAGGGAGGAACTGTCTGAACAGCTGGGCCGGTCAGACTTTTCCATCTTCACTTTCACCTCAGTGATCTGGCTTTCCCTCACCAGCAGATCCCCTTGCTCATGGTCTCCCTCTATCTGAATCTCATACTCTGAGACGCTCCCACTGCTCCCTCGGTCCGAGTGCCCTTCCTCCTGTAAGCGGCCACGCAAAGCTTTGCTGGGGGTTGTCTCCATCCGAAGATCGCTGCTTGTGGTGGACTGCCGCACCTGAGAGCAATATGGAGGGGAGACCTCAACTGGGTTGGCAAAGAAGCTGCTGTCTTTAACTCCGTTCCGACTCTCTGGATTCTCTTCAGCACCAACAGTAACAGAGTCAACATCTCCAACAGTGATTTTTGAATGGATGCTCTCTAGGATCTGCGTGCACTTGTCAATGACACACTGCATCTGAAGAAAGCTAGCTGCAGTCAGAAAGCTGACAACATCCTTTAGCTGCAAGGACATTCTTCCAGTGTAACAAAATGAAAGCAACTGTTCAAACACATTGGGATTTTTAATCACTGATATTGACAAGCCACTCATGGTACTTAATGCTGAATGGTCCCGGAAATATGGGGAGCTGGCAGCAAGGACTGCTTTGTGGGCTCGGAATGGCTGACCCTGAATGTGGACAATGATGTCACATAGTTTTCCTTGCAGGCGGAGTTCATTCAGCTGGCTCAGAACGGTGCTGCTGTACTCGGGCACATCAAACTGAATAAAACTGCTGCTGTCCATTTCTACTGACATGAAGCGTAATCTGCAGAAGGAGAGAGGTTTCACAATTCACCATTAACACCTCACTAAATACAAGTGGCATAAATACAAACTTAAAAAAACACCACCACCACCACTGTAGCTATTATAACCCCATGTTCTGCCTGAGCATTCTCCTCTTGCTTATTATTATTAGTCTTCCATGTCTCAGTTAATTCACCTAACGCCAAATAATCCAATGATCGGTTAACCTAGCGCCATATTTAGCTAACATTCATCTTAATCAAAATGAAAACATTTTACACTCAATAGAGCTGTTTCAGCCCTGACTGAGAATTTGGTATACTTTTAAGGGAAAAAAAAATTTCCCCGTTTTACCTACTTTTGACGGTTTGAAGTACTTTTAAAAAAAAAATAAATAAGTAAACTCATCTAAAGAACGTGTTGCCTTAGTTTTGTATTTCTAATTGGCATTTTGTAAGGATATAGCACACTGGATAGAATAAATCATGTTAAACCCTTTTTAGTATTATTATCTTAATTTGCATTTTTCCCCTTCGGTTTTACACACCTTTATATCCTCTCTGGGTTGGTATTTCACAGAGCAATGCTCAGTCCCTTCCAGTGAAGAGTTGTCTTTAGGCAGTAAGATGCATAACGGGTGCCTCAAAAGTGCATCATCCCCCGCTGCTACTCACAGCTCTAGCATATCTAGGGCAGTTTCCCTTCCTCTTGCCCAGAATCGGCGGCACTGAATCACAAAAAACTACTCACCTATATACAGCCCAGGCTGCATTCTCTTACCAAAACACAACCAAATTAGTTATTAGAATTATTATTTTAAGTCTTAAAATTTAAATATCTCCTGAATAAAAATTGAATCAAAGAGAAAAACAAAACAAAATAAAACTATTCAGAAAATGAGAAAACTCACATCAAAATTGCAACAAGAAGGATTTAGGAGTGAAGTTCACTTATGTTTTCAACTTGCTTGAGGATGCAACAAAAAAAAGAGGTCGACATGTGATAAAACAAACATAGTAAAATGCTAATAACTGTATAGACTCTTGATGGTGGGAATATGGATTTTAGTATAAAACTCAATTTTTTTTCTGGATGTTTGAGAATTTTAATAATGAAATAGGGTTCTGAAAAAAGTAACAACAAAGAACTGCAGCACAGAAAGTCAGTACCTCAAAAATTTTTATCACTAAATAATAAAGAATAAAAATAAATGAAACCACCCAAGAAGTTAGAAAAGGAAGAACGAATTAACCAAAAGACAGCTAGAAAAAATGTAATATAGAAAAACAGCAATATAATCACAGAGAATTAAAAAAATTATAAGTCAAGATAACGTGAACCTAAATCTAAGACTCTTGGCAGAAAAGATCAATCGGTACGACTAGGTCATGTCAGATTTTTTTTTTTAATCACACCAGAATTTAGGTTAGAACATTTTAGTCAAAGAGGAATACTGTTCTATTATTTATCCAAGATTTATGATTTGAAATCTGGACAAAATGGACATATTTTTAGGATCACATAAATTGGCAGAGCTGAATAAAAAGAAACAGAAGTGCCAAGGCACAAATGACCTTCAGGCCCTTGTGCGTGTAAGACACCTAGAGCGTCTCACTGCAAACACTGTACCTGGTGCCTGAAGAGGACAAACGGCATAAAGAAGAAAACCGTCCACTTCACTTAAGGAAACAGATTTTAAAGCCCAAAAGAAAATACTAGCAAATATAACCTATTTTATTAAAAGACTAACATTTTATGATCAAGTAAAGCTGCTTCGCAGATATAAGGGTAAAAATGTTAGGAAATACACAATTCATAACATCAGTAAGTCAAAGAAGAAAAAACATATGACCAAGTCAATGTTATGTCAAAAATGCATTAGAGAAAGTTAAATACTCTTTCAGAGTAAGGAAAAAACAGTAAGCGAGGAGTAGAATGATACTTTCTTAATACAGTAAACAAAATCAACCTCAAACCACGGGGAATATCATCTTAAAAAGGAAACATGTCTACATTTCCCAAAATGTATTTAGCAGAATACAAGCCCATGAGCTAGCCCTAATATCCATACATCTTAGGAATTCAAAAACACTTCAGCATAATAACCCATCCGAAAAGTCCTGCAGAAAAGAATTAAGTCAGCCATTTTCAAACTCATTTAACAGAACTCTTCTCTCAAAGAACACATATTAACATTCCAAAGAACCAGTGTTCCCTGGAGCATACACTGGTAAAGGCATTCCCATTAATGCCTAGGACAAAACTAGGTTGCTTGCCATTACTCCTCCTACCTAACATTGTTCTGGAAGTTCTAGCCAAAGCAATATGACAAGAGAAAATTAAGGCATATAGCCATTAGAAAAGAGAAGACAAAATTACTATTGCGTGTAGATGATAGGATTACTCACACAGAAAACACAAATGAGTCACTTGAAAAAATATGCTAGAATCAGGGTCTATTAAGTAGAGGGTTTCAAAAACAATTTTACATTAAAAAAAAAAAAACAACTAGGAAAGATAATGAAAAGTTACAACCAACAATAGCAACTGCAGTGTGATGGATCGCTTTTAAATGACCTTTCTCACCATGATCTTGTAACTTCCACCAAATGACTGGATGGGACTATGCAAATAATATGCTTGTGGCCCACCAAGGGGACTGGATAGCTTACTAACAGTGCAAATAAGGTTCACGGCACCCTTGTGCAAGTGGGACCATGTAAATAAGATGTATGGCACTCTAATGAGGATATTGGTCAGTTTTGCCATCCCTCTAGGCTTAAAATAAGCCGTCCCAGAGGCAGAAGAGGGGGGGCCTCACTATAACCAAGAAAGAAGAGCCAGGAATGGAGCATGTCCTTTGGACCCAGGGTCCCTGCTCTGAGAACCTCCAAACCCAGGAGAGAAAGAGGTGTAAACACCAAAGATGGCACAAGATGGCGAGAAGCAGAACCAGGAAACCAGTGCCAGGCGTGGTGGGCTTCCCAACACCCAAAGTGAGGCAGCTAGAGTGGATGTGCTGACCCATTAAGCCCTCTGGCAGGAGGCTTCCTGGTGGAGTGGGGTGGCTCTGGGCACTTATGGGTGGGGCTAAAGAACTTAGCAACACTTGCTCCAACAAGGCAGAGGCCGGGCCAAGGGACCAAGGGGCCGAGGACCAGAGAGATGCGTGCCTGCAGGCACGGCTGAGAAGAGGCTGTCCTGATGGAAGAACTATATCCTGAGTCCTTCCTGATCCTGAATTGTAACCTGTCACTTCCCTAATAAACCCTATAACTATGAGTATGGTTTGTGAGTTGTGTGGCCACTGCAAGAAATTATCGAACCCAGCAGAGAAGCAGAGAGTGCCATGGGAGGGACAGCTGGCGTCAGAATCGGTAACAAGGCTGGAGAGAGGTAAGCAGTACGTATGACCTCCATCCACTGCGCCAGAATCGGCTCTGGGCTGTTGATGCTGATGGTGATTCTTTCCCCCTCTCCTTGAAGTTAACGGAGGTCAGATGCCCCTGTGCAGCCACTTTTTACACCCACAGAAACTACGAAGTGCCTAGTAGGGTAAAGAAGAAATATTCTGGGTCTATGAGAAAGCCGTAACACTTTACTTCAACAAAGGCAAAAAAATGTATAAATGAAGAGACAGATCATGCTTGAGAAAGCCGTAACACTTTACTTCAACAAAGGCAAAAAAATGTATAAATGAAGAGACAGATCATGCTTCTGGCAAGAAGATTCAATACTATCAAGATGGACACTTATCCAAAAAATTAATTTATAAATATAATGCAGCCCAACGGAATGTTTTCTTAGAAACTTGACAAAATGGATTTTTAAAATTCATCTTGAACACTGATGTCCAACAGAAATATAATGCAATCCACGTGTGTAATGAATGTTTTCTATGAGCTATATTTTTTAAAGAAAAAAAATATATATATTTCAATAATATATTTAATTTATCAAAAACATTAATTCAAAGGGTAATCAATATAAAAAAGTTATTAATGAGATATTTTACATTCCTTTTTTGTACAAAGTCTTTCTCTGAAATCTGATGTGTATTTTACACATACAGAACCTCTCAATTTGGACTAGGACTAACCCCATTTAAAGTGCTCGACACAGTCACATGTGCTTGTTGTTAGTTGCCATCAAGTCGATTCTGACTCATGGCAACCCCATGTGTACAAAGCAGAACTGCTGTACAGGGTTATCCAAAGTTATGACCTTCCAGAAACAGATCACCAGGCCTGACTTCTGGGTGCTCTGAGTGGGTTCAAGCTCCAAACCTTTTGGCTATCGGTTCAGAGATTAACCATCTGCACCACCCAGGTGGCCAACAGAACATGTGGCTAGTAGCTACCATGTTGGGCAATAGAGATCTAAAAGAAAAAATACATAAGGAATTAAAAAAAAGAAAAACACAGCAGTACTTACACATATCAAAATGCATGACTAGATTACAATTTATTCAGCAAGTACGTATTGTGTGTCTTCTATGCGCCAGACACTAGGGATCCAGGTGTGTTACCATTCTGTCTTTATAGGTCATGATAAGAGCTATGACCTAGTGCCGTCAAGTCGATTCTGACTCACAGCGACCCTACAGGACAGAGTAGCACTGCCCCATAGAGAGCTTTCATAATGGAGGAGTGCTCAGAGCAGAGCAACCTGAACAAAAGACATTTCAGATGAGACCTAACAAACAAGTGAAGGTTAGCTAGGTATGTACGTGTGTCAGGAGAGGGAGAGGGATGCTACATGGAAACTTTCCAGACAGAAGGAATCACATGGACAGAGATAAAGAGCCTGAGTCAGGGAGGATGTGTTGGAGGTATTGTGGCACAAGTGACAAGAGGCACAAAGGGAAGAGCAGAGGATACATGAGGTTGGCAAGATAGATAGAAATCGGACTAGGATGGGCCTCATGGGCTATTTCAAACTAATGAAAAAGGAAAATTATTTAAATAGATGCCACTGGAACAGTATGAATAAATATTAATAAAGTTAGATCCCACTTCATAGCATACCCAAAAATAACTTCTAGGGAAGGCATTTCTAAGTGTACAAAGACAGATATCAGAAGAAATACAGATTTGACTAAAGAAGTAAACTTCTATACATCTAAAAAACACCTTTTAGCAAAAAAAAAAAAAAAAGAAATTGACAAAGTATGAAAAATACTAGAACATATATAGCAGAGAGGTATAGAACCCTCATCAAAAAACCAAAACCCACTGCCGTCGAGTCAATTCCGCCTCATAGCGACCCTATAAAACAGAGTGGAACTGCCCCATAGAGTTTCCAAGGAGCACCTGGCAGATTCGAACTGCTGACCTCTTGTTAGCAGCCGTAGCACTTAACCACTGTGCCACCAGGGTTTCCAGAACCCTCATACAAATCAATAAAAGCCAAATATAACAATTGAAAAATGGGTAAAGAATATGAACAGATACTTAAAAAAAGAAAAACTGCCTTTAAATATAGGGAAAAATGTTTAGCAACTCCATCAATAAACAAAGAAATAGAAATTAAATGAGACATAATTCTTTTTCAAACTGGCGAAGACTTAAAAATGCAACCCAGATGGCAGCGTGGGAAAGGAGCACTCTCACACACTGCTGTCAGAAGTGCACAGCAGCATGACCTTTCTGGTGGGCAAATGTTAACAGCCTGAAATGGGTATTTCTCTCAACTCAGCATTCTATGTCACAAAAAAAAAAAAAAAAAAAAAAAATGATGGACTTATGCATAAGTATATTCAATTACAATAACAAAACAATGGAAACAATTTAAATGTCCGATAAAGGAATTATTTAATTATAGTACACCTATACACCGAAAGGAAACCCTGGTGGTTTAGCGGTTAAGAGCTATGTCTGCTAGCCAAAGGTCAGCAGTTCAAATGCACCAGGCACTCCTTGGAAACTATGAGGCAGTTCTAGTCTGTCGTATAGGGTCACTGAGTCGGAATCAACTCAACGTCAATGAAATACTATACATTATACACTGAAATACTATATCCTTGTTAAAAATGATATTAAAGAAGAATACAAAGTTTGTTCCACAAAATGTAAGCCCCATGAGAAAAAAAAACAAAAACCCAAACCCATTGCTGTTGAGTTGATTCTGACTCATAGTCAGACTCTGACTCATAGCAACCCTACAGGACAGAGTAGAACTGCCCACAGTTTCCAAGGAGCGCCTGGTAGATTTGAACCTTTTGGTTAGCAGCCATAGCTCTTACCCACTATGCAGGGTTTCCAAACTTTCTATGGTGAACATATATTCCTTGGAATGACAACGAATACAAACAAAATATATTTTAAAATCCCTCGTTGTTGTTGTTGTTCTGTGCCATTAAGTTGATTTCAACTCATACCGACCCCATGTGACAAAGTAGAACTGCCCCATAGGGTTTCCTAGACTGTAATCTTTATTGAAGCAGATCGCCAGGTTTCCCTCCTGCGGAGCTACTGGGTGGGTTCAAACCACAACCTTTCAGTAAGCAGCCATGCACTTAAACATTGTGCTACCAAGGCTCCTTTTAAAATAATTCGATAAACACCTATGTTCACTGTAGCGTTATTCACAATAGCAAAAAGATGGAAACAACCTTAAGTGCCCGTCAGTAGATGAATGGGTAAACAAACTGTGGTACCTACAATGAAATATTATGCAACAATAAAGAACAACAATGAATCCACGAAACATCTCACAACATGGATGAATCCGGAGGGCATTACACTGAGTGAAATAAGTCAATCACAAAAAAGACAAATACCATATGAGACCACTATTATAAAAACCCAACAAAAGGCTAACACACAGAAAAAACAATCTTTGACTGTCTTGAGGGAGGTGATGGGTGGAGAGGGGAAATCACAAACTAGATACTAGACACGTTAACTGTGGTGAAGAGAAAGACAACACAAAATACAGGGGAAGATAGCACAAAACACTTGACCAAAGCAGTCATAGAAGCTTCCTAGATATATTCAAACACCTTGAAGAATCTAGCTACTGAGGCTGAGAGCTGGGGACCATGGTCTCAGGGAAAATCTAGGTCAACTGGCATACCATGGTTCATAAAGAAAACGTTCTACACCCTACACTGGTAAGTAACGTCTGGGTCTTAAAAGCTTGCCAGCAGCCACCTAAAATACATCCATTGGTCCCCACCCTTTTCAGAGCAAAGGAGAATGAAGAAAACCAAAGACACAAGGAAAATATCAGTCCAAAAGGACTAATGAACCACAGCATTCACCAGCCTGAACCCAGAAGCACTAGATGGTGCCCAGTTACCACCACCTACCGTTCTCATAGGGATCACAATAGAAGGTCCTGGACACAGTGGGAGAAAAATGTAGAACGAAATTCAAATTCACAAAAAGACCAGACTTGCTGGTCTGACAGACGCTAGAAGAACCTCTGAGACTATGGTTCCCGGACACCTGCTAACTCAGAATTGAAGCCACTCCTGAAGTCCACCTTTCAGCTAAAGGTTAGTCAGGCCTATAGAACAAGCAATAACACAAGTGAGGAATGTGCTTCTTAGTTTAATCAAGTACATGAGACCAAACGGGCAACATCTGCCCAAAAGCCAAGACGAGAAGGCAGAAGGGACAGGAACACTGGACGAACAACACGGGAAACCCAGGGTGGAAAGAGAAAGGGGGAGAGTGCTGACATATTGCAAGAATTGCAACCAAAATCACAAAACAATTTGTGTATAAATTTTTTAATGAGAAACTAATTTGTGCTGTAAACTTTCACCTGAAGTACAATAAAATAATAATTTTACAGACACTGCTAATGGAGTGGAAACTGGCACAAATATTTTGAAGGGCAATTCAGTAACATCCACTAGAATTACAAATGCACATCCCCTTTGACCAAGCAATTTCAGTGCTAAGAATTTACTAAAGTATTGTTTATTACAGGACGAAGATTAGAAACAAACTAAATATCTATCAAGAGGAGCCTGGTTAATAAGTTGTGGTATATCTATTATGGTTAAGGTTGTGTATCAACTTGGCTATGCCATGATTCTCAGTGGTTTGACAGTCATATGATGGTGTGATCAATTCCATGATGAGATTTGATATTATGTGATCACCTCCATGATGGGATCCACAGAGAGTGGCCAATCAGTTGAAAGGGAGTTTCTTTGGGCATGTGGCCTGCACTGAATGTAAGTGGATATTCTGGTAAGGCTTGTGGGCTTTTGCTCATTCTGGATCCGCAGCTGGCTCCTGTTCATCTCACCTCCGATTCTTGGGACTGGAGCTAGCAGCTTACCTGCAGTCTTGCCTGCCGATCTTTGGGATTCATTGATCTTTACAGCCTGTCAAAAAGAGCCCTGCTCTCCAACCTACCAATCTTGGGTTCGCCAGTCCCTGTGGCTAGGTGCATCAGGAGAAGCCTCTATCCTGACCCACGGACTTGAGACGTTCCAGCCTCTACAAGAATGTGAGCCATTTCCTTGATATAAATCTCTCTGCACGTATATATTTATACACTTTACTGGTTTTGCTTCTCTAGAGAACCCAGCCTAAGGTAACATCCATACTAAAGACAAACAAAAAATTAAATGAGGAACCTCTTTTAATCCTGATAGGAACCAATCACCATGATATACTGCTAAATGAAAAAGGTGGGGTGCGGAACAGAATACATAATATGCTATTTGTATAAAGAGATACAAAAACACACACACCAGTTTTGTAAATATACACATACCCACACACATTATTCTGGATATACACAGAATATTTCTGGAGAGATGCACACACAAAAAAATTACTTCAACTACCTCTAAGGAAGGGAACTGGATAGTGGGAAGGCCTACTGGCTTTCTCTGAGTCTTGAAAAGACAAGGAAAGAGCATGCCAAAAATATTATCGATCTGCAGTCAGACCTGGGTTGAAATACTATGTAGATGCTTTCCATTTGAAAACCTTGGGCAAGGTTTCTCATCTTTAAAATGGAGATAATAACCTGTTGCTGTAGAGCCAATTTCAACTCATGCCAACTCTATGTGTTACAGAGTAGAACTGCTCCACAGGGTTTTCTTGGCTGTAATCTTCATGGAGGCAGATTGACAGGCTTCCACTGTGCTGCTGGGTGGGTTCAAACTGCCAATCTTTAGGTTAGCAGTCAACTGCAAACCACTTGCAACAGAAAGGCTCCTATAAAATGGGAATAATAGTCCTTACCTGATAGGATATCACTGCTGATATCAGATGGATCTTGGCTGAAAATAGAGAATACCAGAAAGACGTTTACCTGTGTTTTATTGACTATGCAAAGGCATTTGACTGTGTGGATCATGACAAATGATAGATAACACTGTGAAGAATGGGAATTCCAGAACACTTAATTGTGCTCGTGAGGAATCTGTAATAGACCAAGAGGTCATTGTTCGAACAGAACAAGGGGATACTGTGTGGTTTAAAGTCAGGAAAGCTGTGCATCAGGGTGATATCCTTTTACCATATTTATTCAATCTGTATGCTAAGCAAATAATCCGAGAAAACGGATTATATGAAGAACGCAGCATTAGGATTGGAGGAAGGCTCATTAACAACCTGTGATATACAGATGACACAACCTTGCTTGCTGAAACCCAAGAGGACTTGAAACACATACTGATGAAGATCAAAGACTACAGCCTTCAGTGTGATTACTCCTCTACATAAAGAAAACAAAAATCCTCACAACTGGACCAATAAGCAGCATTATGATGAATGGCGAAAAGACTGAAGTTGTCAAGAATTTCATTTTACTTGGATCCACGATCAACACCCATGGAAGCCCCAGCCCAGCCCAGTGCCGTCGAGTCGATTCCGACTCATAGCGACCCTAGAGGCCAGAGTAGAACTGCCCCATAGAGTTTCCAAGGAACGCCTGGCGGATCTGAACTGCCAACCCTTTGGTTAGCAGCCGTAGCACTTAACCACTATGCCACCAGCCCATGGAAGCAGCAGTCAAGAAATCAAAGGAGGTACTGCACTGGGCAACTGTGCTGCAAAAGACCTCCTTTTAGAAGTATTCAAAAGCAAAGATGTCACTTTGAGGATTAAGGTGTGTCTGACCCAAGCCAGGGCATTTTCAATCGCCTCATGTGCATGCAAAACCTGGACACTGAATAAGGAAGACCAAAGAATTGATGCCTTTGAATTATTGGTGTTCGTGAAGAATACTGAATATACCATGGAGTGCCAGAGCAATGAACAAATCTGTCTTGGAAGAAGTACAGCCAAAATGCTCCTAAGAAGCAAGGATGATGAGACTGCGTCTTACATACTTCGGACATGTTGTCAGGAGGAAATCAGGCCCTGGAAAAGGACATCATGTTGGGTAAAGTCAGGGTCAGTGGGAAAGAGGAAGACCCTCAGTGAGATGGACTGACACAGTGGCTGCAACAATGGGCTCAAGCATGACAACAACTGTGAGGATGGTACAGGACCGGGCAGTGTTTCATTCTGTCGTACAGAGCCAACTCAATGGCACCTAATAACAACAGGATTGTTATAAAGGACATGTGTAGGAAGCATGTAGCACAATGGCTACTTGGCAGAGAGTAACCAAAATTAGCCATTACAGACTATTTTAAGGAGAAAGTATAGGATAATAAAGAGAACTGGCTTTGAAGTTGTAGTTGGATTATGAATCCTGGCTCTACTGCTTTCTAATAATAATAATAATAAAAAACCTTTTGCCATTGAGTCAATTCTGACTCACAGTGAACCTATAGGACAGAGTAGAACCACCCCATAGGGTTTCCAAGGAGCAGCTGGTGGATTCAAACTGCCAACCTATTGGTTAGCAGCTGGGCTCTTAACCACTGTGCCACCAGGGCTCCATAAAAAAACAACAAACTTTTAAATAGTTATGTTGTCTTAGACAAGTCAGGTTAACTTTGATTTCCCAACAGGACTGCTGTGATAATTTTAAAAACTGGCTGCTGTCAAGCCGATTCCAACTCTGGGTGACTCCAGGTGTTGCAGAGTAGAATTGCCCCATAGAGTTTTCAGTGGCTGTGACCTTTTGGAATAGATCTCCAGGCTTTTCTTCCAACACACCTTAGGGTGTCTTTGAATCCCCAACCTTTCAGTGTGTTTAAAAAAAAAAATCTGTTGCTGTTAAGTCAATTCAGACTAATGGCAACCCCTTGTGTTAGGAGCTGAGCCACCCAGGGACTCTTTTGCTATGATAATGAAATGAGGGGAATTCTTGCAATGGATACGTACAATAGCTTACATTTTTCAAATACTTACCTTGTGCTAAATGCTTTATATGTATTAACTAATTTGATCTTATTAACTCCGTAAGGTAGATACTGTAATTTTTTCCATTTTACAGACGGAAGAAACCGAGGGACAGAGTTTAAATCACTTGCCAGAGGCCCCAAGCCAACAGGTAACTTTAGTCTAGCTCTAGAGTCAGTACTTCATAACTACAGCAGGCTGCCTTCTACATATGCAGATCCTGCCTGTCACCTACCAAGCTCAAACGTTACCTATTCATAGCAGTGTTTGCATAACACAAGAGTGCATAAACAGTGACTTTTTAAATTAAAGGGCAAAAGGAAGGTGGGTTCTGTTTTTTGTTTTTTTAAGGTGTAGAGTCCTGAACAAAAACCAGTAGAGAAAGGAGAGCAATACAGCATTTCTGAAAAAATCTAAAAAACTGAAACAGCTTCACAATGAGACTTCTTCCTCCTCTGCTTCTCAGAAGAAAAGCAGAGAACTACACACTTGAAAGAAAATCACTGGGGAGAAAAACAAAACATCATGATTAACACCTAAGAAAGGGATTCCATTTTTCTGCAAACTGAGAAAGGAAGTGCTTCACTCTCCTCTCCCTTACATTAACACTTCCTTTTGGCAGTGACAATGAGATTCAAAGACTCCTCCCCAAAGCTTTTAACAAGCAACACTCTTGAGCAAGAGGTTTCTAAAAGACTGACACATAGTGAATTTGCAGTTAATTTAAGTCCTAGGCACATTACCACCAGGTTAAACAGGGCAAAAGGCATAATTAATCACAAGTTTTACACCCAATGGCCTAATTTATCAGGTTCAGTGGTCCTGAGATAAAGGAAGTCAGAACCTCATATAGGGATCTCAAGTTCAAATACTACCCACCACTGTCTTGTATCTGCAGTTCCCCAACCTGGGGCATTCACCGGTTTATTATGGTAGGTCTTGATTTCTTTCCTGCATGGAATGTCAGTGGGCTTACACCCAAGTCAAATTTGATTTTTAATTATTTTATCTTTAAAATGAAATATACATATATATATATATGTTGTTGTTAGGTGCTGTCGAGTCGGTTCCGACTCACAGAGACCCTATGCACAGCAGCAGGAATCACTGTCCAGTCCTGCGCCATCCTTACAATTGTTGTTATGCTTGAGCTCAGTGTTGCAGCCGCTGCAGAGCTACGAAATCACTGGAGAGAAAAGTATAACATGAATAGCAAAACTCTTCCCCAGTACCATCCCTCGTACTTTTTCGCAAAGAACATCACTGGTAAGAGTTTTTAGGTGTTCTTTCAAGAAAACCACAAACCCTGTATCAGCATAAACTGTTCTGCACTTTACTTTTTAAAATTTTATTTAACATACCTTAAAGATCTTTCCACAGCAGCACATACTCAACTACCTCATTAACTCCTTCAATTTCATAGTATTCCATGGATGGCCATGTCACAATTTACTAAACCGGTTCCCAGTTGATAGCAAAAACCAGGACACAATTTAAATAGCTTTTACAAATATATAAAAACCAAAAATCAAACCCATCGCCATCAAGTCGATTCCGACTCATGGTGACCCCATGGGACAGAGTAGAACGGGCCCCCCAGGGTTTCCAAGGCTGTAATCTTGGAACCACCAGCCTTTCAGTTAGCAGCTGAGCGTTTCAACCACTATGCACAGGGGCTCCTTACACACTTACAATGGCTACATATCTTAACAGGCATCTCAGCTTTTTTGTAAGTCAGTGTGTAGTCTCAACTCCTAGGAGAGGAATTACTGGGTTAGTTTTTCATTTCAATCAATAATGTCAAATTATCCTCCAAAAGGTGGCAGCAATTATCCTTTCACTGACAGCACATGGAAGTGGCTGTTTCATCCCATAATTGCCAACAATGGGTATTAAACTTTCTCATTTTTGCCAAATTGGTAAGTGAAAAATAGTATCTCATTGTTTTGACGTGCGTTTATTGAATTACCAACGAAGTTGATTATCTTTTCTCGTGTTTAATAGCAATCTGCATAAGTTTTCCTTTGAACTGCCTATTCATATCCTTTCCCCACATTTGCCTTTTCTATTGACTTGTCAGAACACTTTGTAAATTAAGGAAATTTGCCTTTTTTCATATGTGCCCCAAGTATTAAATTTAATTTCAATCACTAAATTGGCATTCTGACTGGGGATTTAAATTATTTGTTCTACCTTTATAGGGAATACTCATTCAATATCAATCTCTTACATGTTCAAACTGAAGGGAATTCAAAGATGAATGAGAGTCCCAGTCTTGCAGTTTGATAGCGGCTTAATGCAGATTCTTCGCAACTCAGAGAGATACGGGAATGACATTCATTTTTGAGAATGCACAGTAATGATTTATATTAGTTCTTCATTTAGATTAAGTTTGCAGCTGCTTCAGAAAACAATTATGAATTTGGTTATTTCACTCACTAAAAACATCTGAATCAGTATTCTCTAATTCAGCAGATTAATCATAGGTCTTTTTTAACATTATATTAGGCAAAACACCATTCTCAAACTAGACATTTACATTGCCTGCTTTTATTTATAAAGCTGGATATTATTTTTTAGTACCATTAGTACTTATTTTAACAATTCTTATTTTATTTTAGTTTTTAAAACTATACTCTGGATACGAATGTGAAATATGCCGTTTAGAAAACACACGCAGAGACGGCTTAGCTGAAACGGCCTGTTAGGGAGCTTCAAAATTGTCAGATCAACTTCTCCGTAACCCTCTTCTGCTCATTCAACCAGTGGAAAGAGAAATACTCTGCTTTTTCAATTTCTTTAATTTCTTACTTTAGAAATATCTTACTCTCTTACAAAAAAAAGACTAATTTCATACCCGTGGAAGCAGCTTTCACCTCACACCCTCACACCCAGCCTGTGGTGTGGCCAGATAATAAGACTCCACCACTGCTATTCTCGAGGGTGGATTTTGGAAAGGATCACCGCTGACACAGGCACACCTGACATCTGTCCACTGCCAAGTGTCCAGCCACGCCCAACACCAGCCTCAGCATTCGAAAGAGGGGATCACTGCCCCCTCCCACCAAACTCCTTAGCCTTTGCCCTTTAAACTACTTGGGAAAGTTTCTCCATCCTCATCATTAATAATTACTACTTGCTGAAGGCCTGATGCACGCTACGCATGTTGTAAAGGCTTTATTTGCAGTATTTCACTGAATGAATCCTCTTGACCTCCCCCCCATAAGGCAGGTACTATTAGCTCATTTTGAAAAAAAAAAAATTGTGCTCATGAGGAACTTGTACATAGACCAAGAGGCAGTCATTCGAATAGGATAAGGGGATACTGCGTGGTTTAAAGTCAGGAAAGGTGTGCATCAGGGTTGTATCCTTTCACCATACTTATTCAATCTGTATCTGTATGCTGAGCAAATAACTCAAGAAAATAGACTATATGAAGAATGAGGCATCAAGATTGGAAGACTCATTAACAACCTGCCATATGCAGATTACACAACCTTGCTTGCTGAAAGCCAAGAAGACTTGAAGAACTTACTGATGAAGATCAGAGACTACAGGCTTCAGTATGGATTACACCTCCACACAAAGAAAACAAAAATCCTCACAACTGATCCAATAAGCAACATTACGATAAAAGGAGAAAAGATGGAAGTTGTCAAGGATTTCATTTTACTTGGATTCACAATCAACGCCCATGGAACCAGCAGTCAAGAAATCAAACAATGTATTACGTTGGGCAAATCTGCTGCAAAAGAACTCTTTGAAGTATTAGAAAGCAAAGATGTCACTTTGAGGGCTATGGTGCGCCTGACTCAAGCCATGGTATTTTCAATCACCTCATATGGCCATGAAACCTGGACGACAAATAAGGAAGATAGAAGAAGAATTGACGCCTCTGAGTTATGGTGTTGGCAAAGAATACTGAATATACCACGGACTGCCAGAAGAATGAACAAACCTGTCCTGGAAGAAGTACAGCCAGAATGCTCCTTGGGAGCAAGGGTGGCGAGACTTCACCTCACTTACTTTGGGCATGTTATGAGGAGGCACCAGTCCCTGGAGAAGAACATCATGCTTGGTAAAGTGGAGGGTCTGCGAGAAAGAGTAAGATCCTCAGCAAGGGGGACCGACACAGTGGCTGCAACAACAGGCTCAAGCGTAACAACTGTGAGGATGGTACAGGACCAGGCAGTGTTTCTTCCTGTTGTATATAGATAGGGTCGCTATGAGTCAGAATCGAATGGACGGCAGCTAACATTAGCCCATTTTAGAGATAAGGAAACTGAGAATTCAAGTGGTTGACTTTCCCAGAGCTATTACGAAGTTTGCCCATCTAGCCCCTCAACACAATAACCCCTTATCCTTGTTTTTGCCCTGAGGGAAATAACACGGCAGGCAGAGAGAGGTAGGAAGGAGGTGAGGAAAAGGCAGAATAAAAAGATGCTTGCGCCAGATTACATTCCCGCCCTATAACAGTGGGCAGGGAAAGGGACAGCACTGGTGATAAACATCCTCCTATTGCTGCCCAGGGTTCCTGGTTCTTCCTCTGTGAAGAGGAAGGTGATGGAGGAGAAAACATCACTGCGCCTTCTTTTCTACATCAAATCACCAGCAAAGTTACCGGCTGTGAGCAGAGAAAAAGTCCCAGGTGGGACTCCTGCTGAAGTGTAATCTGCTATCCAGAGTCTCAGTTTTTATCCCCTTCTCACATCAGAGCCCCTTACCCTGGATCATTCTACCTGCTTTAAAATAAAAAGCTACCTTTAAATACTAATGTCTCAATTAATAAGAGACCACGGATAGGGCTCAAGTAACTGTTCCTACTGGTGTTTGAAGATGAAAGTTACAGAGAGTACATGCTGCCAAGAAGACACAGGGTTCAGCCTAAGTTCAACAGAATTGAAAGCAGCACTGAGACTCTTGCCTGTTCAAAAAGCAAGAGCAAACTGAAGGGGCATCCAGTACTGACTAAGCAGCAAGGAAGCCAAATCTGGAAGCACTGGAGGATAAGAGACAAGGAAAGCCAAGTCAACAAGACCAGTGAAGGCCAGGGACAAAGCAGAGCCATGAGGAGTGGAGAGCGTGCAGGTTTGGGAAGAAAACGAACAGACACTGGGGAGTGAAGGCAGACTGGGCAACCAGAGGCAAGAGGCCACTTACACAATGAGGCACTGTGGGCACAGTCACAGGGGAGAGTGGTACTGTCCTATAAATCAACCGTACAAGCCAGCCTGGGATACTCCTCCCTAAGACCTGAAGTAAAACATGAAGAAGAGGGGTTCTAGAAATATATATGCATGCATGCTTTAAAAAGAAAAACAAGACCTGATGCAAGATCGCATGTCAATAAGGCACAGTAAGTAAAGCTGTCTGAAATCTTTGCAAGATCGCACTCGAAAAAAGCTACAAAACACATCAGCATGCCCCATGCATCACGACTACGATTATGATCTGCTGTTCAGTGATGCAACAAACAAGGAAATGCTCTCCCCTAAACCAGCTTCCAAGGCTCACTAAAAATAAAATGTATTTTACTTGAAGGACTTTAGAACAAGAAAGCCACTTTGCTAAGACAGAAAAACCAGCTGACTGTAATATAACAAATGGCTGATTTTGAGAAGGGTGAACAGATACCAGTTAATCAATATCCTGCTCTTCCTTCCACCCTGCTCTTTCCACTAAGTTTGAGCAAAAGAGCCAAAAAGACAATGACTGCTCTTACATATGATAACACTATACCCACTGCCATTGAGTCAATTCTAACTTATACTGACCCCATAGTGTTTCCAAGGCCGTAAATCTCTACAGAAGAAGACTGCCACATCTTTCTCCTGCGGAGCCACTGGTGGATTTGAACCACCAACCTTTTGGTTAAGCAGTCAAGCTCTTTAACCGCTGCACCACCAGGGCTCTTGATAACATTATAAACCAAACCAAACCCGCTGCCACTGAGTAGATTCCAACTCACAATGACCCTATAGGACAGAGAAGAACTGCCCCATAGGGTTTCCAAGGAGCACCTAGTGGATTCAAACTGCTGACCTTTTGGTTAGCAGCCGTAGTGCTTAACCACTGCACTACCAGGGTTTAAATAACATTATAGGTTCACATAAAACATCCAGTTAATGGAATATATAGCTACCGGAGTTTTCAAAGGTGTTGCATATTTACCAATTTCTTATACGGCACCAGGGCATTCGTCTTCCATTTAATGCCATTATAATCTTAAGTATTTTATAAATACTTATTTATCAGCAAAAATAACTAAAAGCATGGGTGAATTTATTTATAATACTGACATAAGAAAGGCCTTTCCAAGCACGGCATAAATCCCAGAAGCCATAAAGGCAAAGACAAATAAATCTGGCAACACAAAAATATATTGACAAAAAATATTCCCCTCCCAAAAAGCCAGAAGATAAACAGCATATTGTTTAATGCATGCAACACACGTGACAAAGGGCTACTTTCTAAATTCTTTAGTTTATAAATCAAACAAATTGGGCTGACACAATCAATGGCAGAATGGGCAAGATACAAAGACAAGACAAATGACCAAAAAAACATGAAAAGATGTTTAACTTCATGATTAAAGACATGTAAATTACAAAAAGAAAAAATAATGACACCATTTTCCATCTATCGGACTTGCACACATTTTAAAAGAGCTGGCACGTGTAACCCTGAGGAATAATTTGGTAAACTGTAAGGAGCACTTACCTATGGTGCACAATCAACTACTAAGAATTGCGCGTATAAATATATTACTTGCAAAAGTATGTTAGGATGCCATAACAAAAAAAAAAAAAGGAGGAGGAAAGGGGATTAACAACCTGAAATTCTAACAAAAGAAGACTGGCAAAAAAATAAAATAAAATCTACAATACTATGCAGCAATTAAAAAGAATAAATTTGTGTGCTCTGATAAAGAGCTTGAAGATTTAGCCACGAACAGCATGCTGTAGAACAATATGTGTGTAGACAAGAGATTTTCTTTGTGTATAGTCCTTAAAAGGATACATATATGCTGCTATATCCATAAACATGTTTCCAGAAGGACTTTCAAAGAACTATTAATGGCAGTCATCTTTGGGAAGAAGGACTAAGGGCTGGGGAGAGGGCAACAAATTTTTTTTTTTTATCTTTTGAATTTTTTATAACATAGCTGTATACCGGGGCCCTGCTGGGGCTTGGCTGCTAACCGAAAGGTCAGCGGTTTAAACCCACCCACTGACTTGGCAGGAGATAAGACCTGGGGACTTGCTCCTATAAAGATTACGGCCTAGAAAAGCCTCTGGGCAGTTCTACTTTGTCACATGGGGTTGCTATAAGTCAGAATCAACTCAATGACACTGAACAACAACACAGCTGTATTATTTATGCTAAAAGTTTTTTTTCTTTTAAGGCATGTGTAGATTTTTACCTAAAAAAATAAAATAAAATTACTTTGTTAGACCTACGAATTTACAGGAGAAAAAAGGCTACAAATGGATAATTATTGTATAAAGCAGACAATTACAGAGGCAGAAACAAAGAACTATGAGAAGTAACAAGGATGATTACTTTTGACAAAAACAAACAAACAAAAAAAAAAACACTGCTGTCAAGTCCAACTCATGCTGACTGTGATCCAGAGTTTTCTTGGCTGTAATCTTTACAGAAGCAGGCCACTAGCCCTTTCTTCCACAGTTCTGCTAGGTTGAGTTTGAACCACTAACATTTAGGTTAGTAGTTGAGTACAAACCAGTGCACCTCCTAGGGACCCACTTTTGACAGATACTTAAAAAAAATCAAAATAAAACAAAGAAAAACTTCAGGGTGGAAGTAATATTTGAACAGGGCCTTGCATTTCAAGTGAAACAGCAAGAGAACACTGCACACAGAAGGCATGGCAGAAGAAAGGCAGAGCAGAGTGAAAAGGTACAGTGCTTGGGGTATATAGTGAGTAGTACAGTGTGGTCAAGGCACAGGTTCAAAGGTGACATGGGAAAGATGGGTGCCACAGTAAGAAACGTGCAGTGCCTTGAGTACTGGATTCAAGAACTCAAACTGAATTCTGGTAGCAGCAGATTTGAACATGAATCCAAAGAAGGAATCGACAGGACTTGGAGACTAAGAGAGGATATCCATTCTGGGGAGCAAGTTAGTTCAGCCTCAGCTAAGTTGGGCGTCTGTACAGAGCTGTCCAACAGGCAGTTGGAAATACAGGGCTGAAGCTCTAGAGAAACATAAGACTTGGAGATACTGATTTAGGAGTGACAAAAAAAATTACCGAGTATAGCTGATAAGATGACGTTATCCAGGGAAACAACACAGAAGAGCTGAAAACAGAAAAGGCCTTTTCTCCTATAAAGGAGATACTAGAGCATGTTATATGGTAAAAGAGGTAACACCTATACCTAGCATCAACGGCTCTGTTAAGCTCTGAGGAAACTGAACAATGAAAACCAGAATCTAAACAAATGACACCCTCTCACACTGCTGACCCATCTTGAAGAGAACCTAAAGATGGGAAAACCAAAAAAAGAAAGCCCAAGCCTGTTGCTGTCGAGTCAATTCCGACTCATACAGACCCTATAGGACAGGGTAGACTGCCCCCTAGGGTTTCCAAGGAGCATCTGGTGGATTCAAACTGCCGACCTTTTGGTTAGCAGGCATAACTCTTAACCACTACACCATCAGGGCTTCCAAAGATGGGAAGGGACTCTCAAATGTCACCTCGGTAAACCACCTACAGCTTTGAAATTCCCTCTACAACATTCACGGACAAAGCCCTGGAAACATCTCCCCATAATGACAAACAGAACAAAAGTGTAAAAACTAAGCAATTAGAGACATGCTGAGTTCTGGAGATTCCCACGCTGCTGAGCTTTCGCACTCTTGATGTGTAGCTCTCTGAGGGCAGGAACTGTGTACCCAGGCCCAGTAGTATGCCTGGCACAGAGAGGCTCTCAGTACATGTCTGCTGACACCAGGCTCAACCTGGTGGCGCAAAATCCACTGGCTGCTGCCAGAACTGCACCCTCAGCTTTCTTTCGACTTTTCCTACTGAAGACTCAAGAAGTACTGGATTGTCTCTGCTAGTAGGCACAATGTAGCAAGGAAGCTTATTCCCACCTAACCTATAAGCCTAAAAACCAAACTCATTGCCATCGAGTCAATGCCAACTCCTAGCAACCCTATAGGGCTGAAGAGAACTGTCCCACAGGGTTTCCAAGGCTGTAATCCTTATGGAAACAGACTGTCATTATCTTTCTCCTGTGGAGTGGCTGGTGGGTTGGAACCAGACCTTTCAGTTAGCAACCAAGCACTTAGCCACTGTGCCACCAGGGCTCCTACTTAACCAAGGAAAACTACTTTGTTCCACAAGATGCTATGCTTTATTTAAAAATATCTAGTTATGCTTCCAAGAACAGAAAGTAAGTTTACAAACTTGGGAGTTGTTTAAGGCACCAAGAGGCTTACAATTCCAAAGCCAGATTTGCACCTGCTGGCTTCAATAACTTGCCGATACCTGAGACACAATTCAAAGTAGGCTTTATCAGGCACTGAAGACCTCAAGATCCCTAATTTTCATTCTCATTTAAAAAGTCATTGAAAAGAACACATTTGAAGCACTAGGGACAATAAGCATGGTAACAGCAGTAACAACTACATAAAAATAACTTTTCTAGGTATTTCTGCCTGCGTCTAGATGAAAACTAAAATTGAGCTGTCATAAATTACAATCTAATCCTTCAGAAAGTAGAGCTGAATAACACCAGGGCTGCACAACACATGCTGGTGCTACTGAAACCCAACGCAAGAAAAAATAAAATAAATAAAATGGCATTCTGTGATGGATATTCATGAAGCACTCATCCTAATTTAAAGAAAACAAGTCTAGAGTTCTTACTGCATTAATTCATGTGCGCCTGAAAGAACATTTTTATCCAAACTGTTACATTTCCTACCAAGGCGTTAACATTCTCCAGGTCTGCTCAGATACACTGCTAATTCTGAGACAGTGCCACTTGTCCTTCAGTCAATGCAAATCTAACTGAGGACTCTCCTGAAATTTCCTAGTGGAGGAGGGAATGGCCTCTTTAACCTTACTAGCAATGGTAAAAAAAAAGAAAATAAGAGCTAACAGTTATTGAGCTCTTCCTACGCACTGTATGCTAAGCAAGCTCTTTACTTGCTCACTGAATCTTCATGACAACAGATACTGCAATTACCCCCATTTTACAGGTAAGGAAATAGAGACTAAGAAATTTACCCAAGGTCACACAGCTAATGATTGGCTAAACCAATATTTGGACCTAAGTTTGTCAGACTCCAGAGCCAGAACTCTTATCTCCTATAAAATAAGGAGTTTAATCCAGGCATACTGGTGAGATGCAGAGTTTTAATGGGGCCAGATTCTTATTGATCAACTTTGAGTGAAAAGAGAATTCTCATTTAAGGATGTATCACTACACTGACAAAGTCAGGCTGAGTCTGACACAGTGGTAATCACATTGTACTTTAAGTGGTTTGTAGCCATTTCCATTCTTTTTACTTCTGTTATTGAAGCAGGCAAGAGTAGAAGTGCCAAATTCTAATCAAGTTTATTATACAAAGAGAAGGACTTGTTTCAGGTAAAAAAATAAGCTTTCTAAAGACAAAGAACTCAAAGTAAGAATGGTAAGGACCATCATCTTATTTGCTCACTGCTATCATTTCAGGGAGCAGCGAAACTGAAAATACATTAAGTCCCGCCTCTTACGACAAAAGGATTAGAGAAGCTCACCTTGAATTACATTCTTCCATGAGGTTTTCCATGCCATCAACATCAACCAGAAAATAACCATGAGAAATTAAACTGCATTCAGTTGATGACTCTCACTATGCTAAATTCAGCAGTTTGTCAGCTATAAAAGATTAAATGGACACAATTAAGAAGTTTGAAAAAATTAAGAATGTAAATTAAAGTAACATGAAAATGAATGAGAATAAAACATAATGATGACAGTTTGGAGTTATGATACTGACATTTTTGACAAATACATTGGTCAACTGGAAGGTAGATGTGGGACAGAGACTTAGAAATCCACAACTCAGTGGATACACATAGGTCCAAGAGCCTAGCATTTCTTGACCTCAATAAATTTATCCCTAATAATAATGAAAATGATATATGCAATGAGCAGTTAATATGTGGTACAAACTGTGCTACCACCTTTGTATACTTATTTTAAAACTCATAGCAATCCTATGGATTTTATTACCTCCACCTTACAGATGAGAAAACGGAGGCTCAGAGACATTACATAAATTGCCCAAGTTTACACAGCTAGTAAGTAGCCTTGCTGGGGCTCAAATCAGCTCTATCTGATTCCAAAGGTGATGCTCTTTCCCCACAGACACCTACTGTGGAATTATGATTTTTTCTTTTCCCATTATCAGGATTAAACATTTTAATGTTTCAAATATTCATTTTGTGTTATCTGTACTCTTAATGGTAGCATTAGACATAAGTGATATATGCCAGAGAAAGCTAATAACAAAGAGCTTCTCCTTAAAAAAAAAAAAAAAGATAAAAAAATGTTTACCAACAAAAATCAGGAAGCACTTATTAAGTAACCTATTATAAAAGTCCGACCTTATTACTAGATACCATAAGGGCTCCAGAGAAATGTTAAGACAATGCTCTCAAAAAACTCCCTCTCCAGTTGGGACAAGAACAAATAAGCGAGGACCAAGTGCTGAATCCTATGCTTCTGAGTGCCACAAAGCATGAGGGTAGGGCAGTCAGGAACACCCCGTTGGAGGAAGTATAACTTCAGCAAGGGCTTGAAGGAAGTGTAGAATTTGCACAGAGAAGAAAAAGGAGGCCAATACTTCAGAAGAGGGAAAAGCAGGAGCAAAGCCCTAGAGGGAGTAATGAACTTGATTCTGCAGAGGACAAGACTTGGAGAAGGAGAAGCAGGGAATAAATTTCAGGGGTGGGGTGGGGCCAATTCAAGGAAAGCCTTGAAAACACAGGATGGGCAATGGCTGAACACAAAGTGGCAAGCAAAAGGACACTGCTCAGCTGTGGAGCAGTGGTGAAAACTGCCACGACACAAGCTAGTCTCTGGCCTCTGGCTTCTCCCCTCCCGCCAAATTATCACAAACCACTCCTTGTCTCCTGTTGCTTGCCAATCAATGCCTTTAGAATAGTTTCAACTTTGGCTTAGTGTTCAAGTCCTTTCAGGAACTAGCCCCCATCAACTTTTCCTTCTACTACCCTCTTAGATTTTTTTCGACCCTTTTAGATGAACCCTTCTCTGCAACTGGAGACTGGTCTATTCACTAACTCCATACAATCATTGGGCTTGATTCATCTTTTCCTATCTGAATCCTACTCATCCTTTAACACCCAGCTCAATCCTGCCCCCCTCATTAAGCTCCCCCTGACCACTCAGCCTACAGTGACCTCCACCTCTCCTTCACAATGCTACAGCACACTGCCTTGTCTCATCACAGGTAATGTCTCTGCACACAGTGTAAAGCTGCTTGGAGGCTGGAAGTGTTCTTTTTACTACTTTACTCATCACAGAGAACAGCTTCTTGACATTTAATAAGCAAGCAAGCACTAAACTATTTTTCTGACTTACTATAGGAAGTTTGGCATTAGCATAAAGGAAGGATGGGGGCGGGGGGGTTGGAGTCAAAGACCAGCTAAGAAGCTGTTGCAATAATCCAGATGTGAAGCAAAGAGGGCCTGGACTAGGGAACAAAGAGAAAAACGGGCAAATATAAACAACAAATTTTTTTGCACGCAAAAAATCGACAGAATGTGGCTGAGTACTACCAGGGACAAAAGCGAGGGATGAATTATGCTTAAGACAAGGTTTAGAAAGCGGTTCTTGGAATCATTTTATAGCCTGTCTGGAACAAAGTGCGTTAAGTGGCTAAAAAGTGCACATTTGCAAAGTCTTCAGTGCAACTGCCCAATATCTTGAACCAGGGACAGCCTTTCCGATTTCAGACATAAACAGGATGGTAGAGTTGGAAGGGTCTTTAGAAAGCCTCACTGATCAGACGGGGAAACTGAGGCTCAACATGGGAGCTTGCTCAAATCCTCAAAACAGAGAAGGGCACTGTTTACACCCTTAACCCAGCCCCAGCCGGGGCCTCCGTAACGGCAGGACCGACTGAGGGCAAGAGTGACCATGGAGACGTCCGGGGACAAGCACGACGCGCCGCCGCCTCCTGTTTACCTGGAAAAGGCGGCGGCGTGAGGCAGGGGCTCCGCTGCAGAAGCTAGCAGGGCCGAACCCGCAGCCAGGCCTGGCTCTTCAGGAGACTCAACCATTCCGCCTCCCCGTACAAAGGAGAGCGCCCCCGGGTGCGCGGGGCGCGGAAGCCGGGGTTCCGAAGACGCCCGGGACCGAGGTTTGGGAAGCCCCGGACAGCTGCCGGAATCCGACCCTCGGCCCCGCCAGAAGCTCCCGGACTTCGGAGCCGAGCACGGTTGGCCCCTCTGCGGCGCAGGCCTGGCCAGAGCAGGTACCCCGGGCCTCCCGACCCCACCCGGCCTCGGCTCCAGCCCGCGCCGTCCGCCCACCCACCGGCCCGCCGGACTGACCAGGCGCGGAGCGCCCGCCCCGCCGCGCCCAAACGGAACCGGACAGCTGCCCCGTGCTGCCCCGGGCTCCGCCCGCAACTCGGCCACCGCCCACCGCCTGCCGCCCGCCGCCCGCTGCCCGGGGCGGGTGCGCCTCACCTGGCCTGAGCGCCGCGATCACATCGCCCGCTCGCGGCGCCCCCACCGCCGTCGCCCGCGACAGGCCTGTCCCCGTCGCTCCGGCTGCCGCCCCAGCCCGCGCCCCCCGCCCCCGGAAGCGTTTCCCGGCCCCGCCCCCTCGGCGCCAGCGCTTCCGGCCAGGCGGGGAGTTAGGAGGCGGCGCGCCGCGTTGAGGTTCACGCGGGTCAGTGGGGTTCCGGAACCTCGGCACAGGGGAGCAGCGGACTTCAGACCAGCCGTGCGACCGTGGAGCCTTTTCTCCTCAAGCGGCCGCGATTCTGCAGGCCGCGGCCTTCCGTCCGGTGTTCTCCTCGGCACCTCTTGCTGGCAGGAGGAGGGCCCGCAGCGGGGAGCGCGCGGGCGTCTTCGGAGCCGATTGGGTGAGAGATCAGGACCCATGGGCCGCCAAGACTGCGGGCCTGCTCGCACCTCCGGCCCAAGGCTTCTCCCAGAGACCTGCACGCCCGCAGTCCTTCGGGTATCCGTCCCTCACCGGAGCCGCGCCTGGCGTGACAGCAGAAGGTAGTTAGGAGCGCCGGCCTGGGAACCTGCTGTACCCGCTCGCATAACGTATGACCTTGGGCAGATTTCCTTTCCCTCAAAACAGACATAAGAATTCCCAATTTGGGATTATAAACCCCAGTCACAGAGCAAGTCTCAAAAACGTGCGTTTCCAGACCCTCGGAGACACCTGGCATCATCATCCTGGAGTGGAAGTGGGAGCCTCATCCAGCATTTTCCTTTCAGCTTCAGGCACATTTAACACCCTTTAAAGAGCTTTTCTTTGCATTTTGTAGAATCCTGAGTAGTTTTGACAAAGGTGTATTTTCCCTTTTCTGACTTTGTAATAAAAATAAATTAAGAGTCAAAGATACCAGCACCTCTTCAAGATACAAAGCTGAGACTTCCTGATGATACCTCACCCTTTGCAAGCAGGAATTCTTCCTCCAGTGTCATCTTCCTATACACTCATGCAGGGTACCGTATACATTATATACATGGTATACCATTATATACATGGTATACAGGGCACTATATAATTTATATACATGACGTCTTTTTAATACACAACCCCAGGAGGTATTGATATTAATATTCCCATTTTATGGAGGACAAAAAAGTGATTTAGAGAGGTTAAGTGATTTATCCAAAGTCACACAGCTAGTAAATGGCAGATTTAAGAGGGGCTCTCAAAAAAAAAAAAATTTTTTTTTTTCTCTTCTCACCTTGACTCCAGACACATAGCTCTGCCTTCTCTTGTGGTGATAGCATATTCAGAGCACATAATTTTAGGTAACTGGACTCCAGCTGCAGGCACCTGGGCAGACAGACAGTCTTGTTCTCTAATTGTCATTCCTCTTGAGCTATTTCCTTCAGCTCTGTCCCCAAGAGTGCGATCAGTGGACCCAGGGCATGGGGATATATCACTGTTTCAGACCAGGTTTCCTCAGGACTTGGCTGCTTACCGCATCCACAGCAGTGAATGAGAACCTGTTTCTTTACAGACCTGCCTTAGATCTTACCATTTTAACTGATTTTTGCTAAATTTGTTGGTAAGAATTGGGATCTTCTTGGCCATGATACAGCATTTGTATGTTATTAATGACTATAAAGACTAAAGTGTTCCTAAGTATTTGACCTTTTTACTAAGCATCTCTCAAAGTTGTTGGGTACCTGTCCACTGGACACTGGCTCATTTCCCTCATAATTTAAATTGATCCTCCTACCTAATTGGGCCATTAATCTTTTATCATTTATATTTCTTTCCAGTCTCTTGCTTCTTTCTTTTTTTTTTTAGTTTAGGTGATTGTTATACCAAAAAACAAAACCAACCCCATTGCCATCGAGTCATTTCTGACTCACAGTGACCCTATAGGACAGAGAAAAACTGCCCCATAGGATTTCCAAGGCTGTAGATCTTTGTGGAAGCAGACTGCCACATCTTTCTCCTGCAGAGTGGCTGGTGGATTTGAACTGCCAAACTTTCAATTAGAAGCCGAGCTCTTTAACTACTGAGCCACCAGGGCGCCTTGCTGATTGTCATAATCTCTACTAATTTACTTTAGTTAGAAAATTGTCACCTCTCTGCAATTGGGGTACATGTGTTTCTTCTTCCCCATAATTTTTGTGGCACTTTAAAATGATTTACCCCTTTAACCCACTTGAAATCAAGAGTTCAGAGGGTGGTAGGAAACCCTGGTGGTGTTGTGGTTAAGTGCTACGGCTGCTATCCAAAGGATTGGCAGTTCGAATCCGCCAGGCGCTCCTTAGAAACTCTGTGGGGCAGTTCTACTCTACCCTATACGGTCGCTGTGAGTCGGAATCGACTCGATGGCACTGGGTTTGGTTTTGGTTTTGGTTTACGCCAGCCTCATTTTAATTTATTCCACACAGTTATCCAGTTTCCCCAGCAGTATTTATGAAATGAACAAATTCACATTTCATCGGAGTCTAAGGTTCTTCGTCAATCCACATTTAAGGAGGGGCTTTGCCATAATGGGTGTCAGCATTTGTGACAGTTACAGCTGGTGCTCACCACTATCTGTTCTTTTCTTTCAGGGCACCCAGCTGAACCATATATCCCTGCCTCCTCCCATGTCACATGTTAATTGAGATAGCGTGAAAAACTCCAAACAACTGCCGTTGAGTATTCTGACTCATAGTGACCCTATTGGACAGGGATCATAGCCACCCTATTGGACAGGGTTCATAGCCACCCTATAGGACGGGGTAGAACTGCCCCATAGAGTTTCCAAGGAGCACCTGGTAGATTCGAACTGCCGACCTTTTGGTTAGCAGCCATCTCACTTAACCACTATGCCACCGGGGTTTCCAGAGTATGAAGTGCTTGGCATATATGACTCGTCTGTAAAAGTTAATTTACTTCCTCTTCTTTCTTCTAATTCCTAGGGCAGATGCTGCCTGAATCTCCCTTTCTCATCTATTTCAGATTCCTGAGATTTGGAAAGCCAAGATGGCCAGATTATTTGATCCCAGCCTCTCCTCCTTCTGGTTCCCACTGGGAGACTTTCTGCCAGAAGTCTGTGGCCTACCTTGAAATCCCTAAAATTTGGCAAAACCTACGGTCTGTGTTGGCACCTGTTGGAGTCTTTACAGAACACACATACGTCATGAGTTTCTCTTAAACAAAAAATTAGGACGAACACGAATAGACATGCACACCCATATTCATTGCAGCATTGTTCACTATAGCAAAAAGTTGGAAACAACCTAGATGCCCACCAACTGATGAACGGATAAACAAACTGTGATATGTACACACGCTGGAGTATTACGTGGCGATAAAGAACAACGATGAATCTGAAACATCTCATAACATGGAAGAATCTTGAGGGCATTATGCTGAGTGAAATAAGTCAATCACAAAAGGACAAATATTGTATGAGATCGCTACTGTACTGAAAAGGTTTACACACAATCTCTACTAATTTGCTTTAGTTAGAAAATTGTCACCTCTCTGCAGTTGGGGTACATTTGCTTCTTCCCCATAATTTTTGTGGCACTTTAAAATGACTTACCCCTTTAACCCATTTGAAATCAAGAGTTTAGAGGGTGATATGCCAGGCTCATCTTAATTTATTCCACATAGTTATCCATTTTCCCCAGCAGTATTTATGAAATGAACAAATTCACATTTCCTCAAAGTCCCAGGTTCTTCAGTCCACAATTAAGGAGGGGCTTTGCTATAATGGGTGTCAGCATTTGTGACAGTGACAAAAAGAAACAATCTTTGATGGTTACAAAGGAGGGGAGGGGTGGGGATAGAAAAACACTAAATAGATAATAGATAAGTGGTAACTTTGGTGAAGGGTAAGACAATATAGAACACTGGAGAAGCCAGCACAACTTGTACAAGGCAAGGTCATGGAAGCTCCATAGACACATCCAAACTCCCTGAGGGACAGAATTGCTGGACTGAGCGCTACAGGGACCATGGTCTTGGGGAACATCTAGCTCAACTGGCATAACATAGTTTATAAAGAAAATGTTCTACATTCTACTTTGGTGAGTAGCGTCTAGGGTCTTAAAAGCCTGCGAGCGGCCGTCTAGGATGTTTTGCTGGTCTCACCCCTTCGGGAGCAAGGAAGAATGAAGAAAACCAAAGATTCAAGGGAAAGATTAGCCCACAGGACTAATGGACGACATTGTACCACAGCCTCCACCAGAGTGAGTCTAGTAAAACTAGATGGTGCCTGGCTACCATCACTGACTGCTCTGACAGGGATCACAATAGAGGGTCACACAGAGCTGGAGAAAAATGCAGAACAAAATTCTAACTCAAAAAGACCAGACTTGCTGGCCTGAAAGAGACTGGAGAAGCCCTGAGAGTATGGCCCCAGGACACCCCTTCAGCTCAGTAACAAAGTCACTTTTGAGGTTCACCCTTCAGCCAAGGGTTAGACAGGCCCATAAAACAAAATGAGACTAAAGGGGCACACTAGTCCTGGGGCAAGGACTAGAAGGCAGGAGGGGCAAGGAAAGCTGGTAATAGGGAACTCGAGGTCGAGAAGGGAGAGTGTTGACATGTCATGGGGTTGTTAACCTATGTCATAAAACAATATGTGTACTAACTGTTTAATGAGAAACTAGTTTGTTCTGTAAACCTTCATCTAAAGTACAAAAAAAGAGAGTTTCTCCAGTCTCTGTCAGCCTCCATGAGACTGATCTGGGACATGGCACTTCACCCAGCTGAGGGTTCGTTTCCTAAACTGTGTATTGAGGGTGATGGTACCTATCTCAATGGATAAATAATGTAATGCTTCCAGCATGTTGCCCTCAATAAATTTTATTTGTCAGCAAGAGAAAAAGGATAGCCTTGAGAATGCCACCTATTTCCATGAGCTCATTTCCCACCTCCCAGAGAGATGGCTTGTTCTCTCCTCTCTTCCTGTCTCACCTGCCCAGCTTCCAGGAGGGCCTGGCCTCCCTCTGACCTGAGTCTGGCTGACCCCCACTGGGCCCAGGTGCTGTCTAAGTAGTGCTTCCCTGGTTTCCTGCTGATTCTCCAGCACTGCCCCGTGTAATTGACTCTACTGGTAATTAATTATCTATGCAATTATATGCGTAATATCTGTGTCTTCTGCTAGCCTATAAACTCCATGAGGAAGAGACCTTGTCTGACTTCTTTTCTACTGTTTCTCCAGTGACTGGTACTCAGTATTTGTTGAATAAATTGATAGTAATGGTCACCTGTTCTGCTTTTAAGTTTGAGTTCCTTCTGGGCAGAGACTATTTTATTGATTTGTTTCCTCTGCACCCAGCAGAGAACCTGGCACTAAGTGGGCAGCAATAAATATTTGCTGAATGAAGCAATGAATTAATGAGCTGAGAGACCAAACTCCCATCTCTCTTCCCTTTTATGTACATCACACTGTAAGAACAGACCTCCCCACCTGTGTAAATGGTCTCTTGGTCCTAACCAGCTCCTGTCCTGCAGCTTCCCATGACCCATAAGGATGATTGGTGAGAGGAGAGAGAAATGCCTCCCATATTTGTCAGGAATCCTCACTTGGAAAATAAGATTTTTGGGAAATCTACCTGGATCCTCTCCACCCAACTTCCTGCCAGGAGGACAGACCTACCTGGTCAGAGAGGATGGCTTAAGTACAGGGGATTATGCAAATTCAGGACCCACTTTTCAGCATAATGCATTTATTTTCCTCTGATTTTCATCAGACCCGTTAACTGCAAAGTTTCATCCCACGCTCACACATACTGTGGTAGGTGGTGGTGCTGTGTTCTGGCTAAGAGCACGAAGCAGTTTTTATAGTTGCTTTGGGCAAATCATGATCTTTGTGCATCTTCCTTGCTCTTCTGAAAATGGGGCCTAATATTACTGAATTCGCAGTTTTAATAAAGGACACACCCTTGTTCACACTGAAAAATTCCTGAAATCAGAAGATGTAATCAATGTGTGTATTTTATGTGGTGGTGTTGTTTGCCCCAAACACAGTCATTAAATACAGAGCATATCTCAGAATCAATGGCGTTCTTGAAAGCTATGTCTTAAGGTGCATTTTTGTAACTCACATCAAATTTTCTCACAGACAGATGTCTGACTAAAGTCAGAAGACTGAAGACATCTGCAAAGATCTAGCCTGGTTTAAAAAGGTGGATTTGGGCTCTCAGTGTTACAGACCCGCTGGGCACACTTTGGATTTCAGTGAAGTGAGCAAACCGCACGTGAAGAGCAGTCAGGCTCCCACATGTGTTTAATGTAAAGCCAACATCCTGTCCATCAAACGTTAGACCAGAAGTGCTGCTTGCCTTCACTCAGAAATCAGAGGGCTTTGCAGGATGACTTTGATGACCAAGGCTCTTTAAAAAGATGCCTGGGGAGACTGAACCTTTTCCCCAAGTAAATTTCCCTAGAGCAAATAGTTCCATTGACCTTAGACTGATATTCATGCTTTCCTCAGAGTTGAGAGCTTTTAAAAAATAAGTCATGGCAGCTGATTGTTAGAGGCCTCACTGAAGATTTTAAATATGATGATCTGGGGAGTGCAGTCTCCTTATTTCTCTGTTTTTTCTTTGTTCCTTTATTTTTTTCCTTCTTAGAATCAGAATGGAGAGGAGCCCTTTGGGAATATGATCCTCAGGGGGCTGTGGGATGGTCCTAGCCATCCCACATTGTGGAGGAGAGTCCAATCTTTGTTTTGTTTTAACAAAAAATTAACTGTTTTAATTAATTTGTTAAAAACAAAACTAAGGGATTATAAATGTTTTGACAAACATATACATTTGTTAACTGCAATCATGACCTTTGCAATTGGTGACTTTTGCCTTTCCTTGTGGCTAAGCATGAACAGGGTGCCTGGCATCTGATTTTTAACCCTGACTAGGGTCCCTGTAAGGAACCCGGGCTGCTCAGTGGTTAAGCACTTGGCTGCTAACCAAAAGGTTGGTGGTTTGAACCCACTAGCCACTCCACAGGAGAATAATGTGGCACTCTGCTTCCATATAGATTTACAGCCATAGAAGTCCTATGATGCAGTTCTACTCTGTCCTAGGGGGTCACTGTGTGTCGGAATCAACTTGACAGCAACAGGTTGTTGGTGTGACCCCACGTATCCTCAGCTTTGCTGTCATGCTGCACAAATCAGTAACTAAGGAAGCCTGATAGGAGATGTAAGATCACCAGGCTCAAGGCAGATTGAGCTGGGCAGTGGAAGCACACAGTGCCCGGGAGACCCTGACATGAAAATTACTGTTTCGTATTCATTCAACAAATATTTATTGAGCGGTTGTTGTTATGTGCCATCGAGTCTGTCCCAACTTGTGGCGACACTACGTAAAACAGAACGAAACACTGCCCAGTCCTGTGCGATCCACACAGTTGTTGCTAGGTTTGAGTCCATTGTTGCAGTCACTGTGTCAATCCAACTTCTTGAGCGTCTTCCTCTTTTTCACTGACCCTCTACTTTACCAAACATCATGTCCTTCTCCAGGGAGTGGTGCCTCCTCATAACATGTCCAAAGTATGTAAGATGAAGTCTAGCCATCCTCGCTTCTAAGAGCGTTCCGGCTGTATTTCTTCCTACACAGATTTGTTTGTTGTTCTGGCAGTCTGTGGTATATTCAATATTCTTTGCCAACACCATAATTTAAAGACATCAATTCTTTGGTTTTCCGTATTCATCGTCCAGCTTTCACATCCATATGAGGCAGTTGAAACCATAGCTTGGGTCAGGTGCACCTTTATCCTCAAAGTGACATCTTTGCTTTTTAACACTTCGAAAAGGTCTTTTGCAGTAGATTCGCCCAGTGCAGTATTTCCTTTGATTTCTTAGCTTTCAGCCAAGATCCATCTGACATCTGCAATGATATTCGTCATTCTACCTCCTCTTCTGAATCCCTCTCGAATTTTTGGCAGTTTCCTGTCAATGTACTGGTGCAACAATTTTTTAACTATCTTCAGCAAAATTTTGCTTATGTGTGATATTAGTGATATTGTTCAATAACTTCTGCATTCTGTTGGACCATCTTTTTTTTTTTTTTTGGAATGGGCACAAATAAGGATCTCTTATTCTCAGTTGGCCAGGTAGCTGTCTTCCAAATTTCTTGGCATAGATGAGTGAGTGCTTCCAGCACTGCATCCTTATGTTGAAACATCTCATTGGTATATCGTCAATTCCTGGAGTGTTGTTTTTCACCAATGCCATCAGTGCAGCTTGGACTTATTCTTTCAGTACCGTTGGTTCTTGATCATGTGCTACCTCCTGAAATGGTTCAACGTCGGCCAATTCTTTTTGGTACAGTGACTCTGTGTATTCCTTCCATCTTCCTTTGATGCTTCCTGCGTCCTTCAATATTTGCCCTTAGATTTCTTCAATACTGCAACCTGAGACTTGAATTTTTTCTTCAGTTCTTTCAGCTTGAGAAATCCTGAGTGTGTTTGTCCGTTTTTGTTTTATAACTCCAGGTCTTTAAACATTTCATTATAATACTTTGTCTTCTTGAACTGCCTTTTGAAATCTTCTGTTCAACTGTTTTACTTCATCATTTCTTCCTTTCACTTTAGCTACTCGGTGTTCAAAGGCAAGTTTTAGAGACTCTTCTGACATCCATTTTGGTCTTTTCTTTCTTTCCTGTCTTTTTAATCACCTTTTACTTTCTTCATGTATGATGGCCTTGATGTATCCTACAACTAGTCTGGTCTTCAGTCATTAGTGTTATATGCACCAAATTTATTCCTGAGATTGTCTTTAAATTCAGGTGGAATACACTCAGGGTCATACTTTGGCTCTCCTGGACTTGTTTTAATTTTCTTCAGCTTCAACTTGAACTGGCATATGAACAATTGATCATCTTTTTGGCAGTTGGGTCCTAGCCTTGTTCTGAGTGATGATATTGAGCTTCTCCATTGTCTCTTTCCACAAATATAGGTGATTTGATTCCTGTGTATTCCATTTGACAAGGTTCACGAGTACAGTCGCCGTTGAAAAAAGGTATTTCCAATGAAGAAGTCACAGGTCTTGCAAAATTCTATCCTGTAATCTCCAGCGTCATTTCTGTCACTGAGGCCATATTTTCCAACTGCAGATCTTTCTTTGTTTCCAACTTTTGCATTCCAATCACCAGTAGTTATCGATGCGTCTTGATTGCATGTTTGATCAATTTAAGACTGCAGAAGTTGGTAAAAATCTTCACTTTTTTCATCTTTGGGATTAGTGGTTTGTGCATAAATTTGAATAATAATTGTATTAACTGGTCTTCTTTGTAGGCGTGTGGATATTATCTTACCACTGACAGTGTTGTACTCAGGACAGATCCTGAAATGACGATGAATGCAACGTCATTCTTCTTCAATTTATCGTTCCCTGTTAGTAGACCATATAATTGTCCAATTCATAATGGCCAATACCAATCCATTTCAGTTCACTAATGCCTAGGATATTGATCTTTATGTGCTCCATTTCATTTTTGACGACTTCCAATTTTCCTAGATTCATACTTCATACATTCCACATTCTGATTACTAATGGGTATTTGCAGCTGTTTCTTCTAATTTCGAGTTGTGCGACATCAGCAAATGAAGGTTCTGAAAGCTTGACTCCATGTCATTAAGGTCAGCTCTACTTTGAAGAGGCAGCTCTTCCCCAGTCATGTTTTGAATGACATCCAACCTGGGGGGCTCATCTTCCAGCACTATATCAGACAGTGTTCTGCTGCTATTCATAAGGTTTTCACTGAACAATTTTTTAAGAAGTCGATAGCCAGGTTCTTCTTCCTAGTCTGTCTTAGTCTGGAAGCTTTGGTGAAACTTGTCTACCATGGGTGGCCCTGCTGATATTTGAAATACTGGTGGCATAGCTTCCAGCATCACAGCAACTCGCAAGCAACCACGGTACGACAAACTGACAGACAAGAGGTGGACTGAGTGCTTACTAAGTGCCAAACATTGCTCTAGGTGCTACGGATACAGCAGTGGGCAGAGGGGGAATATCTCTTACTCATGGAGCTTATATTGCTAGCAGGGAAGGAGCAGCATAAACTAACAAGTATGTGATACGTTAGATGGGGAGAAGGGCTATGGAAAAGATAAGTAGGGGAATTAGGAGGGAGAGAAGAAAATATATTACTCATTGATAGTTGAAATTCTTACCTTCCTCTGGTCTTACCTTTCTATATCAAATAAGATGCTCATTCATGGATACTAGATGAGCAGAGGCTCATGGCATCATTACCTGCCTTGCTGACCTTTAGCTTTCCTCCTTGCTAACATTGAGCTGGGGTTTGCCTGAGCCCATGTACCTGGCCTGCTCTGTTGGTCTGATCAGTTCCCTTCTGTTGGGGTCCTCCAAGATCTGTTCCTCACCAGGTTCTATGTTCCCTCTGTACCCCTGGAGTCGGCTCTGAAGTCCTGTCAACCATCTCTGGCCCAGAACTTTGTTTTCAGATTCAGTACTTTCACCATTACTGGACCTGTCATGGACTGAATTGTGTCCCCCCAAAAATATATGTCAACTTGGTTAGGCCATGATTCCCAGTATTGTGTGGTTTCTCCATTTTGTGACAGTAATTTTATGTTAAAGAGGATTAGGATGGGATTGTAACACCCTTACTAAGGTCACATCCCTGATCCAATGTAAAGGGAGTTTCCCTAGAGTGTGGCCTGCACCACCTTTTATCTTATAAGAGATGAAAGGGCAGCAAGCAGAGAGTGGGAGACCTCATACCACCAAGAAAGCAGTGCCAGGAGCAGAGCGTTATCCTTTGGACCAGGGGTCCCTGCATGGAGAAGCTCCTAGTCCAGGGGAGACTGATAAGACCGACAGAGAGAGAAAGACTTCCCCTGGAGCTGACACCCTGAATTTGGACATTTAGCCTACTAGACTGTGAGAAAATAAATTTCTTTTTGTTAAAGGCATCCACTTGTGGTATTTCTGTTATAGCAGCACCAGATAACTAAGACAGGGCCCTTGACTTCTTTCACCGCATTTCTGAGATTTTGCACAGATGGTAAAAACCATAGACTCTGGGCATGTTAATCAGTCTCTCAGAGCCTCATTTTCTCATCTATAAAATGGGTATTATAAGAGTACCTGGAAACCCTGGTAGCATAGTGGTTAAGTGCTACGGCTGCTAACCAACAGGTTGGCAGTTCAAATACGCCAGGTGCTCCTTGCAAACTCTGTGGGGCAGTTCTACTCTGTCCTATAGGGTCGCTATAGGGTCGCTATAGGGTCGCTATAGGGTCGCTATGAATCAGAACCAACTCAAAGGCAGTGGGTGGGTGGGTTTAATAGTACCTGGCCTACATGGTTGTTGTGAGAATCCCAGGAGATAATGGAGGTAAAGAGGTTTGCAGAGCCTTGAGCTTAGAGGGCACTGAATCCAAAAGAGCTGAGGTGAGGGACTAAGCAAATGGCAGCAACACAGTGCACAGCACAGGGAGCAGTGCACTGTGGGGGGTATACCCTGTCTTTGTCTCCCCTGCTTCTTCCGACCTCTCCTCCCCCCACCCCACCTCTGACACTCTGTCATTCTCAGCTTCCCTTTCATCATGAAGCTTAGCTCCGTGGAATCTTTGCCTCTGGCCACTTAATGAGAAAACTCTTCAACTGATCTGCTCCCTCACACCCTCCCACCCTTATTGCCTGAAGAGCAGTCTATGTTCAAAGGGAAAGATGCCTTCTTTGTCAATCAAGACTCAAGAATACTAGGGTATCGTGGCCCTGGTTTGCAAAACACCATTTTTCTCCTCTCTGGAAGTGACTAGAGTTTTGGAACTCCCAGAAATCTTGGTGCCCACTGTCAAACTAGTTAGTGGGTTAAATTCATCCAGGGGACTCCTTTGCACAGAGAGAATCAAAGTATCTCTACCTCCATCCCTACTCTTGGCTGGAACCACAGAACCTTTGTTATTTCCTCAGCATGGAAGCCTGGCTTAGCTAATAATTCACACTGAAAGACTTCTCCCAATAACTGCTCCCTGTACTCAGAGGACATTCAGATCCTTGATCTCCCTCAGTTTTGACAAAGTTGGACATGCTCAACTGCTTTGGCTTCTTAGTCAGAGCACAGATGTCCAGGCATAAAGTCTTGTTAAAGGCGGCTCAACTTTGTGTCAAGAAAGAAACTAAGGACAAAATTCCATGGCCAAAATTCCAGCTGACTAAAACTAGGGCCCTCCCTGAGATAGCTCAGAACTGGCCAAAACTCACTGAACAAAGTTAAGATTTTATCCTCTCTGAGCTTTTGTTTCGTCATCTGTAAAATGGAGGTAATTGTGCTGATCCCAGAGAGCTATTAGGAGTCTTACAAAGAGATAATGATTGTAAGGTGGTTTACGAAGTGTCTGGTGTACGATAAACACACAGTGAATAGTAGCTGTCATGGCTCCTTTGAGGTCCTACTTTCCTGCAGAGTCTTCTCTATCCTGTTCAGCTTACCTGGAACTCTCGTATTGAACCCTGAACAGATGCTGACTAGTCTTTCAGGAACAAGCAGCAAAACAACAGGGACTTTGTCTTGCTCTTGCATAGTTTTTGAAAGTTACCAGGATTTCCTGTTGTCAGGGGCTTCCTATGACTTGAGAGCAGGGACTGTATCTGGTTTCCCACTGTGGTCCCAGTGCCCAGCACCAGGCAAGTGTTCAATAAATGTTTTAAAATAAGGAACAAATGGAGGACAAAGAAAAAAAGAGTCAGGCATAAAGACAGTAGATTAGAGGTTACCAGGGGCTGAGGGGAGAGGGGAATGAAGAGTTATTGCTTAAGAGATACTAAGTTTCTGTTTGGGATGATGAAAAACATTTGGAAATAGACAGTGGTGATAAGTCATACAACATGGTGAATATAATGAATGCCATTGAATTGTACACTTAAAATGGCAAACTTTCTGTTATGTACATTTTACAATAAAATTTAAAGAAAGATCAGACTCCAGCTGACTAAAACTAGGGCCCTCCCTGAGATAGCTCAGAACTGGGGGATATAAAGTCATAAAGCCTTCCTGAGTGGGATGCATTCCAACCCCCCTGCCTATAAGCAGACTATTCCCGACCATCCCAATCCTCCATGGTCCTCACTCCAATCTCCTTTTGAAACTGCTGCTCACCCTGTCTTTCCAGAGAGTTGAAAAACAGGCAGAACTAATATCTAGGAAATGATCAACAGCAATACCCCAGGAGCTGAGGGCTGTGAGTAACTGATGTCCTTCCCTCTCCCAGTGGGCAAGTCCACAGTCACCTACAACAACCTGTCTTCCATCAAAAACCTTGTATCAACAATGCGCTCCAGAGACACAACCATGTGAAAGCCATTCCTTTCAATGAAATGTGTGGAGCTTTTCTTCAAGTTCTGCTGATGTTTCAACCTCTAGATCCCTCTCTTAGTTAAACTTTTGCAGTACAAAGGCCCTCTTGAGCTTTTTCTCTAAAGCATTCTCCAAAGACAGCCTGATGTTAGCCCTCTATATCAGGAGACCCAGAAACTCGAAAGAATTGGAGGCAAAACTGTGAGCACGGCCCTTTCTTTGCTCAACGGAGTTCAAACCATATTGTTTAAATTATGAGTCTCTTCAGATACCCATAGTTTCACTTGCTTGTATCAAATTCCTGTAGATGGGAATGCTGTTTCTAGCAGAACAACAATTATGCATGACAATCTCACAACTGAAGTTGGATCTTCTGTGGGTTCTGCTGTGCAGTATGGTACTCTAATAGAGATTGAGCTGCAATTTTAAGGACCATCCCATTTAAAGAACAAATGAATTAAAAATGAATGGGAAATCACAATCACTCACGACAGCATAGATAAAGGTCAGAAACACAGTGTTGAACAAAAGAAGCCAGATATGAAAGAGTATACAATGTATGACTACATTTACATAAAATTCAAGGATAGGCAGAAGTAATCTCTGGTGTTACAATTTAGGATAGGGTTACCCTTGGAAAAGGAAATGAGGGGACTTTTGAAACCCATGGTTTTTGAGCTGGGTACTGACTCGATGGCACTGGGTTTGGGTTACTGATGACATGGGTATGTTCATTTTGTGAAAATTCATTGTTGTACAAATATGACTTTTGCTCTTTTATGCTTTATTATACTTCTTCTTCTTCTTCTTCTTTTTTTTTTTATTAAAGTGTGTGTTTGGCCAGCAGGAAATTCTGATGTCCGGGACTGAATCTCACAATGATAATGCAAGCTTTCATTTACATTTAAGTTTAAACAAACTCACTGAGCAACATAAGGAACAGCACACCCAGCTCATCTTTCTTGTGTCCATCCCCATGCTGTTGAGTTGATTCCGACTCATAGCGACCCTATAGGACAGAGCAGAAGTGCCCAATAGGGTTTTCAAGGAGCAGCTGGTAGATTTGCTAACCTTTTGGTTAGCAGCTGAGCTCTTAAGCATTGCACTACCAGGGCTCCTCTTCTGTCCCTAGGAGCCATTAAATTCTACCAAAGAAAACTTTCCTTTTCTGGAGAACAAGGGGAGGAACTTTCATCCAGGGTCTTTTCCTTGGATCACTGTGTGTACAATGTCTATATCATTACCTCTGATGAAGGCCATGGGTCAGTTGCAGCTGTTGTCTGCAAAAAATTCTTTAAGAACATGTAACGATTTTGCCTGGAGCAAATAAGGGTCATATTTGGGGAGAGATTCCCAGCCGCAGATTCTGAGGCTGCCATTCCATCCCACAGAATTCCCCCCAAGTGCTACTCTGATCACAGGACAAGCTGCCTCCCAGGCATTCTGTAGAATAACCAAGATAACTTTCAACCTGCCCAAGGCAGGGAGGTACTTTGGGGGTCCAGACTTTGAAACGAGTGGTTCGTGATTCTGATAAGATTATTCAAAGAACAAGAGTAAGACTGTGTTTTTAAAGTCAGCCAAACTATTCATTTTTCTAAGGTCAAAAAGAAAATACAGCTGAATTACCATAGGCCTCCGTTTGCAAAGAGGGTGGAGAGGCTGGAAAAGGCAGCAGCAGCTTGGCTGTGCTGTGGGTATGACTGTTGTTTGACCTCGTCAGACCACTCCGGTTTGAGAACGGCACTCAGTTCCTGATCCCAGGCACCACACACTGGCTGAGAGAGCTGCTCACAGGCCAGAGAGGTTGCAGCAGAGTCTTCTCAATGTGTCAGCACATTTCACTCCCCAAGAGGGAAGAAACTTGAATGTGACAAAGCCAACCTTCAACACCCAGTAATTTCTAAAGCAGCTCCTGGCTTGGGGGAGGTCGATTGCAAAAAATGAACACTCTTTGGGTGTGAGGCCCTATGCCATAAGGAACACGGAAATGTAACGAACACAGAACAAGTAGGTCTTTATACACTTCCGGTCCTCACAGAACTTAGAAATGTATGTACAAATGATGCCTGCACGAGTACTGCAATCTAAGCTGTATGTCCTACTGTGGTGGCTTGCACGTTGCTGTGATGCTGGAAACTATGCCACAGGTATTTTAAACGCCAACAGGGTCACTCATGGTGGAGAGGTTTCAGCGGAGTATACAGACGAAGACAGACTAGGAAGAAGGACCTGGTAGTCTACCTCTGAAAATACTGGTCAGTGAAAGTCTTATGAATAGCAGCAGAACACTGTCTGATATGCTGCTGGGAGATGAGCCCCCCAAGTTGGAAGGTACTCAGAATATGACTGCAAGCTACCTTAAAGTAGAGTCGACCTTAATGACATGGATGAAGTCAGCGCTTGCAGGACCTTCATTTGCTGATGTTGCGTGACTCAAAATGAGAAGAAGCAGCTGCAAACATCCATTAATAATCATAATTTGGAACATAAAAATTACAAACCTAGGAAAATTGGAAATCGTCAAAAATGAAATGGAATGCACAAACATCAATATCCTAGACATTAGTGAGCTGAAATGGACTGTGACTGGCCATTTTTAATCAGACAATCATATGGTCTACTATGCAGGGAATGACAAATTGAAAAGGAATGGTGTAGCATTCATCATCATTTCAAGATCTATCCTGAAGTACACTGCCAGTGATAGGATAATATCCATACACCTACAAGGAAGACCAGTTAATATGACTATTATTCAAATTTACACACTAACCACTGAAGCCAAAGATGAAGAAATTCAAGATTTTTACCAACTTCTGCAGTCTGAAATTGATCAAACATGCATTGATAACTATTGGTGATTAGAATGCAAAAGTTTGGAAACAAGGATCTGTAGTTGGAAAGTATGGCCTTGGTGATAGAAATGATGCCAGAGATCGCATAATAGAATTTTGCAAGACTAGCGACTTCTTCATTGCAAATACCTTTTTTCAACAACACAAACAGTGACGATACATATGGACCTCACCGGATGGAATACACAGGAATCAAATCAACTACATCTGTGGAAAGAAACAATGGAGAAGCTCAATACCATCAGTCAGAACAAGGGCCTACTGCAGAACAGACCATCAACTGTTTCATACACCAGTCCAAGCTGAAGCTGAAGAAAATCAGAGCAAGCCCACAAGAGCCAAAATATGACCTTGAGTATATCCCACCTGAATTTAGAGACAATCTCAGGAATAGAATTGGCACGTTGAACAGTAATGACTGAAGATCAGACGAGTTATGGAATGACATCAAGGACATCATACATGAAGAAAGCAAAAGGTCATTAAAAACACAAGAAAGGAAAGACCAAAGTGGATGTTAGAAGAGACTCAAACTTGCTTATGAATTTAGAGTAGCTAAAGTGAAGGGAAGAAATGATGAAGTAAAAGAGCTGAATAGAAGATTTTAAAGGTAGACTCGAGAAGACAAAGTAAATCATTATAATGAAATGTGCAAAAACCTGAAGTTAGAAAACCAAAAGGGAAGAACATGCAGGGCTTTTCTTAAGATGAAAGAACTGAAGGAAAAATTCAAGCCTTGAGTTGCAATAGTGAAGGATTCTAAGGGGAAAATATTGAACAATTCAGGAAGCATCAAAAGAAGATGGAAGGAATATACAGAGTCATTGTACCAGAAAGAATTGTTTGATATTTAGCCATTTCAGGAGGTAGCATATGGTCAAGAACTAATGGTTTTGAAGTCCAGGCTGCACCGAAGGCATTGGCGAAAACCAAGACTCCAGGAGCTGACTGAGATGTTTCAACAAATGGATACAGCAAAGGAGGCGCTCATTTTTCCATGCCAAGAAATTTGGAAGACAGGTACCTGGCCAGCCAACTGGAAGAGATGTATATTTGTGCCCATTCCAAAGAAAGATGATCAAACAGAATGCAGAAATTACTGAACCATATCATTAATATCACACACAAGTAAAATTGTGCTAAAGATCATTCAAAAGCAGTTGCAGCAGTACATAGACAGGGAACTGCCAGAAATTCAAGCTGGATTCAGAAGAGTATGTGGAAGAAGGGATATCATTGCAAATATCATATGGATCTTTGACTATGCAAAGGCATTCCACTACGTGAATCATAACAAATTATGGATAACACTGAGAAGAATGGGAATTCCAGAACACAACTGTGCTCATGAGGAACCTGTACGTAGACCAAGATGCAGTCGTTCAAAAAAAACAAGGGGATTCTGCGTGGTTTAAAGTCAGGAAAGGTATGTGTCAGGGTTGTATCCTTTCACCATACTTATTCAACCTGTATGCTGAGCAAATAATCTGAGAAGCTGGATTATATGAAGAAGAATGAAGCATCAGGATTGGAGGAAAACTCATTAACAGTCTGCAATATGCAGATGACATAACCTTGCTTGCTGTAAGCCAAGAGGTCATGAAGCACTTACTGATGAAGATCAAAAACTACAGCCTTCAGTGTGGATTGCAGCTCAACATAAAGAAAACAAAAATTCTCATAACTGGACCATTAAGCAACATCATGATAAATAGAGAAAAGATTGAAGTTGTCAAGGATTTCATCTCAGTTGGATCCACAACCAAGGCCCATGGAAGCAGCAGTCAAGAAATCAAACAACATATTGCATTGGGCAAATCTGCAAAAGACCTCCTTTTTAAAGTGTTCAAAAGCAAAGATGTCACATTGAGGACTAAGGTGTGCCTGACCCAAGCATGGTGTCATGGATTGAATTACGTACCCCCAAAAATGTGTGTATCAACTTGGTTAGGCCATGATTCCCAATATTGAGCGGTTGTCCTCCATTTTATGATAGTGATTTTATGTTAAGAGGATTAGGGTGGGATTTTAACACCACCCTTACTAAGATCACCTCCCTGATCCAATGTGAAGGGAAGTTCCCTGGGGTGTGGCCTGTACCACCTTTTGTCTCTTAAGAGATAATAGGAAAGAGAAGCAAGCAGAGAGTTCCAGACCTCATACTACCAAGAAAGCAGCACCAGGAGCAGAGCATCTTCTTTGGACCCGGGGTCCCTCTGCTGAGAAGCTCTTTGACCAGGAGAAGATTGAGGACAAGGAGCTTCCACCAGAGCCAACAAAGAGAGAAAGCCCTCCCCTAGAGCTGCCATCCTGAATTTGGACTTGTAACCTACTAGACTGTGAGAGAATAAATTTCTCTTTGTTAAAGCCATCCACTTGTGGTATTTCTGTTATAGCAGTACTAGATAACTAAGACACATGGTGTTTTCAATTGCCTCATATGCATGTGAAAGCCAAGGAAGAATTGATGCCTTTGAATTATGGTACTGGCAAAGAATATCAAATAAACCGTGGACTGCCAGAAGTAAAAACAAATCTGTCTAGGAAGAACTACAGCCAGAATGCTTCTTCGAAGTGAAGATGGTGAAGACTTCTTATGTACTTTGGGCATGTTATCAGGAGGGACCAGTCCCTGGAGAAGGACATCTTCCTTGGTAAGGTAGCAGAAAAGAGGAAGACCTTCAAGGAGATGGATTGACACAGTGGCTGCAACAATGGGCTCAAGTGTAGCAACAATCGTGACGATGGTGCAGGCCCGGGCAGTGTTTTTTTCCACTGTACATAGGGTCGCTATGAGTCAGAACTGACTCAACAGCACCTAAGGATAACACAAAGGAGGGAGAGATGATATTGGGCTGGGAAGAACACTGACAGCTTCTTAGAGGAGGTGGCATTAGAAATGGCCTTCACTCAAAAGTATATGTCCACCTGTAAAAAGAATGAAACAGGACTCAAATATCGTACACCATACATAAAAACTAATTCTAAATATAAAACCAAAAACTATTAAGATCATTAAGAAAAAATAGGGTCAACACTAGCAGCCCTAATACATAGCATAAATAGCATAAAACCATAACTAACAATACACAAACACCAGAAGATAAGCTAAATAACTGGGATCTTCTAAATATTAAACATTTATGCTCATCAAAAGACTTTACCAAAAGAGTAAAAAGAGAACTTACAGACTGGGAAAAAAAAATTGGCTATGACAAATCCAACAAAGTTCTAACCTCTAAAATCTAACACTTCTACAACAAAAAGACAAATAATCCAATTAAAAAATGGACAGAAGATACGAACAGAAGCTTCACCAAAGAAGACATTCAGGCAGCTAACAGACATATGAGGAAATGCTCGAGATCACTAGCCATTAAAAAAAAAAGAGAACTGCAAATCAAAACTACAATGAGATACCATCTCACTTTGACATTACTGGTATGAATCAAAAAAAACAGAAAATAAATGTTAGAGAGGTTGCCGGGTGCTTGGAGGTCACGCATTGCTAGTGGGAATGTAAAATGGTACAACTATTGTGGAAAATGGAATGGTGTTTCATTAAAAAGCTAGAAATAGATATACGATAAGATCCAGCAATCCCACTCCTAGGAGTATATCCTAGAGAAGTAAGAGCCCTCACATGAATAGACACATGTACACCCATGTTCACTGCAGCATTATTCACAATAGCAAAAAGATGGAAACAACCTAAGTGCCCAATAACAGATAAATGGATAAACAAGCTATAGTACATACACACAATGGAATACTACCCAATGATAAAGAACAATGATGAATCTGCTAAACATCTCACAACATGGATGAATCTGGGGGGCATTATGCTGAGTGAAATAAGTCAATCAGAAAGGATAAATGTTGTATGATACCACTACTATAAAAACTCACGGAAAGGTTTACACACAAAAAGAAACAATCTTAGATGGTTATGAAGGAGGGGGACAGGTGGGGAGGGAAAAATACTAAATAGATAATAGATAAGTGATAACTCTGGTGAAGGGTAAGACAGTATACAATTTTGGGAAAGTCAGTACAACTTGACCAAGGTAAGTTCATAGAAGCTTCATAGACACATCTAAACTCCCTGAGTGATCGAATTACTGTGCTGAGGGCTGAGGATCATGGTCTTGGGGAACATCTGGCTCAATTGGCATAACAGTTTATAAAGAAAATGTTCTACATTCTACTTTGGTGAGTAGCGTCTGGGGTCTTAAAAGCTTGTGAGCGGCCATCTAAGATACCCCATTGTTCTCACCCTGTCTGGAGCAAGGAAGAATGAAGAAAACCAAAGACACAAGGGAAAGACTAGTCCAAAGGCTAATGGACTGCAACTACCATAGCCTCCACCAGACTGAGTCCAGTACAATTAGATGGTGCCTGGCTACCACCACCTGATGCTCTGACACGGATCACAATAGAGGGTCCTGGGGAGAGCTGGAGAAAAATGAAAAACAAAAATTTAACTAAAAAAAAAAAAGACCAGACTTACTGATCTGACAGAGACCATGGAAACCCCGAGAGTATGGCCTCCAGACACCCTTTTAACTCAGTACTGCAGTCACTCCTGAGGTTCACCCTCAGTCAAAGATTAGACAGGCCCATAAAACAAAACGAGACTAAATGGGCACACAGCTCAGGGGCAGGGATGAGAAGGCAAGAGGGGACGGGAAAGCTGGTCACTGGGAACCCAAGGTTGAGAGGGGGAGAGTGTTGACATGTTGTGAGGTTGGCAACCAATGTCACAAAACAATATGTGTATTAATTGTTTAATGAGAAACTAATATGCTCAGTAAATCTTTATCTAAAGTACAATTAAAAAAAAAAAAAAGACAGACTTGACTAATGGACAGAATTCTGGCAGGAGGAGGGGAAAACTGAGCCCAGCAGAAAGAAATGTGCCAGCAGGCTCAAAGATGTAGGAAGTTCAGAATTCGTTCAAGGAATATGAGATTTGGCTGGACAGTCAAGTAGGTAGCATAGAGAAATTGGGGAGAAAAGAAACCAGAAAGAATGTCTAAGCTCATAGCCTAGAGAGTTTAGGCTTACTTTGGTAGGAATTGGGGACTCTTGAGCATTGTTCCTGAGCAATCTGGTGGCATGATGGAAAAGTGAGGCTGACAAGTGTATGTAGGATGGAGAGGAATGGGGACACCAGGCTGGTGCAATAATCCAGGTGAGAGATAATGAGGACAGGAACGGTGACAGCCACCTTCAGAGTCTTTAAAGAATTAGACCTTAATTGAGTGTGTGTGGTGTGCGTGGGGCAGGGTTCTTGAGATTCCTTGCTAATCACCCTTCCCCTTTGTGACCTCATAGCATGCTTCCTGGAGGAAAAGGAAATGAGCATTGCCCACTCTTGAGGATACTGGTGCAGCAATTTTTTTTTTTTTAATAATTTTTATTGAGCTTTAAGTGAATGTTTACAAATCAAGTCAGTCACATATAAGCTTATATACACCTTACTCCATACTCCCACTTACTCTCCCCCTAATGAGTCAGCCCTTCCGGTCTCTCTTTCGTGACGATTTTGCCAGTTTCTAACCCTCTCTACCCTCCCATCTCCCCTCTAGACAGGAGATGCCAGCACAGTCTCAAGTGTCCACCTGATACAAGTAGCTCACTCTTCATCAGCATCTCTCTCCTACCCATTGTCCAGTCCCTTCCACGTCTGATGAGTTGTCTCCGGGAATGGTTCCTGTCCTGGGCCATCAGAAGGTTTGGGGACCATGACTGCCGGGATTCCTCTAGTGTCAGTCAGACCATTAAGTCTGGTCTTTTTATGAGAATTTGGGGTCTACATCCCACTGATCTCCTGCTCCCTCAGGGGTTCTCTGTTGTGCTCCCTGTCAGGGCAGTCATCGGTTGTGGTCGGGCACCATCTAGTTCTTCTGGTCTCAGGATGATGTAAGTCTCTGGTTCCTGTGGTCTTTCTGTCTCTTGGGCTCATAGTTATCATGTGACCTTGGTGTTCTTCATTCTCCTTTGATCCAGGTGGGTTGAGACCAATTGATGCATCTTAGATGGCCGCTTGTTAGCATTTAAGACCCCAGACGCCACACTTCAAAGTGGGATGCAGAATGTTTTCATAAGAGAATTATTTTGCCAATTAACTTAGAAGTCCCCTTAAGCCATAGTCCCCAAATCCCCGCCCTTGCTCTGCTGAGCTTTGAAGCATTCAGTTTATCCCGGGAACTTTTTTGCTTTTGGTCCAGTCCAGTTGAGCTGACCGTCCATGTATTGAGTATTGTCCTTCCCTTCACCTAAAGTAGTTCTTATCTACTAACTAATCAGTAAATAACCCTCTCCCACCCTCTCTCCCCTCCTCGTAACCACAAAAGTATGTGTTCTTCTCAGTTTATACTATTTCTCAAGATCTTATAATAGTGGTCTTATACAATATTTGTCCTTTTGCCTCTGACTGATTTCGCTCAGCATAATGCCTTCCAGGTTCCTCCATGTTATGAAATGTTTCACAGATTCGTCACTGTTCTTTATCAATGCGTAGTATTCCATTGTGTGAATATACCACAATTTATTTAACCATTCATCCGTTGATGGACACCTTGGTTGCTTCCAGCTTTTTGCTGGTGCAGCAATTTTAAAGCAATTGCTATTGGGTTTGGCTGGCATGACTGGAGGGTGGTGCATGACCAGTGTCAGGGGCAAAAGTCCCATGGAAGAAAAGTCTGCAATTCTTGTTCTCAGACAGCCCTACCGAGGTTAACAACAGCCTATCTCACACCAAAACTCACTAGGCTGCTATGAGTCCCGTACAATCACTGACTTTGAACTTGGCCTATTGCGGGTACGTGGTGGCTCTTCCCTTCAGGCACCTGTTCCACACCTAGGAGATCACATTGGCAAGGTTATTATTAGTCACTCAGCCCCTGCAGGGAAAGTAGCACAAATACCATGTCCTAGGTCATATCATTTGATTGGGTTAATCTTCCAGACAGCTCTGATTATCACTATGAAATCAAATCCATACTTCTCGGCATGGCATCTGAGGACCTTCATGACCTTGGGCACCAGCATAGTGTAATTGTGAATTTGGCTTTAGAGTCAGACATATCTGATTCAGAATTCCAGCTGTGCCATTTACCTAACCTCTCTCAATCTGTTTCCCCTTACCTATCAAGCTGGATTGTTGTAAAGGTTTAGTGATAAATTACATGTATAGAACTTAGCACAGACCTGGCCTATGGCAAACGCTCAGTAGTTGACATCCCTCACCATGGTAACAGCTTGGTTCCCAACCTACCTTCCCTACTGTGTTTTGCTCTTTCAAACTTCCCTACCTCCATGCCTTTCTTCAAATTTTTTCCTCTGGGTAGGATGGCCTCTTCTCCAACCTGCATTTTTACAGTTCAGAACCACATCCATCCTTCCAGGCCCTGTGGAGACCCTGAAGCCTTTCCTGTGTGAGAGTCTGTGGTAGTTTTCATTAGCATTGGATAGGTGCTGGTCGCATCTGCCTCTAGAATGTAAAGTCCTGGAGAGCAGGGATTTTTATCTGTTTTATTTACTGCTGTATCTTCACCAAGAACAGCACATGGTAGTAAGTTCTTACTTTTTTTTTTCTCTTGAATTCATGACTCTGCTTACTAGATAGTGAGCTCTTTGACGGCCTGTTAGTATTTATTCTGTAGCTTTCACACTGTTCTTTGTGACTTCAGTGTGCTGAACTATAGAGGATGAATTATGAAAAAAGGGTTCTGCTCAAAAAGGCGGAATAGAAAAATCCTGTGAGGCAGAGATAAGAATCTTTGATGGGGAAGTTTTGTTCCCTTTCAACCTCAGGTAATGGAAGTAATGAATTAACTGAAAATCCAGAAAATCAGGTGAGACTGAGGGTAGCTACAGCTATTACAGCTATTACTTGGGTCTTGTCCTACAGATCAATAAAGCCCAGTGGCTTAGATCACATTCACAGCTATAACACCCATAGTTAGGTTTGTTTGAGAATTGTTCTCTCAAAATTGATTGTTAAAAAGCTTAAAGAGATTCATAAGGTTTAGCCAATTATGTGATGCAGACAGCAAAAGACCTATCCTGTCCATTTCTTTGTCCACTGGAATGATTTTTGCAAACCCTAAAGACAAAGAATGACCATCTGAGGACTCAGCCTAGGGCCACAGCTGATGGTCAACAAATAAATTTGGTAAATAAATGATTGAATGAATGAACCATAGACCCAGGAAGATGTAAAGCCACTTCTGAGGCCTCCTATATGTTTGTGCTAATATTTTTCAATCGTATTCTTTTTAAAGACTACAAATGCGTCTAAGCATCACTGAATGCGTAATAGTGTTTTGTAATTTTGAATTTTTCTTGATCAATTGTTATTATGTATGGGGGAGCATTGTAAAATTTTCTAATATTCAAAAGTGATCCCCCACTTGGAAAAATTGGAAACAATTTCCCTAAGACGATTCTGAAGCCATCTAGAGCAGAACTTCACAGTATCTTCTTATTAAAGAGCTGCTTGTGGGGACTGCAGACCCTTTCTAATTTCAGACGGTAAAAAAAATCCATGCTGTGCCCCCTCAGAGCCAATCCCCACTAAACACACTGTTTTTATTGCACATAACCCTCCAAGTTGTCTAGCCTAGACTCTGTTTCCCGAGTACAAAATTCTACCATTTCTTAAAGCTCAGATTAGCACAAGCACAATTTGAAAGCTGTCCAAAAGCAACTTTTGGTCCTTAAAAATTGCCACAATTTTTTGTATCAGACGAAGTACCAAATAACATGTAACCATCTGTTTTAGATTGTGCCAAAATATCACTGAAAATATGCCCTCTTCTGGAACAAGCTTCTCAGCAGAAATTAACAACAAAATTAGTCACTTTTTTTTTTTTTAAACTATCAGGTCAGTATATTTAATAAGGAGCATGGCAATTCAGTTTGTTCTACTTCCAAAGCCAGTTGTCAATCATGTTATTCCACTGATGTTTTGGTTTCAGCCAGATGCTGACTTTTCTGAGAAATCCTTTTTGGATAAATCCTATTGCCTTCTTCTGCCTGCCTTTACCTAGATAAATTAGTGTCTGGTATTACTAATTTTTTTTTTTTTTACAGCTAAGTCCCTGCTCAAGTATAAAATTTTTCATTTGGGTAGGAAAGAGGACCCATACCAGAATTCTCAGCTAACAGATGATTTCAGCAACACTCGGCTGACATTTAATCGGAAGAGGGCACTTCCTAAGATTGTTAGGTGCTCACATCTCCTAAGAAGGTCTTTGACTAAGCAAAAAGTTCATGGCTGTAACTGGTGGATAAGGACTCAACAGTGAATCTGCATTCCTTTTTTTTTCTTTTTTTAATTCAGCAGTACTTTACTGACTGTGGATCAGGACCATGCCAGGAATGGCCACTGAGAGACAACTAAGACATAGCTCCTGTTTCTGAGATGCTCACATCTAGCAGAGGACATGGGTATGAGGAGGAGTGACAGGTGCAGGGAGGTTTAAGATGGTATAACCCATAACCCATTTCTGTCAAGCTCTTTCTGACTCATAGTGACCCTATAGGACAGTAGAACTGCCCCATAGAGTTTCCAAGGAGCGCCTGGTGGATTTGAACTGCTGACCTTTTGGTTAGCAGCCATAGCTCTTAACCACTGTTCCACAGAGACAGTATACGCATATTATAATACAATGACAAGTGCTACAAGAGAGCCAAGTTCAAAAGGAAATGGGGATCACTAAGAGTGGAGTGAGCAATTTTGGGGGTTGCTCAGGGAAGGTGTAACAGAAATGAAGTTTGCAGAACCTGGAACAATAAAAAGGACTATGCCAGGAGGATAAAGTGGGAGTGGATGGAAAAGAGAAGGATGAGTATTCAAGGCAGAGAAAACCCTTCACGCAATGGCAAAGAAAAGCAGGTTGCGGCAGATAAGTAGGCTGATGCCAGGTGGGGAAGGGCCTTCGATGCCGAGCTGAGTTAAAATCCCATCAGGCTGACTATGTGAGGTGACAGAATGAGATCTGCTTAGAAGGAAGAACAGCTTAGAGGAACCAAACAGCAGGGTATGACATTAGGAGTGGAATGGAGGCTGTTGTGACGAGTGGCTATTCCTAGAGACCTTCTTGGGGCCCACCAACCCAGAGATAAGCAGGTGCAGCTGGTGCTGAGACCCCCAGTCTGCTGGAAATAAACACCAGGGTGGTGGTCAGGGGCCCAGATATGCCCTTGGCCTTTGGAACCCGTCTCTGATTGATTACATTAAAAATTTAACACCCAAGGCATGGGAAGGCACTGTGGAGTTTAATCTGGATGCTCTGAAGTCTTGGGCAGACAATCCAGACAATCGCTAAACAGCAGCAGAGCACATGTAGTTCAGTGAGAACTCCAGGAATCAGGCTGCCTAGGTTTAAAACCTGGCTCTGCCACTCACAAGCAAGTTTCTCCTGCTAGATAGGTGGCGTAGCGGTTAAGAGCTACAGCTGCTAACCAAAAGGTCAGCAGTTTGAATCCTCCTGGCGCTCCGTGGAAACCCTATGGGGAGGTTCTACTCTGTCCTACAGGGTCACTACGAGTCGGAATCAACTCGACGGCAACAGTTTTTTTTTTAGATAGTGATGGCATTAGCACCTGGCAGAGTGCGTGTGAGGGTGAAGAGTTAATCCATGGAAAGTGCTTAAAACAGTGAACACAGTAGACACTTGGTAAAGGTAAGCTCTAATAAGGAGCAAGGGCACTTCCTGCAGGCCTGAGCCCAGCTGCCAAGCCATTGGGGTTTAAAAGGTTCCCTCTAGGAATCTCATGATCATCATGAGCTTCCAGGGAACCTGCCTGTTGGCCGTACCACATGAAACTGAAGTTGGCTCTGATGGGACTTTTCTACCAGTTTGAAAATCCATGGACTCTCCATTCCCGGGGTTAATTTTTTCATGTATTTTCTGAAGCAAGGAGTTCAAATAAGGTTAGCTGCTGATGCTAAGTCTGGGACATACTCTCTGGGTGGGGTTTTTATTTTTCCTTGGAGAGCAGAGTACAAGAGCTCCGAGGGGGACCCAGTAAGTTCCCCACCTAAAGGTACCAGAAAGATACCCAGCCAAGGGCCATGCTTCCTAGCATCAGAAGCTGTGCTCTCTGGGGAGGAAGTAACCTACAGATGGGGAGGGACAACTTTGAGAATCCACCCCCATACACAGACAATCCTGCTGGCCCAGGAGTCAGGGCTTAGAAAGGGGCTTGCCTGAGGGGCAGAAAATATCTCCCCGTTAGAATACAAAGTTTTCACCCTTTTGTGCTACATGAGGTGGCCTGGAAGAAAATTCCACTTCCTAGGACTGTTGGGTGGAATAAACCAGTAAATGGAAGTTAAGTACTTAGCAAAATTAGGTACACAGCGAGCCTTCACTTAGAACTGATATTTTCACACTCTAATCCCAATTCTTCTACCTATTAATGTAGGTATTTTTTTTTTTTTTTTTTTTTTATGGAGTTCATAGGGTTGAGTGGGTGTTCTGAGCCCAAGGGGTAACATAATAAAAGAACTTCAGTTAAAAAAAAATTCTCTCCAAGAAAAATGCTCTTGTATTCTTCATATTGTTATTAGACAAAAGATGTTTCATACATGACATGCTACATAAATGAGGTAAAAATTATCCTTTGGCTCAAGGTTGCTTTGCTGTCATTTTCAAGTCTACGACATCTAGCTATGCCAGATCCTACGGGAATTCTAGTGGAGTTTACCAGTTTGGCATCCACCTATCCATCATGAGTGGTGCTGTGCTGTTGAGGATCTTTTCAGAGAACCCTAATAACAAGTGAGATTTTATCACAGCACTGCTGACCCCAAAATTAACAAGACAGGGGCATTTCCAGAGGCAGCCTTTTAGCTTCCATGAATAAAGTTTAGCGGTGACTTTAGGTAGACCAGTATACTCTGGGGAGTAACTAGCATTCATTAAGTTATAAATACATTTAATGGCTTTAGTACTGGTTTATTTTAGAATATTAGGAAGAAAAAAATAGAACTCATAATCACTAGAGTCTTAAGTAAAAAGCCACTAATTTTTTTATAACCTATATTTACCTTCAATGTTGCTCATGAATTATCTTGTTTTTATAGAGCCCACACACTCCCTCAAAGGGCAGCTGTAACTCTCTTGTAATTGTATCGAGTTCCTTGTGAGGCACACTTGGCTTATCTGTTTGGAAGAAATTAAAAGTGCAACGAGATTTTAAAACCAAATAATCTGGTTTTGACTCAAACTAGTCAAACCAGTTCAGAATAGAAAAGGCCACAAGACTTCCCCCACCCCCCACCCCTTTCTGGTTTCTCGTTAAGAGGGGAAAAAATGCTATTTGCGCTTCTCTTTATTCAGTGAACTCTAACTATAGGGCGCCAACCGACTTTTCTTAAAAAAACAACCAAGAGTTGGAAAGGCACAGGATTCTTTTATTTATCCACAGAGAAAGGACATATTTAAAACATTCGTCAAATAATAAATGATTGTTACAGTAAATTCAAACTTACCTCATTTCCATTGACTATGGGCAGATTTCAGAACTGTACCTCCTCCAAGGCGCCCAAACCAAAAAACCAAACCCAGTGCCGTCGATACCGACTCATAGTGACCCTATAGGACAGAGTAGAACTGCCCCATAGAGTTTCCAAGGAGTGGCTGGTGGATTTGAACTGCCAACTCTTTGGTTAGCAGCCGTAGCACTTAACCACTATGCCACCAGGGCTTCCCCAACATCCCTAGTCATGGGGATTGTCTCAAGGAATGCTTCAGTGGCTTGGTGGGAATAAGTGGCCCCTGAACTGACTACAAGCAAATTGAAATAAACTGCACAGGTGTTACATGCTCCATATGAATAACACCCCTCGCGTCCCAACCCCTTCTGTTCCCAAATACAAATAAGCAACTTCAACTTTCCCTTTCTACTCATGAGGAACACAGTGCTTCTCATATTCATAGCCCAGAGGTCTCCACCCCTGCTTGAGATGTGTGCCGTGGGGACCACTGCTTCATAGGTGGGCATTGCTGGACTGCTGGTAGCCAGGAGCCTAGGAAGGGTAACCAGGAGGGGGTGAAAGTGGGGGTAAGGAAGGGTCACCATGCTCAGGGCCTGAGCTGCTCAGTCAGGATGGACAGGCCTTGCCTCAGTCAACCAAGTCATTAAAGGCTATAAATGGTCCTTCTTGACTTCTTCCCCATACAGAAAACAGCTAAGCTAGCTGAAGCAATCTGCAGTTGGCTTCAAAATCAGCAACGGAGGAAAAAAAAAAAGAACCTCACAACAAACAGTGGTAACAGAAGGTTTGTGTGGGAAGATGGTTAAGTTTGATCTAAAACAAGCAGTATCTCTGCTAATAAGCTGTTGTTAGGAAATATGTGGGGCCCTCAGTGCCTGAAGCACTTTTAAAGAGCACTGCTGCTACTTCTCTAGGATTTGGATAGGGCGGTAAGATGAGTAAAGTGAGGGCAGGCAGAGACCCAACTACACAGCATGGAGGCCTTACAAAGCAGGCTAAAAACCACCACCATGTGTTGTAGCCATGGCTCCACCCACAGGTGCTTTATAACCTTTGATAATGTACCTAACTTCTCTGAATCACAGTTGGCTCGTGTGTGAAATGAGGATACCCACAGTATCAGCCAGGGTCCTGGCAGGAAATGGATAGCACACTCAAATGGGGGTAACTAAAGGGTGTTTCATAAAGGGATTATTTACAAGGGTGTGGGCAGGGTTAGGGAAATCCAATGAGGACAGTGAAGCACCCCTGGGCTGGTAAAGCTGAGTCAGGACTACTCCTAGGTTTGAAGGGACAAGAAAGGTGTGGTCACCAAATCCAGAGGCTGCCTGACAGGAGGTGTGGCCTTTGCCAGAGCAACTCAGCTACTGCCAACCACACCTGGTAGGAGGGAGCCATGGGAGTAAATCCTTCAGCTTCTGTCTCCTGTCATCTATCAATGTTCTCCCAGCACCTCTTTGGTGAATCTTGATTAGAGGCTAGAAGGACGGTCTGCAGAGGTCAGCCTTCTGGAGCAAAGTGCAGGGTGGGAGGGAGTGGGGAGTGAGTCCCAAGGAGCAAGCACGGAATATCCGGCACACCTCACTACCTAATGGGGTTGGTCGGAGTTTAAAATGAAATAATAATCTGGCACAGAAAATGGGAGCTCACTGCCTGTTTGATCAGACTGACATTTATTTATCAAAAGGCCATAATAAAACTTTTATTCTCAGGTGGCGAAAGCCAGAATGAAAACAAAGACATGTGGTCATCTATCCAGAGTGAAAAACAAAACTTTTACAAAGTTGACAGATAACATTTATTAAAACATGTCATACAAAAGGGCATGGTCTCTTCTATAAGAAGAAAATATTAAACAGTAACATTCAATTAAGTAAAACCATGCTGTACACTTAAGACAGCAATATATAAAGACAAAACTATTCAACTTTTGCAACACAGGCATAACATTTCACAAAATATCAATAAGATATGCACCTAATGATAATCTGTTTATCATCAAATGGTTTTGTGGCCTAAGAGTCACCTGACTTGCATAAATAAAGTAATTTTCTGGAAGAAACATCAGGAACCTCCTAAGAGGAAAGAAGGCAGCAGCAACTGACATTATGACACAGGCTTCAAGCACAACTAAAAAAAAAAAAAGTCACATTTTGTAAAATGTGTTCCAGCATCTTCCCACAGGGCACTATCAGTAGAGATTTGAAATAAGAAACATGTACCTTTAAATATATAGAGGAATAAAAAAACAAACCCTGGTTTCACTGAACAAAGTTAGTCACCTAACCAAGATCACAAAGTTAGTGGCACAGATTGAAGGGAGGTGGGGTGGTGTATGCTGCTTGGCTTCCAGCATTCCTAATTAATTATCAGAGACCTTATAAAATCAAACACCTGGATTTGGTGTGATGAAGCCCTCTCCATGTCACCAGGAGGCTGCAGCACATCACCTCCCCAGGGAAAACACAGCTCTGCTGCTTCTGCTCTGCCTCAAACTTCACTTCCGAAGCAACCTGGGGGGGGTGTGCTTGCTTCCACAGGAAGGAGCCATTGAGGCCAAGCAGCTTTGTCCAATAGCTAGAGCCAACTTAGGGTCAGTTTAGTTCAGCAAATGCCCACTAGAACAGAGGGGACCCTTTTGGGCAGACTCTTCTTATAAAAAAAAAAAAAAAAAAAGGAGGTGGCCAAAAGACGGTACTGGAGGCAGGTGAATCTAGAATAACAATCAAGAGGCTGAGACCCAGGAGCACCTGAGGGTAACCCACAACATTTGAGGAAAGGCTATCTCAGTCTTCCTTAGTTAGATGGTGATACCTACTTTACCAAGTGGACTATTATAATGTGAATATCTAAAACTAAAGGCATGGTATAAGTACTAATATTAAAAACCACCGGTGGTGCTTTGAAGCCCTTTCCCACTGGAACTGGAGAAAAACCACAGTTAAGATTCAAAGTAGGGGAAAAATACCTTGGTTACAGGCCATTGAAATGATCCCTGAAAGACTGTTTGGAAAATGTTACCCACAACTATCCAAACTGATTTGGAAGGATAAAGATTATCTAAAGCTGAACTGGGGCTAAAGAGAGAGATTATCACTCCAACCCAGGGTGAGGAGGAAAAAAAGGTAGTAATGCAGTATGATCTCCTAATCCTAAAAACTTAGTTTATAAAAATTCACTTTTAATATCCAAACTAAGGCAATCCCCTTCCCCTGCCTCTCTGAATATGACCAGCATTTCAGATGCCCAACTATCTCTCAGGGTCTGGTTAACCCAATTAGCAATCTCCAATTTTTACCAAAACCCAAAGTATCATAAAAACCTTAAAACAGTAGACGTGAGGAATTTACACCTTAAATTCTACATATAGTAGCTGATATACAGGTAAGGATTTCAATAAAAGATACCTCTCTCTTCACAAAACATTAAGTAAGTCCCAGTACAACTGACTGGTTCCAAAACACGCTCCCAAGGGTGGGCAATAACTCCTGGCTGAACAAAAGCTCTTTATCATGCCAAGGTACTGTGCTGACTTCAACATACTGAAGGACTATGATTTTTCCAGAATTTTCTCTTTCAGATTCTTCTCCCCAAATGTTCCAATGCTTCTTTGATATAACCTTTAAAGGAAAATAGCATATCAAAACTTCCGAACAGGCAGAAAATATTTTGCTAAAAATCACGGGAAAGGGTGATCAGCTTTTGGCAGAACAAAATGGCTTCACCACCTTAGTACCAAAACTCGTAGGAGTAATAAAACAATTTCTCCTACATAATGGCTAAGATCATAGCTAAAACCAAGTGGCCTCTAATATCAGAAAAGGAGAAGGCGCAATTGAGCTTGATTGTATAGTCACCTCTTTACACTTCTGTCAGGTACACAGAGAAAGGACTGTTAACTGGTGAAGTTTCAACACTAAAAGAAGACATTAATGTGGCAAACAACTGAGAGGTAAAATCTAGTTTCTAGGTTAAAAAACAATATATATATGTATATATATAATAGAGTTTTAAATACAAAGTGCTTTTTATATATCAAGAATGATACAGTGTTAGTGAATAGATCCCTGTTTTGTAATCTTGATTCTAAGAGTTAACTGGTAAATAAGGATTCTTTCTTTCCCCCTATTCAGACGATGTTCAACACGTAAACTCCTTGGTGTTAGTACCTTGAGGATCAGAGGCCATCGCCAGCAATGTCTACCACATTAGAGCAAAGCCAAGCTTTGAAAACAAAATTTCACCCCAAACTCAAGAAAAGTTATTTTTATTTTAAGGAAAAAGTTTCTACTTAGAATTTAGAATAGACCAGTAAGTTTATGGAAAAGTTGATATAGTAGTAGCACCTGGTCCTACCCTCGTAATAACTTCAGGTATATTACACAGCTTAGAAGCATTCTGAATATATGCTTTCTTTTTAACCTAAAACATCTGACTGATCGGCAGAAAAGAAAAGGTCTCAGAATAGATGCTTTTCTTGCTTTTTTGGTAGTTATAGCTATGTGGACTTGTAAATTTATGCAGCTTTATCTATAATTTGTGAGCATGAATTTGTAGACTACTTTGCTAAAATTAGGACTCCTTTCATCCTAAAGAACGGGCAGTATTAGCTCAAGGTACCCCTCCCTCTAAAAGAGCACCTGCCCACCAGTGTATTTTCAAGACTCCTCTTTTCTTGGGTAGTGCCTCCCTCACCCCAAGTATAACCTGTCACTCATAAAATTCTGCTTCTCTGCAACTCTTATTTTAACAGTTGAAGTGTCACTGTAGCACTCTATTAACTCCTGGAGTCAACAGGTAACTCTTGAGCCCTGGCTTTCAGCTCCTTCCCAATAACTGTAGTTCTTGACTGCCCTCGTCGGGAAGCACCACAGTCTAAGACAGGGCAACGGCTGGAGCAGCCAATGGTACTGCGGGCTAGACAGCTACTAGCCACTGAGCGGATCTCGCTATTGTGGGTGCTACAATTAAACGGGCTTTGGGACAGCAAACCAATTACTCGCACCCTAGAGAGAAAATTTTTTAAAGTAATGTTCGTACTAAAATACGGCTTTGCTTTATCAAGAGTCTGAAACACATTGTGACAGTGGCATCTTACAGAAATTGAAGCTTGTACCATAAGTTGTAGTTGTTCCATATTTTGAATATCACCTTCTTAGAATCTCCATAGTTTTAGCTAAAATACTCTTTAGAAAGAATAAAACCAGACAAGAGAGCTCTGTTAATAAATTTTCTCATTCTAGGAATCACATTATTTGTAGCTTTTACAAAAGTAGCATTTCATTCAGTGAAGCAGCTACCAAAACAAATCCACATTACCTAAGTATCTATAGTAAGAGCAAAATAAAATTTCAACATGACCTGGTAATAATGAGATCAAAAACTGCTGCCACCTGAAATGAAACTGGTGGGTGGGAGTCCAGTTCCAAGTGCAGGTGTCTACAGCACAAAGTCCACTTGCCTCAATCACAACTGGCATGAAGGTTTAAGTTGCCAGTCGGGAGGTGGGTTAACTTACCCCCATTACCTCCTCTAGGCTAGGACTGGAATATATAAAATATGAGGAATTAGATTTTTTTAATTGGCCTGCTTAGAGCTGGTCTTTCAGAAATATCTTCTTTCCTTTTTTAAAGCTTCTCTCATAATAGCAAGTAGCATGCATCATCTGTGCCCAGATTTGCATAATTACCATAGTTTATTTTTGTGCATGCCACTCAAGGGCCAGATCCTATTTTTAGTTAGCCTCAGTGGTATTCTGCTCAGCCTTTGCAGCTTCGTAGGACTTGGTACAAGAAGTCACATGCCTATGGAAACTGTCCCTCCACATAAATCTCTTTGCACAGATATTACACTCGTACGGCTTTATGCCTGTGTGAATTTTCATGTGTCCCACAAGATGATGCTTCATTTTGAATTTCTTACCACAGACACCACAGCCATAAGGCCGAAGACCGAGGTGCATGCTCATATGTCGATCTCTCTGACTCTTGTGAGTAAAACTTTTTCCACACTGACAAGGATACAGCTTGTCAGTGGCTGAGAATCCTAAGTGAGAAGCTTCTTCTTTAATTCCTGTTACCATTTCAATATTCTCACTGTAGCCTGCCGCTAGGGAAGTCTCCTGTCTGTGCCCAATTAGATTCCCATCCGACCTCTCTCCAGAAAACTCTTCCATGGAAGAGCCATAGAAATCCACCTGTTCATCATAATTGCTTTCCTCAGCCTGTTCCTCAAACTCTGCTTCTACTTTTTTTTCCCCAATGTGAAAGTCCTCCTCCACTCCTGAAGGCTGGATTGAATGCTCTGTCTGCATGGTATTGATGGACTCAGTGACCTGGTGCTCATCATAGGTGGCATGCACGTCCATGCCCTCGCAAGCCTGTTCAAAGCGCTCAGGCTTCACGTGGATCCAACGTTTGTGAGCCATTATGCTGGGCTTGCTGTACATGGGCCGGGTGTAGTGGAAGTCGGCGCTGTCACTGGCCCCCTCCTCCCCATCCTGGCTTGTCATCTCAGTGCTCAGCCGGTCATGCTCTGTGGATGAGTTGCTGGGAAGGTATTCATGCTCAGTGAGCTGAGAAGACAGCTCATCTTTGGTGCTTTCCTCTTCATTTTCTCCATCCCTCAGTTCCTGGGCTTTGGGGAAATCAGCATGCCCCCCTGAGCCCAGCTCAAAGCTCTCTACCAGACCATTATAACTACTGCTGCTTGGAGACTGGTGGTCACTGCCATGATTTAGCTTTTGACAAAGGACGGTAGGGTTTCCCTCTAAAACCTCAGTGCACTTGTCTACCACATGCCACATTTGGAGGAAGCTTGCTGCTGTTAAGTAACTAACAATTTCTGGAGCAGGCATTACTAGACGTCCTGTGTAACTAGATAGGAGAATGTTCTCAAACACTCTTGGGTTCATCACATCAGGTAAAACAATTCTCCTGCTGTTTTTCAGCAGTACCTGGTCAGAAAAGTAGGGTGAACTGGCAGCAAGAACAGCTTTGTGTGCCCGGAAAATATGGCCTTGGACAACAATGGAGACATCACATAATTGTCCCTGCTGGCGCTGCTGGTTCAGTTTCTGTAGAATGGTGCTGGAAAAATCAGGAAATTCTACTCGAAAAGAGTTTGTTCCAGGCTCCATTTCATCACAAATCTTGTTCCGTGCTACAAGAGAAATAAAAATTACTATTAATTACAGCTCAAAGCAAGTTTTTTTCCATCCTCTTCTGAATCACTAAGAAAACTAAGACGAGTTCCAAAGCTCCAAAAAGCCCCCTCGCTTGTGGGTACTAGTGAGGTAGAGCATTCATTCCCTCCTTGTCTTTCTAGAACTGTTCTGTAAGATTCTGGGCTCAGAATAAGGCTTCTGGTACAAATATGGCCAAAAGCAGTAATCATTCACCATTTTTCATTCTGTTAACTCTTGACTTTTTTTCTTATCGCTGTAGGTGAGAGAACAGAATCCACAAGCAACTGAATTTATAAGCTGTACAAATTCTCAAATAAAACAAAGAAAATATTGAAATATTTATACACTGAATATATTAATATTATTAAAATACTGGAACTTTTAAGAGGCTTCAGATTGAACTCACATTTGCCAAGGTGGGCTGAGGGGGTATGTGAAAATAGAATTGTGGGAAGAAGGAAAATATATGCAAAGGCTCTGAAGTAGAAATGAATTCTGCAATTTCAAGGAACTGAAAGGAGACCATTAGGCTAGAGTTCAGGGAGGGAGCAAAGAACAAAAGGGCTGGAGTGGAGAGGCCAAAAGGGCTGGAGTGGAGAGGCCAGACCAATGGTGCCATGGTAACTTCACCAAAAGGGCACACTTGCTGAGGCCCTGCAATATGAGGGTTTCTCTAGCTGATGTCAGAATCTTGGCCCTGTAGAAAGAGCTTCTGATGATGTGAAACAGAAGGAAATTTCAAGGTAAGATAGTCTTTATATCTGGGGGTCTAACTGTTCAGAGTTACAGACCAAACGAACAACAGCAAAAAAAAAAAAAAAAAAAACCCACTGCCATCAAGTCAATTCCAACTCATAGTGACCCTATAGGACAGAGCAGGGTTTCCCACAGGGTTTCTTAGTCATCTAGTGCTGCTATAACAGAAATACCACAAGTGAATGGCTTTAACAAAGAGAAATTTATTCTCTCACAGTCTAGTGGGTACAAGTTCAAATTGAGGGCATCAGCTCCAGGGGAAAGCTTTCTCTCTCTGGAGGAAGGTCCTTGTGATGCATCAGTCTTCCCTTGGTCTGGGAGCATCTCAGCGCAGGAACTTCAGGTCCAAAGGACACACTTTGTTCCCGGCACTGTTCTCTTGGTGGTCCCCAGGTCTCTCTGCTCGCTTCTCTCTCCTATATCTCAAAACAGACTGGCTTAAGACACTACCTGATCTTGTAGACCTCATCAATATAACTGCTGCTAATTCATCTTAATACATCATAGTGATAGGATTTACAACACATATGGAAATCACATTAGAAGATAAAATGGCAGACAGTCACACAAGGGAATCACGACCTAGCCAAGTTGACAGATATTTTTGAGGGACCAATTCAATCCGTCACAGTTTCCAAGGCTGTAAATCTTTTTGGAAGTAGACTGCCACATCTTTTTCCCACGGAGTGGCTGGTGGGTTTGAACCGCCAGTCTTCCAGTTAGCACTCAAGCACTTTAACCACTGTACCACCAGGGCTCCTCCACAGACCAAAGACAACAGTAAATACTGTCCCTGTAACTGAATGTACTCAATCTGAAGATAAAGTTATAGAAAAGAATAAGAGATTACCTGTGATATTACTGTTAATATATTTTGTAGGGTAAATCAAGCATTAGAGATCATTTCTACCAACAGCAATCAAAATTAAACTCTGTTAGAGATCCCCACAGTCCCATAGTAAATTAAAAAAAAAAAAAAACAAAAAACTAATAGATTTATCAGTGCTATTTGTCACCTCACTCTAATAGCACTATATTTCCTGCAAATAATGCTCCCCCCTCAACATACATAGAGCACCTAGGGAAATAATGCACACGAGGGTTCTGCGGCTGGCAAAAAAGTGTAACATGCATGTTATTTGCATAAAATACAGTATATTCAAAGATCCCTATATACCAAGTATTATAAATATAATACAAAAGAAACAGACAACCCAAATGAAGATTTAAAGTCGTTTTTGAGGGACAGGGAGAGATGTCAAGGGAAGAAACTAAAGTTTCTTGAGTAATTACTATATGAAGGGATTATACACCCCATTTTTTAATGTAATCTTTAGAATGACTTTGCTAATGTAGCTACTGATATTCTCAAGGTCAGCTATTTTAAGATACCAAAATATCAGATTATTAATTAATACTAATTTTAAAAGACAGTGTTTTTAGAATGGAGTGTCAATTTATGGTATTATGTACCTTAAAATAATAACAAAACAAAAATAGAAATGGAAGAAACTTATGTATTTTTAGTTTCAGAAGGAAAAGCTGACATAGAGTAAATATACATAAGAGGCATGTAGGTTCTGAGAACAGATTCTCTGTAAGATCTCACCACTGTGGAATTTTGTTTCTAGTTATGTGGGAAAAAAAGGAGGGGGGGTGAATTATATATGCATATGTAAAAAAAAATTATAGAAAGATGTAATAAAAGAAAACAAAAACTTTCTATCATTTATTCCTAGTGCCCTAAAAGGAATGCACGATAAACAAACTCCTGCATGTATTTCTAGAAACTTATCTACGTATACATCAGAAAAATCATATACATTCTTCAAAAACTCCACCCCAAATGGGTTCATTATCTGCATTCTATTCTGCACTCAGATTTTGTCACTTAATTATCTTGGATACTGTCCCACAAAAAGAGCCAATTCATTCTTTTTAATGGCTGTATAGCTTTCTACTATACGGATGCATAGTAATTTAAGCAGTTCTCTTCTGAATTTCAGTTGTTTGGGGTTTTAAAATGGTAAGTAATGCTTCAATGGATATTTGTATATAACTACCTTGACATACCTTTATAAATATCTACAGGGTAAATTTCTACCAACATAACTGCCAAGTCAAAGGGCTATGGATTGGACAATCTGATGTGTATTACCAAACTACTTTCCAGAAAGGCTGCACCAAGTCACACATCCACCAACAGTAAATGACCGTGTCTACCGCCCCATACCCTATTGACACTGGATGTTAACAAGAAAAAAGTTCCAAATCTCCTAAGTAAAAAATCCATTATTCATGTTCTTTTGATTTGCATGCCTTTAATTATGAATACCAGAAAGATGTTTACTTGTATTTTACTGAGTATCGACTGCGTGGATCATAACGAATTATGGATAACATTGGGAAGAACGGGAATTCCAAAACACTTAAAAGTGCTCATGTGGAACCTGTACAGAGACCAAGAGGCAATTGTTTAAACAGAACAAGGAGGCACTGCATGGTTTAAAATCACGAAAGGTGTGTGTCAGGGTTGTATCCTTTCACCATACTTACTCAATCTGTATGCTGAGCAAATAATCTCAAAAACTAGACTATATGAAGAAGAACACAGCATCAGGATTGGAGGAAGACTTATTAACAACCCACAATATGCGGATGACACAACTATCCTTGCTGAAAGCGAAGTAGACTTAAAGCACTTACTGATGAATAGCAAAGACTACTGCCTCCAGTAGGGATTACACCTCAACATAAAGAAACCAAAAATCCTCAAAACTGGACCAATAAGCAACATCTTGATGAACAGAGAAAAGACTGAAGTTGTCAAGGATTTCATTTTACTTGGATCCACAATCAACCCCCATAGAAACAGCAGTCAAGAAATCAAACAATGTATTGCATTGGGCAAATCTGCTGCAAAAGACTTCTTTAAACTATAAAAAAGCAAAGATGTCACTTTGAGGACTAAGGTGTGCCTGATCAAAGCCATGGTGTTTTCAATCACCTCATATGCATTGAAAGCTGGATAACGAATAAGGAAGACAGAAGAATTAATGCTTCTAAATTATGGTGTTGAAGAATATTGAAAATACCACAGACTGCCAGAAGAAATGCACAAATCTGTCTAGGAAGCACAGCCAGAATGCTTCTTAGAAGCGAGAATGTCTCACATACCTTGGGCATGTTATCAGGACGACCAGTCCCTGGAGAAGGACATCATGCTTGGTAAAGTAGAGGGTCAGTGAAAAAGAGGGAGACCTCAATGAGAGATGGACTGACACAGTGGCTGCAACAATGGGCTCAAACACAGCAATGATTGTGAAGATGGCGCAGGACTAGGCAGTGTTTCGTTCTGTGTACACAGGGTCACTATGAGTCAGAACTGACTCGATGGCGCCTAACAACACCAACAACAATTATGAATGAGACTCATGCTCTAAACAGGGCACTTGTATCTCCTCTTTCTATAAAGCATCAGTAATATCTTCTGTTCAAATAAATAAACTGGACTATTCATCTTTTTTTTTTTTAATAATTTTTATTGTGCTTTAAGGGAAAGTTTACAAATCAAGTCAGTCTGTCACACAAAAGCCTATATACACCTTACTACATACTCCCATTTACTCTCCCCCTAATGAGTCAGCCCGCTCCCTCCCTCCAGTCTCTCCTTTTGTGACCGTTTTGCCAGTTTCTAACCCTCTCTACCCTCCCATCTCCCCTCCAGACAGGAGATGCCAGCACAGTCTCAAGTGTCCACCTGATACAAGTAGCTCACTCTTCACCAGCATCTCTCTCCTACCCATTGTCCAGTCCCTTCCATGTCTGATGAGTTGTCTTCGGGAATGGTTCCTGTCCTGGGGCAACAGAAGGTTTGGGGACCATGACCGCCGGGATTCCTCTAGTGTCAGTCAGACCATTAAGTCTGGTCTTTTTATGAGAATTTGGGGTCTACATCCCACTGATCTCCTGCTCCCTCAGGGGTTCTCTGTTGTGCTCCCTGTCAGGGCAGTCATCGGTTGTGGTCGGGCACCATCTAGTTCTTCTGGTCTCAGGATGATGTAAGTCTCTGGTTCCTGTGGTCTGTCTGTCTCTTGGGCTCATAGTTATCATGTGACCTTGGTGTTCTTCATTCTCCTTTGATCCAGGTGGGTTGAGACCAATTGATGCATCTTAGATGGCCGCTTGTTAGCATTTAAGACCCCAGACGCCACACTTCAAAGTGGGATGCAGAATGTTTTCATAATAGAATTTATTTTGCCAATTGACTTAGAAGTCCCCTTAAGCCATTGAACTATTCATCTTGATTGGTAGTTTTTTTTAATTCAAAAATTAACCCCTTGTTTTATGCTGTAGTTTTTTTTTCCAGTTTGCTGACTTTATGGAATTTTTTTGTCACAATATAATTTACGTAAATTAACCAATCTTTGCTCTTATGATTCTCGCATTTTCTGTCAGGCTTAGAAAGGCCTTCCCCACTCCAACAATATTTTAAGAAAATGAAAAGAGTTAAAGATATACCTTATTTTATTATGCTTCACTTTATTGTACTTCACAGATACTGTGTATTTTACAAATTGAAGGTCTGTGGCAACCCTGTATCAAGCAAGTCTTACTAGTGCCATTTCTCCAACAGCATGGGTTCACTGAGTGACTCTGTGTCACATTTTGGTAACTCCTGCATTATTTCAAACTGTTATGGTGATCTGTGATATTTGATGTTACTATTGTAATTGCTTTCGGGCACCACAAACCCTGCCCATATAAGACAATGAACTTAATAAATGTTGTGTGTGTTCTGACTGCTCCTATGACCCACTTTCTCCCTCTCCTTGGGCCTCCCTATTCTCTCAAACACAATATTGAAATTAGGCCAATTAATAACCCTACAATGGCTTCTAAGTGTTCAAGTAAAAGGAAGAATGGCACATCTCTCACTTTAAATCAAAAGCTAGAAATGATTAAGCTTAGTAAGGAAGGCATGTAGAAAGCTGAGATAGGCTGAAAGCTAGGCCTCTTGGGCCAGTTAGCCAAGTTGTGGATACAAAGGAAAAGCTCTTGAAGGAAAGTCAAAGTGTTATTCCATTGAACACACGAATGATAAAGCGAAACAGCCTTTTTGCTGATATGGAGAAAGTTTTAGTGGTTTGTATAGAAGATCAAACCAGCCACGACATTCCCTTAAGCCAAAGTCGAATCCAGAGCAAGGGCCTAACTCTTCAGTTTTATGAAGCCTGAGAGAGATGAGGAAGCTGCAGAAAAAAAGTAGGAAGCTAGCAGAGGTTGGTTCATGAGGTTTAAGGTAAGAAGCCCTCCCTGTAACATAAAAGTACAAGGCGAAGCAGCAAGTGCTGATATAGTAGTTGCAGCAAGTTATCCAGAAAATCTAAGATAACTGAAGGTAGCTACACTGAACAACAGAATTTCAGTGTAGATGAAACTGTTTCATACTGGAAGAAGACGCCATCTAGGACTTTCATAGCTAGGGAGGAGAAGTCAATGTCTGGCTTCAAAGGACAGGCTAACTCTCTTGTTAGGAGCTAATGCAGCTGGTGACTTTAAGTTGAAGCCAATGAACATTTACCATTCTGAGTCCTAGGGCCCTTAAGAACTATGTTAAATCTACTCTGGCTGTGCTCTATACATGGAACAACAAAGCCTGGATAACAGCACATCTGTTTACAACATGGTTTACTGTTTTAAGCCCACTGTTGAGGCCTACTGTTCAGAAAAAAAGATTTGTTTCAAAATATTACTGCTTACTGACAATGCACCTGGTCACCCAAGAGCTCTCATGGAGATATACAAGGAGATTAACGTTTTCATGCCTGCTAACACAACATCCATTCTGCAGCCCATGGATCAAGGAGTAATTTTGACTTTCAAGTCTTATTATTTAAGAAATACATTTCATAAGGCTACCAAAAGGTCAGAAGTTTGAATCTACCAGATGCTCCTTGGAAGCTCTATGGGGCAGCTCTACTCTGTCCTATAGGGTCACAATGAGTCAGAATTGACTTGATGGCAACCGTTTTTTTTTTTTTTGGGGGGGGGGGGTTTATAGCTGCCATGGTGATTCTTCTGATGAATCTGGGCAAAGTAAATTGAAAACTTTCTGGAAATGATTCACCATTCTAGATGACATTAAGAACATTTATGACTCATGGGAGGAGGCCTAAATACCAACATTAACAGGAACCCGGAAGCAGTTCATTCCAACCCTCATGGATGACTTTGAGAGGCTCAAGATTTCAGTGGAAGAAGTAACTGCACCTGCTGTGGTAACAGCAAGAGAACTAGAATTAGAAGTGGAGCTTGAAGACATGACCGAATTGCTGCAATCCCATGATAAAACTTTAACAGAAAAAGAGTTGCTTCTTATGGATGAGCAAAAAAAAAGGTTTCTTGAGACAGAATATGCTCCTCGTGAAGATGCTGTGAACATTGTCTAAATGACAACAAAAGATTTAGAATATTACATAAACTTAGTTGATAAAGCAGCAGCAGAGTTTGAGAAGCCTGACTCCAATTCTGAAAGAGGTTCTACTGTGGGTAAAACACTATTAAACAGTCGCGTGCTAGAGAAATCTTTTGTGAAAGAAGAATCAATTGATGTGGCAAACTTCATTGTTGTCTTATTTTAAGAAGTTGCCACAGCCACCCCAACCTTCAGCGGCTACCACCCTAATCAGTCAGCAGCCATCAACACTGAGGCAAGATGTCTACCAGCAAAAAGATTACGACTTGCTGAAGGCTCAGATGATGGTTAGCATTAAGCAATGAAGTGTATTTCTTAATAAAGGTATGTACATTGTTTTTTAGACATAATGCTACTACTGTACACTTTAAAGACTACAGTATAGTGTAAACATAATTTTTATATGCACTGGGAAACAAAAAAATTTGTGTGACGCACTTGATTGTGATATTCACTTTATTGCCGTCTTTAACGGAACCTGCAGTATCTCTGAGGTATGCCTGTATTTAGTTTTTTTCCAGGTATAATTTTTAAAAAGCATTTAAACCTTTAATTTACAAAGAGTTTGTTTTGGTATAAGGAGTAAGGTTGGGATCAAGGCCTTTTCCCTCCAAAATCATTAGCCTATTTTTTCAACACCATTTATTAAATAACCCATTGTTTTCCTCATAGATTTCAAGTATCTACTGTGAAATTTAAATAACAGAATAAGACTTTTAAAAACAGTTCTACAAAAAATAAATGTCATGTATCTTTATTTGTAACAGTATCAACGTAGTAACAGTCCTTATATTTTAATAGGTACCTGACCTTTGCTCTTAACTTTGGATGAGTGTGGCATTTCTATACATTCCCTGTCCTTAGTAGTATGTAAAACCCAAACCTCTCCTACAGGTTTTCCTGCTATATAAGCAATATTTGCAAACTCACGGGCAGCTGTGACCTATATTAAAAGTACAGTTGCTGTTTCAATTGCTTAAGACTTCCATAGAAGTAATTAACTCACTTAAAAAAAAATCACAAAGCACTATATACAAGGCACTGTTGAGGATTTGAAAGATGATCAAGAAATGTTACTGTCTTTAGAGAACTTATAATTTTGTAAAACCCAAAAAAACCCACGGCCGTCGAGTTGAGAAACACATGTGCATAATGCTGTCATTCGAGGTAACCCAAACCAAAACGAAACCCAGTGCCATTGACTCGATTCCGACTCATAGCGACCCTAAAGAACAGAGTAGAACTACCCCACAGAGTTTCCAAGGAGCACCTGGTGGATTTGAACTGCCAACCCTTTGGTTAGCAGCCACAGCACTTAACCACTATGCCACCAGGGTTTCCATTCAAGGTAAAGCCTGCTAAGAGTATAAGAGAGTTATAAACTCAGAAAGAATTCAGAGAAGGGGACCTGGTGTGTCCTACAGTTATATTTACTATACTATAAACTTTAGTATAAGAGGAAGACTTAAAGGTAGGCATATAATTCTTCTCATCTACAATACACTGGCTGAAATAATCCAAGAAATAAGAAAAATGAGCCTAAATCCTACAAACTAGAGAATAGTGCTATCCACATATCACAAACTATTTTTTAAAATAATTTGTATTGTGCTTTAAGTGAAAGTTTACAAATCAAGTCAGCCTCTCACACAAAAACCCATATACACCTTGCTACACACTCCCAATTACTCTCCCCCTAATGAGACAGCTCGCTCTCTCCCTCCACTCTCTCTTTTTGTGTCCATTTTGCCAGCTTCTAACCCCCTCCACCCTCTCATTTCCCCTCCAGGCAGGAGATGCCAACATAGTCTCAAGTGTCCACCTGATCCAAGAAGCTCACTCCTCACCAGCATCCCTGTACAACCCATTGTCCAGTCCAATCCATGTCTGAAGAGTTGGCTTCAGGAATGGTTCCTGTCCTGGGCCAACAGAAGGTCTGGGGGCCATGACCACCAGGGTCCTTCCAGTCTCAGTCAGACCATTAAGTCTGGTCTTATGAGAATTTGGGGTCTGCATCCCACTGCTCTCCTGCTCCCTCAGGCGTTCTCTGTTGTGTTCCCTGTCAGGGCTGTCATTGGTTGTGGCCGGGCACCATCTAGTTCTGGGGGTCTCAGGATGATGTAGTTGCTGGTTCATGTGGTCCTTTCTGCCTCTTGGGCTCGTAATCGCCTTGTGTCCTTGGTGTTCTTCATTCTCCTTTGATCCAGGTGGGTTGAGACCAATTGATGCATCTTAGATGGCTGCTTGCTAGCAGTTAACACCCCAGAAGCCACTCTTCAAAGTGGGATGCAGAATGTTTTCTTAATAGATTTTATTATGCCAATTTACACAGATGTCCCCTGAAACCATGGTCCCCAGACCCCTGCCCCTGCAACAGTGACCTTCGAAGCATTCAGTTTATTCAGAAAACTGCTTTTGGTTTAGTCCAGTTGTGCTGACCTCCCCTGAATTGTGTGCTATCTTTCCCTTCACCTAAAGTAGTTCCTATCTACTATCTAATTAGTGAATGCCCCTCTCCCACCCTCCCTCCCTCCCCCTCTCATAACCACAAAAGAATATTTTCTTCTCAGTTTAAACTATTTCTCAAGTTCTTGTAATATAATAGTGGTCTTATACAATATTTGTCCTTTTGCAACTGACTAATTTCACTCAGCATAATGCCTTCCAGGTTCCTCCATGTTATGAAATATTTCACAGATTCATCACTGTTCTTTATCATGCATAGTATTCCATCGTGTGAATACACCATAATTTATTTATCCATTCATCCGTTGATGGGGACCTTGGTTGCTTCCATCCTTTTGCTATTGTAAACAGTGCTGCAATAAACATGGGTGTGCATATATCTGTTCGTGTAAAGGCTCTTATTTCTCTAGGATATATTCCAAGGAATGGGATTGCTGGGTCATATGGTAGTTCTAATTTCTAGTTTTTTAAGTAAGTGCAAAATCGATTTCCAAAGTGACTGTACCATTTTACATTCCCACCAACAGCACATATCACCAACTTTTAAGAACCTGGAGATAGGGCTAAATTAAAGGGAGATAATGCCCCTGCAACTCCACCTGCTAAAAGCCAGGGTGGGCCATGGGACAGGTTCTGCAGATTGGCAAGATTCAGAGGTGGCTGCATTGGGATACCAAAGATTGTACACTGCCTCACCAGGAAAAAAAAAGTCTTGACATGAGAGGGTGGGGCTCAGGAGCCCAAGAAGGAGGCAAAGGCATAGTCATCATTTGCCGCCTGGGCCAAAGAGACTAAAAGTAGGACCCTGGTATTACAATTTCACCAACAGAAGAAAGTGCACAGAAACTAAGCTCTCCTTCTAAGAGTGCCTAAGGCCTAAGCTTCAGCCCCAGTCATCTCACTCAAGCTAACCTCTGGTGTCAACTGGTTCAGTGCGTCCTCCAGCTTAAGTGCTATGATTCTAACAGCATTCAGGTAGACAGTGAGGGACTCAGAACAACCCACTCGGAATGAAGAAAAAATTTCAGACTTGAATAAAAGAAGATGAGACAAGACAGCAGAATGATATGAGAAAACAGCAGACTAAATTAATGACAAGATGTAAAGGAAACTAATAACAGAATCGAAGTTTGAACAAGCAATAAGGCACAGAATTGAGACTGTAGAAAATGGAATCAATAATGTGGAAGGCACTTTGGGCAACTTCTATAAGAACACAGGAAAAGGTTAAAATATGAAACGGTGCGAGAGAAAATAATAGGAGAACAGAGACTAGAGACCCAATGTATGGTTAATTAGTGTTCTTGGAAGAAAGAACAAAATGAATGGAGTAGATGTAATAAACAAAATGTTTAACAGAAGAAAGCTTTCCTGAGAGGAAAACCTTGAGTAGATTATTCAGAAGAGTCTTGTTTCAGTCAGTAAAAAAAAAAAACCAAACCCAACCTGTTGCCATTGAGTTGATTCCAACTCATAGCAACCCTACAGGGCAGAGTAGAACTGCCCCACAGAGTTCCCAAGGAGTGCCTGGTGGACTCGAATTGCCAGCCTTTTGGTTAGCAGCTGTAGCTCTTAACCTCTACGCCACCCTAGACTAAATGCAGCTCTGGTCCTGCCAAACAAAACTTAAAGGGAAGCCTCGAAAGGATCAATCTGTTTCCAAGTAGCTTAACTGTGTTCCAGAACAAGAATATCTACGTGATACAAAAATATCTAGCACCCAACAAGGTAAAATTCATGCCTGGCATTTAATAAAAACAAACAAACAAACAAACACCATGCATGCAAAGAAAAAATAGAATCCATAATAAGGAGGGGAAAAAAAAATCAAGAGAAACAAACTCAGAAATGACAAAGATTTATACAGTTGGGAGACAATTCTACATTCCATATGTTCAAGAAAGTAAAGATTAAAAATATTAGGTAGAGACACAGTAGATATAAGAAAAAGAGCAAATCAAACTCCTAGAAATGAAAAATACACTGAATGGAATAACAGCAGAATTGAAACTGCAGAAGAAAAAATTAGTGAACTTGAAAACAGCAACAGAAACTACCCAAAACGAAACACAAAAGAGAAAAAAAAAAAAATGAACAGAGCATTAGTTAGCTGCGGGACAATGTCAAAATGCCTGATATGCATGTAATTGGAGTCTCTGAGGTGGGGAGAGACAAAAAACTATTTGAAGAAATAATAGCCAAAACCTTTCCAAATTTGATGAAAACGATAAACCTAAGGAGTTCAACAAACCCCAAGCACAAAAAACATTAAGAAAACTAAACCAATGCAAGTCATGATCAAATCACTTAAAAACCAGTGATGAAAAGAAGATTTTACCTCTAGACAAAAGACCAATAAGGAAAGACAGGATGTGAACAATACTATAAGCCAACTAGACATAACATGCATATAACATTTCACCCAATGGTAACAGCACAATACACATTCTCCTGTGTACATGGACCATTCTCTAAGATAGACCACACACAAGGTCACAAAACAAATCTGAAACTTAAAAAAGACTGAACTCATATACACAGTATCTTCTCTAGTCACAATGGAATGAAACTAGAAATCAGTAACAAGGAAAACTGGAAATCTCACAAATATTCAGAAATTAAATAACACACTATTAAAGATCCAGTGGTTCAAAGAAGAAATCACACAGGAAATGAGAAAATACTTAGGAGATAAATGAAAATAGAAGCATTAAAAAAGAAAAAAGATCTCAAATCAATAACCTAACTTTACAACTTGAGGAACTAGAAAAAGAAGAGCTCACTAAACCCAAAGCTGCCAGAAAGAAGGAAATAACAAAGATTAGAGTGTAGATAAATAAAATAGAGAACAGAAGAATAATAGAATCAATGAAATCAGAAAGTTGGTTCTTTGAAAGGATCAACAGAATCAACAAAGCTCCAGCTAGACTGACAAAGAAAAAAAAAAGAGAAGATGCAAATAACTAAAATCAGCAAGGAAAAGTGGGGTATTACTACTGGCCCTGCAGAAACAAAAAGGATCATAAGAGAATGCTGCAAACAATTGTATACCAATTAATTATATAACCTAGATGAAATGGACATATTCCTACAAACACATAAGCTACCTAAATTGATTTCAAGAAGGAATACAAAATCTCAACAGACCTGTAACAAGTGAAGAGATTGGGTCAGTAATCAAAAACCTCCTAACAAAAGTTCCAAACCAGATGGTTTCACTGGGTATTTCTACCAAACATTTAAACAATTGATACCAATCCTTCTTAAATCCTTCCAAAAAATAGAAGAGGAAACACTTCCTAACTCATACTATGAGATCCGCATAATCCAGGTATCAAAGCCAGACAAAGATGCCACAGATCAACACCCCTTAAAACACACTTGCGAAAAATTCTCAGCAAATACTAACAAACTGAATCCAATAGCATATTAAAAGCTTTATACACCATGTCCAAATGGGATTTAACCCAGGAACGCAAGCGTGGTTCAACATAAGAAAATTAATCAACATAATACAAGCCACATTAATAAAACAAAGGAAAACAAACACATGATCATCTCAACTGATGCACAAAAGGCATCTGACAAAATCTAATACCCTTTCAGGATAAAAACATTCAACAAGATAGGAATAGAAGGGAAATTACTCAACAAGATAAAGAGTGTTTATGAAAAACCAACAGAGAACCTCATACGAAGTGGAGAAAGACTGAAAGCTTTCCCTCTAAGACCAGGAACAAGACAAGGATGCCCACTTTCACCACTGCTATTATTCAGTATTTTACTGGAAGTTCTAGCTAGAGCAATTAGGTAAGAGAAAGAAATAAAAGGCACCCATGTCAGAACACAACAAGGAATCCCAGATGGAGCAGGAGAACAGTGGGATGCAGATCTCAAATTCTTATAAAAAGACCAGACTTAATGGTCTGACACTAGAGGGACGCCAGAGGTCATGGTCCCCAGACCTTTTGTTAGCCCAAGACTGGAACCACTCCCAAAGCCAACTTTTCAGACAGGGATTGGACTGGGCTATAAGAAAAAAAATGATACTGGTGAGGAAAGAGCTTCTTGGGTCAAGTAGACACATGAGACTATGTGGGCAGTTCCTGTCTAGAGGTGAGATGATAAGGAAGAGGAGGACAGGAGCTGGTTGAATGGACACAGGGAATACAGGGTGGAGAGGAGGAGTGTGCTGTCTCATTAGGGGGACAGCAGCTAGGAATACACAGCAAGGTGTGTTCAAGTTTTTGTATGAGAGACTGACTTGATTTGTAAACTTTCACTTGAAAGCACAATAAATAAAACAAAATAAAAGGAAAAAAAAAAGGTACCCATATCAGAAAGAAGTAGAACTACCCTATTTTCATCCAAATAACACATATCTTCTGCACTGAGGAGGGAGCGCTTGGCAAACAAACATAGGAGGCACATTATTTGGGTAAAATGCTGTATCTTTATTTGCAGATGACATGATCCTATAAGTAGAAAAGCCCAAAGAATTCAAAAGAAAGTTACTAGAGCTCATAAATGAGTTCCACGAAGTCACAGGGTACAACATCAACACACAAAAATCAGTTTAGTTACTATATAGCAGCAATGAACAATTTAAAAAGGAAATTAAAAAAACAATTGCATTTACAATAGTATCTAAAAAGAATAAATTACCTAGGAATAAATTTAACCAGGAGGATAAAAGACTTATACACTGAAAACTATGAAACACTGTTGAAAAAATGAAAGAACTTATAAATAAATTGTAAAGACATCCTGGCTTCATGGATTGGAAAATTTAATACTGTCAAGATGTCAATACTACCCAAAGTGATCTATAGATTCAATGCAATCCCTATGAAAATGGAAACAGCCTCTTTTGCAAAAATGGAAAGCCAATCCTCAAATTTCATGAGAAATTACAAGGGGTCTCTACAGTCAAAGAAATCTTGAAAAAGAAGAACAAGGCAGGACTCACACTTCCCAATTCCCAAATGTACTCTAAGGCTACAGTAACACAAACAGTCTGGTACTGGTGTAAGGATAGATATATAGACCAATGGAATAGAAGTGAGTCCAGAAATAAGCCTACACATCTATAGTCAACTGATTTTCGATAAAGGTGCTAAGTCCATTCAATGGAGAAGGAATAGTTTCATCAATAAATGGTGCTGGGACAAATGGATCTCCACATGTGAAAGAATAAAGCTGGACTCACACCTTACATCATACCCAAAAATTAACTCAAAATTGATCAATGCCCTAAATATAAGAACTGAAACCATGAAACTCTCAGAAAATACAGGGGTAAAGCTTCAGGATCTAGTTTTTTATTTTTATTGTGCTTTAAGTGAAAGTTTACAAATCAAGTCAGTATCTCATACAAAAACTTATATACACCTTGCTATACACTCCTAATTGCTCTCCCCCTAATGAAACAGCACACTCTTTCCCTCCACTCTCTTTTCGTGTCCATTTGGCCAGCTTCTGACCCCCCTCTGTCCTCTCATCTCCCCTCCAGATAGGAGATGCCAAAATAGTCTCATGTGTCTACTTGATCCAAGAAACTCACTCTTCACCTTTTCTATCCCACCGTCCTGTCCAATCCCTGTCTGAAGGGTTGGCTTTGAAAATGGTTCCTGTCTTGGGCTAACAGGTCTGGGGCCCATGACCACCCAGGTCCTTCTAGTCTCAGTCAGAACCATTAAGTCTGGTCTTTCTACGTGAATTTGGAGTCTGCATCCCACTGCTCTCTTGCTCCCTCAGGGGTTCTCTGTTTTCTTTCCTGTCAGGGCAGTCATTGACTGTAGCCAGGTACCATCTAGTTCTTCTGGTCTCAGACTGATGTAGTCTGTGCTTTATGTGGCCCTTTCTGCCTCTTGGGCTCATGATTACCTTGTGTCTTTGGTGTTCTTCATTCTCCTCTGCTCCAGGTGGGCTAAGACCAACTGATGCATCTTAGATGGCTGCTTGCTAGTGTTTAAAACCTCAGACGCCACTCTCCAAAGTGGGATGCAGAATGTTTTCTTAATAGGTTTTATTATGCCAATTGACTTAGATGTCCCCTGAAACCATGGTCCCCAAACCCCCGCCCCTGCTATGCTGGCCTTCGGAGCGTTCAGTTTATTCAGGAAACTTTTTTGCTTTTGGTTTAGGCCAGTTGTGCTGACCTCTCCTGTGCTGTATGTTGTCTTTCCCTTCACCTAAAATAGTTATCTGCTATCTAATTAGTGTATACTCCTTTCCCTCTCTCCCACCCCACCCCCACTCTCATAACCATCAAAGAATATTTTCTTCTCTGTTTAAACTATTTCTCGAGTTCTTATAATAGTGGTCTTATACAATATTTGTCCTTTTGCAACTGACTGATTTCACTCAGCATAATGCCTTCCAGATTCATCCATATTATGAAACGTTTCATAGATTCTTCACTGTTCTTTATTGATGTGTAGTATTCCATTGTGTGAATATACCATAATTTATTTATCCATTCATCCATTGATAGGTACCTTGGTTGCTTTCATCTTTTTGCTATTGTAAACAGTGCTGCAATGAACACGGGTGTGCGTATATCTGTTCATGTAAAGGCTCTTATTTCTCTAGAATGTATTCCAAGGAGTGGGATTGCTGGATCGTATGGTAGTTCTATTTCTAGCTTTTTAAGGAAGCGCCAAATCGATTTCCAAAGTGGCTGTACCATTTTACATTCTCACCAGCAGTATGTAAGTGTTCTAGTCTCTCCACAACCTCCAGGACCTATTTTTTTTTTTTTAATAATTTTTATTGTGCTTTAAGTGAAAGTTTACAAATCAAGTCAGTCTCTCACACTAAAATCCATATATACCTTGCTACACACTCCCAATTACTCTCCCCCTAGTGAGACAGCCTGCTCTCTCCCTCCACCCTCTCTTTTCGTGTCTATTTCACCAGCTTCTAACCCCCTCCACCCTCTCATCTCCCCTCCAGGCAGGAGATGACAACATAGTCTCAAGTGTCCACCTGATCCAAGAAGCTCACTCCTCACCAGCATCCCTCTCCAACACATTGTCCAGGACCTAATTTTTGACAATGGAGTTTTAGATACGACACCAAAAGCATAAGCAACAAAAAACAAAATTGATAAAATGGAGTTCATCAAAATTTAAAAGTTTTGTTCATCAACAGATCATCAAGAAAGCCAAGAGACAACCTACAGAATGAGAGAAAATATTTGGGAATCACATATCTGATAATGGTTTAATATTCAGTACCTATAAAGAACTCCTACAACTCAACAAAAGGACAAAGAACACAAGCAAAAAATGGGCAAAAGATTTGAATAGACATTTCTGTAAAGAAGATACACAAATGAAAAGAAGCTCAATATTGTTAGTCATTGCTGTTGTTCAGATGCTGCTGAGTCGCCCCCTGACTCATGGTAATACCATGTGTTACAGAGCAGAAATGCTCTATAGGGCTGTCTTGGCTGTAATCTTTATGGATGCAGTTTGCCAGGCCTTTCTTCTGCAGAGCCACTGGGTGGATCTTCCCCTTAGGTTTAGCAGCCGATCACAAACTGCATGCAGTGCATAGGTGCCTGCACACCTACTAGGATGGCTATAATTAAAGTGACAGACAATAACAATTGTTGTCAGGGATGTGGAGGGATTGGAACCCTTACATATTGCCTGTAAGAATGTAAAATGGTGCAACTGTTTTGGAAAAGTTTGGCAGCTACTCAAAAAGTTAAATAGTTAAATATAGAGTTAGCACATGACGCAGCAATTCCACTCCTTAGGTATATACTTAAAATAAAAACATGATGTTCATACAAAAACTTGTACATGAATGTTCACAGAAGCATTATTCTTAATAGCCAAAAAGTAGAAATAATCTAAACGTCTACCAAATGATCAATACCAAAAACCAAATCTGTTGCCGTCGAGCCCATTTCAACTCACAATGACCCTACAGGACACAGAAGAACTGCACCATAGCATTTCCAAGGAGTGGCTGGTAGATTCGAACTGCCAACCTTTTGGTTAGCAGCCAAGCTCTTAACCACTGTGCCACCAGGACTCCAAATGATGAAGAGATAAATAAAGTATTCATATAATGGAATATTATTCAGCAATAAAAAAGAATTAAGTACTGATATATGTGACCATATGGATGCCTCTTGAACACATTGTGCCAAATAAACCTGTTACAAAGGCCACATATTATATAATTCCATTTATATGAAATGTCCAGGATAGGAAAATCCATTGAAACAGGAAGTAGATTTGTGGTTGGTTAGAGGTAGAAGTGGGATCGGGAATGACAGCTAATGGGTAATTTTTTTTTTTTTTTAGGGGGATGAAGGTTTTAAAATTAGATTGTGGTAGTAAGTGTACAACCTTATGGATATACTAAAAAACTTCAAATTGAACACTTTGTGCATTTTAAATGGGTGGATTGTACAGTATATGAATTATACCTCCATAAAGCTGTTTAAAGATACAGTAATGCCAGGTAAACTGAGATACCAATACTTACTCTGAAGTTTCACGATGGGGTGACTATGAAAATGTCATCATTAACAGGAATAATAATATCAAATATAAAATGCAAACATTACGCTAGACTCTGTGCAAAGCACTATATATATTCTATCACATTTAATCTTCACAACAACCCATACACTAGGCATTTTTATTCCCATTTTACAGATAGGAAATAGAGAAAGAGGCAAACTACTTGCCTAAGGTCACACAACTAGTAAGTAGTGAAGTTGGGACTTAAATTCAAAGTACTTATTCAGGCCCTCCCTGGCCTCAGAGGTAAGATAGTATGAAGATAAAGGTGAATACCAGCTTTATAAACAAATAAATAACCTGATTATAATATAAAATACATTCATAACCCCCCAAGCAAATGATTCACCATCTTCAGACTTAATTAAAATATTTGCAATTTTGTCACTTCATACATATTTAAAAAAAAAGAAAAAATTCCGCAGCAACAGCTCTTGCAAAACAAACACACCAACTCTAAGCTCATTCCCTGTATGCTTCATGGAGGCAACCCATCTTTTTTTCTCTTCCCTCGCTGTGGTAAATACACACAACATAAAGTCTGCCATTTGAACCATTTTCAAATGTACAATCTAGTGGCATTAATGACACTCACAATGTTGTGCAACCATTATCACTATTTGTTTCCAAAACTTTTTCGTCACTCCAAAGAGAAACTCTGTACCCATTAAGCAATAACTCCTCATTCCTCTCCCACCCCCCAGCCCATGACAACCACTAATTTATTTTGTCTCTGTGTATTTGTCTATGAGTAGTGGTGGCACGGCGGTTAAGAGCTCAGCCTGCTAACCAAAAGGTCGGCAGTTTGAATCCACAACTGCTCCTTGGAAACCGTATGGGCCAGTTTTACTCTGTCCTATAGGTTTTTTTTTTTAAATAGGGTTGTTATAAGTCACAATCAACTTGGCGGCAATGGGTTTGGTTGGTTTTAGTTTATGCATTTGTCTATTCTAGAGATTCCACAGAAACGGGATCATACAATATTTTTGTGTCTGGCTTTTTCACTTAGCATGTTTTCAAGTCTCATCCATGTCATAATACATGCTAGAAATTCATTCCTGAGTGGAAAGGGGGAGTGTGCTGTCACATTGTGGGGATCGCAACCAATGTCACAAAACAGTATGTGTGTAAATTTTTTTGTGTATGTATAAATTTTTGAATGAGAAATTAACTTGAGCTGTAAATTTTCATCTAAAGCACACACACAAAAAAAATTCTATTGTATCTATGGGCCACATTCTGTTTAACCATTCATCTGCTGATGGTCACTTGGGTTGCTTCTACTTTTTGACTATTTTGAATGCTACTGCAATGAACATTGGTGGTACAAAAATAGTTTTTTAGTTTTATTTTAAGCAGAGGATTGAGGCCAACACATCGAAGAATCACCTAACTAGATGACCTTCCATCTTTGATGAGTTTAATAGTAAAAAAAAAAAAAGGTGTGGAATGAACTGTATATCAAGTTTAAATATTCTAAAAACAGAGGACAGCAATATAATAAGGAAGCAGATTCAACAGTACTTTTCTTGTAGTCTTCTAGGGATTTCCTTAATCTGAGCATATGGTAATTTACATGCTTACTGTAGAAAGCATACTTAAACACAGTAAATGTTGCCTTAGTAAACTTAAAGACTGGTACAAATGTACCTGGTACAAAAATAGCAACATCCCATGCCTACCAAAAGTCTTTATATTAGTCAAATGTTTTTTAGTTCACAAGGTACACTACGTAAACTTGGGTCTTGCAACATTTCTGTATTACCATGTCAATTTAAAGATGGGTAAACTAAAGCTCAGAGAGGTTAAAAGACCTGGCCAAGGTCACACATCTCAGAAGTAGCAGGTCAGCATTTCAAACAGAGGTCTAATTTTAGGTCTAATATTTCCAAGTTAAAAAACTCACTTCAGAGAGAAGATTCTCTGAAATCAAATGTTCTATTAGTACAAAGTACAGCAGTGATTGGCCTTAAAATGTGCAATATTTCCCTTCAGAAGGGAAGAAATGAGAGAACACTCTTGTCTAAACCAATTAAAAGCCTGACAAACTACATTATTATTTTTGCTGAAAAAGAAACCACTGTAGTAGATAATTGAAAAAATTGCATAATTAGCAACTTTAGCTTACCTAATGTAAAGCTGTATTCCTGGGTTAAAGTTCCTTATGCCATGATCATCAAAAAGCAGTATGAATGAATGAAGAGAGATGCATTTTTCAGTTTTGCTTCAAATTGAAATCACATTGACTTCTGAAAGAAAAAATCATGTTGAAAACATAAGAGATGCTGGTATCATTCACTGTGTGCATGTGCCTCACGAATAAAAATGATACATGTGTGAGTGGCAGAAAGAAAACTAAGACTGGTATTTTTGGTAATATTAACTTCCATTCTGTACCTTATCTTTGCCTTTGTATTTTTTAAAATAAACTATTTATTTTGGGATAATTTTGGATTTACAGAAAAGTTGCAAAGATAATGCAGACAGTTCCTGTATGCCTCTCATCCAGTTTCCCTTAGTGCCATTATTACCATGTATATTACCGTGGTACATTTGTCAAAACTAAGAAACCAACATTGACAAATGCCTTTGTAATTTTGCAGAAGTAAAAGGTCCTCTGGAAAAGTGTTTTTGGTCTCCTGACGACTGTCGATCAATACCCTTCTATTGTCTCCTAACGGAACACTTTAGTCAAAGAGCTTGGTAAAACTTATTTCAGGATTTTTAAAAGACAAGTTACCGACTTTATGAAGTTTGATTCACAACTTCCTTCAATTTTAAGCCAGAGTTCAATGTTTTACTTCAACTTTCACTGCAAAAGTTCCATTGTGGTAAACTCTTTAGAACTCAAAGGAGAAAGTATCATTCTAGGCACTAACCTTCACGTACCAATCATCCTCCTATTACATTACAAAAGTGGAAATGTTTTTATCTGCACCCTCACAGTTATTACCATTCAAGATCAGAAACTCAAATCAAGAAAGCAGAAGGCAGAAACAGCCCTTATTTTGTGAACATTATTAACAACACATCAAAGAAAGAAGTTTTTCCCCCAATATGTGACAAGTAAGAGAAAAATCTCTTCCAATTCTAACTGCAAATATAAATAAGATGAAAACGAAAAGTTCATGAAAATGATACAGGCCATATTCCATTGAGTCTAAGATGTACGCTGTTTCACATTTCACAATTTCTGAAATCAAGATGTGATGGCCAGATGGTAGTTTTAATATAGTTGTCACTGCCTGAGACCATGATAGAGTACTCCTGAGAGCCTAATCAATGTTTTTGATGCACAAAAGATGACACAGTATGGAAAAAAACGTGGACATAAAAACATGACTTTAAACTGAAAAGTATTCAGAAGAATTTGACTTGGAATGTTGAGAAGTTTAACGAACACTTTAACCAATTTATTTCACTTTTTTCCTTTTTATATATCATGACGCCACAAAAGGGGTAAGGTGGGCAAACCCCACCTTTATTACTAACTGTATGTGGCAAGAATCAGCATGACTCCAATTCCTAGCTGGAAATGGATTCAGGCTTCACCTTCCCACATTTCCACTCCTTGTCACCAGCTGCTTCAGTGGCAATTCCTCTCTCTGACCCTAACCACCCAGGGTTAGATCAGACCTCACCCCCGGCTATTCTAAGCTGGGTCAAAACATCCCTGGCCACCTGAGGCCAGGTCATCAGGGAACAAGAAGCATCAAGAGTCTGCAGAGCTCCCTGCACTCCACACCAGCTAGCCTCCCTCTCTCTCTTTGGGACTGGGTCACAAGCTAGAAGGACTCTACCCTTCATCGATTGCCTGGGCGGCTTTTCCCTATCACCCAGCCAGCCAGAGCTGGGTCTACACAAATACATGCTGTACTGGCAGCCCCTGCTGACTCACTGCCCTTGAGTGTTCATTAATTATCTACAACGGCTCAGAGAATTAATGGATACTGTTACCTATACTTACAGTTACCCGTTTATTATAACGAGAAAGTATACAAGCGTAGAAATACATAGGCAAGGTCTGGGAGAGTTCCCGGCACAGGGCCTCCACTGGTCCCCAGAAACGTGCCACTTCCTCTCCTGTGCGTGGATGCTCTCTTGGAACCAGGAGGTCCCAAAGAGAGCGCCCCGAGGTCCAAGGTCCCCTGGTCGTTAGGACCTCAATGAATATGCATGACTTGAGCCTTAAGGCACAGTTATGATAGATCTAATCAATAAATAAGTATGACTGCATCATATCCCCCTTGCCTTTCTGAGGCCTGTTGCCAGGGCGGGGTCTGCGTAAACCCTACTTATTTACACTTGCTTAAGTTTGGTGGCGTAGTAGTTAAGAGTTCGGCTGCTAACCAAAAAGTTAGCAGTTCGAATTCACCAGGCACTCCTTGGAAACCCTATAGGGCCGTTCTACTCTGTCCTATAGGGTTGTTATGAGTTGGAATCAACTCAACAGCAGTGGATTTTTTTTGTTTCACCTAAGGAGCGCCTGTGGTGCAAACAGTTAAGAGCTCTGCTGCTACCAGAAAAGTTGGCAGTTCAAACCTACCCAGCCGCTCTGCAGGAAAAGATGTGGCGATCTGCTTCTGTAAAGATTACAGCCAAGGAAACCCTATGAGGCAGTTCTACTATGTTGCATGATGTTGCTACGAGTCAAAATCAACAACAAGTTTAGCCTCGATGTTTTATAAAGACAAAGAGCACCTTAATTAGTCAGCCTATTTTCAGAAACCAGAGTCAAGGCATAAAACCAAGTTCTTTGTCCCACATATATGCATTAGAATATTATTTTTAAAAAGTCTAAGTAAGTCTAAAAGTGCTTTCAGTAAGAATAAAATACAAAGTCTAAGTAATAAGAAAGCATTATGTCATAGTTTATTTAACTGGCAGTGTTTTCTTCCTTGGTCATTCATAAAATAATCAATGGCACTAGGATTCAATAAAATATGGTAGTAATTCAGTTGCTACATCTAATAAGAAAGCTTGACAAACTACCTTAAGGATAAACTAACAGCTTACATAAGAGAACATAAAAACTTCCCAATGACAGAACACAGGAGAAAAATACATAATTGTGCGTTATGATAATAAAAGGGCTATTTTTCCAACCCTAAGAGCTTTCTTTTGATAGATTTTTTTTCTGAAAAGATTTCTGTAAAATCTTCCTCAAGGTTCCTATTTGCAGCAGATTTTTGTACAGAATCCAAGGAAGATGGAGGGAGGAGAGTCAGGGCAAGAATCTATTTTTGCTTTAACTAAACTCTCTCTTTCTCTAAGGACCTTCCATGGTCTCTCCTTGGCAGTACACACTGCTATGCAGAGAGCAGGCCTCAGTAAATAAATATAGCTTCAATCAAATGTTTCTAAAAGCTACATAATGAATTTTTAAAAATCACATGTAGAAAAAGAGCTTGTTAGTTTCAGGAGTCTCCAGTGAGTACTTTTGTAAAGCAAAGAATGAACCCCCTAATTATTAGGTTTCTCACAACTTAATTGTACATACTGACACAATCTCTGAACTAAGCATGCAGTTCTCCCAGAAATCCTGCTGCTGTTCCAGGAGCCCCTAGAGCAGAGGATCTCAGCCAGAACCCTTTTTAGCCTGTAGTCAGGCCTATGTAAGCAGCTGTAACTCAAAAAGCAGACTCCTGAGAGCTCTGCAGATCATCCTGGGATAAGGGGATGGGGCAAAGTGATGTGGAGGGTGGGTGGGTAGAGGGGGTTGTGCAGACCTGAAAAACCATGGGCAAGAAAAGGCAAGGAATCATTAGCTACTATGACCCTGAGATGGTCTCTTGTTGGCTAGCCAGGCCCCCCTGAACCATGACACTTAGTTACTTTGGACAATTAGTTACGTCTGACACCTGTCAGAGTTGAGGCCAGTCTGACAAAGTCACCAGTGCCGGGAACTTTACTGGGGTCATGAGTCACCTTCCATGGCTCAGAGGTTTGGGCAGACCTGCTCCACCCCACCCATATCCACCCATTTAGGAGAGCGACAAGAAAGATATAGGCACTGGGAGAAAGAGAGAAACAGACGGCCAAAGACACGTACTAAGGCAGGCCACGAATCAGAGTAAAGACTGAGAGGCGGCGACAGGCTCGACAGACACAGAAGCAAGGTGGAGACAGAGATAAAGACAGGGTCCAGATACAGAGATGGGTTCGAGAGAGACAAAGTGGAAATACAATGCTGACATGGTCCAAGTACAAAGACAGAAATGGCAGGTGACAACAGGTTACAGGAAGAGTGACAGAAGTGAAACCCAGAGGGAAGGAGAGACAGATCGAAGTCCGGGCTCAGCCCTTCTCCCGGCCTTGCCTCACAAGGCCTCGTGCGCCGGTGGCTCGGACCCGAGACCACCAGACTGCGCTCACCCAGCACCCCGTAAGGCAGACGGACGGACGGGGACGAGATTTCTAAGAGCTCAGGCCGGCCAAGCTCCACCGCTGGGGGGTGACCTTGGGCGAGACGCTGTCCCAAAGGCCTCGGTGTCACGACTGGCGCGCCGGACCGGCTGGAGACCGCGGCATTCGGACCCGGGGTGCTCGGACTCCAACCTTCCGCGCGTGGCTTCTGCATCCCCGTCAGCAGAATGGGCCCGGCGGGCCAGCTGCGCGCGCACGCCGGGGCCTGCAGAGAAATCCTTAAACCACCCTGGCTTCCTTCCGTCCTCCCTCGCTGCCCGTTGTTCCGATCCCGCCGTACCTGCCAAGGGTTCCACACTCACATCGCCCAACTGCGAGGACCTCTCAATCGCCGGCTACAAGTCGGTTCAATCCGTCGCCGTTGCGACCGCCTCAGCCTGTGCCTCCCGCCCCCGGAAATGCTTCTCGGTCCCGCCCCCGAAACTGTGCTTCCGGGGGTGCGTCAGCGAGGAAAGCGATGTGCGCATGCGGGACTCACGTTCGGGGCGGAGCGTCGGGAGAGCCACAAGAGATAGCTGGCGCCTGCGCAGTACGGCTTTGGGCGATCAATCTGGTTAAGGAGCTCTGGGTTTGATGGTGGGCGTTCGGTCACCAATACTGAGCCTTTAAACTCTTTCTAAACCTCAACATGTCTCAGCTTACCTAGCAGAGATTGTGTAAAATCATTCACAGGGTCCACCCCGCTGTTTAGCACACAGTGGGTGCTCAATAAATATTCAGTGAAAAAATTAGTATTCTCTGTGTGGCTGGCGTTGTGCTGGGCTTCCGCGTGTGGTAGATGATGGGACAGGAGCGCCTCCTCTACACTCCAGTTCCCCTGCTTCCACTAATTCTCCCCCACCCCAAACACACGCACATTAGTGTAGAAGAGAGGTCCTCCAGGATGGGACTCGAGCCTTTTATACTTGGACCTGTTCTGTTGTTAGTTGCTGTGGAGTCGATTCTAACTCATGGCTATCCCAAGTGTGCAGAGTAGAACCGCTCCATAGGGTTTTCAAGGCTGTGACCTTTTGGAGGCAGATCAGGCACGTCGTCAGGCGGGTCTTCCCAGGCCTCTTTCCAACCTCTGCTAGTGGTCTAGTGCTTAACGGTTTGGGCCACCCGGGAACTCCTTTGGGCCTGTTTCCAAACCAAAGTAAATCCATTGCTTTTGAGTCCATTACGACTCATAGTGGTCCTATAGGACAAAGTAGAACCTCCCCTTTCCAAGGGTATAAATTTTTACGGAGGCAGACTGCCACGTCTTCCTGCCGCTGAGCTGCTGGTGGATTTCAACTGCTGACCTTTCTATTAGCAGCCCAGTGTTTAACCATTGTGCCACCAGGGTTTCACTGGACCTCTTTAAAGCCCCTTATTTTAGAGGAGCAAAATCATAGTGAGCTGAAATGGACCGCTCTTGGCCATTTTGAATCAGACAGTCATGGTCTGCTGTGCCAGGAAGGACAAATTGAAGAGGAACGGGGTCACATTCGTCGTCTAAAAGAGCATCTCAAGAAGTACAGTGCTGTCAGTGATAGGATAATATCTGTACTCCTACAAGGAAGACCGGTTAATACGACTATAATTCAAATATGCACCAACCACTAATGCCAAAGATGAAGAAATTGAAGATTTTTACCAACTTCTGTTTGGAATTGATCAAACATGCATTCAAGATGCATTGATAATTACCGGTGATTGGAATACAAAATCTGGAAACAAAGAAGGATCAGTAGTTGGAAAATATGGCCTTGGTGATAGAAATGATGCTGGAGATTGCATGATAAAATTTTGTAAGACAAATGACGTCCTCATTGCAAATACCTTTTTTCAACAACATAAGCAGTGACTATACATGTGGACCTTGCCAGATGGAATACACAGGAATCAAATTGATTACATATGAGGAACGAAACAATGTAGAAGCTCAATATCATCAGTCAGAACAAGGCCAGGGACCAACTGCAGAACAGACCATCAGTTACTCATTTGCAAGTTAAACTTGAAGCTGAAGAAAATTAAAACAGGTCAACTGAAAGCCAAAGTGTGACCTTGAGTGTATCCCACCTGAATTTAGAGACTATCTCAGGAATAGATTTGATGCATTAAACACTAATGATCTAAGACCAGACAAGTTGTAGGATGTCATCAAGGACATCATACATGAAGAAAGCAAAAGGTCATTAAAAATACAGAAAGAAAGAAAAGACCAAAATGGATGTCAGAAGAGACACTTAACTTGTTCTTGAATGTAGAGCAGCTAAAGCAAATGGAAGAAATGAAGTAAAAGAGCTTAACAGAAGATTTCAAAGGGAGGCTTGAGAACACAAAGTAAAGTATTATAATGAAATGTGCAAAGACCTGGAATTAGAAAACCAAAAGAGAAGAACATGCTCGACTTTCTCAAGCTGAAAGACCTGAAGAAAAAATTCAAATCTCAAGTTGCAATACCGAAGGATTCTGTGGGCAAAATATTGAATGATGCAGAAAGCATCAAAAAAAGATGGAAGGGATCTACAGAGTCATTGTACCAACAAGAGCTGGTTGGCATTCAACCATTTCAGGAGGTAGCATATGATCAAGAGCCAATGGTATTGAAGGAAGAAGTCCAAGCTACACTGAAGGCATTAGCCAAAAACAAGGCTGCCGTGGAATTGACAGAATACTAGTTGAGATGTTTCATCAAATGGATGCAGCACTGGACGTACTCACTAGTGTGTGCCAAGAAATTTGGAAGACAGGTAACTGGCCACTTGACTGGAAGAGATCCGTATTTGTGCCCATTCCAAAGAAAGGTGATCCAACAGAATGCAGAAATTATCAAACAATATTATTAATATCACATGCAAGTAAATTTTTGCTGAAGATCACTCAAAAGCAATTGCAGCAGTACATCAACAGGGAACTGCCAGAAATTCAAGGCAGATTCAGAAGAGGACACAGAGTGAGGAATATCATTGCAGATGTCAGATGGATCTTGGCTGAAAGCAGAGAGTACCAGAAAGACGTTTACCTGTGTTTTATTGACTATGCAAAGGCATTCGACTATGTGTGTCATAACAAATTAATGGATAACATTGTGAAGAGTGGGAATTCAGGAACACTTAAATGTGCTCATGCAGAACCTGTGCATAGACCAAGAGGCAGATACTTAGAACAGAACAAGGGGATACTGCATGGTTTAAAATCAAGAAAGGTGTCTGTCAGGGTTGTATCCTTCCACCATACTTATTCATTGTGTATGCTGAGCAAACAATCTAAGAAGCTTGATTATATGAAGAGGAACGTGGCATCAGGATTGGAGGAAGACTTGTTAACAACCTTTGATATACAGATGGCAGAAACTTGCTCACTGAAAGGGAAGAGGAAGCACTTACTGATGAAGATCAAAGATTACAGCCTTCAGTATGGATTACACCCCTACATAAAGAAAAGAAAAATCCTCACAACTGGACCAATGACCAACATCATGGTAAACAGAGAAAAGACTGAAATTGTCAAGGATTTCATTTTACTTGTATCTACAGTCAACAGCCATGGAAACCACAAGTCAAGAAATCAAACAACTGTTGTATTGGGCACATCTACTGCAAAAGATCCTCTAAAGTGTTAAAAAGTAAAGATGTCACTTTGGGGACTAAGGTGCACCTGAACAAAGCTGTGTTATTTTCAGTTGCCTCATATTCATGTGAAAACGGGACAATGAATAAGGAGGACCAAAGAAGAATTGATGCCTTTGAATTATGGTGTTGGTGAAGAATATTGTCCATACCATGGACTACCAGAAGAACGAACAAGTCTGTCTTGGCAGGAGTATATCCAGAATGCTTCTTAGAAGCAAGGGTGGCATAATTTATTAAGGTTGTGTGTCAACTTGGCTGGGCCATGATTCTCAGTGATTTGATAGTTGTCTGGTGGTGTGATCACTTCCATGATGAGATTTGGTATTATGTGACTACCTCCATAAGGGATCTGCTTTGAGTAGCCAATCAGTTGAAAGGGGGTTTCCTTGGGGGTGTGGCCTGCAGTGAGTATAAGTGGATATTCTGGCAAGGCTTGTGGGCTTTCGCTTATTCTGGATCCTGCAGCTGGCTCCTGTTAATCTGATCACTGGTTCTTGGGACTTGAGCTAGCAGTTTACTTGCAGTCTTGCCTGTTGATCTTTGGGGTTCATCGATCTTTACAGCCTGTGAACAAGAGCCCTCCTCTACGACCTGCCAATCCTAGGTTCGCCAGTCCCTGTGGCTACATGCATCAGGAGAAGCCTCTATCCTGACCTACGAACTTGGTACGCTCCAGTGCCTACAAATGCATGAGCCATTTCTTTGATGTAAATCTCTCTCTTTATATATATATGTATATATATATATATATATATATATATGCTTTACTGGCTTTGCTTCTCTAGAGAACCCAGCCTAAGACAGATGGTGAGACTTTGTCTCATGTACTTTGGACAGGTTATCAGGAGGGACCAGGCCCTGGAGAATGACGTCATGCTTGGTAAAGTAGAGGATCAGTAAAAGAGAGGAAGACCCTTGACGCGGTGGATTAACACCGTGTCTATAACAACTGGCTCAAGCATAACACTGATTATGAAGATAGCACGGGATCGGACAATGTTGCGTTTTGTTGTGCATAGGGTCAGTATGAGTTGGAACTGACTTGATGACACCTAACAACACCAATTCGTACTAACTTAAATTTGTGCAGCTGCAGATATTTGGTCAGAGTGGCTTCTGGATTTAGGGTGGATGACTGGTCCAGGCATACGCCTCTTTGATTTTGCCTCTGTCTTATTAAATTGCCCAGTTTCCCAGCTAGAGCAGTGTTTTGTGGCTGCCATGTTGATCTTGGAATGGAGGGGAGTGAGCTTGGGTGCAGAGAGATCAATGAAGAATTTGGTCCATCCACCCAGGTCAGGAGAAATGGTGGTACATCAACTGGTGGAGTGTCAGTGTGAATAGGGAAAGACTGGTGGGGAATGGGGGTGGGAAGGCATTTAGGAACCTGAGGTGCCCCTATTCTCAGATAAACATAGTGTCTTATAGGGTGTGAGCCTCATCAATAGCAATAGCTTTCACATTCTTTGAATATTTACTCTGGACAAGGTGCTGTTGAAAGTGCTTTACATGTATTCTATTTACTACTTCCAACAACTCCTTGCATCGGTGCTGTTATTTCCATTTTACAGATGTGGAATCTGGGGCTCCAGCAGAAGCATAAGGCAGATTTCATCACTTAGGGAAGAAAGACCATGAAAACTTTCACCGCTAGGTGCCGAGGCAGGGCCTGGAGGTGTGGCCATGTAGGGCTGAGGAAAGGACACTGCCACTGGTTGGTAGGGGCATGCTGTTCCTACTCCTTATGTGGCTCAAGGTCTGACCACTGATGTTTCAAGAGCCTGTTGAACAGATGGACCAACCCCAGCCCTCCCCCAGACCTCCTAAGATCTTTTCGTCATGCTATTAAATGATCGCCGTGTCAGCAAGTGGTTGATAGAAACTGTTGGAAGAGAAACCACTTTTAGAGAGTGTGCTCCCCACCTGTGCTGCTGGGCTCAGAGAAGTGAAGTGACTTGCCCAGGGTCGTGCAGCTGGTTAGACGCAGGGAGGGTGGGAACTCTGGCTGGACTGATCTTTCCTCTTCACAGAATGATCTGCTCTAAGTTCATAGCCACTAACTCACCGCATCAGAGACCCACAGGCCCTTTCCTCCCAAAAATCAAAAAACATCATGGTACAGACCAGGGCATTGAGGCATGAAGAGCAGAAGGAACTGGTCTAGGGCCACGCCACGAGGCGGGAGCAGAGCTGAGGCTGGAACTCAGATATTCTGAGTCCTCCAAAGGTTCCCAGCATCCATTTTCCCCTCTTCCACCAAGAGTAAGCTGATTTTCTTTGGGGACTTTATCACCCGCTTCATTCTTGCTGTGTGGTTTAAGAGGATTCAGCTCCAATCAGCTTATCCCATTTTCCTGCCCCAGTGGTGTGCTCAGCAATGGCCATATGACCCAATTTGGACATCCCAGGACTTGTGGGGAAGCTACTGGAAGAAACCCTCTTTAGTTGGATGGTGTATGAGGATGCGAGGTCAGGAACTATCGTAGCTATTTTATTGCTGTAAGAGGAGGGCCTGCAGTTATACGGGTCTGTATGAGGGAACTGAAAATGAAGCTGACAGCAAGAAAGACTAATAAGAGAACCAGAGAAAAATTAGCTACTTGATGAGAGTCTGGATCTAGCCTCACCTGATTCATGTGAAGCAACACCTGCCCTTTGTTGTTCATCAGTTTGAGGCTTTGTTTTGTTTTGCTTTTTACAATCAAGATATTGCTGGGAGGAGTAATTGGGAGTGCCACTCACTCCCCCACCCCCTTTCCTCCCAGATTTTGGCTTTTGGAGTATGTGTGCAAGTATAGCAGCAAGAGTTCCAAGTTTCCCAGAATATAAGTGAACCCTGGCTGATTTAAGCAGAAAAGGAATTTACTAAAAGGATATTGGGTAGCTGACATAGTCTGGAAAATCAGGCTCGGTGACTATGCAGCTGAATTACACCCACCACAGGCCACAGAGCTGGGGTGGCCAGAACACTGCTGCCACCACACTGCCACTGCTGCCACTGCTAAGACTGGACACCCTAGTTTGCATTGCTACTGTCCTGCTATCTTGCAGGCAGATTTTGCTGCAACTGCTACCATTGTCTCCCTGAGTCACTAGCTTCCAACTCACAGTCCTCTGGTTGGCTGAGCCTGATCACATGTCTGCTCTCTAGCTGCAAGAGAGGCTGGGAAAGTGACTAACTGGTGTTTCTGGCTTCTACAGTGGGAGATGGGCTCTGCTTCCCTCCAAGGCTCATAAAGTGGGGACTTCCTCAAACAGACAATGGGGTTCAACGCTAGACAGTCGAAAAGTATACCAAATGTTCACCATAGGGCAAAAGGAACTGAGATCCAATGGGGACAATAACTTCAGCTTTATTAATGGCAAATATGAATTGGAGAATGCAGCTTGAACCTGAGGCCAAAAAAGGGTTTCCCATTCCTCCTTCCCTGAATGGGATTTCTCTCCCAGCTGTGGGGGAGCTGTTGGTCCACAGGAGGACTTCTCTACCAACAGCAATGCACTGTCTTGTTGAACTATTGCATGGCACCAGGAGCAGAAACAAGGAATGAACTGTCCAGGAGGTCCAGGAAGAGGGCAGTGTCTGAGCTGTGACCTGTCCCACACCTCACCATGCAGATAAGGAAAGCAAAGAGGAAGACGGGAAAGATACTCTAGTGCTGTTTCCTCTTTGGGGAAAGGATGGGAATCTCCTTCCCCAAATGGAAGTAAAACCAAAAGAAGGTGTGGTGGGATGGGAGCAGGCAGGGGGGAAGGGGATAACTTTCCCCTTGTTACAGAGTCTCTGTCACAAAGTCAGATGCCTACAGAGACCGGGAAGGTGATGTGAATGAGAGAAGTGGACCAGGCACATTAAACACTTAAGGATATGTACTCTCTACTTTGACTCAAAGAAACACTATTATTTTTTCTTAAACATTTGGCTCTCTCTGTGGTTTTTATTTTTTTTACCTGCCACTTTTGGTGGACATACAGTATGCTGGCTCTCTTTCATTTGTCTCCAGACATCCTCTCTTTGCTCTCTCTCTCTCCCTGACCCTGATCCTGCTGTGTGCCCTGGGAGGCTGAATTACATGGACTGCCTTGCCTTCTGGCTTCCTCTTGGTGTGGCATATGGGGAGCACCAAAATAGATGGGAGGGAAGAGGAGAGTGCATTTGGAGATTATTTTCTGGGTTCCCTCTGGGCTCACCATGCCTAGCTGCACCCCTTGACCCAGCTTCAGCTCTGTCAGTAGTCCTGTCTCTCCAGGCCCCCTCCCTGCATCCCTTCAGATCAAGGGTGGTAAAAGCTCCCTACTGTTACTAGCTCCTGGGTGCTGTATCATCCCTTGTTGCTTTTCTTAAACTTTGTCTCATTATTAAATCTCATTATTAAGCAGTCCTCAATGACCCAGCTTGATTGTGCTGTCCACTTCCTGCTGTGACCCTGAGTGATGCACATGAAGTTCAGAAATGTTTCTCTCCCAAAAGAAAAACAACGGCTCACGTGTACCAACAAACAGATTTGAGTGAGTCTCAAACTCCTGACTATGAGGGGGACAATAGAGAAGGGTAGGGCCTATGACAAACTGAAAAGCACATGACCTCTCAAACTTCAGCCTTTCATTGCCATGATAATGGTGGTCCTGTGTTGTCAGTTTTTCATATTTTTCAAGAGTAACAAAACATCCAGATTTTTTCTTTTTTTATTATAATTTTTATTGTGCTTTAAGTGAAAGTTTACAAATCAAGTCAGCCTCTCACGCAAAAACCCATATATACCTTGCTATACACTCCCAGTTACTCTCCCCCTAATGAGATAGCCTGCTCTCTCCCTCCACTCTCTTTTCGTGTCCATTTCGCCAGCTTCTAACCCCCTCCACCCTCTCATTTCCCCTCCAGGCAGGAGATGCCAACATAGTCTCAAGTGTCCACCTGATCCAGGAAGCTCACTCCTCACCAGCATCCCTGTCCAACCCATTGTCCAGTCCAGTCCATGTCTGAAGAGTTGGCTTCGGGAATGGTTCCTGTCTTGGGCCAACAGAAGGTCTGGGGGCCATGACCACCAGGGTCCTTCCAGTCTCAGTCAGACTATTAAGTCTGGTCTTATGAGAATTTGGGGTCTGCATCCCACTGCTCTCCTGCTCCCTCAGGGGTTCTCTGTTGTGTTCCCTGTCAGGGCCGTCATTGGTTGTAGCCGGGCACCATCTAGTTCTGGGGGTCTCAGGATGATGTAGTTGCTGGTTCATGTGGCCCTTTCTGTCTCTTGGGCTCGTAATCACCTTGTGTCCTTGGTGTTCTTCATTCTCCTTTGATCCAGGTGGGTTGAGACCAATTGATGCATCTTAGATGGCTGCTTGCTAACGTTTAAGACCCCAGATGCCACTCTTCAAAGTGGGACACAGAATGTTTTGTTAATAGATTTTATTATGCCAATTGACTTAGATGTCCCCTGAAACCATGGTCCCCAAACCCCTGCCCCTGCTATGCTGCCCTTCGAAGCATTCAGTTTATTCAGGAACCTTCTTTGCTTTTGGTTGAAACTATGGTCCCCAGACCCCTGCCCCTGCTACAATGACCTTCGAAGCATTCAGTTTATTCAGGAAACTGCTTTTGATTTAGTCCAATTGTGCTGACCTCCCCTGTATTGTGTGCTGTCTTTCCCTTCATGTAAAGTAGTTCTTATTTACTATCGAATTAGTGAATGCCCCCTCCCCCCTTCCTCCCTCCCCCCTCTCGTAACCACGAAAGAATGTTTTCTTCTCAGTTTAAACTATTTCTAAAGTTCTTATAATAGTGGTCTTATACAATGTTTGTCTTTTTGCAACTGACGAATTTCACTCAGCATAATGCCTTCCAGGTCCCTCCATGTTATGAAATGTTTCACAGATTCATCACTGTTCTTTATCAATGCGTAGTATTCCATTGTGTGAATATACCATAATTTATTTATCCATTCATCTGTTGATGGGGACCTTGGTTGCTTCCATCTTTTTGCTATTGTAAACAGTGCTGCAATAAACATGGGTGTGCATATATCTGTTTGTGTAAAGGCTCTTATTTCTCTAGGGTGTATTCAAAGGAGTGGGATTGCTGGGTCGTATGGTAGTTCTACTTCTAGCTTTTTAAGGAAGTGCCAAATTGATTTCCAAAGTGGTTGTACTATTTGACATTCCCACCAGCAGTGTAGAAGTGTTCCAATCTCTCCACAGCCTCTCCAACATTTATTATTTTGTGTTTTTTGGATTAATGCCAGCCTTGTTGGAGTGAGATGAAATCTCATTGTAGTTTTGATCTGCATTTCTCTAATGGCTAATGATCATGAATGTTTTCTGGTATATCTGTTAGCTACCTGAATGTCTTCTTTAATGAAGTTATTCATATCTTTTGCCCGTTTTTTAATTGGGTTATTTGTCTTTTTGTAGTTGAGTTTTTGAGTTCATGTAGATTTTAGAGATCAGGCGCTGATCAGAAATGTCATAGCTAAAAACTTTTTCCTAGTCTGTAGGTGGTCTTTTTACTCTTTTGGTGAAGTCTTTGGATGAGCATAGGCGTTTGATTTTAGGAGCTCCCAGTTATCTAGTTTTTCTTCTACGTTCTTTATAATGTTTTCTATACTGTTTATGCCATGTTAGGGCTCCTGACGTGGTCCCTGTTTTTTCTTCCATGATCTTTATCATTTCAGATTTTATATTTATGTCTTTGATCCATTTTGAGTTCGTTTTTGTGCATGGAGTGAGATATGGGTATTGTTTCATTTTTTTGTGGATGGATATCCAGTTATGCCAGCACCATTTGTTTAAAAGACTGTCTTTTCCCCATTTAACTGTTTTGGGGCCTTTGTCAAATATCAACTGCTCTGCTCATATGTGGATGGATTTATGTCTGGATTCTCAATTCTGTTCCATTGGTCCATGTATCTGTTGTTGTACCAGTACCAGGCTGTTTTGACTACTGTGGCGGTATAATAGGTTCTGAAATCAGGTAAAGTAAGGCCTCTCACTTTATTCTCCTTTTTCATTAATGCCTTATTTATCCAGGGCCTCTTTCCCTTCCATATGAAATTGGTTATTTGTTTCTCCATCTCATTAAAGAATGTCCTTGGGATTTGGATCAGAATTGCATTAAGTGTATAGATCTCTTTTGGTAGAATAGACATTTTTATAATGTTAAGTCTTCCTATCCACAAGCAAGGTATGTTTTTCCACTTATGTAAATCTCTTTTGGTTTCTTGCAGAAGTGTACTGTAGTTTTCTTTGTATAAGTCTTTTACATCTCTGGTAAGATTTATTCTAAGTATCTTATCTTCTTGGGGGCTACTGTAAATAGCATTGATTTGGCAATTTCCTTTTCGATGTTCTTTTTGTTGGTATAGAGGAATCCAGCTGATTTTTGTATGTTTATCTTGTATCCCGATACTCTGCTGAACTCTTCTATTAGTTTCAGTAGTTTTCTGGAGGATTCCTTAGGGTTTTCTGTGTATAAGATCATGTCATCTGCAAATAGAGATACTTTTACTTCTTCCTTACCAATCTGGATGCGCTTTATTTCTTTATCTAGCTTGAGTGCTCTGGCTAGGACTTCCAGCACAATGTTGAATAAGAGTGGTGATAAAGGGCATCCTTGTCTGGTTCCTGATCTCAATGGGAATGTTTTCAGGCTCTCTCCATTTAGGGTGATATTGGCTGTTGGCTTTGTATAAATGGCCTTTATTATGTTGAGGAATTTTCCTTCTATTCCTATTTTGCCGAGAGTTTTTATCATGAATGAGTGTTGAACTTTGTCAAATGCCTTTTCTGCATCAATTGATAAAACCATGTGATTCTTGTCTTTTGTTTTATTTATGTGGTGGATTACATTAATTGTTTTTCTAATGTTGAACCATCCCTGCATACCTGGTATGTATCCCACTTGGTCACGGTGAACTATTTTTTTGATGTGTTGTTGAATTCTATTGGCTAGAATTTTGTTGAGGATTTTTGCATCTATGTTCATGAGGAATATAGGTCTATAATTTTCTTTTCTTGTGGTGTCTTTACCTGGTTTTGGTTTCAGGGCTGTGGTGGCTTCATAGAATGAGTTTGGTAGTATTCTGTCATTTTCTATGCTCTGAAATACCTTTAGTAGTAATGGAAAACATCCAGATTTTAAGAGAAATTTCCTGGTTTTTAAAAGTTGGCTCAAATATTTAGAAATCATCATGTAAGCCAGGTAAACAATGAGTTGCGTGGATATCCTTGCATCACTGGTTTTCAATCTCTGCTCTTAGTGCACAGTGTCCTGCCAGGTCCCAAACCCTATGGCAGTAAGAAGATCCTCTCTTTGGGGAGGATCTCTGTGTGTAGACCGTTGGTGAGACCCTCAGGACCCCAGGGGGTGCCTTGCCATGCTGCCTCTGCTGTCTGCTTCAAGAAGGCTTGGTGGCGGAGCCCACACGCTCACGTGGCCATGATGCTGCTTTGGAGCCCGCAGCCTTGCTGTGCCTGCCTGGTCCATCATGTCTAATATGGGTGTCAGTAGAAAGTAAATTAAATCTGCCAGGCTGTAATCTGCAAATGAAACATTTTGTGGCAGTAACTAAACAGAGTATTATGTTTTAATCAGGTTTTTAAAATGTTGTTTTAAAAATCATTTTATTGTGCAGAAGCTGGTACCCTAAGAGCTATAATTCCTTAACTAACAGTATGCTAATGTAATACCCTCTGGTCTAAATGTTCTTACCAGCCGGGACATTTATTTGTCTTGATGCTCTTAGACCTGTATCTTCTCAGAGTAGAAGTGCTGTGCTGCTTCTGGCCGCTCAAGCTGGAGATCCCTGTAGCAGCTTCTCTAGAGGGGTTGCCTTTCCCCCAGCTTTCATAAAGAAACAAAATGATTCATCTTTCCTTGTTTTATTTATTTAATAAACACTTGTATACTGCTATCTATGTGCCAGGTGTTATTCTAAGCATCAGCCCAGTGAATTATCTTACTAACCCCTTGAGGGAGGTGCTGTTATTATCTCTGTTTTATAGATGAGGAAATGGAGCACAAAGAAGTGGAATAACTTGCTGGAAGTCACACAGTTGGTAAGTGACTATAGTACTTTCCTAGGGCTGCCATAATAAATAACCATAAACTTGGTGGCTTAAAACAGCAGAAATTTATTCTTTCAAATTCTAGGCCAGAAATCTGAAATCAGAGTGTTGGCAGGGTTAGTTCTTTCTGGAGGCTCTGAGGGAGAATTCGCTCCCTGCCTCATCCTAGCTGATAGTTGTTGCTGGTGATCCCTTGCATTCCTTGGTGTGTAGATGCATCCCTTCCATCTCTGCATCTGTTTCACTTTATCTTCTTTCCTGCATCTCTGTGTGTCAGATCTTCCTCTCCTTTCCTTATAAGGAACCAGTTACTAGATTTAGGGCCCATCCAAAATCCAGGATAATCTTATCTCAATATCCTTAATTAATTACATCTGCAAAGACACTTATTCCAAATAAGGTCGCATTCAGAGGTTCTGGGTGGACATGAATTTTGGGGGCATACATCCACTACAGTAGAGATGAGAGCTGGGGTACCAAATCTGTGCTGTGAGCTACCCTGCTGCACCTCTCTCTTCTGTCTTAAGACCCACCCTGGGATCCCCTAGCTCATCCATCTTTCTGCACTCTCTTCTGCTCTTTCTTTCTTACCTCCCATTCATTCATGTATTCCTTTGTTTTATGAACATGGAGCTGTGTGCCAGGCCCTATGTTAAAGGCTGGGAGCAACACCTTGAGCTGTTCTAGCATGGTCCCTGCCAGGTGGGACTCACAGTCTAGAAGGGAAAACAGCAAAGTAATGAGTTACCACCATCCCCTGAGACAAGGGAAGTACAGTCAGCCCCACAATGGCCTATGGACACCTTTGTTAAAATTAGAAAAGCTGTCCCTTGTTCCAGTCACTTTATTACCATCTGTGGGAAAACAGTCTTAGAAAGATACGGCTCTTTGATGACTACGAATGTGCACTGTGCCTCTTGGAGCCTCGTACAATCTCCGTAACTGTATGTAGTGGACCTCATCAAGTGGGTGCGGAACCAGAGAAGGGTCCCCATATAAGTCTGGAGGCAGGGCCAGAGAGACCTCCTGCCAGAACCTTAGATTTAAAGGGTGAGTAGGAATGAGTGGGAGAAAATAGGGGTGAGGACTGTGTTCCAGGCAGAGGGATAGCATGTGAGAAGAGTCGTGGGGTGGCTTTGTACTGTGTCAATTTAGCTAAGCTAGAACTACATTTTCCAGAATGCCCTTCCCTGTGTGGTTCTGGGACAGAGTTGGTATCAAGAGAAATTTACGTGAGATGACAAAGGCAGAGGTGAAGCTGGAGCTATGGTTATACTTCGTCACACTCTGCTGCAGCTCACGCAGGCAGGCAACAGACTTAGAAAAACTGCTTCCCCAGCTCCCAGAATTGTGTAAGGTCAAATCCCTTCGTTAAATATCTTCCTTTTTTTTATTTTTTAAACTTTAATAACTCCTGGGGGCTTGGATCTTTGAGCAAAGGGATCAAGGGAAAGACTAGCTAGAAATGGGCTGGAAGGATGAATAGGGTCTAGATCATGAAAGGACCAGTGGGCCATGGGGAACTACTGATGATTTTTTTTTTTTTCAATGGAGGTGCAATTCATATACCATAATATACACCGGTTTAAAGTATACAGTTCAGTGGTTTTTAGTATATTAACAATGTTGTGCAACCATCACAACTATCTAATTCAAGAATATTTTCATCACCCCAGAAAGAAGCCCCGTACCCATTAGCAGCCATTTCCCATTCTCCCTTCCCCCCTCAAGACCCTGGCAACCATGAATCTACTATCTCTATGGATTTGCCTCTTCTGTATGTTTCATATAAATGTAATCATATAATATGTGACCTTTTGTGTCTGACTTCTTTGACTTAGCATAATGTTTTCAAGGTTCTGCCGTGTTGTAGAGTATATCAGTAATTCACTCTTTTTATGGCTGAATAATATCCCATTGTATGGCTATATCAAGTTTTACTTATCAGTTGATGGATTTTTTTTTTCACTTTCTGGCTATTATAAATGATGCTGCTATGAGTATTCATATACAAGTTTTTGTGCGCTTATCATATGTTTTTATTTCTCATAGGTATATACCTAGTAGTGGTATTGCTGGGTCACATGGTAACTCTACATTTAACTTTTTAATGAACTACTGGACTGTTTTCCGAAGTGGCTGCGTCATTTTACACTGCTACCAGCAATGAGGATCCTAATTTCTCCACGTCCTCACCAACACTTGTTATTGTCCATATTTTTTTTATTGTAGCCATCCTAATGAGTGTGAAGTGTATCTCGTCATGGTTTTCATTTCTCTGATGACTAGTGATACTGAGGATCTTTTCGTTTGATTGTTCACCATTTGTATATTTTCTTTGAAGACATGTCTTTTCAAGTCCTTTGCCCATTTTTAAATTGGATTGTTTGTCTTTTGTGTTGTTCAGTTGTAAAAATTCTTTATATATCCTGGACACTAAACACTTATCAGATATATGATTTGCAAATATTTTCTCCTACCCTGTGGGTTGTCTTTTAACTTTCTTGATAGCATCCTTTGTGGCATCTATGTGTTACTCAGGGAGGCCCAATTCTGATGAGACCTGGACAGGTAAGATGTAATTGGGTCAGCTCTAAGGCCTAAGAGATAATTTAAAATTTTGATATAGTCTAATTTGTCTATTTTTCCTTTGGTTGCTTGTACTTTTGGTGTCATATCTAAGAAACCATTGCCTAACCCAAAAACCAAAGAGTTCTATAGTTTTACCTCTTGAATTTAGGATCCATTTTGAATTAATTTTTTAAAATAATTTTTAATGTGCTTTAAATGAAAGTTTACAAATCAAGTCAGTCTCTCACATAAAAACTTACATACACCTTGCTACATGCTCCCAATTACTCTCCCCCTAACGAGACAGCCCACTCTCTCCCTCCACTCTCTCTTTTCGTGTCCATTTCGCCAGTTTCTAACCCCCTCTACCGTCTCATCTCCCCTCCAGACAGGAGATGCCAACATAGTCTCAAGTGTCCACCTGATCCAAGAAGCTCACTCCTCACCAGCATCCCTGTCCAACCCATTGTCCAGTCCAATCCATGTCTGAAGAGTTGGCTTCGGGAATGGTTCCTGTCCTGGGCCAACAGAAGGTCTGGGGGCCATGACCACCAGGGTCCTTCCAGTCTCAGTCAGACCATTAAGTCTGGTCTTATGAGAATTTGGGGTCTGCATTCCACCACTCTCCTGCTCCTTCAGGGGTTCTCTGTTGCGTTCCCTGTCAGGGCAGTCATTGGTTGTAGCCGGGCACCATCTAGTTCTTCTGGTCTCAGGATGATGTAGTCTCTGGGTCATGTGGCCCTTTCTGTCTCTTGGGCTCGTAATCACCTTGTGTCCTTGGTGTTCTTCATTCTCCTTTGATCCAGGTGGGTTGAGACCAATTGATGCATCTTAGATGGCTGCTTGCTAACATTTAACACCCCAGAAGCCACTCTTCAAAGTGGGATGCAGAATGTTTTGTTAATAGATTTTATTATGCCAATTGACTTAGATGTCCCTTGAAACCATGGTCCCCAGACCCCTGCCCCTGCTACGCTGACCTTCGAAGCATTGAGTTTATTCAGAAATCTTCTTTGCTTTTGGCTTAGTCCAGTTGTGCTGACCTCCCCTGTATTATGTGTTGTCTTTCCCTTCACCTAAAGTAGTTCTTATCTACCGACTAATTAGTGAATACCCCTCTCCCATCCTCCTACCCTCCCCACTCCCATAACCACCAAAGAATGTTTTCTTCTCAGTTTAAACTATTTCTCAAGTTCTTATAATAGTGGTCTTATACAATATTTGTCCTTTTTGCAACTGACTGATTTCACTCAGCATAATGCCTTCCAGGTTCCTCCATGTTATGAAATGTTTCACAGATTCCTCACTGTTGTTTATCGATGTGTAGTATTCCATTGTGTAAATATACCATAATTTATTTATCCATTCATCCATTGATGGGCACCTTGGTTGCTTCCAACTTTTTGCTATTGTAAACAGTGCTGCAATAAACATGGGTGTCCATATATCTGTTCGTGTAAAGGCTCTTATTTCTCTAGGATATTTGAATCAATTTTTTTATATATTGTGAAGTAGGGGCCCAACTTCATTCTTTTGCACATAGATATCCAGTTGCCCAGCCACCATTTGTTTAAGGCTGTTCTTTCCTCCATCGAATGTCTTGGGACTCTTGTTGAAAATCAATTGACTGTAGACGTATGGTTTTACTTCTGGCATTTCTGATCTTTGATATTTGAAACACAATTCCCACTTTCAGGCATTAGTCAGTTCAAGTGGGTTTCTGTTTCTTGCAACCAAAGCATTCTGATTGCAAGAAACAGAAACTGATATGGCTAGCCTACGTCTTGGTTCTCCATTTCATCCTAACATGACATCCAGAGAGGCCAGATTCTGAGACCTGGGCAGGGAAGATGTAATTGGCCCAGCTCTAACGCCTAAGAGATAAAGATTAGCACTGAAAGGGAGCCGGTCTGCATCTGGAAAGTTCTCACTTAGAACTGCCAGCCTGGGGTCATGATGATGTACCCAGGTGGCAGCCTCAGACATTTTGTGGGAACTTGCTGCAGAAGAGCAAATGTGACTTCCTGGTTCCCAACACTACCTACTCTCTCTTACCCAAGAAGGGATAAACTCATCAGCATTCCAGGGCCCCAACAGCCTGGTTCCACCCACTTCTCTAGATTCATCTCCCAGTCCTCTCCATCCGCCCTTCAGCCTCCATCCCCATCCTCCCCCATACCACAGGTCCCAGTCACACCGAACTTGTTTCCAGACGGGGAATTATAACACAGTAGGCTTGGGAACTGCCCTGTCTAGGTTCAAATTCCAACCCTGCCTCCTATGATTTATGCATTCTTGGGCAAATGATTTAATCTTCGAGCCTCAGTTTCCTTAGCCGTAAAATGGGGATATTTTTACTGGTCTCAGAGGACTGTTGTTGTAGGGAAATCAATGAGAGTGCATGTAAAGCACTTAGCACAGTGCCTGGTGCCCAAAATATGCTCAGTAAATAGCAGGAAGGGGGAGGAGGAGAAGGGGGTTGGGGACAGAGGAGCCGTCTTGGTTCCCAACAGCTTTCTTGTTTGTAGTTCCAGATCTTTCCTCCTAGAGACCTGCATACATTCGTATGGTTGTATGTGGTGGAAGTAGAGATCCTATTTCATTTTTAACCTAGGGATACCCAATTGTCCCAGCACCATTTACTAAAAGCTCCCTCTTTTCCCCACTGCTCTGCAGCGCCACCTCTGTCATGCATCAGGTGTCTGTGTGTAGGTCTGTTTGGGCTCTTCCTTCTGCTCCATTGTTCTATGCCTGTCCTGATAACATACTGTCTTAATTACTATAGCTTTGTAATAGGTCTTGATACTTGATACCTGTTGCTCTTCTTAAGGGTGTTTCAGCTATTCTTGGCAGAGTGGTTTTTGAAAAATGTATGTCAAATCTTGTCACTTCCTGCCTAAAATCCTCCAGTGACTTATGAAAAGGAACTAGGACCAGGAATTGAGCTAGGCCTTAGGACAGACTGGAACAGGGCCCAAGAAACTACCAGAAACCAGGCAATATTCTTTCTCCCTGCCCAAGCATGTTTTCCTCTTACCCCCCTTCCCTCAGTCTCATGTCATTATATTGATCAATTTAGCCTCTCTGGCTTCTTTATTTGTAATTCACCGTTACCCAGAATATCCACAAGAAAAAGTGGCGCAGGTGCTGACCCAGCAAGCAAGACTCCTCCTTTACAAGGGTATGTGTGTGGAAGGGGATATAGCTACTCAAATACCAGTAATTTTATTTCTGGACATTGTTTGTTACTTAGAACAAATAAAAAGTGTGCTTCATTGGTCCCAAATCTTTGTTTCTTCCTGTATCCACACCCTTTGCCTTACAACTTTGTAGTCTTTCCCATTAAAGGCGGAGTATACTCCCCACCCCTTGACTTGGTCTTGGCTACATGGTTTACTAGGGCCACTGATATGTGGGAGAAAGAGTCCTCCTGTCTTTCTTCTTGGTCTCTGTGCTCGGCTAACCATAGCCTGCTGTTCCAAGGAGGATGAGAGCGGAACTGCCCCAGCTGCCCTCAGACCACAATGAGATGCAGAACTGTTCCGCCCCCACAGCCTAAAGCAGAGCTGCCCAGTTGAGCCTAGCCCAGATCAGCAGAACCCAAATAATACTCAAATGTACAAGTGATAGTAAATGACTGTTGTTTTAAGCCACAGGGTTTTAAGGTGATTTATTAAGCAGCAAGCGAAGAATATTAAACATACCATGAACTGCCAGAAGAATGAACAAGTCCATCTTGGAAGAAGTATAGCCAGAGTGCTCCTTGGAAACGAGGATGGTAAGATTTTGTCTCACATACTTTGGACATGTTATCAGGAGGGACCAATCCCTGGAGAAAGACATCATTCTTGGTATGGTAGAGGGTCAGCGAAAAAGAGGAAGACTCTTGATGAAATGGATTGACACAGTGGCTACAATAGTAGGCTCAAACATAGCAATGATTATGAAGATGGCACAGGACCGGGCAGTGTTTTATTCTGTTCTTCATAGGGTCACTAACTCGACAGCACCTAGCAACAACAACAACATTAAACAGCAAGAAGCCCCGGTGGCACAGTGGTTAAGTGCTTGGCTACTAACCAAAAGGTTGGCCATTTGAACCTACCAACCACTCCACTGGAGAAAGATGTGGCAGTCTGCTTCCATAAAGATTTACAGCCTTGGAAACCCTATGGGGCAGCTCTACTGTCTCTTATATTGTTGCTATGAGTTGGAATCAACTCAACAACAGTGGGTTTTGTTTTTTTTTTTTGGTATCACGCAGGAAGGACGGTGAGACATCAGCTTGCTTACTTTGGACGTATCATCAGGAAAGACCAATCTCTAGAAAAGGACATCATGTTTGGGAAGAAGAGGGTCAACAAAAACAAGGGAAACCTTCAATGACAAGGATTGACACAATAGCCCCCAAAAACGATCAAGAGGATAGTGTAGGACCCAGCAATGTTTTGTTCTGTTATACATAAATTCACCGTGAGTTGGAGCTGACTAGATAGCAACTAACAACGACTAAGCCCCAACCCCAAACCAGTATAGAGTAAAATGGGAAATATGCAATGGGCATGGCATGATGTCGCCACAGGAGCTGCATCTTGGGAATGCCTTTCAGACTAATGGAGCCACAAGTGAATTCCATGATCAGGGCTTAGCAATGCTTCAGTCCCTTAACAACCGTAAACACAAAATTGTTGCCTTTCATTAGTAGTCAGAACTGGAAAACTACAGTGGTTGCAGGTTGCATTGATTCACTTATAAAATGAGGTTATAGCCATTGAGAAAGATGTAAAATATTAATGGCTGGTGATTACTGTGTGATTACAAGGTGCCAAATACCTGGCTGAGCACCCCAGCCTTGAATCCAGTGCCTGATGCAACACCTGCCATTGGGTGTTCACTGGCAACTCGAATTCGGTGTGGCCAAAATGGGCTGGATGGAGTGGTTTCCTTTCAACCTCCCTTCTGACCCTCCCCATTGCATAGATTTGGGGGTAGCGGGGTTGACAACATACCAAACTCTAGGAATAGGCTCTGATTTGATAACCCAGTGGGTTTCAGCTCTGGCTGCCCATTAGAATCACCTGGGGGAGACCTTTAAATGCCCTGGCCTAGGGCCTCAGCCCCAGAGACTAATAAGCAGCCAGGATAGAGAGTCTGGTCTAACCTACTCAAGGAAATCCTTGCTCCTTGGCCATGGTGATCAGTTTAAGTAACCAGGCCTAAAGCATTCAGACCATGGCACTCTCCAGGCTACAGCAATTGGTACAGAAATGGGCACAAGGCCCACTTTAGGCCAATGATCACGAGGAGAAGTGAAAGACTTGGAACTTCACTTCTGGGGCTTTAGTGAAAGACTATTCCTGTCCTTCTGAGGGGGTCACAGCTGGCCATTTCTCTTCCTATGGGCTGGATATATGCAGATGTGAAGCCTGGAGCTGCTGCAGCCGTATTGCCACCATGAAGGGAGCAGCCTCAGGTAGATGCTGACACTGCCGAAGGCATAACCAAAAGAAGCAGGGTCCCTGATGACACCACTGGCCTCTGAATAAAAAAAACCCCGAAACTCATCCTGCCTCCAGACTTTCCAGTAATTTAAGGCAGTTTGAGCTGGATTTTCTATGACCTACAACATAAAGAATTGCAACTGATACTTATTTTCTCTCCTCACCTACCAACCTTTGCCTCATTTCAGTGAATGTCAGCTCCAGATTTGTAGAAACATACAAATCACTCTTAATATTTCCCTTCGTTCCCAAGGCCTCTAGACTCTACTTCCAGTTTATATGTTTATATCTCCTGCATCCATCTACTTAGCTTCAGCCCTGCCTCCTCTACCCTTTTCTACTGCCCCATCTTTCCCCTGACTATAGCAGTGGCCTCCCAGCTGCCCCCGCTGCTTTCAGCCTTACCGCTGCATGCTTTCCAGTACAGCCCAAGGAATATTTTAAAACCAAAATCTGCTCATTTTGCTCCCTGTCTCTCATTTCTAGGTGGTGTCCCATACTCTGAGGCTGAAAGTTCAAGGCCTTTATTAGGGGTTGATAGCCCCGGGCCTTTGGCAGCAGGCTCATCATGAGCCTTCCAGTCTCTCTCCTCTCCAGCCATAATGCCTTTCTTTCCATTTTTTAGTATTTGGAAGATATCAAGTGTCTTCTTGCCTTATGGCCCTTGTGACCTGCTCTTCCCTCACTTGGGGTGCTCTTCGCAGTCACACCTTTTTCTACCTAATGTCACTTTCTCTGATAATCTTCTCTGACCCCCTATGTCTGGGATTGGTACCCTCCTCTTTGCTCCCAGGGCACCTTGCCCTTGCCCTATCAGAGTGCTTATTCATTCATTCAGCAAATACTTATTTTGTGTTTACTATGTGCCAGGCCCTGTGCTGGGCAATGGGTATGCCATGGTGAACAAGTACATGCTCCCGGCCTGCATAGAACTTACATTCTAGTTGGGGAGACAAAAAAATTAACAGGCAAATGAAGGCAGTTGTCCTGAGTGGCAGTAGTTTCTATGAAGAAAAGAAAACAAGGGCTTGGGATAGAAAATGGCAGCGCAGGTCTACTTTAGAGAAATGGTCAAGAAAGGCTTCTTTGAGCAGTTCCCATGACATGGAGAACTTCTAATTACAGGAGAAGGAGAGAAGGAAACAGCATTCCAGGCAGAGGGAACAGCCTCTGCAAAGGTACTGAGGCCAGAAAGAATACGTGTATTTGAGAAGTGACAGGCCTGCATGGCTGGAGCATTTGTGGGGAGGGAGGGTGGGGAAAGGACTGAAGAGATGGGAAGAGTGGTAGATGAGACTGGTGAGAACACCCACATCCAGATCATGCTGGACATTTTTTTTTTTAACTTTCATTGTGCTTTAAGGGAAAGTTTACAAATCAAGTCAGTCCCTCATATAAAAACTTATATACACCTTGCTATATACTCCTAATTGCTCTCCCGACAGCCCACTCCTTCCCTCTACTCTCTCTTTTCGTGTCTTTTCTGCCAGCTTCTGACCCCCTCTGCCCTCTCATCTCCCCTCCAGATAGGAGATGCCAACATAGTCTCAAGTGTCTACTTGATCCAAGAAGCTCATTCTTCACCAGCATCATGCTGGACTTTTTTGACTATGGTAAGGAGCTTGGGTTTTATTTTGAAGGCAACGGGAGCTGTCAAAGTTTTCGAACAAGGGATATATGCAACCTGATTAAGAAGATCACATTGGCTGCTGCCTGAAGAATAGAATGCAGAGGGCAAGGCAGGTGGAATGCTTTGCAGTGATCCAGGAGAAAGTGGCTTGGACTGAAGAGGTAGCAAATGGCAGTAGACAAGGACGAGCTTTACAGAAAAATTGACTATGGGGGTGAGGAAGAGGAGGTAATCAAGGATATAGCCTGTTTTCTGGCTTTGGGATCTTCTTTCAGACTGACTCTTTCCACCTTTGAAATGGGCGCAATAGCATAATAACTGCACTGGCAGTGAGATAATGGATATAAATTATGTAGGTCAGTGCTCAGCACGTAGTGAGCGCTCAAAGGACCAGACAGCCATGATCACCATGCTCATCCTAGCCATCACCCTGAATTGGGCCTCCAGACATCAGTTTGAGTCTGATGTCTCTTTAGGCCCCAGCAATGACATGATGAACAACTCACAAACCTGAACTGTGCTTTAAAAATGTCTGGTTTTCCTTGATCTCCAGCTCAAATTTAGTCTACAGCTGGCCTCTTGGAGAGCTGTAGTTCAGTATATGGTCAGCAGATGGCGCTGGAAGCCAAGGGAAGACTCCCCTTCCTGTTTCCCGCCCCCCCTTCCTGAAGTCCCACCCTGGAGCTCCTTTCCTCTCCCCATTTCCAGAGCCAGCCCTAGCTCCCAGGCTGCCATTGCAGCCCCCAGGCTGAGCCCTCTGCAGGCTCCTGTGAACAGACCCATTTGGGAGAAGACCTGCTTGGAGCCCAGAATGGGGCCCTACACCCTGGAGACCTCCCTGACCTCCACATCCAGCCCTCTCAGGAAATCATTTTATAAATAGGGCAGCGTGGGTCCCAAGTGAGAGGGTGATTTTCCTCAGAAGAGGCACTTCACCTGTGAACAAGGGAGCCCTGAAACCTCAGAGCAGCCTCACCTCCCTGTCCATCCTATGTAAAATATGAAATAAGAGTTTTAATTACCAAGCTTGGAAGCCAGCCGATACGTTTAATATTTAATGTCTCCAATGCTTGTGCCCCAGGCGTGCCTGCACTGACAGAATGGGGGTTTCCCTTGGGTTGGCTCTGAATGTGCTTGGAGAATGGCCAGGCAGCTGCCTTCTCCAGCACCTGGGAGCCTCCTGTGGCCCTGCCTGAGCCCAGGCCTGCCCTGGGCCTCCTCTCTGAGGGACTCCTACCAAGATGCCCAGTGGGGCCCGTTTTCCACCCTAAGGGAGGCCCCAGGGCCTGGATCCCCTGTGAGAGCAGCTAGCCCTAGACTTAACTCCAGGTCCCAGCTCAGGACAGGATTCAATGAAGTCAGGCAGCCTGAGAAGATGGAAACAAATAGAGGGGGTTAGACGGACCTGAGTTTAAATTTTGATTTCCTGCAAGTTACTCAGCCCCTCTGGGTGTCACTTTTGTCATCTGTAATTGGAGAATATATCTTCTGTGTCACAGATGACTATAACAATAACCCAACCCCATAGTCACTGCTTTTTAAAGCTTAGCATATGCTGGAACCTTGCTAAGCACTTCAGACAACAGTCCCGTGAGGGGGCTGAGTCCGAACTTGAAACCAGGACATCCTTGCTCCAGAGCCCATGACTCTGAAAGCCAATATGCAAGAGCACACTATGGATATGGAGAAATGTGAACTTGAAGGGGACACTGCCACCCTGGCTTGGGCCCAAGTTTGCCTTACATTGCAGTGGCCCCATCATGCATCATAAACAATCAAGAAAATGGCTAATAAGGGCTTAGGACATCAGCCTGAACTAAATCATCCACACCACTGGGGTTTGTCCAAAAGATTGCTACTTCCTTTTGAAAGGTGCTGAGCACACAAGCTGCATTTGGTTAACACACCTCAGTATGGGTAGAGCTCATGAGACCATCTTGGGGGTGGCTGTGTACCCTGGTTTGTCTACAGTCTCATGCACCATCCCTTGTCCAGTTGGCTGTGGCCAAGTTAGTGTCTTGTGCCACCTCCATAACAGACCATAGGGTGTGAATGGTAGCAAGTAATGGGGGTGGAAGAAGTTCCTTTAGCAGTTGGAGCCACTTGTTTTAAAAGGTAACTGAGGGCATGGCATATAGGAAGCCCCATCTGTTCCTTCTGCAGCCAAGAACAGAAGAGAGACAGAACAGAAAAAGAGAGGGAGATGACAACGAGCTCCACTTTATAACCACCAGGTGGGCACGTGCTGGTGGAGATATGGGGACACAGGAACCCTGGTCCTAGTGGGAGTGTGAAGTGGTGCAGCCATTGATAAGCGCATATACCCCACATCCCAGCAATTCTACTTCTGGGTATATACCCTAGAGCAACTCTCATGGAGAAATACAAAGAGACTTGCCCAAGGATGGCCCTCAAAGCATTCCTTGTAGTGGCCAAGGGATGGAAACAACCAAGATGCCCAGTCATAAAAGAATTAATAAACTGCAGGTAGCATATGGGAATGATGGGATACCCATATGGAAATTCAATGGAATGAATTATAGTGACATGTATTGTCATGGGGAGATATCAAATGTAATGCCAAACAAAATGTCTGGCAAATACTGTTTATATATGCTGCAATACATGTTTTCAGGGATACACACGTACTCACACATTGACACTTTACGAATGTTTGCCTGTGGGATCATGGAAGAAGGGAAAAAAAGGGTTGGAGAAGGGGGAGTAAAGAAACAAAAACAAAACAAAAATACAAGAGGACCCAAGTGTGATTTATAGTCATTGCTAGCTGAGCTAAAGGCTGCGATCGATCTAATTCTGTGCATCTGAGATCCAAAGGGAAAAATTAAAGGGGGCCAAGGATTTCCAAGACCCAGGAAATGTTGGCTGTTTGGGGAAATTTCCAAACCAGGCCAACATGTATGTTGTCCAACATTATAACAGAACCGGTCAGTGGGCTCTTGCTGGTGAATAGGCATGTTCTAGGTATGTTCTGTGGTTATCTCACTGTGTCCTCACACCCACAGCTTGTAATATGCAGGCCCCTCTGGCCTCCCGGCCTGCTATTTTAGCTAGAGTCAAGTAGGCCCTGGACTTATGGTGACCCCACGCACAACTGAATGAAATGTTGCTCAGTCCTGCACCATCGGCATGATTGGTTGAGGATCAGACCGTTATGATCCATACATAAGGTTTTCATTAGCTGATTTTCAGAAATAGATCACTAGGCCTTTCTTTCTAGTACATTTTAGTCTGGAAGTTGCACTAAAACCTGTTTAGCATCGTAACAAAATTCAAGCCTTCAGTGATAGATGGGTGATGGCTGCACCTGAGGTACATTGGCCCTGATAGAATCTTGGTCTCCTGCATGCAAGGAGAGGTTTCTACCATGATCCACCAAAGATCTCCCTCCTGGCCTAAGGGAAATATAATCCAAGCACTCTGTGGAGTTCAGAAAATGCATTTTTCCAGCTGGTCTGGAGGTGGTGCTGTTGTAGCTGGTCCAGGACAGATGAGTGATCTGAGCCTGTGAGGTGCGGGTAGAAAGAAGCACATTCAGACAGACTGAGTCCCCTCCTGGGTTTGAGCAAGGCCCTGCAAACCAGACCTGGGGCAACAGAGAGCCAGCAAAGAAGGCTAGAACCTTGATCACCTGGGGGGACAGTATAGTTGTAAACCTGTCTTCCACCTGGAGGAGGGAGACTTGCACACCTTCCAGGAGACCATTTTGTGAAGACCTGGGCTCTGTGGAGACAGGTCAGAATTCTGGGACATCCTTGCTCCAGAGCCCAAACCTCAGTCATCTGATAAAGGAAAGGCTTCCCCACTCCCCTTCTTTTCTTTGTAGTGAGCACTGGGGCCCAGACCTGATGCCACCTCCTCACAGGAGCGTGTCACCCCGACTGGAGGGCCTTGGCCTCAAGTTCAGAGAGTGAGGGCATCTGTGAGGCAAGACCATAGACTGTTCCCAGCACCAGGTAGTTGGGCAATCATTCTACTGATGAGTGATGCCTGGGTGTTTAGTGACCCATGATGGAAGGGGGTAAGAAAAGGTAAGGAGAGGAGGAACAGAAGCCTCGGTGCCCACTTACTTGTAAGTAAAAGGAATCTACTCAAACTTTCTTAGGTGAAGATGGGGGCATTTTTAGGAGTATATAGAAATATTTCATGGAATAGGAGGACGTATAGCTGGGACAGGGGACTTGGGAAGGTCTAGAACTAGGACAGAAATGTGGACTCTCATCTCTTCCCTCTGCTTGTCCACTTCATTCTTCTCCGTCTGCAGACCGGCTTTCTCTGCTGTGCTCTGCACGTGGAAGGAAATGGTCACCCCAGTCTGGAGTGGCACCTCCTACAGTTCCAGTCCCACCGGCCCACTGACCAGGGCCCTAGTGTCCCAGGTCCATATTCTCAGGACAAGATCTCATTGGCTCAGCTAGGTCAGAGTTTACCTGACCAAAAGAGAGGAGGCCTATGTGGCATAAGCACGGCCCCTTTCATGAGTGGCTGAGAGAAAAGTAATCAGAATTCGGGAAGACATCCCAGTGTGTATCTACTACATCATGGAAGTTCAAAGGCAGCGATGGAGGTAAAGTGCAGAATGTGGATGAACGGTCTAGGACCTGATGAGGTCATGGGTTTTGAGCCCAAAGTTTCTGTGAACCAGGGAGCTTGTATAGAGCTTTCTGCATGAAAATATTCATTACAGCATTGAGCATAAAACAAAAACAGTCAACAACAATAACAAAAAAATGAATGCAACCTAAATGCTAGGACGTTGGTTAATTTCGTTATGATTCATCTTTTTCATGCTGGGTACCCTTCAATATCACTGTTCTCCAGGTGTATGGTCGTGTCATCTTTTCTTCTCACGCTACAAGCTCTCCAAGGTCATCGTGCCTTTGGCTACCATCTATATTGATCAAGCCCAAATCCTTACTTCTAACTCATTTGGCTCTATTGAACTTCTCACTTGTATATCCAGTGGGCAACTGGATATTGCACTTTAATGATCCAAAGCCACCTCAGCTCATTCATAACTGAACTTTCAACCTTGGCCTCCCACAAACCAGGTTCCTTAACTCAGTGGGTAGCACCACCATTTCCCTGGGTATCCAGGCCAGAAATCTGAATGCCCCGCCTTCTCTCCACTTTCTCTTACCTCAGCAACTAACTCATCACCAAGTTCTGTTGATTCTGGTTTCTAAGTCATTCTCAAGGATAACCATTTGTCTCCATCTCCATGCCACTGTCATTTCTTGACATGACTACAGCAATAGCCTCTTATCTACTCTTCTTTCCATCTCATTCCTTCTAATCCGCCCCTTTCCCTGGAGCCAGAGCAAACTTCCAAAAAAGCAGACTCTGATTGTTTCCTGAGTACATGAATGCTGGACCTCACTTCTGAAGCCACTAACATGGCATCTAGTAGTTGCTGGTGGAGTTTTCAAGAGAAGGTGGTGGATGTTTCTAAAGCTGGGTGGACAGTCACTCCCAGCCCTGCTTGAAACCCAGTAGTGTCTTCAAATGAGATGAGCTGACTGTCCTAGGAGGCGACCTGAGGTGCAACATCTGTCAACTTTCTCTTATCAATTCACAAACATTTGTTGAGCACCTACTATGTGCTAGACCATGCATGCTCAACGGGGATGATACCACCCCCATGGGGGTGAAAATTCATTTGGGGGAAAGCAAAAATTTCTTAGATTTTAAAATGGTTTGTGGACCTCCAAAGGTCAGTTCTACTCAAAAAAATCTTATTCCGTAGTATTTAATTTCTCTTGTTAGGGAGGATTTAAATTAAGTTAAAGTGTTCTCCTTAGGGGAGTGATAGTGAAAAAAAGGTTGAAACACGCTGTGTTAGGCTATGGTGCTACGGCTGTTACTGAGTCAGGTATGGTCTCTCACTCTACGATTACACTCTGGCAGGGAAGATAAACATGAAATTATTATACAATGGCTACATGAAAGCAGTCAGACTCAAAAGTCTTCACAGTGCAGATTCCATTTATATGACATTCTGTAAAAGGCAAAGCTAATTGCACAAATCAGATCAATAGTTCCAGGGGCTGGAGGTGGGAAGGGGATTGATTACAAACAGACATAAGGGAAATTTCTGGGGTGACAGAAATGTCCTACATTCTGTCTGAGGATAGTTCCACAACTGTATGTGTTTATCAAAACTCACAGCTCTGTACAATAAAAAGGGTGAATTTTACTATGTATAAATTATATCTCAACCAGCCTGCCTTAAAATTATGTTACAATAAATGACGTATTTCACGTTGTGATAAGTGCTACACAGAAGAGTTGGCAACAGTGAAAGCAAGCAGCAGGCTACTGACCTGATTACATCGGGGAAGACATCCCTGGTGAAGGAGTGTTGAGCAGAACTCTGAAGAATGAATAAACATTAACCCAGAAAAAATGGGGTGTAAGAACAGAGGTGTCTCAGCTGCACAACTCTAGGAAGCATCGTTACTATAGAAATCATTGTATTCCTGGGTTGTGCTATACAGCAGCCCAGGCAGAGGGAACAGTGTATGCACAGACACTGAGGCAGGAAAGCATCAGGAAAGCATATGATGTACTCCAAGGGGTGGAGGGAGGCCAGTGGGCCAGGAGTTCAGAGGTCAAGGAAAGAAGTAGCCAGTGACTAGGCTGGAGAGGATGGCAGGGCCAGACCATGCAGAGCCTTGTTGGTCATGTGAGAGATTTTGGAAGGTGAGTGACTTGATTAGCTTTGCATTAGTTAAAGATCACTATTGCAGTGTGCTGAATATTGGCAGATAGCAAAAGTACCTGCAAAGAGGATATTGAAGTGGTCCAGGTACGCTATGATAATTCCTTAAACTAGGATGATGACAGTAGGGACAGACAAAAGTGGGCAGATTCCAGAGATGTTTAGAAGGTAAAATTAACTGGACTTTGTGGTCACTTGGGCATGTGAGATGGAGGGGAGCAAGGAGGCTATGGTGTCTTTGGCTTCTGACTTGCCCAATGGAGTGTATAGTGGTATCTTTCTGAAATAGCTGTAGGAAAAGGACCAGATTCTGTGTTCAGTTTTTTCAGGTGGAATTGCAGGTATCTGTGAAGATAACAAGTGATGTCTGGATAGATAGACAGATAGGTGTCATGAAGTTGACTCCAACTCACAGCGACCTTATATACAACAAAATGAAACACTGCCCGTTCCTGCATCATCCTCACAATTGCCAGCATGTGCAAGCCCATTGTTGCAGCTATTGTGCCAAGCCATCTCACCTTGGGTCTCCCTTGCCCCCGCTGGCCCTCTACTTCACAAACATGATGTCTTCCTCCTGAGATTGATCCCTCCTGATGACATGTCCAAAGCAAGTGAGTCAGACACTGTTCTGTTATGAACCATAAGGTTTTCTTTTCTTTTTTAATTTTTATTGTGTTTTAAGTGAAAGTTTACAAATCAAGTCAGTCTCTCACACAAAAACCCATATATGCCTTGCTATGTACTCCTAGTTGCTCTCCCCCTAGTGAGGCAGCACATTCCTTCCCTCCACTCTCTATTTTTGTGTCCATTCGGCCAGCTTCTGACCTTCCCTGCCCTCTTATCTCCCCTCCAGACAGGAGCTGCCCACATAGCCTCATGTGTCTACTTGATCCAAGAAGCTCACTCTTTACCAGTATCATTTTCTATCCCATAGTCCAGTCCAATCCCTGTCTGAAGAGTTGGTATTGGGAATGGTTCCTGTCTTGGGCTAACAGAAGGTCTGGGGACCATGACCTCCAGGGTCCTTCTAGTCTCAGTCAGACCATTAAGTCTGGTCTTGTTACGAGAATTTGAGGTCTGCATTCCACTGCTCTCCTGCTCCCTCAGGGGTTCTCTGTTGTGTTCCCTGTCAGGGCAGTCATTGGTTGTAGCCAGGCACCATCTAGTTCTTCTGGTCTCAGGTTGATGTAGTCTCTGGTTTATGAGGTTTTCATTGGCTAATTTTCAGAAATAGATTGCCAGAACTTTCTTTCTAGCCTGTCTTAGTCTGGAAACTCTACTGACATCTGACCGCCATGGGTGACCCTGCTAGTATTTGAAATACCAGTGTCATAGCTTCCACCATCACAACAATATGCAAGCCACCATAGTATGACAAACTGACAGATGGGTGGTGGAAGAGGTGTTTGTTGTTAGGTGCTGTACAACAGAACAAAACACTGCCCAGTCCTGTGCCATCCTCACAATCATTGCTATGTTTGAGCCCATTGCTGCAGCCACCGTGTTAATCCATCTTGTCAGGGGTCTTCCTGTTTCTTGCTGACCCTCTACCTTACCAAGCATGATGTCCTTCTCCAGGGACTGATCCCTCCTGATAACATGTCAAAGTATGTGAGACAAAGTCTCACCATCCTTGCTTACAAGGAGCACTCTGGCTGTACTTCCAAGATAGACTTGTTTGTTCTTCTGGCAGTTCATGGTATAGTCAACAACATAATTCAAAGGCATCAGTTCTTCTTCAGTCTTCCTTATTCTTGTCCAGCTTTCACAGATATGAGGCAATTGAAAATGTCATGGCTTGTGTCAGGCCCACCTTAGCACTCAAAGTGACATCTTTGCTTTTCAACACTTTATGGAGGTCTTTTGCCACCAATTTGCTCAACACAGTACATTGTTTGATTTCTTGACTGCTGCTTCCATGGATGTTGATTGTGGATGCAAGTAAAATGAAACCCTTGACAACTTCAATCTTTTCTCTGTTTATCATGATGTTGCTTATTGATTCAGTTATGAGGATTTTTGTTTTCTTTATGTAGGGGTCTAATCCATACTGAAGGCTGTAGTCTTTGATATTCATCAGTAAGTGCTTCAAGTCCTCTTCACTTGTAGCAAACAAGGTTGTGTCTTCTGCATATCACAGGTTGTGAATGAGTCTTCCACCAATCCTGATGCCACATTCTTCTTGATATAGTCCAGGTTCTTGGATTATATTTGCTCAGCATACAAATTGAATAAGAGTGGTGAAAGTATACAACCTTGACACACACTTTTCCTGATTTTAAACCACACAGTATCTTCTTGTTCTGTTCGAACACTGCCTCTTGGTCTATGCACAGGTTTCTCATGAGCACAATGAAGTGTTCTGGAATTCCCATTCTTCACAATGTTATCCATAATTTGTTATGATCCACACAGTCGAATGCCTTTGAGTAGTCAATAAGAAACAGGTAAACATCTTTCTGATATTCTCTGCCTTCAGCCAAGACCCATATGACATCAGCAATGATAACCTTCATTCCATGCCCTCTTCTGAACCTGGCTTGAATTTCTGGCAGTTCCCTGCCAATGTACTGCTGCAAGTGCTTTTGAATGATATTCAGCAAAATTTTACTTGTGTGTGATATTAATGGTATTGTTCGAAAATTTCCTCACTCTGTTGGATCACCTTTTTTTGGAATGGGTACAAATATGATCTTTTCCAGTCAGTTGGCCAGGTAGCTGTCTTCCATATTTCTTGGCATAGATAAGTGAACACTTCCAGCACTGCATCCGTTTGTTGAAACATCTCAATTGGTATTCCGTCAATTCCCGGGGTCTTGTTTTTCACCAACGCTTTCAGTCAGTGCAGCTTGGACTTCTTCCTTCAGTACCATTGATTCCTCCTGAAACTGTTTAACATTGACCATTTTTTTTTCTTTTGGTACAGTGACTATGTGTATTCCTTTCATCTTCTTCTGACGTTTCCTTCGTCATTCAGTGTTTTACCCGTAGAATCCTTCAAAATTGCAACTCAAGGCTCAAATTTTTTCTTCAGTTCTTTCAGCTTGAGAAATGCCAAGCATGTTCTTCCGTTTTGGTTTTCTAACTCCAGATCTTTGCACATTTCATTATAATACTTTACTTTGTCTTCTCACACTGCCCTTTTAAGCCTTCTGTCCAGCTCTTTTATGTGATCATTTCTTCCACTTGCTTTAGCTACTCTGTGATCAAGAGCAAGTTTCAGAGTCTCTTCTGACATCCATTTTGGTCTTTTCTTTCCTGTCGTATTAATGACCTTTTACTTTCTTCATGTATGATGTCCTTGATGTCATCCCACAACTCATCAGGTCTTCAGTCATTACTGTTCAATGTGTCAAATCTATTCTTGAAATGGTCTCTAAATTCAAGTGCGATATACTCAAGGTCATATTTTGGTGCTTGTGGAGTTTTAATTTTCTTCAGCTTTGAGTTAAACTGACACATGAGCAATTGATGGTCTGTTCTGCAGTCGGCCCCTGGCCTTGTTCTAACTGATTATATTGAGCTTTTCCACGTCTGTTTCCATAGATGTAGTTGATTTGATTTCTGTGTTCTCCATCCGGTGAACTCCTGTGTATAGTCGCTGTTTATGTTGTTTAAAAAAGGTATTTGCAATGAAGTTGTTGGTCTGGCAAAATGCTATCACTCAATATCCAGCAACTGTTTCTATCAACGAGGCCATATTTTCCAAGTACTGATCCTTTTTTTTGTTGTTGTTTATAGCTTTCGCATTCCAGTCTCCAGTAATTATCAATGCATCTTGATTGCATGTTTTATCGATTCCAAACTGCAGAAGTTGGTAAAAATCTTAAATTTCCTCATCTTTGACATTAGTGGAAGTGGTATCTAGCAAGCATCTTTTGGTGTATCCAGGCACCTACATGCTTCTTCTCTGAGAAAGTTCTTCTCTCCACCCAGGGGTAAGTCCCTGAACCCCGGACAATATCTGATGGGCTCGGGGATAGACACCTGTTCTGGGAAGAACCAAGCCAGCAGCTTGAGATCTGAAGTAAGAGACAGATGGAAGGAACAGTGACAGGTGCAGGGGCTGTGTTGGTGGAGAAGCATCATGTAAAGGACCATAGCTCTTGTCGTCGATGTTACTGATGCAGCCCTGGTCCCCACGCTTCCTGAGGTCTGGTTGTCCAACTTTTCCTTGAATTCTGTAAAATAATCTAACATACTTCCAATAATTTCTTCTCTTTGATTAAACTAATTTGAAATGGGCTTCTGCTCTTTACAACACCTAAAGCCTTGACAGACACCTGGATGTGTTAATTCCGGGGCTTTCCCTTAACTCTTTTGGTCTATTGGCTGAATTTTCTATCAGTCTGTATTTTAACTAGTTTTATTACATGGCATTACAACTACCTCGGTAAGGCAAGTCCCCCTTGCTATTCTTTTACTTCCCTAATTTCTTGGCCATTCCGTGCAACACTACCAGATGAATTATACAACCGATTTCTCAAGACAGAAAATTCCTGTAGAGATTGTTATTGAAATTACATCAAACTCATAGATTACTTGAGGGAGGATTGACAACTTTACAATACAGATCAAGAACAGGATCCATTTCTGCACTGATACAAGTCTTTTTTTGAGAAGTTCTTTATACAACTTCAGAGAGCCCTGGTGGCACAGTGGTTAAGCACTTGGCTGCTAATCGAAAGTTCGATGGCTTGAACACCAGGCACTCTGTGGGAGAAAGATGTGGCAGTCTGCCTCTGTAAAGATTAAAAAAAAAAAAATGTAAAGATTACAGCCTTAGAAACCGTATGCAGCAGTTCTGCTCTGTTCTATACGGGTTGCTATGGGTCAGAATCTACTCGATAGCAATGGGTTTGGTTTTGGTTTTATACAACTTCATCATATATCTTTGTACATCTTTGGTACATGTAAACATATTCTTTTCCCCCCATTATGCTTTCTAACTATTATCACTGGTGTAGAGGACAAGCACTGACCTTGGAGTATTTATCACCATGTGTTAGCCTTTTTATTCAATGCTCTGGTTTGTTCACATAGTTTTTCCGTTTATTCTCTTGGCTTCTCAGAGTGGACAAACGCAATCGTCTGCAAATAATGGTAATTTTCTCTTTGCCTTGCCAACATGTATATCCCTCCTTTCTTTTTGTTGTCTTATTCCCTTGGCTGGCATATCCAGAGTGAAGGCAGGTACAGTTGTGATAGGAGGCACACTTGAAATGTTACCACCTTGAATAGAGAGACTCTAATGTAATATTTCCAAAACTCATCTACAGCATGCTAATAGTTTTATTGAGAAAAAGGTGTTCTGGGTCCAGATAACTTTAGAACACACTGGATTAAGCAAAGACAAACTTGTTTCTTTAATTGAGCAATAATCAGAGAATTCGATGCTAATGTGCCTACTGGGTGTCCAAGGAGAAGTACTAGTAGCACTTCCTAGATGAATTTGTCCATCGCCCTTTTTGTTTCATGGCTTACGTCTCCTAAAAACAGTGTTTCACAGAGTCCTGTTGGAGCTGTTGCTCTAAGGTTTCACCACTCAGATAACGTTTACTGTGATTTCTAGAAGAAAAACACACAGTTGTTGTGTGAATGAACGAATGCTTTTGATCATGGTAAGACTATTTTATTCAATTACTGGTTCACTAAACATCTTTTTGGTAGAAATGGAGGTTGAATTTGATCAAAGCATTTTTAGATATCAATTGAGATGGTCATACAATTTTTCTCTTTTAAATTGTTGTGTGCTGTCCAGTCATTCAGTGAAGCTCCCCACAATGCATTAAATGTAATTCAAAATATTCCCAGGATTGCATGTTTGTGATGTTAATGGAATAAATGGGGTGAAACTGAGCAGCCAGCAGGCCCGGTGCTCCCAGGGTCTGGCTGTGGCATCCTTTGTATCTTGCCTGAGCTGCAGTTTGCTACCTCCTGGTGGTGGTTTGCTGCTCTGATGTAAACATCTGTGGGGACGATACTGAGTTCTGTGATTGGCTAAGACTTCCAGGATAACGGAAACCCTGGTGCCATAGTGGTTTAGAGCTAAGACTGCTAACCGAAAGGTTGCCAGTTTGTATCCACTAGATGCTCCTTAGAAACCATGGGGCAGTTCTGCTCTGTCCTATAGGGTCACTATGAGTTGGAATTGACTCAATGGCAACGGGTTTGGTTTGGGTTTTTGGTTCCAGGATAACAGCAGCAATTCCAGTACTCTCCCAGGTTATTTGGTACTCATTTTGTCAACCCCATCAGGGGCGATTAGGCTGGAAGAATACTGGGGACACAAGAATCCACCTCCGGCCTCCCTGCTTCTGGAGTCTGAGTTCCCTGCCCTACCTTGCCTTTCTCTCCATATTCTCTTTACTCCCCTCACTCAGACATTAAGACATTTAGACCACTCCTGTTTGAGAACTTGGTCTGGGTACATGATCAAAAGGGTTTTTAAATTATTTTAAAAATTAATACTAATAACTAACAATGTTTAGTGTTTACTACGTACCAAATACTTGGCTAAGTACTTCAAATGAATTATTTTAATATAATCCTCCCATCCCTATGAATTAGATATTATTATTTCCATTTTACAAACTGGAAAACAACCATGGAGAGGGTATATCACTTATCCAGGTCGCCTTGCAAGTTCCTAGTAACTGGTGAAAGCCAAATTTAAAGCCAGGCAGTTTGACTGCAAAACCTACACTCTAGAACTAAACCAAACTCGCTTTCCAGGAATAAACCTGGTAATGGTGCATTAATTTTTTTTTCAACTGGGTTCTATTTGCTAGTATGTTATTTAGGATTTTTGCATCTAGGTGAGATTTTTCAACAAAGTTTCCCTTTTTGGGTTTTATTTGCTTTTGGTATCAGGATTATACAACATTTACAAAAACAAAAACTGGAAATTTTCCATATATTTTAGTGCTTTGAAGATTTTTAAGGAATTTAAGCAATATCTGTTCCTAAAATATTTGCCAACTCATCTGTAAAACCATCCGATCCTGGGACCTTTGAAGTTTGCCTGAAATTTATTTGCTACTTTATCAGTGTCTTCTGGTTTTTCACTATTGAATCATTTATATTTCCCAAAAATAATTATCATATTTAACTGAGAAGTTTAGATTTATTAGCAAAAAGTGATACAAAGTATTAGCTTATAATTTTAAAAATCTCTTAATTTTTCTCCTAAAAAAAAAAATCCCATCTTAGTTACGATGTATTTTTGTGCTTTATTTCTTTTGTTTTCTTTATCGCCAGACTTAGCCAGCAATAGTAGAAGTAGCAGTAGGGAGCCCTGGTGGCACACTTGTTAAGTGGTTAAGTAGCAGTAGAGAAGTATAATAGCAAACATTTGTATAGTGTTTACTTCATGCTAGGTACTGTTCTAAAAAAAAAAAAAAAAGGTACTGTTCTAAGCTATATTAATTCATTTACTCTTCATGACAACCTTAGATACTATTATTATCCCATTTTACAGATGAATAAACTGAATCACAAAACTAGTAAATGACTTGTCTAAGGTCACATAGCTAATAAGTGATGGGGCTGGGATTCATACTTAGGTGGTTTCTGCTTTTGTATTTATTATTTCCTCCTACTTTATTTTATTTTTTTCTGTTTTAGGTGAATGCTTGGTTCATTTATTTGTAATCTTTCTTGTTTGTTAATAAAAGCATTTAAGGCCATAAAGTGAGTATAGCTTTGGCAATAATGTGTGGGGCTCTGATATTACTGATCTGCTCAAAGAGCCAGCTTTTTTTTTCATAGGTTATTTCTATTGTTTTTCTCTTCTCAATGTCACCGATTTCTGCTCTTTGTTGTTTTCTTCCTTTTGGTTGCTTTGGGTTGAATTTGCTCCTTTTTAAAAATTTCTCAAGGTGCGTGCATTAAACGGAATATAAAACGTTACTAAAAATGCTGAAGAGAAACCAGATAACTGGGAGCTCCTAAAAATCAAACACCTATGCTCATCCAAAGACTTCACCAAAAGAGTAAAAAGACTACCTACAGGCTGGGAAAAAGTTTTCAGCTATGACATTTCTGATCAGCGCCTGATCTCTAAAATTTACACTATTCTGCTAAAACTCAACCACAAAAAGACAAATAACCCAATTAAAAAATGGGCAAAGGATATGAACAGGCACTTCACTAAAGAAGACATTCAGGCCGCTAAAAGATATATGAGGAAATGCTCATGATCATTAGCCATTAGAGAAATGCAAATCAAAACTACAAAGAGACTCCATCTCACTCCAACAAAAAAAAAAAACCCACTGCTGTTTTTCTCCAACAAGACTGGCATTAATCCAAAAAACATGTAATAATAAATGTTGGAGAGGTTGTGGAGAGACTGGAACACTTATACACTGCTGGTGGGAATGTAAAATGGTACAGCCACTTTGGAAATTGATTTGGCACTTCCTTAAAAAACTAGAACTGTCATATGATCCAGCAATCCCACTCCTTGGAATATATCCTAGAGAAATAAGAGCCTTTACACAAATAGATGTATGCAAACCCATGTTCATTGCAGCACTGTTTACATTAGCAAAAAGTTGGAAGCAATCAAGGTGTCCATCAACAGATGAACGTATAAATAAACTATGGTATATTCACCCAATGGAATACTACACATCGATAAAGAACAATGTTGAATCCATGAAACATTTCATAACATGGAGAAACCTGAAAGACATTACGCTGAGTGAAATCAGTCAATTGCAAAAGGACAAATATTGTATAAGACCACTCTTATAAGAACTGGAGAAACAGTTTAAACAAAGAAGAAAATATTTGATGGTTATGAGAGGCGGGAGGGAGGGAAGGAGAAAAAGGGGTATTCACTAATTAGATAGTAGATAAGTTTCATTTTAGGTGAAGGGAAAGACAATACACAATACAGGAGAGGCCAACACAAATGGACTAAACCAAAAGCAAAGAAGTTTCCTGAAAAAACTGAATGCTTCAAAGGCCAGCGTAGCAGGGGCAGGGGTTTGCGGACCATGGTTTCGGGGGACATCCAAGTCAATTGGCATAATAAAACCTGTTAAGAAAACATCCTGCATCCCACTTTGGAGAGTGGCATCTGGGGTCTTAAAAGCTAGTAAGTGGCCATCTAAAGTGCATTAATTGGTCTCTAACCACCTAGAGCAAGGAAGAATGAAGAACACCAAAGAGACAAGGTAGTTATGAGCCCAAGAGACAGAAAGGACCACATAAACCAGAGACTACATCAGCCTGAGACCAGAAGAGCTAGATGGTGCCCAGCCACAACCGATGACTGCCCTGACAGGGAACTCAGCAGAGAAACCCTGAGGGAGCAGGAGAGCAGTGGGATGCAGACCCCGAATTCACGTAAAAAGACCAGACTTAATGGTTCTGAGACTAGAATGACCCGGGTGCTCATGGTTCCCAGGCCTTCTGTTAGCCCAAGACAGGAACCATTCCCAAAGCTAACTCTTCAGACAGGGATTGGACTGGAATAGGGGATGGAAAATGATACTGGTGAAGAACGAGCTTCTTGGATCAAATGGACACATGAGACTATGTTGGCATCTCCTGTCTGGAGGGGAGATGAGAGGGCAGAGGGGACCAGAAGCTACCCAGATGGACATGAGAGAGTGAGTGGAGGGAAGAACTGTGCTATCTCATTAGAGGGAGAGCAATTAGGAGTGTATGGCAAGGTGTATATAAATTTTTGTATGAGAGTGACCTGATTTGTAAACTTTCACTTAAAGCACAATAAAAATTAATTAAAAAAAAAGATGCATGCTTATGTTATTCATTTGACACCTTTCTTCTTTTATAATATAAGCATTCAGTGCTATGAATTTCCCTCTAGGCAATGTTTTAGCTGCATTCCACAAATTTTGACATATTGTATTTCATTTTCATTCAGTTCAAAATATTTTCTAAATTTCCCTCGAGACTTCCTCTTTAAGACATTGGTTATTTAGAAATGTGCTGTTTAATTTTAAAATATTTGAGGTTTTAAAAATATATATTTCTGTTACTGATTTTCTTTAAATATTTATTATGGTAAAATATACATAACAAAAAGTTTTTGCCATTTTAACCATTTTTAAGTGTCCAGTTCAATGACATTAGTTCATTCGCCATGTTGTGCTACCATCACTGCTATCCATTTCCAGTTTTTTTCATCACCCCAAACAGAAACTGTGTGCCCCTTAAGCAATAACTCCCCACCTCCTCCTCCCAGCTGCTGGTAACCACTAATAAAGTTTTGTCTTTATGTATTTGCCTATTTTACATATTTCATCTAAGTGAAATCAAACAATATTTGTCCTTTTCTGTCTGAATTATTTCACTTAGCATGATGTTTTCAGGGTTCATCTATGTCATGACATATATCAGAACTTAATTTGTCTTTAAGGCTGAATAATATTCCATTGTATGTATATGCTACATGTTCTTTATCCACCTTTTAGGTATGTGAGTAATGCTGCAATGAGCATTGTTGTACAAGTATCTGTTTGAATCCTTGGTTTCAATTCTTTTGGGCGTAAACCTAGGAGTATAATTGGTGGGTCATATAGTAATTCTGTGTTTAACTTTCTGAGGACCTACCAAACTTTTCCATAGTGGTTGCACCATTTTACATTCCGACCAGCAATGGATGAAGGTTCTAATTTCCCCACATCTTTGCCAACAACTTTTATTTTCCTTTTTATAATAGCGTTCCTAGTGGATGTGAAGTGATATGTCATTGTGGTCTTGATCTGCATTTCCCTAATGACTAATGAGGTTGTACATTTTCTCATGTGCTTATTGGTCATTTGTATATCTCCTCTGGAAAACTGTTTAAGTCCTTTGCCTATTTTTTTTTAACTGAGTTTATCGTTTTGTTGTTGGGTTGTAGTTCTTCATATATTCTGCATTTAGTTTCAAGTATTTGACATACTTGATATATGGTTTCCAAGTATTTTTTCCCATTCTGTAAATTATCTTTTCACTTTCTGATAATGTCCTTTGATGCACAAAAGGTTTCAATTTGAACGAAGTCCAATTTATTAATTTATTTTCTTTTATTTCTTGTGCTTTTGGTGTCATAGCTAAGAATTCATTGCCAAAAACATAGTCCTAATTATTTGCCCCTATGTTTTCTTCTGAGAGTTTTTATATTTAGGTCTTTGACCTTTTTGTGTTAATTTTTGTATATGGTGTGAGGTTTGGGACCAACTTCATTTTTTTTTTGCATGTAGAAACCCTTTTAGATGTAACCAATGAGAGAGAGAGGTTGCAGCTGCTTACTTTATCTTGGACAGTGCAAGAAGTCTAGTGTAGATTTTGGAAATTGAATTGATGTGTGGCACAGACACATGTTTAAGTTATCAATTGTTACTTCCAAGTCATTCTTTAAAATGGCTGTACCAATTTATATTCCCACCAGCATTATAAAAAACCTTTATGTAAGAATGGCGTGGGGGTGGCATCTGACCTCCTGTAACTTCACAAAGAGGAAGGAGGATCAAGATCAACAGCCCAAGGCTGATACCTATGAGGCAGAGGTCAGACATGCCTCCTCTCACCACCATCTTTACCAATCCTGACACCAACCATCCCTCCCACAGCACTCTCTACTTCTCTGCTGAATTGGATAATTCATTGCAATGGCCACACAGAACTCACAGACAATACCCATGGTTATAGGGTTTATTAAGGAAGTAACAGGCTACAATTCAGGCTCAGGAATGCTCAGGGTACAGTTCTGTCATCAGGACAGCCTCTTCTCAGCCATGCCCTCAGGCACACTTCTCTCTGCTCTCTCAACCTCTGCCCTGCACAGGCAAATATTACAAAGCTGTTTTAGCTCTGCCGGTAAGTGCTCTGAGGAACCCCACTCCAGCTCTAGCTCAGCTGGAAGGGCTCAGCTCTAGCTCTGTGGGTCTGCAAACCTAGCTCCACCAAGTGCCCAAAGGTGCCCTACTCCGCCAGCAAACTTGCTGCCTGGAGGCACTCTGTTCTCTTGCTCCATGGGCTGGGAAGCCTACCATGCCATCTCCAACCAGGATCCTACCAGTCTCTTGGTTCTGCTGCCTCTGCTGCTGCTGTGTCTCTGACACTGCTTCTTGCCGTCTTGCCATCTTTGGTGTTACAGCTCTCTATTTCCTGAGTTTAGGAGGGTCTTAGCACAGGGATCCCAGGACCAAAGGATGTGCTCCGTTCCTGGATTTTCTTCCTTGGTGGTGAGATCCTCTCCCTCTCACCTCTGGGATGGCTCATTTTAAGCCTAACAGGATGGTGAAATGACCAATCTCCTTGTTACGGTTCCATATACCTTATTAACATGGTCCCACCCAACTTTTAGTGAGAGTTACAAGACCATGGCGAGAAAGGCCACACAAAAGCAATCCATTGCACTGCACTTCCCTACCCCCTTACCAACAACCAGTATCCAGCTTTTTATTTTTTCAGTCTGTTGGGTGAAAATATAGTATCTGTTTATTTGATTTCAATTCCAGGTTTAAGCATCTTTTCATGTATTTTATCTTTTCATAAATGTTTGGCCATTTATATATCCTATTTGTAAGTTGTCCCTTCCTACCCTTTGTCCGTTTTTCTATTTGGTCATTTGTCTTTTTATTATTGATTTGTAGAAATTGCTTGTGTAGTTCTACTCTTTGGAATTTATTGAGGTTTTCTTTGAGACTCATTACTTGATCAATTTGTCTATATATTCTGTGGCCATTTGGGGAAAAAAAGGTATTCCCTGTTCAAATTCTATCTAAATATATTAAAGCAATCTTGTTAATTTTGTTATTTACATTATCTATGTGATTTTTAAAATATTTGCTCTGTTAAATTCTGAAAGAGGTGGTTTAAATTTCCCACTCTTGTTATGGTTTTATAAAATTCTCCTTGTATTTCAGTTTTTGCTTTATGTATTTTCAGTTTATTTGTCCATATGTTTGAACCAGATTCATGATTTATCAGTCATTCAGTGATTAACAGCAGTGACTGAAGTTTTGGGTTACCTGGGCTCAAATCTTGGTTTTTTTCTTTCCACATACAAATATATAAACATGGATAAATTACCTAATTTCTCTTAGCCTTAGTTTCCTCGTCTATGAAATTGGGCAAAAAAATAGTATTTACCTCACAAAATTGTCATGAGATTAAATAAAATGATCCAAGTGTGTGTTTCCCTAAACGGCTATTATTACATTTTCTTGGTGATTGTACATTTCATTAATGAAAAAAATCCCTCAGTTTCATTAAGCTTTTTCTTTTGAATTATACTTTTAAAAATATGAGCATTGCCACACTCCCTCTTTTCTGTGTTCATTTTCCTGGAATAGATTTATCTATTTTAAATTTTTCATAATTATTTAAGATAGATCTCTTGTAAAGCACTATTGGGGTAGATAGTCTCCAAAAAGATGACCAAATATGGCTGCTATAAATTCTTTCTTTTACTACAGGCACATGTTGTTCCACTCATCAGGAGGTGGAGTCTATTTCCTCTCTCTTTGAATCTGGGATGGCCTATGTCTTGCTTTGACCAGGAGAATGCAGAGGAAGTGACAGTGTGTCAGTTCCAGATCTAGCCTTTAAGAGGCCAGGTAACTTCTGCTTGTGTTGGGGATGCCAGCCACCGTATTTTAAAGAAGCTCAGGCTAGAATACTTGGAGAGAGAGAGAGAGAGGCCACTTGGAAGAGCACCAGGGCACCACACATTTGAACGAAGTCTTCTTGGGTCTTCTAGCCCAGCCTAGCCACCCGTAGAATGCAGCTGAGTGAATGACCCCAGCCCATGCTCTGTGGAGCCAAAGACCACAGCCACACCCTGCTGGCATTCCTGACCCACAGAATCATAAAAAATAATTTGTTGTTGTTTTAAGCCACTAAGTTTTGGGGTAGTTCGTTACTCAGCAAGAGATAAAACTGAAACAAGGATACCAACTGCCATCCAGTAGATCCCAACTCATTGCAACCACGTTTACATCAGAGTAGACCTATGCTTCATAGGATTTTCAATGGCTAGTTTTGGGGAAGTAGATTGCCAGGACTGTCTTCCAAGGCAGCTCTGGGGGGACTTGAACTGCTAGCCTCTCCTTTAGCATATGAATTTGTTAACCATTTGCAGGGACTTGGAAACAAGTATAGAGCTAGATTTTTCTTTTTTACTCAACCTGAGAGCCTTTGTCTTTTAATAGGAGAAATTTAATCATTAAAATTTTTACAGTTGTGAATAATCTTGTTTTTGACAGCTTGTGTTATGTTTTGTGTTTTACTTTTGTGTGGTTTCCTTTTTTGCTTTGCCGACTACTACTAGATTGACCTTTCTTCTTTTTCCTTCTTTCTTTCTTTCTTTCCTTGGTAACTATATGTTACTTTTCTACTAGTGTTTCTTTTTTTTCCAAAAAATTAACATATTTGAAATTATTTTTCTAACAATGTCAAAAATTAAACAATATCAGTAACCTCCTTCTTACTGCCCAGACAAGATTTGTCCTCTAGAATGTTTTAGTGCCTTCTTTCCTTACCACCCACACTTCACAAGCGTTGTTAAATTAACATATAAGGTAAATTTCGTGCCACCATTATTTTACTGTAGCCATCTTGTATTTTGAGAATCCTTTTTGAAAGACTGGATAAAATTTTACAACTGCATTGTCAGCCATTAGTTAGAATTAACTATTAGCTGAGCAGGTTTGATATTTCTTGCGGATCACGTGCTTAAGTCTTTATCTTGACTAAATACTTGTATTAGTTTCCTAGGACTGCTGTAACAGCAGCCTTAAAATAACAGAAGCTTATTCTTTCACAGTTCTGGGGGCCAGAAGTCCAAAATCAAGGTGTTGGTAAGACTGCATTCCTTTCAAAGGCTCTACGGGGAAATTGGTCAAAGGCTCTAGGGGAGAATTGGAGGGTGGCTCAGTGGTTAAGAGCTCGGCTGCTAACCAAAAGGTCAGCACTTCAAATTCACCAGCTGCTCCTTGGAAACCCGATGGGGAAGTTCTGCTCTGACCTGTAGGGTCACTGTAACTTAGAATTGACATGCTGGCACACAGCAACAACAACAGGGGAGAATTCTTCCTTGTCTCTTCCAGCTTCTGGTGGTTCCAGGCATTCCTTGGCTTGTGACTGCCTAACTTCCATCACTGCCTCTGTCTTCACATGGCCTTCTCCTGTGTTGTCTCTTATAAGGCTCACGTCGAGATCCTTAATTACATCTGCAAAGACCCTTTTTCCAATTAAGTTCACATATACAGGTTCTGGGATGTGGACATATCTTTTTGGGCCCCACTGTTCAACCCACTACATACTGCTTTGAATAATTTTTTTAATATAAGTAATTTATTTGAATAACTTTTTCAAAAGGGATGTATTTGTGGTACATGTCTGAAATTTCCTTTTGTGTTCTCACATGAGTGTTAATTTGATTGGGTATGGAATTCTAGCATCCAAATCCTTTCCCCTCAGAATTTGGTAAGTGATGTTTTCTATCTCACACTCAGTATAGCTGTCCTAGTTTCCTAGTGCTGCTGTAACAGCAACAACAACAAACCCCTTGATGGGTGACCTTAAAGAACAGAAATGTATTTTCTCACAGTTCTGGAGGAGAAAAGTCTGAATCAGGGTCTTGGCAGTATCGACTCCTTCTGTGGGCCTTCTTCCTAGTTTCTGATGTCTGCTGGCAACCCCTGGTGCTGCTTTGCTTGTAGATGACCCTCACGTGGCGTCTGTATTCTCCCCTGCGTGTGTCTGTGTCTGTTCTGTTCTTTTTATAAGACACTACTCAGAAGTGATTAGATTTAGGACACACCCTACTCTGGTATGACCTTATTAACATAAAAAGAAAACCTCTACTTCCAAACAGGGTCATATTTACAGATACAGGGGTTACGATTTCCACATTTCTTTTGGGGGGGACACAATTCAGTATATAACAATGGTAAATAGATGTCTGCTGATAATTTGTTATTCATTCCTTTGTTAGTGACCTGTTCTATCCATTTGAAAATTGTATTTTCCCTTTGGAGCCCTAGTGACGCAGTGGTTAAAAGCTACAGCCGCTAACCAAAAGGTCAGCAGTTTGAATCCAGCAGCTGCTCTTTGGAAACCCAATGGGGCAGTTCTGCTCTGTCCTGTAGGATCACTACGAGTTGGAATTGACTTGACAGCAATGGGTTTGGTTCCCCTCCATTCGTAGTTCTGATTCTTATATAGAACATTATGGGCTGCTTACACTATGCCAGGCATTATTCCAAGAGTCTTACCTATATTAATTCATTTATTCCTCACAGAAAATTTATGAGGCAGGTGTTATTATCCCCATACTATAGGTGATGAAACTGAGGCACACAGAAGTTGAGAGATTTGAACCAGGGCACATGGCTATGCAAGTGGCAAAAGCAGATATAAACCAGGCAGTCTGGCTCCAGTTAGGCTTCATGCTTCACCATGAAGCTCTGGAGACTCTAGATAGTAAAGACCCCTCGACACCGACAGTCGCTTCTTCTCCTAAGCCACTCAGAAGTGGGTTTCAGTTACTTACAAATGAGTCTTAACTGGCACCACTACAGTGGGCAAACTCCATGTAGTTTTACCAAATAGCAGACCACAGAACTCTCCTCTAGAGGTAATCTAGACGCAGGCATGAATACTCTTTACTTTCCAGTGTCCCCTCAAGAGGGATTGGTAATGGCTTCCAGCCATGGGTACCCAGAGGTCAGGGAGGATATTCCAAATACTGAGCAAGAAGTGAGGCAAGAACACAGAGTAGTAGGACAAGTGTGGCCAGGATGCTGCACACAGTCATCTCGACCCTGGCTGGCAGTCTCACTTGAGCCATTGTCTCCTGGGGCCCCTTGCTTGTTTCACTGGGCTTTTTTGTAATTCTTCTCTCCCCAGATGGCCCCTTGGCATTTATAGAAACTGATTTCCAATGTACAAGGTTGTATGACTAAAATGTGGCAGCTGCTATTTTGCTGCTGCTACTCCGTTCTCTTTCCCATTGAAGATCATTTCAATTACGGAAGAAACACATGCTTGGTGCAACAAAATAAAATAATAACAGAACTGTAAGAAATAAAAAAAATTCCCAAACCCACTCCCAAGATAACCACTGTTAGTGGTTTAGTATGTCCTTTAATAATTTATCCACACACACAGCATCACAGTTTTCTTTGCCAAAAATGGAATTACACTTATGTCCTACTTTTACAAATTCCTTATTAACTCAATAATATACTGCGAGCATCTTTCCAAATGAATATTTGTATCTACCTCACTCTTTTAAAGTATACCTAGTATTTCATTTTCTGTTTAAAGCAGTACCGTCCTATAGAAATATCGTGTAAACCACACATGTAATTTAAAATTTTCTAATATAATAGTCACATTGAAAAACGTGAAATGAAAGAAGTAGAATTAATTGTAATAATATATTTTATTTAACTCAATGTATCAAAATACTATCATTTCAACATGTAAACAATATAAAATTCTGAACAGGATATTTTCCATTCTTTTTTATATTAAATGTTTGAAATTTAGCATGTGTTTTATACTTACAGCACATCTCAATTCAGACTAGTCACATTTTCTGCGCTGAGTAGCCACATGTGCCAAGTGGCTACCATATTGGATGGCACAGGTTTAAAACCATAATTTATTTAACTGTGTGCCTACTGATGGAAATGAAGATTGCTTCCAATTCTTACTATTATGAATAATGCTGCAGTGGACACTCCTACGCTTATCATGTTACACACGCACGTGATTTTTCTGTAGAATAGATTTATAGAAGTGGGGTTTCTAGAGGAGAGACTGTATGTATTTTATAGTGTAGTAGATATAGCTAAATTACTCTCTAAAAAAGGCTGAACCAATTTATTCTTCCACCAACAGTACATAAGAATGATCATTTCCCCACATTTCTGCCAAATTGGATGGCATTCCTTTTTAAAATTCTTCCATCGTTTTGCCCGTTCGCATCTGCACGCTGGTGCACTGCATCGCACTGCAGAGGGAGAGACTCATTTTCAAAGCTTCATTGTTTTCCATTGGCTAACTCCATCAGCTAGATAAAAGATGTACTTGGTTGTGGGTAACAGAAAACCCAGCTAACATTGACTCAAACAAATAAGAGTTTATCTTCTCATGTAAAGAGAAGTCTGGTTAAACTACCCAATGGTATCTTCAAAGTTCTTTCTGTCTTTTTAATTTAATATTCATAGCGTGTAGGCCTTTCTGTCCTCATACTGTCATCTTATAGTCACAGAGTAGCTGCTGCTGCTCCAGACAGCATGTCTGTGTTCTAGGCGGGAAGGAGAGGGAGGTTAGCGACACTAGCTACTTCTTACCCAGAAACCATACAACATACTACATTTCATTGGTTAGAACTAGAACATATGGCTGTCCCAGTTGCAAGAGACGCTAGGGAAAAGAGTATCACCTTGCTGGCCTATAGGGGAAGGTGGCAAAGGAAAATGGGATTGGGAATGGCTGATCAGTTAGCCAACAACAATCCTGTTACACTGTTTACCCCCAAGCATAGGCCTAACACTTCAATTTAAAGAACCCTCTCTTGAATCCAGGGTCATCTCTTTCTGACCCTCGTCATAGTAGCCTCTGGCTATGTTCGCCAGTGTGGCTTCACCTGCCTGCCTTTTCACTGAACCACAAACCTCCAAGATCCTTCTGGGTCCTGGTTGTGGCTGAGGAAGAAGAGCTTCTAGGCAGGGGGCTTGTGGTGGGCAGCTTCTGACACAGCCCCTAATAATCCCGCCTCCTGGCATTCCTGCCCTTGTCTAATCTTCTCCCCTTAAGTGGGGGCCGCACCTAGTGACTTGCTTCTGATGAACGGTGTATGGTAGAAGTGATGAGATGTCACATCTGTTGTTAGGCTACAAAAGACTGTGACTTTTGTTTTGCTGGTTGTCTGAGTCATCTAGTGCTGCCATAACAGAAATACCACAAGTGGAGTGGATGGCCTTAACAAAGAGAAATTTATTTTCTCACAGTCTATTAGGCTACAAGTCCAAATTCAGGCCATCAGCTCCAGGGGAAGGCTTCCTCTCTCTGTCACCTCTGGAGGAAGGTCCTTCTCCTCAATCTTCCCCTGGATGAGGAGCTTCTCAGGCGCAGGGACCCCCGTATCCAAAGGACGTGCTCCGCTCCTGGTGCTGCTTTCTTGGTGGTATGAAGTCCCCAACTCTCTGCATGTTTCCCTTTCCTTTTATCTCCTGAGAGATAAAAGGTGGTGCAGGCCACACCCCAGGGAAACTCCCTTTACTTTGGATCACCCTAATCCTCTCAATATAAAATTACTATCACAAAATGGAGGACAACCATACATTACGGGGAATCATGGCCTAACCAAGTTAATACACACATTTTTGGGGGGAACACAATTCAATCCATGACACTGGTATTTTCTTCTATTGCCTTCCCAGCGTGTACATTTTGATGCAGCAAGCCACCATGTTGGAAGGGCTCCTGTGACAAAGAACAGAGGTAGTCTCCAGCCAACAGCCCAAACCAAAAAAAACCAAACTGGTTGCCATCAAGTCTATGCTGACTCATAGTGACCCTATAGGACAGGATACAACTGCCCCAGAGGGTAGCAAAGGAGCAGCTGCTGGATTTGAATTGCTGACCTTTTGGTTAGTAGCCAAACACCTAACTACTGTGCCACCAGGGCTCCCCCAACAGCCCATGAGGAACTAAATTCTGCCAACAGTCACGTGAGTGAGCTTGGAAGTAGTTCCTTCCATAGTTGAGCATTGAGATGACTGTAGCCCAAACCAGCACCTTGACTGCAGCCTATGAGAGAAGGAGAGGACCCTGCTAAGCCACACCTGAATTCCAGGTTTTCAGAAACCTGTTTCAAGCCACTGAGTTTTGGGGTAATTTGTTATGCATCAATAGGTAACTACTACAGTGCTATCGGAAGCCTATTCTTAAGGAGCAACCAACCCCTATCTCTGTATCTTTTGCCTGCTCTTCACAAATTCACTCCTTCTTACACAACTATGGAGTACGGGCAGCTATGATTATCAGGAAAAGGTAATTTACAGGAATTTAGAGAGCAGAGATGTCCTATGCAAACCTTTCCTATCTTTTCACACTTTCGATGACTTCTGGAGATTTCATCTCAGGGGAGAGGCCAATAATGGGGTGCCTTAATTGATTGTGGACTCACATTTCCGTGAGAGACCTACAGCTTGAGTAACACTCCTGGCCTCTCTCTGCACCCTTCACTGACTCTGCCCAAGGGAGATGATGCTTGATCAGACATTTGGGAGCGGGAACTGAGCATGCCCCATGCAGCCTCTTCTGGGCTCTCTTGACCCCACTGACCTGCCTTCAGGCAGAATGCCTGCTGGCTTGCTCATGAGGGGAGTTGTGTAGTCTTCCCCAGGAAGCTCTGCCCCTGAGGGTTGCAAGGGCAGCCTGCAGGTGGAAGGGGCAAATTCTATTCAGAAAGAGCATGGGAAAGCTCACTGGGCTCCTCTAAGCCATGCCCCCAGTCTGACTTGGTCAGTCACTCAGCTGATATTTTGATCTCTCCGAGTCTGTGTCTTATGTCTCATTGGTTCCAAACTCAGAGGGGATGAGAGAGGCATTATTTGTTGTCCCACACCAAATATCAACATGTATTCAAAGTCACTGAGCTTTTTATAAACATACAAAGCAAGGTGAATGAAGAGAACAATCAGGCAATTGGGTCATTGTGGGTGGTGGTACCAGGGTGCCAGTGGGGCAGGGACAGGAATCTGTCATTTGTACCTTCATGTCCCTGATGTTATGGGTGTCCGTAAGCGAGTAAATGAGTGAGTGATGTGTGTCTCTATTCGTCTACCCTGCTATGTATCAAGGAACCTTGGCGCCCCTTTAGCCTCTTGCTTTCCTCCTGCAGTGGGTCTCCCATGGGCCTACAGCGGGACTGGGCCCCATAGAGCATCCTTTCCCCACAGAGGCCCAGCACCCCAGTGAGGCTCCGACCCACAGAGAGAGTCCTGCTCTTTCAAAGCACCTGCTGGCCAGAACCCCACCTGGGGCCTCGAGTACAGGATGGGGGAGCAGCAATCCCGAAGTTGCTCCTGCCCCTGCTGGTCCCGGCATCCCCGATCTCTGTTCAATGCGTGATTTTTTACGATCGATCTTATATCCGGCACAATCAGATTTATGGCTCCTGCATCTTATGAAATTACACAGATGCTGCTGCTCTGCTTCTCTCCAGGACAGTAAAAGGCAATAACATTCTTGCAGATTTCGACAGCAGGCAATTCAATAAAGGGCCATGTATATTTTATAAGTACAATAAAGACAAGGCTCTCTGCCCGCACTGCGGCCTGCCAGGGCCCACTGCGGCACAGGGGTGGCCGCCTGCGCCCTCCCCGTTCCTGTCTGTTTGTCGATCACTTCTCTCCCACTGTCACACAGGGGACCAGTGAGATTTATCCCTTCTCTGATCCATTATTTAAGTTTGGCTCCAGGGACCCTGCAATGGGAGCTGTTTAAAATTTAAAGGTGTTTGTGGAACTTAATACTTTCCTCCTCCTGATTTGCACTATAAAATTTTATCTATATTTTTGTTGCCCCATAAAACCTTTCTATCTTATCGGGATGGCTTGTCCATTTACGAGCAAACCCATAAATACCTGATGAGGTGAGGGTTGGTGGATGGTCTCACAGTGGAGTGTGGGGCTGGGGGGAGACAAGAGAAGAAAGCCCTGGTAGCTCTGCTACCAACACTCTGGGTAGCCACGGGTGAGCCTAAGACTCGGTTTCTTCACCTGTAGAATAGGGAGAACAATAGCACCCACTGTACAGCACTGTTATGAGGATTCAGGCAAATGCTGCATGAGAAGTTTTGACTTGGTGCTTGGCACAGTATGTGCAAAGGCCCAGCCGTGGGAACAGTCTAGAAGGGTTCAGGGAATGAGGTGTAGCTCAGTGAAGGGAAAGTGGTTAGGATGACAAGGTGCCAGGCCAGGCTGGGCATTAGTCTCTGTGTAAGCTTGGTCAGTTATCAACCTCTCTGTGCCCTGGTTTCCTCGTTTATAAAATAGAGAGATTGTGGTTCCTACCTCATTGGGGTATTGTGTGGATTCAGTGACTTAATGCCTGCAAAGTGACTAGCTCAGTGCCTGGCAAGTAGTAGTAACTGCTTCACCGATGTCAGCAGTTGCTGTCACTGTTGTTATTATTACAAGGTAGGAATGTGACTTATGTGAGGCCAGAGAAGCTCTTGGGAGCAAGATGTAAGAAGGCACTCACGTGCCCTCAAGGGCATGCACATGCAACGTGCTTACCTGAGAGTGATGCCACCTTACTATTTGTACCCTGAGTACCTCGCTTGCTTCATCCTAGCCCTGGTCCTGCTACCAGACTCTTCTCTGTCTTGGTTGGTAGGCAGATGTGGCTGAACAGAAGCAGGCTCCCAGGACTAGGGTAGATCCATCACCTCCTAGGAGTCTGGTTATTACTGGAACAAGGTCAGATGAATTCCTTTGGTGCTCCCAGGGGCACACCAGGCCTGTCCCTTTCAGTTGATGCTCACTGATGTCTGCTCTGTGCCAGGTGCTTGCTGGGCACTGGCAGTATCAAGGACAATCAAACCTAAGCTCCCCCCTCAAGGAATACCCAGTCTAGTCATGGAAACTGACACATAAATGCATGGAAGGGCTCTGCTGGAATTCTGTCCTGGATCATGTGGGTGCTCAAAACAGGCTGCTACCTATGTGGGGTGGTGGTGAGTGGAGTCAGGAAAGGCTAACTTGAGTTGGGCTAAGAAGGAGGTGACTTGAGTTGGACCAAGAAGATCAAGTAAGAGCTTTCCAAAGTGGGAAGGGCATTCCTCCTGGGAGAGCAGGTGTGAAGTGGACTGACCTGAGGGCCCCAAGACTGCAGGTCAGTGTCAGGGTGAGGAAATTTTGTCCCTTGGGGCATCTGGTGGTCAAGGCAGTGAATTCCAGCAAGACAAAAAAAAAATGAAGCCAGAAGGAAGTAGTGGGTTATAGGGCACAACTCTAAAGTAACAAAACAATAACACATATTGATCATTTTTAACAACTGCTGACAGTAAAAAAAAGTATTTTAAATAATAAGCTGGAACTACCATTCAAAGCCTGAAAGTGTGTGCATGTAGAGGAGAGAGTTGGAAAGGTTTGTTTGTTTGTTTGTAGGTGAATCATGTAGATTCTGATTAACTTCAGATACTGTATGAAAAATGTATATTTAATAATGCTGTCAAAAATTTAAAGATGACCATTTTTAAAAAAGTATGACTTTCAATTTGTAGAAGACAAAGTAAAAAAAAATAAATAAATGAAAGACCAATTGACAGAAGAAAAAAATGGGAGATGAATAATGAAGAAAACATGTTTATCAGTTATCTTTTGCTGAGTAGCAAACAACCCCAAAATTTGGTGGCTTAAAACATCATCAGGTTTTTTTTTTTTTGGCTCCTGATTCTGTGGGTGAGCAGTTGGTGGTTCTGCTGATCTGGACTAGCCTCATTTTTGTCTCGCCGTCAGCTGCCACATTGTCTGGGGCTGGCTGATCTAAGATGGCTCAGCCAGGACGTGCAGCCTCTGCCAGTGAAGCTTCTCATCCTTCAGCAGGCTAGTGCCAGCTTATTCTAATGGCAGTGGCAGGAGTCCCAAGAGGGAGAGTGGAATCTCCAAGGCCTTTTGTATTCTGTTGGTCATAGCAAGTCCTAAGGCCAATTCAGATTCAAGGGATAGAGAAATAGGCTCCATCTCTTGATAGGAGGAGCTGCAAAGTCACGTCAAAAGTTGAGGGGCATGGCTATAGGGAAGTAAATACTTTGTGCCCAATTTCACAATTTACCATGGCATGATAAATGGAAAACAGAAAATATGTCGGCAGAAGTAATTTCAAATAAGTCTCAATAAATGTCACCAGTGAAAAGACAGTTGTTACTGTTTACTGTTGAGTAGAACTACCCCATAGAGTTTTCGAGGCAGTAATCTTTATGGAAGCAGATCATCAAATCGTTTCTCCTGAAGAGTTGATGGTGGGTTTGAACCTCTGACCTTTTGGTTAGCAACTAGGCACTTAACCACTGAGCCACCAGGGAAGAGGCCTTAATAAGCAAAAAAGGAGGGGGGGAGGACTCAAAGACTCTCAGGTAGATAAAGATAAAACTTAAAAAAAAAATTCCTGGCAATCTTCAAGTATGTCAGTCTGATTAAGAAAATAATTTTTGAATTTCAGAGGTGGAGCTAGCAGCAGGATTTTTTTCTGTCTAGATAGTGGGACTTTCAAAAATTACACATACTTGGGAGGTGTGAGTAACACACAAGCAAACCCTAATTCATCTCCCACCCTTCCTGGAACCAGCAAGGAGGATATGTATGGGAGGCTTGCTGGCCAAAGAGAGGACCAGAGTGTTGTGGTTTCTTTTTCATGGGGCTCCTCAGAAGTCCCTCAAAGAGAAGTACCTAGGTGTGTCCCATTATTGGCTTCAGTGCCTCTAGAAGGAAAAATAATTCCCAAAGATGTAACCTGTGCACAATGAAGATAGTTTTTCATATAATTATGAAGAGGGTTTAGCCTCTCCCCATTCCCAGTGGATTTTTGTTTTACCTTGCATACCTCAAGATCCCATTAAAATATTTCTCATAAGTCAAAGCAGCAGCTTACACTCCAAGGTGAATTCAAGCCCCCACCTCAAGAGAAAAGGAAAATGACATGTGACTTTTCAAATGTCAGTTTTTCCAGCATCCCGTCATCAAGGCTTTGAAAGATGGTGGGGTCTAGCTCTGGGCAAAGCACCCAGTGATTCTTGGGGGTTCATGCTGCCCTCCATCTGTGGTGGAAAGAGCCCTTCTTTTTCCCCATTTTTTCTTATTGTGGTAAATACGTTTGTAACAAAACATTTGCCATTTCAGCATTCTTACATGTGCAATTTAGTGACATTGATTGTTTTCATCATTTTGTGCAACCATTACCATTATTCGTTTTTAACTTTTTCCCTCACCCTTAACAGAAGCTCAGTATCTCCTGAGCAGTGAGTCCCTATATCCTCCTCCCTCCCACCCTCCTCTGGTAACTGCTAATAACCTTAGGTCTGTACACATTTGCCTGTTCTAGATATTTCATGTAAGTGGACTCATACAACATTTGTCCTTACTTCACTCGACATTAGAGAAGGGCAAGATGTGAAGAATGTCCCTGGCTCCTGTGGATGATCACATGTCCCCAGTGGCCTCCCTAGCCCCTACATGGAGCTGAAACACTGAATTTCAGGGGAACTTGACTCATTCTAGTCAGCTGCATTTTCTTAGTGGCCACTTAATTTCCAAGTCAAGTTTCTTTAAGAAAATCTGAACTTTGCTATAGATAAACTAAAGAGCAAGGAGCTTTTGGTTCTTAGGGAAGAAGTGTAGAGTTTTGAAAAGTACAGGACTGGAAAAATGGAAGAGGGAAGCAGAAAAGCAAGAGGGAGATGGAGACAGACAGAGAGAAGTGGGAAGGGAGCTAAAGGTATAGAAGGAGGATGTTAGAGAAAAAGTGAGAGAAAGATTATACATGTATATATATGAAAAAAAATATATATATAGAAACCCTGGTGGCGTAGTGGTCAAGTGCTACAGCTGCTAACCAAAAGGTTGGCAGCTTGAATCCACCAGGCATTCCCTGGAAACTCTATGGGGCTGTTCTACTCTGTCCTATAGGGTGGCTATGAGTTGGAATTGACTCTACGGCAGTGGGTTTTGGGTTATATGTGTATAATAAAAAAAAATTTTATATATATGTGTAAAAGATACACACACACACACCCCCCACAGCATCTTTGCAGCATCATCGACAGAGGCATTATATGGGAATGTATATACACATATGCGTGTATATCTATATATGTATATAAATGCATGTATATACACACATATATATATGCGTGTGTAGGTAGAGAAATGTAGCTGTCACAGAGAAGCCTAAATGGAGACAAATTGAGGAATAAAGGAATAGAGTGTGAACTGAAGAGGGAGAAAACAGAAATACAGAGCGAGACATAGAAAGACAATGAGAAACAGAAGCTCAGAAATGTAGAGAGAGCAACAGAGGGAAAGTGACAAAAGCACAGAATGGTCAAAGGAGAGAGGCAGAGAGAGATTGAGAAATAAGAGAGGGCGAGAGGGAGGCAAGGAGGGAGAGAGAAGATGGAGGAGAAAGAAGGAGAGGAATGAGAAAGTCGTAATGAGAAAGAGCGGAAGAGACAGGAATAGATTGAGACAAGGGAGAGAGTGGGTATAAGTGAGAAACAATGGGAGGAGACGAGAGGGAATGGCAGGAGGGAAGATGAAAGGAAGCAAAGAGGCAAAGATAGAGTTTGGGGACTTCTGAGGCTCTGCTGTCTGCTGGGAGGCTGACAACAGGGGGTAGCTGACCCCTCCCCCACTGGGGAGGACCCCCCCTGCCTGCCACCGCAGCCAGGAAGTCCGCTCCCCTCCCTTTTCCCTCACCCTCTTGGCATCAACTAGAAATCAAACATGGGAGGTATTTGGGTGCAAATATTCCTCATTCAAAGCAGAACCATTAATGTATTCTAAAAAGCTTTTTAGCTGTGGCCTGCTCTGCATGTTATTAATTTCTTTATTACAGATCTTGTTATTTTCAGAGGTCCCCTGGGACCCATTAACAACGGGTTTTTATAGGAAAGAAGTCGGTTAAAGTGGTGGGAATAAGTGCTCCTCAACCCTGAGTCAGTAATCGTAGTTGCACCAAGGATAATGTAGGCTGTTTTAATTTCCAAAATAGCAACAGTTCAGACATTTAATTGCAGTTTTATGCCTTTTTTTCATGCTGCCGAGTATAAAATATGAGACTAGTAATATATAACGGCTAACCACTGAGCCCCAGCCTGCCCCAGCCTCCTCATCTCTCTCAGAAGGAAGGAAAGAAAGAAAGACTGAAATATGGAAGGAAAGGAGAGAGGGAGGGAGACAGAGAAAAAAGAGGATCCTGGGTATGTTTCTCTGAACTCAAATCAGTTTTTAATTCAGTTTTGTTTTGTTTTGTTTTTTACCACCTTTCCCTGTCTTTCACATTCTCCCTGACCCTTTCTCCATCTGTTGGCATGGCAACCGACCTTTAGGAATCTTTTCTGGGTGAACGTAGAGGCATCTCAGGTGTCTGTGTAGGTGGCGGTATGGTGCTGAGGTGTCTCAGTGATGGTCATACTGCTAGTGATTGTTGAACCTGTTGACTTGAAAAACTATTTGTCTCTCTGGCCCACTAGTCTCCATTTCTTTTCTGATGCCATCTTCCTTTGAGTACTAGTCCCTTCTACTTAAAACCTTCAAATTTGCTACATCTGTTGGTTCCATCATGTTCAGAGCAAAGGAGAATGAAGAAAACCAAAGACACAAGGAAAATATCAGTCCAGAGGACTAAGGGACCCCATGAACCACAACTTCCACCAGCTTGAGCCCAGAAGAACTAGATGGTGCCTGGCTACTACCACCAACTGTTCTGACAGGGACCAGCCACTCCTTGGAAACCCTATGGGGCCATTCCACTCTGTCCTGTAGGTTTGCTATGCGTTGGAATCGACTGGATGGTAACAGGTTTGGCTTTTTTTTTGTAAGTATATCCAGCCACTGAAGTGTGACCTTAAAGGAGGGCTCCTGGGGAGGTCTATGGAGGCATGGTTGTCTCTGGGTAGCACTCTACTCTGAGTCTGCTGCTAAGCATCTCATAGTAGGCCTGGAGCTGTTCCTGGTAAGCAGGAAAAAGAGCTAGTTGCAGTGCAGAGAAGAAAGAGGATAGGCTGGGATTCACTGGATACCTTGGCATCTGTTTATCACCCTATTTGACCACAAAGACCATCAGAGAATAATGCGTAGCCATTGCACTTCAACTCCCATAACTCAGTTCCTGTTTTTGCCAGCTCTACCCGGGAAGAGAGGAGTACCCGGGTGGCGCAAATGGTTAAGTGCTAGACTACTAGCCGGAATGTTGGCAGTTTAAATCCATATCGTGGTGCCTGGGAAGATAGGCCTGGTGATCTACCTCTGAAAGGTCAGCAAATTATTCTTAATCAACGTCTGAAATTATAATGCATAAATTTATGAGCTGTGAAGCCGCTGTATTCCCGGTGCTGGATTATTCTATTGTTATCTTGGTTAATCAGGGAACTACCTCTCCCAGAATTCCCTTCCAGGGTTGTTTTTCTTGTTAGTAGCTTTTAAATTGATTCCAACTTATGGTGACCCCATGTGTGCAGAGTAGAACTGCTCCATAGGGTTTTCAAGGTCTTCGCCTCCTCTGCTCCTCCCTCAGTTGTATCAGGCCTAATTCCTGTAATAAACGCATATCCCATAACACTCAAAGTGGCTTTGCTTCTCTGAATGAATGCTCACTGATATGCTTATTGGTAGTAGTATTGGCTTCAGGGGGACAGAACCTTAAGAATCGAAACCTGACATTGGTTCTCTGATCTGAGTAGATTTAGAGGCATTAGGAACCCTATTACCAGGATTAAAGGTGGTCTATGGCATGTGCTGGTAAAGCACTTACTTAAATTATCACCTGTAGTTACTTGTAATCAAGTGCCTATAGAAAGCAAGACATTAGTTGGCCAAGTAGTTGATGCCATAAGTGGAAATAAATGGTATAAAGGACTATGGGGTTGGTTGGTTGCTTCAAAGTGCACTAGAAAATTTGGAGAAAGAAAACGATGATTTGGGGGCTTTAAATTCCCAGATCAAGAAATGTATAAAGATCTAAAAAGTGTTTATATCTGCCCTGAAAGAAATCATTATCTCCTGGAGCCTCAGGGTTGAGATTTCTGAAAACCAAACCCAAAGGATTTGGTGGCTCTGGATGGCTGAATTATAACACTAATTGAATTCACAGCCTTAAAGTGTCTCTTAAGTATATTTGTGTCCCATGCAAATGCTTATCAAAGACCAACTTTAGCAGATGGTCCCAGATAGAGTGGGAGAAAAATGTAGAACAAAATTCAAATTCTTAAAAAAGGCCAGATTTACTGAACCGGTTGAGACCAGAGGACTCCCTGGGACTATCGCCCAGAGATACTCTTTAAACCTTAAATCAAAACTATCCACTGAGATCACCTTTTAGTGAAATAACAGAGAGGTACACAAAATAAAGGATATTACCTGTAAGTACGGTGCTCTACTAAAAACAAAACAAAACAAAAAACATCTATATGAGACCATAAGATCAACATTTACTCTAAAGCAAAGATGAGAAGCTAAGGGAACAGGTAAACTAGAGTAATGGAAATGGAACAAATAGAAGTTGACAAAATGTGAAAAATGTAACTAATGTCACTGAACAATTTGTATAGAAATTGTCAAATGAGAACCTAATTTACTGTGTAAACTTTCATCATAAAAACAATAGTATATTATTTAAAAAAAAAAAAAGACCAACTTTAGCAGAGGAAAATCTTAAGATCTTAATTATCAGGTGGACAAGATGATCCATTCTCTAGATCTCAGTCAGCCTCTTTCCCCAGTCACTCCTGTACTTGCTCAATGGGTTCACAAAATAGCAGTAGAGGCAGGGATGGAGGTTATGTTCAGTAAAATGGATTTCTACTCACCAAAGCCTATCTGGCTATAGTTACTGCTGAGTGCCCAACCTGTAAACAACAGAGACCAGCACTGAACCACAATATGGCACCATTCCTCAGTTGGAACAGCCATGTGGTGGTAGGTTGATTATAGTGGACTACTTCCAACATGGAAGGGGGAGCACATTGTCCTCACTGGAATAGAAATTACTCTGGATATGGTCTTCCCTGCTAGCAACACTTCCTTCAAAGCTACCATCCACTGCCTTGGCATTCCACACAGCATTGCTTCTGATAAGAGAATTCATTTTATAGCAAAGAACTAAGTGTGGCAGTAGGCTCATGGCTCATGGAATTCACTGGTCTTGCCAGGTTCCTCATCACACTGTAGCAGCTGGCCTGGTAAAACAATGAAATGGCCTTTTGAAGACTCAGTTATGATACAAACTGAGTGACAATTCCTTGCAGGGCTGAGGCAGTCTCCCAGAATATGTTATAGGCTATGAATCAGTATGACCAATATATGGTATAATTTTTTCCATAAACAGGATTCAAGGTCCTGGAATCAAAGGGTAGAAATGAGAGTGACTTTTCTCCCTATTATGTCAATGATCCACTAGCAAAATTTTTGCTTCCTGTTCCTGACACTGGACTGTGTTGGCTTAGAGGTCTTGGTTCTAAAGGTAGAAATGTTCCCACCAGTGGGCATAGCAATGGTTCCATTAAGCTGGAAGCTGAGACTATTACATGGTCATGTTGGGCTCTTCATGCCAGTGAACCAATCAGCTAAAAAGAGGATACCATACTGGTTGGTTTGATTGCTCTTGACTATCAAGGGAATTTGCATTTCTATGACGGAGGCAGGGAACAGTGTGTGAAGAATACAGTCTTTTGGGGGCCCTGGTGGTGCAGTGGTTAAGAGTTATGGCTGCTAACCAAAAAGTCAGCAGTTCGAATCCACCAGCCACTCCTTGAAAACCCTATGGGGCAGTCCTACTCAGTCTATAAGGTCGCTATGAGTCAAAATCGACTCGACGGCTACAGGTTTCATTTTGGTTTGATTAGTATTCCCATGTCCTGCAATAGAAGTTAATAGAGAACTCTAACATTCCAATAGAAGTTAATGAAGAACTCTAACACCCCAATACAGATAGGACCGCTAATGGCACAGACCCTTCAGAAATGAGGGTTTGGGTCATCCCACTAGGTAAGGAAACATAACCAGCTAGGTGCCTGCTGAGGGCAAAGAGAATATGAAATAGTGGAAGAAGCAAGTTATAAATACCAATTACAACCATGTGACCAATTGCAGAAATTAGGACTGCCGTGATTTAGAGTATTTCTTCCATACTCATATGTGCATATATATATATATATACATACTGACCAATTCTTTTTTCTTTCTTTTTCCCTCTCACATTCCGCTATTACCTACCATAAGATAGTATGTGTTATTGGTGGCTTGCCTTGTACCTCAGTGTTTAAGTTCTAGGGTATCAAAGGGGAGAATTACTCATCTAGAAAAGAAATAAAGAACATTGGAAGGTGGATAAAGGGTATTCTGTATATCTTCTTTGGGGAAAAGTGTTTGTCAAGAACTGTGAGGGCTCCAAGAATTTTCTCCAGTTAATAAGCTATCAAGTTAGCTTGCCATGGTTTCATGGATGCTGACAAAAGGCACGAGCCTCTTTTATTACTCACAGCAAAACCAGAGTAACCAGAGTCTTAGTAAGGCCATGTCATTCTTGAGCCCCAGTCTCACAGGGGCAACAGAGATGGGCCTAGAATAGATAGACGCCTACACATGTAGTGGGTTGTTTTACAGATAAGGAACACTAAACTGGGGGAACCCATGGTTTTATAGCAGCCAGTAAGCAAACCTCTTTTTCCCAGAGGGAGACATTACCTCATCTCTCAAGTTTGCTTGCTACAAACACAACCCTGAGAAATGGCCTGAGTAAAGAGCAGTCAGGGATTTGCATTCTTTTCATATCTAATAAGAGATCCATGGAGGAGAGGAGTGTCTCCCAACGGGTAAGTTTGTTTTCAGTTATATGAGGGGTATTTGCATCATTAGGTGGAAGTGTGATTTTACTACTTTTATTTGAAAGTTAAATATGATTAAGAGAGTTGTGAATGGGCTCTGTGTTGCCAAGGGGTGGACTGTGCTGGAGTGATCCATTGTTAACTTGGTAAACTGGGGACCTGTGTTTCCCAGAATCCTCTGACTTGTATGAACCCAGGTTAGAACTGTCCAAAAGAGGAACTTGTGTGGGATTTGGTGATTAAAAAGTAAAGCAGTGTCATTCCTCTCTGACAGCCTTTGCAGACACATATAGTGATGCACTGATGCAGAGGTGCCTGGCCTGTTCCAGCTTATCCTCCCTATTTTACAATCTACATTCAGCTCTTTTTCCCAAATGCTGGTCCTGCTGACCAACAGCAGCTCCAGGCCCACCACCAAGTGCTTGGCAGTGGACTTGTAATGGAAGTAGCTGTATAGAGGCAATGGCATCCCATAGGCTTCTCTGTGAGCTCCCTCTTTGTGGTCCCACTTGGGTGGCTGGACTTGCTGACTTCTTAGATTGCCCTGTAAGCTCAGATTTATCTGCCTATGCCATTGCTCCAGAGGAGCTGTTTAGTGACTTTTCCTCTGATGTCCCAACTCCCCCTTTCTGGAACTTCACTTTCTCAGCTCCTCCCACAATTATGCCACGTCTGTTCCTTATAATAAATCCCTTTTCCCATAACACTCATAGTGACTGTCCTCCCTGATTGAACTCCGACTGGCGCATTCCTCCAGTGACCTAGATGCAGAGAATCTCAGTGCGCAGAAAAAAGAACAAAACAGAGGCAGAGAAGAGTAGAAATGAGAGATGGAGAGAAAGTTTCTCTACTTGATGGTTATCTGGTGCCTTTCCTCTGAGGATGGGTGGTATATCTGCCCATGGTTCTAGGATATTTTTGTAAGAATATACTCCTTATGTTCCCACTCCTAAAGTGTGTTCTGTAACTTATAACCAAGGAGGCTTTTAAAGGCACACTACATTACTGCAGGCAACCCTGTAAGTGCATCTGGGGTCTTATGAATCTTCACAGGCTAGTTTCTTGCTCTCTTCCCTCTATGTCTGCAGCTCCAGAAGTATCATGCAGCTTTCCTAGCCAATACTTGCTCCTGCCCAATACCTTCCCAACCCATGTCTTAAGGGGCCTGCAAGATTCGAATGCCCTGTGCCTTGCCTGCCAACAGGTTTTTAAAATTCTCCCAGATTCCCGAAAACTCTGAAAGCAGCACAAACATCACTTTCTTTACAGTTGTAGTAGGTCATGACTCTGTGTTCCTGGAAAAACATGCCTGTCCATCCTCCTTGACTGAAAAACAGGGGAAATAAAGAACAAAAACAAAAAGTTAGAGTTATGAAAGCCATGACATCAACCAGCACCAGACTTCATCAAGCCCGAGTCTGTCCATCAAACACTGTCCAGTTTAGGAAGCACCCTGGCTTGAAGGCTGCAGTATCAGACAGATCTAGGTTTAGACTTTAGCACCTGTGCCAATTACTATCTTTATGTGCTCAAGCAAGGCACTTAATCTGTCTGAGCAGAGATTCCTCATATATAAAATGGGGATAAAAACACTAAACTTACCTTTCAGTTTTAAATGCTATAGTAGATATAAACTGTTACTATTTGTGTCTATGTCTAGTAAGTGCTGAACAAATGTTGGTCATTTTTTTTCCTGAATGACTTCACGATCTTCCTCCAACTCCTCCTCGTTGTTGTTACCATCAGCAGCAATAGCAGCAGCAGCAGCAGCAGCATCTCTCAGGGCTTAAAGTGTACCAGACCCTGCTCTATGAATTTTTTATGCATTATCTCATTCAATGCTCACAATACCCCTGTGAGGTAGGGATTATTATTATCCCCACTTTCAGATATACTACCCAGACCAGATGTTAGTGCATAGGATGTTATCCCCCAAACCTGCAGCCCCCTCTACCCATTAACCTACCACAAGCCTGGTTAACAGAAACAGCTGTGATTAAGTCCCTTTACCACTGTAGGACTTGTCCCTTCAGCATACACTCACTCCCTTGATGAACTAAATGATACGTTGATGAGATTTAAAAGGAATCCATTCTGAATCTTCAACTAGTTGCTCTACTTCTGGGCATTAAAAAACTTATTGCTGTTGAGTCAATTCCAACTCATAGTGACCCTATAGGACAGAGTAGAACTACCCTATACGGTTTCCAAGGAGCAGCTGGTGGGTTTGATCTTTTGGTTAGCAGCCAAGCTCTCAACCACTGTACAACCAGGCCCTATTAGGCAGGAGCTTTTCTATTATAAGTGACATTAATTCAACTCAAATTGGCTCAAGCCAAAAGAGAAAGGGAGGATAGTAGGGAATTACATATAATAAAGAGAAAGGTTGAGCACCCAAACTCTAGGAGATCCAAGGACACAACTGGGCCTCAGGAAAAGTGAGAACCAGGAACATGCATGTCACCACCAGGACTCCCTCTCTCTCCTTCTCTCTGGCATTTGCTTTTCTTTGCATGTATACTTTGTTTCTCTGGCTGGAAGCTGATTGTCTGCCTCTGCTAGGCAGAAAACATGGCCATAAACAGCTCCTGAGTCTTACATATTCAAATCCAGCCACGAGAGATCCTGGCTCACAATTAGTTACATAATCACAAGGAACACTTCTGGCAATGTGATGGACCCATCTATCCTGGAAGAGCACACTTCCTGCTAACAAGCACATGGAAATGGCAGAGAAAATATAACAACATTAACTACAAAAACGTTTAATGCAGAGCCAAGATGGAAAGAAAGGGAACTTTCAGATGTCAGAAATAAAGGGAGAAATCAAAGCCAGAGAATAAATGGAAGCTAGTTCTGAGGGGGACCTGCAGGCCTGACATAGGCTCTAGGGCCTGGTCCTCTGGATTTAATATTCACGCACGTACAGGAGATGTGGCCTCCAGGTGCAGTGAAGTGGGGGTCCTGGAACTGAGCCCCTTGCATCAAGCCTGAAGCCAGCCTTGAGCATCTGTTTTATCCATGGAGCTAGAACTAGAAAAACTTCCCAACAGCACAGTGAGGTAGCAGAAGCTTACTATCTCTCTTGTGTCTTAAGGAAAAAATTAAAAAATCTCCTGTAATAAATCAAAACCTTAGGTCTAAGCCACAAGGTGGTATGGGATCTGAATTTATACCACCTAGGTGATGTGAGAACCTTGAATCAATAAATTATCATAAAAACAGGCCCCAAACCATTGAAACCCCTAGACTCTTGAAAAAACTACCCTATAGTGACATTTTCACCACTTAGGGCGCTAGGTCCTTTTACAGAGGGAGAAAAAAAAAAAAAACACCAAAGATTGGTCACAATAAAACATTTAAAAATCATGTAAAGAAAAGAATCACCATGAGACAGCCTCTAGTTGACAGTTTCTTAAAGTAAAAGGTTAGGCTATTGATTTGAGATCTTTCTTACTTTTTAATATAGGCGTTGACACCTATAAATTTTCCTCTTAGCGTTGCTTTAGCTGCATCCTGTAGATTTGCTATGTTGTGCTTTTGTTTTCATTCATCTCAAAGTACCTTTTAAATTCTCTTGTGATTTCTTCTTTGACCCATTGGTTATTTAGGAGAATGGTGTTTAATTTCCAAGTATTTGTAAATTTCCTTCTGTTACTGGTTTCTAGCTTCATTCCATTGTGATCAGAGAAAATAGCTTGTATGATTTAAATCATTTAAAATTTGTTAAAACTTGATTTTTGGCCTAAAATCATTTAAAAGTTGTTAAGACTTGATTTTTGACCTAACATATAGCCAATGAAAACAAAATAATCCCTTAACGAGATAGATTGATGCAACAATGGACTCAAACATACCAACAGTCATGAAGATGTCACAGGACTGGACAATGTTTTGTCTGTTATACACGGGGTCACCATGGGTCAGCACTGACTCAATGGCAACAACATGCTCCATGTGTACTTGAGAGTTGTATATATTCTGCTGTTGTTAAGTGGAGTGTTCTACAGATGTCTGATAGGTATAGCTGATATAGCGTTGTTCAGATCTTCTATTCCTTTGTTGATCTTCTGTCTAGATGTTCTATTATTGTTGATATGTCTATTTCTCCTTTCAATTCTGTCAGTTTTTGCTTCATGTGTTTTGGGACTCTGTTATTATGTGTATATATGTTTATGATTGTATCTTGTTCAGGAATTGCCCCTTTTACTCATTATAAAACGGCCTTCTTTGGTCCCCAGAACTTCTGTTAGCCCAAGACAGGAACCATTCCCAAAGCCAACTCTTCAGACAGGGATTGGACTGGACTATGGAATAGAAAATGATACTGGTGAGGAGAGAGCTTCTTGGATCAAGTAGAGACATGAGACTATGTGGGCAGCTCCTGTCTGGAGAGGAGATGAGAGGGCACAGGGAGTCAGAAGTTGGCCGAATGGACATGAAAAGAGAGAGTGGAGGGAAGGAGTATGCTGTCTCATTAGAGGGAGAGCAACTAGGAGTATATAGCAAGGTGTATGTAAGTTTTTGTATGAGAGACTGACTTGGTTTGTAAATTTTCACTTAAAGCACAATAATAATTAAAAAAAAATAACCTAATCTGAAAATGGGCAAAAGATCTGAATAGATATTTCTTCCATACCAATGGCCAGTAAACACAGGAAAAGAAAAAAAATGGCCTTCTTTGTCTCTAGTAACAATTTTTGTCTTAAAGTCCATTTTGTGTAATAGTAGTATAGCAACTTCAGCTCTTTTAGTTACTGTTTGTATGGTATATCTTTTCTCACCCTTTTACTTTGAACCTAGAGTCTCTGGGTGGCACAAACTGTTAAGTGTTCAACTGCTAGCTGAAAGGTTGGCAGTTTGAACCCACCCAGAGGTACCTGGGAAGACAGACCTGGCTATCTGCTTCCAAAAAGGTCACAGCCTTGAAAGTCCTATGGAGAAGTTCTATTCTGCATACATGGGCTCACCATGAGTCAGAATTGACTCGACAGCAACTAACAACTACAACAATGTTCAATCTATTTGTGTCTTTGAATCTAGAGTGCGTCTTTTGTAGCTAACATGTAACTGGATTACATCTATTTTATCCATTCTACCAATCTCTATTTTACGATTGGAGTGTTTAATCCATTTACATGTTATGTAATTACTAAGAAGGTATTATTTAAGGCTATTTATGTTCTATGTGTCTTACGACTTTTTTGTTCCTCTATTCTTCCATCGGATTCCCTGGGTTGTACAAACAGTGTGCTTAGCAGCTAAACAAAAGGTTGAAGGTTGGAATCCACTCAAAGGTGCCTCGGGAGAAAGGTCTGATGATCTACCCCCCAAAAACCAGCCACTGAGAACTCCATGGAGCACAGTTCTACTCTAACGCACACGGGGTGGCTATGAATTGGAGTCAACTTAATAGCAACTGGTTTGGGGTTATTCCTCCATAACTACCTTCCTTTGCGTTAAAGATATATTTTCTAGTGTATCATTTTCATTCCCTTTTCAATTTCTTTTATTGATTTGAGTTATTTTATTACTGGTTGTCATAGGGTTTACAATTAACATCTTATGAAAATTGAGTTTGTATTAATACCAACTTAATTACAATATTATATAAAAACTTTGCTCCTGGATAGCTTCATTTCCTATACTTTTTTGTGCTGTTCGAGTCATTCAGATTACATCTTTATACACTGAATACTCATCAGCACAGATTTGTAATTACTATGTTATTCAGTTATCTTTTAAATCAGGTAGGAAAAAATATACATTTATACTGTCTTTAATATTTACTTATGTAGTTATCTTTACCAGTGATCTTTATTTCTTTACGTAGATTGGAGTTACTGCCTAGTGTCATTTTATTTCAGCTTAAAGGATTTCCCTTAGTATAGTTTGTACAGCATGTCTGCTAGTGATGAGTTCTCTCTTTTTTTTATTTATCTGGGAATGTCTTAGCTCCTTCTTCATTTTTGAAGGAAGCTTTGATGGATACAGGATCCTTCGTAGACTTTTTTTTTCTTTCAGTACTTTGAATATGTCATTTCACTGATTCTGACTTCATGGTTTCTAATGAGAAATCAGCTGTTAATTTTATTGAGGATCATTGTATGTGGAGACTCACTTCTCTCTTAATGATTTCACGATTCTCTCTCCGTCTTACAAGAGTTTGATTATGATGTATCTGGATGTAGATTTTACTGAGTTTATCCTAATTGGAGTTCATTGGATATGTAGATTAATGTTTTTCATTAAATTTGGGGAGTTTTTAGCCATTATTTCTTCAAATATTCTTTCTTCTCCCCTCTTTCTCCTCTTCTTATGCATATCTTGGTACCTTTGATGGTGTCTATTATGGATTGAATTGTGTCCCCCTCCAAAATGTGTGTCAGCTTGCCTAGGCCATTATTACCAGTATTGTGTGATCGCCCACCATTTTGTCATCTGATGTGATTTTCCTATGTGTTATAAATCCTACCTCTATGATGTTAATGAGGCAGGATTAGAGGCAGTTATGTTAATGAGGCAGGACTCAGTCTACAAAATTAGGTTGTATCTTGAGTCAATCTCTTTTGAGATATAAAAGAGAGAAGTGAGCAGAGAGATGGGGTGGGGGGGGAACTTATGCCACCAAGAAAAAAGAGCCAGGAGCAAGTCCGTCCTTTGGACCCAGGGTCTCTTTGCTGAGAAGCCACTAGGCCAGGGGAAGATTGATGATGAGGACCTTCCTCCAGAACCGACAGAGAGAGAGAAAACCTTCCCTTGGAGCTGGCACCCTGAATTTGGACTTCTAGCCTCCTAAATCGGGAGAGAATAAACTGTTTGTTAAAGCCATCTATTTGTAGTATTTCTGTTACAGCAGCATTAGATAACTAAGTTAGTGTCCTAGAGGTCTCTGTTCAATTTTATTCATTCTTTTTTTTTTCTGTTCCTCAGATTGTATAATCTCAGTTAACCTATTTTCAAGTTTGCTGATTGTTTTTTCCACCCGTTCAAATCTGCTGTTGAGCTCCTGTAGTGAATTTTCCCCTTCAGTTATTTTATTTTTAAACTTTAGAATTTTTCTATGGTTTCTATCTCTTTATCAATGCTCTCTATTTGATGAGACATTATTCTTATACTTTCCTTTAGTTTTTTAGATATGGTTTCCTTGAGTTCTTCGAACATATTTAAATAGATGATTTTAAACTTTTTTCTAATAAGTGCAATGTTTAGCTTTCCAAAGTGTCAGTTTCAATGGACCACTTTTTTTTCCTGTTTATGAGCCATTTTTCCTGTTCTTTGCATGTCTCATGATTTTTGGTTGAAAATAGGTATTTCAAGCGATATAATGTGGCAATTCTGGAATTAGATCCCTCCCTTCCCCAGGGTTTGTTGTTGTAACTGTTGTTTGTTTAGCAACTTTTTTTTTAAAGTAATTCTGTAAGTCTATTTTTTGTCATGTGTGGCCATAGAAGTCTCTTCTTGGTTAGCTTAGTGATCGGCTAGATTTCCTTAAATGCCTGGAACAAGAAGTCTCTCAGTTTTTTGGTTTTTCTTTGTTTTGTTTGTTTGTTTGAGGGGCTCTGTGTGCATGTTACCCATTGCAGTCAAATCAATTCTGACTTATAACGACTTTATAGGACAGACTAGAACTGCCCCATAGGGTTTCCAAGGAGTGGCTGGTGGATTCAAACTGATGACATTTTGGTTAGCAGCTGTAGCTCTTAACCCCTGCCCCACCAGGGCTCCACTACAAGTTGGATTCCACTTATTGGGCAACAGTTTGTATGTATGTTGGGACGTGCCTTCAGCATTCAGCCAGGCAGTATACAACTCCACATTAACCTTCACTTCCTGCTTATGTAAAGCCTCAAGGTTAGTGAGTGGTAAGAGCTTAAGTCCTTCTCAGGTCTTTCCTGAGCATGCACGTAGCTCTGGACATGCTCACGGCCCTACACGTGTGTGGCCTTCTAGAGTCCCTGGAATATTTCAGAGCTTTTAAAAGCTCCCTATAGACATCTTATTACCAAGATTTCTTTTTGAACTTTTTTGGTCAGCTTCTTGTTTGCCCTACTGTTATTGTAGCCTCAGGCAGCCATGATGTTCAACAATTGCCCCCAGTTGTTTTTGATATGTGCCTTCCAGGAAAAGGTTGTTTGCACTGGGTGAGCTTTGATTCAGGTCTAACAAAGACAGACTTGCAAGTGGAATCTTCCAGGGCAAATAATTACCATTCTCTGGGACTGGGGCTTTGAAAGAGCTCCAACCCCATTCTGCCTCTTCTAGTGGCTACCAGGCTTCTGGTTTTCACTGTAATTTCAGTGAAAATCCTACCGAAGTGATGTGGGGGTAGGGAGGTGGGATTAGGGAAAGTTAAAATACCACAAAGCTTACTAAGATTCTGCTTTTTCTTTTTTTTTTTTTAATAAACGCTCCCCAGATTGCTACAAACTTTTGGTTAATTTCCAGAGTTCTGAAAAAGTTGTTTCTGACAGTTTTTGCCAGTGTTTTCATTGCTTTTACGAAGGAGAGGATTTTCAGAGGTCCTTAATTTTTTTTTACTCTGTCATTTTTGCTGATGTCACCCCTTATTCTTTCTTAGAGGTACATAAAATAATGGTGTTTCTTACAATTGATGACATATTAGATTTGATAAAATATGGTAAGCCTTTGCTATAAAACACAACTAGCTAACTAATGGGAGAGTTAAAAATAAGGTGATGCTAAAATGCTAGACAATAAAAATATATATTATATGGAATGATACATCAATTAAATGTTATAGTCCTTATATTATTATGGAAAAGGATAGAGATATTGATTAATTCTTAACTTTTTTAAGTCAATTATTTATGTGAAAAATTTAAGGATAACTACTCAAATAATAGAGATAGAATATATAATTTATGAACCAAGACAGGGGCAAAGGGAAAGTAAAGAAAACTGATTAATTTATTGGAAGTCAGGAAAAAAGGAAATAAGAAACAAAAGAGACACACACCGAGGCACATGGACACAAAAATGTGAGAAATAATCCAAAATAAAATAATTTTATCCATTAAAATTTATCCCTTAAAAGACAGAATTTTAGGTTGGTTAAAAAATCCAGCTATATATGCTCTTTATAAGAGACATACCTAAAACAATGACATGGGTGGTAGCACAGGACAAGACATACAGTAATAGGTAGATACTGACTGTGATTGCTACGGTTGTGTGTCCACTTGGCTGGGCCATGATTCTCAGTGTTTTGGCAGTCGTATGATGATGTAATCACTTCCATGGTGAGATTTGATATAATGTGATCACCTCCATGATGGGATCTGCTGTGAGTAGTCATTCAGTTGAAAAGGAGTTTCCTTAGGGGGTGTGGCCTGCATCGAATATAAGTGGACTTTCTGGCAAGGCTTGAGGGATTTTGCTTGCTCTGGATCCTGCAGCTGGCTTCTGTTCATCTGACCTCCAGTTTCTGGGACTTGAGCTAGCTGCTTACCTGCCATTTTGCCTGCCAATCTTGGGATTTGTCAATCTTCACTACCTGTGAGCAAAAGCCCTGCTGCTGTCTGACCAGCCGATCTTGGGTTCACCAGCCCCTGTGGCTACATGATTCAGGAGAAGCAACTGTCCTGACCCACGGACTTCAACCATTCCAGCCTCTACAACCATGTGAGCCATTTTCTTGATATAAATCTGTCTATATATATGTTTTGGGAACTTTGGTGGCATAGTGATTAAGAGCTACAGGTGCAAACCAAAAGGTCGGCAGTTTGAATCCACCGGGCACCCCTTGGAAACCATATGGAGCAGTTCTACTCTGTCTTATAGAGTCACTATGAGTCAGAATCGACTCAATGGCAACAGGTTTGGTTTTGTTTTTTTATATATATGTTTATACACTTTACTGGTTTTGCATCTCTAGAGAACCCAGCCTAAGACATTCAAGAGACAGCTGATGTATCTATGTTAATACCATACAAAATAAACTTTGGAGCAAAGAGCAATATTAAGAAAAGTGAGTGACTCATTAATGATGAAGAGAACAATTCATCAGGAAAATATAATACTGAACTTGATACAGCCTAGAATGCGTTAAGCAAAAATTGGCAAATTCCCAATTATACTGGGAGATTTTATCTCCACCTGAAATAGATGGAATAAGAAAAACAAAAAACGTGTAAGGATATAAAAGACTGGGCAGCAGAATTGAATTAACAAGCTTAAAGAACTCATGTAGAACTTTGAACCCCACAAACAGAGAATATATATTATCTTTATGCACCTGTAAAATATCTATAAAAACTGGTCAATTCTAACACATAAGAGAGAGTAAAAAAATTACAAAGAAGCACCGTCATGCAGTCTTCATGAAATTAGAATTCAATAACAAGGAATTAGAACATAAATTACAAATATTTATCACTGAACACATATCAAAACTTGTGGGCTGTTACCAAAGTGGAACTTAGAGGAAAATGTATAGCCTTAAAATGTATTTATTATAAAAACCAAAGTCTAAGAATAATTGAACAAAATTTTCAACTCAAGAAGATAGAAAAATGACTAGTAAACAAAGAAGCAACAGAAATTACTAACAATATTAAAAGTTAGCTCTTTGAAAAGACTAATAAAATAGACAACCTCTGGCTGGGTTAATCAAAGAAAAAGAAATTTTTTAAAAAGGACATAAGTACAGACACAGTAGAGATGAAAAAGGATTACAAAGGAATACTTTAAACAACTCTATGCCAATACATTAAAAAAAACTTGTATGAAATAGACACTTTTTTTTTTTTTTAAGAAATCTAAAAGAGGATCAGGAAAAATAGAAAACTCACATAGACCTATAACCACTTAAGAATTTGACCTGCGATTTAAACATCAGAACGTGGATATTTTTTGTGTGAGTTTTACCAATAATCCGAGACATAGGTAAATCCTGTTTTATTTAAACTATTTCGGGAATAGAAAGAGAATGAACCCCCACCTCCGTCTTATATTCTATGACTGATGTACTCTTCATACCAGAATTAGAAAAAAAAATTACAGGCCAATATTACTTATGAATATAGATGCAAGAATTATTAAAAATTGTTGGCAAAATGAATTGTGAACTTTATACTAAAAATCACCAAGACTAAATTGAATTTATCCTAGGAATGCAAAAATGCTTTAATATTAGTAAATTTATTAGTGCAAGGAGCCCTGATAGTACCAATGGTTAAGCACCCGGCTGCTAAACAAAAGGTAGTTGGTTCAAACCCACCAGCAGTTCTGTGGGAGAAAGATGTGGCAGTCTGCTTCTATAAAGATTTACAGTCTTGGAAACCCTATGAGGCGGTTCTACTCTGTCCTACAGGGTCGCTAGATGGCAACAGGTACTAGTGCAATTCACAACATTAACATATTAGAAAGAGAAATCATTTTATAATCTCAATAGATGCAGAAAAACCACTTGAAATAAAAATAAAATAGATTAAACATTTAGAGAACTATGGATCTAAGAAAAAAATTTTAACTTGGTAAAGTAAACCTACCAAAAACCTAATACAACGATTTTAAGTCACAAAATATTAGAAGATTTTGTATTGTAAAGAAATAAGTGGAATAGAGATAGGAAAGGAAAATAAATTTGACACTATTCAGTTGTGGTTGTTAGTTGCTGTCAATTTGGCTCTGACTCATGGGAACCCCATGTCCCGCAGAACGAAACCTGGCCTGATCCTACACCATCTTCATGATCGTTGCTGTGTTTGAGTCCTTTGTTGAGGCTATTGCGCAGTGCCTCCTTAGCTAGGAAGCTCATCTTCTAGCACTCTATCAGACAATATCCTGTTGTGATCTGTAGGGTTTTCACTGGCTAATTTGCAGAAGTAGGTTTTGCAGAAGCCTTTATTCCTAGTCTCTTAGTCTGGAAGCTCTGCTGAAACCTGTCCACCATGGGTGACCTTTCTGCTGTTTGAAATTCTAGGGGCATAGCTTCCAGTATCACATCAACATGCAAACCACCACAGTATGACAAACTGACAGAGGGGTGGTAGATGCTTAAAACATATCTACTATATTTTACACAAATAATGTACACCTTCTACATTTTTTTGCCAGCCGTGCACTCCCCTTGTGAGGTATTTTCATAAACGTCACTACGCCAATTTTTTTTTTACATGTTGCTGTAAAAAAATTAGCATAGCACATTTAAGAAAATACCTCGAGGGGCGGGGGGGTGGTTAGCAAACAAGTGTAGAACGTGTGCGTTACTTGCGTAAAAATGCGACATTGAGAACAGCACCGGGAGATACAGAAGTGAACAAAACAGACAATGCCCCTGCTCTTGTGGAGCTTAATTCTATTGGAGGAGGCAAACAAAAATAAAGTGATAATTTATAATATGTCAGGTGATGATAGTCCTATAAAGAAAAATATATTGGTTTCCTAGGGCTGCTATAGAAAAGCACCACAAACTGGGTGGCTTTAAAGAACCCAGATTTATTATCTCACAGTTCTAGAGGTGAAAAGTCTGAATTCAGGGCATTGGCAGGGCCACACTCTCTGTCAGCTCTAGGGGAGGGTCCTTCCTCATCTCTCCCAGCTTCTGGTAGACCCAGGCATTTCTCAGAGTTCGCTGGCTTGCAGATGCGCCTTCACATGGCATTCTTCCCCCTGTGTGTCTCTATATGTCTCTTCTCTTTTATAAGGACACCACTCAGATGGTATTAGAACTAACCCTTCTCCAGTATGACCTCATGTTAACTGACATCTTCAAAGACCCTGTTCCCAAACAAGGTCACATTCATACGTATCAGGGATTAGAACTTTACCATATCTTTTTGGGAGTTACGATTCAACCCAGAAAAAAAAATAAAGTAGGGAAAGGGGCATAAAGAGTACTCTGTGTATGTCTGTGTGTGCGTGTATGTGCATTATTTTGTATAGGAGGTCAGGAAAGACCTGACTTGAATGATACTTGAACAGAGACTTGAAGGACGTGAAGAAGTAAGCCAGGCAGGGAGAATAGCAAGTGGAGGCATTTGATTTTCTACATAGGAAAACAACAACAACAAAAAAAAACATTATTAGAATAAGAAAATTTAGTACGGTTGTCAGATATAAGATCAATATGCAAAACCCAGTGGGGTTCCTCTATACCAGCAACAACAAATTAGAACACATAATGTCAAAATAAACATAACTATGACTAAATGTAACAGAAGATACATATGCTCTGTGTAGAAACACAGAAAAGTCTCTATTAAGGGATATCAAATAAGATCTAAATAAACAGATTATGTTTATGAGTGAAAGACTAATTATTGTAAAGACGGCAATTCTCCACAAATTATTATAGAAATTAAATGGAATTCCAATCAAACAGGAGCCCTAGTGGCACAGTGGTTAAGAGCTTGGCTGCTAACCAAAAGGTTGGCAGTTCGAATCTACCAGCTGCTCCTTGGAAACCCTATGGGGGACAGCTCTACTGTGTCCTACAGGGTCAGCACGAGTTGGAATCGACTCGATGGTAAATGATTGGCAATGGTTCCAATCAAAGATACAGGAAGGTTTTTTTTTGTTGTTGTTTTTAAGGAACTTGACAAACTGATCTTAAAATTCCTATGAGGTGAGGAGAAGGGCCGAGAATAGTCAAGACAATTTTGAAGTGGAAGAACAAGGCAGAAGGGAGGGACTTGGCCAAATTGTATTAAGGTAGTACTAGCTGCTGAAACAAACCAACCTAAACCTGTGTAAGACCCAAACATGACAGAAGTTTATTTCTTGCTTGTGTAAAATCCAAAATAGGTGATCCTGTGCTCGCTTCGGCAGCACAGATACTAAAATTGGAACGATACAGAGAAGATCAGCATGGCCCCTGCACAAGGATGACATGGAAATTTCGGAAGCGTTCCATATTTTCGAGAGCAAGTAGGAGTACATAGCAAGGTGTATATAAATTTTTGTATGAGAGACTGACTTGATTTGTAAACCTTCACTTAAAGCACAATGAAAATAAAAAATAAACGAAGAAAAACAACATAGGTGATCCTGGCCAGCAGGCAGCACTGTCAGGCAGCACTGTCAGGCAGCACTTCAGAGACCCAGGCTTCTTCTGGTTTTGCTTCCCAGCTCTCAAGGTCACCAGGCTTGTTTGCCTCAAACCAGTGGAAGAGGAAAGAGCATGGAAGATCACGTGTGGAAGGTTTTATAGACAATGCCTAGGAATGGTGTACACTGCTTCCACTCACTTCACTGGCCAGAACTCATTTATGTGGCCACGGCTACCTACAAAAGAAGCTGCAAGGTGTAGCCCAGCTGTGGTCCTTGGAACAAGAGAAAACCAGTGTAGAGAAGAGCTAGCTAGTCTCTCTCACACCTGCCATATATCACAATTTCTTATAACGGTATAATCACCAAAACTGTGTGGTGATAGCACAGGGACAGACAACAGAACAAAAAGCAGAGCCCAGAAACCAACTTAGATATGGAAAGTTTGTATATGACAGTGATAGCTTCACAAATCACTGGGGAGGGAGGGAACTATTTGATTTATGGTGCTGGGGTAACTGGCTATCTACATGGGGGCCAATATATAATAATATACAATATATGGAAGCCCGTATATAAAAAGAAATTCCAGGTGACTTCAAGGCCTAAATGTGAAAAGCAAAGATTTTAAAATAATTAGAAGAAAGTATTACAGAATATTTTTATATTCTTAGAGAAAGATTTCTTAAACATGGCAAAAAAGATAAAGGAAGAGAGGGAGAAACGGAGAAATAAGAAAGAACCAGTCATGCAGAAAAAGACTGATAAATTTGACTCTCTGCTCCACTGTTTTATTTGTCTATCCCTATGATGATATCAACTATATACAAAGAAACTCATTGCCATCAAATTGATTCTGACTTATAGCGACCCTATAGGACAGAGTAGAACTACCCCATAGGGTTTCCAAGGAGCAGCTGTGGTTTCAAACTGCCAACATTTTGGTTAGCAGCCAAGTTCTTAACCACTGTCCCACCAGGGCTCCAATTATGTATAAAGACATCCTAAATAAGGTTTAAAAAAGTAAACAACAAAGTGGAAGAAAATATTTTCAAAGTAAAAAGCTAAAAAAGGATTAATACTCAGATTATATAAGGAATTCCTTTAACCCAATAAAAAAGGCAAACTAAAAGCAGAAGGTGGTCAAAGGATATGAACAACTAACATGCCAAGATAAAAAATGAATTTCCAATAAAAAATGAAAAGATGCTCAACTTCACTAATAATCAAGGAAACGAAATAAAAAACGAAATAGCAAGTAATAATAAGATACCATATCACATCCATCAAATGGGCAAAAATTAAAAAGCCTGGCATTACCAAGTATTAGTTAAGGATGTAGGGAAATGACTCCTGGGTATTTCTGGTGATAGTGCAACATGGTACAACAACTTGGGAGAACAATTTGGAAAAACAACTAGACAACCCATATTCTAGGACCCAGCAATTTCGCTCCTTGGCATTTAACAAAGAGGCAGGCACAGGATGCTCATTGCAAGATCCTTTGTGATTGCAACAAAATTAGAAAACAACCCGTATGTCTACCAATAACAGTAATAGAGAAATGATGGTGTTTTCATACCATCGGTAAAAGGAATGAGCCAGGGCTACATGCATCTCCAGGATAAATCTCAGAAAATAATGTTGAATGACAGCAAATTGAGAATAAGTTCATTCGTGCAAATGTGTACATAAGATAACTTATGTAAACATTAAAAAAATACACACATAATATGGACACCTACATAGATAGTAAAAGTATAAAAATATGGATGGGCAGAATACACACCAATAGTAACTTCCTCTGGGAAAGAAAGTACTGAATTGGGATCAGGAGGAGGGCAAAATCAGATCAAAGTAATATGGCAAAATGTTAATGTTTTCTAAATATAGGTGATGAACACAAGAGTTTTTATCATATTACTGTTTTCTGTATGTTTGAAATCTTTTATCATTTAAAACTTTATTGAAATAATTTTTTTAAATCCCAGGGAAGGATTCAGGTTGGCCTATCCTGGGTCAGGTGCCCAATTCTGGATTCAGGTGAGAACTGAGTCATGTAAGAACACGGCAGATCTCCCTATAGCCTTGTATATGTGGCGGACTGGAGGAGCCCTGGTGGCGAAGTGGTGGTTTGGTTGCTAACCAAATTTGGTGGTTTGAACTCACCAGCTGCTCCACAGGAGAAAGATGTGGCAGTCTGCTCCCATAAAGATTACAGCCTTGGAAACCCTATGGGGCAGTTCTACTCTGTCCTATGGGGTTGCTATAAGTCTGAATCAACTCAACAGCAATAGTAATTTACGAAGCGGGGATAGTGCTCTTGAGAAGGGAGAGACATTGCAGAGACAATACCAAAGATGCCCATTATGTGCTGCCACAGGGTCACCAGGGGCATAAGCAGCCAAGCTACCTGGGAAATTAACCAGGTGTGTACATCAAAAGCCCCTAGGACTTTTTTCTGGGCTCAAATCCAGACTGCTGAGTCAGAATTTCCCAGATATCTGTATTTCAAAAAAGCCCCCTTGTGGTTCTGATGGGCAACCCTGGTTAAAGAACCCTGAGGTCTTGGGTTCAAACGATGTCGAATCCCTGGCCCAGGTGAGTGGGCCCAAGCCATACATAGAGACAAAGGACTTGCACAGGTAGACTGGTTTCTAGGAAAACCCCACTCCTAGTCTTTACAATCCAGTAGTACCTTCAGCCTTAACCACCCATCGTTGTTCCTCTGGGGTTTGGCTTGGAGGGTAGGCTAAGGCGGAGAGGAACTTGAGCTCCCCTTACAGGCCAAAGGTGTTAATGTTCGTGATTCTCAGAAATCTAAGCTCCTTTGCACGGTTGGAAATAACATTAAAAACAGTGACTTCCAGAGTACTTACTACCTGCCAGACACCGTATAGAAATGTACTCAAAAGTCTTAAGCTAGAGTGGCAGAGTCAGGTTCAGATGTAAGTCTGTCAGACTCCCAGACCTGTGCTTTTATGACTGTGCCACAGGGAATTGGGGTGTTAAAAGGTCCTTCATAGTGTGGCTGCAACCCGCCTCCTCTCCTTACCACCTGCCCATGACACCCCAGAGAGCGAACTCTTCTCTAAGCACGTGGTGCAGTCGTGGTGGTGATGATGCTGTTGATGGCTTCATGCCTTTCTTCTTATTGTTGCCCTCCCTGCCTAGTGTCCCCTGATATCCTTTTTATGAAATCATCCATGTGGCAAGGCTACTTGTTCTTCAGCGCTCTGCAGAAGCTGCAGCACTGCTGGTTGCTTACCTCTTTGTCTCACTTATTCAGCTTTGCACTCCCAAAGGTAGTGACTGACTTACTCATCTCTGTATCCTCAGCTGATGAGTAGATTGAGGGGATGTGTAACTAAAGGAATGAGTGAATGAATGAATGGTAATAGTGATGGGAAGAAAATGGTAGCAATATAAAGGAGGGGGATGTGATGCCTGTAACCATGGTAACGATGATGTGCCCAGTGATAGTGCTGGGAAGATGGTAACCATGGCAACACTGATGGTGAGGCCTGTTTGGCCAGCATTTGCCCTGCAGCTGTCCCTGTCCCTGCCAAGTCAGATCGCTCAGTGGCCAGACAAGATGATGAGTGCAAGTGGGCAACTATTGTCTTGCTCCCCTTTCCCAGACCCTCCCTACTCGCGCTGGGGCTGAGTTTCACAGTGGTCACACCCTCTTCCTGAATGGCTCCTGAAAACGCAGGGGCCCTCCAGGGACAACAGAACACACTTGTGGGGGTTGGGCACAGCCTGCCTGGTTGTGTGTGTCTGTGCGCAGGGAACAGTTTGACGGGCAAGTGTCAGCAAGTAAACAGCAGGTGCGGTTTGTGCGAGCGTTAAAGGACAGAGTCTTGTTCCTGTGAGTGCCAGGCGAAGGGTCTGCATCCGTATGTTAGGGGAAGAGGGACAGTCCCACACATGTGCATGGGGCCACGGTCATATGAGTGAGGGGCGCATTGTGTATGTGTGTTGTGGGGGGGAAGACAGCTGGCCACGTGTGTGGCTGCATTGTGGTGTGTCTGGGAAGGGCACAGAGAGGTGTGTGTGCGTGTGTGTTCGCGCCAGCTCTGTCATAAGGGGCGGGTTTCCGGGCATGAGGAGCGGGGATTCTCGATCCCACAGCCAGCGGTGGGGAGAGGGCCTTCGCCCCATCCATCAGCCGGAGCGCAGCGAGCAAGGCGGATATCACGGTGTCACGGGCGGCTCGGCTCGCAGATCTTATCCTCTTCATTTCCGCCTGAGCCGAGTCCGCCCACGCTGGCTCCCCGAAGGCTCCATCCATCATGGGGGGCGGGCTGTGCGGGAGGGGGGGGGTCTCAGACGGCGCGAGGAGGAAGAGGGCGGCAGGAGACAGACCCACAGTCGTCCGGAGTCCGAGAAATGCGTCAGGACCAGTTGGGGGGATTTCTGGGTCCGCTTTTCAAGTGGGGGAGGGGACTCTCTCCCTGTCCTGGAAGGGGTTGGGTGACAGGGCCAGACTGGGCCCTGGCCTCTAACTCCCGGCAGGTTGCTGATGTCCAGACCCCTGGGTGCCTAGCCCCAACTCTCCCACGCTGTGGAAATGGGTGTTGAACGCAGGGCCCGCACCAGGACCCTCCGGGGTGACCCGGGGCCCGGGCCGCGCGGGCGGGGCTGGGCGCCCCGAAGGGAGGCCTTATTTCATTTCCCCGCGCTGCTGAGGTTTCTGCGAAGTGTCTCTCTCACCTCTTTAAATTTTACGGCGCTTGGCCCGTGGCCGCCCGGGCCCGCCCCGGGGAGGAAGCGGGTGCAGGTCTGGGGGCCTTCCCCGGCCTAAGGGCAGTCCCCGCAGGCAGGGCGCGGATCAGTCTCGGGGCGCCGGGACTCTTTGGGGCGCACAGCCTGCGCTCAGCCCCGATTCCCCTGGGCCTGGGGGGTGGTGTCTGGGTCCGGGGGGCGGGGTTTACCTCGAAGCGACTCAGGCCCCGCTCCGCCCCCTGTCCGGGCTCCTTCCTGGACCACACCTCTCTCCTCCAGCTCCCTGGCCTTTGCTGCAAAGAGCCTAAGCCGAGGGGAAAAAGAGTGCTGGGGGAGCTCTGGAGCGGAGGGGGGGGGGAGGCAGGAGGGGGAGGGCCTACTAGAGGAAGGAATAAGGGGAGGGGGAAATAGAGACCAGCCTCGGAACCTAAGTCTCCAAGCCGCACCCTAGCTTCCCCTGGGGGCAGGGCGGTGTCCCCAAGCCCCCAGTCAGAGCCAAGTATGTGAGTCCAGCAGGCAGGCGCAGCCAGGGTAAACTCTGGTCCATGATGCTTAGGCCTGCTACCTGCCCAGAGGTTAGGTTGGGGGCTGGTGATGGAGGGGAGTAGGGAGGCTTCTGGACCCCAAACTTCCCTCAGGAGCTGGAGAAGACCATTCTGCACCAGGATCAGCCTGAAAAGAGGGAAAATTGGAGGAGGATCCCCCTCCCCCGGTGTCCCGACCCAACCTCAGTATCAGCAGATACTGACTCTGAGAGATGTATCTGTGTGGGCGGGAGAGGCATGTTACCTGGTGAGAAGGTGTGAGGGAGGAGAGGAGGAGTGTGAACAGGAAAGCATGGTGTATTTAAGGGTCTAGTGAAGTGAAGGGGAAGCACTGCCCAAAGACATACTGCCAGTTAGGGTGAGTCAAGATTTGAACACAGCTCTGTCAGATTTCAGGTGGTTGTGTCACAGCCACCTTCCCTAGATTTGCAAGCACCAACTTGGTTCTGCTACAATTTACTTATTAATACAGCCTCAGGCTAACCAGCCGCTGATGTAACTTTGTCACCCACATATCTAGAAGAAAACAAGGTGTGGAACAGAAATTGGTTTAGGAGGTTGAGGGGGTCAGTGCTCAGCAATGGGAGACACTAGCTGCCCAGGATACCCCCTGACCTGGGGCTGGTGTAGTTCAGAGCAGGGGGACCCAAAAATGCAGCTAGAACTGCCTGCCTCGTGGTTGGAGCCTGCTGGAACCTCCAGGCTGAAGAAGGCCCAGAACATTCTTTTTCTTCATTGACCTGGAAAGGAAGTGTCCTGGATATCACACTCCAGGGAGCTCAGCCACCGCATCTGTGTGAGGAAAATTGGTCACCTCCACATGACCCAGTGTGGGCTGTTAGGACTGCCCCTCCCTTCCTCCCACCCTCTGCTTCTGCGGTCCCTCTCCTGGTTCATGCTCCCATCCTTTTCATACTCCTCTTATCCAGTCACTTACCAAGTGCTGTCGATTTGCCCTTGTACGCATTTCTCAAATCTGTCTCCTAGCCATCCTTGCCACTCTGGTTGTCCTGGTTACGGTGGTCTCTCCTGTACGTTATTGCAATGGAATTTTGCTGGGTTCCCTCAAATTCATCCTCCATACTATGGTGACAATCAGGCTGTGTCATGCCCTTATAAAACCCCTTAGAGGCTGCCCATTGCTCCTTAGATAAAGCCAAAGTTCACAGCAACCTGTTCAAGATCCTTCAAACTCTGGCCTGGCTCTCCTCTGTGACTGCTTTTCCTGCTTCCTTCACCTCATTTTTCTGCAAAGCTATATCTTTCGTGCCTCTGAGTCTATGGCATGTGGATCCCTCTGCCTGGAATGCTCTTCTCTCCCTTCTCTGTGGGGCTACATTCTTGTCACCTTTTAAAGTCCAGTTCAAATATCTGCTCTGGGAAGCCTTCCCAGAAGCACTCCCTCTTCTGTGCTCTCGCAGCCTCTTTTGCTCCCTTGTCCTCCGGATTGTAATTGGCTGTTAAGATCTGTCTAAGTCTCTCACTAGATTGCATACTGAGGGCAGGAACCCTCGTGTATTGCAGGATCCTGAGGACCTGGATGGAGGAGGCATTAGGGGATGGCTGTTGAATGAAGAAGGGAAACCTGGTATTGTTTGGGACCTGGCACCAGACAGCCCTCAAGCCTATTCCTGGACTTCAATGGACCTGCGACCCTGGGGTCATCATGATTAGGGTACGGGTGAGGAGAAAGGGGCTGGCATTGTGGGCTAGTCTGAACATTACCACTTCACACAAATTCTTTTTCCTCTGAGGCCCCCTCACACTCTCCCCCAGTCTGCAGAAGACCTACCTGTAATGAGCTGCCTGTGGCTTCTGTACCTCATCCGGAAGGTGATGGTTGCCGTGGAAACCCAAGTGCAGGAAGCGCCTGCTGGCTCCCTTCCCAGGGTGGGAGCTGAGACTGAGTGCCCTGTACTAGCTCTGACTGAGTCAGTGCTGAGATGGCAGCTGGATGACTGGGACCTGCCCAGTCTTAGTCAGACTGGGTCTCCTCATTCCTTCCCCAGCAGAAGCTTATGGGTTCATCCCAGAGTATTGACCTGGGATGGTACTACACAGTGTCTGAGACTCCAACCCTGTAAATCGATTTCTTCCCAGTTGGGAACCAGCAAATGCCTGGTTAGACACTCAGGCTATGGAGTCATAGCCTGGGTTCAAGTCCTGACTCTGAGACCAGTTGGCTGTGTAATTTTGAGCAAGACATTTAATTTTCTGAGACTCAGTTTCCTTGTCTGTAAAATGAGGATAACAATAGCACCATGGGATTTCTTTTTTTTTTTTTTTCTGGTGGTGTGGTAGAATGAGGGCTGTGGAGTACCCTCCCACTGAAATGCTAGATTCCACATGAATTATAAAAACAAAGCAAAATAAAACAAACTATTATTTTTAAGGTATTGCTAGGATTGCTAGACAGTAAGGGGAATCTTGAAGGACCAAAGATTTCCTCCAAGAAAAATACGGCAAAATAATGGAGATTTGAAACTAAAGCATGGAACGGTGACTAATAGGCAAACAGGAAAGTCCAGCTAAATGTTGAAATAGTCACTGTAGTAGGCAAATTATGTCTGTAGCAGACAAAGTGGAAGAACTTAATTTAGGATTCCTGCATTGAGTCAGAGTCTCTAAAAGAGGATTAAAGTGGTCCCAGATTAGTAGCAGCCCCTGGTTCCTGGCAGATAGAGCATAGAAAGGATGGGGACAGGGAAGAGGGCACTTGTCCCTGGGCACAAGTCCAAGGGGGCACCAGATGAGGTGCACAATGACATTCTCAGGTGCCACAAATATGAAAGGTGCCTGAGGCAACCGGACAAGAGTGGAGAAGGCATTTTTGCTGACTTGTTGGCCTGCAATCAACGTCTGTTCATCTTGAAATGGGGGGGGGGATGAAATTTAGAGATTTCCCCTCTGTGCTGGGATTGGGGGGTGCAATTTAGAGATTGCCCCTGGGCGCTCTTTACCCTCACTATGCCTCTCAGGCAGAAACAAATGTAAATGCTCTCTGTGGGGCTGCACCTCCAGTTTAAGTCCTCATGATTCCCACAGATTAAGTTAAACAAAATATGAACTCACAGTTGGTGGTCACCAAACTACAAGAAAGCAAGCCACTATGAGTGAGAGTCAGCAGAAATAATAAACGTTATATTTAATAACCCGTTGCCATAGAGTCCGTTCTGATTCATAGCAACGCTGTAGGACAGGGTAGAACTGCCTCATAGGGTTTTCAAGGCTGTACCCTTCACGGAAGCAGCCTGCCACATCTTTCTCTGGCAGAGTGGCTGGTGGGTTCGAGCCGTTGCACCACCTACACCCACCCCCCAAATACTTTAGATACTGGAATTACCAAATATAGAATATAAAATAATCATGTACAAAATGCTTAAAGAAATACAAGATGAAATGACACAAATAAATGAATGGAGCCTATTGAAAATGATTAGGAAGATTTGAAAATAAACCACATGAAACTTTTATAACTAAAAATTATAATTGAAGAAATAATCTCATAAAATGGATTAAATAGCAGATTGTACATGCTGGAGTAATAATTAAGAGCTGGAAAATAGATCTGAAGAAGTTATCCAAGAGACAGTGCATAGAGAAAAGTAAATACAAAAGATGAAAGAAGGTTAAGAGAGATGGAGCGAACACTAATACTTGTAAGAAATGTGAATCCACATTTAGAAAAATTATAGTAAAGCCTCAAAAGACCCAAAATAAAGAGAAGACCTTAGAAGCATCAGAGAAAAGAGACAAGTTGGCTACAAAAGAATGACATTTCAACTGACAGGAGACTTCTTATCAGCCATAATGGAAAACCACAAGAAATGGGAAAATAGCTTTAACGTGCTGAGAGAAAATAATTATCAACCTAGACATGTGTATTCAGCACAACGATTTTTTGAGAATGAGGAACAAAATAAAGACATCTTCAAATGAACTAAACCTGAAGGAATTTACTACTGTCAGACTTTCACTAAAGGAAACTAAAAGAACATGATCTCAGAAGGAAAGTCTGATGTACAAGAAGAATTTGTGAGCAAAGAAGTTGGTAAGCATATAGGTAAATCTAGGCAAAAATTGTCTGATTAAAAACAATATCAATAGTAATAATGATGATAATGTCTACTTTGTGGGTTTAAAAAGGCAGAACTCAAATACTGAGTATCACTTGGGAGAGATAACTGGTGTTGATGTAGTTTGAGGTCCTTGTATTATTCAGGAGGGGGAATAAGATACTGATTAACTTTAGACTTTTTAAGTTTGCAAGATAAAATTTCAAGAAAAATTACTAAAAATAAAAAAGACTATACAACTAAATGTAGAGGGAAAAAATGGACTAAAATGGGGAAAACTCTCAACTAAAAACAAAATAAGAAAGGAGGAATAAGAACCATGGAAAAGATGGATAGGTCAAAAAGAAAGCACGAAGACATCAGATACAAACCCAAATCTATCACTAATCTTTAAAAAAAAAAAAAGTGTTAAACTCTCTAGTTAAAAGACAGAGATTATCACATAGAATTAAAAAAAAAATCCAGCTATATTCTGTCCAAAAGAGCAACTCTTAAAACATAAAAACACCAAAAGGCTGAAAATGAAAGTATTCAAGAAGATATACCAGGAAAATACCAAAAGAAAATTGGATAGGGATACAAACAGTTACATGTACATTAATGTTTATTGTAGCATTATTCACAGCAGCCAAAAGATAGAAACAACCCACGTGTCCATCAAGAGGTGCATGGATAAACAAAATGTGGTGTATTATTCACCCATAAAGAGAAATGAAATTCTGATACATGTTATAACGTGGATGAACCTTGAAAGTGTTATGCTGAGTGAAATAAGGCAGACACAAAAGGAAAAATACTGTATTATCCTACTTATATAAAATATCTAGAATAGGCAAATGCATAGAGACAAAGTTTATTAGTGGTTACCAAACGCTGGAGGGAGTTTTTGCTGCAGAGTTACTGAGTTTCCGTTAAAAACAAACAAACAAACTCATTACTGTCAAGTGGATTCCAACTCATACCAACCCTATAGGGCAGAGTAGAACTGCCCCATGGAGTTTCCAAGGAGCGCCTGGAGGATTCAAACTGCCAACCTCTTGGTTAGCAGCCATAGCACTTAACCACTATGCCACCAGGGTTTCCAATGCAACCTGACTTTCTGGTTAGGGTAATGTAAAACTTTTGGAAATGGATAGTGCTGATGGTAGCACAACACAATGAAAGCAATTAATGTCACTCAATTGAAATCTTAAAAAGTGTTTAAATGGAAAGCTTTTTGTTATAATATATTTTGTTTTGTTTCTGACTCATAGAGACCCCATGTGACAGAATAGAACTGTTCCATAGGGTTTTCCCAGGCTGTAAATTTTATGGGACCAGATCACCAGGTTTTCTCCAGCGGAGCCACTGGGTAGATTCAAACCGCTAATCTTTTGGTTAGCTGCTGAGCACTTAAGGTTGTACCACCACGGCTCCTTATATATACTTTACCACAATAAAATTTAAATAAGAGAAAATTGGAATGGCTTTATTAGTATTAAACAAAATAGTCATTAAACATTATTGCAAGAGATAAACTTCCTAGTAATGATAAACGTTTTTGTACACCTGAAGTGTATACCAATTCCACTAATAAAATAGTCCTCAAAATACAAAACAAGAATGGATAGAACTACAGAGAAAAATTGATAAATCCGTGATTATTATGGAAGAGTTCAACATACTCTTGGAATTATTGATCTGTCGAGCAAAGAAAAAATAGGCAAGATATAGATTTAAACACTCCATTAGCAAACTTGATCAAACAGTTGTAGATAAAATCCTAACTCCAACAATTACAGAATACACATTTTTTCATGCACACATGGTAAATTTATTAAAAGTGATCACATAATGCAATTTTCAACAAACTATAATAACTAGTATAAGACAGACTGTGTTTCTGTGACCCGCAATGCAACTAGATTGGAAGGAAGCATTGGGTTTCTGTTTATGGTGACGGAAAATTTGGCAGCAGACATTGGTGTTGGTTGCACATGACTGATGTAATTGGTGTCATTAAATTGTTCACGTGAACATGTTGAATTGGCAAATGTGTCATATATATGTTTACAACAATAAAACAAAAATAAAATGACAACATAATGAGTAAAAAAAAAATATCATGTTTATAAATTAGAAAAAAAAATCAGAACAGAAATTTTAAAAGTACTTGAAACTGAAGAAAAAAAATTTGTTGTGTAATGCAACAAAAGTGGTAGTTTGAGGGAAATTTAGAGACTTAAATGCTTATATTAAACAGAAAACAAAGAAAAAGAAAGGCTGACATTTAATGAGGTAAGAATCCCACTTAAGAATTTAGAAAAGAACAACAGAATTCAAAGAAAATAGGAGAAAGGATATGATAAATTAATGAAATAGGAAAATAAATATACAATAGAGAGAATAAACAAAGGCAAAAAATTAGTTTTTTGAAAGACTAATAAATAAACATGTTGATAAAGGATAAAAAACACAAGGCATAAACAAATATTAAGAATGAGAAAGGAAATACTCCAGATAGGGCAGAAATAAAAAAGAGAATACCCTGTACAACTTTGTATTAATAAACTTAAAATCAAAGTGGGCAAACTCCTTGAAAAACATATCAAAACTGACTCAACAAGAAATAAAAATCCCAAATAGTCTTGTAATCACTAACCTAACTGAAGTGGTAGTTGAAAATAGCCTCATAATCACTAACCCTAACTGAACTGGTAGTTTAGTTAAAAATATTTCCACACAGAAAACACCAAGCCTGATGATTTCAGGCATTCAAAGAACAGATATTATAATTTAATAAAACTGTCCCAGAGACTAGGAAAGAGGCAACACTCCCTGGCTCACTTTATGAAACCAGATAGCCTTATTACAAAAATGAGGACACCTCTCATTCATGAATATAGATGCAAAAATCTAGAAAGAATAATAGAAAACTGAATTCAACAAATTATTTTAGAAAATAACGACCAAACTGGGCTTACGCCATAAATGTTAGCATGGTTTAACATTAATATATATACCATATATTAATATGGAATCCTGGTGGTGCAGTGGTTAAGAGCTTGGCTGCTGACCAAAAGATCGGCAGTTCAAATCCACCAGCTGCTCCTTGGAAACCCTGTGGGCAGTTCTACTCTGTCCTGTAGGGTTTCTCAAGAGTCGGAATTGACTCAACGGCAATGCGTTTTATATTAATATATTACTAATCTTATTAGTGTTTATTATAAGTCAATTCTCATTATTCAAAGTGGTTATGGTCTACTAAAGCTCTGTGAACACCGAACTGATGACTACCAGACTAGCTTTGTTCAACCTCACCTGGGAAGCTGCATGTTGCCTAACTCAAATTTTTTGTCATGCCGCTCACGCACACGTGTGTGGATGACTGTGAAAGCCCCATGAGTATGGATTTGGGAGTTGGGAGTTGCTGTTGTTGTGAAGGTGCCTTGGTGGCACAGTGGTTAAGCGCTCAGCTGCTAACCGAAAGGCTGGCGGTTTAAACTCACCAGCTGCTCTACAGGAAAAAGATGTGGCAATCTGCTTGCATAAAGAATATAGCCTTGGAAACCCTATGGGGGCAGTTCTACCCTGTCCTATAGGGTGGCTATGGGTCGGAATCCACTCAATGGCAGTGGGTTTGGTTTTTTTGGTTCGGTGTTGTGTGCCATCGAGTGGATTCTGACTCGTAGCGACCCTATAGGGCAGAGTAGAACTGTCCCATAGGGTTTTCTAGGCTGTAATTTTTATGGGAGTGGAACACCAGGTCTTTTCTTCCATGGAGTGGCTGGTGGGCTTGAACTGCTGACTTTTCGGTTGTCAGCCAAGCGCTTTAAACATTGAGCCACCAGGGCTCCTTGATTTGGGGGTTACAAATAAATTTTAGCAAGTAGGTGAATTTACAAAATACAGAATCTTTTAATAATGCAGATTGACCATATACTACATATGACTATATTGTTATATATTATATAATGTTATTAATATATAATATATATGCAATCACATCAACAGGTTAAAGGAGAAAAACTGTACAGACAAAGCATTCAATCAAAATCAATATCCTTTCATAGTTAAAATTCTTACTAGGAATAAAAGGAAATTTTCTTAACTTGCAAAATTTAACAAAATCATACTTAGTAGTGAAAAGTAAAAAGCATTCTCCTTAATGGAACAAGGCAGGGATCCCAATTAATACCTTCCTAATCAACAAGCCTAGCTATTGTGTTTAAGACAAAAATAGTAAAGAAGAAACAAGGACAGGAAGGAAGGAAGGAAAGAAGAAAGAAAGGGTGGAATGATTAGACAGAAACAAGACTATCATTATTCACAGATGATATGATTGTCTACATAGAAAAATACATAATAATCTGAGAGATTATTAGAATTAATAAGAGAGTTTATCAAGATGACAGGATATAAAATCAATATGTAAAACTAAATTGCTCCTCTCTACACTTGCTATGAAAGTAAACACTTCAGGGAAAGACAATATTTAGAATAGCAACAGAAAGTAAGGAATCTAAAAACAAATCTAATAAAAGGTGAACAAGTCCTGATGCAGAAAATGATACAACGTTATTGAAAAACACTAGAGAAGACCTAAATAGATGGGGAGATTTATCCTGCTCAAGAAGGGAAAGACTCATTCACTATCCACTTAATCAGTTCTCCCCATGTTCATCTATAGAGTGGCTGTAATTCTGATCAAAAACCCAACAGGATTTTTAAAAGTACTTTGCAAGCTGATTTTAAAATCGTTATAAAGAGCAAAAGTGCAAGACTAGTTGAGACACTCCTGAAGAAGAAATGGGAGGATTTGCCACAAATGCAACCAAGATTTATTATAAAATGTCAGTAAATAAAATAGTGTGGAATTGGCACAGAATTAGACGAGTAGACCAATGCAACAGTAATAAACAGTCAAAAAACATAGAAATGTGACAGAATTGGCATTTCAGATCACTAGGAAAGGGTTGACTATTCAATATATGCTGCCAAGATAACTGGCTATCCATATGGAAAAATATGAGATTGGATTCTTACCTCACCTGTACATAAATATCAATTATTTATTTGTTTATTTTATTGTTGTTGTTGAAAATATACACAGCAAAACATACACCAATTCAACAATTTCTACATGTACGGTTTAGTGACATTCTTGGAGTTGCGCAACCATTCTTACCCTCCTTTTCTGAGTTGTTCTTCCCCCATTAATATAAGTTCCCTGTCCCCTAAGGTTCCTATCTAATCTTTCAAGTTGCTGTTATCAATTTGATCCTATATATAGATAGTTCTTAAAAGAGCATAATGCTTAAGGCAGACATTTTTTACTAGTTAAGCTAAACTATTGTTTGGTTTTAAGAAGACTTCAGGGACATTTTTGGTTCAGAAATCAATTCTTCATGAAGTAAAGATTTAAATGTAGAAGTCAAAACTTTAAAATTTAAGAAAAAATAAGAGAATATCTTTATGACTTGGGTAGGGAAGTATTTTGTAAATAAAACAAAAAAAGTACTAATCATAAAAAGTAGGATAAATTAGGCCACATTAAAATGAACTTCTGTTCCTCGAAAGACAACATAAAGGGAGGAAATGCCACCAAGGTTTCCATGAAGAAATTGTTTGTAACACATATAACTAGCCAAGGATTTGTATCCAGAATACATAAACAACTCCTAGGTGGAAAGGAGAAAAAGACAATCCAAGAGAAGATTATGCAAAAGGCGAATAAACTGGCATTTTGCAAAGAGAAAGCCTGAGTGGAGGATATGCGTATAAAGAGATCCTCAACCTCATTAATAACCGAGGAGTAACAAATTAAGATCATTTGGTCAAGATTGGTAAGAATTGTCAAGGATAGGGATAGACAGGAACTCCCATTAGTTGCTGATGGGAGTCCAAATCAGGTCAATCACTTTGGAAAACAACGACTTTGTCTTACAGGGTTGAACTGTGCATATCTTGATACCCCAGCCAGCTCCTCTACCAGCTTATTTGCTGGAAAAACTGTGGTATGTGCACACTAGGAGCCACGTAGACAGACACTCATTGCATCATTGTTCATTCTAGCTAAGAACTGGAAACCCAAATATCTGCAATAGGACAAGGAACAAGCAGAATGTTATGTAGCAATGAGAATGATGAATCACGGTTACATGCAGCAAAGTGGGTGAACGTTGGAAACAATGTTGAGTGAAAAAAACTAGCAAAAGTATGATATAACTTGCATAAAGCTCAAAACAAACAAAACTAAATACTATATATTTTTAGGGAATCAGGAATTAGTTTTTAAAAAGCAAGGCAATGATAAACACAAAGCACAAGATAGTGGTTGTGTTCAGGGGTGAGATAGAAGGATGGGATGGAGTGGAAAACTGGAAAGGCTCAGTGGTGTTGGCGGGTTCATAGGTGTTCATTTAGTATGCTTCATAACTTATACCAGTTATATATTTTCTTTGCATCTGTATCAAATATAATATAATAAAAATAAATTCCAGCTAATTTTTTAAACCAAGAGACAACTTTAAAAAATCACAAAAGATTGTAAAATAAAAGGCTAGACAAAGATAATATGTTAAGACAAACAAAAAAGAATACAGTAATAACAATATTATTATCAAACTAGAAGCCAAGCCCCAAAGCATTAAACTCAACAAAGAGGAGCATTATTTAATAAAGAAAGATAACACTCCCTAAAGAAGATAAAACAATCATAAAACTTGTTGCACCAAACAACAAAGCAGGCAACTGTATGAAGCAAAACTTTAGGGTGAAAAATCACAGTGGTTTGTCTTGATAATTTTCCTGTTCGGTGGTCGGGGAAGAGATCTGCAATGGTGCTACTGGCCAGGCCCACTGCTGAGCAGTGCCCTGGCTTTGAGGAGTTACCACCAGGACAGGCCCCCACACTCTCCAGTGCTTTGGCAAGGGCCCAAGGGAAATGGCCGGGCTCCTGGGGGACCCAGGCTGGCTGAGGCCTCTAAAAGACCACTGTGTGAGTCCCCCTACTCTACAGCACACTCAGCTCCCTCCTGTCTAGCCTTGTCCAGCCTCTCAGCCCCCAGCTCCGGCACACACAAGCTGGGCCTCTATCTTCTATATCTAGGCTCCTTGTGTTTCTGGATGATTCCCACTTCTTCTGACCTGCCTGATATTCACCAACTTTCTAGGCTCCTAACCTATCTGATTCCTTCACTGGACTCTCCTTCCTTCCCCATCTTCCTCTCTGCACTGATTCGGCTGTGTGCTCTTAGCACATTGCTGACCACTCTGAGCCTTGCCTTTTCTCTCAGATAACTTAAGGCAATGGCGCAATGGACACAAGATGGTGCTTGTGTCAAGGCTGAGCTGGGCCACAAAAGGGAGGGTTGCTGTCTGGCTATCAGTCTCCCTCTCTCCCCGCTTCTCTTGTCCTGGCATGTCTGAGCCAACCCCGGGGGCCAGCACCCAGAAAGCAGCTTAGGCAGGGCCACACCTCTCAGCCCTGTTGCTGAGTCCTCACTCCTGTTCCCTTGGGAGCGGCTTCCCCACCTGTCCCTCAGGCCACTCCAAGGTGCTCCTTGGCTTAGAGCCTGGTCTTGTGAACCCAACTCCACCACTCAGAAGGGCAGAGTTGCAGAAAATTTGGGGTTTTCCTGTCTATTCCAACCTTCCTTCTAGGCAGAACTGACACTGCTTCTTTACATTGGTGACTGGCTCTTAGGAACTCCCATTCACTAGCTCTGTGACCTTGAACAAGTAAGTTCCTTCACCCCTTGGAGCCTCAATTTTTTTCATCTGTAGAATGGGGATAATGTTAATATTTAGCTCATGGGGTGGTCTGGAGAATTAAATGAGATAATACCTACAAAGCACTGTGAGTGCTCAGCTCACAGCAGCTATTATTGTCATTGTGGTTGTCGTCATTATTAGCATTATTACTAGTTGTTCGCAGGGCATTTTATAAGCAGAAAGATCAATTGCAGTAAGTTGCCTTCTTCCAGAGTTGCAACTTCACTTCATTTGGCAGAGCATGACTCCATTTTTCTGCTCCTGTCACAATCGCTCTGTTTGTGGACATTTTTTGTGATGGGTGTAACCTGATTATTTGCTTATTAGTAACTCAGCACTAGTAATTCACTTTTTCAATTGAGCTCTGCTGTTTATGAAGTACCCCACTGCCTGCCCCTGCAGCACAGCCACTAGGTTCCAGGTATGGGTGAACCCGAGAGGCTCCACCTCCTTGTATGTGTGGGACAGAGGGGTCCCTGCACCAGGCGGGTGCTCGTGGGCACGAGAGCTCAGGTGGCAGGAACTGCTCTTGCAGTGACGACGTGTGGCAGCCATTGGGTATTTTATGCCAACAATCATCATTTTCATTTATTCTCAGTAAATCTCTGACAGTATCCACTTGAATGGAATCTGCAGAGAAAATGCCTCAAACATGTCTTCTTTTAAATACCAGCTGAAAATCAATGCACATGTTTGGGTAAAGTTTTCGTAAATCACACTTGTATAAGCAAAGTGGGGTGGCTGTTGCAAAATCGGCGGGAGGTACAGAAGTCATTATTGCCGTCTGTTGAGAATCATCTTAGCTACTGTGTTTTCTTTTTGTTTGCTTTTGGACCACTGATTTTATGCTAGAAACTTGGAAATGTTATCTCATGTACTCATCCAATAATCCTGAGAGATGGTGTGGGTTTTAGTCAGGACTTTTTGGTGGCAAGTGACAGAGACTTAACTCAAACTAGCTTAAGCAATAAAGGCCTCTATAGCCTTGGGGCTGCCTCTCTGTCCATTTCTCTTCTTACCTTCTGTCTGTGAATTGGCCATAGTCTCCAGGGTGCCTCCTTGTGGTGAAGAACATGGCTGCCAGTCATCCCTCTATCTTGTGATCCAACTTCACTTTTGGACCAATCACAGGGAATGAGGCATTCTGGCCAGGGGGCCTGGGTCATGATAGACTTGGGACTTGTTGGCTCTCAGAGGCAAACTCCTACTGCCCATGCCTCCTCTTGCATGCTCCCTGGGGTCATGGGAGGTCCAAGGGCCTGTCCATTATGTTTGTTAGCTCCAGAGAATGAGGAAAAGGAAGGCTGATGTCACAAGAAACACAGCTCCTGGAAGCTTCCCAGAACCTAAGCACATGTGAAAAGGTCTCCATTGCCAGCACCAAGGACAGCCCTACACCTCCTTCTTGGGCCCCGCTTGGCTCAGGGCTCCAGGTTGAGGGTCATCTTCCTGGTGGGCAGAATCAAGGGGCATCCATGAATAACCTTAGCCCCACAGTTTGAGTACCTGGGGTGGGCTAAACCCTGGGCCCAGCTCACTCACTCCTGTGATGTTCATGATAGCTCTGTGGGGTCCATGCTTACATCTCAGCTTGTAAGGAAACAGAGGCTTGGAGAGGTTACGTGAGTTGTTCAAGGTCACACGGCTGGTGAGTGGCAGAGCCGTGCCTGGGATCCACATGGCCCCACTCCAAAGTCCATGCTTCATAACACTGCACTACACAGTTCCTGAAGCAGGATGGGGTGGGGGCCCCACACCCCAGAGCCCCAGGCCCCAGCAGATCAGTTGTCCCCAATGGTAGGTCCCAGTGACTGAAATGATCAAAATGAATCACTGAACTGGGGCTCCCAATTGTGATTGTGTGTCATGTTCTGGGAGCAGCCACATTAGGCAGCATGTCCCAAGGGTGGACCTGGGCCTTGGTCCAGTAGGGGAGGCCCTCATGTGCCCAGGCAGTGCGGGGTCTCCAGGCTGGTGCGTCCTGGGGACCTGGAAAAGTTTAGGCTCCCCTGGAGTTTGGGCAGGGCCTGAACCTACTGACTGGAGAGGGATGGGTGGTGGCGAAGAGGCCAGCTGTGTGGGAGAGGCTCAGGTGTCCTCCATTCACCCCTTGTGGCCTTCCTCTGGGCCCAGGACTGGATGATTCCCCCTGGAACCAGGGCATTGGACCGGCAGCAGCCTCCCCCAGGCTTTTATCCGCCCCAAGCCTCAGTGACAGTACCCACCTCACAGTTGGTGTGGGGGGTCAGTGAGATCACCATACGGAGTCTCAGAGTGGCTGAAGCATAGCGAGCACTCAGTATGAAGTTGCTATTACTTTTATTATTTTTTCCCACTGATTTTCTCTTGTTTTCCTCCTGTGGGTCCCTCATAGATGCGCTCTGGATTTAGAAAGACCTGGGTCCAACCCCAGCTCTGCTGTGTGGCCTCAGACAGGTTACTTAACATCTCTGAGCCCACATTTCTGGTCTGTAAAATGGGAATCCTCACACATTCTTCTCAAGGTCGTGATGAGGAATCCACTATATCATCCCTGTAAAGCGCCCCACAAAGTGCCTGGCGCACAAAAACCTCTGAGAGAGGAGGGTTCGTTCCTCCCTCTATCTCTGCGGGTATTTGGAAGCCTCCGCCCGCGCTGCGCGCTGCAGCATCTCCTAACCTAGCCACCGCTTCTGAGCTCACCTGTCTGACTCCCGATCGCCACCTCGTGGCCTGAAGCGTGACTGCAGGTTTAATTTTTTTAAAAAACCGTTACCGTCAAGTGGATTCTGACTCTAAGCAACGCTATAGGGCAGAGTACAACTGCCTCACAGGGTTTCCAAAGGGCAGCTTGTGGATTCGAACTGCTGACCTTTTGGTTACCAGGCAAACTTTTAACCACTGCACCACCAGCGCTCCGCAGGTTTAATAAAGAAATGCAAGCTGGCTTCTGGTCTTTCTTGGGTCTTCAGTAGCAAAGCTCCCCAAGCTTTGAGAATGGGGGTGAAGAATTAAAAGTGGGATGCTGCCCATGGAAAGGCGTATGGGTGTCCAGCCACCGGGCCCTTTTCCACCAAGCTCTGTGCTAAGGAATTTCTGTGCATTGCCTCATTGCTGACGTGGATCCAAGCTTTCCAAATGAAGAAACAAGAGGCTCTTGGGATCATGACATGGAGGGCTCCAAGGAACTGAAAATGTGCATTTTCCCTGTCTAGGGAGTGGGTACAGAGGTGTTTGTTTTATTATTTCCCTTTAAGCTATAAACCAGTACATAACATAAACTCTTCAGTATTATTGAGCATCGTATAGTGTACTGACTTTACTCCCAACTAAATCAGAGAACAGGATGTTTCAAGTGTCCTTTCACTGCCAAGGGCCTGACTGTCCCCTGGCCTGCCCAGTACTGGGGACCTCATCTCCTGCCACCTCTGGCCTTTTAGATACAATCTGGGTGTGCTTCGCCATACCGGCCTCCTGCAGCTTCCACCCCCAAGCCTTTGCTCTGGCTGTTTCCCTTCCCTTGATGACCTTCACCTGTCTCCGCTTGTTCCACTCTCACCCATCTTTGGAGGCTCAGCCCAAAGCTCTCCTCCTCCAGGAGGCCCTCTGGTTTCCCAAGCACAGGCAATGAGCCCTTTCCACTTTGAGTCTTTTATGCCTTTGTTGTAGCCCCTTCTTGTGCACTCTTCTGTGGGCCAGGGTCCTGGGAGAGTCTGCCAGTAGAGGGATGAAAAGCAAAGGGGATGAGCAATCCAGGGGTCTGTCTCCATTCACCACCTGGGCCCCAGGGATTGTTCTGAAGTCAAAGCCATGAACCAAGTCCCTCTGTCCATCAGTGTCCAGGGTCAAAGTCTGCCTGGCCTGGAGTCAGGGGACACTCAGAGGCCAAATGGGGGCATCTGGGACAGGGCAGCGCCGGCCACAGGACAGGAACTCCTGGGAGAAATCGCATAGAACAGTGTTTTCATTTGTCAAATGGACGTGACAACTCTCCCCCTCCCATAGTGCTTCAAGGAGTAAGTGGAACAAGATAAACAAGATGTGCTAGGACTCGGCTTAACATGGGGCACACAGCAAGTGCTCACTGAATGCTCCCTCCCTGCTTGCAGAGGAGTCTTGTCCTGCAGGCCAACCATGGGCCTGCCACTACATTGCCCAGCTCTAGGGGGTGCCATTCACACCGTGGTAAGGAAGCTGCATGGCTGTATGTGGTGGTCCTCCTATTGACCACTCCCCAATACCTTTCGGGGAACCTGTCTAACCACCCATCTGTTCAGGCTGATTCTCATTCTGTGCAGCTGCTGGCCATGCCTCATCTCCAGGACAGGGCTTGTGGCTCAGGTGGGATTCCCAGAGGAGGTGTCAGGGACTGGTTGCTGTTTTTGGTTGGTGCTGTAGAGATGATTTACAATTCATAGTGAGCCCATATGACAGAGCAGAACTGCCCTATAGGGTTTTGTAATCTTTACAGGAATAGATGGCCAGGTCTTTCTCCCGCAAAGCCATTCTTTGGGTTTGAACTGCCAACCTTTTAGTTAGCAGCTAAGCGCTTAACTATTGTGCCACTAGGGCTCCCAGCAGTGGGGAATTTCCGAAGCAGAAGTAGACAGCCATGCCCCTCTTCCTGGGGCTCAGACCCCTTGAAGTGTGGGCTAGGAGCCATGTTTCTCTCCTGGGATCTCTCCCCTCCCCATTCTCAACTCTTGCAGGATCCGTGGCCTAAACCCTTCCAAGCCCATGTTCCTGGCAGGAATCACGCTGGGGCAAGTTACTTCTCTCTAAGCCCCTTTTCTTCATCTGCACAATGGTATAAGAGCTGTTCTGAGTTGTGAGGGCCAGAGAGCTGAAGTCTGCCACTGGCAATGGTGGGAGCTTGGCTAGCCTTGCTTGAATCTGCCCCAGAAAAGGGAACCCAGAAGGGGATCTCCTCCCATGCCCCTTCTTGTCCCCAGGACTCAGCCCCCATTTCCTCCCCCATCCCAGGCCTTCACCATCTGGGCCAGGGGGAGAAGTCAGGCAGGTGACAGGGGAGAAATGGATTAGCACAATCCCCTCCCCTCCACCCTCCACACATTTTTTAGTGACAGGATTTTAAACTGTTGCTGTAGGCAAGAGAGCTGGCAGCCCACTGCTGGGGAGGAGCAGAGCTCAGAGGCCCCCTCACATGAGCCTAGACATGGGGCTTGGACGCAAAAACCTGGCTTAGTCCTGCCTCTGTCTTGGGCAGTGTGGGCAGAGCGATTTAATTTCTCTGAGCCTCGGTGAGACCACTCTGAAGGTAGAAGAGAGTTTCCTGGGTCTTTGGGCCTTACCTTGGAAGAGGGCTGGAGGCCAGCAAGGGTCTCAGCCCTGCCACAGCTGGAAGGGACAGTCTGACAGCCAAATACCCCCAGACCATGGGGCCAGAGAGTGTGGGCTTGGGGAGGCAGCCTGGGGTGATAGCAAGGCCATGGGTTTGCAGCCAAAGCTGGTTTTGAATTCTGCTTCTGCTACCTCTTGTTAGCTTTGTTACATTGAACTAGTCACTTCCTCCTTCTGAACCTCAGTTTTTCCTTCTGAAACATGAGGACCTTAATATCTGCCTCTTGGGGTTATTGTGGGGTACAAAGGAGGATATGAATTAGATTTCCTGAAGCCATGTGGCTGCTTCAATCACCCAGAGGCTGTGACTAGTGAGCAGAAGAGGGTGCAGGGCAGAACCTGCCCCCAGGGGCGCTGGTGCTCATGGGCACTGGGAGAGAATGTAGAAGCGGCTTCCAAGTGATCCCCTCCCACAAGAGTGGGGAGCCAATGGGGGAGAGAAGAGAGCATTAGAACATTAGGCCTGTGGACATGAGGCCCAGAGGCCCCCATGTGGATATACCAACATCTTTACCAACACGCAGATGCACATCGTATACACTCGACTTCATTAGAGATATAAACAGCCTTGTGGTAATCACACAGCTACACACAAGGCATAGATACCTACAGACACCCAACTGCATGCACAACATACCCAGGCAAGTAGACACACAGAGCTGTCTCCACAGACACAGATACACGTGCACATACACAAACACACACATGTATACACACACACACTCTGATATTCCCCATGGTACTCTGAGAAACCTTAAAACTTTAGGGAACACACTTTGAGAACCACTGCTCTGAAATCTCAAATGTCAAGAGTCTCTGCCATCCCTATCTCATGCCCCAACCCTGCCACCATGTTCCCTGGAGCCCATAGCCACGTCCAGTCCCAAGTACTCAAGGTTACTCAGGGTTTGAGCCTCAACTTCTTGAATCTCCCACATCCCATTTCACCCTTTTTCTGGGTGGGCTTACCCATCCTGTGCCTCAGTGACTGTCCACCTGGTTGCTGAAGACTCCAGAGCTCAGCTTCTGATCCCTCAGAGCCCCATCCCTGCTGGGTATACAGGACACATCTCCATCTTGATGCCCTAGAGACCCTCAGCTCATGTGCAAAACCAATTTTTTTATTCCCATCCCCAAACCACCTCCTCTCCTGTGCCCCCATTTCAGTGGTCCAGGACCCTTGATGTTGCCTTGACTCCCCTCTGTCACTAATATCTCTGGGGTTCCCTTCTTTCTCCCCACCCTAGTCAAGGCTATTGTCACCTTTCTCCTGAGTTACTCAGCTGATCTCCTTGCCTCCATCCAATTCACCTGATCTAATCGAATTTATACTCCACTGAGCAGTAAGACCCTGGATGGACTGGCCCTGCCTCCATCTCATTGTTTCTTCCCTGCTCCCAACTTAGCAATTCTTGTGCAGTTTAGGGGAGCCATGAGATTTGCACAAGCCTGGGATACCCCCATAATCTGGGTCCCTGCCATTCCAGATAACACCTATTCACCCTTTGGTTTTCAGAAGTTACTAGGTAGCTTCTTTCTGGAGGCCTTCCATGATCCTCTGCCCCTCCAGACATAGTCAGGTACCCCCTGTAACATGGCCTCATTGCACCTCAACTGAGCTCATATCACACTGTCCCCCACACTAGAGTAGGACCTCCTTGAGGTGAGGATCACGGATAGTCCAGTGACTGGTATGTAAGGTGCACTTCATGAATATCGATTGAATGAATAAATAATGAGCATTGAGGAAGGGGACAGAGATGGGATGGGATGAGTTTGCTTTAAAGAGAGAGATTGTTCAGGATTGGGATGGAATAGGGTTGGGAGGTGATGAGGATTGTGGAATGGGATGGGACAAGGGAATGGGTCAAGACCAGGGACCCCCAAGCCCTCTTTGGCCTGCTGTCCCGGGGCCGCCATTGAGAAAGCTGCTAACATCTCATGCAGAACTGGCTTAGGCCCAGCGCTGCCCCTCCTCCCAAGGCCCCAGGCCCTACTGCAGAAAGAGGCACTCCAGTCGTGTACAGGTTGGTTTATTTACAAATATATTGATGGTTCGTCTTTTGTTGTTGTTGTTTCCATTTTCGGCTTTTGTAGGAAGAGGCAGAGGTGTGAGTGAGAGGGCAAGGTGGGAGTGGTGATGTGACAAACGCTAATAAATAATTTAACAATGACAAGTTATTAAATAAAATGTGTCTGGGGATGGCGGGTGGGCAGCGAGAGTCTGTACAAGGAAAACAGAAGAATGGCCGGTGGCCTGGACCCCACATCCAGCTGGCTGGGCTCCCGAGGGACCCCCAAGTGGGAGCGGAGGCCCGAGGGACCAACTAAGGGGCTCACTGGAAACAGGACCTTCCACGGGCCCAGATGTTGGGGGGTCCTCCCTGTTCCCCCAAGCTCCCAGGAAGCATACACCTGTGTGAGTGCAGGTCTGTGAGCCTCCGTGTGCGTCTGGGTGTGAGTGTGTGTGCGTGTGAGCACGGGCCCCCTTCCGACAGGGCTGAGTGAGCTCCAGAACTGTGGGTGCTCCTGGGTGGGAGGCAGGATCTTCATCTGGGTAGTGCCCAGAGCTCAGGGCTGCGGCCAGGCAGACAACGGCCAGTTCTCCTTCCCCTGAGGCTTCCTGTGTGTGAAGGGAAACGGGCACTGGCACTCGATGATGGGTGGGGAGGCAGATTCCCTGCGAGGCCTCCAACTGCGTGCCAGGGGCTTGAGCCTGCCAGGATGCAGTGCACTCCCCACTTCCACCCCCTCTAGGGAGCCTTCTCTTATGGGCTGTGCTGGCCCCTTGGTCTGACCCTTGGAACCACAGTGTCCCTCTCTCTGTGTGGCCTCCCTGTGAGTCTCCCAGGATGGCAGAGCACCTGGGAAGCATCCTGGAGCAGCAGGCAAGGCTCTGGCTGGGGCAGGAGCCTTGGCTTCTTGTCCCTCCTCTGCCCTGACTCTCTGTGTGACCTGGGGGCAGATGCCTTCCCTCTCTGAGCCTTGATTTCCCCAGTGGGGAAGTGGAGCTTGGCTTTTCTCCAAGACTGTCCCACCTGCCTCTCACTTTCTGCCTCTTTCTCTGTAGACCAGATGGTTACATTGTCTTTTCCTTTGGGTTTCCCACCCCAGACACCATAGTGCTGATGGTCCCATGTCATGGTGGGGGTTTGGGGGGTGGTCCTGTCTGTACTTCCACCCATGCAGTGGGAGAAGCCTGCTCACCACAGCTCACCCCAGGCCCCAGTAAGTCTGTTCAGCTCCCCCTGCTTCTGCTGGGTGAGCCTGAGCACATCGCTTCTCTTCTCTGAGCCTCGAGTTCTGCATCTGAGAAATGGGTCTCTAACAATGACTGAACAGGGCTGGGGTGCAGTGTGCTGCTTCTCCTTCTAGGCAGAGAGCTCCTCAAGAGCAGCCTCTGCATCTTTTCCATCTGTGTCCCCACACGCAATCCAGGGCCAGGCATCAGTGGTTGGGGAACCCCGTGGGTAACAAGCACATTCTACTCTGAGGGGGGTGCCTAACTGCTGCTGATGGGACTCTCAGCTCCTTCTAGCTTTGACAGTCTGAGGGTCATAAACATGAGTGTCGCTGTACCAGCTCCTAGTGTCATCAGCATATGGAGGGGACAGAGCCTGGGGTAGACTCAGGAGGGCTAGACTTTGTGACACCTGAGAGCAGGAAGTGGTGACCACAAGAGCTGGCAAGAGTTTACTATGAACAAGTCATGCCTCCCAAGCTGGAGATCATCTTGAAGACAAGGAGGATGATGAGGCAGGCCTAATGTTCTTGGTCTCAGCCTCAGCTTGGTCACTAACTTGCTGTGAGATTGGGCAGGTCCCTTCTCCTCTCCTGGTCAGGTTGTTCAACAAGGGAGTTGGACTAGGTGACTCTTTCTTGAGGTTCCTTCCAACTTAAAGAGACTGGGAGAGAAGGGCCAGGCCTCCTGGGTGCTGGGGTATCTCCCCCTGGATCTACTGTGTACATGATTCACTGTACATGTACAAAAGAGAAAGAGGAGCATCTCTCAAGCCAGTGTGGCTGCCCAAAGGACCAGCAGTGGCACAGGACCAAGAGATGGCACAGGCCCCAGGTGAGTGAGGCTGGCAGAAGGACCAAGGTGTGAGAACTTTCTTGAAGCTCTGTTTGGAACAGGAAGAGCACAGAAAGGCCAGGCTGGCTGCTCAGACCTGAGGGGTGATGTTGCCCACAGCTTCCCTTCTGCCAGCGCTGCCTGGTGATGAGCTTGAGAAGGGTGAGTGCAGAAGCCTGGGATGGGCGAGGATACTGTAAGGGCGGCAGGATGCTCTAGAGGAACTGATTCTCCCCAGTGGACAGAGGAACAAAACCATTAGCAGTCTGGTGAACTTTGAGGATCCTAGAGTAGGCCGGGCAGAGGGGCCCAAAGGAGGAGATACACCCGCTATTGATATTTGCTCAAAGGTTGGGTGGTAGCCTAGGCCTGGACTGTAGAATTAAAGGCAGGATTGTGAGCACCTGGAAGAGGACACAGTGATCACCAGGGGTCAGCATGGGCTCACTGAGAACAGGACCCATCAGCCTCACCTCACCTCCTTTTTTGAGCAGATCGAAGGCTGGTGTTGCTGTAGCCTAGCTGGCTTCCAGCAGGGCGTCTGGCAAGGTTCTGCACAGCGTCTATGGGCAAGTGGGCTGGAAGGGTAGCCAGGAGGCACCACCCAAAGAGGACCACATAGCAAGAGGCCCCACAGTCCAGTCCTGCCCCACATCTTGCCCACCCAGGCCTTGGTGAGACCCATGGGGCCGACTCCTCACACTGGCAGGTGTGCTTAGGAGGGAGAGCAAACCAGTAGTCACAAAGCTGGAATGCTAGGAGACTCTGCAGGCTGGATTGAGTCAAATAAGTTGAAACGTAACAAGAAAAAAAGTCCAGGTCCTGCTCTTGGGTCTAAGGAAGTAAAAAAAAAAAAAAAAATTTTTTTTTTTTTTTTTAAGAACTTGGCTGCTAACCAAATGGTTGGCAGTTTGAAACCATCAGCTGCTCCTTAGAAACCCAATGGGGCGGGTCTGCTCTGTCCTATAGGGTCGCTATGAGTCGGCATCGACTCAGTGGCAATGGGTTTGGTTTTGGTTTTTTTGGACACTCAGAAGAAAGATATGACTTAGCTGTCATGTGTGTGAGGGCCAGGGGGATTCAGTTACAGAAGGACAGGTGAGTTTCCAAGGTCATGTGGCACAAACACTGGATCATGGGCCACATGAACAGAGGCAGAGCACCAGATGCAGGAGAGGTGATGGGCTGCCACTTTTGGCTGCCTGTCGTCAGCGGGAAGATTGGGTTGAGCTATTCCACACCGTTAGAGGGAACACTGGAGCTCATCTGGTGGTACAGTTTTAAGAAGAGCTAGAGAAGCTGGAAAAGCCTGGCTTAGAGAAGTGAGGACTCAGGGCCGGAAAAGGCAGAGGTGCAACCAGGATGAAAAAGCAGCAGACTTGGGGCCCACTAAAGTAGTGAGCTCCGCATCATCAGAGGTATACAAGCAGAGGCAGAGGTGGCTTGGGCAGAGGCCAAACATCAGATGGAGTGCCAAGCAGGTAACTTTTAAGGTTCCTTCCACCTGGAGGTTCTGTTATTTGGCCTGATTCTACCTGGGGCTCAGTCTCTACCCTGCAATTGGTTGGGTCTGGGGCTGCCCTGCCTACCCAGGTGGCCCCTATCTGGGCTGAATCTGGGACACATCTGGGTCCGCTGGGGTGTTCTGACATCACCCCATCCTCACCCCTTCCTCCCGTCCTTCCTTCCTCCCACTCCAACTGCTACCAGAAGAGGGTCCCTGTCCCTATCTGGCCTCCCCTCTCTGACCCTGGCCTCATTTCTCCTTCCTGACATGGATGGGGCAGACCTGCAGAGCATTTCTCTGTATCTGTTTATGTGTTTGTGGGCATGCCTTTAAGTGTGCATGTGTTGGCATGTGTGTCTCTGTTCCTTGGTATCTGCCTAGGCTCAGTCTAACACCCTCCAGCATCCCTGGGGACACCCCCTTCAGGGTAGAGCCGTGGTGGGCCTGGCAGGTCCACCAGGCCCAGTTTCCCCCTTCTTCTGAGCAGTGAGTTGGGACACCAGCCCAGGACGCACAGGCACATTCACTTCTCACAGGTACAGGCACCGCGCCACATATCATCGCCCTGGGCATGCGAGGAGGGCACTGCCTCGGCCTAGGCCTGACCATGCGGCTAGCTGGACACAGAGAAGACATTTAAAAAAATAGAATTTAAGCTTCCCAAAAAGAGATGGGGAGGGCAAAGGAGGTGATGGAGGCCGATGTGGGGTTGGGAGGTGAGTGGCTGTCTGAGAGCTCTGGGTCCCTGGGGGTGACAAGGTCTCTCTGGGCTGGACACAGCCCCTGCCCAGGCTGTGCCCATCTTCCTGTCCGGCTGTGCCCAGTGGCGCTTCAGCCAGGCCCCGCCGGCCAAGGGGAGGGCACCGTATGGCTGTCTGTAGAGTCTGTGCGGGTGGCGGGCCAGGAGGGCAAGGCTGGCTACTGGGGCCCGCTGTCCCCCAGGCCCTGGCCCAAGCGTCCGTGCGGCCCGGCTGGCCCTCAGGAGGCGAAGTACGAACTCTGCATGGAGTAGAGGCGGTCGATGGGGTTCCCCACGCGGGCCTGCAGGGAGCCCACGTCTGAGGAGCCGAGGAAGCAGTCGCTGAGGCTGGTTAAGGAGGTATCACTGTCGATGTCGTGGAAGATGGAGTCGTTCCCTGGGGGGCAGATGGGGCGTCAGGACCAGAGTGCCACCTGGGGCTCCTGGGGGCCCTATCTGTCTTGCAGGCTGCGTGGCCGGAGGCCAGGGAGGGACAAAATGACCTGTCCACCAGCATCTGTCCAGAGAGGCCGGGGGCCGTGGTAGGGCCCTCAAGGGTGCCTCCCCATCAGAAGGAGGTGGGGGGGCTGTGTTGGCCAGGCCTGCCTGGGCCCTTAGGCGGGAGGTGGTTAGCGTGGCTCCAGGCCTGCCCTGGCCTCCCCGGCAAGGTAGGGTGGCAGGGGCAGTACTGGGGGTGGCAGGGGGCAGGGCGGCTTACCATAGGGGTTCATGTGGTCACCTGGCATTTGGGGCGGCGTGAGGCCCTGCTGGAAGGGGTCGCTGCTGCCGTAGGGGCTCTGCTCCATGGCCACGATTTGCTGCTGCGGTGGGGCCAGCGGCGTGTAGGAGGCCATCATGCCCTCCATGCGGCTGGACAGGACCTCTGGGGACGCAGCACATTTTCACTGACTGGCCTGAGCTGCCCCATCCTGGCAGCTCTCCATGGAGCCTCCATAGATGCACCCCAAAGACCCCTGATCACTGCAGAAGTACCCCCAACCTCTCTATCAACCCCACACTGACCCCACAGTCCAGGGTGCCTGCTGCAGTCCTTTGGACCTCCTCCCGACTACCCCAGGGACCCCTCCCTGGCTGAGGTTGCCTCCAGCCTTATAGGGCCCAAAGGGTCACTAAGCCCACACATCTGACCCTCCAGTCCCTTCACCCAGGCACATACTTCAGCTCCTCTTCCAGAATCTGTTCATCAGAGGCCTAACAGCCCACCTCTCCCCTCCTTCTTTTCTCCACAAACAGCCTACCTCTCCCCTCCTTCTTTTCTCCAATGGCCCTGTCCTCGGGGAGCTCATGGCCCAAGGGAGAGGCAGAGCCCAAAGCAGGTAAAAATGATTCCACAAGTGGGTGTAGTGATCAGCTGTCCGAATCTGGGCACACCAAGCAGGGCCCTAAGCCGGGCCAAGAGGGTCCTGGAAGTCTTCCTGGAGGAAGAGGCCCCCACTGCCCATGTGACTTAAAGAACAGGGGTTCAACAGGCTCTGAGCTGGGGGCAGCATTTGTGCTGAGGAGCAGCAGGAGCAAAGACACAAGAAGAGAGGGAGCCCCATAGGATCAGGAAGTCTGGGGTGTAAGGGCCAGAGAAGGCCCATGTTGGAGATAGATGCTGCTCATATATGCAGTCTGAGGTGGGCCGGCTGAGTGGGGGTTTACCCTCGAGACTGTTGGCAGCCAGGAGAGGGTCTCAGCAGCGGAGACCATGGAGAAATGCTGGGAGAAAGGAGAGCTGAAGTCAGCAACCAGTGAGGAGGAGGCTATGGGAGAGGGGCTGGGGTCTGGATCCAGACAGTTGTAGGGGAAGACAGAGGAGGAGGGGCTTGAGGGACACTGGACAGGAAGCCATTGGTTCAACTTGGTGATGGATCAGGCATGGTGAGTGCAGGGCACAAGGATCAGAGCTGTCCCCTGGGTTCCTGGCTTGGGCGACTGGGTGGCTGGTGGCTCCATGTACTAAGAGGGAGGAGGGGCAGAGGGTGTTGTGCACACGTGGCAGCGTGGTCAGAGTGTGGAGTATGGTGTGGGCCGCGATGAGTTTGAGGAACATTCCTGGGGAGGCAGTGTCAAGGAGGCAGCTGGTAACACGAGAGGGTGAGACAGAGGATAGACTGTCCCGGGAGAGTGTACAGAGAGGGAGGGAGAACTGGACTCCAAGGTCATGCACTCAGAGGCCCTGGGCCCAGCCTGGGCTCTGGCCTGACCCCCCAGTCCTGTGTAGAAGGGGCTGCCCACCAGTGGCCCTGGCCTCTGCCCAGGAGTCCCCATCTCACCTGGGAACAGGCAGTTTTGGGGCCCCCACCCCACTTCGGCAGTCCCAGGGAGCTCCCTTCACCCATCCCTTCAAGGCCTTGGGCGCTGTGAGAAGGGTAGCCAGAGCCCCTTGACTCCACGCCCCCACGGGACCAGGGAGACCAGCCCTGGACTGGATTCTGATGTGGTAAAAGCATCTGGGCAAAGCCCAGTGTTGAGGGTGCCTGGCCCCTTCCCCTTCAACTGGCCCCTCACCACCCAGCAGGAGCTCACCCTGGACTCCCTGACACCCTAACAAACTTGGAGATGTCTCTTGCAGGCTTCCACTGAATTTGACTGTGAGCAGCAAGGTAGTATTATGTTTAAAGCACAGGCTTTGGAGCCCACACTTGGGGTGGAGGCCTGGCTTTGCCCCTTACTAGCTGAGTGATCCTGGACAAGTCCCTTAATCTCACTGAGCCTCAGTCTCCTCATCTGTGAAATGGGCTATGGCAATATCCTTCCTTGCAGGAATCTATTGAGAATTAAATGAGACAGAGTATGCTGAATGCCAAGCATGTAAACAGTTGCTCTCTTGATTGCAGAAATTCTGCCACCCCTCCAGCCACCCACCTGGCCATCCCTTCTCCTTGTGGTTCCCACCACTTCCCTACTTCATTGATCTCAGCCGGATCCAAGGCAGAAGTTCCCCAGGCTGTAAATATCCCTGGTAGAAGATTTCTTGGAAATATTGTCACAGGAGACTCTGAGCCTGGAGTTTCTTTGTCCCTGGCCCTGGGGGCACAGGCTGAGCCCCAGCCCCAGCTCACCTTGGCCCAGCCGCTGGGAGTTCTGCTGCTCCTGCTGCTGCTGGTGTCGCCGCGCCAACTTCTTCATCTGCGAGGGCAGTACAGTTTATGACCCCAAGACATTCCCTGTCCCACCCACCCCTGCCCCCCTTGCCTGTTGCCCTGCCCTCTCTACTCCCACCCCTGCCCAGAGCCAGTCGGGGTGTGGCAGAAAAAGGCCTCTCACCTTTGCTCTTTGGTTCTGAAACCAGACCTGGACCACACGCACGCTGAGGCCCGTCTCTGCCGCCAGCGTCTCTCGGACCTGGCCAGGAGGGAGACAGACAAGTCAGGCCCAGCAGGGGCAGCAGCTGAGAAGTGATGGAGGCGGGGAACTGGGGGGTGGGTGGGGAGGTGGAGGGATGTCTCTGCCCTCTGCATGGCTCCACCCCATCCCAGCTGCCCCTCACCTTTCTGCAGGGCTTGGAGGAGACCTCAAAGGAGGCCTTGAAGGCTCTTCGCTGCTGCGTGGTAAGGATGGTCCGCGGCCGCTTGGGCCTCCGCGGGTCCTTCCCGTCATCCCCGCTGCCCTTGCTCTGGCTGCCCTGCCCCTTGGCCGGCTTCATGTCTCCATCCTCGTCCTCGCTCTTCACTGTGGGGGACACAACCTGGCCTGTCAGGGGGGACCAAGAGGCAGTCCCAGGTCCCAGCCTTGTACCCTTAAGCAATTGCTGCCTGATGGGATCCCAGCACCTCCTGCTGACACCTGCCATGGCTCCCCAGTACCCTCAAGATAAAGTCTGCCTCTTTCCCCTGGCCCACAGGCCCTGCCTCTTCTGGTCCCTCATCTGCTGTCCCCTGCCTTGCATCTGTGTGACCCCATCCCCAGCATACAGCCCTCACTTCCTCACCCTGGCCCAAGGCCCCCAGGCCTGCTCTACTGACCACACATGCAGGCACACAGGGACATACTTTAGCCAGGAGCATGCAGAGAAGATGCCCCTGTTTGCCAGGCCTTTCAGGGTGACTTAGGGTCCCAAAGTCAAGGGAGGCAGGCCATGGCTCAACCTGAGGAAGGGCTTTGTCACTGTAGTAAGCTCCCTATCCACCCGTCTGTCCCTGAGCAGGCCACTACTGTGTGCAAAGGATAACCACACATGCAGACACACATACACACAGGCACGGCAGCTGCTGCACACACATTCAGGAGAACAGAAACACAGGCCCCGTGGAGGGCAGGTACAGACACCTGCACATATACACAGATGCACACTGTTGGTTGTGCCCATGCTGCCGTGTATGGATACACATGGGCTCACACACGTGGGCAGGTCTGCTGGCCTCATCCTGCCAACAGATCCCCTGAGGAGAGATGCCGGCATCTGGAGCCTTATTCCAACCCTAGGCTTACCCTGACCCATCTTGTCTGGGACCCACTTTATCCTGCTGCCGTCTGGTACCCTGGAGACCCCAGCCCAGGATACCAGCCTTAGAGAAAAGCCACAGGGCCTGGGGAAATGGACCACTAGCCCAGTGCCAGCCAAGCACTAGGGTTTAGGGCCCTGAGCAGAGAACCCAAGGAGTCTCCTTCCCTCAAGGTTCCAGGGACTAAAAATTGACAGGCAAAGACATACACGCCAGATGTACTCACAGAGTATTCCTGACCAAAGTGTGCACACACACACACATGCACACTCACCCACCAGTGCACACACCTACAGATTGGCATGTGTGCCCACAAAGGCCCAGGCACACACAGCTCATGGATATATTCACACATACACACAGGCCCGTGCTCACAAGCAGGGACACACCAGCATGTACACATCTGAGCAGGCACACAGGTGCACACAGAAGCAGATACACCTGCATGCACCCAGAGACACGCCCACCCTACTATGCACACTGTCACTTCTGTGCCTAGAGTGCTGGGTCTCAGAGATGCCTGCTGGGGATGGATGGCAGAGCCTCTCTACCCCACCCTCTGCTGTGCCTCCTGCTGCCCCTCGTCTAAACTGGTGGTCCCCTTCCTCAGGCCCTGTGGGGTCTCCCTCAGAGCATGATCCCCTGTGGAGGGGCAGGCCTCCCCTCTCTGGGATCCCCCCTCGGTCCCCAGGGTAGGCCTGGTATGAAGGGGCCACTACGCCTGGGCAGTCTCTGCTCTCCCACAGGAGCCCAGGCAGCCACAGGCCTGGCCACAGTGGTGGCCTGCTCAGGGGTGTACAGGTGGATGAGGAGCTCACTACCTCTACCAAGGGCCCTGACAGTGACAAAGTCCCTCCTCAGGTTGAGCCAGGAGTGGGCTCCTGTGATTTTGAGACCTTAAGTCACCTCGTAGGGCCCAGCAGACCAGGGCATTTCCTCTCCACACTTCTGGCGCAAGTCCTTCCCCACTGCTCCCAGGAATGACAAGGACATCGGCCACCTTCCCAGACTATCCCTCCTTAAGACTTATTCCTGGCTGGCCTCACCCTTCCTGCCAAAATGACCCTAAATGAGTTCTTTTGGGAGCCAGAGAAAAGTTGCCCTCACCCGAGGAAGTACGGTCTTTCCCTCTACCACAGAGGGCTCCAGGCCCCCTACCCAGCCAAGAGGGAGGGAATAGCTCAGGGCTGTCTGCTCCTCACTGCTGAAAGCCCTGGGGGGCCAAGGAGGGGAGGACACATCAGACATCACCAGCCCATGTCCTGGCACTGGTAAAGACTCCTGCTGTGCTGTGCCATAGTGCGACCACATTAAGGAAAAGAGAGGGTGAGGATGGTGGGCCAGAGAGCAGGGTGTGTGTGCACGCATGTGTGCAGCCACATACGTAGGTACGTGATGCATGTTTGTGCTGGTCTATATGTGTACATATATGCATGTCTGGGTATGTGTACATGCAAGTGTGGATACCTGGGTGCAGGCTTTTATGTGCTTAGGTATATGAGCACATGTCTACACACATGTGTGTACATGTATATATACTCCTGGGTATGGGTATCCAAACATACATTTTATGTATGTACCAAACGTACGTTTTATATATGTCTGTGTATTTATGGTCATGTGTATGTATTTAGGTGCACAGGCATGTGTGCCCCAGATGGTGATGTCTGTGGGTACATTTTGTGTGTTTGTGGTTGTGTGCCCACTAGTGTCCATGTGCACCTGCATGTGTGCATATGTATATGTGAACACCCTAGTGAACACACGTGCATGTATATAGTGCGTGTGTCTGTGTGTAGCTCAAGTCATGGGGTCAGGAGGAGGCCTGCTCTGGCTGGGATGCCCCTCTGCAGTGCCTTACCAGGCCGCCCTCCCCGCTGCCTGCACCCCAGCTCCAGACCAGGGCTCACCGGAGTCAGACTCGTCGGGGCTTACGGAGCTGAGCAGGTCCTTCTCTTTCTCGTAGTCACCCTTGCACAGTAGCTGGCCCTCTTTGAGCACAAACTCATCGCCCTTGCGTAGCTGCCGCTCACACACGCAGCAGCAGAAGCAGCCCAGGTGATACACGCATTCCAGCGCCCGCATCACGAATTCAGTGGGTGCAATCTTCTCCATGCAGCCGCTGCACTTGGCTGCGAAGAGCCTGTGGGTGCACAGAGTCGGAGTGTTGGGTTGGATTCAGGGCTCCCTTTCAGAGGTCACTGCCTATTAAGGGCCTCTTCCTCCTGCCACCCTGACCCTCAGCACAACTAAGAGGGGCCCTCTCTAGGTAAGGAGCAAGAGAATGGGAGGGCCCTGCAGCCCTGCTCCTCTGGTTCAAAGTCCTATGACTGTTCCAGGATCCTTCCTGCTCGGACACAGTGGCCACTAGAGGGCAGTGTGCAGGGTCAGCCTTAACCTTCCCAGGGGGCCAGGCTGATCTCCACCCTGAGGAGGACAGGCAGGCCACAGGTTCTATCTACCCCCACTCTCAGGTCTGCTCAGTCTCCTCCCTGTTCCTCCCATGTCCTCACTCCCACATCTAAGCAATTCCCAGCCCTGTCCAACCTACCAACTCTGGGTTCCTCCTCTCCTCCCTGAGCTCCTGGCCCCCAGTCTTGCCCCCTCCAACCCAAATCCACACAGAAACCAGAGGGATCTTCCTAAAACACATATCTTATCATGCTGCTTCCCTGCTCTAAACTCTTCCATGGCTCCCTAGTGCCCTTAGGAGACTATCTAAGCTCCCGAGCCTGGTACTCAATGCCCTTCTCTTATAATTCTCTGCTCCCTCAGGCTGTGGCTCCATGGAATAGCCTTCATTTTCTCCAAAGCACCATCATGATAACCTTCTGATGTGTCCTTTCTCCACTTCTTGTCTTGGCTAATGCCTACTTACCCCTCTGTTTCAGTCTGGGCATATCTGCCAACAGACATTCACTGACCATGGACCTCATGCCAGCCACTATTCTAAGCATTTTATGTGCAGAAACTAATTTAATCCTTGCAACAGCCCTATAAGACAAGAATGGTTATTAATTCCATTTTAGAGATGAGGAAACTGAGGCACTGGAAGGCAGGGTTGCTTGCTCAAGGTCACATGAGTAGTAAACGATGGAGCCAACTCCACAGCCTGGATCTGATCTGGTTCCTCCATGACACAGTGGTTCCATCTCTGAGACAAAGCTGGATGGGGTCTGCACGTGCTTCTGCCCAGCGTGGGCAGGCAGGTCTAGGCAGTGGGGCCCCTCCTCTACCCAGGCCTGTTGACCACTCCTCCCAGCCCTTCTACCCTCGTCACGTGCCCTGCTCTGTGGGAACTCAGCCTCAACAACACTTTGATGGAAAAATTTATGAAGAATCAAATTATTGCTGCTGGGAGGGAATTAAAACCATTTTTCATTCCCGGAGTCCCTGGGCCACGTCTGCGGGAGCCACCTTGGGAGTGCTGCGCACATCCCATCCCTCTTTATGGCCCACCATCACGGGCACAGATTACAGCTGCAATTCTCTCCTAATCGGTTCTGGAACAGAAACGGCCATAAATGCAAGGCACTCAGCCTGCCTCCCTTCCCGGGGCTACCATCAGTGCCGCCTACAGCGAGCTGGAGGGGAGCGATGGACAGGGCCAGCCTGAGCTCTGTCTGCCACCCTGGCGTGGGCAAGAGCACTCAGCTTGGGGACACCCCCAGTGACCCCTCCCACTCACCTCTATTCTACCCGGCAGGCTCCTACTCATCCTGTAAGGCCCAATTCCAATGCCACCTCCTCTGGGAAGTCTTCACTGATGCCCCAGTCTGGGGAAGGCACCTCCTCTATGCTCCCCTGAGCTTCCCTCTGGTCTCAGTTCCCTCTGCTATAAAGTGGGGATGTCAGCAGGACCTCCCTCAAAGGGCTGTTGTCAGGATTCAATGACATGAGCATGTAACTCAGTGAGTGAGTATCACACTGGAGTGGTAACGAATGTCCCTGTCAGCCCCAACTCCACTGGGGTTCCATAAGGTGGGACCTGGCTCCACCTAGTCCTTAAGGAAGCCTCAATGAGTGTTCACCAAGTAGGTAAGTGAAGGCTGGGGTAGGCTGGGCACAGCCAAGCTCAGGCCAGGACGGGCAGGCGGAAGGCTCTGCCCAGGCGCTGTGTTCCAGGCAAGGAAGAGCTTTAGGCCACACGGCGCCTTTGTCAAAACTAGAAAAGGCACCCTTCCTCCAGGCTACTCATCTTGCACCAGAGTGCATGGCTCCACGAGCAGAATGTGGGCTGGATTTCAGCTTCTATGTGGCCCTTTGGCTCGGCACCCTTGTGCAGAGTACCACCTGCCCAACTGTCCATGGCAGCCTTGGGCGGAGGCCCATTCTGGTTCTCAGGCCCTAAGGAATTGGGCTGGGGAAGGAGCCCAGGTGTGCAGAACCTGCTCTCTGACATGCAGGACGCTCCTGCCCTATCTTGTCCCCGCTATCGCTCTGTCCCCTCCGCACCCTCTACCTCCTGACCTAGGGGCTTCACTGAGTCTGCAGCCTCTGTAGCCAGTGAGTGGGCAGTGCATGGCTGCATCTCTGTGCCAGCATGGAGGGGCCGGGGTCCCAGGGCCAGGATCATCGCACCCGGCAAGGAAGCCTTCTCAGGCTGGGGGGGTGTGGTGGCAGGAGGGATTGTGGCAGGGTGGGTGACCCGCATTTGCAGCCGCCACCGCCACCACTGTGCAGGCTGCACTAGCATCAGTAACAGCCGCACTAATGCCTTCGCAGCAGGGGGTCGATTGCTACTTTCTCCAAACTCATCAACACAATCTATTATTAATACTTCTCCAAGGGCTCTGTGCCGCCATTATGGAGGCAGCGCCAGCCACTCGGGGCATCATCTGTTATCTAGATTGCAAAAACTCGGGAAATAAAACAAACCGCCCGTGCTTTGTAAACGGAATGTGCCATCAGTTTGGTCTCCAAGCATCTCTCCACCCAATAAAACATCGGGGGGGATGCCATGAAATACTCACTCCCAATTACGGGGCTGCCTTTGTCTAACACGCAGGGTAAGAGCTGCTAACTGTGGGGGTGGGAGGAGTTAGGGGCACGGCAGGGTTCCCACCTCTCTGCGAGCCCTCATCCCCTTCCTCAGTTCCTCCCAACTTCCCAGAACCAGCCATTGAAAAAGTTGAGCCACAGGAGGTGACATGGCTTAGAGCTCAATGCCTGGTTCTGCCACTCGCTGGCTGGTACTGAGCAGATAATTTCCACTCTTAGAGCATCAGCTTACTTATCTGTATAATAGGTTCAACAACATTGCCTGCTTTGCAATGTGAAAATGCAATAAGCTGTTGGGTGTAAAGTGGCGGGCACAGAGGGCATGTTCTGGACTGTGACAGGCTTTATGAGGCTAGGGGCAGATCTCTCCCCCATGAATGCTTCCAGGAAGCTGCAAATCCTGACTGGAGATGCAGAATTGCTCAAGCTGGAAGGCTCCGAGCTTTCTGCCTCCCTTGCCCATTGGGAAAGGCCTGACAGAGAGGAGAGGGTACTGAGGTTGGAGCCCAGCTCCTGACTTCAATCCTGACTTGGCCACTTACCGGCTCTGTGACCTTTTGGGCAAATTTTAGTCTCAGTTTCCTTATCTGTAAGATGGAGATAATAGTTCCCACTCCTCAGAATTGTGCTGGGAATTCAAGATGGGTGTGTTTCTGCTTCCCACACTTGGGTGGGAAGTCAGGATGGGGCAGGGCCTGGAAGTCAGCGCAGGTGGGGGTGCTGAAGCTCCATCCCTGTCTCACCTCATCTGGGGCAGGAGGCCTCAGGGCAGACAGCCCAGGAGGAGCCTGTGGCTTCCCCCTCATCTCCCTGCCCTCTCAAGTACCATTCTCCCCTCCTCCCATCTGGATGCTCCATAACCAGAGGATAGCTTTCTCACACCACAGGCACAGAGGCTTAGGGGCAATCTACATGACCCCCGCCCCTCACCACCATTTTCCACGTAAACTGCCACACCTTTGCTTATGCTGCCCCTATAGCCTAGAACACCATTTCACCCACGCCAAACCTTTGCCTGGCAAACCCCTGTTAACTGTTAAGGATTTAGCTTGGGCATCACTTCCTCCAGGAAGCCCCTCTCCAGTTGGAGATAGATGCCTCCCTCTCTGAGTTCCCTGTCCTTGTGCCCCCTCCTCCATTACAGCACTTACATAAGGACTCCACTTCATATAATTTCAGGTCTGCTTCCTCCTCCTCCCGTTCTGCCATGGTCACCCCTATTGACAGAGCTGAGCACAGGCCCTACACACATTAAGGTATGCAATAAATGTTTGTTAACTGGATACTGAACTAACTCAGTATGTATGGCAGGGCAAGTCAGTCCCTACCCAAAACTTGGTCTGCTGGGAGTCCTGCCCACCTGTCTTGGAGAGACAGTGCCTCCTGGGAGGGAAGCAGAGTGTGGGGCTATGAAAAGGGAGAGGGCCCGGGAGCGGGCAGCCTGGGGTTCCAACCTGGTTCTATAACTTTCTTGCTGTGTGACCTTGGGCAAGACATTTAACCTTTCTGAGCCTCACATTCTTCACCTGTAAAATGGAAATGATTGTACCTACGGCTAACTGAAGGGTCGAATGCACGTAAAGCCCTTGGTACCATGCCTAGCATGTGGAAGCTCAGCACTAGCTGCTCTCTGCCTTTCCTCTTTTTTTGGCCCCATGTGTGTCCAGAATGCTTCTGTTGACACCGTTGCTGGGTCTTGGTGGTTCTGCACTGGCAATGGGCTTACAGGTCTCAACTGTCCTTCCCTCTCACAACCACCCTGAGTTATGGACTGACCCTTCCAGCTGCTGTTTGGGCCTCTGTTGGCCTGAGCTGGAGAGCACTCCTGGCCTGCCTCATTTCTCTGTCTGTCTGTCTCATTAACATTTATTGAGAGTTTTTTTAATAATGCTCAGTTACCATCTACCTGCATCAGCTTACTAAGTCCACAAGAACCCTGAAAGGAAGATGCTACTTCTATTCCTGTTTTACAGATCTCAGGACACCAGGGTGCAGAGGGCAGGTTGCTCCTCCAAGGCTACAGAGCACAGCAACAATCCACCCGGCTTCCGCCTGCTCTGCGTGTCCAGGTGCTTCTCTGCACATCAGTTACCCGTGCCCTGCGGCGTTCTGGGTACATACTCATCTGTCTGCCCTCGAGGCTGTGAACCTCAGGAGGCAGGGACCCCATTCACCCCAAGTCTTTAGTGCTCAGCATTGAGTCTGGCCCCCAGTAGGTGGGGCTGAGTGTGTATTGTGTTTTAAAAACCAAACTGAACACCTCCCTCCCCTAAGTACCCCCACACATGCGTATTTTTTTCCCCAGTAGGATCATCTGTGATTACGAAGTGAAAAATTCCATTTTTAGGGATTTCCTTTTCTTGAAGAGTCCCAGGCCGTGAGGACACATCTCCATCTCACTCTGAGTTTTTATTAATTTATTTGTTTAATGCTCAATTTATTAAACTCATAAAGCTAATAAACAAACTGTAAAAACCAATTTTTCTAGAGCATTTGAACATGGATTACAAATCTGATTAATTTATTTCTCTTACACCATTGACAGCTGCAGGGACGAATGTAGTACAGCCGATTCTTTTACTTTGAACTTCAATAAAATTGGCTTCCTAATGTCCCGGGTGAGGCCACTCCAGCCTCTCTGGATGGGTCTTCAGGCCCAGGTCTTAGGGTCCCTATAGCATGCACCAGGCTTGAAACCCTGGCAGAGTCCCCAGTACTGGGACCTTGCAGAAGTCCCTTCTCCTCTATGGGCCTCAGTTTCCCTGTCTGCCTAATGGAGATAATGATAGAGGCAACCTTACAGGGCCAGCCTTACAAAGCTCAATAAATGGGGGCCATGACCACTGTCATCATCTCTCCAAGACATCTAGCACCCATTCACTGCTCTAAGTGGAAACTCCCCTGCCTCCTCCTCATTGTACTGCCATTCCCACACCCCGTCACAGCACTTGACAGTTTCTGAAGCCCTTGTGGGTGCTTAAAACAACTCACTCCCCATATATATGCCCTCTACTCTCAGTGGGCCTCCTCTAGCCCTAAAAAAACCCTAGTCAGCCCCTCCCTCACTACCTCAGCAGTCATTTCCAGCCTTTGCCACCCTTCTCCAGCTCTTAACCACTGCACTCCTGCTCAGCGGACAGTGTTCCCTTCCATTTCATTAGAAAACAGGTGTTTTCCTCCTTAGGAATGGAAACACCCAAAGTCTGGTCTTGCCTCCTCACCAAGGCAAATCAAATCACATGCCCTCTTCACTTCAGAATGTTCCAGAGTGCCCAACAACTTCAGACTAATGCCCAAAGACCTAATCATGGCACTCAAGGCCCCACCCACCCTGCCACATCTGGCCTCAGACCCTCTGCTTCAGCTACCCAGCCTTCTCATTGCTCCCTGAACACAGAAAGTCCCATCCTGCCTCCTTAGCACTTAAAATTCCATCTGCCTCTAAGACCTATATGCTCTTGCTCTTTCCTTTCCTTCTTGTTGAACTCCTCTTCATCCTTCAAGACCCAATTTAAGCGTTACCTCCTCTGTGAAGCCTTCCCTGATGCCTACAGACCCAGCCACTCTCCAGCTGTTTGTGTGTTTTAAGTCCTCACAGAGCTAGAAATTAGGGGCTCTATCTAATTTCCCCCTCCCCTCCACTAGGCTCTTTGGATCAAGTAGGTGGTTAGTAAATGTTGAATGAATGAACAACCTTGTGAGAAGTGAGATGGGCAACGAGGAAGGACAAGAGAGTATTGGATACTCCACTTCTGAGGGCCCAAGAATGCCACCAGGTAACCAGATATATGAACTCGTCCTTCCCTACCCCTTCAGAACTACCCAACTCAGACTCCAGTTTCCTGATTTTTACCAATGAAGCTCCATGCACACCTCCTGTTAGGCTAGGAGTCCTGTAGCAACCCCACTAACTGCACCCTCATCCCAAGTACATGGGGAAGGCATGGGGGAGGGGGACATGTTTGTCCTTAAGGACTTGCCCCTGACCATAGCTAATTGGGCAGGCCCGGACACCTGACACGAGGTGGGCCCATTGAATCTGCTATCCTTCTGTCTTTCTTCTGCTCACCCAAGAGCCCTTTGTCAGGCCTCCACCCTCAGGTGTGTGGCTTTCCACACCTCCAGCACCAGCTGGGTGGCTTTGAAGTCATATCCTTTCTTTGAACCCCAGTTTCCTCTTCTGTAAAATGGGGCTGTTGATCCCTCCTTCACCAGGTGATTGAGAATCCAGTGAGTTTTAACCCATGTGACAAACCTAACCCAGTGCCTGGCACAGTGGTGACCTTAACAGGTGTGTGTTCCTCTTCCTCCTCAGTCTAAGCCTCACCGTGGTCCCCCAGTGCAGGCTCTAGAACTTTCTCACATCAGATTTCAGTCTGAAGTCCCCTGATGAGATCATGGGTCTGTGCTCTTCCTGTCTGTCTGTCTGCCCCTTGGTAAGTATGAGCATCTGTCAGACCCTCATCCATGGCCAAATCAGGGACCAGGCAGATTCTGGGCCTGATTTCCTTTAGGACCTCTCCAGGCCCAAGACCCCCAGCCCTGGAACTGTGTACCCCATAGCCCCTGGAGCAACCACTGCTGGAAACACCCTCCTCCCTCCATGGGGACCACAAGACTTGGCCCCTGGAACCACAGTCCCTCTATCCCCACTGGCTACACCCTCTTGCATTCACTCAGCAAAATCCATGGAGGCGGACTCTGAGCCAAGCCTCCTACGAATGCTGGGGGAGAGAGTCGGATCAAATTTTGCCCCACGGGATCTCCCGCAGCAGTATGTATGCTTTGATGGGGTACACTCAGCAAGCTGGGAGGCACAGAGAGCTGTGATAGTCAATCCAAAGAAGAGTGGGGGACTTCTTGGAGGTGACATGACACATGGTTAAGAACCTGGCTCTGGAGGGAGAAGGAATGGGTTTGAATCTCAGCTGTCTGACCTTGGCTAAGCCACCTCCAGTCTTTGAACCTGTTTTCCCATCTGAAAATGGGATGACAATTCCACCTTACAGGTAATCACGAGAATGTATTAACCACTCTGCACCACACCTCCCTCTAGGCCAGTGGCAAGGCTCCCATGAGGGGACGGTTGTAGAGCACTTAGGACAGGGCCCTGAACATGGCAAGTGCACCGTGATGGGGGCTGATGCCATTATTCCTTGTGTGGTTGTGATGCCTGTGATGATAACTGAAGGATGAGCTGGAGTTCACAGGAGTGGGGGCAGGACCTTGGACACTCTTGTGGGCCCATCTGCTGCTGCCAGAGTCTACCTGTCACTTGGAGGAGCTGATTGGGTGAGAGCAGGCAGAGGGAGCTGCCTGGCCTCCTCCCTGTCCGACTCGCTGACATCTCCCCCACGTGCCTGCCACGTCCTTATCATTCCGGGTGTAGCTGTTTTTTATTTTGAGACAAAAAGGGGCCTGTTGATGGGAATCCAACTCAAACCAGCTGCAAACATCTGCTTTGATGCGGCCGCGGCGGGCTGGGCGGGCGGTGGCGGGAGCCGCAGGCGGGGGCCCCGGTGCGAGCGTCAATCACGCGGCTGGAATGTGCGCGTTGTGGCTGGGCGCTCTGACCCGCTGCCGCTGGCGCGCACGCCTTGCAGGGCTTCTCCGCGGCCTCGCCGGGCCGGGGCCGGGCCTGCAGTGAGGGCTGCCCCGGCGCTTCCTGCGGGCGCTGCGCAGACATGGCTGTGCGGGGCCGCCGCCTCCTTGGCCCTTTGATCCGGCCTGGGGCACTGTCGGGAGCCCCCCAGCTGAAGCTGGAGGTCACCGGCCAGCGGCAGGGAGGGACCGGCACAGCCGGGAGCCTGGGGTACCATCCAGCGGTCAGCCTGGCCAGGCATGCACACGTTCACTGATTCCACAAATATTTATTTAGCACCTACTATGTGCCAGGCACTGTGTGGAAGCTGGGGATAAATTCGTGAATAAAAGGGACAACCCTTCCAGGTGCCACGGAGCTTCCATTTTAATGGGTTTGGGACACGCAACAAAGAGAGAAATCCACAGAATACAGAGTATAACAGATGGTGACAACGCGATGGAGAAAAATAAGGCCGGGAAGGAGGGGGGGCAAAAAAACCCAAAAACCCATTGCCCTGGAGTTGATTCTCACTAATAGGTACCCTATAGGACACAGTAGAAGTGCCCCATAGAGCTTCCAAGGAGCACCTGGTGGATTCGAACTGCCGACCTTTTGATTTGCAGTGGTAGCACTTAACCACTATGCCACCAGGGTTTCCATGGAGGGGGCAGCAGGGTGCTGCAATTTTAGAAAATACAGAAGTGTTACTGAGATCTGCCATTTGAACAGAGACCTGAGGGAGGATATCTATGAATACCTGTAAGAAGAAAGTTCTAAGGAGAGGGAACAGCAAGTGCAAAGGCCCTGAGGAGGAGCGCCTGGGTTGCTGAAGGCTCCTGTGACTGGAGCAGATGAGTGAGGGGAAAAGGGTAGGAGACTGGGGCAGAGAGGTATGGGGGTGGGGGGCAGATGGTGTGGCACTTTTCCTCAAGTGAGATGGGAGCCCTGGAAGGCTTTTGAACAGAGGGGAGATGTGATCTGACTGACAATTTAACCCCATCCCTCCAGCAGCTGAGTGGAGAAGAATGTGGGGAAGCGTTGGAAGTTACTGCAGTAACCCAGGCAAAAGATGATGTTGGCTCAGACCAGCTGGCAGCAGGAGGTGCTGAGACGTGGTCCACCTTGGGTGCATTTTGAAGGTAGCCGAGCTGGAGCAACCGGAAGGAAGGGGTTGCCATTAAATGAAATGAAGAAGACAGTGGCAAGAGCATTTAGCTTTGAGGTGAGGGAGGGGAGAATTGAGTGTGCAGTTCTGGCCATGTTAGGTCTGAGCTGCCCTCTAATTAGTCACTGGAATCTGTCTAGGGGGCAGCTCTATACATGAGTCTGGAGTTCAGGGAGAGGCCGAGGCTGCAGATACCCATTCCGGAGCTGCCAGGGTAAAGGCATACACAGATAAACACACACATATACACACTCACTCACATACACTGCTGTGCTCATGGAACTGGCACCTGAAAATTGGTCTCCCACTTTTGGGGCTCTGACCCCTGGGGGTGGGAAGGAGATTCAGACTCTGCCCCAGGCGTCCCTTTGCTAGGGCAGTCTGGAGACCAGACTTCCTCTGGTGCCAGGTAGGAGTCCTTCTTCAATCAGGGAGAGACGGTGGTGGTCCAGGGCAGGTGGAAGGGGGAGCATTAGACCCGTCTGACCATTCTCCCACAAGCCGCTTCTGGCCCGGTTCAAAGCCTTGGTCCAGAGCAGAAAAGCGGCCAGAAGCCTGGGCCAGTGAGGCCTCAGGGAGTCTGATGCCATTTGTTGAATGTGTTTTCTGGGCCAGGCACCGGGCTAAGGGCTTTACTTGTATGATTTCATCAGCCTTTAAGTTGACTCTCCTCCCTCATCTTTCTGCCCCTTCACTGCACCCCTTTCCACAAACTCAGTTTATTTGACGATTTATTCATTTATTCATTCATCTAACATTTATTGAGCTCATATTATTATTATTTTTTTTATTATGAGCAGGCCCTGTGCTGGGCCCACAGTAGGGACCTTCTCCCATCTGCTCATTAAACCCTTTTGAGCTGTTTTCAGGTTCTCTTCCCCCATTCTCACTGAGGTAACAGCTCTGGGTTGCCAGATCTAGCAGCTTTTATTATTAACTAAAATTTATTGTTTCCTACATATCAGGGCCTGTGTCTTATTTGCACATGAACTGCTCCCCATAAGACCTCTGAAAGATGGGCACTGCTGCTCTTATTTTACAAGAGAGGAAAGAGAGACTCAGAGAGGGTAACACAACTGCTTAGTGTCACAGCTGGAGTTCAAAGCTGGGAGTTGGGCTACAAAGTTCCTGGTCGCTCTCCATTCCTTGGTGCTTGACGTTCTGGAGCTCCCGGTTCTTGAAGCCCTCTCCTGCCTCAGCCTCCTCCACCCTCCCCACTTCCTCTGTCAGCTCAGAGCTGCTGAGCCTATGATCTGGGCTGGGGTTAGAGAGGTGGGGGGTTGTGGCAGGCCACAGGGCTAACGACACAGGTGGAAGATGAGAAACTCACACACTAAGAGGTTTAGAAGACTTTGGATTTTCCTCCGGGGTCTTGGATGGACAGAATAGGTCAAGCCCAGAGACGTGTAACCAGAAAGGGCTCGGGGATCCAGGGTACAACTTGATGGGGTGTAAATTTGGTCAGGCAAATTTGCTCTCTGACCTGGAGGTCAAAGAAGACTTCCTGGAGAAAAGGGGACTTCAAAGAATGGGGAGGATTTGAATGGGGGGAGTGGTGGGCTGGGATGGGAACAGGGGTGTGTCTGGGCTGGGTGCTGTGTAGGGCCAGTGAAACAGAGAGGCCTTTCTGGGAGGGAAAAGTTGAAAAAATGAAGACCAGAAAAAAAATGGAGGCCATTTCCAGGGTTAGGGAGACAGTGGGTCAGTCAGGTTGGAACATAGGTGAGCAAGAAGGGTCAGGCTAGAGCCTTGGATGTTGGGCTAAGGAAAATAAATCAGGTCTGTTTGCTCCTATTGATCCACCCATCCATCCATCCATCCTTCCTTCCATCCATTCACCCATCCGTGCATCCACGCACCCATTTAACAAATACTTAGGCACTCTTCTGTACCAGATCCTGTGCCATGATTCCTTCTCCCGAAAAAGCAGAAACTGCCTTTTGAGCCTTTCAATATAAGAGTTTTGATTCCATAAGCATTTACCAAGCACCCACCATGGCCAGGTGTTGTGCTAGGTGATGGAGAATGAGTGGGGAACAAGACGCAGGGTCGATGCACTCAGGGAGCTCCTGCTGTAATGGGGAACAAGGAATTCCAGGAGAAAGGAGGTCTCAGAGGGAGAAATCCAGGGCATTGCTGGAGTGCATAACAGGTGACCACGTTTCTGTTTGAGCTGTACCCTTTTGACCCAAAGATTTTGGACCCCCTGTATATAGACCAGAGTTCTGGTGGCACAGTGGTTAAGAGCTCGGCTGCTAACCAAAAGGTTGACAGTTCGAATCCACCAGCCGCTCCTTGGAAACCCTGTGGGGCAGTTCTACTCTGTGCCATAGGGTCAGGGTCACTATGAGCTGGAATCCACTTAACAGCAATGGGTTTTTGGTATATAGACCACAAGCACTTTAGCATTATAACAACATTGATAAACTTCCTTTGAGCATGTGTTTTCTGGAACAAACTCCCTAAAGCAATTTAATTTTTTGATCAATTTTCTTCCTAGTGCAGTTAAATAATTTACAATTTTTTCCATTTTCATTTTTATTTTATGAAAATTATTTTCATTGAGATAAATTATTTTCCATAAAAAAATTTCAATAAAGGTTTGCTCTGCCAGGCTTGTGCCTGCTTTGGATTTCACCGATTATCAGGATTTGACTTTCCGGTTACTTTGCAGCCAGTGACATATTTTACCATGAGGAGTTTCACTGCTGTCAGTTGCATTTTGTATTGATTATTTTACCAAGTTAATTTTTCCCCAGGCTCAGGTAGGGTGCTCCTCAATGTTACCAACAAAACTACCGAAGTTTATTACCATCACCTTTACCAGACAGTCAATGAAAACATACTCAGGATCAAAACCATGGAGTTAAGAGAGCCTTGGGAGTGTCTTTCGTAGGGCTCAAATGTTCAGCTGGGATCCCATGGACTAAGTCTGTGCCCTCTTGCCCTTCAAAGACAGTGACCACATTCCCTGGGACCTCCCTCTTCTAGTTAAGCGGGTTCCTCTGGCAGTTTCTCCGCATTCTGGTCCCTCTCTGAAGGAGCCTACCCTCTATGTAGCCCTTAAAACATGGCACCCAACAAGTCAGTCCTCCAGAGGTGAAAGGAGTCACCTCCTCCCTTGTTCCCCACCTTATACTCCTCTTAATGTAACCAGAAATGGCACCAGATTTGTTAGCCCAGACTCTGAGGACCTCGCCAACCAGTCTCTTTCACAAAGCCTGGACTAAGTCTCCCCCTCCCCCTGCACCTTACAAACATGCTCCTGCTATTGACTTTTTGAATCCAGGTTCTGTACCTGGCGTACGTTCCTACTAAAGGTCACACTCACAGGAACCAGACCAGTCCTGTGCTCAGCACTTCACATGCAGGGGCTTCACTGATGCCTCTTAACGACCCCAAGAAGCAGGAGTCCCTTCCTTATTCAGTTCAACCAACTGGTGAGGGCCAGGGCCAGGGCCCCATCCCAGGTCAGTATGGCTCATAACTACTGCACTTCCTGCCTTCCTGGAGTTGGGGGTGGGGGTGGTTGTCGGAATATGGAAGCAGTGCTGCAGTGGCTTGGGAGCCTGAGACCTGCTCCCCTGCCAGTGGCCTCTTTGTGCCCGACTGACCTTTCCTGGAACCACAGACATCTTTCGGGGATAGAACATGTCCCCCAGCTGAGCTGACCTCCAGGGGCCTGAGAGACGAACCCGAGAAACGGGTTCATCAGAGGGGCTGGACTCAAGGCTCACCCAAAGGGGTGAGGGGGTGTGCAGGAGGAGAAATTCTTAAGGAGGCACTTGGCGATGTGGATGGCATTTAGTTTCTACCTACATCCGGGGCCCTTTGCTAGGGAGCAAAAGACGGATCTCCGAGACCACATCCTTGAGTCTGCGACTGCTCCCTGTGGTCTGGCTCCGGCCGGCTGGGGGCGGGCGAGAGACGAGCCGTGGCGGGTCAGGGCGCAGAGCCCTGGTCCCGGCGTCCCAGCGTCCTGGCTGGGCACCGCGCACAGGGCCGCTCTCGGGACCCTCCGCCCGCCCGTTTAGTGGGTAACTGATCGCCCCACGCCCCGCCCCAGTCGCTCGCCGCCCGCTCGAGCCGCTTAATCACCGCCCGACCGGCCGTATTAGCATAGTAATGGCCTTTAAATTGAGCCTCTTTGTTTTTTAATTAAGCTCCCAGCAGGTACAGAGAAGAGCGATTATTGAGGAAGCTGCCAGTGCTAATCGCCCGCAGTCATTTGACAATTAAAAAGCGCCCGGCTTTAACCCTTTCCCCGCGCCCGCAGCAGTTCTGCCAGCATTTATCTTGCGCCGACTGTGTGCGCGCCTTCCGGGTGCGGTCCTCCAAGCCCCGCCCCCAGCAACTCTGCGGTCTCTACTATCAGCCCCATTTTGCTGAAAAGCGAATGAGGCGCAGAGAGGGAAGGTAACTTGCCCAAGACAAACTGCATGGCTGTGGGGGAGCTGGGATGGATAGATCGGTTGCTGGAGAAATCCAGCTGCTTGGTCTTTGCGCCACGCACTGTCCCCTGCCTGGAACTCCATCCCACCTGGGGAGTCCGGCAAAATTCTCCTCGTCTTTCAAGGCCCAACCTCCATGGCAACAGCGCGTCCTTCTCTGAATTCCTAGGGCACCCTCTCCCTTCCGTTAGTTCATCCATGCCCTCAGATATTGCTGTGGTACTTACTGCGTGCCAGCGCAAGGCGGGGCGCTGAGGACAGCTGTGAACAAGTCAGAAACGGGCCTGCCCACGTGGACCTACACGCTGAGAAGGGAGACAAGCAAATCCCGAGATAGGGCCAATTGGTCCTGAGCCCCAGGCTGGGGGGTGGGCAGGGAGCGGGTCCGAGAAGGCCACTTTCCTCAGGACAGAGTTTTGGGCTGTGACAGAGGGAGGAGGAAGAATTGGCCCGGTGAGGATGGAAAGAAAGGACAAGCCAGGCAGAGAAAACAGTAAGCGCAAAGGCCTGAGACAGGAAGAGCATTAACCAGAAATCAAAGCACGGTGTGCCCGCTGTGGGGGGGTGGGGGGTGCAGGGGGGAGTGGCGGTGTGTGGAACAAGAGGAGGCTGGGGAGGTGGCAGGAGCCAGCCAGAGTGTGCAGCGTCTTGTAGACCATTTACTTTAAAACTTTTTTGTTTTTTTTTAAATAATTTATTTTTGAATAGACAATGCAGCCCAGGGTGTAATATTCGAATGGACCAAAAGGGGTGCACTAAGTCTCCTCCCACCCTGTCCATCCAGGTTCCTCCCCAGAGGCAACCAAGGTCCTTGTGAGCCTCCCTCCAGAGATACTTAATACACAAGCAAGTGGGCATCTATTATTCCCCTCCTCCTGCCTTTTTTATTTTTATGAGAACTAGCTGAGGTTCTTTTCCATCTTTTTTTTTTTTTTTAACACAAACAGTAATACTGCATACTGTAAAAGCTGTTCTGCTCCTTGCCCTCATGCCCCATAACTGTGTTGGAGGTGACTCCACGTCACAGCCTAGATTACAGCAGCACCATACACTAATTGTATAAAAAAACCCTAATTTACTTAACCCGTGCCCTGTGGATGGCCTTGTGGGCCATTTAAGGGATTTTTGTTTTAATCTCAAGAGCCACAGGAAGCCATTGAAAGTTTTAAGCTGGGAATGGCTTCAGCGATTTCCGTTTTTAAAAGATCGCTTCAGCTGCACAGCAGGGACAGAGGAGTGGGGGGCAGCGCAGAGCAGGAGTGGGGAGGCCGGCTAAGAGGATCACGGTAGGCACCCTGCAGGTGAGAGGCACAGGGGGTCCAGGCCAGGAGTGCAGGAGTGGGAGAAGGAGGTGGGTCATTAGAGTGATGTAAGGTGTGAAATGAAGGAGTGCTTCAGGCGCAATAATTAAGGACTTAGTTGCTAACTGAAAGGTCGGCTGTTCAAGCCACTAGCTGCTACCAGGGAGAAAGATGTGGCAGTCTGCTTCCCTCGAGATTACAGCCTAGGAAACCCTATGGGGAAGTTCTACTCTCTCCTATAGAGTTGCTTTGGGTCGGTATCAACTCAATGGCAGCCAACAACAACCCAACAGCGTGTGAAATGGACAGGGTTTAGGGGTGGATGGGGGAGGAGGAGCCTAGGGAGGAGCCATGGCTGAGAAGAGGATGGAGTAGGGATGGGCGCCCACGTGGAGATGCCAGGGCAGCAGTCGCCCTGGTCACATTGCACTGACAGCCAGCACAGCATCTGATTCATCACTGGGGCTGGGATCTCCCCCCAAGTCTGGCTATTCAGCAGCCTGAGAGCAGGTGGATCTGAGTCAGCTCCCCCACAACCAGCTCCAAGCCCTCATCTCTACCTGTTGGCACTGCAGAGGGGCCTGCTGCCTGTGGCCCCGAAATCCCTTTTCCTTCACCCCAGGCTAGGCTGGCACTTGTGAAGAGGGGGCAGCCCTGAGAAAGCCTGGTGGCTGGGTTCTTAATAAATGCAGATAAGGTTCCCAGGACACAGGTGTGGGGGTGGGGAGGAAGACTCTGGACAGACAGAGGGACAGATTCTGCCCCTGGTCAATACTGGGAGAAGTACTCTTCTCTGCCACTGGCTTCCTTGTAAGGATGGGGGCTGACTGGGGGTGTCTGAGATCCCCTTTGCCCTGTTCCCGAGGCACTGTCCCTGACTCAGAGCTAGCCAGCTTCTTCTTCAAGCTAGACCAGGGAGGAGTTGTGGTGGGGTAGCCAGGATCGACGCCCTCTTACACTCATGGAAGGAGGCAGTGGGCATGCGGCACTGCAGGCAGTGAGGGGTTAACCATCCTCCCACCCCCATCTATCAGCCAGCATCTCCCAAACAGACAGACAGACAAGGCAGCTGTCCAAACAGGCCTGTGTACCTGTCCACAGCCGCAGAGAGGACAGGGCAGTGGCTGTTTACTCTGCTTCCCCACCCCGCCCCCAACCCACACACTAGTGTACACACACACACTCTGGAAGGGACCCAGGCTGTGTCCATGCACTCCCCCTTGGGGATGCCGCCTCCTGCACTGACCTCTCCTGCCACCCCTGAGGGAGAAGATTCCTGAATACTCATCTCTGAGATGAGGGGTGTCCTTGCACTGGGCTCTAGCCTGGGGGTCTTAGGAGCTGGTGACCGAAATGGTGGGCTGGCCCAGCTGAGCCACAATCACTATGAGCCTGTGGACCAAGAGGCGAGGCACCAAGGGAACCAGCTTGCCTGAAGGAGTCACAGCACAATGCTCACTCCCAGCAATGCTCCTAAGTTCCCACTCTCTGCCAAGGGCAGAAACTGGGCACTTTGGAACCTGGGAACCTGGCAAGCCAGGGTGTTTGGGGAACTACAATCCACATCACCTCTTGGCAAAGTCTGCTCAGGGCAGGCAGGGCTCCCAAGGAGGGCTCCCAGGGCTTCCCGGGCCCCCATGGCAGGGCCCCTCCTCTACCATCTTCCTCACAGCTCCCTAGACAGCTCCCCCCTGAACATCCCGACACTCCTCAAACCCCTCATAACAAATCATCTCATTGTCTGGCCTCCAAACCTGTGTCTCTTCCGTGCCTCCACTTCCCCCATGGCAACACATGCATCCTTCGCCTCTGCCTGAGCATCACCTCGGGTCCTCCTCTCCCTTTACACCTGTCCCCACATTCAGCCCCTTACGCAGCTCTCGGATCGGCCCCCCTCCCTGGCGCTGAGTTGTTTGTGAGGCCTGGATATGTTAGGTACCCATGAAGTCAAGGTACCATGCATGCTGCGGCCACCCCCTTCCTTCATTAGTGCTCCCCACTCACTGCTCCCCACCCCAGCTTCCCTCAAATGCCCTTCCCCTTAGGAGGTGTGGGGCTCCTTCTGCACCTTGGCTCTTTGGCTCTTGGCCTGCTCCAGCACTGCCTGCTGTGTGCCCAGCTCTGGGCCGAACACTGTGCATGGATTTATCTATTCCCCCTCAGGGGAAATGACTCTTCCCATTTCACGGATAAGAAAACTGTGGCTCAGAGAGGTGACATGCCTTCTGTCAAGCCTCAGAGCTGCAAAGTGCCAGAGCCCCAAATAAGAGTCAAACCGGTTTGTGCTGTGATAAAGAACAAAAGGAGCCTCTCACTTTGTATGTGAGGAGAGTTCCTATCACCATGCCTGGCACAGGTGGACACTGAAGGATTCACATTTTTTACCAAGTCACTGTTGCAAGGTGCTCCATGGGTCTGTGGATTTCACAGCCCGGCCATCACCTGCCTCAGAGCTGGCATTATGGGTGGGGGGTTGTTGGATAAAAGCAAAAGCTCCCACTTACCTAGCGGTTCCTGTGTGCAGGTACTTTCTCTGTTCCACTTCACCGGGGGTGGGGCATCGAGGCTCAGAGAGGGACAGTCTTGCCCAGGAGCATCCAGCCAGACATGGTGCAGTCAGGATTCTGTCCCAGGCTGCTTACACCCCCCAAGCCAGACTCTGGACCACTCCTCGGCACCCCCTCCCCGTCCCAATATGACATCTTTACGGCACATACTGGGCCTGCGAGGGCCTGGATGGGGCAAGGAGGGGGGTGCAGGACACCTCTCAAGTAACGGATTGTAAATTCCTGGGCCCCAGCTTTCTATCCCTAACAACCTCCTCCCAGGGCTCGCAGCGCCTGTCCCTTCGCAGCCAATTTAAATGAGGGGTCCCAGACCCTGGGTGTAAAGCATTCCAGACTTGGGAGAGGGGCAACTATTGTTTCTCTGGGAAAAAAATAAAATAAAATAGAATCAACTGGGTCTCTGCAGCTTCTAATCACTCTCACATGTGCTGTGTGGTTCCTGCAGAGGACAGCCCTCTACAGTGTGTGAGCCCCTTATAGACACGAAACTGGCTTCTCCCTAGACCTGTGAGGAAGGGCCCTAATTCCCATAATACGGTGGAAGAAACTGAGGCTCAGGCAGGAGGAGGAGGGAGCTAACATTTCCTGATCACCCTGTATGTCAGACACTGGCTCTCATTTAGTCCTCCCAATAACCTCATGCTTATGACGACTGACGATCCCATTTCACAGAGGGTATAACTGAGTCCCTTGCTTAAGGTCACTAGCCAGTAGGTGGCAGAGTCAGGAATCTGCTGAAGCTGACAGGCCCTGTGGTATTTGAACCTCGGTTCTTCTAATTCTGAGCTGGAGACCTTTGCCCTGCCCAGTGTGGCCGTCCCATGTGGGGAGTGTCCACTGCCCCTTGGAAGAGACCTGGTCCCAGCAGCCCTGCCCAGGCAGGTCCTGTCACAGCCGCAGCTGGGACCTGCGAGCATCAAGGCTGGTTTTTAATAAGGAAGATGTATTTACTCGGAAGCCCTGGTTCAGGAGGAGGGGGCAGCAGACGCTGCAGACCACGATTCTCTCCGCACTTATGGTGGGAGGAAAGCGGAGGCCTGGCCAAGTGGCCTCTCAGCCGCTGGGGGCCTGGGCTGCGGGGGGCCGCTGCCCCAGGCCTGCAGGGAACTGGCTCTGCTCGGCCCTCACTCTCTCCCCGAATAAGCCCACAGGATATTACACTGCCTTTGTGTGCCTGATGACCCAGCTGCTGGTTATTGAAAAATTCCACTGCTCGGCACAGGGCAGGCCTGCTGACCCCTCATCCCGGGACGCGCCTATCTTTCAAAAGATACGGGATTAGAGAGCCAGACCCAACCTGGAGCAAAGCCCCGTCTGGGGTGTCTGTGTTTTCGTGGCCTCTCGGGATACTGGCTGGAGTGGGCTCTTGGCGCAGGATTTAATTAGTTGGAATCAGTCTGCGATTACTGCGGCGACTATTTACCCAGCCACTCTGCAGTCTGAGCCCTGCTCGGAACAAAGATGGGCCCCTCGGCCCTGGCTGGCCAAGCCAGGGGCCCCGGCTGAGCCCAGACCCAGCTGCTGGGAAGGGAGGGCTGAGGGCCTGGACAGGCCTTCTGCTGGCACACCTCATTTAGCCAATATTTGTGGGTTTTCACAATGCAAAGCATCTATGTGGGGCTTTTAAAAAATTAAAGCATCTCCAGAAATTTATGGCTGATTTCCAATTGTAGCCTACCCCTCCCCAAGGCTCTGTGGAGGTGGCTGTGCAGAGCCAGGTTTACTGGGGTGGGATTGAATTCCTGCTGGTGGCGCAGGTGAGCTGGGTGTGGGGGCTGTGCCCAGGATGCCAAGCTCTCTGAGAGCTGGGGAGGTGCCCCTACCCGGATACTTCCCTTGCCCCTACTCTGCAGCCTTGGATGCTCCCCTGGCTGAATGTCTGTATGTCCTGCCTGACCCCTAGAACCCCCAGACTGTAGTAGGACCTGGCCCAGTCAGAAAGATGAGGGCTTGCCCATGCCTCCTGCCCCTCATGCCCACTCACATCCACATGGATTTGCCTGTTACATGTACTTCCACCCATTGTACGCAGGTCACCACACATACAAATGCCTGCAATGTACAACTGTATCGCACACGCCAACAGTCTACAGGCCCCACCCATACCCACATACACATGACTGCCAGCACATATGTGCATATTGGCACCATATGTGCACACACTTGTACACGAGCATGTATACCTGCTCACACCTACCTATACATCTGTATCTGCTCATCTCTGCTGTTTACACATGCCCACACTTTGTTGTGAGTTGCTGCTGAGGTGGCTCCAACCTTATGTATAACAGAATGACATGTTGCCTGGTTCTATGCCGTATTCATGATCCTTGGTGCCCATGTGTACGTGTATACAAATAGGCCTACGAAGATGAGTATGTTTGCACTCGTATGCACAAACACACTGTCCACATATACTCACGTGCACACCTATACATGCCACCTAAACAAAGGACTGCATATGTGTACAACCGTGTATACAGGCCAATCTCTGTGCACGTTCACATACACATGAACCAGCACAAGTGCTCACACACCTGCACACACACACATGCATACCTAGAGGGAAGCCACCACCTCTATTGACATAACCATATATTAGCCATGGGAGGATACTGGGGCTGTTTCAGGGCTCTGCCCATCCCGCCTCCCCACCCAAGTCAGGGGCCTGCTTTTAGGGACCTCATCCTGCTGACCTGCATTCTGAGAGGTTGAGGCACAGCCAGAGATATTCTTGGGTATCAGATTTGGAGGGCCCTCCCAGTGCCAGGTTTCTGGAAAAGCTTCGAGGTTAGGGGACCAGTGCAGGGTTGAGGCCTGGCGATGTCAGTCTGGCATGTCCCACCCACAGCTGTCATCAACCCTCTGCCCAGGAGCCCTGCCCTTGCCTCCTCTGAAGACTTCATCCCCTTCCCCTGCATCCCCAATACCTGCTATGTTCAGTGTGACTCCTGTCCTGCCTAGTGGCCTGGGGTGCTTGGGGGTCATTTTGGCGACCTGGGTAGGGAAGTGGGCTGCCCAGATTCAGAGGGACTTTGGGTTCCCATGACCTCCCTTTCCGCCCCACCCTAGATACAACTGAACCCCAGTGCCATATGGCCTCACGAGTACATAGGCAAGCATAGGGACACACACCATAACACATATGTGTACATGTGCACACATACGTGGACAGAGAGTCACATATACATAAGGTGTTAGGAATGCCATCTCCTTACACAAAGAAACATGGGCACATACAAAGGTGCTCACAGGCACCTGTGAACACACAGGGTGTGTATAGACACACTCAGAGGCGCACAGAAGATCCAGGTATACACTCACACATAAGAAACACACAAGAACACAACACCTGCTGGACACACAAGGAAACAAATAGACACATGGAACCAAAGGCACATAGGCCCACGCAGGTATCCATGCAGGTTGCAGGGACCCAGGAACACACCTAGACATACGTGCACATATAACCAAAAAACCAAACCAAACCCCGTGCCGTCGAGTCGATTCCAACTCACAGCGACACTATAGGACAGAGTAGAACTGCCCCATAGTTTCCAAGGAGCACCTGGCAGATTCGAACTGCTGTCCTTTGGCTAGCAGCCGTAGCACTTAACCACTATGCCACCAGGGTTTCCCGTGTACATATGCACATATGCATATCATGTAGGAAACTCTTTTTTACAGGAGAAAAAGTCTGGGATAGGAAGTTTGGCTCTCCTGAAAGTGGCTACTCAATTGTGCTGCAGTGTGGGGGTAGGGGGTAGCAGGGAAACCGAGCCAGAGGGGAGTGATCCACCCACAGGCAGAGGTAGTTGGTGGCTCAGTCAGGGACCCTGACTCACTGACTGCTCCCTCTCTTCTTCCCACTCGGAGTCCTTACACTCACAGAAGCCACCAATCCCCATCTCTGCCCTCCCTGGCCAGCCCTGCTCAAGCCTCACAGGTCCCCTTGCCCCTTTGCCCCATCTTAGACACCAGGAAGTCCCAATCACCCCCTGGCCTGCCTGCCCTGCTATTTCCTGCACATGCTGTGCACCGTCACACCAGGCCTTTATCCCTGCCGGGTCTGCTGCCTGCAACGCCCAGCGCTATCTTCTCTGCCTGTGCAAGCTACTCTCCCGCCCCTCCCACCCTCACCATCCCTGCCTCATGCCCTCTGGCTGCAGGGGCCAGGGCTGTTCCTGGCTCAAACTGACAAGAGAGCCCCTTTGCTGGGTGGGACTCCAGCCTTGCCACAGTCTCTGGGTCCGTTTCTAAAAAGCAAACAATTTGGACTGCAACTCGGTGTCCTCACCCAGTAAAGCATCCAGCATGGTTTAACGAAGGAGGGAAAACGCAAAATGCTTTTTCCAACACTGTGGTTTGTGAAAGGAACCTGTTCTCTGATGATATCTCTCTCCCTGTTCGAATATCACATCCCTTGCTAAGCACTACCCCAGAAGGGCCTGGGGGTGTGGAAGTGGGACAGGGGTGAGTGGGGAGATGATGGTGGGCTCTTTGGGGTCTGGAAGATGTAGATTCAATTCCAGCTCTACTTCATCCTTTCTTTGTGACCTTGGGCCCGTGACTCTGCCTCCCTGAGCCTCAGTTTCTTCACCTATACCATGGACATTATAATCTGCCTTTGCAGGGTTGTGGTGAAGATACAATGTATGGTGAATGCTGAGAGCCCAGGATCATGCTCAGGAAGTGGAACTCCCTTGTCAGCCCCTCCAAAGCCTAACTCAGCTGCTGTCCTCCTCCCCAGAGACACCCCCCTCAGACACTGAGGTCCCTGCAGGCCCCGGACCTGGGTAAGGACCCCACCCCATGAACCCCAAACAGCAAACTACTTCCTCAGCAGTCTTTCTCCACCCTCTCACTCCTGCCCTGCCAGAACGCTCAGCTCCTCTTCACCTCCTACAGCGGCCCACCTCTCACCTTCCCGCCAGCCACTCTCTGTGGAAACTCAGTCCATACTCACTGGTGCAGCATCTTCAGCAGGTATGTCCTTCCTCAATCAACCCAGCTTCCTCTACATCCCCAAAACTACCACTCAGCTGAAAATGTACAACACCTCCCACCCAGGGCCTCATCCATTCATTCAACCAACCAATGTAGCCACTACATGCCAGGTACTGTGCAAGGGGCTGGACATCTATGCTCACACCCTCCCCCGGCATTTGCCGCACAGAACCATTCCTTTTTGGAAACTCCACACAGGCGCATAGCCTCGGTCTTTCCACATTATTTGCAGGTTCCTGATTCTCCACCTGTTCTTAGTGCCAGGACCACCAGGGTGCTGTCCTCCTATCCTCTTATGGCTTCAACTGTCACTTTGGTGCCAAAAGCCCTCCAACCACCACCTATGGCCATTCCTCCAAGCTCTTCCTCCTCCCCCAGGCTCCAGACCCCTTTACCGTCTGCATCCTGGGCTGCTCTGGGTGGATACCCCGGGGCAGCACAGGCCCCACGTGTTTTCACCCCAGCTCCAGTCACACAGCACATGTGCACAAAGATATATGTACCAGGACGCTCATTGATGTATTGCGTGTGTGACGGCGAAGAGTGGAAACAGCCCAAAGGGCTGTTAGTGGGGAAATGGGTTAATAAATCCAAGCTCACCCATTCCCTGGACTGTTATGTTGTGGTCACAATGAGGGAGGTAAACCCCCGAGCATGACATGGGCAGATGTCCTCGGCATGCTGCTAAGTGGGACAAGCAAGTGCACAGCTCAGCACTCCAGAGAATACGCAGATCCCATAAGAATGGAGATGAATCGGGTGCACAGGACACCTTGCACACATGTAGAAAAAGGTCTGGAATGTTACCCATCAAACAAGGGACTGTGGCCACCTCTAGGAAGGGGGTCGGAGAAGGGGTGAGGGCTGTTGCATTTTGTTTAACTGACTTCTGCTCTGTGAATTTATTTTACAGTGAGCAACAATGACTTTTATGATATATAAAAGAAAGAAAATGCCCCAATCCAATTTGTAATTTACCCCTAAGCTCAGCTCCCCTGACCAGCTCCTCTCATTGTGACACCCGCCATTCTCTCAGTGCCAAGGTCCAGAGCCTTAGAGCCCTCAGCCACTCCTCTTCCTTTCCCAATCTTCTCATACGGCACCCCTGCTGGCCCTTGCTCCTTTGCTCCCCGCCTCCAGGCCCTGACACTGGCCCCCTCACCTCTCCCCACCTGACTCCTGGCTGTTTGGGAAAGGAAATGAACTGGAACCAACCACACCTCTTCAGAAGTCTTCAGGGGCTCTCCACTCACACTCAACAGGACAGAGCAGCCTCAGCTCTCTAGTGTGGCTTACAAAGTCCTCCTCAACTGGGCCCAAGCTTTCCTTTCAATTTTTTTAGTATATGTAAAGTGCTTAGAATGGGCAAGGCCACAGACGTATTAGCTGTTACTGTTATCACTGGAGCCCTGATGGCACAATGGTTAATTGTTCAGTTGGTAACCAAAAGGTCAGTGATTGGAACTTACCAGCGGTTCCATACAAGAAAGGACCTGGCAATCTGCTGTAAAGATTACAGCCTAGGAAACCCTATGGGGCAGTTTAGCTCTGTAATATGGAGTTGCTTATGAGTCAGAATCGACTCTAAGGCACACAACGATTATCACTGCTATTACTTTAACCACTTGTCACATTTCTACTCTTCCTTTTGCTCTCTTTTCTTTCTTTCATTTTTCTCCTTTCTTTCTTTGCCCCAATTTTCCCTCTTCTTTTTCTGTCACTGCTTCTCCTTCTTTCTAGAAACAGACTTGAGGCTCTAGCAGCACCAAGGCAAGCCTCTCTGATGTGCCGGGCTCCCTTGATGGCCTTCACTCCTCCCTCTCCAGCCACTCTGGGGCCTGAAATCTGCCTAGTCTGTCTCTGGGCCTTTGCTTTCACTGCTCCCTCTCCTTGGCTGTACTCTTCCCTTTCATCCTTCAAGGCTAAATGCCATGGGAGCTTCCTCCAGGGAGCCTGCCCATCCCCTGGCATCCTCCTGTGGGCTGCCAAAGCTCCTGGGTCCCTGGAAGGTGAGGAGCTGGGCAGCAAGACCTGAGTTCAGATCCACTTTCTGCCTCTCATCAATTCTCTCCCATCTCAGTTTCCCCATCTGTAAAATAGGGCAGAAATAGTAGTTACCCCGTAGGTTGTTATGAGGATCACTGAGACCAGGGGTGTAATGCCCTCAGCACGGCACCTGGCACAGGGAGGGCCCTCTACATGGTACTAGGATGAAAACTATTCCACCACCTCTTCTTCCTCCTACCTTTGTTTCCCGCAACCCATCACAGCCTCTCCACACACACTTCTCCTGTTTTTTTTTTTGGTCAGCACTTGAATTAATCCTGGAGACAATGGTACAGGCCTCAGGGAGGACCGTGCTCCCTTGCTAGGTTTGGGGGGGGTGTCTCTAGGCAGAGGGACACAGCTGAGAGGCCCCAGGCTGGCATGGCTGGCCCTGCTGAGGAGGCTGGGTACCCAGGGGCTGGCAGGGGGCAGCTGGTGCCTGCTCTGTTCAAAGATCAGCGATTCTCCACGGCTGGAGAGGGGCGGATTGTGGGTGTCATGCAGCACCCCGCCCCCCTCCCCAGCCAGGAACACACGTCACTCACAGGATGGGATGGTAGGGATCAGAGACTCAGCTACCCCACCCCTGCAGCCCAGCACAGTGTACCGGAGGGGCCTTTGTTTCTCTGGAAAAAGGGGCTGCCTGCCCCCCTTCTTCAGACGCGCCTTCCTGGAACAGCCCAGGCAGAGGCAGCCCTGCTGGCCAGAGGAGCCCCGCACTAGGCAAGCCTTTTCTCCAACACTCAGTAAATACTCAGTACTGCATTAAAGCAATAAATAGTCATTTTAAGGAAACCGAGACTCAATTTAGCCACCAGAGTCAGGAGCAGCGGTTAGCAGGGCTGCGGAATGTCACCACACAGCTGGCAGCCCCGCCCCCGCACCCCAGCCCCAGCTCGGAAGGGGGAGGACAAACAATGGGCCATGCCAGGCTGCACCGCCCCTCCCCCAAATCAGGTTACTGTGGGGGGAGCCTCCAGGGGGAGACTCAGCTAAGCAGGCAGCTCCAGAGAGCTAGAGGAAGCCAGAGAGGCCAGAGGGTATGGTGGGAACACCCCACCCCCAGCTGAGGACAATAACAACAACACTAGTGGTAGGATAACAAGCAATTCCCACCGAACAGGCACTTGCTTGGTGTCAAGCCTGGCATTAAGGGCAGTACATGCATCATTTTATTTAATGCTTCAATTCCTCTGATGGGGTAGATAAGACACTTTTATCCCCAATTCACAGGCTGCCTCTCAGGAATGCAAAGTACTTCAGTGAAGGTCAGTTAAGACTTGTGCAACCTGTGCAGTTATTAATCACCTAGTGTGGTCCATTCTACAGATAAGGGAAGTAAGACTCCGAGCAGGAAGGAACTTGGAGGTCACACCACTTGGCACCCTGTCCACGGTTTCTCGGCCTGGTCTAGAGGGGGAGAGATGTGTTGCCTTCCACCCTGGGGCTGCCTGGCTGACCTGGTAGGGGACTGGGCTGGGCTGGGTGGGGGAATTGGGGGGCCTGCGCCTGTGACTTGGCCTCCGGAGTTATGTGGGCAAAACAAACAAGGCTCTTCTGTGAAGGGCTGGAGGATTTGTGCTCATTGCCATAGAAACCGCACAGAGCGTGGGGGGGAGGGGATGCTGGCCTGTGGCTCCCCTTTACAGACGTGGGACCCCCACAGCCTCAGACCCAGGGCTATCTGTGGGTGGCCTGAAGGTTGCTGGAGAAAATGAAAGGTGGCTGGACCAGCGTCCCCTCTCCACCTGGCATCCCCCTGGTTAGGGCTGGGAGGGAAGAACCTGGCGTGCCTGGTTGGGGCTAGGGCCCACACGGGATACGACTCAGGCTCGGTCTCTGTGGGAGCTTTGGCACAGGCAGGCAGAGGAGCCCTCTCAGTCAGGATGTGCCAAATATACCAGGCAGAGATAAGAGTGGCAGCTCCTACCAGCCAACTAAAAATAGCACCATGCTGGGAGACACAGGCCCCCAGGAAGGAAGGGGAATTCCCGACAGACAGCCTGGCCCGTTGCCCCTGCCCCACGGGTGGTCTGCTCTCCGATGAGCCCACTTCATGGCCCCAGTGCCCCATCTCAGGGAAGGCACCCCAAGTATGAGGACCAGCCCTGTGCCGGGCACGGCCCGGCAAGTGATCTGCAAGCCTGGCTTCATCCAAAACAAACCAGAACGATGATGATAACAGTAGCCACGGTCGTTAATGTTTAGCGCACACTTCTTATGCGCCAGGCACCATTCCAAACATCTTATGTGTTTCGTCTCATCATAGAAACGAGGAAAGCCTACTCCTATCCCCACTTTACAGATGAAGAAACTGATGCTCATGGAAGTCAAGTTCTTTGCCAAGGTTACACAGCTGGGACATGGCACAGCTGGGATTTGAAACCAAGTTGCTCTGATCCGAGAATTTTAAACTTGTGGGTTGTTCAGCTGAAGAAAGCAAGGCTCAGGGCGGGGCATTCAGTTGCCCCAGGCCACACAGCACCACAGCCAGGATTAGAACCCAGGGTTTTCTGACTCCAAGGCCCAGGCCCCTCTCTAGACCCCACACTAGTCACCACAGCAAGTGTTGTCCTCTTCACCAGCAGTGTTTGGATTGTGCCTGTTTATTCTTCCCAGTTGGCAGCCCTGCTCCCATCCCAGCCTCCCTCCATCTGTTTGTCAGGTCCCATCTAAGCTGAAGGTACCAGCTTCCCTGCCTGCCCCTGGTGGCACAGCCGCACCCGGAGAAAGGCCAGGCCGGGGCCTGGGGCTGCCCTGTCTAGACACTTCTTCAAACTCGGTAGTGGTGGCTGATGGCCACTCTCGAGGGCCTAGCCAGGCTGGGCCTGGCAACAATGGGCCCTCTGTGCCCAGGTTGGAGCCTGCTCTAACAGGCCGCACACCAGTTCCCAGCCAGCCCTAGCCCCACATACTTCCTCCCCTACCTCCCCAGCCCCCTGTGCCCACCCTGGGAGTAGGCATCCTTCCCCCTGAGGGCAGGGTGTGGGAGCTGCACATGGGCAGACCAGGGAACTGGTTCTGCTGAATTCCCAGGGTTGTGCTCCTAGGCTGGGAGCCAGGAGGTCTCCAGGAGCAGGAACCAGGCCAGATGCCATGCACAGACCATGGTATTTCAGTCCCTGGCACCTCACCCTACTTTACAACTGAGGAAACTGAGGCTCAAAGGAGGCCCCTGGTGAGGTTCCTACAGTGAGTCACTGAGAACTATAAATATATGAATGTTTCCTGGGTAGGCATAATAACAACCAAACAACAACCATTATCACTATTACTATTATTGTTATTATTTGGGCACCACGCACTGAGCATTTCCTGGGGTTAGGCCCTGTGCTAAGCCCCCACATGGGCCATGTCTCTCAATTAACACGGCCTCCAGCACCCAGCACCCAATTAACGCCATTTGTGCAGATGAGAAAACTGAAGCTAAGAGCGGTAAATTCACTTGCCTAAGGCCACACAGCCGGCAAGTGGCAAAGCAGGGACTGGCAGTGGCACCCAGGTTTGAGGTACTAGGTCCACCTGCAGGGGGCTGAGGATATGCGCTTTGATGTGCGGTGCTCAGCAGCCCCGCAGGTGCCCTCCGTGCCTGGTGGGCCTAGCACTGGGAGAAAGGCCTGTTCCCACCACTGTTCCGCCTCCACAATCCCCGCATTGTTGATTCATTAGGTAATTTCCCTGGAAGCACCAGCTGTTCAGAGGGTGGTGAGATGAGTGATTGAGGCGGTTGGGGGTTGTGGGGGCCACTGGGCCAGGAGCACTGCAGGCCTGCCCGGGGTTGGGGCAAAGGTCGAGCCTGGCCAGGTGTCCTCCCTCCCCACTGTGGCGGCCACACCTTGCAGAGACCCCTCAGGGCTTCGAGGATACTGAGGGACAGGCTCAGCCCCTCCCACCAAGGCCTGGCATTCCCAGGTGCCTCCTCAATGCCGGGCCACAGCCCCACCACAGGCTGGAGGGCAGGGAGGGGCGTGGGTGCTCCACAGGGCTCCTTAGAGCCGTGGGCTCCCTCCTGGCCAGCCCAGCTGAGAGGGGCAGGCGAGGAGGGAGGGGCTTCCTTCATATATGGCTCCTCTGAGGGAGCCTCTCCATGGCCTCCGGGCTGGCCCATTAAATCTGCTCCTTTGCCCAATAAACAGACAGCGACCATGTGCTGCAGCTCAGCTTCGGTGCCCCCCACACCTAGCCCTCCGCCCACCACACTTGCAGCAGCTGCCCTGGAGATGTCTGCTGCCCCATCCTGGAAGGCTCAGAATCCTAGCCTGGCCCTGATAGAGCTCCTGGTGAGAAGCCAACACAACTTCAAAGGCTGCCCTCCATGGAGGTGTCCACACTAGGCCCCGAGGTCACCCTGCGTGGGGTGTCCATGCTGGCCCAGAGGTAACTGTGTGTGAGGATGTCTAGGACGGTCTGGGGGATGCCCCGTGTGAGGCTGTCTACACAGCATCAGAAGTTGTCCTGTGCAGAGGTGTCCACACTGGCCTTAGAGGCTGCCCTGTGGGGGAGTGTTTTTCCACTCCTCTTCCCCTGGATACCTCTTACCCACCCTAGATCTTCACACTAGTTTGCGGGACGCCTGGTGTCCCCCACTGGGTTAAGCACTCCTGTTCTGACTCTCCACCAGCTGCCTGTGTGTCCCCCCGTTACAGCACTTACCAAGAGCCTCAGGAGGACATTGCCTGGGTCAGCTTGGTTATGGCTGCAACCTCAGCCCCAGCCCATGCCAGGTGCTCAGGGAATAGTGGTTGTTAAATGAAGGAAGGAAGGGATAAAAAAATAAAACAATTAAGTGAAGATCACCCAAAGTGTTCACAGTGGCCTCTGCAATCACCCTGATGTACTGTGTTTCATGTCTTTCTCTGGTGCACACTGTGGGTGTTCTAGGCTTCCACACAAGTGCTTTACAAATATTAACTTTATCAACCCTCACAACCATACTGGGAGGTGGATACTGTCACCACCTCAGTTTACAGATGAGAAAACAGACACAGAGAGTTTAATCAACTTGCCCACAGTCCCCCAGTGGTCCAGCTGGGGTTTGACCCTAGATCACCTGGCTCCAGCATGGATCACTATACTGTACTATTTACATGGGCCTCAGAAGTGACTTCATTGGCAGCTCCAGGTGGGTCTATACTGACCATAGAAAGCTCACATTGCCTTAGCCACACTAGGACAACCTGAGGCCAGTGTAGACACACCTTGCCAGAAGAATCTCTAAGGGCGGTATAGATACCCCCACCCAGGACAAAATTCTAAGGCCAGTGTAGACACCCCCACCCAGGACAATCTCTAAGGCCAGTACAGACACCTCCACCCAGGACAACCTCTAAAGACATGCCAGTGTCTGGGATCAGAAGAGTGAGCAGGATCTCTGCTCTGACCTGAGTGTGGAGGCGGCTGGATGGGCTGGAACTAGCCATGCTGGGTGTGGGTGGTGGGGGTGGGGGGGGGTGCCTGCAGGGCTGGTCCATCAATAGCCCAGCTGGGGCGAAGGAGGGCCTCCTGGGGGCAGTGTGAAATTGCCATTTTCCACTGACGGGCTATTGCTGGAGGGAGCCTTCCTGGGCCCAGCTGGGAGGGGGTCAGTGGGCGCCCCTGGACATGTTCCGAACAGGCCTGGGACCCTCCTCACCAGCTGCCCGGCACTGGTGGCCAGGACAGGAACCAGACAGGCTGGGGGCAAGAGTTGCCCGAAGCTGTCTCGCACTGTGGGGGCAGGGGGTCCATTCAGGCCTGTGACAGGGCCCTTCTGGGGACAGACAAAAGGCACCAGGCTCCTGATGATAGACAGCAAGGAGTATGCCTGTATCTCTGTGTGTATATGGGTGTGTCTGCATGTGTTTGCATGTCTCTGTGTGTGTGTCAGTCCATCTGTGAGTGTGTCTATCCATGTGAGTGTGACTGTGTGTGAGGGAGAGGAGGCCCCAGCAGACCCACTCGCTGTACTCTGGCCCCAGCCCTAGGGACACACAGTCTCTCAGCCCCCTGAAAGACCCTCTCCATTCTGCACCCCAGCCCCGGGTCTGACCTGCTCTGTCCAATGCAGGATCTCCAGGTGCCTCAGCCCCCCGTACAGACTCCTCTCCTCCTGCCAGGAAGTCCTTCCTCCCCACCCCCCAAACCAGGCCTGAGAGGGGCAGGGGGGTCTCCTAATTTGGATGCCTGGTTTCTCCTGCTGCAATTAATGCAAATGATTTTGCGAGGTTTTGGCTTGATAATTTGATTATTTGTTCAGCATTTATCTTAAGCAAAGTGGATGACAAATAACTGCAAACTAATGTGATAAAAACCATTTATAAAGCTGCCTCGTTCGGGGGCCTTCCCCTAACTATTTATGACAAGGTAATAATGCTGCTGCGTGCGTCCGCCTGACTTTAAATTGGTTACTTAGAGGCATGATGGATGAGAGGCGAGGCCACCTTCTTCAGAGGAGAGCTCCTGATTTCTGATCTCATTTTTGAGGATAATGAATTATATCTAATTAGTCCTTTCCAAATCTAATCAGGAGGTGGGAATTTGGACTGGAGGGAAGGGGCTACCAGGTGGGAAGGAGGGCAGAGGGTCAGCAGGCAGGGTGTCCTGAGACCCCTGGAGGCCCAGCTGCCTGGGGGAAGGGGCTGGCCAAATTTGAAGCTAGCTTGCTCCATGCCCTGACCAAAGGGATCTTCCTGAATGAGATCTAGACCTGACAAGTCCCTGCCTAGCTTTAGTTCCTTCCTGGCTCCCTTTTCCCAAATGCTGAATCTGGCATTCAGTGCCCTTTGCAGCCTTGCCCCATCCTAGCCTGTTGGCCTCATCTCTCACTGTCACTCCCCCTTCCCAGGACTCCACACTCCTGTGATTCAGCCACTACATTCTCTAAACACAACATCCTTACCCATGCCTCCCTGGCTCTGCCCTTCCCTACTGGGAGTCTCCAGCTCTACCTTTCATGGCTCAACTTCCTTGGCCTCTCTTCTGGAAAGGTCTCTCCCATCCCACTACTACTCCCTCAAGTGAAGCCCTAATACCCTCACTCACCCCTCTGTGTAAGCTCTGATCACTAGATTGCTAGCCCATGCTGGTCCCTGGTGCAAAATGAGGAAGGCATCCCTTCTTCTGGCCAGGTGAGCAAAGTGCAAGGTGGATTTCAGCACCCCCTTTTTTTTCTTTTAGCCAGGTGAACAAAGTACAAGGGGGACTTCAGTACCCTACTTATTCCCTTGGCTGGGTGCCCCGTGCAGTGAACAACGTGAATAGCAGCACATGTACAGTTCTAGTGGCTTGAATAAAATTGGTAGCTCCCTGGGGTTATCTCATTTATGTTGTATGCCTAGTACAGTAGCCAGCACACAACATGTTCTAATTGATTGCCTGTTGAATGCCTGACTGAATGGGTGAATGCATCAAAGAAAATCACATCAAGACCCTCACAATTCCAAAACTCTGGCCCAGGAGACATGGTCAGGGCATCCATGCCCCTGTGAAAGTGGCAAGGGTTCTGTAGTAGGGATGCACTGCTGCCCTCCCTCATAAGGGCATCCAAAACCCATGGGTTTCTTCCCCACCCTCACCCTGGCCCAGAATGCAGACAGGCAGCCCCTCTTTCTTGTATAAGGGGATCTGAAAAGGAGTCACTATTGGATAGGAGATTTACACATTATGAACAGAGTTCTGTTTACAGAGAACTAAAGGTATGATCAAATTCTCTAGTACACTTTGCCTTTTTTGTGCATTTTGTGTGTCATATAAAACACCTGCCTGGTCTTTAAAGCTATATCTCCAGTGATTTTATGCATACCATGTTCACGTTTTTAATTTCATTATTTTCCTTCACAGTCAGACAGTCCACAACAGGCAAGCTGGTGATGTCTACCTTCATGAAAAGACCGGAAGTAGTGCTTTTATTTTTCCCATTTACCACTTGTTTTGATTTTTAAAAATCTCAGAACAAAATGTAATAAAATATTCAAACAATTACACAAATGCCGCTTAAAAGATGACAATGGGGCCAGATGGCTGGCCAGGTGAGTGCCACCTCCCAAGAGTGTAATTTGTTCTTTCATCAGGTGATGGGCAAAAGGAGGATCTGTGGATGGAGGGCGGTTTGGGGGTATCAGTATATAATACTGCAAATGTGGCCTCATAAAGTCTAAGGTCTGGTGTTCCTCTAACTCAGTGGTTCTCAAGCGGGGGCAATTTTGTCCCCTAGGAGACATTCAGCAATGTCTGAAGCCATTTTTTATTGTTACAACGGGAGCTGTGGTGCTGGTGGCATCTAGTGGGTAGAAGCTGGGATGCTGCTGAACATCCTGCAGTACACAGACAGCCCCCCACATCAAAGAATGAGCCTGCCTCTAACATTAGTAGTGCTGAAGTTGAGAAACCCTGCCGTGTGACAGTTTTAGACTCTTGTCAGAGAACTCAAGTTCTAACCAGCCAAGGGCAGGAAGAGCTGAGGAATGGGCGGGAGGCATATGCCACCACCCCCCTGTTCGGCTCCTGAGCTCTCCGTGACCTGAGTCTTGTGAGCTTCCTGGAGCATCACATCCCTTCCTCAGCACCATGTTGTTTAGTGCTGTGGAATTGGCTCCGACTCATAGAGACCCTATGTACAACAGAACAAAACTGCCCCGCCCTACACCATCCTCACAATCATTGCTATGTGTGATCTCATTGCTGCAGCCACTGTGTCAGTTCATCTCATTGAAGGTCTTCCTCTCTTTCACCTCTACCAAGCATGACGTTCTTCTCCAGGGACTGGTCCCTCTTGATAATACATCCAAACTATGTGAGACAAAGTCTGACCATTCTTGCTTCTAAGGAGAATTCTGGCTATATTTCTTCCAAGACAGATTTGTTCATCTTGGCAGTTAGTGGTATATTCTATATGTTTCCCCAACACGATTCAAAGGCATCAATTCTTCTTCAGTCTTCCTTATACATTATCCAGCTTTTGCATGCATATGAGGCAATTGAAAATACCATGGCTTCAGTCAGGTACACCTTAGTCCTCAGAGTGACATCTTTGCTTTTGAACCATTTAAAGAGGTTTTTTTGCAGTAGGTTTGCCCAATGCAATACATCATTTGATTTTTTGACTGCTGCTTCCATGGGCGTTGATTGTGGATCCAAGTAAAATGAAATTGCTGGCAACTTCAATCTTTTCTCCATTTATCATGATGTTGCTCATTGGTCCAGTTGTAAGGACCATTAAAAAAAAAAAAAAAAAGACATTGCCATCAAGTTGATACCATCTCATAGTGACCCGATAGGTTTTCTAAGGCTGTAAATCTCTATGGAAGCAGACTGCTACGTCTTTCTCCCGGGGAGCTGCTGGTGATTTTAAACCATTGACCTTTCAGTTAGCAGTCAATTGCTTTAACCACTGTGCCACCAGGGCTCCTTATAGGGACAATATCCCCTCTGAAATGCCTCCTCCAAGTGGCTTCTGAGGTCTTCCTCCTTATCTGTTGAAACCATAAGCCCTATTGAGAAAGGCCTCTGCTTAAGATCTTTTTAATATTTCATTTCATCAAAGGTTTGGTGAGAGCCTCTGATGGAAGGTACCAGGCAAAACCTAGGGATCTGACGCCTGACCATTTTCCATTCCTCATATGAGACACCTGCTGAAAGTAAATTTGGGACCAGGAAAAAGTCTCTCTCTCAATGAGAGCTCATCAGACAATGTGAATTCTCTACCCTATCCTATTTTCCATCCTATCTTGGCTGCTAGGCTGCTAAGAGCTCAACTTTAGCTTCTCTCTTGCTAAGTTATTAGCCTAGGTGCTTCATTTACTTCCCCTGTACTCTCTAGGGATTTGATCCTCTGCTTTTTTGTTGTTGTTATTTTGGTAAAATATATAAACAAAATTTGCCATCTTAACCATTTTTAAGTATACAATTCAGTGACATTAATTACATTTACAATGTATGCAACCATCACCACTACCTATTTCCAAAACTTCTTCATCACCCCAAATAGAAACTCTGTACCTGTTAAACGGTAATTCCCCATTCTTCCCTCCCCCCCCAGTCCCTGGTAACCTCTAACTTACTTACTGTCTCTATGAATTTGCCTAGTCTAGGTATTTCATATAAGTCGGATCATACTATATCTGTCCTTTTGTGTCTGACTTATTTCCCTCAGCATATTTTCAGGTTTATCCATGTCATAGCATCTATCAGAACTTCATTTCTTTTTACACGTGAATAATATTCCACTGTATGTGTATAACGCATTTTTTTAATCTGCTCATCTGCTGAAACATAGTTGGGTTGTTCCCACCTTTTGGCTATTGTGAATAATGCTGCTATGAATATTGGTGTGCCAGTATCTGTTTGAGTTCCTGCTTTCAGATCATTTGGGGATATACCTAGGGGCGGTATGCTAGGTCGTATGGAAATTCTGTGTTTAACTTTTTGAGGAACCACCAAACTTTTCCACAGAGGCTGTACCATTTTATATTTCCACCAGCAATGCACGAGGGTTCCAAATTCTCCACATTCTTGACAACACGTGTTGTTTTCCTTTTTTTATAATGGCCATTCCAGTGGATGTGAAGTGGTATCTCATTGTGATTTTGCTCTTGCCTTTTTTTTTTTAAAAAAATAATCTTACTGACTCTGCCTCCTCTTGGAAGCTGCCTCACACTTTAGGAAGTAACAGGTGTCCACTATTAATGAAGAAACAAACTACCATCCAGGAGTGGCCATGAGCCACTCACTTTGTGAAATCCTTGCCTACATTATCATTTTCTGTGATCAAAACTGCAGCCTTCAACAACATGATGAATGTAATCAATGTCACTGAATTATACATGTAAAAATTGTTGCACTGGCAAATGTTTTGTTATATGCATATAGGTATATTTACCACACACAAAAAATTTTTTTATTTTTATTTTTTAAATATTTACCACACACACACACAAAACCCTGCAGCATTCAATCTTGTGATATACTAAAAACCACTGAATTGCATACTTTAAAGTGGTAAATTCTAGGTTATGTGAAATTTTATGTGAATTACATCTCAAACAAAGCAAAACCCGCAGCATTAAATCTCCATTCCCAAAGAGAGAACTGAGGCTTAAACAGGTGAAGCGATTAGTTGTCAAGGATTTCATTTTACTTGGATCCACAATCAACAGCCATGGAAGCAGCAGTCAAGAAATCAAAAGATGCATTGCACTGGGTAAGTCTGCGGCAAAGGATCTCTTCAAAGTGTTGAAGAGCAAAGATCTCACCTTGAAGACTAAGGTACACCTGACCCGAGCCATGGTACTTTCAATTGCATTATATGCATGTGAAAGCTGGACAATGAATAAGGAAGACCAAAGAAGAATTGACACCTTTCAATTGTGGTGTTGGCAAAGAATATTGAATATACCATGGACTGCCAAAAGAACGAACAAATTTGTCTTAGAAGTACAGCCAGAACACCCCTTAGAGGCAAGGATGGCGAGACTGCATCTTACATACTTTAGACATGTTGTCAGGAGGGATCAGTCCCTAGGGAAGGACATCATGCTTGGCAGAGTCTGCAGAAAAGAGGAAGACCCTCAACGAGGTGGACTGACACAGTGGCTGTAACAATGAGCTCAAGCATAACAACGATTGTAAGGATGGCGCAGGACCGGGCAGTGTTTCGTTCTGTTGTGCATAGGGTCGCTATGAGTCGGAACCGACCTGACAGCACCTAACAACAACAACAACAAAGGTTCATTTTTTATTCAACAAATATTTCTCCTAGCACCTACTATGTGTCTCTTAGTCTACTTCCCAAAAAAAATAACCCAAAAAATCAACCTTTGAAAACCTTATGGAAATTGTCACGAAAGGAGAGACTGGAAGGAGGGAGCGGGCTGACTCATTAGGGGGAGAGTAAGTGGGAGTATGGAGTAAGGTATATATAAGCTTATATGTGACAGACTGACTTGATTTGTAAACTTTCACTTAAAGCACAATAAACATTATTCAAAAAAAAAAAAAAACCTTATGGAGCACAGCTCTACTCTGACACACATGGGGTCGCCATGAGTCAGGGTTGACTCAATGACTACTGGTAATGGTAATACCATGTGCCAGGCACTGTTCTGGATGCCAAGGATACATCAGGGAACAAAATAGCAAAAAACTATCCCTCTGTGCTGCTTACATCGTGGAGAACTTCTCTGCCAGTAAGGAGCAAAGCCAGGATTCCAATCTATGACACCAGTCATCCTGAAGCTTCCCTGCCTGCCTGTCTGTCTTCCCTCCTGGGACAGAACTCTTCTGTGCTGGGCAGGTGCCTCCCAACTTCAAGCATCCCAGTCAGCTCCCTGAGCCCCACCCAGCAGCCTGTTTTACCCGCTCCTCACTGCTCCCATCTTGCCTGACCTCTCCAGCAGAGCTAGCTGGGGACCTGGGCAGTGAGGGAGCATAGATATCTGGATCAATGTCACCACCACAGGAGAGCTGAGGGGCAGGGTTACAAGGGGCACCAGGGCTGAGGGGTGGTCAGGGCTGAGCTGGGGATACCCTCCTGGCTATGGCCCAGGCCAGGGCACGTTTGGGGACCTCTGAACAGTTAATCATCCCATAACAAAAGCACAGCCCTTTACCATATTTACACTCACTAGTTCCCCGGCTCCTCCTAAGAACCTCACAGGGATGGTATTAGCATTGTGCTCATTTCACAGGGTAAAGCGATTTGCCCAGGTTGGCTGGAAACCAACAAATCCAGGATTGGGTGTCACACCTGTCCCTACTCTTTCCACTGACCCACCCTGTCTCCTGTGGTATGCTCAGGACCTGGCAACCAGAAGGCACTCAATAGTTGCTCCCTTGTTTCTTTCTCTAGAACCAGGTGCTCAGGCCTTGGTACTCAGGTCAGAGGGGAGAAGGCAGAGGCAACATGAAAAAGGCCCCCATTCTGGGATGTGTGGCTACAGTTTGGGCTGGAGTGAAGCAAATAGTTGCTCCCTCCCCTGCCCTAACCCCTTGCTTCCTGTCCCCACCCTGAGCCGGGATACCAGGCCCACCTTCGTACTTACCTCCCACCCATCTGTTCATCATTCACACAAACTAGGTACGGGTGCCTGCCTTCCACCTCGTAGACACAAGGTTCACAACACTGAACCAGGCACAGTCTCTGCCTTCAAGTTATTTGCAGTCTCTGGGAAGGCGGTGAGTAAACAGACCATGACAATATGTGTGATCGGGGCCAGAGTTGGGGAAGACCATTCAAGGTGCCACAAACCCAGGCAGTGTCAGGAAGGCTCCCTGGATGTTACACTCAAGCTGAAACCAACAAGAGGGGCAAAAGTCACCCAAAAGGAGCCAGCAAGGGTGGAAACTGCACCCCGCAGAAGGAATGGCATGGCAGTGTGGCATACTGGGCCCTGCAAGCAGCTCAGAGCAGCTGGAACACCCAGTAAGGGCCAGCGAAGTAGGCAGGGCAGAACTTGCAGCCAGCATGCTCTGTGTTCTTATCCTAGGAAAAGAGGAACTGTGGGCGATCTGGGATATGGTAGTGATGTATGGGGATTTGGGGGTGGCTAAGTTTGCATTTGAGAAAGCAGGCCAGGTGGCAGCACACTGGTGGATTGCCAGGACCAAGCCTGGAGGCTGAGAGCCCAGGTCCAGTGGACCACGAGATGGATGAGCCAGGGCTTTTATGGGGGCGGGGGGAGTGTGGAAAGGGAAGAGTTCTAGAAATGACTGGGAAAGTGAATACCCAGGCGTTGATGACTGTAGTAGGGGTTGCGGGGAGAGTAGAGGTGAGAGGTACCAAGGCAGTGCCCTGATTTTCAGCTTGGAAGCCTGATAGAGGAGTCATTCACTAAGATTAACCCTGGGGGGTTAAGGACAAAGGATGGGAAGAAGGTGGCTGTGGTTATAAAAGGGCGACCCAGGGATCCTTGTGGTGATGGACCTGTTCTGCAACCTGGCTGTGAGGGGCTGATACACAGACATGAATGTGCTAAAGCTTCATGGAAACACACACACCCACATACAGACAGGTACATGTAAAGCCAGGAAAACCTAAACAAGACCAGTGGATTGTATCAATGACAATATCCTAGTTGTGATGTTGTGCTACAGTTTTGTAAGATGTCACCACTGGGAGAAATTGGGTAAAGGGTACAGGGAACCTGTCTGTCTTATTTCCTACAACTACATGAGAATCTACAATCATCTCAAAACAAAAAGTTTCATTTAAAAAATCTACTTGGGGGGAAAAAAAACAGGGAGCATGGGTTTGGGATGGGGGATGGGTATCAAATTAAGTCAGCTCCTAGCACAGAAAGACCCAGGTCCCTTGGCAACTCTTGGACATGCTGTCCTGTGCTGGCTTTTGGGCAACCCCTGGCCCTTTGGGCTGGGTTTCTGTTTCAGTCTTGCCTCGCTCCTTGGGCTGACCTGTCCTGCTCACCTGATTTGGCCTCTGTCTTGGTCTCTCCCACAGGCTTGCTCTTCTCTATAAACACCTTAGCCCTGGGGGCCACACGAATGCACTGGCATCCGCCCCTCACTGTCCCTGCTATAATGACAAGTGAACTGTGATGCCACTCATCCACCCATCCCTTCATTCCCACAGGCCCCAGGCTGACTCCCAGATGGAAGACCCAGTGTCTGGCTACATGATGATACAGGTGGGGGCAGGCTCATCATGACACAGATCAGGGCCAGGACCAGCATTACCAGGGAAACTGAGCAGCACCTAGTCCAGTCCCAGGCCCAGAATCTGTGCCCCTTTCTTTTGTCCGCTGCCCAGGGCATCTGCTCTGTGCCCACTCACATGTACAAAGTCACACACAGGTAGAAGCACAAACTGACACATAGATGTGCACATGCGGACAGATACACAAGACACACAGAGCCTCATGGACATGCATAAAGACGTGTGCACATATGTACCATCAAGACGCGTCCACATATATATTGTCAGCTGTGTTCACCGTGGACACATGCACCCTGGGGCCCCAAATCCGCCAGGCTGCCTCCCCACCCCCCACCTGCAGGAAGCCTTCCCTGCCAGGTGCAGTTGTCACGCCCCAAACAAATCCCCAGCTGATAAGGAAGCTGCCTTTGAACGGGAGCCCTTCCCTCCACTGTGATCAGATAAGCAGGGAGGGAAGAAAGAGAAAATCCCTGCTCTTTCTCCTCCTCTGACTCCTGCTGCGCTGTGGCTCCAAGCATAGGGGCTGCCTGGAGGCCTGCAGCCCCCTCCCCGCCGCGCCCCCTCTCAATCATGCTGCGGATCACAGGCTGGTGACAGGCCGCTCCTCCGGTTTAGATTTCAATGGGGAGATGATGCAGCCGCGGGCAGCCAAGCTGGGGGCCTCTACACCTGGGTCTGATGGGCCACTGGTCCTTTCTTTTGGGGACCCTGTCTCAGGGGTCCTGGTTTATAGGATTTCCCTAGTTTGTGGGCCCCCCCAAGCTCAAACCCTGGCTTGTGGGAACCCCCATTCAAACTAGGTTGTGGGATCCTCCCCACCTAAGACTCTGGCTTGTAGGTCCTCCCATCCCCTGTCTCCAAGTCCGCTGGTTTGTAGACCTGCTCAGGGCAGACCCCCAGTTCAGGGCCTGGTTTCTGCAGATGTCCAGCTCAGACCCTCATCTGAGAGATCCTCTTCTCAGACAGCCTGGGCCACATGGTCCTGTTCTCAGACGCTCTAACCTCTGAGCACTCATATTTCAGAATCTAGGTCTTTGCCACCCCTCTCCTCCCCACAGACCCAGGCACTGAGCCTGAGGAGGCATCAGGAGAGGAACTGCAACCTGGGGGAAGGGGTCAGGCAGGGCGGGGAAAGGGGCAGCATTCCCACGCCCTGCCTGGGGCTGAGCTGTAATTAGAGGTCTCAGGTGTGTGTGTTGTGGAGAGGGGGTGGGCCTGAAGGACCTTTGTTTTGTTTATCCTTCACAAAGACCCCCAACAGGGGTCTCTTTTGGGACAGCCCTTCGATCTCAGCTCTGAGCTGATCCCAGCCTCCCTGTACCCCTACCCTGCCCTATGTACCCCTACCCTGCCCTATGTACCCCTATCCTGCCCTATGTACCCTGCTCTGTGCCTAGCAGCTGCCGACTGAGGAGGACAGCAGCCCTTGGGTTGGGGATTTGCATGGGGTTTGAGGCTGACAGATAGGCTGCCCTGGAGCTCAGGGCTGGTTGGGAACCCCCTCCCGCTCCAGACCCTTCTTCCAGGTGCCTCCTCCCATTCAGCTGACTCAACAGAAAACCCCATGATTTATTTATGCCCAGGAGCAGCCTCTGCCCAGGATGCAGGATGGAGGAGTATCCATTCAGCCCCAGAGAGGAGAGGGAAGTGGGGGAGAGGCAAGCAGAGGGTGAGAGAGAAGAGACCTGGCTCCTCTACCCTGGAGCCCCATCCCGACCCCTGTCCCCATGTCCCCAAGTCCCCAAGTCCTACGGCGTCCTTCCCCATCACCGCTTCATCTGGGCCTTACCAGACCCAATTACTTATAATAAACAATTCCGTTTATCTTTATCAGAATCATTATCTAAATTGGCTACATGACACATACTGTTCTCTAAGTGCGCCCCGGGGAGGAGGGGCCATAAAAGCTGGGTTCTGCACTCCGTAATTATCCCTCCATGGGCCATAAACCATTACACTGGTGTTTAAAATAGGTATGGCGAGCAGTTTCCCGGCCCGCTGAGGGCCGCCCCATGCACCCATGGAAAGGATGTGCTCAAAGTTTTGCTGCAGCCAACAACTTCCAGCCGCTCAGCAGCTCCTAACGGGCTCCCGCTCTGCTGGCCTGCTGGCCGTGAAGACTTTGGGAAGGACACAGCAGGGCCAGAGCAGTGGGCAATGCCAAAGCCAGGGAGGCGGCTGTGGGCCAATGCTGGGGCTTTCCCTGCCGTGCTCCTGGCATAATTAATGTTCTCTTTCCAGGACCGCTCACCCTCTCTCCCCCGCTGCTGACTTCGGTTTTCCTCACTGTTTGCAGAAGTGCCTCCACCACCCGTGGGGCTGGTCTCCCCCTTGCTGTCCCTAGGGAGGCCCATGTCAGCATCTTGCCTGTGATTAAAACAAAACACTGGGCTGCCCCTTCAGAGCCCCTGCCTACCATTCAGCTGACCTGTCAGAGCTGAGGCTCTGGCCCTGTTTTCTCAGAGGCCCCTGCTCCCTATAGCCCAGAGCTGACCTGGCCTGTGTGCACAGCAATGGTCCGTGCCCCTGGCAGCCAGGCCCCAAGGTGGACAAGCTGCCCAGACTCTTGTGCAAAACATAGAACAAAAAACCAAAATCAGTTCTCGTTGAATTCCAACTGATGGTGACCCCATGTGTGTCAGAGTAGAACTGTGCTCCATACGGTTTTCAGTGGCTGATTTTTCAGAAGTAGATCACCAGGCCTTTCTTGTGAGGTGCCTCTGGGTGGGCTCAAACCTCCAACCTTTCAGTTAGCGGCCAGGCACATTTCCAGAGAGTACAAATGGTCAAGGATTGAACCATTGGTTTTCCAGGTTTTCATCCACTGATTTTTTGGAAGTCCATTACCAGGCCTTTCTTCCTAGTTTACCTTAGTCCGGAAGCTCTGCTGAAACCTGTTCAGCATCGTAACAACATGCAAGCCTCCAACAACAGATGGATGGTAGCTGCCCTTGAGGGACACTGGCCAGAAATCAAAGCCAGGTCTCCCACATAAAAGGTGAGAATTCTGAAGCCCCTTTATCTGAGGCCTCCTATGCCCAGCCCACTGAGGGACAGGAGGGTGCTGTGACACAGGCTTCTCACGGGCCTCTGCCTGAGGGCACAGGGAAGAGGATAGGTGGGAGCTCCCCAGGCTGAGAAGCACGGGGGAAGGACATTCTTGACAGCAAGTACAACAGGTGCAAAGGTTTGAAGGCAGGAATAAAACTGAAGTTTGAGAACAGTAAAAAAATTGTGTGCCTACAACAATGGTTCTCAAAGTGAGGTTTCCCAGAACAGTGGCCTCAGCATCCCCCGGGATATCGTTAGAAACGCAAATTCTTGAGCCCCACCCCAGACTTACTGAATCAGAATCTCTGGGGCAGTGGAAATAACAATCTGTGGTTTAACTAGGGCTTGGAACTGGTTCGTTCTGGTTCGAACCCCTGCTGAGAATTTGCATTTCCACCCCAGGTATGCTGAATCAGAATCTTCATTATCCCCAGGTGGTTCTTATGTATAACTTCCTGGGAACTTGTTAGAAATGCAAATTTTCAACAGGGAACTCATTAGAAATGCAAACTCTCAGCAGGGGTTCAAACCAGAATGAACCTGTTCAAAGCCCTGGGTTTAACAACCCCTCCAGGTAATTCTGATACTTGCTCAAGTTTGAGAACTTCCATCACACATGGGAAAAGGCAGGGAGAAAATTAGAAAGGTTCCTAGAAGGTCTTGAGTGCCTGGAAGGGTGCTGGAGAGCTTGGAAGGCTTTTAAGCAAGGGAGTGACAAAGTCGGATTAGCATCTTAAATGTCCACTCTGACTTCACGTGGAGGGAGGTAGATGGCAGGTAGGGAGGGCTGGAGGAAGCCATGTAGTTGTTCAGAGGAAGGATGGTGAGGCCTGGGCTGAGGTTGTGACTGAGGGGATGAAGAGAAGGGAATGACCAGTTTGAGTGATAGTCAAGGGGGTCAAGTGGCCAGGATGTAGGGGGTAAGGGAGAGAAAGGTATCAAGGAAGATGCAGGTGATTTTGACCTTAGTGCCTGGGGTGGTGGTGGTTGCCTCTCATCAAAGTAGGCAGCAGGGAAGCCCAGTTCTCAATGGGTCGGGATGGGGACCATGACTTCAGATCATGCTGGCTTTAAGGGATCTGCAAAGCCCACACACGAGGAGGTCCAAGAAATAGTCAAAAATGCTCCAATGTGATGGACCTCTGGATCTGGGGGTTGCCTGAGTAGAGAGGAAGCTAGAAACCATTGCCTCCCTCCACCCAATACTTGGTCCCCCAACTTGGATTCTCTACATTTGCAGCCTTTCTAGTCCTAGTGATCCTATGGCTCTGGGATGCCTGTATCCACCACTGGCAGCCAGCATCTACCTGACTCTAGCCATCATCTCCAAATGGAGAGTCATCCACCCATCCACCCATCCACCCATGCATCCAGTTTGCTGCCTAAGGTGACACAGCAAACAAATGGATAGAGTTGAGATTTGAACCCAGGTCCTGCCCCCACCACTCCACCTAGATGGCATCCATGTTTTCTCCAGCTGCAGAGCTCCAGCCCCGCCTGGTTCTCCCAAGGCAAGAAGGAGACAGCGCCCCAGGGGCTGGGACCTGCCTTTGAGGGAGGCCCAGGGAGCCTCGTGGCCTCTTTAATGCGCCAATAACTCATTCCCTGGGTTCACTAATGTTCCCGGCTATTAGCGCCAAGCACAGCTAAGCAAACTACAAAATATTCCTCCGACTCAACAATCAATTTCCATATTGTTACAAATGGAGTCCACGCCTGCCATGGTTCATTTTTCTTCGAGGTCTGTTTTTTTTTTTTTTTTTTTTTTCCTTCCCTTTACCCAGTACAGTTATGAAGTCATTACTGGGTGTTATGAATTTTGCAAAGTGCTGAAAAAATAAAAATGCATACTGCAGAGTCAGGGCACATGCTGGAAAGCTGTCTTTTCTCATCACACAAGGAACTGCCAGAGCAGAGGAGGGGAAAGGCAGAGATGGCAGGTCCTCGGGGACAGGGGGATGGACAGGCGGGGGCAGATGTCAGATCTCTGGGGAGAGAAGTCTGAGTCCCTGTGAACTCATCCAATCCATCCTCAGGGCTGATCCCACTGGGGATTTCCCAAAGGACCCAGTGTGAGCTTGCAGAACTAGGGCCTGGGATTGTGCTAAAACATCCTGATTTCCCCAAGAGTCTGGCAGCCTCACGCGTGGGCTGTGGCTTGATACAGCCCTGAGCAGGAGCTGCAAGCTCTGAGCATCCTCCCAGGGTGGTTTCCCCCTGCCCTGCTGGATCCTGGGTGTTTGTCCAGCCTCAGACGTGGAGTCACTGACCATTCCCCAGGCCCACCAGGCACTGTTCCTCATCTCTGGGTATCTGCATACACCTGCTGGCAATGCCTGTCTCTCTCCTACAGTCCATTCAGTGAACTCCAGCTCTCCTTTCCAAATGTAGTCCTTGTACCTCTGTGCAAAGCTGCTGTGCAAGGATGTTCACCACAGCAGTATTTGTAATAGTAACAAAGAGGCATGAATCCAATTGTCCAACGATAGGGGACAGGTTTAATGAAAGGTGGCCCAGTGGGCAGTGAGGTGGAGCTGAATACATCAACATGGAAGGAACTTCCTGATAAGAAATACAAGTCGCCTCACGGTGTATGTAGCACAATCCCATTTTGCCAGAAAGTTATGCACGTAGAACTGAATATAAATGTGTGGGACAATGTCTGGAGGGATTTATTCCACTTTCTAATGGAGTTTATCTCTCGATACTGGGCTTCGCTGGTGTGGGGGAATGGAGGGTATATTTTACTTCTTTGTTTATACATTCTGTATTATTTGAATTTTTCCCAGCATATACGGCTTTCGTGATAATAATGTTTAAAAAGATATCTGTTCAAAAGAGTGAGCTTATTTGTTTCCTCCTACAGAAAACCTTCTATGATCCACCAAAGCACAATGTGTTAGTTCCTCTATTTAGGTAACACCTGAACATTGACCTGGTGCCATTAGAACACATATCATACTCTATGTCCCTGCTGTTAGACTGTAATCTTCTCAGTGTAGGGGTCAGTTGTGCAATTTACCTGAATATCTTTAAAGCCAGCACAAGGGGTGGAATGTGCGCTCCATGAGGGTAAGGACCCAGTCACTAGAGCGGGGCCTGGCACAGAGAAGGAGCTCAAGAGATATTTGTTTACTGGACCATGTGTTTGGCTCTAGGGAACACTGTCTCCAAAAGCCAGGCTCTGCTCAACCCTCACCAGCCAGAAATGGAACCCAGAGGCTAAGGGGTTGCCTTACAGATGTATAGAGTGGCTCTGGCCTCATGGGAGAGGTTTATACTCTACCTAATTATCTGTCTACCTGTCTATCTCCCCCACTGGGCTGTGAGTCCATGAGGGCCGCCTAAGCCTGTAGGTTTCACTGCTTTGTCTTCGTTTGCCTAACACAGGAGCTAGCATGGAGTGAATATTAAATGGATGAATGGGTGGAAGGGTGGGGGGATGGACGGATGCACGGATAGATAAGTGGGTAGGTGGATGGATGGATAGATAGGTGGGTATATAGATAAATAGGTAGATACATGGATGGACAGACGGATGGATGGGTGGGTGGGTAAATGGATGGATGGATAAATGGAAAGGTAGGTAGGTGGACGGATAAAAGAAGATGAGAGGAGTCAGTACACCTTCTGCTTTCCTAAGCACCTCAGACATTCCTCTTGTCATCCACATTCTACTCTGGGACATCCACCTGCATAGCAGTAGAGCAAATTAAGGGTCTCCAAGAAAAGGAACAGAGTTTGGCCTGACATTCTGCCCCTGGATATACTGCCATATAGCCGGGAATCTCTGGCTTCAAATCAGAAGTTAGAAGATTCTAACCCTCTCCCCTAGATTAGTAATCCACTCAGGGAATATTTATTGAGCGCCTACCGGGTACCAGGTACTGTACTAAGCATACTGAAAAAGCCATGGCAGGTCCTGCCCTCCCTGAGCTTACACCCCAGAGGGGTGCAGTGGAGCCACTTCCCTGATCCTCCCTCCTTCCCTCCTCAGCTTCTCTCTGTCTAGCCCCGGCTCCATGAAACAGTCAGGGTACCATTGCTTCCTGCTTAGAATCCCTCTGCAGCTCCCTCTGTACTCTGGAGTCAATTCCAATCTTAAACATGGCATCCAAGAAGTCTGAGGACAGCCCTGCTTCCTCCCTAGCTCCACCTAGGGCTGCTCCCCGGTGACACTATCCCTTGCTCTCCACCATGATGCCTCTGGAAGGCAAGTCTTCCACCCTTCGGCCTTGCAAGCACCAAACACAACCGTCTTCTCCTGCATGAATCTTGCCCCATTCCTGCCAGCCCTATATGGTTGTTCACTGAACAGCAGTCTGTGCTCATCTTGCCAGGTCTTGTACCCTGTGGGTCAGCTCAGTTAGAGGTGACCCTGCCCCATACCAGGCCCTAGAGCCCCCCTCTAGCACAGCCGGGGTCACCCTGGGTTTGGCATCACCAGTGTCCTTGTCTGTCTCCCACACCAGACTGGATGCTCCCCAAGGACAGGGTCCAGTCTGAGTCCTACTGGTGTTCCTTCACAGGACTGGATGGGTCCAGAGGAGGTGCCGGCGAGGGGTCTGCCAAGCACCAAGCACAGAAGTTCTAGAGAAAGGTGCCTGGCCTGATTTGGGGGAAGTGGTCTCTTTGAGAGGTAGGCTTCTTGGTCTGAAGAACGGACTTGTGGTGGGGTGGGAGTGACTCAGTCAGATGAACACAAGTCAGGAGTGAGCTGGAAAAACAGTGAGGTAGGACACCCGCCTGATGCTAGGGCCAGGTGGGAAAGGGGAGCTGAGAGCCTCTCTAGGAAAAGACTGACAGCAGGTGGGCTGGCAGGGCAGGAGGAGCCCTCAGGCCCTCTGTCCCTGTCAGCTCTTGGCAGGGATTCTGAGGAACTCAACATAATTGCTGAAAGGCCCTGTCTTGCTCAAAAGAATCCCAAACGAAATATGCCTGTCTCCACCAGCACTTGACTTGGGAAGCCTCATCCAAGGAACTTTCCTTGGCATCAACCATGAGCCCATCCCGCGTTTAAATTTGTCTTCTCACTGCTGCAAGACAGGCAATGGTCCCATTTTACAGACAAGGAAGCTGAGGCTCATAGAGACTCAGCGAGGTCCCACAGCTAGTAAATGGCACAATAGGACTCTCACTCAGTTCAGCTGGACGGAAAGCCAATTAATTGTCTTCCCACTGCGTTGTTTCATCAATGGGGCTACTCTGGGCATCTTGAATCGCAATCCCACAGTGCAGGTGGCCGTGGGGCTGGGCTTTAGGGAAGGAAATGAGAAGCATCAGATTTAGGGAATAACTGATACCCAAAGATAACTGTCCTGAGGCTGTGGGGGTGGGGGCAGGTACCTAGGGAAGGGGGCTGCCACAACAAGGCACAAACAAGTTATTTTGGGGGAGGGGAACAGGATGGAGGGGAGAGTTAATGCTTTCCCTCTCCCTTCTCTGCGCCTATAGGGTTGCTACGTGTCGGTATGGTTTGGGTTTGGTTTGGGTTTGGTTTGGGTTTTCTCTGTGCCTGAGACCACCATTCTCTGTTCAACATTAAGCTTAAATAGTGACTTGGGAGGAGCCTTCCTGTCAATCAATAGTTGGCCCAACAAACAGGTTTTTCAAAACCAGAGTTTATGGGTTTCTCTCCTCATTTCATCCTTTAATCCTGACAGCTGCTGCGCTGATGGGGGAGACTCTCCAGCCTCAGAAACCAATTCCACAAACACCCTGCTGGTGGGGCATGCAGGACACAGAGGGCCCAGAAAGGCCCGTGCAGGTCCAAGAGCCACTGTGCCCGGTTACCTGGCAGGGTGAGATGGTTCCCACCTGGCCTCCAGATGGCCCTTTATCAGCCTAGCCTCCTCTCCTTTCTGCTGCTGGGACTTAGGGCCCAACCTGCCCGGGGTGGCAGTGTTGTCCAGTGGTTGAATCTCCTGCTTTGGAGTCAGCTAGACCTGCTTTCAAGTCCCAGTTCTGCCCCTTCCTGGTTGTGACACCTTGGTAAGTCATTTGTCCCCATGGAGCCTCCGTTTCCTCATCTATAAAGTGGGGATAAGAGCAGTGTCTACCTATTGTAATGACTCAATGAAAAAACACAGTGCTGGGCATGCAGTAAGTACACCGTAAAGGTTACACAGTATTGTTTCTATCTAATTTCTTTTTAAGATCCCATGGGCCAATAAGTATTAGGGGAAAAAAAGGGAGCCCATGGTCACACCCTGACCTGTGAAGAGAACTTTATCAGTAGGTAACCTTGTGCCAGGATTCCTAGGACAGCCCTGGTTTATACCTGTGTTCACAGTATAAATATTAATAACATCCAAGGAATCAACTTGATGGCAAATGGTTGGTCACTTTGAAAATGTCCCAGTTTGGATAATGAATGAAACAGTCACCTACTTCATTGAACTGCTCTGCTGTGTCAGGGAAAAACAGGATGTCACAAAATCTTGTCAACAATCCAGGACCTGAGGTTGTGTTCTCCACTTATAGAGGAGGCAAATGAAGTTCAGAGAGGGTATATGTCTTGTCCAAGGATACACAGCCAGAGAGCGGCTGAGCTGGAGTTTAATCCTGGGCTTGTGTGACCCCATTGGACAGCGCTGTCCACATTCATCTGTCCTGCTGGGCTCTATCAGGAGATGCAGTTAAAGGATCAGGGACTTATCGACCCTGTGGGCAGATAGAGGCCCTGGGGACCCAGTTCCTCCCGCAGCTGTCTCCACACATACACACATACCTCTCACCCTCCGCAGGCAGCTTACAGAGAGCAGACCCAGCTACCTAGAGACACCCCTCCCCAGCTGTGCACACAAGCCAGCCTGCCCAGGATAACGAGCTGTGAAGATCTTATCAGGCCCCTGATGGCTGAGGCTGAGGCTAGCAGGCTGCCCACTGCCCACTGCCGCCTCAGCCTCCTCCCAGGCTGGGGAATCTGTTTTCTTTCCTAAGTGGAACATCAGATTACTCAGGTCCGATTTCACTGCTGATTGGGGTAGAGGGGAGGTCCACTTAACACCTGAACAGCTCTCACAAGTGGGGTGAGGCCGCTGAAGGGGGCTGCTTATCCATCACCTGCTAACAGTGTCTCTATCCACACCCGGGGCCAACAGGGTTTCAATCCATCTTCCCTTCCACTCCAGGGTGGGAGTTTCTGAGTAGGAAGCCAATTTGTCCCAAACCTTTAGGATGGGAAGGTGAATGATCTGAGATGACTAACAGAAGTGTTTCTTCCCCTTGTTTCCTTCTTTCACTCACTCATTCACTCACTCACTCATTCACTCACCCACCCACCCATTCACTCACTCACTCATTCACTCACTTACCCACCCACTCTTTCATTCACTCACCTACCCACCCACCTACTCACCCACTCACCCACCCACCCACTCACCCACCCACTCACTCACCCATCCACCCACCCACTCACTCACTCACCCACCCACTCACCCACTCACTCACCCACCCATTCACTCACTCACCCACCCACTCATTCACTCACCCTCCCACCCACACACTCACTCACCTACCCACTCATGCACTACTCATCTTCCAACAGCTGACCCTCAATGGTATCTATGCTATAACAGGATACACCTGCCCTCAGTAAATGCCAGTGCATTAGGTGAGCCACTTACCTCAGCAGACTGTGGGGAAGCGAGTGTGATGAGGGTTGGGTTAACTGGGGGAGCCAGAAGAGGCAGGGCCAGCCCTGCTGGGCAATTGAGGAGGCCTCATGGGTCTTAAAGGATGAACAGAATTTGCCCGGTGAAGAGAAGGGAAAAGGTTTTATTTGTGGAGAGAACAGTGTGGTTAGGGGCATGGAGGCATGAAAGAGAGTTGAGCGTCCAGGGAAAGTGAGAACCGGGGGTAAGAACAGGGTGCCCGCACAGAGCTATGCGAACGTAGAGGCAGGTGGAAGGGAGACTGGGAACAACTTTTGGCACCTGACATCTAGACTGGACTCTCTCCAGATTGGACCAGGAGGCCATGGAACAGCTGTAAGCAGAGGTTAAGACACGGACTTTGGCATCTTCATTCATTCATTCATTCATTTGTTCCACAATCTTTATGGGAGCCTGGGTTGTGCTAGGCCTTGTTATAGCAACAGGTAGACTGTGAGTAGGACAGACCCAGTCCCTGCCTGGTTGGGCCTCCTAGGCTGGCTGAGAACACATACCTTGAACACACAACTGTCATGACATCAGGGTTGTATAACTGCTACAGTTGGAGTGGGGCCATTGGGGAAAGCTCTGGGTCCCAGCGAGGACCCTGGAAGGAATGTATCCTTTCTAAGTTTCAGTTTCTTCAACTGTAAAATGGGGATAACTGTGGTCCCTACCTCATGGAGTTGTGAGACAATGGGTGTGAAGTGCTCCCCCAGGGCCTGGCCTGGAATTGGGGCCCCGTGAGCACAAGCTGTTTCCTTGACTGCTCACATTTAAGTGGGCGAGTGGCTGGGTGGGACTGGTATTGTCCAGAGCAGCCATGGAAGATAGACTGGACATAGCAGAAACCTGGGAGAGATGGCAAGGTTGGAATTCCTCAGAAGGATGGAGAAGGCAGCCCACTGGGTAAAAAATTCCCCTGAAGACAGAACACACCCACTGTGATTCTACCAGTAGCCCAGTTGGGGTAAGACTGGCCCAAGGACAGAGACCAGGACCAGTAATGCAGAGAGGAGGAGGGCCCCAGCAAAGGTAACCCCTTCTCCCCATGCAGGCACACCCAGCCCAGCCCAGCCCAGCCCTGGGAAGACCACGCTACCAGGCATGAGGGTTAAGAGCAGAGCCTCTAAAGCCACACATACCTAGGGTCACATCTTGGCCCTGCTATTAGCTACTGATCTCAGGCAGGTGACATAAACCTCTTAGAGCCTTAGTTTGTGCCTCCATAAAATGGGGATAATAACGGTACTTGTACTTCATGAGGAAGCAGTGAGATAATGCACGCAAAGATTAGCACATTGTTCAGCACATAGTGAGTGTTCAGTAAAGGATAACCTGAATTACTGTTATTACCTCCTTGGCTCCAAGCTCCCTTGCACTCCAGGAAAGGGGACCTTCCACAGTGGAACTTGGGGTCTGCAGGTTACAGAGGAGACTATACAAAGCCTTCCTGGAAGGCCAGGGAACACTCATCAGAACTCCCTCATCATGATGCCTCATGCCAGGCTGACTCCCCTTCCAGCTCTCCGTCCAGTGGAGCCCTGGTACCCAGGACAGAGGGACTATGTCTACGTGCCTTGTACCATTTTCCCTGCATGCTTCCAGTCAGGCTATCTGGAAGAGTTTCTGAGACTCTCTAGACAGAACAATTGCTGGTAGTCTGGCCTGAGCTGTCTGACCATGGGCAGGCAGCACCCAGGAATAGGATCTTCCCTGTCTTCCATGGCCCCACCCACTAACCAAGGGCAGAAGGCCACTCCCAGCTGGCTGCCCAGCCCTTGGACTCATTGCCAGGAAAGAAGGTGGCTCAGTGCTGGGGAGCTGCCCCGAGGTAAGGTGCCTCCCCCTTACTCTGAGGACTTCAGCGTCCTCTTTGCTCTCAGTCTGGCCTGAGGAAAGGTCCAGTAGACCCTCTGGGAACCCAGGTCTGGGATGTTAACCAGCCAGGGTCTTCCATGGCCATGCCCCCCATGCCTACCCTTCTCAAGGAGGCCAGGTTGAGAAGCAGAGGTGCAAGCTGGGACAGAAGTGGAGACATCCCTGACCTGGGTCTTGGAAGGGGACACATTTGGTGAATGTGGCTGATACCACACAAGGACTTGTCACACAGATGACAGACATATCATAGAGTCACCCCCATCCCAAAGGTACAGGGCTACTGCAGCCCCTGCCCTCAGATGCAGGCCACAAAAAATGGTGGCAGTGGGAGGGATGGCCTCTGAGGGTGGGTATGACCAGCAGAGCAGCAGATGGCCCTGGAGCTCTGCAGCTGCCAGAGATGGAAAGCAACTTGGGGAGGTGACCTGACAAGCACTACAGGGCATAGAGCTCAGGGCAGCTGGGACAAACGACCGCCTGAGCCCTGGCCTGGGTTCCACCCTCAGCTCCCTCACACCACAGCCCCAAGCCCCCTACAGTAGCCTAAAGAGGTCCTTCCTACGAAGCAAGCAGGCACCCTGGGCCCCATGGCTCAAAGGGAGGTCTCCCTTCAATGGACATAGCTTTAAATGTATACATGGGTGTGTTCTTTTTTTCTCCACTTCTTTCTATACATTGGGCTCTAAAATCTGGGCCATCCCACTACCCACATTAACTGCATTAAGGAGGAATTATAAAAAGAAATCAAATTTCCCATAGCATTTGAACGCCATTAAAATGCCAAACAATAAACTACCAGGCTGCAAATTAGATCAGTGGAAATATCAAACACATTGAGGTATAAAATCCATAATTGCATTTAGTGGCAGCTGTCCCTGGAGAGGCCCTGCTAAAGATCATCACAGCCCCACATATGAGAAGCTATTGACAGAAGAATAAAAATCGACAGGCCGACCAAATAAACCGCACAGGCTTCATTAAATATTCAGCAACGGAAATTTGACTATCCCTGGCCTCTCCCCTTGGTCCCATCCTGAGCCCTCCCCTGCCATAAGCTTGGGTGCCCCAGCTGGGGGCGCAGCCCCTGCCCCTCCCTAGTCGATGATGGCAGCTTGCATAGGCAGGGCTGGGGGTGGGGGGTTGGGCAGAGGGTGGTGGGAAGGGAAGGGGGCAAGGCCACATCAATAACATGGGGGTCTCTGCCGGGATTATTAGTGTTGGGCGGGTGTTATTAGCTTTCACCCCAACTAGGTGGCCCTGAAGTCTTTAATTAGGTCATTACAGGGTAATTTCCAGGGAGGTTTTAACTCCTTGGCAGCTGAAGAGCCTCCAGCCAGAGCTTTAGATAACCAGTGGGGCTTGGGGCCCAGCCCTCCAGGTGGTGAAGAGGGGTCTGGTCCTTGAAGGGCGGGCAAGGCTTTATGCGAGGCCCCTGGAGGAACAGACTCACCTGCCCCGGAACAGATGATGGAGGGGCAGGCAGGCCAGGAGCCCCCCTTGCCCAGCACTGTGAGGCTGGCTCTTACTTCAGTGAGATCCTCATCAGGCAAAGTGGGACCCCAGTGCAAGGGGACCCCAACCCCTGGGGGACAGCTTCTGGCTCTGCCCTCGGCCTCACCCAGCTCTGTGGTCTCTTTGGGGCCCTGAGGCTTCTAAAGCCAAGCCTCCCCTTAGCACCTTTCCTCTTTCTTTCTCTCCTTTCCTCTCCATTTCTCCTTTCCAACTATTCTTTCCCCTCCCGGCCTATCCCTGTTACTTCTTCTCCTCAGTCCTTTCCTCTCCAATTCTCCATTCCAATTATTCTCTCTCCTCCCCTTCCCTCCTCTCTCCTCCCCCTCTACCTCTTTCCTCCTCTCCAATTCTCCTTTCCAATTATTCTTTCCCCTCCCCTCCCCTCCTCACCTAGGAGCCAGGGAGGGCCGCCATCCGATAAAGGCTGTTTCCTCCTCCCCACCCCTCCCCTTCCCTCCTCACCTAGGAGCCCGCCGCCATGTATAATACATGCTGTGGAAGCACCCAATAGGATTAGGCACCTCCGCCCGTCTTTGCAGAGAGAAAGTTTATGTAAATGACTGATGACAGCGCTATTGTGTGAGGAATATCAATGGAGTAATTACAGTTACATCGGGCGCCCGCGCCGCCGGCCCGTGTTAATTTTTCACCGGCTCCCCCGGGAGAGATCCGAGCGCGCTCCAAAGAGCACAGCTAATAATGGGAGCTCGGAGCCGCCGCTGCGCCACGCGCCCCGAGGTCTTTCTGAGCAGACTGCTAAGCACTGGCTGTCTCCCCGGAGAGCCGAGAACAGAGATAAAATGATTAAAAACTGCCAAGCGGGCCTGGCAATCACTCGCTCCGCTGTCAGCCCAAGACAAGACAAATCTCTGCGATTTTTCTCTTCCCTCCTCTCCCTTTGTGAGCCCCAGAGCTGGGATGTGGGGGACCGGGCCGGGTCAGGGTCAGCTCCCCAGGGTGGCCAGGCCAAGGGCAGGGCAGTATGCACTGGTGCCGAGGGTACCAGCCTTATGGGCTGGGGGGTTGCAGAGGCTGTGGGGAGCCTGCGGGGAGCCCTGGGGGTCCACCCACTCACCCCAGTGGGCATGGCATGCGGGCTCACCTCCTGCTCTCAGAGAAATCCAGTCAGCACACACCTGCCGGGACACACCTGTTGGGGGACATAGGCCAGGGCACACTTGCAAGAACACACCAGCCTGGGCATAGCCACTGGAATATACACCTGGCATGACCCACCTGCCAGGGACACCAGCAGGGGCTCACCTGGATGAGGGGCTCCTCAGGCTTCCAACAACCTGCTCCCTGACCTGGGCACTGCTGCCATCTTGTCCCCTCTCTACCTGCTTTCCTGGCAGGTCTGGGGGCTTGTAGACCCTGAGACCCCAGTTGGGGCACATTGATGAGGCTCCTGACCACAGGTCCAAAGTAGATCCCACGCACGGCCACAGAAGGGGAGAGGCAGGGTGTCTGTTCCCTCCCAGGGTTTAAGTCTGATCTGAGGGAATGTTCTATGCACCCATACCTTTGGCTCTGAAGCTAAGCCTGGGCCCAGCACCTGAGAAGACAGGAGGAAGGGGAAGAGGAGGAGAGGGAAGAAGGAGCTGCTGACTGCTCCCACCTCCTAGGAGGGGGAAAGGACTGGGAGGGCTGCCGCAGCCCCCACAGCATGTCATCTATCATCTTAACCCACCCTCTGCCTACCCAACCATAATAAAGGTGAGAGGAAATTTCTGCCGAAACCTGGGCTGGGCTCTCGATGCCACGGCCACAGACGTCACAGGCCAGGCGGGGCCATCTGCCGCTTTGCCCATCATACCTAACCTCTATGTCCAGACATCACACACGAAGTACCTGCGCTGACACATGGGCCCACCATGGCCAACATCCACGCACTGGCACCCAGGTCCACGGACATGCCCAGACACACAAAGCGTCCCCAAGATGGACACACAGACCACACACCGTGCAATTATCCATATCCACACACACTGAGAAATGCACACGGAGCAACACCCTCCCACACAGACAGACACAAGCAGACAAGTACAGACATGTATGTACCCTGAGACCCGTGCTCGCAGACGTGGTGATAGGCGGCCACAAGTCACTGGCACAAAGGGTGACGTGCAGGTACGGGGACACACTGTGGCATGCTATGGTCAGGCACACAGTCACACTTGCAGGGACACACACACACACACTGACACAGGCTCTGTCCCTCCCCCACCCTGCCCCTGCCCCGATGTATGCTTTGGCATTCGAATGCGGGAGAATAATCCAGGGTCCCCTGGAGGCCCTGAGCCTGCCTCTCCAGATGCTGCCTGTTCCGGAGCACTGCGCCCACCACCCGCCACCCGCCTGTGATCAGCTCAGCTGGAGTGAGCTGGGCAGGTACTGCAGCGATTAAACTGTTTGGGACAATTTACAGCAGCGATAACCCCAGACAGCCTTGGCCCTAAAGCCAAACAGAGGCTGTGCTGGCAGCTTCTGGCTGGGGAGGAGGTGTCGAGACCAGGTGGTTTCTATGTCAGGTTGGGTGAGTCCAGAGCAGGCCAACAGCTTCATGCCCTCTTGCCGAGGCATCCTAGGCCTCTCCCTGGCAGTGTGACCAGACAGAGAGCTGCCATCTCACATTCCGTCGTGTGTGCACACACACACACTCAAATACCCTCAGAAACACATATGGCACACACAGGAACACACACTACCATCCCTGATGTACCTACAAATCACATGCTCACATACATGCCCACGCAGACGTGGACACCTGGGGCCCACTGACAGTTGCCTCCCACATATTCACCAAGTCCTCACCATGGTCCAGGCTCTCTGTTAGATGCTGGGTGATAGTCCTGACCCAGAGGACAAGGTCCGGCTCTCATGCAGTTCAGGTCCACTGAGGTCTTCTACACAGACACACATGCACACATGTATACTTATATCCCCGTGCACTCAAGTGCGTATACAAGAACACAACCTTGCCACCTCCCCCTCTCCACATCCACAGCCTCCACCAACTCTGCTGAGGGCGGCTGCCCAGCCTCTTCTCTGGCCTTTGAGCCCCCGCCTCCGCCCGCCGCTCCTGCTGCAGTCCATCTTTCACACAGCAGCCAGAATGAATTTTCTAACCTCAAATCTGACCATAAGCTCCTCTGCTTAGAAATTCTTCCATGGCTCCCAGTGACCCCTGGAAAAAGGCCAGACTCCCCAGCACAGCCTTCAAGGCCCTTCAGGATCTGACCTCTCCCTGCACTCTCACCGTGTCTTTCAGGCCATTGTACATGCTGTACTCTCTGCCTAAAATACACTCCCCGGCTCCTATTTACCTGGATAATCCTGCTCTCAGCTTGAACAGCTCTTCCTCTGGGAAGCCCTCCTGGCTGCTCCCTAGTCTGAGCGAGGAGTCCTTTCCTGGAGCCCACAATGCCCTGTGCTTCCTCCATCAGGGCCTTTACAAAGCTACTGCCAGGGACACGTCTCTCTCCCACTAGATGGTGAGCTCTTTGGAGGCAGGCTTTGTCTGCCTGTGACTTAGTACCTGCATCAGGCACACAGTTGCCTTTCAGTAAATACCACAAAGAAGGGAGAGAAAGAGGAAGCCCCAAGTGGGTTCCCAGCTCCTAAAAGAGACTGAAGCCTACAGAAGGGCTGGGGCCCAAAAAGGCCATCAAGAGGAGGGCTCTGGCGTGAAGGACACCCAGGGAACCCTGGGGTTATCAGGCTGCCCTTTGGGAGGAAGTGGCTGCCCTCATCCCCAGCACTCTCACAATGTAGACAAGGCTCCCTGTCCTGGACCATGGGTTGGAACGCCACCCCACTGTCCACCACTGAAGAGCTGGCCAATCACAAGGCAGGCTCTGGCTTAGACTGCCTGGGTTCAAGTTGGGCCTGAGGCTCTCCCCTCCTTTATTCTGAGAAGTAGCAGTTCCCAGCATCAAAGAGGTGCAGACCTCAGTGCATTTGAAGACAGGCCTGAATCCAAACTGCCCACTTCCCACCTGGGTGACTCCAGGGCAGCTTCTGAACTCCAGTTTCCTCAGCTGTGATTTTGTGAGACTTGAATATGAACTGTTGTTGTTAGGTGCCATTGAGTTGGTTCCAACTCATAGCGATCCTATGTACAATAGAACGAAACACTGCCGGGTCCTGCACCATCCTGAGGATGGCTGTTACGCTTGAGCCCACTATTACAGTCACTGTGTCAATCCATCTCATTGGGGCTCTTCCTCTTTTTTGTTGGCCCTCCATTTTACCGGGCACGATGTCCTTCTCCAGCAACTGATCCCTCTTGATAACGTGTCCAAATTATGTGAGATATAGTCTCACCATCCTTGCTTCTAAGGAACATTCTGGTAGTACTTCTTCCAAGACAAATTTGTTCATTCTTTTGGCAGTCCATTGTATATTCAGTATTCTTTGCCAGCACCACAATTCAAAAGTGTCAATTCTACTTCCATCTTCCTTATCATCCAGCTTTCATAGGTGTATGAGGCAATTGAAAATACCATGGCATGGGTCAGGCCCACCTTAGTCTTCAAGGTGATACCTTTGCTTTTCAACACTTTAAAGGGGTCTTTTGCAGCAGATTTTCTTTTTATTTCTTGACTGCTGCTTCCATGGGTGTAGATTGTGGATCCAAGTAAAATGAGATCCTCAATATGAGTTAATAATAACATACCACCAAAAACCAAACCCACTGCCATTGATTCCAATTCATAGCGACCCTATAGGACAGAGTAGAACTGCCCTGTAGAGTTTCCAAGGAGCACCTGGTGGATTTGAACTGCCAATCTTTTGGTGAGCAGCCATAGCACTTAACCATCATGCCACCAGGGTTTCCAAATGATAATATAGGAGCTACCATTTCTTCATTTGCTGGAAATCCTGCCTTGGGCTTTCAGAGAGACAATTTTATAAATGAACAAACTGAGGTTAAATGGCAGAGAGTGATGGAACTAAGGTTGGAACCACCAGTCTCTGGAACACACACTATCCCTCTGAACCTCCAAGGTCATGTGTGTGACTGTGTGGAGTCATCTGTAATGTGCAGAGAATTATTAGCAAGGTCAGGCCCTGGCAGCCTCCACGCCTTTGCCGAGCAGAGCAGCACCTGCAGCCCGGAGTGCCCTCGCCACAGTATCTCCTCTGATTGCAACTGGTTGTTCAAAAGGTTCTTGTCTCTGCCTCTTCCCTGTATCTCTGTGGCTGCTCCCCATCTGCCCAGTCCCAACAGTCCTCCCCTTTACCTTTGCGTGAGCCCAGGAGTCTTACCTGTTCCCCATGTGATGACCATGTGTGGGTACTGAATGAGTGACAGGAAATGGAGTGGGAGTGGTGGGGGAATAGGGGCTGGAGTCAGACGGGCCTGGCTGTGATGCACATTCCTCCCCATTCTGAGCCTCAGTCTCCTTATCTGTACAATGGGGGTGATGAGAACACCTACCTCACAGGCCTGTCACAGGGCTTCATATGGTAAGTGTGATGAGCTTTCCCAGATCCTGGCATGGGTAGGTGCTATGACTGAGGATCAGAGGAGAACAGCCAGGCGAAGAGAAGAAAGGGGCAGGAGAGAACCATGTGCAGAGACATAACAGTCTTCTCTGTCTCCGGGCCCCTGCCCACCCTGTTCTCCATGCCTGGAAAGCCCTTCTCTTTACCTTGGCTGACTCTGTCCAAAGATTACCTGCTGGGTAAAAGCTTCCTGCCACCCTCATCACTATCCCCCACCCCTCACTCCCACAGGACGCTCTCCTCTATCACTGCTTCTGCCCACAGGATTATCTTTATCATCCCTACTTTTCCCTGGCTCTGTCCCCTGTGAGGCTCGTGCTCCAGCACTATCTTGAAATTCTTAATAATTTTTGAACGAGGGCCCTGCATTTTCATTCTGCACTGCGCCTGAATAAATTGTGTGGCTCGCCCTCGTCCCTGAGCCTTAGGTGGGCTTGGGCTAGCACGGGCCTGCTGGATCTGAGGAGACTCACTTCTACCATTGCCCTGAGGCTTGTTCCCAAATGGCTTCCTGCTCCTGACTCTTGACTTTGGAAGCCTTCCCCAGTCAGACCCTGCCCTTCTCTCATCCTCTGTGCTCAGCCATCAGCTTACCTGCCGTATCCCCCACACACATCAGAGACTCTTGCCCACATCTAGGTCTTGTTCAGGTTATAGCAGCTGCCTGGGATAGGTTTCCTGCCCCCTTTTCCTTCTGAAAAAGTCTTCCTCCTTGGGCGGCCTAGCACAAGAGTTACCAATTTCCTAGACCCTCCCTGGCTCCATGCCCTCCACCCCCACCCCACCTCCCACATACGCACCCAGGCTGCAGTCTGTCCTGTATGGCCTGTGAAACATACAGGTTCCTAGGTCTGCCGAAGGACTCCACTCTCTGGGCGGAGCCTGTGAATCTGCATTCCTAACTGGTCCCTAGAGGATGCCTGTGGACACTGAGCTCTGTGAACCTCTGCCCAGGGTATTCCCGAACCTGGCACAGGGCCCAGTGTGTGATGCGCACGTGCTGAACGTATGAATGAGCTGTAGCTGTCTGTCCATCTTGATGCACGCAGACTCCTCAGGGCCTGGCACGTTGCCTGGCATGGAATGGCGTTAGTGGGTGGGTGACTGGCTGGATTGGTGGGGGATGTCAGCAATCCTGGAGGCTCTGCCTAGGCCAGGGTTCTTCTCCATCTCTTTGAAACCCCAGGATGTGGGGGCCAGCTGGGTCAGGCTGTCTGAGGGCCCCATGGGATGAATGGTCAGAATTAGGAGCAGGAGGGCAAAATTAGAACCACCTAGGAGGCAGGAAATGGGCAAAGATGATAGCGAATTCTCCTTCCAGCTCTCCCCTTCCCTCTCCTCTGAAAGGGCTGCCCCCTTCAGCCATGGCTCTCGGTACACAATTATAGCAGCGCGATGGAAATTAAGGTTTTTATTTTTTACTTCTAGAGGCTTTACACTGTTTAGGCACTGAGTTAAGGACTTGTACTACCTCATTAAGCCCTCACAACTCTATGAGGAAGGGTCCATTGTTATCCCCATTTCAGAGGTGTGGAAACTGAAGCAAAGAAAGGGGAAGCCAGCTGTCCAAGGTCACACAGCTTAGCTCAACTACTACATCAATAATCTCTGAGATGCCTTATTTCTCCCTGTGGTTCCTGCTTGGAACACCCTAGGAAGCACCTGGTACAGTAGGTGCTCAGTGAGCATCTAAGGAGGCCATGGAGGGAGGGAAGGAAGAAGGAAGTCCCAGCTCATCCATCAGACCTGCACCTACTAGGCAGGGCTGGGCTGACACCAAGCCCCCAAGATGAGCAGGACCATCACAGCCCAGTGGGCCTGGGGACGAGGAGGGGTAGGAGAACCCAGAGGTTGAACAACTGACTCTGGGGAAATAGGGCATGAGGAGGAATCCAGAAAACTCATGGTGGAGTACCAAGGTGAGGCAACCTCCTTACAAGCAGTAACTGGTGCTCCACTGAGGGGCCTGATGGTCTATTCTCTGAAGACAGCATTCTGTTTCATATAAGCATTCCAGAAACATGTGTGGAGCCCCTCCTTGCCAGGCCCTATATGGGCACAGGAAAGGCACGGGGAGAAAGACAGATACAGGCCCTGCCCTCAGGGAGTTCATAGTCCACTGGGGAAACAACATGGAACGCTGAGCTGGGTGGGGTCTAGCCAAGGGGCAGCTCTTCACTGTAAAGAATGGGGACAGCAGACGCCAGGTGCAGGCCTGGCATAGTAGCTACTCAGGGACAACCCCAACATCAAATGCGATTTTCAGTTGCCCACGTACTGCACCCACCCCTGTTAATCAGTACCCCAGAGTGCCAGGCTAGCCATGTCAGGGACCCAGCCAGGTGTGTCACTCTTGCTAGGACCAGCCCAGAATGCTCAGGACATCAAGGCCTTAGCCAGGCAGCCAAGTGCCTGGGAGTCCCAGTCACCCTGGCTCCAAGCCTCAGGCCTCTGTGACTCTCCTTTGTCCTGTCCCCTCTTCGCCCATCAGAACTGTACCTTAAAGTTGGCTCAAACCTGGCCCCTCTCCAGCCACCCCCCCCCACTGCCATTGCTCATGCCTCCAGGGTGACAGCAGCCTCCTCCTGCCAGTCTCTAGTCTCCAATCCTGTATACACACTGCCAGTATCATTGCCATAAAGTGCCTCTCCAGTCCTGTCACTCCCCTGTCCAATAACCTTCAATGGCTCCCTCCTGTCCACAGGATAAAATTCAAACCCCATAGCACAGCTACTACCCCCAGCTCCATCCTTAGTTAGCCCCTTTGTCCAGACTCTATCTTAGCCTACTTTTCTCAGCCCACTGACTTAACCCCTAATATCCCTGCTACCAGTACCCCTACCTAGAATGTTCTCCCCAAATCCTACCCAGGGAGCCTGTTCAGAGGACCCAGCACACAGACTCTTACTCTCTTCTACTGTTATTAACCAGACCCCTGCCTGCAGCCCTTCCGTATAGCAGTTCACACTTACAGGTACAGCGCTTTGTACCATCATCTCATTTAATTCTTACAACCCTAGAAGGTAGGTTCTTTAATAACCACCCCCCACCCCATGTCACCAATGAGGGAATAGAGACTCAGAGAGACTGAGGAACTTGGCCAATGTTACGCAGCTAAAAAAAGGGTCTGAGCCTGGATTCCTGCCCAGCCAGTCTAGCCCCTTGCTCTTTATACTTTCTTTCAATACTAACTGAGCACCTACGATGTATGAGGCCCTGCTCTAGCCAAGGCCTGATGGACACAGAGTACTCCGGCAAGGAGATCACCTGACAGAGATAACCGAAGTCAGACTGCTGAGGCCCAACGCAAAGGACTGTGGGAGCATCTATAGCAAAAGCAGCAAGAACCACATGCCTAACATGAGAATTTTGCATCCACTCTCTCCTTTAAATCTCATCATTACCCTGAGGTAACTGTTTGGTCCTTGACAGACTTTGAGGCAACTGGGGCAAGAGAAGTAAAGCACATAACCCAAAGTCACACAGCCAGGAAGTGGCAGAGACTAGATTCAAACTCTGAACTCTGAGGCTTCAAAGCACAGGTGTCTTTCCCTAAGGATCTGGTTAAGTTCTCAGACTCCCAAGGAATTGGTTCAAGGGTCACAAGATCCAAGAAGAGGCAGACATCCAGGCATGAGGCCTGTGGCAGCCATGATTTCTACTTTACTCTGCCCATCCCTCCCCACCCCCCAGCCAGGGAGTGCTCTCTGAGGGCAGGGTGTGCCTGCCTCTTCCTGGTCCAGCTTAGCCAGGACCTGGCCTGAAAGCTGAGTAACTCAAAGGCCCTCCGGCTGGGTTCCTGGTGATTAGCTGCCCAGAAGCACCGGTCTCTTACCCAATATCCTGCCCTCTTGCCATGAGCACTTATCAAACAGTACATCGTTGGTGCCATGACACTCCCTGTACCCCAGAACAAGGTGTGCTTCCTTTTACAAATTATTATTATTACTATCACTACTGTTTTTTTAATATAAACCTCTTCTGGGAGATGTTTCCCTGCAGCCACAACGATATGTCTCTGGGAGGATGGCACCTCAGTGACTGGCCTGAACTCCCGCTATGTGGGACAGCCAGACCAGTGGGCGGCCAGCTCCATCCTCCTTCAGGGTCTGCGCTCACTTATCAGGCTGACATCCCACAGGGGGGCCGCCAGCCTGCCCGCCCCTCCGGCTCCAGACCTGCAGACTGGAACCAGACCTTGAGGGGTGGGCGGGCAGGGGCACGTGGGAGGGGGCCGAGCCCTCACCACAGGCCCCTTCGCAGTTCAAAGTGACACACTCAGACGGCCCTCCCCTTCAAAGGGCAGACAGCGCCTGCCCAGAGCTGCTGTCTTGGCCAGGGCAGGGAAGGCGCAGCAGGGGTAAAGGCATCCCTGTGAGGGTTAGCCTAGCTCCCCTCCACAGGGTAGGCCTGCTTCCCTGTCCCCTGCCTGACTTGCCACCAATGCCCTGAGTAGGAGGGCAGACCCCTGCTGGCTATATCTCACTGGGTGATGCTAGAAAAATCATCTTCCCTCTCCGAACCTCTATGCTCTTGTAGTGTGCTTATAAAGCACTCGAAAGACACTCAGGGATGGTCGTGCTTGGTGCTGGCAATACTGCTGAGTCAGGATCTCTCTGAGAAGCACCACTCCAAAGTCAGAACACCTGAGCCTGATTCTTATCAGCTGCTCACTAGCTCACTCATGTCCTCTGTGTTTTGGTTTCCCATCTGTAAAATGGGGACAGGATTGAATGATGCCACATCCATTTGGCATGAGGCATGTCACAGATACACCCCTTCCCGTAATACCCCGCCTTCTGCCAGGATAGTCTTTCAGTCCAAGTAGGACCCACCGAGAAAGCTTGGTCCAGGTGCTCCCAAGACCCTAGATCGCCGGAGGCTGAGGAGTGGACAAGATGACAGATCTTGGCATCAACAGATGCTGGCTCTGTGCTGGTACAGCCCCCCACTGGCTGCGTAACCCTGGTGGAAGTGGCTTCACCTCTCTGAGCCCCAGTTCTGACACCTGGAAACCCAGGTAAACAATAATGCTTTTAGGGACTCTCAACAAGATCTCGGATGTGAAGGGCTCAGCCCATGCCTAGTTGTAACATGTGCCCAGTAGATGGTAACTCTGTTGTTGCTATCTTAAGCTGTGTGGCCTTGGGAAAATCACTGCACCTCTCAGCTCAAACTTCGATGTTCGCAAAACGGGAGATGATAATAACGATGCCTGCCCCTGGGGCAGGTGGAAGATTCAATGAGCTAACCCCTGTCAAACTCTTACCACAGGCAGCTCCCAATGAACATTGGCCATAGGAGCCATTCACTCAACAAACAACACTGAGCTCTGTGCCAGGCTACCACTGGCTTGCTGAACCCAGCAAGGGGCCCAGATCCGCCCTCTCAAAGGATGAGCTGGAAGTTCTTGTGACAGAAGGCCTTGAATTCCAATTCCAGCTCCATTCACCAGCTGTGTGACCTTGGGCAAACTACTCAACTTCTCTGTTGTCTCAGTTTTCTTATCCAAAAATGAAAACAAGAATAGCACCTCTGCCATAGCATTGTTAAAGAATGTAAAGTGCTTAGAACACTTTATCATGAGTGCTAAGCAAGTGTCAGCTACGGTTATTATTGCTGCCGCTGCTGTTACCCGTGCTCTGGGCCTGACCTGCCTGTCAGTAAGCCCCGGGGCAGTAGGACCTCCTTCGGCAGTTCACAGGCTTGGAAGTGTTACCCCTGAGAGGGGCTTCCTCTCCGGTCTGTTTCCCCAGCAGCTGGAACACTTGGAAGAAAGCACCCAGCCTGCTGGGCTCGTCAAAGCAGGGCTGGGCTTTACTGGAACCAGGTTTGATGGTAATTTTGTGGTCATAACAACTATTTTCTTTACATACTGCTGAAGAAACGGAAACCTCCTGCTTTTTTTTTTTTTTTAACCTAATTGAAGACACCATCAAGCGTAAATATGCCGGAGTTTTTAATAAAAACATGATGGAGGGAAACATTCAAAGCTCAATAATCAGAAGCAATTTGTGTCGTGAGCAGAGATGCGTCAGCCCCCACCCTATCCCCCCTTTGCTGTGCTCTGTGCGGGCCTGGCTTTGGGGCTGGCAACTTTAGACCTATGGCAAAAATAATGAACAGCAGTGAGGCTCAGGGATAGCCTGAAAAATATCCTGGAAAAGAAAAACATATGCCAAAGAGTGTGGTACAAAAGTCATATTTCATGCCTGACTTTAGAGAATGTTAATAAGGATTAGAACCATACTCCAACAGAACAACTATCAGTCAAGGCGGGGTAATTCATTTCGCTTCAGATCTCTGTTTGGGAAAATGAAAGCGATTAAGTGTTGCTTCACAGCATAGAGATTCCATTGCACTAGAACAACCTGAAGAACTTCCAAAGCCATGTACTGATCCCAGCTGAAATCTGGCTGCTGCTGGCGGCCTTTCCTGATCTGTCGCTGTGTGAATTTGGGGGTCTTCTCCAAATCGTAACAATATCAGACTCTTCTTTTTTTTTTCAGGATTGGCTAATAAATATGATTAAGATAACACGTCCCAAACCACATGTCCTCTGCTCAGCCTCCGACATGTGGAGGGCAGATGTGTCTTCTGTGCACAGATGACCCAGCCGGCTGCTCCCCGGAGGCAGGGACCCTGGGAGACGAAGCCTTGAGAGGTCCTGGCAGCGCACTGGCTCTCTATGGCCCTGGCCAGGCCACTGGCCTCCCCGTGACCTGCTGTAGAGAGAAAGGGCTGAGCCCAGGGTGTCCAAGAGTCAGAGACAAGAAGAATGGAGGGATGATGGAATGGCACTGTGCTCACCTGGCTCTTGTTCTTCAGTGTCCCAATTTAGAAAATAAAATTCCCAGATCTATGACGAGAAAGCTCCAAAATCATTTCATCATGGAGGCAGGATGCCACCCCCTCTTAGGAACCAGGATGGAAGGACCCCTCCCAGTGACCTCAGCCTAGAGAAGATAGGGTTGGCTAGTGTTAAGGCCAGAGTCTGGGAGACGGTTCTAAAAGGAATTGTGGAGCTGTCCCAAAAACCTCAAGCCTGGCAGCAGGCAGACTGATATTTCTGCCTCAGCTCTACCACACCTGAGTGAGCTTGGGCAAGTCCTGGTCCTATCTTGGCCTACTTTTTCCCATTTCTACAGGATCTTGAAGGCCTTTCAGCTGGGACATTCTAAGACAGCCCAAGGGGCCCGTGGGTGTGGCCCTAATGCGCCTTTGCTGAGGTCATTGAAGATGGCCCTTGGAGGCCACGAGAAAGCCAGACCCTAGAGATTAGGGTAGGGAGGCTTAGACCTGCTGCAGGTGAGGGAACTGGTCCAGCTCTGGAGACAGAGGGGCAGCAGGCTCACAAGTGAAGACTGGCCACCCAGGGGGCAGCACTGGTAGGGCAAAGAACTCCCCTCCCATCCTCTCACCAAAGCCCCCACCCACAAAGGAAAGCTCTAGGCCAAGGTAGGCATGGGCCTCCTTTTCAGCTTTCCTTTGTGGTGAGAGAGAAAAGAGAGTTAGTCCTCAAAGTTAGTCCAGACCAGGGAGAAGGGCTCCAGTGGGCAGGGAGGGGTGGGGTATTGGATCACAATGGAGGGAAGAAGGAAGACAGGCAGGTAGGCAAGGAGAGGAAAGCAGGCCAGAAGGAAAGGGGGGAGGGCTTCCCAAACCCCTGACAGCAGGCAGGCTGAGGGCAGGGCACCTCTCTGAGAAAAAGGCCAGTATGGGCTCCTTGGGGAGGGTCACTGTGACTTCAGTGAGCCCCAGCTGCCTGCACAGGGTATGGAAGAAGCCAGAGGGTCTCCCCTCCTGGCCAGTCAATGCTCTGAGGCCAGGTCCCACTCTGGGGCAGACAAGGAGCATATGGCTTCTCCTGAGCCGGTGAGGTCAGGACCGTCTGGTAGCACCGGCCACTACACCTCCTTTTGGCTAGGGCCGACTAGCGTCGACTGCTGAGTCTCTGGCCCTGTATTAACGCTCAGGCGGTGGCCTCCCCCGAAGACCTGAGGCCTCTTCGCCGGCCGAGAAGCCCGGGCTGGCGGCGGACGCTGCGAGCCCAGGGCGCGGGCCCGGCCGGGCTGATATGAACCATCTGCGTTGTCTTAGGCCGCCCCTCTGCCCACTGTCCCTCTGAACTCGGCCGGTTCCCGCGGGCCGTTTGATGCCTCAAAGGGTCACAGACCCCCGCACACAAATCACCGCCGCGGGGCTGGGGGTGGGGCGGAGGCGCTGAAACCTAATCCCCAAAGTTTGCTCTGCCGCCGGCTCGCTCCTTCCCTCGCTAGCTCGACACCCACCCCCCTCTCCAAACAAGGCTTATTTTTCTTGCCAAAAAAACAAAGTTGGTATCAAGTGTTTCGAGGGAGAAAGTCTCTCCCCCGCCCTCAGCCTGGGCTGTGGGCTGAGTCCAGGATTGCAGAGGGGGCTCCGGGAGAGAACGGTGAGCTCCCAGTTCCCCGGTCTGTCGGTCTCCTTCCCTGTGCCTTCGTGAAGCCTGCCCCGGTCCCGGCTAAGGGCCCTGTCCAGACTTTCTCTGACCTTGCCCCCTGTCCCTCGGCTAGTCTCCCAGCCCATTCGGACTGCCTTGATAGGGACTCTCCATCCCACCACAGCCTGAGATGGAAGAATCACTTCCTGCCCCTTCTCCCTCTCCATAAAACAGCCTTTGCCTGTCGCTTTTACGAGGTGACACCCTGCTCTCAGCCCCGTCCTCCCCGTGTCCAAAGCCTGGGCTCCGGGCAGGAGGAGACCACTGGCGCAGCCAGGCGTCCCCAGAGCGCTCCCAGGATGCACAGGGGCCCCCGGGAGGCCACCCCGCATCACAGTCTAAGAGCTTTAAAAGGAGACCGAGGAGCGGAGTATATTCGAGACAAATTCCTCTGAATCCCCTCCTTTCGGCTTCGTTGACTCAGGGGTCCTCGGGCTGAAATCCCGGGAGCCGGAGGCCTGGTACTCTGTTGGGGTGCAGAGCGGAGACCCGGGGAAGCGCAGTTTCGTTTGCTCGGTGCTGGTTTTGCTTTTGTTTTTTTTAGCGGGTGCAGCGATCCGGAACCGCACGGCGGCTTCTCCGACAACCTCGGCTCCCCACTGTGTTTGGAGGCGAAAGGTGGTAGCTAAAGTGCGCGCCTCTGGCGCCTGCCTCGCTGGCTGTGGTAGTTGTCCGAGCAGGCAGCCAGGGCCTGGGCAAGGCGACGACGTCGGGGGCCGGCCCGCTGATTGAGCTGGGTCTGCGCGGCCGGGGCGACACAGGAAGGACCTGCAAATGGTGGAACGAGAGTGGTGGTGGTGGCAGCGGCGCCGAGAATAAAGGCGCCACGGGCCCGGAGAAGAAGCTGGTTTCCGTGGGGGTCGAACAAAGGAATTCGCCCTCGGAAGAAGAGGGCCAAGCACGAAGCTGGAAATGGCTAACTCCGGAGTATCTCGCCCGCGGTCCCAGGGATCCAACGAAATCTGCCCCACCGAGGACCCCGAGCTTGGCATCTCCCTTGGGCCTCTCGCTTCTGCTCAATCCCACTTTAATGGGCCTGGGGCGGGGGGCGTGCGCTCCCCACGCCATCTTTCTTGGGGATGGGGGACAGAGCAGGGCCCGTGCTCTCCATCAGTGGGGGTTGAAAAATCTCCCCAAGATATTCTTTGGTCGTGGGGCCGTTGCCCCCATTTTTCGGACGCTGCTAACTGAGGCTCCCGCAAAGGATCCCCTTCTCCCACTCCTGCCGCAACGCTCCGCGGGCTTGAGATGCTCGAGCGCGCTCGGAAACGAAAGGCGTTGGGGGGCTACAGGGCCTGAGCACCCCTCCTCCCGCCGCTCTCGGAAGGGGTGGAGGGGACACGGTTGTAAGGTGCTCGGCTCCTTTTCTCTGCTTGACATGAATAAGGGGATTAGAACGGCAAGTTTCCGTCGTTCACTCCATCGGACAAAGGGCCCCGCGGTTTGAGCGGCGCAGCCTCTGATTAAACGACAGAGCCCTGTCACTCAGCACCATCCTAGGTACTTGTGTTCGTGACATAATCTTATTAGAAGATAAAACCGGCGAAATCCTTTTCATAATGAAAAGTTACATTTAATGGCCGGACTCACCCCCATCCCTTCTCCGGACGCTGCCCGCCTCCCCCCCGTTGCTGTTGGATATGGCTCGCCTGTAATTGGCATTTAAAGTACCAAGTCCGGGAGAAAAACGGGGTTTAGGGTTTTTGTAATCCCCCTAAACTGTCTTTGTTCGAAATCTCCACAGATACAAGTCTGTTAAGAGTAAATATTTGTGGATTGATACAACCACATTTCCCCCCTGCAAACCAAATCTAAAAAAAAAAAAAATCTGCCCTCCCACCGCCCTCGGGCCGGGGCGCGGGAGGGAGGGGGCTGGGGTCGGCCCGAGTGTCCGCGCCTAGTCGGCTTTTCGGGGCCGCCTCGCCGCCTCCAGGAGCTGAGGGACTTTGCACATTTCTCAGGCGGGAAAAAGGTCTTAGACTCTTTTTTTCGATTTTTGTTCCTTCGATAAACAAACCTCTCAAACTCGCTACTTTTGGGCCTGCCGGAGGGGGTCGGCGGAAGGGCTTGGGGAGGGGTGAGCGCTCTGCTCAGTACGGAGTGAAAATACGAATTCCCTCTCTCCTCCCCCCCGCCCTTGCTTCCTTCCAGAGGGTTTAGGTGGCTCGGAGTAACCAGTTGCTCCTGAGCCGTGGGAAGCCGTACACAGCAAGGCGCCCCAGTCCAACCCAGGAGAACCCCCAGAGCCTCCTGGAGCCCCCCGAAATGCAAAGGATCCTAAGGCTGTCGCTGGGGCCCCGTGCTCCCCGCCCCAGCCTAGTCCGTCCCGGGATCGAATTCCTTCATAAATCAGCGGCTGGGTGAAAGGGCTGCGCTTTAGAAAGGGCAGGACCGTGTGCGCGTATTAGAGCGCGCGGTTCTCAAATCCGGGCTAAACCCCTGGTGACACCGAAATTCATCAACCGCCGCTCCTCCCGCGGCTCGGCGGAGAAGCCTGTGCACCACGCGGCCCCACTTGCGGGAAAGGAGAATGAGGAGCAGGAACCTGCTGAGATGTGGGCCTGGAAGAGGGCGCAGGCAGAGGCCTCGGAAAGTCGGCCCCACCCGTGCGCCCGGGAAAGCAAAGCTCTACTGCCAGGGGAAAGCAGTTATTCCACCCGTTTCCTCCTTTGGCAAGGGTGGGTCTGCGCAGGGGGCATTCCGGCATGGAGATGGGTGCTCAGCCCCCGGGGCGGTGACACCCTCCCTCCCCCACAGGCGAAGCCTTCAGGGAGCAACCACAACCGTCCAGAGCACTCAATCTGGGGCTTCCGGAAGGTCTGGACCCGACGTTTTAAGGATTCCCTCCGGCTTTAGGAATTAGATCAGTGGGAGGAGAGGGGCTGGAAGGAAGGATCTGCTACAGAGTAACACTGGGCCTGTAGGGAGTTACTTAACCTCCTCAGTCTCAGTTTCCCCACCTATAATCCGAGTTAAGGCAAATGCTCAGTGCGCAGAACAGCAGGTCAACAAATGCCAATTTCTTTCCCTTATAGATGCACTGCTGTTGCCTGCCCCTTCCAGGTCAGAAAGGCTCTGCTCCTGCAAGGTCATATCTACACTGGCTATGCTCAAGAGTCTGATGGAAAAAACAGGATCTACATGCCTCAGCAGTTAGGGGGACCCATCCACAGGCTACTGGCTGTCTCTAAGGAGCAGTCTCTGAGAGCCAGAGCAAAGCCATTCCCTCTTTAAGGGAAAAATTCCAAACATAGGCCCTGAGACCTAGGTGAGGAACAGGAGGATGGGTAAGGCCCATTCAGGAGGCTGTACTTTCCTGGGCCTCCCACACACAGTAGACAATGCTTCTTGCCAGACAGGACTGCCTCAGGCTCACTTCCCAGCAGGAAGGAAGGAAACAAACATTGCCCAATGTAGGCTGGCACCTTTGGGTTTTTTGTTTTGTTTTGTTTTCACTTTATCCTCAGAGCAACCCTATGAGATTAGAATTATCTCCCTCTATTTCACAGAGGAGGAAACTGAGGTTTAGGAAGACCTGTCAGCCCTTCCCCAAAAGCCCTTGGCCTGTGCCAGTGGGCAACAGAGATGTTCTCAATCCCCTATCTGTAACTGCCAATGATCTTGCTCTGTCCTTTGAGAACTATATCCCCACCCAAGGGCCCTTCCACTTGGAGGAGTTGACCCCAGAGCACCGTGGTCCTGTCAATCTCTGCAGGCTTGGGCAGCTTTAGGCCTGGCGCCCATACCCGGACAGCCCAGTAACTATGGCAATCAAAGAATCACATGACAACAGTCACCGAGTCCCCAGCAGAAAGTGGGAGGCGGGAGAGAGGGAACAGCAGTCACATCCAGCTTGTCCTGACCCAGTGCTGCTCCTCTTCTCCTGTCATCGCCATGGGGGAGAGGTGCCACGGGGGAGTGACCCTCTTGCAGCTCTGCATCCAGCATGCTCAGCTCATCTTTCTGCAACTGCTCAGCTCCTCAGTGGTCACCTTGCCCCTGTCAGCCAGGTGGGCACCTCTCCTGGTCTGGCCAGCCATCGGAACCCTCCCCAGTTTGCAACCTCCTCACAGTTCCTGGGGAAGCTTCTTACAGGACCCGCTGGCCTGACCAGGCCAGTGACAAATCATCTTTGTTTCTTCTGGAACTAGACTCTAGGAACTGGGTTTTTCCTTCAGAAACACTTCCCCCCAGTTCACCAAGCACCAGGCCAGCCAGGTACTCTGCCATCAGCCAGCACACTCAGTCCCAGGCCAGCTGCAGCAGGGCTCCCAAGTGAGACAAAGCCCCCCAAATGTACCCATACATCCCCCAGATCCCCATACTTCCCACACCTCTCCAGGGCCCCAGGGTCAGCAGGGCAGGTCCAGTGGCTGCCAGTCAAGAAACTGAATAGAAATGGATACAATATTGCCCAGGGAATAACAAAGGAAGGGCCCACGCAGAATTTATTTGTACTGATGGGCGGAAGCAAAGGTAAAGGAGCACCGAGGAAGTGCTGTCAGCCAGGCCTGAAACCCAAGAAAGTTGCCATTCGGAGCACAGTGGCCCCTTATACCCCTCCACTCCACTCCACAGCAGTAGTTAAAGCAAACACAGGCCCTTCACTGCCCCGTCAGTTACACCTTCCCCCCAAAATTACACAAACTTTGAAAGATTTTTCTGAGAAGATGGATGCTTCAGGAGACTTGAGGTCAAGGCTAGGCTGTTTAAAGTATATTATTAACAAATAAACATTTACTGCAAAAAAAGAAAAACCCTATAGGCCACCGGGGAACCAAATCATGTTGGTTTTGGCATCAAATGACAGGAGACATTTATGACATGAATGGAGAACACCAGCCAGTCGATGAAATGGCAAACGTCTGCCACTTTGCTTCCTCTGCCTTCGTGAATCAACTTTTTCAAATATGGTTTTCAGCCTTACCTCCTCGCCACCACCACCTCCCCACTCCTGACTGCAGTGGCAATAAATATATGTAATTTTGGTTTTGCTCTCTGCTGCCATCAGCACAGAATCTGGGGGTTGAAGAGGGCCAGAGGAGCTTCCGGCTGGGTCAGCCAGAGAGAAAAGGGCCTTGGGTCCTCCTGTACTGTACCGCCAAGGGACTGACAGCTCACATGCGCTCCTTGGATGAGTGGACCATCCCTCCCTTCCTCCCTCCCTGAAGCTGAGGCCTGACTGTGGCATCCAACAAATTGGAAGTTATAATTCATGTCACTGAGTGTATCCTCCATCCCTCAGCCTCACTGATGCCAAAGTAGGGCTGGGTTTCCTACTTTCTGTCCTTTTATTTTTAAAAACCCCACAGCCACAGGATAAAGGAAGCTCCCTGGGAAGCCCTGCCAGCTTGCCATGGGCCAACACCTCACAAGGCCACATAGCCTGGGCCAGAGGATCCTTCACACCTTCTGGTCTGGTGTTTTTCCACCTTTTAAACTTCATCTTCCTTCTGAGAAACATACAGATTCTTGGATCTCTTGCCCCACTCCCCCCACTTTTGAATCTCACTGTCAGCCTCAAAGATGTTGGTTGAGCCTCATTTTCTTTCATCTGAATCACAAAAACAAGAAGCATTAACAGTTTTCCAAATATGAAATTATATTATTGAATTTGCTTTCCCAAGCTATACACCGGCCCTGGAGATTTAAACTGTCCCCCAGTGGATGTATCACTGCTCTGAAGCAGCCTCTACTCCCAGACCCACTCTCCCAGGAGAAACAGACCAGCACACCAGGCCCACCCTGCCGCCTGCCCTTCCTGATGATGCACTGTTGGAATTTGTTCTCCCCCACACAATCAGAAGTTTTTTCATGTTTCTGGGGGTACAGGAGATGATAGTGGAGCCCGTGGAGAATGAAACATTTACTAAAGCCCCTCCAGGTGCCAAGTGCCCTGTGTAATCATCGCAACCACCCCCAGTTTGCTGACGGAGCGCCTAGGGCTCAGACACCGGCAGCTACTTGGTTAAGATCACACAGCCACTGAGTGGTGGGGTTGGGCGGCAACCAGGTCTAATTCATCACCTAAAGCTCTTTTCATGGATGATGGGGGCAGGGACCTCACCGTGTCCTACCCAGGCAAAGGGAACAGTTCCCCCAGGGATGCCTTTCATCCAGATCCCTGCAGAGAGGGACTAAAGGCAAGTCCAGCCTGCCAGCCCTACCTGAGGCAAGGAATCTGTGGGGAGTCCGGCTGTATGTCTTGGGAGACAAGGCATCCCCTGCCATGCTGATGGTGATAATAGCAACACAATAATTTCTAGAGTATTAACAACATGCCAGGCAAGATGCCAGGTGCTTTGGAGTACCTTATCTTGAATCCTTGTAAGAATGCTTTACTCCAGGTGGGCATGTCCCCATTTTAGAGAAGTGGCTCAGGTAGGTGCCAGGGCTTTGTGGTCCCTAAGTATGAGTCCTTCTTTACCCAATGGATGGGGCAGGAGAAAGCTGAGAATTACCAGTCACATACCCTAGAAGAGATCCGCAGAGCCTGCTTCCCCCATGTGAGAAAAATCCGGCAAGCAAATCAGGCCACACCATCCCGGAGCCTGGGGAATACAGGGTGAGCTAGGAGGCAGCTGTGAATAATGCCTCCGTTCAGCCGCAAGCGACTACAGCGTCAGGAAGGCCTTTGCTTAACCTCCTGCCAGCAGCCAAGGTGCTGGAGTTAAACAGAGAGGTGCTCTCTGCCGGGCCACAGAGTCCCCAGACCTGGGCAGCAGAGTGAGCCATGCAGCCCTGGGCCCCCATGAATGTCACTGCAGCTTTTTGTGTGAGGCAAATGCGGGCTCCTCCACACACAGCCTTGTTTCCAGGACAGGACCTATACCCTAGGCTGTGGGCAGGGATGTCCAGTGGGGGCCATGCCAGCTGGGGTGCCCAATGGGGGAAGAGGTGCTGCCAGTAGTGGGCACCCTACAGTAAGACCTATGGGAGGCCTCCCAAGCTGGGATAAGTAAGCTGGGATAAGTAGCCTCCAAAAAAGGCCCGAGCTGATTCTGCGCCACACCCGCACTCTGCCAGCGCTTGGAGGAGAGGTAAGCCTCCCACGAAGCCCCTTCCCAGTTTAAATGCTTCCAAGGAAAGAGATGCGCTGGGAAGAGCCAGACTGGGCCACTGGAGTAACCGCCAGCAGGGGGAAAAATTACCCCAGTACTTAGGCTGCTTTTTATGAAACCCATATCCTCACTGCTCCCCATCTGCCGAGGTGGGTGCATCCTACCTGGGCAGGCAAGCCCAAAGGGACCCTCGTGGGCTCCGCGGAGGCACTTAACGCTGTGCTGCCGGAGGTGAGGCCGCCCCGGCAGGCCCGGTTCTCGGAACCGTGCCCTCAAGTCCCAGCCGCCACGGTGGGAGCACAGCCGGGCAGGAGCCCCGAATCTTTCCTGCACACAGGCTCCCGCTCACGTACCAACGAGTCTCGGGTCGCCAGACTTGGGAGCTGTATTACAAGCGATTAGACTCCATTTTGTGACAGATTTTTGGACTCTCTCACAGACCCTCCTCCCTTCTGGAGCCTCCTTCAGGAATTCGCCACCTCCTCAGGACAGAAACCCTTTCCAGACGAGAGATAGAGGGCAAGACAAGAGAGTTACATAATTCTATTTGGCCAATACGCCGAGAAAAAAAAAAAATTTGAGGGGGTTCTGTTGTCATTTTTTTTCCTCCTTGTGCTCTAGGGTGGAGGAAGGAGAGAGGTGTTCGCGATTTTGCGTTTGGAGGCCGCGTTTTCTCCGGGTTTCTAACTGGGTTTTCTGTCCGAAATAGCGCTCAGTTTGCCGAGGGGCGGGAGTCTCTGGGCACAGGAGGAGAATGATCCGAAGCTTTCTGAAGAAGGAGCCCCCCCGCCCCGCCATCACAAGCACCGAGAAAAAAACGAGATCTTTTGAGTTACGCATGGAAATGCCCAACCGCCGCGGCTCGCTCTCTGCTTTGCCGGTCTAGGACATGCCGGCGGATTTATCAAATGCTATTAAATGTGCCCCAACGTCAATTAATCACCCCCGTCGTACGTAAAATAACTCTGTCTGTCTGGGTCCCCGGGATCTTTGGGAACAAATCGAAAGAAGGACTAGACGCTTAGTAATAAAGGCAATGTCTTTCTAAGGATCGAGCCCGGCAGCTCCACGCCAGGCGAGAACACATTTTTCAAAAGTTTTTTTTTTTTTTTTTGAGGCGGGGGGAGTGTTAATTTCCCAACACCGCTGACGCAAAGTCTCGAAAAAAATCAAGCCACGTTTCTGTGCCCACTTGCCTAGATTCTCGTCTGAAAAGCATTTATGCATAAATGCAGTAAATATGTGACTGTGATTCCCCAAGAAAAAAATAAATCGTGAAATATATTTTTAGTGAAAAATAATTTATTGTGTAAAGAACATTGCCTCCCAGTCAGCTCCTGCCTGCCTCGCTGCGCTGGCTGTCCCAGCAAAAGGGCGGTGTGAGACTGCCAGGGTCCCCGGATTGTCTTGGTAACAACCCCCCCACCCCCCCACGCAGGCCCGGCCAGACCCGCCTGGTGCAGATACCTAATTGGCGTTATTCGAGGAAAGAGGGGGTGAGGCAGGAAGAGAGGATGTGAGCCACCAGAATAATGCCCGCCTGGAGGCTTAAGTCCCGAAGGACCCAAAGTCAGCACACTGGGATTTGTCCTTCGCCAAAATTCTCTTGAAAACACACCCTGCCTGCACTGAAAAGCAGACTCTTAGGCGACTTTCTTTCCTTATTCTTTTAAAAACAAATATACTTTCCACAAAGCAGTCGCAAGTGTTTAATTGTTTTGTAAAATGAGGGGGTTGGCCAGCTCATCTCTAAGGCAACATCCAGCTCAAATTCTGTGATTTTATGGTTCTGTGCCTCGCAGAACCAGGGGGCATCTTTTCCCAAGTTAAAGAGAAGCTTCATAAATGACTACAGGGCGGAAAATGTATACAAGGGGTTGGAAAGAGTCTTTCAACACGTTAAAAAAAATTTTTTTTTAACTGCACAAATAAGTCTGAGACCCAATTCCAGTTCCTGTGGCCTCCTGCTCCCATGTGTTGAGTCCTCAAGGGGGGTGGCAGAGCTGGGTGGGAAGTGGCACCAACAGATCCTCGCTCAGGGTCCGATAAGCAGAGCAGGGCAAGGGTGAGTGGGGGTTAGTGGTCCTTTGAGGGGGAGCTCCCTGTGCCTGCTCAAAGCCCCCAACCCCTTCTACTCCAAAATATTTTCCCCATTTTATTTTTGGTGCTCTATGGCTTTTTTTTTTTTTTTTTATGGCAGGCTGCAGCCGAGCTGACCGGCGGCCTCAACCTCTCTCCTGGAACTTGAATCATATCAGTCCCGGACACAGCACAAACCCCGACCAATGGTACCATGCCTAAATGTGGGGTGCTCCAGGCAGAGGGGAGGCCTCAGCTGGGGTCTAGGACCAGCAAAAGACCTAACCCTCTGAAAAAAAAAAAAAAAACCTTCTGAAATGGACCCTCATTTCTACCCCCAAAGCCTCCAGCCAGTAGGAAAAGCAAGGCCCCCAATGCAGCTCCTGCCCCCAGTTCTTGCTAGGCCCCCAGATCAGGGGAGCACAGCCAGGCTAGGCTCTACCACAGGACTCAGTGAGACTTTCTGAGCAGAACCCAGTGCCTTCTCTAGGGCTTCTACCTGCAGTCCCACTATTCCTAGGCCTTAACCAAGCAGCTGGGGAGGTGGAGATGGAGCACCGTGGTTGCTCCACTTTCCACCAGGCCCTGGGTTTGTGAATAGTCCCTGGGCCAAGCAGGTAGGCTGCACTCACCACTAGGCGCCAGCAGTCTAGCCTTTCCCCAGAGGCTTGGGCACACACCACTCCCTCTAAGCCCTGAAACTCCTGAGCAGTTTGCCTACCCTGCAGCCCTATCGAAGTGGATTTTCAGGGCTACACTTAAAAGTTCTCACAGGTACCCACTCGTCTCTGTATTGTCACTCTGAGGATCCCTACACCCCTCTTTCGGCCATTGCTCCTTACTACCTTCCTCTCAATTGCACTGCCAGCCACAAAACCCAGCAGGTCAATAGCAAAAGCCACGACCTATGTTTTTTTCTGTTCTCCAGTCCCCTGCCATACAAACCCATAGTCGCAACTAAAAACAAAATTCAGCAAGTAGGGCACGACCCACACTGTCTGGACTCAACCCTGAGGCCTGGGTTGTACCAAGGCAGATCTGGCCACTCCCAACCCCCCAACACTCCTCACTGTAAGATAGGAGGCCTGCTAGGGAAGGCTGACACGGTTCTCCACCCCATGGAAGCCTCAGAATGCAGCGTGATGTCTTTTGAGGTCCTTTTCCTATACTCTTTTTTGGGCTCCTCCAGACAATGAAAATTACAAGTGTAAAATTTCCACATGGAACAGTTTGAAGGGAATGGATACTCTTCTCTCTTCCCATATACTGTTTTCTCACCATCAGGGACTAAAAGTGCGTCAGGAAGGCTGGTGGGACAGGGGTCTTCCCCACAGCTCAGGCCAGTTCAGCGTGCGCGCTCCCGCGCGCGCGCGCGCGCACACACACACACACACACACACACTCTCCACTCTACCCTCCTGCTGCAGGAATCTCAAGCCCATAGGAACCAGCCCTTCAGCTGGGGAAGCACACAGCCAGGGCCTGGCTCCCTAAAAGGCCCTGTTTTCGTTTGGAAATCAATTCTTGGTCCCCAATTCCGGCCTTAGTGGCCTCAAATCCTGGCCCAGGACTGCTGTATCATCCCCCGCTTGGCCCAGGGCCTTGTCCTGCGCCCCAACTCAGCGGTCCACTGTAGGTTTTCAGGCCAATGGATGGGACCTAGGAACCTGACTGGAGGCTCCCGGCCACCCCACTAGCACGGGCAGGACTGGAAAGGTACGCCTCAGCCCCGACACGCGCAGCCCGCGGAGCGGCTGGGCCCAGCGGCTAGAAGAGCAGGCGACCAGGCGGGCCAGGCCCGGCCGGGCCAGGCAGGGGGGGTGGTCGGGCTCAAGTGCCGGGCCGCGGCGGGGAAGGAGGAGAGGCGCTTACTGTTGGTAGTCTTGTTTGCAGTACAGTTTCCGATCCCGGAAGTAGCAGCTGGTGGTGAGGGCTTGCTGACACGCCGCGCACTGCAAACACTCCTCGTGCCAGGACGACTCGTTGACTCGCATCAGGAAGCGGTCGGAGATGGGCCGCTGGCAGCCCTCGCAGACGGCGGGATGCGGGCAGTCGGAGCCTGCAGCGCACAGGGCGAGAGCCGGGTCGTCAGCGCCTCCCGGTCCGGCCCGCCCCGGCCCCGGCGTCTCGGTGGTGCGGTGCCCACAGCCCGGGCTCCGAAGGCGAGGGCAGCCCGGGAGCGCCGCCCGCGCTCCCCCGCCGCCGCGCCAGGGGCTGGGCAGCCCCGGTTAGTTCGTCTCAGTCTCAGGCTCCAGAGGGGAGAGGCCGCGGGCCGCAAGGCTTGCCTAGGCACTGCCCTCTCTCCTTCTCTGGAGGTTCTCAATACAAATGAGAGCGAGCACGGCGCGGGGTCGCCAACTGGGACCGAGAGAGGCGAGGTGGGGCTGGGGTGCCCACTGGTTGACACACCCTACGGTGGCGTTCCTGATCTGCTGTCCCCCATCTCCCCAAAATCTTTGGTTTGGGTGTCCCAAGGGACATTTTTCTCTCAGAAGCCCCCCTCCTTCCCTAGGTGACCTGACATCTCTCCCACGCTCGCCAAAGTGAAGGCTTGGTCTTCCATCAACCCTATGACCCGCCTCCTACACGCGCTTGGAGTTGTAGCTCTAGAACCTAGGCCCACTGAGGATGGTGGGTGGCAGCTGGAGCTGTCGCGTCCTCCCTCCTCCTGGCTGGTATCCCTGGACATCTCTGCTTGTCTAGGCTGCCTGTTGTCCCTCTGGTGATCACCCCAAGAGTTCTGTTTCTATGTTCTCCTCCATCCTCATGCCCTGCAAACCCATATCCTTTATCCGTGGGTCCACATGCGTGTATCCACCGCGAGATGACGCCCCTGTCCCCTGCCCATGACCATTCTGGTGGCCCGGCTCCGCACTCACCCAGCAGCACCCCTAGAGTGGCGGGCCCGGGGCGCAGGGCGTGCTCCTCCATTTTGATGCCGTCCAACATCTTGGCGCAGTCCGTTTGCCCGCGGGGGAAGCACCTCTCCAGCGATTCGGGACCTGTTGCTATATCCATGGGGCGCAGGGCGCGCTGCGGACCCGCTGGCCGGGCTGCGCCCGCCCGCCCGCTCGCCCCGCCGCGGCCCGGGAGCCGGGGAGGCGCGGCCCCGGCGGGGCTTTGGGGCTGCTGCTGGGGCCGCCGGCTGCCCCCAGCGAGCGTGTAGCAGCGCCCTGGCCCCGGGCCCCGGCGTCGTGCGGGCGGGCCGGGGCGGCTGCAGCCCGCGCCGCGCTCTCCCGGGCACTTGCAGCCACGCGCGCCGGCTCCTCTGTCACCTGCTTGTCAGTCCCGGAGCCCGGTTGCGGCGGCGGCGGCGGACCGAGCCGCGGGGAGGAGGCGGCCGCGGCGGTGGCGGTGGCGGCGACGGCGGGCGGGGGAGGGGGCGGGGGTGCAGGGGTGGCCCCGCGGGCTGGGGGGGCGCGGGCGGCGCAGCGGGGTCCCGGGCGGGGCGCAGCGGGCCGCGGGGCTCCGGGCGCGCTCCCTGCACTACTCCAGTGCCATGGTGCGTCCGACGAGTCGCTCCGTTTAGAGCCGGGGCTGGCGGCGGAAGGATACTCCAGCCGGGAGCCGCCTCACCCCTCCTCAAACTTCCTGACATTTGAACTCATTGGTGCGCCTCGTATCCCTGCGCCGGGATGAGCCGGCAGCTCCACGTCAAATAGTGCCGTCGCCGCCCCCCCGCGGGAGGATTCCCCGCGCCCCCAGCCAGCGCCCCGCGCCGGGCCCGGCCGGGAGAACTAGCCCCCGCGCCCCAGCCAGTCCCGACGCCCCGTTGGCCCCTCGCAGAAGTTTGAGTCGCCTTCGAAACAAATCCCTCTGTCCCACCCCCCTGGAAAAATTGATTTGGGAGTTGGGGAACGAAGGCTTTCCTTTTTCTCTCTTGCCTTCTTTATTATTAATATTTTGTAAAGATCCAGCGATAAAAGGAGCGGCGCTGAGCCGGGCCAGACTACATGGACTGCTGAGAGCCCAACGACTCCGTCAGGGAACTGCGCCGGCCGGGAGTGCCCGCCCGGGGACCCCGACTGTCGGCCGAGGTAGGTCGCACGGGATCAAGTTGGTGTCCTCGGGGCGGCGGCGACTGCCCGGGGTCGACTTGCTCCGCAGAGAGGGCTGGCTCCGGGAACAGAGGGTCGAGGGGCCCGCAAGAGGGGAGGCTCTTGTCCGGGCGGGACTCACTAAAGGAGGCCCTGTCCAGGGAGAGGGGACTTGGGCCCCGGGTTTAGGGTGAAGGGGCCTGGGAAAGCTTTAGGTCTGACAGAGATTGGGTAGAGGGTGAGCCGAAGCGGGGTTTGGGGCCTCAGGATCGAAAATAGGGGGACATTTTGCGGGGGAGAAGGGCCAGGCCCAAGTTCAGATGACAGACAGTTCGGAGAACGACTGGGGCAGGCAGAGGAGCTCCCGGGCAGGAGACTGGGATGGGGGCAGTGGGTGAAAGTTAGGCCTCGCAGGGTTTGGAGTGATGGGCGCGGGTAGGCGGTGGTGGCCCCAGGGTCCGGGGCTAAAGGCCCGGGACGCCCTGTGTTCGGCCGCACGCAGGAAACTGGATTGGCCGCTGAGATCGGCGCCCTCTGGCAGATGAGAGATCTGGTCAGGGGTCGATAGGCCGCTCTGGGCAGGGGCAGCACCCAAGTCAGCATGGGCAAAGTGAGCCTCAGCCACCAAAAGCGAGAGGAACGCGAGGCGGAGCGGCCAACTCCCGCGCCAGCCGGGCCTGACACCCACCGGGCCTGGCAACGGCTCCTGGTGCCAAAGGCAACGTCCGGCTCTCCGTGTCGGGCCGCAGACCACAGCTCCCGGGCCCGCTGCGTCTGCAGCCGCGGGGGCCTCACGGAGGCACGGCTCGCCACAGAGCCGGAGACGGGGTAGGGTAAGGGGGATGTTGCCTCCGGGCCGGCGTGGACCGATCCTTCGAGCCTCTGCGGGGCGGCCCCGGCCCCTCCCGGAGCAGAGCAGCGGCGCGGCACCGGGCGGGGGCGGAGGGCATGGGGGGCGGGTCCCCTGACCCCACTGGAGGCGAGAGGGCGGATCGGATTTGAAGCCTGCGGGAGCCTGGGTCAGAAGTGGTCCCCTGTGCTGCGGGGCCCCGCTGAGGGGCCCGGCATTATGGGGGATTAGAGTCTCCCTTCACTCCCCAGTACCTAGGTGTGTGTGCCGGTGGGTATCTGTGTGTGGCTGTGCGTGTCGGTGCTCCCGCCTCCAAGGCTCTCGCGTTCGTGTGACTAGCGTCTCTGTGCCTCACGTACTATTTTTGTGTCTGCGACTTTCTGGGTTCCCAGTGTGTGTCTCCGCGAATCGGTGTCTGATTCCTCTGCCTTCTTGTGTAGGTATCTGGGTATGAATCTGCGGATCCTTGCATACGTCTGTATCGTCTGTGTTTTTATATGTCTTTGTGTGTGCGTGTCCTTGTGTGTCTGTGCCACTCTCTTTGTGGGTGTATCAGTCTTTGTGTGTCTCTCAGCCTCTCTATTGTGCCTGAGATCCTTTTCTATATGTATGTCTTTCCGTGTCACCTTTGTGTGTCTGCGCGTTTATTTCCCAGTTTTTCAATGATTCTCTGTGTTCGCGTGTCTCCGAGAGTTTTTTTTTTTTTTTTTTGGTGGCTTTGTGTCTCTGTGTAGTTCTCCCGTGTCTTTGTGTGTAGATGAGGGTATGTGGAGTTTCTCTCACACGTCCTTGGCCTTCCTTCCTAGTCCAGGCCTGGAAGTCCTAGGCCTTGAGCCCCCAAGGTGGGGACTAGGCCTGGGCCACCTTCTTTGGGCATCTGGGGTCGGGGCGCCGCAATTACCGGCAGAGACCCGGCGGGCCAAGGTCGGGCGGGCAGAGCGGGGGAGGCTCGGAGCCAGGCTCTGGGCCCGCGGACGGACCGGGCGTATTCTGCCCTCTGCTGGCCGCGCTGCGTACCTGCATAAGCTGGCGGGCGACTGCGTGTAGGTGAGAGGGTCCTGGTTCCAAGCCAAGACCCTCGCCCTCTCCCCTAGGGCGCACTTGGGAATCTTTCCCGATACTGGCCCTGTAGACTAAACCCAGGCCCCCAACTCCTGGCGCAGTGCAGCTTTTCCTCTTTTCCCCTGTTTCTCAATCCCTCCCCTTACCACCCTCGTCTCATCCTGGGTTGAATGAGGGCCCCTCTGGCCTGACCCTCAGACTTCTTTGACCCTCGGGCTGGCTCTAGGGCAGAGTATGGACCGCGGACTGTGCCCAGAATCATGTTCCCGGGCCCGACCGGAGGCCAGGTCTCAGGGCAGGAGGACGCGCCGTCGGCCCCCGCTGGTCTCCCGTCACGACCAGCACCACGAGGGCGAACGTCCGGCTCAGAGCCGCCCGCGACTGCCGAGGTGCCGGAGGTGCCGACGCAGTCCTTCCGCGGACGCTAGGGCTGGTTTCCCTCCCTCGTTTGGGGTGGGGCTGCTCAGTTCACAAACTTCGAGTCCCCTCTCTGGGTCTTCGCTGCTTAGCGTCCATTCATCGCCATCCCCCACCCTTACCTTCGGGTCACCCGGTTGGTCCTGCTGCCTGCCCCTGCACGTTGCTCCATTTCCCCGGATCCTGTCCTGCTAGCTGAGTCGGCCTATCCCGGGTCCTTGCACGCAGACGCTCAGAGGCCCCGGGTCTCTCCCTAGCACAAACAGAGCTCTCGCATTCCCGAATTCTTCGCCTTCTGGAGCAGTGAGGGCTGGACGGAGGAACAGGGGCCGAGGTCGGGAGCTGGTTCTGCGTGCAGGCGGCGAGTGACACCTTGCTTGGCGGGATCGCAGCTGGGCACCATCGGGTAAGCCCTCTGCGCGCTCCCCTGCTCCCAGGCGGTCCCCTGGCCTAGTCCGGATTCAGGACGCCGGGCGGCCGCCCGCACTGGTGCGCTCCGCCGAATCCCGGGTCGTCTCCTGCTCGGACTTAAGCGGCAGAAATAGCTTCGGATTTTCTCCACCTGAGGAAAGACTGACGCGATGGTTCGGAACCGCTCGGGTAGAAGCAAGAAGGGAGAAGGAAGCTCCAGGGCAGGGATCTCTGTTCCTCCAAAGTCGTTCGTATGCCCCCTCCTCTACTGAGCCCTGCTTTAGCCTCCCCTTTCTCCTCCGCTTAGGGCTTGCACCCCAGCCTCCCTCCCCGCGTGCTGTCCACCCTCCACGATCACAGCCCTATGAACTCCCCTCCCCAAACCCTGTCCGTCCTACCCCGGGTCGATCTGGACCGTTTTGTGCTTCTGACCAGAGCAGATACACTGGGGCCCCCTCCCTGGCTCCCAACCCCAGCAGGAGGCGCGGATCCGGGGCGGGGGTGGAACACAGGGCACTTCCCTGCTCGGTTCAGTGGAGCCAGAGGTCGCTAACGAATTGCTGCGTGGATCGACTCTGCCCCGGAGCCGAGACCGCCAGAGCCCTCAGGTCCGTCCCACGCGATGCCGGCGCCACTGACCCGCAAAGTTGCGATCCTCGCTCGGATCCACCGGAAGCGGCCAGACTGACCCAGTGCAGCTTCGAGCTGTGGCCTGGCTGGGGGCTGCTGTCCGTGGTCGGGGACCTGGGAGGACCATGCAGGCTCCGGAAGGGACTGGGGACGCTCAGAGGCAGCTTTGGCAAAGGCTCAGAGTCAGGGACTCCGGAATCAACCGTGACCATGCGCTCCCTTCTGCCCACCCCAGCGGGGCTTAACCCCAGGACACATGGGTGAAACCGTCAGGCCCCTTCCCTTAGAGGAGAGATGGAAGTGTGAGACAATCATGCAGTTACATGGCCACCTTCCCACAGCCCAGTGAAAAATGTTTGTGTTCCTCTCCCTGGGGAGAGCTCACAGCTACTCTGAAGAGGGGGAGGGCCCAGAGAGAGGAGTGACTGGGGAGGGGTCCTCGCTGGGGTCTCTCCGACTAAGGGCTGGGACCTGGTTCTCGCTCTGTCATCTGGGATTTTCTAGGCTGATGGGAGAGGGGTGGCAGGGGACAGGATTTCAGGTAGTTTGCTGGTGAGTGTGTGTGTGTGGCTCTGAGGCTGTGTGCTAGTGTGTGCCTGTGTGGGAGAAAACTCAGCAAATGCCCTCTGTCCTTCCTCCAGCCCAGCCTCAGCCTCAACCAGCAGGTGGGGTCTCTGGCCATAGATCCACGACTTTTCAGCACAAGGTTTGGATCATCAGTCACGGAATTCAGGGTCAGGACATCTGGCTCCCTCAAAGCAAAAGGCTGCCATCAGCTGCCATCATCAGAGAGGGAGGATGTCCTGGCTGGGTAGCTAGGGGCCGAAGTCTCCCGCTAGGCAGGCAGTAGTTAGGAGTGGGCAAGAGCCAGGTTTGGGAAGTCACCCAGATATGGTTCAGGATCTGGCTGTGGGATCTTGGGAAAGTCCTGCCTTCTCTGCATCTCAGCTTATTTGTCTGTACAATGGGCATAATAATAGCATCTATCCCCTGGAGTTGTTGAGAGAATGAAATGTAAGTGTTCACCACAGTGCCTAGCACATAGCTGTTGGTGTTGTTAGGTGCCATTGAGTTGATTTTCAACTCAGAGAGACCCCATGTGCAGATCTATAAATATTTGATAAATACTTGGATTTGGGGAATTTACAACTGCTCCTCCTCCTCCAACCAGGACCTGAAGGAAAATAGGCAGACTCATCCTGAGCTTAGCCATGCACTTTCCTTCAGGGCAAGTGAAACTCAGATCTAGGTTTCTATGGGCTGAATATAGGAGACCCTCAAGGCAGTGCCCAGATGTCCAGCATGGGCAGCTTCCAGGCTTCTCCATTTGCCCTGGGTCTGTCATTGCATCGAAACTGATAACGTGGGACTCTCAGGGTGTCATTCACGTATATATGTATTATGTATGTGCATTGTCATGTATAGTCCTACATATATATAGACATGTATGTATAGTCATATATGTACGTATATATCGTTAAACCCGTTGCCGTCGAGTCGATTCCAACTATAAAAATAAAAAAAAAGTATAAAAATTCTGTCCCAAAGAAGCTTTAGATTTTTTTGCCAAATGGATGGGCTGGGTTATTTCAGCAGCACATCTAGAACCAGGGGCTTCCGCAATGAAGACCTAAGCCAGGAGAACAAAAAGAAGGCCAAGGACCATATTTGGAGCTATAAAAACCCTGTTAGGACACTAAGAATAACTCACAGAAAGACATTTTATATGAATTAGACACAAATTCACAAAAGCAAGAAAGTTTATTGGCCTCTACCCTACAGGTCCATGGCCGAGGGGTGGGAGGCTGGGCGTGGTGCTGGGGCCACTACCAGTCCTATTTGATCTTTATCTTTAATCCACTTCAAAACACTGGAGCTTGTAGGAGCTGGAGGTTTGCCCCTTCCTGCAATTATTTGGTCTCTAGTAAAGTTTTTATGAGTGTCTGTGCAAATACATGCATTTGGTGTACATTTGTTCTGGCTAGTGCTGCTTTGTGTAGGAGGTGTGTGTGTGTGTGTCTTCTGTTGGACCTTGGAAAAGAAAAGAATGAGAATGAAAAGAAAAATAAAGCCAAGCTCTCAGGATGAGTCAGGAGGTGGAGCTGGGGCAGCTTCACTGCTGACCACCACTCCTTTGATGTCTGGGGTTGGTGGGCACTGGGGATGCTGCCAGTTGACTTTCCAGCCTATGAGTTTGCTGCATGGGATTGCTCAGAGCTGGAAGATGGGCTTGGTGAAATCTGGATTCTAGGAAAGCTTTTTATTGAAACAAAACTGTCTTTCTTTGTGTATGTGGTAAAAATAAACACAACAAAACATTCACCAATTCAACAATTTCTACATATATAATTCAGTGACATTGATTATATCCTTTATGTTGCACAACCATTATCACTATCATTTTCCAAGTTATTCCACCACCATTTGCATAAACTCAACATCCCCTAAGCAAAAACTTCCCTTTTCCTCCTTCCTCCCACCCCTAGTTATTGTTGTTATTGGTAGGTGCTATCCAGTCTATTTCAACTCATAGCAACCTCACCTGACAGAGTAGAATTGCCCCATAAGGTTTCCTAGGCTGTGATCTTTATGGTGGGTTGGGTTAATCTTTATGGGAGGAGCCTTGATGGTACAGCATTTAAAGCGATTGGATGCTAACCGAAAGGTGTGAGGTTTGAATCCACCAGCTGCTCGGTGGGAGAAAGATGTAGCGGTCTGCTCCCATAAAGATTTACAGCCTTGGAAAACCTGTGGGGTAGTTTTACTCTGTCCTGTAGGGTCACTATGAGTTGGAATTAACAGCCGTGAGTTTGTTTCATTTGTGTTTTTGGGTAAGCTTTACGGGAGCAGATGACCACATCTTTCTCCTGTGGAACTGCTGGGTAGGTTCAACTGCCAACCTTTAGGTTAGCAGCCAAGTGCTTAACCATTGCACCACTAGGGCTCTTTCCCACCCCTGGTAACCATTAATAATCTTTGGTTTCTATATGCATGCTTATTTCATATAAGTAAGCCTGCAGTGTTTGTCCTTTTGGTACTGACTTATTTCACTCAGCGTAATGTTTTCAAGGTTCATCCATGTTGTGACATGCATCAGGACTTCATTTCTCTTTATGGCTGTGTAACATTTCATTGTGTGAATATACCACACTTTGTTTATCCATTATCTGTTGATGGACCTTTCTGTTGTTTCCACATTTTGGCTACTGTGAAAAGTGCTGCAGTGGACATTAATGTACAGGTTTTTGTTTGCATTGCTGCTTTCACTTCTTCTGGGTATATACCTAGGATTGGGATTGCTGGGTCATATGGTAATCCTATGTTTGAATTTTTGAGGAACCACCTGTTTTCCACAGTGGCTGCACCATTTTATACTTTCACCAGCAATGAATGAGGGTTTCTTCCAGTTTCTCCACAACCTCGACAACACCTATTGTTTTCCATTTAAAAACTTTTTTTTTTTTTAAATCATTGCCATTCTAATGGGTGGAAGGTGGTATCTCAGTGTGGTTTTGATTTGCACTCTACCTGCCTTTTGATTACTGCCCTCTGGGTATTCTTGGCGAAGTGAAATGAATAATGAATAAGGGTGATATATATTTTTTAAGAGGGTGGGGGTCATTTTATCATTTAGGAAAGAATTTGAGCTTAGCAGAATCTGGCTGAGAGGCAGCGGTGAACAGAGAAGTAGCTGCCCGGCCTTCTCCCAGCAAGACAGCCAAGGCAGAGCAGGAGCTGTGCTCCTCCTGTGTGGCTCAGGAAGAAGAAATGTTGCCCACCACAACCTGTTCCCTAAGGGTGAAAAGCAGTCCAGTCCTGGATGTCAGGAGCTGAGAGCACATACGTCCTTGTCCCAGGTCCCCAACAGATGACCCAGAGTCAGGATGCAGCCTGTATGTGTGTTCTGTTTGGCCACACTGTCTCTCTTCCAAGTACTGAACCTTGAAGTATTTGTTCTAAAAGCATCTTAAGTAACCTTTCAGTTGAAATATAATACACATGGTGACCCCTGGCGACCCTGTGTATTACAGAGTAGAACTGCTCCATAGGGTTTTCTTGGCCGTAACCTTTTTTTTTTTTTCAGGGTGTATCTTTAAAAAAAAACGGCACTGGGGTTTTTTTTTTTTTAAATCTTTTTAAAAAAAATTTTTTATTGTGCTTTAAGTGAAAGTTCACAAATCATGTCAGTCTCTTATACAAAAGCCTATACATATCTTGCTACTTAGTCATAGCTGCTGTCCCCCTAATGAGACAGCATACTCCTCCTCTCTATTCTGTATTCCCCAGGTCCATTCAACCAGCTCCTGTCCCCCTCTGCCTTCCCATCTCACCTCCAGACAGGAGTCACCCACATAGTATCATGTGCCTGCTTGAGCCAAGAAGCTCAGTCCTCACCAGTATCATTTCCCATGTTATAGTCCAATCCAATACCAGCCTGAAGAGTTGGCTTTGGGAATGGTTCCAGTCTTGGGCTAACAAAGGGACCAGGGACCATGACCTCTGCAGTCCCTCCAGTCTCAGTCAGACCACCAAGTCTGGTCCCTCTACAAGAATTTGAGAACTGCATCCCACTGTTCACCCGCTCCATCAGGGATTCTCTGTTGTGTTCCCTGTCATGGCAGTCATTGGTGGTAGCTGGGCACCATCTAGTTCTTCAGGTCTCAGGCTGATGTAGTCTCTGGTTTATGTGGCCCTTTGTGTCTCTTGGGCTCATCTTTACCTTGTGTCTTTGGTGTCCTTCCTTCTCCTTTGCTCCAGGTGGGCTGAGACCAATTGATGTACCTTAGATGGCTGTTTGCTAGCATTTAAGACCCCAGATGCTTGGCTGTAATCTCAATGGAAGCAGATCACCAGGCCTTTTCTTCTGTGGTACTGCTGCGTGGTCCGCTCTACAGCAAAAACAAATAATATACATATGGAAAAGTGCACAGAGCATAAACATACAAAGGGGACACACCTTTATCACCAATACCGACATCGATAGAGAATCTTTAGGGCTCCCCAGAATTCCACCTCAAGCTGCTCTAGGCACTACCTACCTAAAGAAACCGCTACCCTGATTTCTTTTACTCTAGAGACTTCTGCCTGTTTTCAAATCTTATATAAATGGAATCATACAGTATATACTCCTCACCATACTTTAATCATGAGATTTTACATGAAAATCTGGAGTTTTTTCCTGAAGAATCAGAGGATCTGAAAATCTTGGATTCTCATTCCTACAGGGTATTGATAATCTGAAGCTGAGTAGTGGACCCCAGATGGGACATGAGCTATTCAGTTTGCCAGGGGGCATTTGTGTTGGTAACTCCTGCTGTCAACCTATGGCTTTTCCCCTGATATTCAATCCCTCCCCTAAAGGAGTCACTATATGAACACTCTGGAAGTGCATCCAAAATCTTCTCTCATCCCAGTCCCTCCATCTGCATCCAGTGCCCTATGAAGAAGAGGTCAGGAGACATTTAAACGGGAGAGGAAATTAGCTCCTCAGAAAGGGGTAGTGACTTGCCTGGGGTCACACTGCATTGCAAGGGGAAAACCCTGGATTCAAACCCAGGTTGGCTTGACTCCAAACCCCAAGCTCTTGTCACCTCCCTGCATGGTTCCCCTGGGCATCCAGGCCCAGGTGTGAACAATCCCCTCTTGCCTCCTTCCAGCAGGGAGGAAGCTGGACTTTTTCCAAAGGAAACGCTGGCAAACACAAAACCCAAAACAGAAAACAGGGCAGGGATGGTTCCCAGGCCTTGGCTGCCTAACCTTGGGTGGTGCAAGTCTAGTCTGGGAAGGATTGGTCTGAACTGGTGCAGCCTTTCCAGATGCACCAAGGGAGGGCGGCATCATGCCATTCACTGAGCAGCCACCACATGCCAAGTGCTTTGTGTATGTCACTCCTGAATACTCACATGCCTGTGAGGAAGGCATTATTATTTAGCCCCACATTACAGATGAGAAAACCGAGGTTCAGAGAGGTCAAATGTCTTGCCTTAGGCCACAAGCATATGAGTAGCTGAGCTGGGTTTTGAATGCATGAAGCAGGACTTCGATGCCTTTGCTCTGTGCCACGCTAACCTCATTCTTCTTCTTGGCTCAGCCCTCTTATCTGAGCCTCCTCCACTTTCCTGTTGTGATAGAGGTGAGGCCAGTTGCTTCCTCTTGGAAGTTCAGGCATTCTGGAGTCTGTCTGGCCTGGGTTGAGTCTTGGTGGTCCTCATGGCCTTGGTTTTCTCATCTGGGAAGTGGGGATGATAATACTTTCCATTACTATTTGGAAGTTCAACAAGGTCTGTGGAGTCTTGAATCTGGAAGAATTGGCAGTGGCTTGCTAGAAAGGGCAGGGGTTGACTTGATGTGCAAAGGTCCTGAGGCAGAAAGAACTTGATCCACTGGAAGCCAGCGTGGCTGTACTGGAGCTAGGATCTGGCTACAGGTAAGGGAAGAAACCTGATCACAGGGCTTTGCAGGTCATGATGAGGAGTGTGGGCTTGACCCAGAGGGCAGTAGGGAGCCAAGGCAGGGCTTAAACAACACAGTGCTGTGGTCAAATTTGTTATTTTAGGAAGGTCCCTCTGGTTTCAGTGAGGAGATTAGGTTGGAGGGAGTGAGACCATAGGTGGGAAGCCAAGTGAGAAGGCCTTTGGGTTTCAATATCCTTTTTGTATGGAATGAGGTTGGGCAGTCCGCAGAGCAGACCTTATCCTCCAATTTCCCATAGAGGTTGTATTTCCAGATCTGGGGTTTCATATTACACAGTTATTCTTTCTGGAATGTGTCCCTGGAGCAACCCTGCTGGACCCTCTATGGAAGGAGGGGCTCTTCTGAGCACAAGATGCACATTTATGCAAAAAAGTACAGCATCTCAACGAAGGGGCTCAGCAGTGTCTGTTCCTGAAATAGCCCAGCAACCAATAGGCAATGCAGTGCCTGGGAGTTGGGATAGACTCCAAACGTTAGTAATAATAATAATAGCAACAACAACAACAATACAAATTAGTCTTTATTGATGACTTACCATACGAGGCCCTGTTGGAAACCTGTGACATCCATGATCTCATAGAATCCTCAAACAAACCTCTGAGGTAGCTGTCGTTGATACTCATAGTGCAGATGAGGAAACTGAGGCTCAGAAGTGGAAAGTACCTTGTACAAGATCACACAGCTGCTGAGTGGCAGAGCCAGGCCAGTAGCCACTGCCCTACACTGCCACCTGAGGATGCTGGGTGGCCTCAGAAGGGTGATGAGCTGGGCTTATTGTTTAGCTCTATGGGGTCTGGACAACCCTGTAACTGTTCCCAGTGCATAGAAAAGCCAGAAAATCTCATCACTGCATCTTCGCCTCCGACCTATGCTCCAGCCCATGCAATCTGGTTGGCAGACTTATTCTCCCTGGAAGAGCTTGGTAATTCAGGCTTTTCCAAGGTCAGGAAAAGCTCCAAGTTTAGAATCCTCCTCATGGCCTCTTAAGGCTCCACTTGGCCTGGCCCGTGTCCACTTCCCTGTCTGCATTTCTACCTCTCTCCCCTTCGCACACTACACCACTCACCAAGCATTTTGGCCTTATTTCAGCTTCTCAAGCAGCTCATACTCTCTCTTACCTCAGTGCTCTGAACAGGCTCTTCCCTTTGCCTGGAAGACCCTTTCCACTCCATTTTTCTGGTTTACTCCTATTCATCCTGTCTGTCTCAATTTAAACATCACCTCCTCTCAGAAGCCTTCCTTCATATCCCATACTACCTTAGGTCTCCTGCTTCTATGTTTTCAGCAACCTATATTTCTCCTTCATGGTGTGATCGAAATATCTGCTCCCACAACCCCTGCCCCTTGCAGTCTCAGGGTAAACCCAGGAAAGATTAGGAGGGAGTGATTAGGAAAGCTCTTAATTGTCACAGCAATGGAAAGGGGTCTATAAAGTAACCTAAGATGGGTGAGGACAAGTACTCTTGAAATATAACATAGTCCATATTATCCTGGCTCAGTGGTGGTGATATACCTTCCCTATGCAAACCTGCTGAAGACTCGAGGCAAGAAATAATGTCTTAACCTGTAAGATAAGTCTAATTGCTTATATTGAATGATCAACACTTTGCCCACCTTTGCTGCCCCTTCACATGACATTCCCCTTCCCTTCTATCCAGGAGCACTGAGAATGGGGGAGGAGAAAGCTTTGACTCACAACCCATGCTGGAGAAGGTGCAAATGAAGACTTGGGGCTTGCTAGATTCTAGAGGAGGGTGGAGTGGTCCAGGAAAACAGAGACAGCAGGGTCTTGGGGGTGGGGAATGGAAGAGGTGAGGAGAGGACAAGCTGCTCCCTGGGACTCTTAATCACAGTCAAAGAGGCGGCTCCTGGGGGCATTGTGATGATCTCATGTGGTGCAAGAGGATAAAAGGGTGTGACCAGGAGCCTGGCCTCCATCATAATAACCCGGTGAATTCTGGGAACTCTCAGGATTCCACCCCCAAAGCCTCATCCGGTGAGTTACCCATGAGTGGAGCCCTACAGGCTAGCTTCTCATCAAGTGGGCTCACTGTGGGGACAACTGGAAAGACACAGGCTGAGGGGACCCTGCAAAATGAAAACTGTATTTTTGCAATGTTGGGGTCCTGGAGCAATTTTGAAAATCGATTTTCAACCATTTTTTGAATAGTTCATTCCTTTAAAATAAAAGGATATTAAGAAGCACACACAGAGGAGATGGCCGAAGATGGCAGCTTAGGCATACCATGCTGTCCCCTTATAGCAAAGACCTGAGAAATCAAGCGAAACAGATATAATTGATGTCTTAGACATCTGGTGCTGCTGTAACAGAAATACCACAAGTGGGTGGCTTTAACAAAGATGAATTTCTTTCCTCACAGTAAAGTAGGCTAGAAGTCCAAAATCAGGGTGTCGGCTCCAGGTGAAGGCTTTCTCTCTCTGTCAGCTCTGGAAGAAGGTCCTTGTCCTCAATCTTCCCTGGTCGAGGAGCTTCTCAGGTGCAGGGACCCTGGGTCCAAAGGATGCGCTCTACTCCCAGGGCTGCTTCCTTGGTGGTATGAGGTCCCCAGTTCTCTGCTTGCTTACCTTTCGTTTTATCTCTTAAGACATAAAAGGTGGTGTAGGCCACACCCCAGAGAAATTCCGTTTACATTGGATCAGGGAGGTGACCTGGTAAGGGTGTTACAATCCCACCCTAATCCCATAAAATTACAGCCACAAAATGGAGGACAACCACAGAATACTGGGAATCAGGGCCTAACCAAGTTAGTACATTTTGAGAGGGCCATAATTCGATCCATGACAATTGACAATCTTGGAACCCTGAGTATCAAACCAAAGTATGAAGAATTAGATTGAACACTGAATGGAAGGAGAAACTGAATGAAAACAATGAATGAGGAAATTTATGGCTCATACCTGCCCGGCCAGCCAGCCTAGTGTAGTGAGGCCATCTTGAGACAAAGCAAGCAGCGTTCCTGGTGAAGAACACAGGAAGGCAACTACATGAAATTCCTAGTAGAAGAAAGAGATACTGTGTAGACAAACCCATAGTTAAGCAAGGCACTATCTGCACCTCTGCCCAACAATGAGCAGGAGATCCTAGTGCCCTTATCCAATGTCCACCTGGCTGCAACATCACACATCTCACACCCAGACAGTTCCTGTAGGCTGAATGTACATGCACTGAAACCCCATGATCCCCCACCGCCTACTGAAATGCCAATTCATGCATGCACAGAGGGCCTTTCCCGTCCATTTTGGTAGCACTGCTTCACAGTGGCTATGGAGATGTCCTGCCCTGACCTCCAGAGGCTGCACTGTCAGCACCAACCCAGAATGACTGCATGGTCCCACAATGGCTGTGGAGTGATCCTGAGCCTACCCAACACTTATCACCCAACATCAGGGAAACAACCTGCTATCGCACCTCCACTGAATCCTATAAGGGAAGATAGATGAGCTTAACCACAGAGGACTCTCATGTGGGTGTAACCCACCATACCCACTAAAACCAAAACCAAACCAAACCCATTGCTGTTGAGTCGATTCTGACTCATAGCAACCCTATGGGACAAAGTAGAACTGCCCCATAGAGTTTCCAAGGAGCACCTGGTAGATTCGAACTGCTGACCTTTTGGTTAGCAGCTGTAGCACTTAACCACTGTGCCACCATACCCACTAGTGAGAGGAAATCATACCCAGTCAACTGACACCACCAAAGCCAAACATAGATTAGTACCATGGAACAACAACAATTAAAATAATACAAAGGAAGAAAGACATTCTAAAGAGAAAAAGAAGAAACAAAGCTCCTGATATATCACAAGACAAAAAACATACAATCAATAAAGAAACATGTAAATAAATAAGTTAACACCTTAATGCTTCGGAGACGGCAGGCAATAACAAACTATATGAAGAAATAGGATAAGATGGCTCAAACAAGTGAGAAAAATAAAGTGACAGAAAAACTTCCAGAGGAAGAAATGATAATAGAACTACCTGATAAGGAATTCAGAAAGCTTATATTTAGGGTCCTCAAAGAGATCAAGGAAAGCACATAAAAAGCCCTAGAAGAATTCAGGAAAAAAACACAAGAACAAAATGATAAACTCAATAGACAAATAGAAACCATGTTGTTTTTATGCGGTGCCATCGAGTCAGTTCTAACTCATAACAACCTTATGAACAACAGAACAAAACACTGCCAGTCCTGAGCCATCTTCACAATCGTTGTTATGCTTAAGCCCATTGTTTTAGCCACTGTGTTGATCCATCTCCATTGAGGGTCTTCCTTTTTTATACTGACCCTCTATTTTACAAGCATGATGTCCTTCTCCAGGGACTGATCCCTCCTGATAACATGTCCAAAGTATGTGAGACAAAGTCTCAGTATACTTGCTTCTAATGAGCATTCTGGCTGTACTTCTTCCAAGACAGATTTATTCGTTCTTCTGGCAGTGCATGGTATGTTCAATATTCTTCACCAATGCCATAATTCGAAGGCACCAATTCTTCAGTCTTCCTTATTCATTGTCCAGCTTTCACAAGCATTTGAGGCATTTGAAAACATCATGGCATGTGTCAGGTACATCTTAGTCCTTAAAGTGGCATCTTTCCTTTTTAACACTTTAAAGAGGTCTTTTGCAGCAGATTTGCTCAATGCAATGTGTTGTTTGATTTCTTTTATTTAAATTTTTAAAATTGTACTTTAGGTGAAGGTTTACAGAGCAAACTAGTTTCTCATTAAACAATTAATACACATATTGTTTTGCGACATTGGTTGCCAACCCCACAACATGTCAACACTCTCCCCTTTTTGACCTTGGGTTCCCCATTACCAGCTTTCCTGTCCCATCCTGCCTTTTCATCCCTGCCCCTAAGCTGGCATGGCCATTTAGTCTTGTTTTGTTTTATGGACCTGTCTAATCTTTGGTTGAAGGGTGAATCTCAGGAGTGACTTCAGTACTGAGTTAAAAGGCTGTTCAGAGGCCATAACCTTGGAGTTTCTCCAGTCTCTTGTCAGACCAGTAAGTCTGATCTTTTTTGTGTGTGAGTTAGAATTTTATTCTACATTTTTCTCCAGCTCTGTCCAGGACCCTCTCTTGTGATCTGTGTCAGAGCAGTTGGTGGTGGTAGCCAGGCACCACCTGGTTGTGCTGGACTCAGTCTGGTGAAAGCTGTGGTAGTTGTGGTCATTTGATTTCTTGACTGCTGCTTCCATGAGCATTGATTGTGGATCCAAGTAAAATGAAATCCTAGACAACTTCAATATTTTCTGTTTATCATGATGTTGCTTATTGGTCCAGTTGTGAGGAGTTTTGTTTTCTTTATGTTGAAGTGTAATCCATACTGAAGGCTGTAGTCTTTGATTATCACCAGTAAATGCTTCAAGTCCTCTTTACTTTCAGGAAGCAAGGTTGTGTCATCTGCACATGGCAGGTTGTTAATAAGTCTTCCTGCAATCCTGATGCTGCGTTCTTCTTTATATAGTCCAGCTTCTTGGATGATTTGCTCAGCATACAGATTGAAAAAGTATTGTGAAAGGATACACCCCGGATGCTCACCTTTCTTGACTTTAAGCCATGCAGCATCCCCTCGTTCTGTTCACACGACTGCCTCTTGGTCTAAGTACAGGTTCCTCATGAGTACAATTAAACATTCTGGAATTCCCATTCTTCACAATGTTATCCATAATTTGTTATGATTCACACTGTTGAATGCCTTTGCGTGGTCAATAAAACACAGGTAAACATCTTTCTGGTATTCTCTGCTTTCAGCCAGGATCCATCTGACACCAGCAGTGATATCCTTTGTTCCATGTCCTCTTCTGAATCCAGCTTGAATTTTTGGCAGTTCCCATACAAAAGCAAGAACTAGAAACTCAGAAGATTAACAATAAAGTATCAGAACTAGATAACTCTATGGAAAGACACAGGAGTAGAATTGAATCAATGGAAGAAAGAATCAGGAAAATAGAGGACAAATCCCTTGATACTGATTTGTTTGAGGAACAATCAGAAAAAAGAATGGTGAAAAATAAATAAAGTCTAAGAGTTATATGAGACACCATCAAGAGGAATAATTTATGTGTAATAGGAATACCAGAAGAGGAGGAAAAAAGAAGCACAGAGAGAATTTTTGAAAATATATTGGCAAAAAACTGCCCAAATATCATGAAAGATGAGAAAGTTTCCATCCAAGAAGCTCGATGAGCCCCACACAGGATAGGCCCCAAAAGAAATTCAACAAGACATATCATAATCAAACTTTCCAAAACCAAAGACAAAGAAAGAATTCTGAGAGCAGCTCATAAAAAATGAAATATCAATTACAAAGGGGTACCGATAAGACTAAGCACTGATTTCTTATCAGAAACTATGCAGGGAAGAAGGCAATGGAATGACATATATAAAATCCTGAAAGAAAAGAATTGCCAACAGAGAATCATATATCTAGAAAAATTGTCTTTCAAAAATATGACACAAACTAAGACATTCCCAGATAACAGAATTAAGGGAATTTGTAAAAGCCAGAAATATTAAAGGGAGTCCTTTGCCAGAGAACCAACAACATCTGACGACAACCTGAGATAAAGACACACAACAGCATCACCCAGATACCAGCCCAGATAAAAACTTTACGAAAGAAAAATAAAGCTGTAAAACTGATTACAGGGAACCCGAGATCTGAAGCTGTAAACAATGACAACTTTGAAACAAAAATGGGGAATAAACAGTGTAGTTATAGAACTTCCATATGGAGAGGAAGTCAAGGCAATGTCAAGATATAACAGACTGTTTTAAACTTAGGAGGGTAAAGGTAAACTTCAGGGCAACCACCAAGAAAATTAATAAATGTACTCACCAAAATAAAGAAGAAAATAAAAAATTTATGTTATCAATACATTTGAAGCCTGTCATTTTACCCTTCCACTCCCAGATTTTCCCTCTCTGCCTTGAGGTAATCACTATCCTAAGGTTGGTATATATCATTCCCATTTATGTTTTTACATTTTTACTACATGTATACATTCATAAGCAATGTAGAGTATGTGTATGTGTATTTTAAATTCATGCCCATTAATCACCAGAATGGCTGAAATTTAAAAGTCTAATAATACCAAGTGTGCATAGGATGTGGAATGACTAGAACTTTCATACACAGTAATGAAAGTGAATTGATACAACCACTTTGGAGACATGTTTGGGGGTATCTACTAAAACCAAAAGTCCATATACCCCAGATCTCGCAATTGCATTTCTGGGCATATATCCAAAAGAAATGCATGCACATGTGTGCCAAAAGGAAAGTACAAGGTTGGTCACAGCAGCATTGCTTGTAATAGCCCCAAACTGGAAGAAACCCAAAGGTAAATCACTAACTGAGTGCATAAATTAATTGTGGCATATCCAAATGATGAAATACTAGCACAGCAAAGAGAATATAAACTATTGCTACATGCCAGGACAAGGATGTATCTCACAAACAGAATATTGAATTGAGGAAGCCAGATACAAAAGAGTACATACTGTATGATTCCATTTATACACATTTCCAAAACAGGAAAACCAATCTATAGGGTTTGAAGTTACCATAGTGGTTACCCTTGGAGGACGTAGTGACCTGGGGGAGTGCAAGAAGGGCTTCTGGGGTGCTGATAATGTTCTGTTACTTGATCCAGGTGCTAGTTGCAAGGGTGTGTCACCTTGTGAAAATTCATTGGACTGTTCACTATGATTTGTGTACTTTTATGCATGTATATCACTCTTCAATAAAATGTATCCTTTGGGGGGGTAGGGGGAAAAAGTACACACAAAAAAGGGTGAGACTACGTGTGGAGAAGGGAGTATGCACTGTTGGGGAGGAGGGCAGCCTTCGTGCAAGACTTGTGTTCTGAGCTCTGGGCTCCTGGCTGTGGGGAGCCCAGAACAGACCAGGACTGTGTGTCACCTGCTGGAGAGGAGGGCAGGAGGGACAATGGAAGATGATTCAATATACCCTCTAAATGTGCTAGAAAGAATGGAAGGCTCCCCTGTATTTTCCTGATGAGACAGTACCTCCAAGTGTTTTCAAATAACTTGAGTATATAAACTCAAGATGATGAAACTGTGAAATGCCTACTTAAAATGTTAAGTTGAGGAGTTGAATTTTATAAATTTACAATCACAATTTCGATTTATAATTTTGGATGTTTAAAATAATAGCCAGACAAACTGGTTAAAAAAGAGATAATAAATGGAAACACTGCTTTTTCTTATGGTTGCTGAAACAATTTAATTTCAAACTCTTTACTTGCATTTTTAAAAATAATATTGTATTTTTGCTGAAGGTTTACATTCACCTGCATTTTTGACACCTGTGTCCTTTGCTATTACCAGGTCATTTTTTGAGGAGTCCAGCATGATTTTCCATAACACCTATCTCCACTTCTTTCTAAGTTGTTTGACATACAAATTCATGTATGGGGTATAATTACCCAAGCCACAATTACCCATTTACTGAACATCAGGACACCAGGTTGTCTTTATTCTTCTTGTGGGTATAAATTCATGATCTGCACAGCTTCTATATTGCATTTTAAAATGGAATGTAAAAGACTTGTTTGCAATAGTATCCAACTTTTGTGCATTCTCAGGAGAAATTCCAAAACTATATAAAATTACTTTACTTCCCTTTTAGCCCATTTTTCAGGTTACTGCGATTAATACCCAAAATAAGCATCAAGTGAGGTCATGTCAGGGCAATGTATTTTCCCCAAACAACATTCTGTTGGTCAAAATGAAATAATTGAGAGTGCTTATAGTACTATAAAAAAAAAACAAAAAACAGCATACTTTGTAAGGAGTCAAATATAAGGAATAATTTTTGAGAAAAAGCCCTACTTTATATTGTGGTTATATGATAATAATAACTAAAATAGTAACAGTAACAGCAATGGAAATAATCATCATCAGTGCTTCACACACATTCTCACACTGAATCCATACAACAGCTTTATGTCCCCACTCTACAGATGTGGAAACTGAGGCTTGGGGCAATGAAGTGCCCATGGTCACACAGGTACCCAACTGGTAGAGCTGGGATTTGCACTTAAGTCTCTCAGCGCCCACACTCTTAACCACTACATTACCTTGTTTCTATCCACCTGGGTTATACCCAGCTGGGAGCACCCTAGCACTGCACATGCCTCAGAGAGGACTTCCTCGGCCAGCAGAGGGAGGCTGCCTAGCAGGAGAGGACCCAAAACCAAACCTGATAGGACAGGGTAGGACTGTCCCATAGGGTTTCCAAGGCTGTAAATCTTTATGGAAGCCGACTGCTACATCTTTCTCCCCTGGAGCTATTGGTGGGTTTGAACCGTGGACATTTTGATTAGCAGTGGAGCACTTTGACACTGCACCACCAGGGCTCCTAGCAGGAGAGGAAGTGGTAGAGAAGTTGGATTTATAGTGCTCCAACCTCGTGCCCACAAAGTTGGCTGCTGTGTTGGGGCCCAACCCCAACTCAGTTCCCTCTCTCCAGAATTTGGTGATCCTTCCCACGACGTAGGCTGATATGGGGACAGGGAGTCACACGTGGTCTCTGACCAGGCAGGCTATCTAGAACTCACCAACAGGTTCTTGGGAGGAGGAAGTATTTAGAAAAATGCTACCACTCAATTAGGCCCTATTTTACACAAATAGATGACAATATAAAAACATGAGAGGCGCTAAACGGTATATAAAATATTACTAACAATGCAGAAGAAAAACTAGATAACTGAGAGCTCCTAAAAATCAAACACCTATGCTCATCCAAAGACTTCACCAAAAGAGTAAAAAGGTTACCTACAGAATGGGAAAAAGTTTTTAGCTATGACACTTCCTGTCAGCACCTCATCTCTAAAATCTACATGATACTGCAAGAACTCAACTACAAAAAGGCAAATAACACAATTGAAAAATGGGCAAAAGATAAGAACATACACTTCACCAAAGAAGACATTCAGGTAGCTAACAGATACATGAGGAAATGCTCACGATCATTAGCCATTAGAGAAATGCAAATCAAAACTACAATGAGATTCCATCTCACTCCAACAAGGCTGGCATTAATTCAAAAAACACAAAATAATAAATGTTGGAGAGGTTGTGGAGAGACTGGAACACATACACTGCTGGTAGGAATGTAAAATAGTACAACCAGTTTGGAAATCAATTTGGCGCTTCCTCAAAAAGCTGGAAATAGAGCTACCATACAATCCAACAATCTGACTCCTTGGAATATATCTCAGAGAAATAAGAGCCTTTACACAAACAGATATATGCACACCCATGTTCATTGCAGCACTGTTTACAATAGCAAAAGATGGAAGCAACCAAGGTGCCCATCAACGGATGAATGGATAAATAAATTATGGTATATTTACACAACGGAATACTACGGATCTATAAAGGACAGTGAGGAATCTGTGAAACATTTCATAACATGGAAGAACCTGGAAGGCATTATGCTGAGTGAAATCAGTCAGTTGCAAAAGGACAAATATTGTATAAGACCACTATTATAAGAACTTGAGAAATAGTTTAAACAGGGAAGAAAATATTCTTTGATGGTTAGGAGAGGTGGAAGGGAGGGAGGGAGGGAGGGGGGTATTCACTAATTAGATAGTAGATAAGAACTACTTTAGGTGAAGGGAAAGACAACACACAATACAGGAGAGGTCAGCACAACTGGACTAAACCAAAAGCAAAGAAGTTTCCTGAATAAACTGAATGCTTTGAAGGCCAGCATAGCAGGGGTGGGGGTTTGGGGACTATATTTTCAGGGGACATCTAAGTCAATTGGCGTAATAAAATCTATTAAGAAAACATTCTGCATCCCACTTTGGAGAGTGGCATCTGGGGTCTTAAACACTAGCAAGCGGCCATCTAAGATGCATCAATTGGTTTCAACCCACATAGAGCAAAGGAGAATGAAGACCACCAAGGACACAAGGTAATTATGAGCCCCAGAGACAGAAAGGGCCACATAAAGCAGAATATATCAGCCTGAGACCAGAAGAACTAGATGGTGCCCGGCTACAACTGATGACTGCCCTGACAGGGAACACAACAGAGAACCCCTGAGGGAGCAGGAGAGCGGTGGGATGCAGACCCCAAATTCTCATAAAAAGACCAGACTTAGTGGTCTGACTGAGACTAGAAGGACCCCGGTAGTCATGGCCCCAGATCTTCTGTTAGCCTAAGACAGGAACATTCCCAAAGCCAACTCTTCAGACAGGGATTGGACTGGACAATGGGATAGAAAAAGATGCAGGTGAAGAATGAGCTTCTTGGATCAAGTAGACACTTGAGACTATGTTGGCGTCTCCTATCTGGAGGGGAGATGAGAGGGCAGGGGGGTCAGAAGCCGGCAGAATGGACACGAAAAGAGAGAGTGGAGGGAAGGAACAGGCTGTCTCATTAGGGGGAGAAAAATTAGGAGTATATAGCAAGGTGTATATAAATTTTTGTATGACAGGCTGACTTGATTTGTAAACTTTCACTTCAAGCACAGTAAAAAAGAAAAAAAAAACCCTGAAAAAAAAGTCAGAGGCACAAGAAATCCTGGTTGCTTCTGCCCTTGTTTTGAAAGAGGAGTTGATTTCCTTTTGCTTTTTGTTTTTGGTAAACCTTTTTATTACAGTGATTTTCAAATATGTATAAAAGTAGGCAGAATATACCATCACCCAGCTTCAACAATGATCAACTCATGGCCAGTCTTGTTTCACCTACACTCCCGATTCCTCTTCCTTAGTGTATTATTTGGAAGGAAATTTCAGGTGCTATAAAATTTCATCCATAGCTTCACTGAAATATGTATTTCAGTATATATTTCTAGAAAATAAGGACTCTTGAGAAATATAGCTATAATACCTTTATTGTATCTGGAAAAATTTTCATCAAATATATCCAGCCCGTGTTCACATTCCCTGATGGTCTCATAAATATATATATATATATATATATATATATATATATATATATTACGCTTTATTTAAAAAGTACCCCCACGTATCTATCAGTTTGTCGGACTGTGGGGGCTTGCTTGTTGCTGTGATGCTGGAAGCTATGCCACTGGTATTCAGATACTAGCAGGGTCACCCATGGAGGAGAGGTTTCAGCTGAGCTTCCAGACTAAGACAGACTAGGAAGAAGGCCCTGGCAGTCTACTTCTGAAAAGCATTAGCCAGTGAAAACCTTATGAATAACAGCAGAACATTGTCTGATATAGTGCTGGAAGATGAGCCCCCCAGGTTGGAAGGCACTCAAAAGACCACTGGGAAAGGGCTGCCTGCTCAAAGTAGAGTCAACCTTAGTGACATGCACGGAGTAAAGTTTTCGGGACCTTCATTTGCTGATGTGGTAAGACTCAAAATGAGATGAAACAGCTGCAAATATCCGTTAATAATCAGAACCTGGAAAGTACAAAGTATGAATCTATGAAAATTGTCAAAAATGAAATGGAACACATAAACATCGATATCCTAGGCAATAGTGAGCTGAAATGGACTGGTACTGGCCATTTTGAATAGGACAATCGTATAGTCTACTATGCTGGGAATGACAACTTGAAGAGGAATGGTGTTGCATTCATCGTCAGAAAGAACTCTTCAGGATCTATCCTGAAGTACGACACTGTCAGTGATAATATCCATACACCTACAAGAAAGACCAGTTAATAAGACTATTATTCAAATTTACACACCAACCAATAAGGCCAAAGATGAAGAAATAGAAGATTTTTATCAGCTGCTGCAGTCTGAAATTGATCCAATATGCAATCAAGATGTATTGATAATCACTGGTGATTGGAATGCGAAAGTTGGAAACAAAGAAGAAGGATCAGTAGTTGGAAAATATGGCATTGGTGATAGAAACAATGCCGGAGATTGAATGATAGAATTTTGCAAAACCAACGACTTCTTCATTGCAAATACCTTCTTTCACCAACATAAACAGCGACTATACACATGGACCTCACCAGATGGAGCACACAGAAATCAAATTGACTACATCTGTGGAAACAGATGATGGAAAGCTCAGTATCATCAGTCAGAACAAGGCCAGGGGCCGACTGCGGAACAGACCATCAATTGCTCATATGCAAGTTCAAGCTGAAACTGAAGAAAATCAGAGCAAGTCCACGAGAGCCAAAGTATGACTCTGAGTCTATCCCACCTGAATTTAGAGACCATCTCAAGAATAAATTTGATGCATTGAACGCTAGTGACCGAAGACTAGACGAGTTGTGGAATGACATCAAGGACATCATCCATGAAGAAAGCAAGAAATCATTGAAAAGAGAGGGAAAAAAGAAAAGACCAAGATGGATATCAGAGGAGACTCTGAAACTTGCTCAAGAACATCAAGCAGCTAAAGCAAAAGGAAGAAATGATGAAGTAAAAGAACTGAACAGAAGATTTCAAAGGGCATTTCGAGAAGACAAAGTAAAGTATTATAATGACGTGTACAAAGAGCTGGAGATAGAAAACCAAAAGAGAAGAACACACTCAGTGTTTTTCAAGCTAAAGGAACTGAAGAAAAAATTCAAGCCTCGAGTTGCAATAGTGAAGGGTTGGTTCTATGTGGAAAATATTAAATGACGCAGGAAGCATCAAAAGAAGATGGAAGGGATACACATAGTCATTATACCAAAAAGAATTAGTCGATATTCAACCATTTCAAGAGGTGGCATATGATCAGGAACCGACGGTACTAAAGGAAGAAGTCCAAGCTGCTCTGAAGGCATTGGCGAAAAACAAGGCTCCAGGAATTGACAGAATATCAGTTGAGATGTTTCAACAAATGGATGCAGCCCTGGAGATGCTCACTCGTCTATTCCAAGAAATATGGAAGACAGCTTCCTGGCCAACTGACTAGAAAAGATCCATATTTATGCCTATTCCCAAGGAGGGTGACCCAACCGAATGCAGAAATTATAGAACAATATCATTAATATCACATGCAAGCAAAATTTTGCTGAAGATCATTCAAAAATGGCTGCAGCAGTATATCGACAGGGAACTGCCAGAAATTCAGGCAGGTTTCAGAAGAGGATGTAGAACCAGGGATATCATTGCTGATGTCAGATGGATCCTGGCTGAAAGCAGAGAATACCAGAAGGATGTTTACCTGTGTTTTATTGACTATGCAAAGGCATTCAACTGTGTGGATCATAACAAATTATGGATAACATTGTGAAGAATCGGGAATTCCAGAACACCTAATTGTGCTCGTGAGGAACCTTTACATAGATCAAGAGGCAGTTGTTCGGACAGAACAAGGGGATACTGATTGGTTTAAAGTCAGGAAACGTATGCATCAGGGTTGTATTCTTTCACCATACCTATTTAATCTGTATGCTGAACAAATAATCTGAGAAGCTGGACTATACGAAGAAGAATGGGGCATCAAGATTGGAGGAAGACTCATTAACAACCTGTGTTATGCAGATGACACAACCTTGTTTGCTGAAAGTGAAGAGGACTTGAAGCACTTACTAATGAAGATCAAAGATCACAGCCTTCAGTATGGATTGCACCTCAACGTAAAGAAAACAAAAATCCTCACAACTGGACCAATAAGCAACATCATGATAAACAGAGAAAAGATTGAAGCTGTCAAGGATTTCATCTTACTTGGATCCACAATCAACAGCCATGGAAGCAGCAGTCAAGAAATCAAATGATGCATTGCATTGGGCAAATCAGCTGCTGCAAAGGACATCTTTAAAGTGTTAAAAAGCAAAGATGTCACCTTGAAGACTAAGGTGTGCCTGACTCAAGCCATGGTATTTTCAATCATGTCATATGCATGTGAAAGCTGGACAATGAATAAGGAATTAATTATTTCTGACGGCACTGGATACTGGGATTTACTCTTTGTCAAGGGTTTAATACTATCTCCAGGCGTTGTATAAAGGGTTTCCTACATGCTAATTGAGCCTTCAACCAGCTCCATGAAGTAGGTATTGTTATCCTCCCATTTTGCAGAAGAAGCTGGGACTCTGAGAGGTAGAAAGACTCAATGAGCTGGAATTAGAACCCACATCTCCCTGATTTCATGTGTTTTTTCATAAGTATTTCGGGAGCACCCAGCTCTGCCTTTGGCGCCATTCCAGGTACTGGGATGCAGAGATTAACTAGACAGGGTCCTGCCCTCACCGGGCTTACATCTAGTGGAGTGACTCATGTCTGAGCCAATAATTTTGGTATGAGACTGTCAGTCTGTCCACCTGTTGATCCATGCATTGCACAGGGAGCTTCTCAGGGAATCTGTGTCTGATCCTGTCTGAGTGAGAGCCCAACCCAGCAGAAATCATTGGGTCTTGTTGACAAATAAATAAATGATGTTAAAAGAAAGGCAAAGATTGAGATTATAGTGAAAGTCTTATGGTTCTTATACTCTGAAACCTTTGTAAATATTTTAATAACTTTTAAATTATGGGTATAATTAAGTTCATCATAGAAAAATTGGAAAGTGTAGAAAGGCATAAATAAGAAAATAAAAATAATTTCAGTCCCCAGAGTTAGACTTTTTGTTATTTCTTTTGGTCTTTTTTATGCATTAACATCTTTATTTTTTAAAGCAACGTTTGGATCATGCTGTATAGATAGCCTTGTAGTATGCATTAAAAAAAAAAAAACCCGCTAACAGTGTATCATGAGCATTTTCCTAATAGAACATCCTTTTAAACCTAAGTGTCTACTTAGTCTACTTAGAGATTGGATTTATTTTCACTGTGAAGACATCCTTTACCATAAAATAATTATAAACTCAAGATTAAGGCTGAAACCACAACGTGAAGCCTATTTAGCAGGCCTGTAGGCTGCACACTGCGCCTTAGCCCTGATTGTGCAATCTCTCCACCCTCTCCCGACAAACACCCAGGGAAATGCAGCAAGGACGTCAGCCAGAGGCTCAGCCCTCCTTGGTCCCTTTAACGCTTGGGGTTATATTGTTGGCGCATTTGCTTTCTACATTTATAATCTCTGCAGGTACTTCTAAAAGTCCCTCTTTGCTGCAGAAGAACTACTGATACAGTCATTAAAGCATGTGATTAAGTAATGGCTCTGGAGTCAGACCTAAACCTAAGCCCTGAGATGTTTGTGTGACCTTCTCAAGGTACTTCACCTCTCTGTGCCTCAGTCTCTTCATCTGTAACACAGACAGCAACTGTACCCACTTCTACAGGAATAAGTAGCAGAGTGCCGGGCATGTGATTAAAAAAAAAAAAAAAGTCAGACCAGTTGCCATTGAGTTGATTTTGACTGACGGCAACCCCATGTCTTGCAGAGTAGAATTGCACTCCATGGGGTTTTCAAGGCTGCGACCTTTCAGAAGCAGACCACCAGGCCTCTGAGTGGATTTGAACCACCAACCTTTCTGTCAGTAGTCGAGTGCTTAGCCGTTTGCACCACCCAGGGACTCCTGACACATGATAAAAAGAAAAACATGATAAGCCACCAATAAATATTAGCTACCATGGTTCAAATGGTTACACGCTCAACTACTAACCAAAAATTTGGCAGTTCAAATCTCCCCAGAGGTTTTCCAGAAGAAGGACCTGGCGATTTACTTCCGAAATATCACAGCCATTGAAAACCCTACTCTGCAACACCTGGGGTTGCCATCAGTCGGAATTGACCTGATGGCAATGGGTTTGGTTTAGTTTTTATTGTAATTATAACTTGTGTGTTTGGAGCTTTCACGGCATCTTCTGGTGTTGAGGCTGCTCTTGGCATCTTGTCTTGATGAAAAGATATCCAGCCCTCCTTACGAAGCATGTAGGTGGTCACCGTCGTCTGGGCTGGAGTCATTGGGCACAACAGACATCACAGGATGCTCCGCCCCCAACCAGGCACTACAAACCATTTACAGGAGCTTACAACTTTATTTTGTTTTTAAATTAATCATCACTACACAAGTAATCACAGGAAGCAATATCATGTAGTAAAGAAATTTATGGTCTTTGGAGTTAGACCAACCAAAACCAAACCCATTACCATCAAATTGATTCCTACTCATAGCAACCTTATAGGACAGAGTAGAATTGCCCCATAGGGTTTCCAAGGCTGTAAATCTTTACAGAAGCAGACTGCCACATCCTTCTCCTGCGGAGAGGCTTGTAGGTTCAAACTGCCAACCTTCCGGTTGGCAGTCGAGCACTTAACCATTGCCTGTCGGGGCTCCTTTTGGAGTTAGACAGTGGGGGTTCAAATCCCGGCCCCCTTGCTTACTATCTGTATGACTTGAACAAGGTATTTCCCATATATGAGCTCCGGTTTCCTCATCAGTAAGTTGGAGATGATAATTGTGGTGGATGGCTTCCTGTCTCCCTTTCTCCCAGCACCCATTTTCTTGATTTTGCTTTCCCACTCTGAAATATGCTTTCACTTTCTGGCTCTAGGAGTAGGGCACATGACCTGGGCTTAAGTCAGTCAATGCATTCTGTCTCTGAACCACAGAGATTGGTTCAGGGACGATCATGTGACCCAAGCCAGCCTAATCAGAGTGGCTCTCAGGTTTTTTTCTTGAACCACCTCTTTTCCCTGGCCTTGTAGTTGTGAGGGAGTGACTGGGAACTGCTTCAAAGTAATCTTGCTCACCAATGGGATTGGCTGTCTGAGAATGGAGCCATCCCAGAGGAGGTAGAGCCAAGAGAAACCACTGTGTGGTGGACAACTTTTGAGCCCCTACAGAAAGCCAGTACTATCCCTTAATTTTTCACTGACATAAACTAAGTAATTGTTCTTCTTTGGTTAAGCCGGTTTGAACTGGGTTTTCTGTCACTTTCAACTGAAAGAATCATGCCTGATCATAAATATATATATGTTTGAGTGTGCTACATATATATTCCATTATAATAAAGCACATAGAGGGCACAGTTACGGAGACCTCCTAGATATATCCAAACACCTCACAAGATTGGTTTAATGGATTACGGGCCTTGGAACCATAGTCTCTTTACAACTCAGTCAATTGACATAACATATTTCATAGACGTAACGTTCTACATCCTCGTTTGGTGAGTAATGTCTGAGGTCTTAAAAGCTTGAGAGCAGCCATCTAAGATACAACTATTGGTCTTTTCCTGTCTGGAACAAAAGAAAATGAAGGAAACCAAATACTCAATGAAGAAATTAGTCCACATGACTAATAGCCCACACAAACCACCACCTTTTCTAGCCTGAGACCAAAAGAACTAGGTGGTGCCCAGCTGTCATTTTCTACCATTTTGACCAGGAAGGCAATTGAAGCTCCTGGACAGAATGGGACAAAAATGTAGAACAAAACTCAAATTCATAAAAAAGTCCAGACTTACGGGACTGATAGAGACTAGAGGAAACCCTGAGACTATCCCGTAAAACGATAGTCTGGGAGTAACTTGGAACTGAAGCTACTCCCAAAAATCTCCTTTCAGCCAAATAATAAACACCACCATCTTTGAGGAATGTGCTCCCTCAAACAATCAACTATATGAGACTAAAACCCATTGCTGTCAAGTCGACTCTGACTCATAGTGACCCTATAGGACAGAGTAGAACTGCCCCACAGTTTCCAAGGAGCGCCTGGTGGATTCGAACTGCTGACCTTTTGTTTAGCACTACTCCACCAGGGTTTCCATATGAGACCAAACCATCAACATTTACCCAAAAGCAAAGATGAGAAGACACGGAGTGGAAGGGAAGCTAGATAAATGGAAACAGAACAAATAGGATGGAAATAATGTGAATGCTGACAAATTGCAAAAACTGTAAACAATGTCATGGAACAATTTGTACAAGAAATTGTTAAATGGGAACCTAATTTGCTGGTAAACTTTCACCTAAAACACAAAATATTAACAAACAAACAAAAAAAGAATCATGGTAAAGCAATAGCACCTGTCTCCCAGAGTAGTTAAAAACGATTAGATAAGGAAATTTGTATGAAGTCCTTGATAGAATGGTTGGCACAACGTAAGTGCTTAATAAATGGCAGTTGTCTATATCGTTTTTATAGTTTTAACTGCTAAAAAATGAGAAAATGCAGATTAAAAAAATCAGAAAAAAATGGCATATTACTCCTATTCTTACCTCTCAGGGATAATCAGGTAAGTATTTTGATATATTTTTCTTCCAGACATTTTCCTATATGGTGTCACTGAATTGTACACATGAAAGATGTTAAACTGGCAGATGTTGTGTTATCTATATTTTTACAACAATAAAAAATGTATTATTCTCTAATATTGCTTTGCAACCTGTTTCACTCAGACTTAAATAAAAAATATCATAAAGATATAGCTGCACAGCACAGGCATTTGTAATGACTGTATAACTTTCCATTTTATTGTTGCATATTTAGATTGTTTCCAATTAATTTTTTGTATGACTAATGTAATAGCATTCTCTGTCATCAATCTCTCTATTTGCATGTATTTGATCATTTTCTCTTAGTTTCTAAAAGTAGGATTGCAGAGTCAAAACGTTTTAAAGATTTAAAAATCTACATTGTAATTTTTATTGAAAAGTTTAATTTTTGAATGAAGTACATTATTAAACAGTTAGATGTCTTTTCCAGGCAACAGGGAACCCAGCTCTGTGGGCTCCAAATCCTTGCTCTGCACCAGACACTGTCACAGTTGTGATGTCATGAATTCTTATGACCACTTGCAGGGGAGGGCTGTGACCACTGTAACTCACCAGCCTGTGATAACAAGCTGGTTCTGCTAGTTCTGAGGATCAGCCTTTTCACTCAGGAGACCTAGTGCCTTTCAGAGCTCCACTCTTCTAGATGTTTCAGGGAGACCTCAAGGGGTGTCTAATATGTACCCACAGGTAAGTGTGGTTTTAATTAATTTTTTTAAAGAAAAAAGTAAAATTGTATGTATTTGAAGACAACACAATCATCAATATTGAAAATCCAGTTAATCTACAAAAAAAGCTACTTGAAATATTAAATGATTTTAGCAAGGTTGCAGGATACAAGATCAATATACAAAAATCAATTGTGTTTCTATATACTAAAAAAAAAATATACTAGCAATGAACTATTGGAATTAAGTTTTTTTTTAAATGGCTTTATTGAGATGTAATTCATGTAAGTCCTGGTTGTCATTTGACAATTCCTCCATCCTTCCTCGCCTCCTAGGCTGTTGCACCAGCAAACAAGATTCACCAGCACTGCAACTGGCCATGACAGAATTCCACAGCTTCTGGCTGCCCCTGAGCCTTCTGAAGCCCTTCAAGGACAAGCCAGGCTGCTTCTGTCATGATTGCAGTCACTAATCTGTATGGTTCCATTTAGTCCCCTGTCCACGCAGAGCTGCCCCACCCCGTGGACTTCCTGAGCTCTGATGACCTTGGAAGGAGAAGGTGAGGTCACCCCTTTGGCTGACATTTGTTTAGAGGGCCCCACAGCAGGGCTGTTTGGGCACATGAAGGGCTAGAGTTTCATGAAACAGGACTTTCTTTCCACATAGCCCCTTTTTTCCCCAGGGAGAAACCATTGCCAGGAGAGTTGAGCCCACATTGGTGTTCAGACTGCCATACCTGCCAGCCAGAGCAGCCACAACACACCCACGACCCCCTCTGATCTTTAGGCCCTAGGCTTGGTCTGGCTCGCTCTTGGTAACTCCCTTTCTCCTGGGGGTAGATTCTCTCTCAGGGGCTTGCTGCTCCTCCCCAGGCCCAGCTCCCATGGCCCAGCTCCCCTGTCTCCCAGGCTGTCAGGGTCTGAACCCACCGTAGGGCTACCTCACATCTGCCCCAGGAGGCTGCCCAGTCTCATTGAATGCAAGTAGCTGCTGAACTTGGATGTGGCTGCCTCTCAACTCCAGCCAGGTGGTCCATTCTGTGACATGCATGCAGAGACAGAGGCTCAGAGAGGACCTTACCTGCCCAAGGTCTCACAGCAGGTTATGGCAGAGCCAGACCTTGAGCCCATCTCTCTCTGATACCAAGTCCTGTACTGGTTCTGCTGTGTCCTCCAGTGCCGGCCCATTTCCTGCCAGCTACTGACTGAAACCCATGACACGAGGGCCTCTGAGTGGGGAGGCTGATGAGCAAAGGGGGCTGAGATGGGCAAAAGGGTGAGCTGCTCTGTGCGAGCGTGACTGGGTGGGTTCCCCCAGATGCACCCCAAGACTCTAGTATCTGCATGCCACTGTAAGAACTAGACCTAGCTTTCTGGCCCTGGGGCTTCTGAGTTTAGAGGCCCTTCACCTGTCTCAGGCAATTCTGGGAGGTGGTTTTGAGGGGAGGAATGCTGACTTGTGAGAGGCAGCTGAGCTCACTGAACTGCAGGCCTGTCCCTTGTCCCCTCCCCACCTCCCCATCCTAGCTGGCTCCAGAAGGGAAGTGGGGGTGGGGGCAACTTCACAGGGAAACTTTTGTTCTTGCCCAGAACAGACACGGGCTGGGGACTGAGCTTCCCCTTGGCTGCCACGGAGACCGGGGCCACTTGAGTTCATGTTTATTTTCACAGTGTGGATTCCATGGAGATAATCGGCCAGATAGGGAAGCTCTGGGAAGAGGGCTCCAACCACCCTGGAGCACCTACTATGTGCTAGGCCAAGGCAGGCAGAGGAGCCAATGGAACCCAAGAAACAGCACTAGGGGTTAGACATGGAACCACACCTGATGAGGAGGAAGCAGCTGAGGTTCCAAGAGGGGAAGACAGTTGCCCAAAGTCACATAGCAAGTTAACAGAGAGTTGGAAGGGGAGGCCACCTTCTCTCTTGGGTCCTTTCTACTTTGTGCCAGAGTTTTGGACAGAGAAACTTGTTTCCCTGGGGCTTTGTGGAGAAGGCAGTGCCTAGGGCCCCACACAGGGCAGGGTCTCTAGAGCAGGATGGGTAAGAGTGTGGGCCAAGGCCTAGGGCAAGCAGCCTAACTCTCTGAGCCTTAGTCTCTTCCTCTGTGAAATGAGGCCAATAAAAACCACACCTATCTCCTCAGAGGCTGTGCAAATTGATGAAGGGCCTGGCACATAATAAACCAAGGGCCACCGAGTCGATTTTGCTCATGGCACCCCATGTGTTGCAGAGTAGAGCTGGTCCAGAGAGTTTTCGTGGGTGTGACCTTTTGGGAGCAGATTGTCAGGTCTTTCTTCCAAGGCACCTCTGGGTGAGTTCAAACTATCATCCTTCTCATTAGTAGTTGAGTACTTAACTGTTTGCACCACCCAGGCAACCCTGGCACATAGTAAGAGTCCATAATAGCCATTTTTAGTGTTATTATTATTACTGCTATTTTTCTGTCTCACCCTGTTCTAAGCCCTCAGCCTCACTGTGGGCCCCAGCAGTCTCCTGAGAGATGTGTCAATGCTGTTCCCTGAGTTGCAAAATGGTGAGAGCAGGGTTGACCCATGCCTGAAACACTGCTGCTGTTTGCCTCTGAGGAGCAGACCCAGAATTTCACACAGGATCACCCCCCAGCCTCCTCCAGGGGCCACCAGGCCTCCCACCCCCCTGCCAGCCCCAGTCCTCCCCTAAAACCTACCCTCCATGTTATTTATTTATCTATTTTTCTGTCTTTAATTCTCCCATCAGTTTATTTCATTTCTGAAATGCACCTCAAAACCTCAAATAGACCTAAACTCACCAAGCAGGACTCACCAGGCCAATTATGAGCATGCTGGTGAAACCAGCCTCAGATACATGAGGACCCGAGGAAACAACAGAGTCACAAACCAAACGTGGAACCAATAAAATCTTTAACCTGACACTACAAACTTCCCACAGACTTCAGAGAAATACCTCGAGAAGTGCACGACCTTTTAGTTTCTCCCCAAGGCTACCTCCTCCTCCGGAGGGGTCTTTCTAAAATACAGATTTGACCTTGTCACTTCCCGGCTTCAAACCCTGCAATAGCTCCTCATTATTTATTATTCTTATTTGCTAGCATTTACCGAGGTCCTCTGCTCGCTAGATCCTGTGTTAAATGCCTTTCAGGCATTAGTTCCCGTGGGTCACGGGCTTACTATCCCTGTCTCACGGAGGAGGGAGCAGTGACAAGGAGACTGCTCAGGGTCACACAGCTGGTAAGCAGTGGAGCTGGGATGCAAACCCAGGTCATTCGGATGCAAAGCCTGTGCCCACCACCTCTCTGCTGCCAAATTCCTCAGCCTGCCCTTCAAGACCCCCCAGCCTCATGTCACACCACTTCCCTCTCGGCCTTTTCTGGGTCGCCCCCTCCCCTGTTAATGTAGCCACAGCCAGCTCATTACTCCTGCCCCTCAGTCTTCATGCAGGAGCCCCCACCCTCATGGGCTCTGGACCTCAACCCCACAGCCCTCCATAGGGACCTCCCTGCCTCCAGCAACCCATCAGCTCCTGTGACTTGAACTTCTGAACCACCAGCAGCAGTTTAAGTTTCTCATTATTAAAGAAAAGCCCTTCATTGACCCCCAGTCTTCTGCTAGCTACCGTCTTCTCTCCATTTTTCACCATGCTCTAAAAAGACTAGTGTGTGGCCCTGCATCTTCATCCACCTCCTCACCTCCACCTGTCTCTCACCTCTGCACTCTGCCCTCTGCTCCCACCCTTCCTTGAGATGGCTCTTGGCTAAGCCACCTCTGAACTCAGCGTTGTCTAGTTCATTTGTCAGTTTTTTTTTTGTCATTCTCTTACATCCTTAACATTTCCCTCACCTGGTTCATCACCTACCCCTCTGGCTGCTCCTTCTCCAGATACTTCTTGGCGTCCCTTCCTTTGCTCCATGTCCTAAACATTGGTGTGCCCTGGTGTTCCTAACCAGGCCCACAGCCCTCCTCCCACTGCACACCATGACCTCCAGCACCACAACCACATGGTGATGTCCAAACCTGCACCCCAGCTCTGGCTTTTCTCCCAACCCACACGGCCAATTGCCTCCTGATGTCTCCTCTAGGCCATGCCATAGACCCCACCTCCAGGCTCAGCCTGTCCCCAGTAGAACTCCTCATCAGCCTTTCTTGTGATTTGCCTATCTCACCTGAAGGCAGCACCATCCAGTCTGTCACCAGGTGGGAGACTGGAGCTTTTCCGCGGATTTCTCCCTTTTCTCTTCCATTCTCCATCTCCAAGTTGGTTGCCAAGTCCTGTTGATTCTACTTTGTGCATATCTTGGCCACCACCTCCTCCATATCCCTTGGGTCACTGCACTTATTCTCTTGCTTTCTCAGTGCTCTCCCTATTCTCTAACCTCCCCCCTCCAAACTCTTATCCCCACTGTACACAGACTGATGTTTCTCAAATGCAAATTTGATCTTGTTATCTCCTTTTGCTCCCTATTGCTCTCACAATAAAACCTACCTCAATAGAACCCATCAAGATCTGGCCCTTGCCAACTTATCTTTCCTAGTTGCGTGATCTTGGATCAGTTAATGATCCTCTCTTGCTAGCCTCCCCATATCCCCTAATACTTGACTTTATGCCTCCAAGCTTCTAAAAGCTATTCCTTCTGTCCTGAGCACTCCTACTCACTGTTCCTCCAGGCAAACTACTGTTCATCTTCAAGTCTTAACTCAAATGCCACATCCTTTTTGTTCACCTGAAAGACTCAAGTTGCCCCTTCCCTTTGGTCCTTCTAATGCTTATACAGGTACCCATGAAAGTTAGTGTTTTTTATATTGTAATTGTCTTGTTATATCAGCCTGTCCTTTTGCCCTGTCCTAACTAACACACACTGGACTGGGAGATTCTAGATGGTAGGACTCAGGGAGGGCTTAACTCTGGGTCCCTTGTGCTCAGCCCAGGGTCTGGCATGGAGGAGGAACACAACAAATATTTGTTGGATTTCCTTCAGTTAGTGTACAAAAGAGAAAAAGAAAAGAGGCCGGGCTGAAATTTCTGAGGATTACTTGCGTGGAGTTGAGAGGACCGATAGCCAGGAGCTAGTCAACTGTGGCTTGGAGTCAGAGCCAAACTTTAGGATACCTTGGTCAGTATAGCCAACTGCCTCACCCCTGACATCTTGGGGTGCAGAGAATCTTGTGAACCTTGGGACCAGAACCAGGCTTCCAGCTTCCTGGATGAGTCTGGAAGCCATCCCTGCCTGTAGCTTTTGGAACCAGACAGACCTGGCTTTAAATCTCAGCCCCTCTTCCCAGCTGTGTGACCTTGGGGGAGTCCCTCACTCTCTGAATCTCTGTTTTCTCTCATCCAACCTGAGGATTTTAGTCCCCACCAGAAGGAGCTGCGTGGTTTCAATGAGGTACTTTAAATAGAATAGCTAGGCTAGTGCTGGGCTCTTAGTGGTGCTTAGAAAATGTTTACTCATGCAGACTTACAGCCTTGGGGCCTCCCTGGTGGGCCCATTCCCTGGCCTGTCCCTGTTGGGAGACCTGGCTGGGCAGACTGTAAAGATCCGTAATAATAGCTACCTTAATTCAGCACTAGTTGGGCCAGGCAGGGTGCTCAGAGCCCTACATGAATTATCCCATGTCAACATCCCCCACTTATGACAATGAGGAACAGAGAGGTCGGGCTATTTGCTCAAGGTCACACAGCCAGTGAGTGAAGCTGGGATTTGCAAATAAGCTGAGCACTTAACTGCTGGCCTGGTTGGTGTGTCCTTCCAGGCCAGGCCTGCATTCCCAGACGGCTCCTCATCCTGAACTCAGCCCAGCCTCCCTCACAGCTCTCCGGAGCCAGGCAGGCTCTTCCTGCTTCCCCACCTCCCCTCTGCCCACCGCTAGATCTGTTTAAACTAGCTGAGCAGGGTGAGGTGGGGAGGCCACGGAGAAGGTACGGAGATGTTTGTTTTCCTTGGGGGTTTATATCAACATTGGTCTTGACATTTCGCCTGTTATTATGTGTGGTTCTTTAGAGGGTGAAATAATATTTTCTTTTGCTTGAGAAAAGGACAAAGTTCAGGCAGAGCTCTTGGCCCCAAATGGATTTTCCTCCTTCTCTGCTTTCCATGTGCCATAGCTATTCCGAGTTCCTCAGAGCCATACCTTCGGGGCAGGCATCCTCCCTGGGCCGCGGTTACAGCTTGAAGCTGCAGATACCCCTGTGTGCTGCAGCTTCATTCTGTGCCGCAAATGCTGTCTGTTTCCTGGAATAGGCTGTGGGTCGCTGGCCCCGTAGCAGTCAGCTGCTAACTGAAAGCTTGGTGGTTCAAACCTACCAGCCACTTAGCGGGATAATAAAGTGATAGTCTGCTTCTGTAAAGATTACAGCCTTGGAAACCCTATGGGGCAGTTCTGCTCTGCCCAAATGGGCTGCTATGAGTCGGAATTGACTCTACGGCAATAGGTTTTGTTCTCGGTTTGGTGCCTTCTGTATGGTTGTACTCGGTATTTTCTAAATATGTGCAGTAAGGACCTGCTGTGGATACTGTGGGTACCGCGTGTTCTGTGTGTGCTTTAGATACACCCGCCATTCCTTAGACACACTTGGGGAGCTGTCAGTACATGCACTGTGCACCGTAGACACCCTAGACACACTCTGGAGGTGATAGGCACAGGTAGTGCTGATGGTGTATGCTGCATACTGCAGGTTAATCCCATAGGCTCTAGGGATCCTCTGTGAGCTATAAATCATTCTAGGGACCTGGGGATATAGATTCTCCATGATCTGTGGAGACCCCTCCCCCCGCAAGCTACTGATACATCCTGGGCAGTAGAGTGTGTGCAGCATGCTGGAGAGAAAAAACCTGTGCAGGGACTCTCAAGGTACTGGCTACCTCTGTGTGTCCTCAGTGTCCCGTAGATAATCGTAATGACCATCATAATTATGGCCACAGCCCCTGTTTATTGATCTCTGACTATTTGCATGCATTAGCTCCTTTAAACCTCTTTCAACATAATGAGATGGATGTTATTCTCCCCATTTTATCGTTGAGTCACCTGAGGCTCAGAGGGGAAACTTCACTTGCCCCAGGATACACAGCTACTCTAAGGTGGTCCAGGATTCAAATCCAGGTCTGCTGGGATCACCCTACAACCCTGCCCCTGTACGGCATAGTTGGGGGCTGAGGGTACCTTCCATCCACGTTTTTCATCTTCCAGACCAGGGTTTCTCCATGTGGCTCTGTTGACACTGGGGCCAAATACTTCTTTGTTGTGGGTGCTGTCCTGTGCACCGTACGATGTTCAGCAGCATTCCTGGCCCGTGACACCTACCAGTGATACCTTTGGAGGCAAAAGTGTTTCCAAACATTGACGAATGTCCCCTGGAGGGTAATATTGCTCTGGGTGGAGAACCATCGCTCCGGATTCACTCCCTTTGGGCCAGATGTGGCCCGTGTGGGAAGACCAGAGCTTGCCTCTTAGGTCTGACAATCAAGGCAAGTTCAAGGTCATAGATGGGAAGAATAATAGAGATGATGGTGATGATGTACGTGCCAGGCCCTCCTGCATGTGGTATCTTATTTAATCCCAGCCTCAATCTCATGAACACAGTCTGAGGTTGGGGAATGAGATCATGGAAGCACAGCACCAGCTCAACACCTTAGATGCTTGCTTTTCCCACTTGGCAAAAGGAAGTCCATGCCTCAACTCTGAGTGCTCAGACTGCTCTCTGGGGCCTGGCAAGACTTCCTAATATTGCCCAGTTGATTTAAAAGATCAAGGTAACCAAAGCTCCTGGGGAAGATGATCTGCTCCCAGAATTGCTCAGAACACTCTCTGACTGGCGGCCTTCCGTACTTGCTTCTTTGTTCACTTTATCACTTTTATGGAGTAGGTAGGTCCTATCTGGGTGGATTCGAAAGGTAACCTACTATTTAAAAAACAAGGCAGCATCTTTCTCTCCCCCAGAATAAAGACCCTTAGTTTATTTGATGCTTTTTTCTAAATATACTTGTTCCCACTGATAAGTTGAGAGTCTTGGTTTCTCAGTCTAATGTTATGGAAGAGGAGCAGACAGGCATGGTCAGGGCTATTCCTTCCAATCAGCAAATAATTACTGAGCACCACCGTACGCATAGGGTTTCCAAGGAGCGGCTGGTGGATTTGAACTGCCAGCCTTTTGATTAACAGGCAATCTCTTAACCACTGAGTCACTAGAGCTCTGTTTCTGGTTTTGGTGCCCAGGGACTGGGAATGGAACTCCCGTGGAGTGTGCAGTGTAGTTGAGAGGCAAAACTCAAGTTAACAAAAAAAAGGATATCACTGTCAGAGGTATAAAAGATGCTGTGAAGAAAGTAAGCCAGGTGCTGAGATAGAGGGAAATCAGGGGCTGGGAGGGCCACTTTGGAATTGGTGGTTAGGGAAAGTCTCTATTTTAGCCTGGCATATGAGTTTCCTAAGGCTGCCATAAGGAAATACCTCAAACTGGGTGGCTTATAAGAACAGAAATTTATTGTCCCTCAGCTCTGGAGACTAGTAGTCTGAAGTCAAGGTGTTGGCAGGACCATGTTCTCTCTGAAGCCTGTATGGGAAGATCCTTTCTTGTCTCTCCCAGGAGTTCCTTAGCTTGCAAGTTGCAGCATAAGTTCATTGTCACATGGCGGTCTTCCCGCTCTGTCTCTTCTCTTTTATAGGCACCACTCAGATTGGATTAGAACCCACCCTACTCCAGTATGACCTCATTTTAACTGATAACATCTTCAAAGACCCTATTTCCAAACAAGGTCACATTCACAGGTACCGGAGGCTGAAACTACAACTCAGTGTTTTGGGAGACACAATTCAATCTATAACACCTCGTTTCCACAGAAAACAGGGCTTAAGACTAAGGCTTAAGGGCTAGTGCTTTATGGGGAATGTGATCCCAGGAGGAGTGAGGGATGTGGGAGTGAATCAGGGAAGCAGGAAGAGCCATACGAAGATGCACTGTCAGGTTGGCCACTGCTATCTATGGATGAAAGGCTGCTCAAGCCACAGGACAGCCAGAGGTGTTGCGTGAAGCATGTCTTAGGACTGCCCATCTGCGGGAAGTCAGGAGGGGGTTGGGGAAGCATTTGTCCATCAGCGTCAGTCAGCCATTAGTCAAAGGCTTCCCCCAGGGACATTGAGGAACGTTCCTTCTGAATGTTTGGATTGCATTCGTGTGAGCTCCATGTAGGTGTCCACTATGTCATCTGCTCCATGGAGAAGCCCCAAAGCTGGAGGTGAGAAGCATATGGGGCAATTCTGAGCAAGGCACTATCCAGCTGTACTCGCATTGAGCTGGAAAAGCCTCTGCAGGATTGAGCACCACAATAGAGACAGAGGCTGGAAGGAATAGAGACAGATGAGTGTGTTAGCACCCAAAGTGCTCAAGAGTGTCCGAAATGGCATCTCTGAGAAGGTGACATTTGGGCTGGGATCTGAGATGAGAATGAACAAAGTGTAGGTTTATGTGTTTACCACAAGAGTTAAGGTACAGAACAGCCCCCCAGATGCTCTGTTAACCCACAACTAAAACCATTCCCAAAGGCCACTCTTCAGACAAAGATTAGACTGGACTACAAAACATAAAATAATACTCATGAAGAGTGTACTTCTTAGTTCAAGTACATACACGAGACCAAATGGGCAGCTCCTGTCTGGAGGCAGGATGAGAAGGCAGGAAAGGACAGGAGCTGGTTGGAGGGCCATGGGAAACCTGGGGTGGAAAGGGGGAGTATGCTATCACATTATAGGGATTGCAACTAGTGTCACATAACAATATATGTATAAATTTTTGTATAAAAAATTAACTTGAGCTGTAAACTTTCACCTAACGCGCACACACACACACACACACACACACACACACACACACGATACAGAACAGTTTTATCTTGTGCCTGACCCACTGAACCACCATGAAGAAACCTTCCAGAAAGAACACATGGCTGTGGCTTTTAGCAATTATTTCTTGACCTTTTGGTAAATATTGAATCAAACTATGTGAGCCTAGCTGGTTTCTGATGCCCACGCAGTACTGACTCTGTATCCTGCAGAGTCAGAGCCCATAGAGAGTCAGAGCCCTCGGGAAATCAGATAAAGGTGTCCAGGGATGTAAACCAGGATGTGCTCCAGTTGGAACCTGCGGTGTAATGAATTACTTAATGTGGCCTTTCTCTCCATGGTCTTGTAAATTCCACCCAGGTGATTGGGCACAACTGTGCAGATAGGGTAATTGTAACTCACCAAGGGGATCAGTCAATTTTGCCATCCTGCCGGGCTTGAAATAAGCCATCCCAGAAATGGGAAAGAGAACAGGCTACTACCACCAAGGAAGGAGAGACTGGCAGGAGACCCGTTGACCTAGACCAATGGGATTAGGGATGAGAGAGTGTGAAGGTGTTGTCTAAAGTGCCGGGAAGTTTGCGTGAACTCTCAAGCCTAAGGCTGCTACCCATTGTGACCTAGCGTGGATGGCTAGGAAAGAGCTGACCAGAACCCTACCAAATAAAGAGAAAGATACTTGAGACTGTGAACTGGTGTAGATTGCTGCAATTTGGTGGGTTTCTCTGGACTAGACTTTGCTTACGGATGCAGATGCTCAAAGTTCCAAGCAGAACAGAAGAGTCTTCAAGACCAAAGAACATGCTTGTCCTCTCAGAGTACTGGTTTGATAGGGACGGGCAATTTAAACATTGACTATCTAAAATGGAGAGATAAAGGCAGGAAGTGGCTGGTTTACACACTTTTGTGGGTGTGCTTACATTCTAAATGAGGGAGGCAAGGGAAGTTCCCCACTGAATAGTTTCCTCTTTTCCTGAAGGGTCTGGGGAAGAGAGGGTGGGGGGAGATATTGATAGGATTATATGATTCATTTGCGAGTGTTGATCGTTAACAGGGTTAATGTGATTGTAAAAACTGTAACTGTAGAGGCTGTAAGTATGAAAGAGTGGACTCAGCGGGAGGCACGGCTGGACTGGAGTATAGTGGCCAAACCTACAGTCCCTTAAAGGTTTTGGTATGCTGATACCTTATGAAGCTTAGAGCAAGAGAATAATCTCTCAGCTGAATTTTATCAGACACTGAGAAGGGTGAAGTGGAGACAAACTATTGGAGAACCCGACCAGATCAGATGGAAAACCGCAGCAGACCTGAATGGCTGGTACCTGGGTAACCTCATCCTTAGGACTTTTTGCCCTTTTGAAGAACTAATTGTTAATAATTGTCTTAGACTGGTAAAATGATTGGGAGGGGGAAGTTATCCTCCAAATATGAAAGAACCATGGCTAGAAAAGCCAGGGGGTAGCCACAGTGCAATGAATTACTTAATGTGGTCTTTCTTGCCGTGGTCTTGTAACTCCCACCCAGGTGATTGGGTGGAACTGTGCAGATAGGGTAATTGCAGCCCACCAAGGGGACTGGTCAGTTTTGCCACCCCTCTGGGCTTGAAATTAGCCATCCCAGAGATGGGAAAGAGAAGAGCCCACCACGACCAAGGAAGGAGAGACGAGCAGGAGAGACCGGCAGGAAAGCCCTGCAGGAGACGGTGTAGCGAGCTTCCTGGCCCACGGAGCAAAAAAAAACTGAGAGCTTTTGGTCAGAGACTGAGGGCCAGGGAGATGCGTGCCTGTGAACACAACTGGGAAGAGGCTGTCCTGGTGGAAGAACTGTATCCTGGCATCCCTGATCCTGAGTTGTAACCTGTTACTTCCTGATAAGCCCTATAATCATGAGTATGATCTGTGAGTTCTGTGTGGCCATCGCAATGAACTATGGAACCCAGTAGAGAGGTAGAGAGTGCTGTGGGAGGGAAGGTTGGTGTCAGGTAAAATTAATTTTAATAACATATATTATTTAATCCAATATATCCCAAATGTTATCATTTCAACATGTAGTCAGTGTAAGAAATTAATGAGATATTTTACATGCTTTCATTTGTACTGTGTCTTTGAAATCTGGTGTGCATTTTACACTAACAGGACCTGTCAATTTTTGCTGTGGGCTGTCAAGTCCATTCTGACTCATAGCAACCCTACAGGACAGAGTGCAGCTGCCCTATAGGGTTTCTAAGGCTGTCATCTTTACAGCAGCAGATCGTCAGGTCTTTTCTCCTGAGGAGCGGATGGTGGGCTTTTTTTTTTTTAAATTCTGCTTTAGGTGAAATTTTATAGCTTAAGTTAGTTTTTCACACAAAAATTTACACACACATTGTTATGTGACCCTAGATGCCATCCCTATAACGTGACTACACATTCCTCCTTTCCACCTCAGATTTCCCATGTTCATTCAACCAGCTCCTGTCCCTTTCTGCCTTCTCAGCTCACCTCCGGACAGCAGCTGCCCATCTAGTCTCATGTATCTACTTGAACTAAGAAGCCACTCTTCACGAGTATCATTTTATGTCTTATAGTCCAGTCTATTCTTTGTCTGAAGAGATGGCGCCGGGAAAGGTTTTAGTTCTGGGGTAACAGAGAGGCTGAGGGCCGAGTTTTCTGGGTTTCCTCCAGTCTCAGTCAGACCATCAAGTCTGGTCTTTTTTGAGTTCTGCACCCCACTTTTCTCCTGCTCCATCAGGGACTCTCTGTTGTGTTCCCTGTCAGGGTGGTCATTGGTGGTAGCTGGGCACCATCTAGTTCTTCTGGTCTCAGGCTGATGGAGTCTCTGGTTTATGTGGCCCTTTTTGTCTCTTGGGCTAATATTTTCCTTGTGTCTTTGGTGTTCTTCATTCTCCTTTGCTCCAGGTAGGTTGGGACCAATTGATGCTTCTTAGATGCCCACTTGCTAGCTTTTAAGAGCCTAGATGCCACTCATGAAAGTGGGACGCAGAACCTTTTATTCATAAACTCTGCTATGCGCCTGGTGGTTTTGAACTGCCGACTTTTCAGTTAGCAGTTGAGTGCTTAACCCTTGCTCCACCAGGACTCTTTGCATGTTAGTTAGGACTGGCCATATTTCAAGTGATTAATAGCACAACTCTAGAGATTGGAAATAGCTTATTTTGTGTATTCAGATGACACGTTTCTTGTATCATAAACTGGAATGACTGGTGAGTAATATGTTTCTGATAAACATTAACCCAAATAAAGTTGGTTACAAAAGTGAACTTGGGTTTGCTCTAATGCATAGAAAAGAGGAAGATTAAGACCTCCCAGTTCAGTATCACAGAACCAAGATGGCTGCAGGAGTGTTATCTTGTGTTTCAAACTGGTCGTCCAGGGTTCCCATGCTGGGAAGTGGAGGGGCTGGATTCAGACTCAGTCTTGGGCCCGTCTGACTGCAGGTTCTGGATGCTACTCCATTGTTCTGATGTCAGACGCTGTGGACAGACCACTCTTCCTGGCCCCATGGGTCCCTGGGCTCCCAAAGGAGCTCAGGCTGCAGGGCAGCTGGATGGAGCTCTCAGAGCCAGTCTGCCCTCTCCTCCCTGCCCTCATTGCCAACAACCCCCAGCCACAGCCTCTGCCCTGCAGCTCTCACCCCTGCAGCTCTCACCCCTGCTTCCCTGGGTGATCAGTTGCCAACACCTGCTGTACCAAGAGCTGCTCCTGCTCTGCCTGTGTGTGGGGGTCCAGCCACCCTGCTGTGACATGCTGCCCAGGTGCCCACATTCAGACAGTGGCATTTCTGTAGCCCACTGTAAACTGTGTCACCCACTATACCAACCACACTCAGGGGACCCTGTCCTCCTTTCACTCCTGTTCAATGCACTCAATGCACAAACTGAACAGGTCAAAACTGAGCCCCCAGCATCCCCCCTGTACCCTCCCCAGCTCCAGCCTGGTCCTTCCAGTGTCATCTCCATCTCAGTTGTGGGGAATTCCTGCTTCCTCAGACCACTTTGATTCTTCTTTCTCTCTCACCCCATCCCAATCCATTAGTAAAACTTTTCAGCTCTGCCTTCAAGATGCATCCCAAATCTGACCTCATCTCCCCACATCCTCACCGCCTTCCTTTTACCATGGTCCCAGCCACCACCACCTTCTGTCTGAGTGATTGCAACAGCCTTTTTCCTACCTGGACTTCCTGCTTTGGCCCTTTGCTCCCTACACGCAGTCACCAGCGTAGACCTCTTAAAATTCCAGTCAACTCATGTCGCTCCTCTGCTCACAAGCCCCAGTATCTCCCAGATCACTCAGAGTCAAAGTCACAGTCCTTATGATGACCCAAAAAGCCCCACGCCATCTGACCCTGTTCTCCTCTGAGCTCATTCTGCTCCTGCTCCAGCGGCCACCTTCCCTGGATACACTGGGGTGGGCACAGTTCCTCCTTAGGGCCTTTGAACTTGCTGTGCCCCCTGCCCAGAACATTTTTCCCCAGATGTTCACATGACTTGCTCTCTCACCTTCTTCAGGTATCTGCTCAAATGTTGCCTCCGTAGCATTTCTCCCTCACACCTTGTTTATAATCTCTTTGTAACCCCCAGCCAGCATGCCCTCCCTTCCTTCTCTGCTCTGTTTTCCTTGGGAGCACTCAGTGTCATCTAACCTATTTTGTCCTTTGCTTATAAATGTTGTTTTGTGCCTGTCCCCACTTACTAGAACATGAGTGCCAAGAGGATGAGGCATTTGTCTGTCTTGTTCTCTGCTCAGCACCCAGGACAGTGCCTGCAGATGCCCGTAGCCAGCACACACAGCTTAGGCTGCGCTCCCTTGGGCACAAGTTGTATTTACTGTAGAATCAAAACTCAAGGCCAGCACCCAATTCACTGGCCAAGATGTAAGTCCTCATTGGCTCCATGCACTGGACATGCATCATCTTCACGATCATTAAAACCTCAGCCAATTGGCATAACAATAAAAAAAAAATCATCATCTGCATCCTAGTGAAGTGAATAGCATCTGAGGTCTTAATGGCTTGTGAGTGGCCATCTAAGACACAACTACGGGTCTTTATTCTCCAGGAGCAAAACAGTAAGAAGGTAACCAAAAGCTCACAGAAGAAACAAGTCTACAAGAGCCCTTACCTCATCTACCCGAGGACCAGAAGATAGTGTCCGGCTATCATCACTGACCGTTCTGACTGGGATCGCTATACAGCCAGACAAATTGGAACAGAAGAGAACAGAGGATCCCTGAGACTACCGCCCTGAGACGCTCATTAAACCTAGAACTGAGCCTATCCCCTGAGATCACCTTTTAGCAAAATAGCAGAGTGGCATACAGAATAAATGGTATTACCCATAAGATTACTGCAGTACTTAAAAACCATCTGTATGAGACAATAAGGTCAAAAATTACTCAAAAGCAAAATGAGAAGATAAGGGGGCAAGGAAACTACAGTACTGGAAAAGGAACAAACAGAATACAATTAAAGAGAATGTTGACACATTGTGATAAATGTAACTAGTGTCACTGAACAATTTGTGTGGAACCCAACCTGCTGTGTAAACTTTCACCAAAAACCCAATAAAATATTATTTTTTTAAAAAAGTTCAGAACAGGCCTGGATGTGGAGCTCTCTTTGGGCTGGTACCCATTCACCTGGGGACCCAGCACCAATAAGCTACAAACTGACATCAGTGGAGAGGGAACTATAATTGGCCCTTCAACCCAGGGCATATGCCAGAGACCACCCTGGGTGCCAAAACTGCCTGAGGCTTTGGGACTTCTCTCTAGCTGGGCCCCTTCACACTCCGTTATGCCCGGTAGAGCCATGGGAATGGTGGGGTTGGAGGAGGGGCTTAGGCCCATTGAACAAGACCTTGCTGCATACTGAGCCCTCACTAACTGCTAACATCTGCTCACAGGGCATTAGTACCACCATCGACCCAGCAACAATTGAGCCTCTGAAGCTTGGAAAACTTCTCCAAGAAAGCTCTCAGCAAATAAGAGGCGGAGCTGGGGGTCAGCCCAATCTGCCTGATACCAACAACCCTGGTGCAGAGGAGTGGACGGGAGGCTTTTGCGTGATGTCTGCAGGTCAGGGGCCACATCAGGATCTGCATGCACCATGTCCGCAGAGCTACTTGCAGGTCACCTTGGATGAGGTGTGAATAGGAGATTCGGGTGAGGGTAATGTCCAGCTTGAGGGGTTTAATTGCATAGTTTTTCCCAATGGCCCTTTCAGCCACTTCCTTCAGGTTCCATCTGCTTCTTATATGTGGGGGCTGTGGGAACCAGGGCGAGCCCCGCACCCTGTGGCCTGCCCAGCTAGGCTGGGGCTTGGACTTCCCCTCCCACGGTACAGGGACGCTGACTGCTAGGAGCCATGGGCAAGGGCAGAGCAGGGCAGTGATGTGGAGGGCACAGCTGGCCAGTGCTGGGGGACACAGGGGACAGCACTAGGCACACATCTGGAAAGGGGGCATGAGTCTTAACTGGACAGCCAAGGACACTGTGGAATGTGGTGGGGGTATAGCTGTAGGTGACAGCAGGATATTGCTTGAGTTCCCAGCCCCTTAGCAGAGGAGCTGCCCCTGGTCCCTACCACCCCTCCCCCTCTTCAGGTCTCCCAGACATCCCCTCCAGCCCTGCCTAGGCTCCTCACTGCTCTGCCACCGTCTGACGTGCCTTTGAAATCTTATCTCCCATCTTGTTCCCTGTTTCCTCCCTGTCCAGGCCTCATCTGTCTCCTGCCTTTCACCCACCCCCCACTTGCTTTCCATCTGTGGCCCCTCCTCCTCCTCCCCACCTGCTGGCCATTGCCCATGTCTTGTCCTGTCCTGTCCTGGGGGGCTGGCTGCAGCCCCAGCCCCTTCTCTACCCCTCCAGTTGTGCTCTCAGTGCAGTGGGTTAGGACCCTGAATGCTGTCTGCTTCAGGCCCTGCCACCTACCCCAGACCCCCTGGTCCCTCCTTCCTTCAACTGGCCCCTAGGCCAGCCTTGCTTCAGCTGCCAGCCCCCATGCCTAGAGTCCTCGGCCAACCCCGGCTGCACCCTCAGGACCAGCTCCCAGGACCCCTCCTCAAGGCAGCCTTCTTGACCCAGAAAATCGTCCGTCCCTCCTCTGAGGTTGCCTGGCCCAGTCTGTCCCTTGGACTTTACCTGGATCATGTGGGCCACAGCTGTCTGTGGTTCTGCTTCCACTTTGAGTTGGTAAGTTCCTCAAGGGCAAGGACGGTTCCACCCTGCCTCCCGTACAGACCGGGAAACTGAGGCTCTACCAGCAGGCGTGCTCTCTCTGCCTGCAACACCTGGCTGGCTCTTCACAAGTCCAGCTCCATTCCATCCTTCTGGACTCCACGTCAGGGTTGCCCCTTCATAGGGACTGCCTGACTACCCTGGCTAAGGTGACTCCCTCTCATCTCACCCCTACCACCTTCACCACTGCACCTTGGCTTCACTTCCTGTGGGGCTTCACCTCCTGCTCTGGACAAAGCAGAGGGGAACTCGCTTATCTTCCCAATGCCAGATTTCCCATTCTACCCACCTGGCCTCTTCCTCTTCTTTGTCCCATACCTCGCTCAGCTCAGTAGCTGTCCTTCTTCTTGTCCGAGGCCAGCCCTCCATCTCGGGCTGTGCCCCTCCTGCCTCACACAGGACCTCATACCATCCCTCACCCTTCTCTCTCTTCTCCAGCTTGTCCTTTCGTGTTCAAGTCTTTCCCACTTGACTTCTCACCCCCCTGCAGCCCCTGCCCCAGACTTCTGCCTTTCACAGGCAAACAGCCCCGGCAGAGCTGTCCCTTTGCGCCTCTTCATGGCCTCACCTACCACACTCTCCTCGGCCTGTCTACTCTGGCTTCCTTCCTTGTCTTCTCACTTCCTGACCAGCATTTGCTAAGGTTGCCAACGACTGAGGACATCTTTAGACCTCATCTGGCCTGACCCGTCAGCGGCCTTCAGCACTGTTGACCATTGCCCCTTCTGAAACACTTGCTTCCCTACAGCATCTGGTTTTCTTCTTATCCCTCTGGCTGTTCTGCTTCTGCTTTGCATGCTCCCCTTCTCTGCCTGGGCATATCCACGGAGGTCCCTTGAAGCCCAGGCTGTGGCTTCTCTTCTCTCTCTCTCTCCACATATATATGTATATATACTGCTGGAATCAGCCCTGCCCAGAACATGCTGGGTCTGTGGCTGGGGCTCCCAGAGAAGGAGAAATCATCTATTCTCCAGAAAGGGTTTACAATTCCTGTGACTCCTCTTGGTGATTCTAGAAGAATCTAAGACTCTAATAGGGGCCTGGATGGGGTTACCAGGGCAAAGTTTCAGTGCCAGCATTACCCTGATGCTCTGTGGCTTCCAGAATGCTCTGCTCTCTGACCATTACAGGAAGTTGTTTTTGTTCTCTGACCAACATAGGGGCCTTCAGAAACCTATTCCTTTAAGGAAGACCCTCATATACCTTAGTGCTTTTATTCATTCTGTCTCCTCTCCCTGAAATGCCATCCCAACCTCAGCCACAGAGAGAACTCCTATACATCCCCAAGGCCTGGCCTCCATTGCCCTTCCTCTGTGAAATCTTCCTGGGCTCCCTCAAGCAAAGTTGCTGCTCCATCCACTCCTTGTCCATTTCTCTTCCTAGCCTGACCTCACCAAGTCTGTGTTTGGGTCTGCTTCCCCCTGGGACTGGAGGCTCCTCATAGGCAGGGGCCAGGTCAGACTGCTCCCTGTGACCCAGCACCCAGCACAGGGTCAAGAGCTTTGGCTAGTGTGTGAAGATCACAGACAGGATGGTGATGGAGGAGGGCCAGAAGCCCGCCTCTGGCTGACCAGAGCCAAGAGCATCTAACAGCAGGCCAATTAAGGTGTCCATAGTACCCCAGGGAACTGACAGCTTCTCATCCCTCACCAAAGCCAGGAGTCCCAGGCCTTGCTTCTGCTCCAGAAGCTACCTCCAGGAACCTCCATCCTATGGAATCAGACTCATAGTGTAGACCCAGCCTGCTTGTATTAAAATTCCAGCTCTATCACTTAGCAGCTGAGTGATCAAGGGCAAGTTCCTTCTTTCTGGGCCTCAGTTTCTTCATCTATAGGTTGCAGAGGATGACAATAATAGTGCCTATCTCATAGAGATAATTAAATGAGTTAGCGTACACAAAGAATTTACAGTGGTCCCTGGCACATAGTATTTGTTCATGAAGTAGCTTGTGTTGCTACTAGTGTTGCGAGCACAGAAGAAGCAAATATATAGGAGCAAATCATGTGCTTGAACATGAAGGTCACTCTCACTGAATAGTAATGATAATAACTATTATCAGTCTCATTTGTTACAAGTCCAGTCCCTCTGGAGTGTTTTACAAACTGTATCTCTTTGAGCTCAACACTCTGAGAGGCAGGGGCTCTTACTTCCATCTTCCAGATGAGCCAACTGAGACTCAGAAGGCAGAGATCCACCTAGGTCATAGGACGAGTGAGCAGGGGTTGGGATATAAAACCCACAGGGGAACTTTGAGGCTGTAGGATCCTGGATCTGATGCCTGCTCAGATACTTCCCGCTGAGTGACCTGGGTCAAGTCACACTTCCTCTTTGACCTTAGCTTACCCATCTGTAAAATGGGGCCATTAATAGGTCTTTCCTCACTGAGCTACAGTGAGAATTCAGTGCATTCTACAGACTCACTCAGTGAATGAAAACCAAAAATCTCACAGCGCCGAGTTGGTTCCAATTCATAGTGGCCCTATAGGACAGAGTAGAACTGCACCATAGGGTTTCCAAGGAGAACCTGGTGGATTCAAACTGCCAACGTTTTGGTTAGCAGCCGTGGCTCTTAACAACTACACCACCAGGGTTTCCCACTCGAAGGATAGTGGCTGATAATAGAGGCGTGGGTCTGGTATTTGCCCCAGGCCTGTCTGGCCCTGAGCTTGAGCATTACCACTCCATGGCCTGGCCTCCCAGGCACTCAGGGGCCCCGTTCCAGTTCCACTGGGGGATCCTAGTAGTCATCTGAAACTGGGTACACGTCTACCAGGGGTTCTGGGGGGAAGGCCCACGACCCCATTTGGAAGCAATTTGGACCTGAGTCTCTAGGGACCTTGAGCCCATGTTGAACTCATCTGAGGCACTTGCATCTTCAAAGTTGAAATCTAAACAAAGAAGGAAGGGCATTTCTGTGTTTATCCAGATTGTTCTCCGAGGTACATTACTGGCCAAAACCTCAATGGCCACATGGCACAGGTTTACTTTGACAGGCAGTGAGACCCTGGGCATGAGCCTACCCTGAACCTTCCATGGCTCCCACTGTATGTAGGAGCCAATCAGAGGATGCTCTTGAGTACATAGTCCTGGACCCCTTCCTGGCTGTGGGACCCTGGGCAAGTGTATCCTCGCTGAGCTTCAGTTTCCTTTCCTGAAAAATGGAGAAAATGTTCTTATCTATTGGTAGAGTGACCCAGTGTCCTGGTTTGCCCGGAATGAAGGGATTTTGGGGGATGTGGGACTGTTAGTGCTAAAATCTGGAAAGTTTCAGGCACACCAGATGAATTGATCACCCTATTTACAAGGCTGTTGTGGGATGAAAATAGAAAATGCATGAAGAATGCTTGGTAAGCAGCAGCAATGGCTGGGCCCCTGAAATGTGCACTGCACTTCACAACTTATGAAACCCTCTCACACCTGTTATTTCACAAGCCTTCCGACGATCCTGCTTATCATCTCTACTTTAAAGATGAGCAAACTGAGGTGGAGAGAGAATAGGCAGCATATCTAGGGTCACCTGGGAGGGAGACAGGACTGGCTGAGTGCGAATGATTAAGTTCCATGAACACAGGGACTCACCCTGCATCCCGAGGCTGTCACGTGGGATAGGGGAAAGTCATGTTCAACAGATGTTTCCCTAAGTGAAGATGGGAATCCAGAGTCTGCCTGCCCTGCAAAAGCCCTTCTCTCTGCTCTCATCCTCTTGCCTCAAGGTGGTTAAGACTGGAAGGGTGGATGGCATTGACCCTGGGATTGGGAGGCAGCAGGCAGCGTATGAATCCTGCAGGGGGGTGAGACGCTCAGGCTTTGGCCCCAGATGCTCATTTACCCAGGTCCCTCAGCTGTTACTGTCCTGTGTGGCCTTGGGAAGAAACTTGGGTCTCAATTAATTCATCTGTAAATTGGGGAGAAATCACTGTACTCACCTGGCAGGTTTTCTCTAAGGATTCAATGAGATAATGCACAGAAGGATTTAGCAGGGTTTCTGCACATGGCGAGTACTTAGTGAACATTAGCCGACGCTAAGAAGAATACAGTTAATGAGAATACAATTCACGAAACATTTTCCCCTCCAGAATCCCATTGAATCCTTACAATAGCGCTAATCTAATATTCTTCCCATTTTCCTGATGAGGAAACTGAGTTTGGGGCAGCATAGGAAGTCACCCAAAATTACACAGGGAGTAAGGGACAGGCTGGGAAGCCAGGTCTATGGGACTGGACCCACTCTATCCTGCCGCCTGATAACCTTTTGGCCTCCTGCTCTCCTGCTCCTGCCCAAGACAGACCTTGTCCTTCTGGCTCCTCCAAGGGTCCACTAGCTCCATTCCCCACCCTGAGTTTTTCTGCCCCCATTCTTTTCACTGTACTCATTACTAAAAACAAAAACCAAACCTATTGCTGTCGAGTCGATTCCAACTCAATGACCCTATAGGATGGAGTACAACTGCTCCATAGGGTTTCCAAGGAGTGGCTGGTGGATTCAAACTGCCGACCTGAGCTCTTAACCGCTGGGCCGCCGGGGCTCCTCATACTTATCATTAGCAGAAATCAAACTGTTGGGTTTTTTTTGTTATTATCCATATCCCCCACCAGAATGGCATCTCTAAGAAGGAAGGGACTTCATCTTTCATATTCACTGAAAAATCCGCAGTCCATGGCATAGAGCAGGCGCTCAGTAAACACTTGTCAGATTATTAGATTATCTTCTAATTATTAAGAAAAACAAATGAAACATGGTCTTTCCAGGGTCGAGTTCAATTGTTGCAGTGCCCTACAGTAGCCAGCAGATGGCAGCAGAGAACAAGGCACCTGATGGGTGGAGCCCAGGTGAAGGACAAAGTTTTGACCTGTAGGGTTGGCGAGGGATGGATGCCGGGGCGGAAGACGGTAGCCTGGGGCGTCTGCCTCTGTGTGTGTTTGTGCCTTCTTCCACCGAATCCCCATAGCCCCTACCCCTGCTCTGGCCTGCAGATTCTCACCTGATAAAGGAAGTCTTTCCTAGTAATATAACAGCTATCATTGATTTTTTTTTTTTTTTTTTTAATTAGGAAACCCTGGTGGCGTAATGGTTAAGTGCTACGGCTGCTAACCAAGAGGTCAGTAGTTCAAATCCGTCAGGGGCTCCTCGGAAACTGTATGGGGCAGTTGTGCTAGGATCGCTATGAGTCGGAATCGACTCGACTCGACAGCAGTGGGTTTGGTTTTTGGTATCATTGATTAAGCACAAAAAGCAGTTATGTGCCAGGAACTGTATATGTATCTTCTCATTGCACTCTCATAGCAGCGCTATCATTTGCCTCATTCTTCAGATGAGGAAACTGAGGTATAATAGTGTCATAACAGCCAGTGGAAGCTAGGGCTGGGATGAGAGAGACTCTGGACCTGTTCCTTTAACCACCCTGAGACAGGGACTCTAAGCTTTAGTTGCCGCACAGTGGACTCAATGGGTTGCCCCAGGAGGTGGTGAGCTCCTTGTCGTTGGAGGTATGCAAACTGTGCATAGGTAAACACGTCTGTCAGAGAGTGTAGGGGCACTGGATGTCCAAAGCTTCTCCTGGACAGGCAGGGCCGGCTACATAAATTGCAGGGCCCAGTGTAAAATGAAGGAGCCCCAGTGGCACAGTGGTTAAAGTGCTCAGCTACTAACTGAAAGGTTGGGAGTTTGAACCCACCAGCTGCTCTGTGGGAGAAGTATGTGGCAGGCTGCTTCTGTAAAGATTATAGCCTTGGAAACCCTACGTGAGAATTCTACCCTGCCCCATTGGGCCGCAGTAAGTGGGAATCGACTTGATGGCAATGGGTTTGGTTTCTTTGGTAGTGTGAAATGAAAATGTGAGGCTCCTGGCTCAAGAATTATTAAGAATTTCAAGATGGTGATAGCAGAGGATTAAAACCAGTGCAGGGCCTTTCTAAGCACGAGATTCTGTGTGACTGCACAGGCTGCATGCCCATGAGGCCAGATTCTTTAGTCCAGGGAAGGAGAGCGAGAAAGAGGTCTCAGGGCATAACCCTAGGCGACTGAAGGGCCTTGTAAAGCAAATAGGATTGAGGCAAAGAGGAATCTGCCCTGAGACCCCAGTCCCAAGTCACAGAGCCCATGGAGGTATCACCAGCCCAGCTCTGCAGAAGTCCAGGAAAAATTTCCTCCCAGCACATTCCTTTGGGCCCTTCATCCCTGCACCTTTTATCTTCCTCCCCTGGCTGTGATTTACCTCTGTGCAGTAAAAACAAAACAAAACAAAAAACAAACTTTTTTTTTTTTAGTGGGCCGGGGCAGCACCAAGGTACAAGGCAGGTTTGAGGGTCCATGAATCTTTCCTTGGTGTATCCTCTGACCATCCTCTGTGTGTCCAGCCAAACCCACCTCTTCATTTCTGCCAAGTGAGGATTCGTTGTTAGGTGCCATGGAGTCAGTGAGGATTAGCAAGCCATAAAATAAGGAACCCAAATCCAGAGCACACTTCTGGGCCTCAGATGTGCTGGGTGGCAAGGAGGTGAAGGGTACTGCTGGGACCTGAGCCCCATAGGGGGACCCCTGCTCCTGGGAGCCACCATTTTCAGCCACCTATTCCATGGGGCTAGGAAAATTGGAAGTCATCAAAAATGAAATGAAATGTGTAAACATTGATATCCTAGGCATTAGTGAGCTGAAATGAACTAGTATTGGCCATTTTGAATTGGACAATCATATCGTCTACTATGCTGGGAATGACAACTTGAAGAGGAATGGCATTGCATTCATCACCAAAAAGAACATTTCAGGATCTATCCTGAAGTACACCCTATCAATGATAGAATAATATGCGTAAGACTATAAGGATGACCAGCTAATACAACTATTATTCAAATTTACACACCAACCACTGCTGTCAAATATGAAGAAATTTAAGATTATTACCAACTTTTGTAGTCTGAAATTGATCGAACATGCAATCAGAATGCAGTGGTAATTACTGGAGATTGGAATGTGAAAGTTGGAAAGAAAGAAAGATCGGTAGTTGGAAACTATGGCCTTGGTGATAAAAAGAATTTTGCAAGATCAACAACTTCTTTATCACAAATACCTTCTTTCACCAACATAAACGGCGACTATACACATGGACCTCACCAGATGGAACACACAGGAATCAAATCGACTACATCTGTGGAAAGAGGCGATGGAAAGGCTCGATGTCATCAGTCAGAACAAGGCCAGGGGCTGACTGCGGCACAGACCATTAATTGCTCATATGCAAATTCAAGTTGAAACTAAAGAAAATTAAAACGTGTTGATGAGAGCCAAAGTACAACCTTGAGTATATCCCACCTGAATTTAGAGACTATCTCAAGAATAGAGTTGATGCGTTGAACACTAATGATCGAAGACCAGATGAGTTGTGGAATGGCATCAAGGACATCATACATGAAGAAAGCAAGAGGTCATTAAAAAGACACAAAAGAAAGAAAAGGCGAAAATGGATGTCAGAAGAGACTCTAAAACTTGCTCTTGAATGTGAAGTAGCTAAAGCAAAAGGAAGGAATGATGAAGTAAAATAGTTGAACAGACGATTTTAAAAGGCGGCTCGAGAAGACAAAGTAACATATTATAAAGACATGTGCAAACACCTGGAGATGGAAAACCAAAAGGGAAGAGCACGTTCTGCATTTCTCAAGCTGAAAGAACTGAAGAAACGATTCAAGCTTCGAGTTGCAATATTGAAGGATTCTATGGGGAAAATATTAAACCACTCAGGAAGCATCAAAAGAAGATGGAAGGAATACAGAGAGTCACTGTACCAAAAAGAATTGGTCGATGTTCAACCATTTCAGAAGGTAGCATATGATTAAGAACCGATGGTACTGAAGGAAGAAGTCCAAGCTGCTCTGAAGGTATTGGCGAAAAACAAGGCTCCAGGAATTGATGGAATACTAATTGAGATGTTTCAACAAATGGATGCAGTGCTGGAGGTGCTCACTCATCTATGCCAAGAAATTTGGAAGACAGCTACCTGGCCAACCGACTGGAAGAGATTTGTATTTATGCCTATCCACAAGAAAGGTGATTCTACTGAATGTGGAAATTATCGAACAATATCATTTATATCACACGTGAGTAAAATTTTGCTGAAGATCATTCAAAAGCGGCTGCAGCAGTATATCTACAGGGAACTGCCAGAAATTCAAGCCAGATTCAGAAGAGGGTATGGAACCAGGGATATCATTGCTGATGTTAGATGGATCCTGGCTAAAGGCAGAGAATACCAGACAGATGTTTACCTGTATATTATTGACTATGCAAAGGCATTCAACTGTGTGGATCATAAAAAAAAAAAGGATAACATTGTGAAGAATGGGAATTCCAGAACACTTAATTGTGCTCATGAGGAAACTGTACATAGATTAAGAGGCAGTCGTGTGAAGAGAACAAGGGGATACGACACAGTTTAAAGTCAGGAAAGGTGTGCATCAGGGTTGTATCCTTTCACCATACCTATTCAGTCTGTATGCTGAGCAAATAATCTGAGAAGCTGGACTACATGCAGAAGAATTGGACAACAGGATTGGAGGAAGACTCATTAACAACGCGATTGCTGAATGTGAAGAGGACTTGAAGCACTCACTGAAGATCAAAGACCACAGCCTTCAGTATGGATCGCACCTCAGCAGAAAGAAAACAAAAATCCTCACAACTGAACCAAAAAGCAACATCATGATAAATGGGGAAAAGACTGACGTTGTCAAGGATTTCATTTTGTTTGGATCCACAGTCAACACCCATGGAAGCATCAGTCAAAAAACAAAAAACGCATTGCATTGGGCAAACCTGCTGCAAAAGACCTCTTTAAAGTGTTGAAAAGCAAAGATGTCACCTTGAAGACTAGGGCGAGCCTGCCCCAAGTCATGGTGTTTTCAATCACCTCCTAAGCATGTGAAAACTGGACGATGGATAAAGAAGACTGAAGAAGAATTGATGCCTCTGAATTGTGGTATTGAAGAAGAGTATTGAATATACCATGGACGGCCAAAAGAACAAACAAACTTGTCTTGGAAGAAATACAACGAGAATGCTCCTCAGAAGCAAGGATGGCGAGACTATGTCTCACATACTTTGGACATGTTACCAGAAGGGATCAGTCCCTGGAGAAGGATATCATGCTTGGTGAGGTAAAGGGTCAGCAAAAAAGAGGAAGACCCCCAATGAGATGGATTGACACAGTGGCTGCAACAATGGGCTTAAGCATAACAATGATCGTGAGAATAGTGCAGGACCAGGCAATGTTTTGTTTTGTAATTTTTTTTTTTTTATGGTCACTATGAGTCGGAAGGGACTCGATGGCACCTGACAACAACAACAACTCCATGGGGGTACTTCCTGGCCAAGCCTGGGACCAGAGCTGGCCATGGCTACACCCAGGGGAAGAGAAGATCCCAGGCGGAGCCAGAGCTAGATGTGGTCCCCAGCTGGGGGAGGCGATGGGGTAAGGCCAGGCTGAACTGAGTGTGGGGGCAGTCCTGGCCAGCTTGGGCTGGAGGAGCTGATCACCTACTATGTGCCAGGCACTTAAACTATGTTATTCTCATTTTTTTCCTGGGTGGCTCCCATTCTCAATGTATAGGTGAAGAACCTGAGGCTTTGAGAGGGGAAGCCACTTGCCAAAGTCACACAGCCAAGATGTGATGGGGTTGGGATTTGAACCCAGTTCTACCTCCCTTGAAAGCCCATGATTTCTTCTGGGCTGGCGAACAGGTCTCAAAGGCTTCACCCAGCCTGACAAGAAATTTTAAAAATATATTCAAACATGTGTTATTTATTTCTTAAATGTCAGCTATTTTTTAAATTGGTTATAAAAGGCGTGTGGTACAAAATTCAAGAGTGGTATAAAATAACTTTGAAGGGTATGTCTTCCTTTTTCCCTCCCCTGGTGTTCACAACCCCTCAGCTCCCTTCCCAAGAGGCAACCATTGCTACCAGGTGTTATAGATCAAATTGTGTTCCCCCAAAAGATATGTTGAAGTCTAAACCCCTCAGTGCCTGTGAACATGACCTTATTTGGAAATAGGGTCTTTGAAGATGTTGTCAGTTAGGTTAACACAAGGTTGTACTGGAGTAGGGTGGGTCCTAATCCTATATGACTGATGTCCTTATAAAAGAGGAGAAGATACACAGACAGACAGACAGAGGTAGGATGCCCGCGGTGCTGCAGCTGCAAGCCAAGAAACGCCTGGAGCTACCAGAAGCCCAGAGAGAGGCACGAAGCAGATTCTTCCTCAAAGTCTCAGAAGAAATTAGCACTCTGATCTCAGACCCCCAACCTTCGGAACTGTGAGACAATGAGTTTACGTTCTCTTAAGCCACCCGTTTGTGCTCTTGTGTTACAGCAGCCCTGGAAAATGAGCATACCAGATATTGATAACCATTCAGAGAGACTTTGCAGACTAGAAATATCTGGTATTTATTGTTTTCTCTTCCATGTAAATGGTAGCATTGTATACACAGTATCTGCTTCTTACTTTTTTATCTTAATGACATATCTTGCAGACTTTTCCATGTCAGGACATGCAGAGCTACCTCATTCTTTTTAATAGCTGTATTTTATGTCACCGTATAGAGTGTTTCAGTTAGCTACTGCTGGGTAACAAACAATCCCAAAACTTAGTGGCTCCCGACTAACCATTTATTATTTCTCACGTGTCTGTGGGTCACTGAGTGGTTCTGTTGATCTGGGCTGAGCTTGTGTGATCTGGGCTGCGCTCACTCATATGTCTGTGGTCAGCTGGTGGGATTGCTGGTGGATGGTTGATCTAGGGTGGCCTCAGCCGGGCACTTTGGTTTTCTGGCACATGTTTCTCACATGGAATTTAATTCACTTAGGACTTAACTCCTGAGGATGGAGCAGCAAAGTGCTCAGGGCTGCGCACTGCCAGGAGGCCAGGGGAGCGCAGGCTGTGAGAGGCTGGCCCAGGGAAGGGTCTCGCCAAGGAGGTCACCCCACCTCCATTGGGAGCAAGCGGTAGGGGCCCAGGACCATCTATTGGTACTGCCCACCACCCACCCCAGCTTAGGGCAAAAGCTGGGGGTGTGGCTGTCATACCCTGATGGGGCCCAGAGCTGAGGACAACGCCTCACTGCCCATGACAGACTGAATGGACCTGTCTGGCCTCTCGGCCACAGAAAGTCCCAGGGTAACCTGGGCAGAAGTCTCCATCCATCACTGGGCCGAGGCCCTGAGCTGGACCTGGAGACTTAGACCATGGGGAAGACAACCCAGAGGACAGCCAAGGATAAGGGGGCTCAAAAGGATAGAGTGATGACCTGGGAGGAGGGGCATCTGGGAAGGCTTCCCTAAGGAGGGGACAAGAGCACTGGGCCTTGAAGGATGAGCAGGAGTTCAACAGGCCTAGAGAGGGAGGTTAGAGCATTCTAGGCAGAGTGCACTACCAATGCAAGGGTGTAGGGTCGTGGGAGGGTGTTCTAGGGGCAGCGCAGTGCAGGTGCCTTGAGGCTGGGACAAGAACGCACTGGGTTCTAGCAAGTGCTCTAACCTTCGCTGCATACTTTACAGAGATGCAGGCAACATCTGGGCATCTTCAGGGCTCAGGTGAAGCGGTGCTTCCTCCAGGGGGCCTTCCCTGATTCTGGTTGGGTCAGTGCCCCTGCTGACGGCTGTCAAGTGAAAGCTGCAGCAGGTTTTACACTCGGGAGTCAATGTCCATGTGCTGGCCCATTTCATTTCTGACTCCTCCAGTTAACATTGAGCTCCCTGACGTCTGTTACCCCAGCACCACGCGCAGGGCTTGGCACAGAGCAGGTGCTCACTAAATGCTTATTCAGTGAATGAGTGAATGAACTAACAGGAAAATGACAGAAATTTACCCACATAGGTAACAACAGTACTGGATTATGGATGATTTCAATTTTTTTAAATATGTGCTCCTGGTCCTATATACATGTTTAGTCTCATTTTATTTTATAATCAAGTCAAAATCAATTCATATTATTTTACTGAGAAAATGAGAGACTGTCCTGAGTGCCCAGTGGAGATGGGATTGAAAGGCACCAGATCAGGGCAGGAAATGTGGTAAGGAGGCCGTGTTGCCCAGGTGTGGGGGAAGGTCTGGGCAAGAGAGGTGGAACTGACCAGGTGCTATAGAGGCCAGAGCCTCAATTTCTTCATCGGGAAAATGGGACTAATAGCCACTTCAGTACTTAAATTATGAAGTGTAAATAAGAACCATCATCATTTATTATTCATGCCCTTCACAGTCCTATCTAACCTTCCCACCCCCTTAGGTAAGAATCATTTGCTTCATTTTCCAGGTGGGGAAACTGAGGCAATGGTCCTTAATGGTTGGAGACATAGACTCTGGAGCCTGTTTGACCAGGTTCAAGCCCTAGCTCAGCTACTCAGTCATGTACAAGCTTTGTGTGAACTACAGTATGCTGTTTCTGAGCCCGAGTTTTTCTATCTGTAAAATGGGGATAACACCAGTCCCTACTTCACAGGCGTGCACAGAAAGCAGGAGTGGACAGTGCATGTGAGTTGTGCGGTCCTGCCATTACCAGGGAGGGGCAGTTATTGTCCTAGGGTCACAAGGCAAATAAGCAGCCTAGCCAGGAATCAGCAGAGGTTTCTTTGACCCAGAGCCAGCTCTTTCAGTTCCTGGAAGGTGAGGATGGAGTGGGGTGGGGTGGGTGTGCTTCCCTGCTCAGTAGGAGATTTGGGTGGCAGATGCCTGTCTGGTGCTTAGCAGGGCTAGTGTGAGGGGGCCTGCCCAGAGCTTCTTCTTAGTGGGCAGGGGACAGGTCAGGGATTCTGGCTCCTTCGCGGCTCTGGCTCCATCAGGGGCTTCAGGATCTGTGTGCCCAGTGCGGCTGGCAGAGTGGTTTCCCAGCAGCTGATGCACCGCTAATGGGCCTCTCTTCATAACAATACGCCGCGATAACAGACAGATTTAATTAAAAAGAACACACGTCCTCCTCTGTAGGGCGGCTGCAGCCAGGGTGTGGGGACTGCAATTAAAACTTCGCTCTATGAAGTCAGCACACAGGCGTGGGTGCTGGGAGCTGCCGGGTTCTCTAAAAAGCATGCCTTCCCATCCAGCCCTGCACGCGTTATTTATTGAGTTAATTTTGTCCTCTGTCTGCAGCATGAACCAACTCGGAGCCCCTGAGGTCGACCCTTGATTTCTACCCGCTCCCAGGCCATGTCAGGCTAATGCTTGACGCTCCTTTGGGGAGGAGAGAGGCCTCGAGTGGAAAGACCCAGGCAGGACTCCCGTCCTCTCTGAAATGGGGCAGAAACTGAAGCCACCCCGAGGCTGGGTGAGGACTGAACAAGAAAGTAGGAAAGGTGCTTGGCATGTAGTGAGCGTTCAGAAAATGTTGGCTATTTTTTTTTATTGTTACAAGTGGAGGCTCAGTGGCACAGTGGTTAAGCACTCGGCTGCTAACCAAAAGGTTGGCAGTTTGAATCCACTGAGGCGCTCCTTGGAAACCCTATGGGGCAGTTCTACTCTGTTCTATAGGGTCACTATGAGTCGGAATCGACTCGTCAGCAACGGGTATTGTTACAAGTAGTAGTAGCTCCTGCACGGAGCCCAGAAGGCCTTGGTGAGAGGGAGGCCGGCGTGGATGGGGAGGCCCAAGCTGGACACTCAGAAGAAGTAGATGCTGCAGTTAAGTGGAGAGGAGTCTTTGTAGTCAGAAAGACCCAAGTTCGAACCCTGGTTCTGTCCTTAATAGCTGTGTGGACCTGGCTGAGTGACTTTACCTGTCTGGGCCCCCACTTTCTCAACTGTAGAATGAGGATGAAAACAGAACCTTCCTTATAGTGCTGCAGTCCGAGGGTGTTGGCCGGGTAGTGCTGCCCATGAGGATGGCTTTCTGAGGCTGAGTTGGGGCAGAGGGCTCAGATGCCTGGTTTTCTGGCCTGGCTCAGGGCAAAGCTTCCTGGAGGCCCCCAGGCCAGCACCCAGCACGCTGGAGGGGGACCCTGAGTGTTATTCCCCAGGTGCTGCCACTGTCAGGCTGGAATGGGGGCAGCCAGATAGGTGGCCTGATAGCAGGGCTTGTGAGACAAAGCTATCGGAGGCGGTGGCAGGATACTGAATGGGCTTCTCTGATCGGGCACAGAATTGCATTCGGCTCAGATTTAATTAAAAAGACTCAAATCTTTCTGATAATCCTCCCAGCAACGGCTGGAGCGGGGCCTGCGGCAGGCTCCTTGGCAACGGTGCATCCTGTCGATAAAGAACTCTGGGGGGGAGGACGACAGTGAGCTTCTTCGGCTGGCCCCCTGTCCACTGCTATCAGCCCACCCGTCACTCAGCCAGAGCAGGCGGCAAGGCCGGGGAGGCACCTGCTGCCCCCACAAAAAACTGCCCCAGGTCTGTCCCCCCACACCTGCCGCACACTGGTGGCTTCTTTGTTCATGGTTGGAGCCCTCTGCCTGGCACTCATGCCCGTCCCCCAGCCAATCCAGATGCCCAGCTCTTGCCCGTCTCCAGTCCTCCCCTAGTGCCTCTGCGTTGAGGCTGGGACATCCAAATGCTGGTGCCTGTGGAACAGGCACAGTCAAAATCCGGAGGGGAAGGTGAGGCCAGGCACCCTCAGCAATGCCACTCTGCTGCCATCCCTGCCTTTGCCTGTGCTGTTTCCTTGAACCCAAATTTCACTTGTCTTTCAAGTCCCAGTCCAAGGTGTCTCTTCTCTCCCTCCTTCGATTTATGTCCTCACACCCAGTCCACGGCCTGGCAGAGAGCAGGGGCTCAGGGGATACCTGATGATTGGAGGAATGAATAAACAAGTGAAGGAAGGAAGGCAGGAAGGAAACAAACTAGCCCGAACTTGGTGCAGGGCTTTGGCACCAGTTTTCTTCATACCAGATGAGGGACCTGGCAGGTGAATGACTTCCCTTCTTTGTGCTTCAGTTTCCTTACCTGAACATCAGGAATGCCCATTGGAAATGTAGCCCACCTTGCCCAGGGAGGAAGCATGATCCATGCTAGTTCCTGCTTCATGCACCACTCCAGAGCCCTTCTGGGGAGAGAGCCTCCCTCCACCACTACCCACCAGGCCACTTCAGTGAGGGCTGGAGCCTGGGAAAGCAAGGCCGCTGGACACTCCACTGGGTGTCCAGAGCTGCTCCGGTCTCACCCCTGACCCCCACCGAGGCCAGACAGCAAGGTCTGAGCTAAGATTTCCCCCTCTGTCCCCTTCTCTCCAGGTCTTACCTTCCCCTGGAACCCATTAAAAAATATATTTTAGATTTAATTATTTAAATATGTCACAAATCACCTGGCTCAAATATTATTTATAAATAAGAGAGAGTGAAAACTCTCCTAGCCCTGTCCTCATCCTCGGTTCCCACTCACCATGCCCCATAGAGAACCTCTGCTGCGAGTTTCTACACGCACGTATAGGTTTACATACTGTTGTAAGGTCTCTCCCCTGCTTTTGTAAGAAAAAGAAACGTACCATGCTGTGCACTGGGATCTGCACCGCGCTCTTTTCACTTACATTCTTTCACTGTGGACAAGGGCACTCGTTCTTTTCATGCTGCGTTACTATGCCCTTGCATTGACGGCTTTGGACGGATGTTTGGCTGTGGCCCATCTTTTGTTATTATAAACAGTGTGGCAAGAAAGAATCTTGTACATGCACTGTTAGGCTGTTTATCTGTAGAACTCAAGAATAGAACTTGTTGGGTCAAGGGAGGAGTCCATTTTTATAAATTTTTTTATGGTAAGGAAAAATACATGCCAAAACATTTGCCACTTCAACCATTTTTATGTGACATTAACGACATTTATCATGTTGTGAAACCATTACCCCTATCTGTTTCCAAATTTTCCTGTCACCCTTAGTAGGAACTCAGTGTCCTCTCTCACACCCTCCTTGATAACCACTAATGAACTTTGATTGCTACACACTTGCCTATTCTAGATAGTTCCTATAAGCTGGATCATAGACCATTTGTCCTTTAGTGTCTGGCTTTTTTCACTCTGCATAATGTTTTCAAGGTTCAGCTCTGTTGTAACATGTATCAGAACCTCATTTCCCTTTATGGCTGAGTAATGTTCCATCGTACATACATAACGCGTTTGTTTATCCGTTCATCTGCTGATGGACATAACCTTTTAAAAAACTATTGTAAAAAGTGCTGCAATGAACATTGGTGTACACGTATCTGTGTGAGGCCCTGTTTTCAAGTCTTTTGGGCATATGTCTGGGAGTGGAATTGCTGGGTCATATGGTAATTTTAGGAAACACTGGTGGCGTAGTGGTTAAGTGCTATGGCTGCTAACCAAAAGGTCGGCAGTTCAAAACCACCAGGTGCTCCTTAGAAACCCTGTGGGGCAGTTCTACTCTGTCCTATCGGGTTGCTATAAGTTGAAATCCACTCAATGGCAGCAATTTTTTTTAAACAGTAATTTTATGTTTAACTTTTTGAGGAACTGTCACACTGTTTTCCACAGTGACTGCACCATTTTACAGTCCCACTAGCAATAGATGAGGAATCTAATTTTGTGGGACCCATTTTAATGCAGGAACCTCATTATCCATCTACACATCCATCCACCCATCCATCCATCCCCCCACCCACCCACCCATCCACCCACCCACCCACTCATCCATCCATCCACCCACCCACCCACTCATCCATCCATCCACCCACCCATGCACCCACCCACCCATTCACCCATCCGTCCATCATTTGCTTACTATGTGCCCTGCACTAAGTGGGGACAGGGGCTGAGTGGTGAATGAATCAGACCTGGCTGGTCCTTGCCCTCTGAGGGTGTAAGTGTCTACTCTGAGCTGGTCTCAGGGCCTTGCACCCACCCCGTGCCCACTGCTGCCTCCCTTGCTCAAAAATCTGCTCTGGCTCCCTGTGGCCCCAGGTCCACATTCAGACGTGCAGCCTGAGGTACAAGGCTCTGCTGTCCTGACTTATCTAGCCTTACTTTCCAGCCCAAAGCCTTCACCACTGTGGGCTTCCTTACTGTCTCTTGGGGGCTCTGCCTCCGGGTGAGTCCAGTGCCAGGTGGGCACTGTTGCCATTTGAGCACCTGCTATGTGCTGGGCCTTGTGCAGATGCCTGGCACTTGTCCCTGTTGTACTGCACTTGGGAGCACTGGCTGGCTCTCAGATCAGACTGACTAGGTAGGGCAAACCACCTGGCCTCTCCAGGCTTGATTTCCTCATCTGAAAAATGGGGATAACAGGACCTACTTCCAGGCTTGTAGTGAGAATCTGATGGGGTCATATGCCTGAAGCAAGTACCTGATTGGAGTGAGTGGGCAGCATACCTTTGTTTCATCCCCACAATTACCTTCCAAGGTGGGAGTTACTGGCCTCACTTTACAGATAAGGGAACAAAGGCCCAGGAGACAGAGTTGGGATTTGAACCAGTGCTGCTGGTGCCAATGTCCTTGCTCTTGATCACCAGCCTTGTTGCACACAGGTGGTGCCCTCTCTGCCCTTCACAGTGGCCTTTCCTGCTGGCCTGCCCCCTGGATCCCCCTCCCAGCCCCTTTCCTCTCTGGCTGGGCTCTCGCTTCTCTCCATGCGTTCATTCACTCATTTATTCAACCATGCCAGAAACTCTTTTAGGTGCCGAGGGCTCCAGCAAGGAACAAAATTTGTGTGAAGATCAGTGAGATGGGTGGAGGTCCAGGGAACAGAGGGAGACAGAAGCCAAGAGAAGCACAAGCGTCAGAAAGGAAGGCTGGGTCAAGTAGTCGAGGCAGGATGGAGAAGCATCCTGGGGTCTGGAGGGCCTTTGGTGGGAGAGGAGAGGTGGGTGGAGCTGGGTGGGGCAGCAGGGAGACAAGACAGCCAGGAGTGTGGCCGGGAGTGCTGACATCCCTCCTACTAGTTGGCCCCTGCAGGGGTGGAGCAGCCAGGGGGCTGTGGCTGTTGGTGGAGAGGGGGTCAAAGAACTTTTTTTTAAGTAGGGAGAGACCTGAGCAGGTTTATAAACCAAGGGAAGATAGCCAGCTAAGAGAGAGAAAAAAAAAAAAATTTTTTTTTTTTTTTTTAAGGACGATAAAAAGAGAAAAAGGCCTCTGATGATGAAGAGGTTAGGCCAGGGCCAGCAGGAGAGGTTGTCCTCCAGCTGGAGTTAAACCCTGTGATGGAGGGGTGGGGTGGGCATATGTTTGGTGACCCTAAGATATCAAGGGAGGGTTCTCACCTGAAACCCCCAACCACCTCAGTAAAGGGAGCATGTTGGCTCAGGGTGGTTAGGGGAGCTGGGAGTGGGTGAGGGTGAGGGTCTGGAAAGGCCCCTGTGATTGGGAGACTGGGGGCAGAGGCAGGGCCTGAGGGAAAGACAGAAAGGCCCTGGTGAGGTGGCAGCAAGTTTGCATCTCAGAGACCAGGGACGGGCAACTGAGGCAAGCAAGCAGGGAGGCAGCACTTCGCCCCCACCCTAGCCCTGGGACCATCCCCTCTTTTAGTTCATGCCTCTGTCTTCCTACCAGCCTTACCCCTCTCTCCAAGGCCCAGAGCCAGGGGCTGCTCCATCACAGATCATTCCCAGGGAGGCCTTCTTGGGGCGGGAGCCAGTTAAGAGGATTCTGAGCTGGCCGCAGAGGCTTTACACTACCACTGCTTCTACTAAGAGATGGAGGAGGAGAGGGGGGAGAGGAGAATGAAGGGGAGAAAGGAAGAAGAGGAAGAGAGTGGGAGGAGGGCAGAGGGAAGGAGGAATGGGGGGAGGGGAGGTTCTTGTGCGCTGAGCACTTGCTCTGAGCCAACCCCATGCTAAGCATTTATACGGATATTCTCATTTAATCCACACAACAACCCAGTGACATAGATACCATCATTATGCCCATTTAACAGAAGAAGAAACTGGGGTTCAGAGAGTCTGAGACTTTGCCTGAGGCCACACAGCTGAGGAGTCAGTCAATGGCAGAGGTGGGATTTGCTGTCTGGAGCCCAGGCCTTGGATGTGGCTCACTTCTCCCAGGACAGTCAATAGTGCCACCTCCCTTAAGACCTCAGGCCATTTGCACTCATCTCTGAGTCAACCCATCCACTTGTCTGTCCATTCACTCATACTCTGTGTTTGGCAGGGGTCACTAGAGCCTCTGAGGGAGTCAGATGCTAAACCTACCCCACCCAAGGAGGTGTTGTGCCTCACCTGATGTGAGGGGCATGTCAGAGGGCAGCCAGCCACACTTCCCTGGACAATTCTCTGAGGTCCAGCTTCCCCCATGATGAGTGCTCCAGGATACCCTCTCACCTCACATGTGGGCCGCTGGTCCTCGGGTCCAGTGGGTTGAATTGTGTCCCAAGGAAGATCTGTTCAAGTCCTAACCCTGGTACCTGTGAATGTGACCTATATAAATGTACCTGAGAATGTGACCTTATTTGGAAATAGGTAATGTAATCAAGTTAGGATGAAGTCATACTGGATTGGAAACTGAAACCAAACCCATTGGCATCGAGTCGATTCCGACTCACAGGGACCCTATAGGACAGAGTAGAGCTGCTCCATAGGGTTTCCAAGGAATGCCTGGTGGATTTGGACTGCTCACCTTTTGGTTAGCAGCCGTAGCTTTTAACCACTATGCCACCAGGTGAAGTCATACTGGATTAGGGTGGTCCCTAAATCTAGTGGAGAAAGAGATTTGAATACAGAGACGTAGAGGTCGCCAAGGGAAGAAGGCCCTGTGGTGACGGAGACAGAGACGGGAGTGATGCAGCTACAAGCAGAAGCTGGGAGATGCAAGGCAGGGTCCCCTAGAGCCATCAGAGGGAACACCACCCTGCCAACACTCTGAATTTGGACTTCTAGCTCCAAGAACTGAGAGAAAATACATTTCTGTTGTTTTAAGTCCCCCGGTTTGCGGTACTTCGTTATGGCATTCCTGCGAAACGAATACATGGGCCATCAGACTTGCTAAGTCCCAAACCAGGAGGAATGGTGGGTAGAGGAGCGGCGCCCTTGAGCCCCAGGGACAGGTACGGCATCACTTGGGTTTACTTCTCCCCATCCCCAGTGTCCACATGGGGCCTGCCACAGTGTGGGGTCAGGGGCTGTTTGCTAAAGGTGGGGAGTCTTAGTCATCTAGTGCTGCTATAACAGAAATACCGTAAGTGTTTGGCTTTAACAACGGGAAATTTATTTCTTCACAGTAAAGTAGGCTAAAAGTCCAAATTCAGGGTGTCAGCTCCAGGGGAAGTCTTTCTCTGTCGACCTTCTCATCAATCTTACCCCAGGCTAGGAGCTTCTCTGAGCAGGGACCCGAGGTCCAAAGGACATGCTCTACTCCTGGCACTGCTTTCTTGGTGGCATGAGGTCCCCCACTCTCTGCTTGCTTCCCTTTCCTTTTATCTCTTGTGAGGTAAAAGGTGGTGTAGACCATGCCCTAGGGAAACTCCCTTTACATAGGATCAGGGATGTGACCTTAGTAAGGGTGTTACCATCCCCGCCCAAATCCTCTTTAACATAAATTTACAATCACGAGATGGTTATCACAGCCCAGCCAAATTGATACACACATTTTTGGGGGGACATAGTTCTATCCAGAGGGCAGGGAGCAATGCTGTGCTCTCACCCAAGGGGTATGCAAATGTGTGCCCACACAGACCCCAGGGTCCTTCAGCCACTCCTCCACAACCAGTGTCACTTCCTGTCACCAAGACCTCCAGGGCTCAGCCCTCACCGGCTGGGACTGAGGTGCTGGGAAGACACGAGGGACTGTGGAGGGTTATGAGATCCTATATGTAGGGGTGTCAGGTTCCGGGCCAAGCTGCAGGAGCACGGGAGCGGGGAGGGGTCAGGTGAGGGGCAAGGGAGGAGGGCCAGAGCCCCCAAGGGCCACCCCGCCCAGACTCCAGGGTGAGTTTCCTGAGTCTTTTGAGGCTCCGTGTAGATTAGGAAGCCTCCACTTACACACTTGCCAGCTGAGGACGGGCATTTTCCTGATTAGGTGTGTGATTATTTCTTCTTAATGTGCAGGAATCCTTTGAGAGCCAGCAGTTCTTTGGAGGGTATGAGGGGGCAGTCAGGATGGTACCAGCCTCCCTGGGTGTTAGTTACCGTATCTGTAAAAGGGGTTAGTTCCGGAGCATTCCGCCTGAGCCTGTCTCCAGAATGAACATCCACACAGCACACAGACAGTAGCTTTAGGGCCATAGGTGATCTGCCTAGATTGGGTTGGGAGGAGTGATCAGAGTCCAGGGCAGGGTGAGGAGCTGGTTCCGAGACCCCAGGACTCTGGGTGCAGGCTACTTCCAGACCCCACTTACTAATGGCAGGTGTCTCTGAATCCACAGCCCAGGTTGGCACCATAGGTAGAAGTGTGTCAGGACATAAAGTGGGGAGTACGGTCCAGGTAGGGGAACGGTACATGCAAAGGTGTGAAGGATGAAGGGGATGGGAAGTGAGAAGTTTAGTGGAGTGAGGAATGGGTTCAAGGGAGATGGGATGAGGTATGATTTTGGAGTGGTAAAGTGGGCCAGGTCATGAAAGGCCTTGCATGCTGAGATGTCCGTGGGACAGTGAGCGTTGTACCCCATCTGTGGCCACCCTGTGTTTAGGTGCCACACTGGGCTCTCCCGTGGCTTCAGACCACAGGTGCCCTACCTTGAGGGAGTCAGCCAGTCTGAGCTGGGGCCAGATCTTCAACCCCTTGAGCCATCAATTGCTTGTCCATTTTTTAGAGAAATGATTAACTTCTCTTTTGTTAGGTGAAAAAGTTATGAAAGTAATACACATAAACCAGTTGTCACAGTCAATTTCAACTCATGGCAACCCCAAGTGTGTCACAGTAGAACTGTGCTGCATAGGGTTTTCAGTAGCTGATTTTTTGGCAGCAGATCACCAGGCATTTCTTCCAAGGTTCCTCTGGGTGGACTTGAACCTCCAACCTTTTGGTTCCCAATTGAGCACATTAACCATTTACATCACCCAGGGACTCCAATACACACAATACCTATTTATTATAGGCACTTTATGGAAAAAAGACAAATAAAAGAAAATAGAAACCATTCATAATTTCATCACCTGATGAATGGTACTGTTTAAGATCTTAACATATATCTTTCAGGAAGATACATTTTAATTCGTTCAACAAGTATTTATGGATCCCCAACTTTGTGCCTAGGAATGGGATGAGGCAATGAATGAGCTAGTTATAGACAACATATATGTGCACACGTGTATGTGCGTGTGTGTTTAAGATGGTATATTATTTGCACTATTTAGTAACCTGATGCTTTTGATGGCTTTTCCATGTGAAAGTGTACACACACATAAATTTTTTTAATCAAAAGTAATCCAAGCACAAGATAAATATTAAAAAGATGCAAAAAGCTATGTCCTCTCTGTCCACTGTTGAGTTTCTTTGGGGCATGTTTATAGAATTTATATGCATATAAACGTGTGTATGTATGTATGTGAATATATATGTGTGTGTGTGTAAATATAGATATAATTTTACACACACGTACATGTGTATATTTACATACACACACATATACATGTGTATATATAGGGAAGCTATGAGTCGGAATCGACTTGACAGCGATTTATTTAACCATTTCTCTATGTTAAACTTTTAGCTTGTGTTCACTGTTTACAAACAGTGCCTCATTGAGTACTCTTGTGCATGTACCTGGTCTACTTCTTTATTATAAATTCCTAGAAGTGGGATTGCTAGATCAAAGGGTGTGCATGTATATACATATTTTTAAATTTTTATTGTGCTTTAAGTGAAAGTTTACAAATCAAGTCAGCCTGTCATTCAAAAATTTATATGCACCTTGCTATATACTCCTAATTGCTCTCTCCCTAATGAGACAGCCTGTTCCTTCCCTCCACTCTCTGTTTTTGTGTCCATTCTGCCAGCTTCTGACCCCCTCTGCCCTCTCATCTCCCCTCCAGATAGGAGACGCCAACATAGTCTCAAGTGTCTACTCAATCCAAGAAGCTCACTCTTCACCAGCATCTTTTTCTATTCCATTGTCCAGTCCAATCCCTGTCTGAAGAGTTGGCTTTGGGAATGGTTCCTGTCTTGGGCTAACAGAAGGTCTGAGGACCGTGACCACTGGGGTCATTCTAGTCTCAGTCAGACCACTAAGTCTGGTCTTTTTATGAGAATTTGGGGTCTGCATCCCACCTTTCTCCTGCTCCCTCAGGGGTTCTCTGTTGTGTTCCCTGTCAGGGCAGTCATTGGTTATAGCTGGGCACCATCTAGTTCTTCTGGTCTCAGGCTGATGTATTCTGCTTTATGTGGCCCTTTCTGTCTCTTGGGCTCATAATTACCTTGTGTCCTTGGTGGTCTTCATTCTCCTTTGCTCCACGTGAGTTGAGACCAATTGATGCATCTTAGATGGCCGCTCGCTAGTGTTTAAGACCCCAGACGCCACCCTCCAAAGTGGGATGCAGAATGTTTTCTTAATAGATTTTATTATGCCAGTTAACTTAGATGTTCCCTGAAACCATGGTCCCCAAACCCTCGCCCCTGCTACGCTGGCCTTTGAAGCGTTCAGTTTATTCAGGAAACTTTTTTGCTTTTGGTTTAGTCCAGTTGTGCTGACTTCTCCTGTATTGTGTGTTGTCTTTCCCTTCACCTAAAGTAGTTCTTATTTACTATTTAATTAGCGAATACCCTTCTCCCTCCCTCCTCTCTCCCCCCTCTCATAACCATCAAAGAATATTTTCCTCTCTGTTTAAACTGTTTCTCAAGTTCTTAATAATAGTGGTCTTATACACTATTTGTCCTTTTGCAACTGACTAATTTCATTCAGCATAATGCCTTCCAGGTTCTTCCATGTTCTGAAACATTTCACAGATTCCTCACTGTTCTTTATCGATCTGTAGTATTTCATTATGTGAATATACCATCATTTATCCATTCATCCGTTGATGGGCACCTTGGTTGCTTCCATCTTTTCTATTGTAAACAGTGTTGCAATGAATATGGGTGTACCTGTATCTGTTCATGTAAAGGCTCTTATTTCTCTAGGATATACTCAAAGGAGTGGGATTGCTGGATTGTGTGGTAGTTCTATTTCTAGCTTTTTAAGGAAGTGTCAAATCCAAAGTGGTTGTACCATTTTACATCCCCACCAGCAGTGTAGAAGTGTTCCAGTCTCTCCACAGCCTCTCCAACATTTCCTATTTTGCGTTTTTTGGATTAATGCCAGACTTGTTGGAGTGAGATGGAATCTCATTGTAGTTTGGATTTGCATTTCTCTAATGGCTAATGATCGTGAGCATTTCCTCATGTATCCGTTAGCTACAAAGGGTATGTATATTTTAAAGTTTGTTAGTATTTGTTATCTTCCCTAGCAAAAAAAAAAAACTCGTTGCTGCTAAGTTAAGTACAACTCATGTGATGCCATGTGTTACGAAGTAGAACTGCTCTATAGAGTTTTCATGGCTGTAATCTTTACAGAAGCAGATCACCAGGTCTTTCTTCCATGGCACTGCTGGATGAGTTTGGATTGCCAGCCTTTAGGTTAGTTACTGAGGGCGTGTGAGTGCCCATTTCCCTGCAGCGTCACCAGCATTGGGTATTATCATTCGTTAGAATCTTGATTAATCTGATGAACAAAACTTGATATCTTGATGTTGTATTAATTTGTCTTTCGTTGAGTATTAGTGAGTTTGGGCATCTTTTCTTACACATATGGACCATTTTCATTTCTTCTTTTGTCATATTTGTACTTTTAAATTGGTAAGAGATTTATACGTAAACATATTAACTCTATTCAGTTAAACACCTAGCAAATATCACTCCTCCCCCCAATTGAGAGTTTGCCACTTATATTTTGCCCGTTCAGAATATTTAAAAATTTCATGTAGTTAATTATAGCAATTTAAAAAGTTTTTATTTTTGTCTTTAAGGTCATACTTAGAAAGACCTTCCCGACATTCAAGACTATACAGATATTTACCAATACAGTATTTCTTCTGATAATTAAAAAACATTTTTTTTCCTATCAAAAGTTAAATCTTTAATCTACCTTGAATTTATTTTCATGTAAGGTTGGACGACTCTGAGTTTAGTTTTCTCAATAACTAGTCGCCATTGCGTTGATTCTGACTCTTGGTGATCCCAGGTGTGTCAGAGTGGAACCGTGCTCCATAGGGTTTTCAATGGCTGGTTTTGGGGAAGTGTATCCTCAAGTCTTTCTTCAAAGGCACCTCTGGGTAGACTCACGCTTTCAACCTTTTGGTGAGCAGCTGAGTGCCTTAACTGCACCACCCAGGGTCTGCACATTATTTATTTAAAAATCCATTATTTCCTAATTGATTTGAAATCCAGCTTCCACTGTACTAAATTCTCATTGTCTTTGGGCCTATTTTATTAACATGTTTGTCTCTTCCTCTGCCAGTATCTCCCTGATTTAATTACTACAATTTTACAATACGTTTTATTATCTTACAGGGAAAGCCTCCTCCTTAACCTTTCTTTTAAAAAAATTTCTTGGTAATCCTAACACATGTTCTTCCAGATGAACTTTAGAATCATTTTAAGATGTTAAAAAATTCCACTATTTTGTTTGTAACTGGGTGAAATTTGTAGATTAATGTGGAGAAGATGCACATTTTTATAGTCATCGATCTTCCCAACCACAGGAATATGATATATATATATATGATTTTTTTTTTTAATCTATTAGAACGGCAGCTTCAAGAGATCAGAGATTTTGCCTTGCTTACTCTTGTAGCCCCAGTACCCAGGACCACCTGGAAGAACACGCTCAATAAATACAAGTAGGCTGGCATTGCTGGAAGCAGAATACACTCGTGAGAAGAGGCAAGAGAAGAGGCTGAAGACAAGCTGATAGCAGCAGCAGGCCAGGGAGCACCTAGGATAATGGCTGAGAAGCTTGGACCTTCTTGTGGAGGTGATCAGGAGCCAGGAAAGGGTTACAGGGTTAAGTTTATGTTTGGGGATGGTCATGCTGCCTGCCAGTACTGGAGGGTGAGAGTGAGATTGGCAACCAGTGAGGCTGAGTTACCCCAGTGCAGGCCAGAGCTGCTAGTGAAGGAGTGGTTGTGGGGAGTAAGAGAAAGGGACCAGGCAAGGCTGATGGAGATGCTGTTTATTGGTGTGGGGAGGTTCCGCTTTGGACATGTCAAATCTGAGGAGGTGTCTTAGAATAGGTGTCTAGGAAGCTAGGGCCAGGTGGCTCTGGGGCTCAGGAGAGAAGCATCTGTTGGAGAGACAGGCTTTGCGGTTGAAGCATGGGGAACCTGCCATCACTGGCATCGTTATCATCATCACCCTCATGTGCTAAGGCCTCAGTGGTGCGAACGGTTAGGAAAGGTCGGCGGTTCAAACCTACCCAGAGGCTCTCCGGGAGAAAGACCTGGCAATCGTCCCTGTAAAGATTACAGCCAAGAAAACCCTATCGGGCAGTTCTACTGTATCACATGCGGTCACAATGAGTCAAAATTGACTTGACAGCACCCAACAACAAGAACTAATCAAAAGTTTGGCAGTTTGAACCCACCTAGCAGCACCACTGAAGAAAAGCCTGGCAATCTGCTTCTGAAAGATTACAGCCAAGAAAACCCTGTGGAGCTCAGTTCTACTCTGTAACACATGGACTCACTCTGAGTTGGAATTGACAGTAATGGGTTTGGGTTTTTTTTTTTTAGATTGGGCTAGACACTGTGCTCAGAGCTCCACGTAGATTTCTTTATTGACTCTTCACTATAACCCAGTAATGTGCTGGTGCGTGTCACTGATGAATTTTGAGTATTTATTACCTTTCTTTTTAATACCGTTTATGTAATTATAGGTTTATATAATTTAATTTTTCATAATGGCTGTGTTTAACAACCAGCCCACAAAATTAATTCCTGAAAATTTAACAAGCAGCTCTTGTAAGCTAGTATGAACCCATGCCAGCTAGTGGCTGCTCCAATCCCATGATGCAGATGCTGCTGTCATGAAAGGAGGGTGAGGTCACCCAGTTGGTAAATGGTGGCGCTAGCAGTAGTAACTTCCTGTCCTTGAGCCTCAGTTTCCTCATCTGTGAAATGGGGTCAATAAAACCTACCGCCCAGGGTGACTGTGGGAATTGAATGAGCTAATACTTGTAAAGCACCCGGCATATAGAAAATGCTTGGCAAATGGGAATCATTGGTGTGTTACTGCTGTTTTTATAATAGTAATGAACATGACTCCTGCCCTCAAGGTATTCATGGCTTCATGGCGGGAGGGGAGCAATAATAAGACACACGTATTCATAGGGTTCTGATTCAGGTAAAAAGTGAGCAGGGTCCCAAGGAAGACACAGAGAAGAGAGCTGTAGGCACCCTGAGGAGGCAGAGGGAAGACTTCCTGGAGGAAGCTGCTTTTGAGCTGGGCCTGGCAGGTTTGGGAGAAGGTGGGCCCATGGGGTAGGCATTCCTGGCTGATGGTCAACAACAAGCAGAGGAGGGAGGCAGGAGTGCATCTGGAACGTAGGTGCACACAGGTGCTCAGTGAGAGATGAGGCTAGGGCCAAGGGGAAGGAAGTCCAATGCCAAGACAGGGTCTGAGCTTTATTCTGAGAACAATGGAGCCAAGGCAGGCACTTTAGCAGGGCATGATGGGATCCAACTGACCTCTTGGGACATCAGCGTGGCTGCAGCAGAGAGGAGGGCCAGGAAGGGACTAGGACGGAGGCGACAGAGGCTGTCCAGGTGGGCGTGTGGATGGAAGCCCACCCAACTGGGCTCCTTCATAGGCCTGGGGCAAAGGTGACAGGGAGTCCAAAGGCACAGGCTTCTTGCCCCCCTCCTCTCCTGCAGCTGCTGAGGAGGGCACCAGCCTTCCCCACCCAAATGCTATCATCCTGGGTCCTGCCCAGGTCCAGCCCCAGCCTCAGCCCAGCAGCTAATCCTGGTGACACTGGGTCCCAAGGCCAGGGCGGGGTGGCCAGGCAGCTGGCCTCAATTAGCGGGGGAGCTGGGTCTGGACAATGTCATTAGGAGAAAACCAGAGCCTGGCCATAAACTCTAATGAATGCATTAATGGAAGACTTGTGTGCCTCAAAGGGGGAGAAAAAGCGGGCCTAAATAAAGTTATTAACACAGCCCACCTGTGTTTGGCTCTTGGCCTCTATTGTTCAAATAGCCCATTAACTCCCGAAGCATCCAGCCTTGAAAGCGAACCCTGCGTCTCTGAAGCAGAAGTTTAACTGCATTCATATAATTCAATTAGATTCTGCAGTCGCGGTCCAAAGGCATTCTCTGGGCTTTCATCTCGGTAATGGCCTGCAGGCCGGAGCGGGGAGCAGGGGGTTAAAAAGGGGCCCTTGGAACCTGCCTTTTTGGCCTGACTCACCCCATCACCTGGAGGGGACACAGAGTGAGCTTCTTGGGGCCGAGTGCGCCCCTCCCTTGTGCCTGCTTACGGACGGCCTTCCAGGCCTGGAATTTGCACTTGGGCCCCTCTCTTCCTTCTCTGCCCAGTCCTCAGGCAGCGCACCCCCTGTCCTGCTCCCCGCCTTTTCCAATGGTCCAGCAGGGCTAGGACCCTGACTGCACTCAGCCGGTCCTATTAATACAGAGTTAAGAAAATTCATTAGGAAGTGGGCCTTTTATAGGTTCCGTTAAAGCCTTCTTCCTACTTCTGTCACTGAGAAAGGATAAAAATCCTTTTATCACTCTACAACTTGTTAACGTTCCGCCCCGGGAGCACTCCGTCTGTAATAAACATCTTCACAAAATATGCATCCCCAGGGAGGAGCCGTTAATTTCCTCAAGGCCTCACACACGTAAGGGTTTTTATTGCCTGCAGGTGCTTCACCATATTACGTGGGCTTCTAATAAACGTCCAGTAAACCGCAGGTAGCGCCTCGGAGAGACATGGGCCGGTGCACCTGTCCACAAAGGGCCTCCACGCACCGTGCCTGTACCTTCGCGGCCCGCGGGCAGCCCCGTGTGGCCGGCCCTGAGTCCCACCTGCCCCTCAGGATGCCCGCAGGTAAGTTCTCCAAACTCCATCTGAGCCACTCCGGAGCTTGGGGAGGGAGGGGCTTGCTGCTATTCGATGCCAGGAAAATTCCGCCCTGGAATCTGTACATCTTGGCAGGAATCGCAAACACACGTTGAAGACGTTCTCTTTTTTATTTCTCGGTTTTCTTTCTGACGAATTTGACTTTCCATTTTCTTAATAACTGGGATGGATAAATGGACAAAAAAGGGAGTCTGCCTCTCAGTGCAATTCATGCAAAATGTGTTTTGCATATCTTAAGGGCAATTTTCAGAATGTTAAGGATAATTGCTCAAAAATACGTTGTAGCTCAGTCACTAGAAAAAGAATTACTTAAGGAGCAGATTTCAGCAGCTTCTGTGAAGTAAATAATTAGAACTTTGCATTTAATAAATATCTCGCTAATCTCTGGGATTCTTTCCAAGTTGTGATCACCAAATTACCGGTGAGGTATGCATTGGGTGTCTGTAGATGCCATGGTGTTTGTGGGGAAGCTGTGGGGGCTGTCCTCGGCTCTTTCCTACCCTGGACATGGGCTGGAAAGCAAACCTCAGCCTGCTCAGTGGTTCAGAGGCGTGCGGGAGAGAGGTGGAGGGACTGCTCAGGGCAGGGACGGGGGGCCTCTCTAGCCCCTTCTAGGGCAAGACACCTCTGAAAATCAGGGCTTTGAGTGGTGTGACAACCTCTAAATCAAAGATAGTTTATGGCATTTCTGAACACTGAGCAACTGGAATTTCTGGGGCATTTCCATGGTGGTGGGGTCTCTGAGACACATAGCCTGAGGTCTGGATGGTAGATGGGAGCTTCTGTGATCCTGGTGGTTTGTTCAAATTTGTAAATGCTGAGAGTGGGCTGGTCAGCTGCACTGGCCTTGCCCACTCTGCCCACACCAGCTTGCAGAACACACTCTCTACCCCATGGGAACCACAGAGCTCAGGGGAGAGGAGCCTTGGATTCAGCCATCCTGTGGCTCTGTGCCCAGCAGAGATGCATCCTGGGGCCATGGTAGCTTCTGGAAAGAGGGGATCCCCAAATGGATTCTGGAAGAGATGAGAAAGAAAAGCTATCATGAGTGTGTTTGCAGGTCCCCTCCTCCCCAGCCAGAGGGCTGCAGCAAAACCCAGTGGGCCCAGAATGCAGGACCCCAGGGTAGGCACAGCCTGCACGGCTGAGCCACTGGGATGGGCACCTTCTGGGATAAGAAATAATACAATGATACCATCATTGTGCCCAGCGCCAATGGCAACACTGGTCCTAGCGCTCCTGAGCCCTCAGGGTGGGTCAGGGCCAAGTGCACAGGTTTTATCTCTTGAATTCTCCTAACTACTTTTCTGCAGGTGAGAAAGCTGAGGTTTAAGGGGTGAGCTCACTTGCCAGGGAAACCCTGGTGACGTATTGGTTAAGTGCTACGGCTGTTAACCAAAGGGTCGGCAGTTCAAATCTGCCAGGAGCTCCTTGGAAACTCTATGGGGCGGTTCTACTCTGTCATATAGGGTCACTATGAGTAGGGATTGACTTGATGGCACTGGGTTTGGTTTTGGTTGGTTTCACTTGCCAGAGGTCATTCAACAAGTGACTATACAGTCACAGCATGGGACAGACAGCAGTGCAGGGGAGTCCAACAAGGCTTGGAACAGGGGCATATCATGTCTCATGGTGTTTTCCCACCAAACCTTCAAGGGAGGGCCTAATGTCCCCATGTTCCTGAGGACAGGCTGAGCTCACCTGGCATGGAGGGGAACCCAGCCAGGTCCTGACATCTGCCTCCTTCCCTCAGACATGGCTGCCCCCACCCCCACTTTTCTGGGCTGGAAGGGGAGAGGAGTTATTCACCTCCCGCCCCTGCCCCCACTGGTCAGCTTGGCCTGTCCCAGCAGAAGCCATCAGAGGGCCAGGGTGCCTGGAGCAGCTTCAGAGGCAGCGACGGACATGATGAAAGACCCAGAGTCGGCACCCAGCCGAAGGTTAGAGGAAGCGGGATTATTCCGCCCGGGGAGCGGAAGGCCCAGGGGGCAGGGGCCCTGGCTAATGGAGAGCACCAGATGCTGACCAGCTGTTCTGTGTCTCCCTGGAGGCCCTGCAAGACCAAAAGAGCTTCTCCTACAGCAGAAGGGAGTTAGGAGTGATAGGAGGAAGAACTGGCTGAGGGAGTTGTTAGGGCTGAAAGAGTGGAGGAGCTGTTCTCTGAGGAGCTCTAAGAAACAGGGCAGCAGCTCCTAACTGGGTCCTGGGGGTTGAAGGAGGCCTGGGGCCAGGAGGGCAAGCTCAATGCCTGTTGCAGGGCTGTCGTGTGTGTGTGTGTGTGTGTGTGTGTGTGTGTGTATGTGTATAACAGATAGAGAGAGAATGAATGTAAAGATTTAGCCTTGAGAAGCTGTACCCTTCTCTATGGTGGTGATTTGAATTAATCCACCACCCACGCCCATCCCGACCTGCAGCATAACCTGGAGGCCCTATTACCCTAGCAGTGCTGGCAAGCTGTAGTCTCAAGATTCAGGCCGAGGACAAGAGCCTCTGAGGTTGTTTCCCCAGCAGATGAGAGGCCTGAGAAGACCCCAGTCTCAGAGCCCTGGGTCCACGGGGCCTTCCAGGCCCATAAGTCAAGACGTTTAGCTGCCAAAACTCCAAGAAAGTTGTGATGGCCTGGCCCCCCAGGTCATCAAAATCAAAGCAGCTCTAAACTGCAAAGATGTGTTAGAAGGCTTAGAGTCCTGGTCCTTCCCACGACCACTACTCCAGGGCTTTAAAACAAGCCAACGAGAATTCTGGGTGTTCATGTTCCGCTGGTGTCCGAAGCATGTGTCCCATCTGCTGGCTGGGTGACCCAGCCTGACTCTTTTTCCCTCAGAGCCTGTTCCCTTGTTGTAAAGAAGTGATGGGGTCACTAACCTGGGGGGCTTGTGAGGACACAGCTGTAACAGACTGGCCAGGTTTTTCCTTCCTTCCTTAAGCCCCCAGTTCATGGGTGGGAAAACTGGGGTGACAGAGAGTGGGACAGGTCCGTGGACATCACACAGCAAGTCAGTGGCCGGGCAAGTGCTGCTCCCAGCTCAGTCCAAAGCCCTGTGTATTCTGGGTGGACTCAATTTTGCTTCTGGATGGAAAAACTGAAATGTCTCTGCCTAGCTTTCTCCACCCTATTTGGAAACTTGGCTAGGGTTGCCAGATAAAATATAAGATGCTCCATTGAATTTGCATTTTTAGATTAACAGTGAATCTTTTTTAGTATGAGTATGTCCCAAGTAATAATATTTGGGAATACTTATACTTAAGAAAATTATTTGTTGTTTATCTGAAATCAAATTCAATGGAGTGTCCTGTATTTTTATTTTCTAAGTCAGGGAACCCTTCCCCAGTGGGGCTGCATCTGTCCCCTCATAGGGAGAACTTTCTGGTTCTTTCTGTGGCAGTGGAAACCCGTGTTGGAGCCACTTGCTCTCAGCTTGTGGAGACATCGGAAGGCCATAATCACCCCTTTCCTGCTGCTAAGAGCAGAAAATACATGTCCTTGTGATATTTTTTTTATTTTTGAAAGGAACCTGGGGAAACCTCTCACCATGGGACTTATTTATCAGTGGAAAGGAGGCATTTTTGAGTTTGTCCTTTGAAGAGGGTGCGGCTGTGCTGGCAGGCGGCTTCTGTGATCTCCGGTTTCTTTGGAGGACTATTGAAAACTGCCTACGTTACAAGGAAACCTTTTCCCTCTGACTCTTCTGGGCCCTTGTCTCCTCAGTTTAAAACTTGCTAGGACACAGGTGGATTTCTCAGCAGTAAAATGGAAGGAACGAAAATGACAAAAGTGTCCACAAAGTTTCTAGAAGCAGTCCTTGGAATATGTTTATAATTCCTCAGATCAATGGTATTTCATTTTCAAACAGTTTGAGGGCTTTTCAAAAACTTATTTCTAAAAGGGCCACTGCATTTTTATGTGAAGGGACTCAGAACGGCCTTCCTTTCTTATTTTTTCTCTACCCTTCTCCCTTCCCCTGTGTCTTTCTTAAGCTAGGTTGAAGATGTTAAAGACATTGTTTGGGCTAAGTAATCAGGAAAATATACTTTCAGAGTTTAGAAAGCTCAACAGAATATGAAAAAAGAAATTGGATAAAAAGGAAATAAAACACACTAGAAAAAGTCTATTAGATTTTCTTTAAAATATTTTAACATTTTGACTCTACATTGGTGTGCTTTTCTGATCACATTTAGTTTTGAAATGCTATAACTAAAACTTCAAATCTTTGTCATTTTTTTCTCACTTATCCCAACTCTGATGGCTTTTTTTTTTTTTTTTTTTTTAATATCCTTCCGGACCAGGAGAAATAGCCCCATGTGGGAAAAATAATACATTCAGCATAATTCCTTTAAAGAATGGTTTTCAAAGACAGCCAGGCTCTGCTCTTAAGACGGCAAAATTTTGAAAAGATGAAATCCTAGCTCCGATTCACGCCAGAATCAAAGCCAGAGGAGTTTACCGATGATTCGTGATAGCCGAAGACTGGAAGAGTCCTGCACCCCGGAGTGCAGAGCTGGGCTCAGAAGGGAAGGGACTGAACCCTAAGCCTGTACCCCTTTTCCAACTCCATCTGTCCCCTTCCCGCTCTGAGCGTGGACCCTAGAGCGGAATCGCAGCTTGCACAGGAGCCGGGAGGTGCGGTTTGATGTCAATTACGGCTCAATTCCCGAGGTGGCATCAAAGAGTTAACTAGGATGTCCCAGTGCGCAAATGTGGGATAATTGGGAAACAAATTCTACAAACATCTTGAAAGGGGCAAAAGACCTTTGATCTTTCCAGAGAAAGGCAGACATTACAATGCTGTCTGCCTCCTGGGCCTGCACACGTCTCAAACCAGGTTGGAGGATGGTCTCTTCCTGAGAAATCAGCCGACACCTCATCCCATCGCACCTTAATGATCCTAACTGGTTGCGTATGTCCACAGGCATTTTCCCCAAAGATTAGAGGAGAGAGAGGGACTGACAAAATAATTAAATATGCAATTTGCCAAGCCTGGGCAATACGGCTTTGAAATCACCTTTTCAGGAAGTTTTACCGCTTGTTCATTGACATGTATATTGCCGGCTTCGGACTTTTATTTAAGCTCTTTTGATTGCCTTAATGGATTAATACCCAAGTAACCATCAGCAAGGGGCTGGGACCCAAGGCTGTTTCTAATTTTGCAAATATTACGTGCCCGCTTCCTTTGGTGTTATGACAAAAACAAGTATTGAGAATTTGCCTTCTCACTTCAAGCAACATGCGGATCCCCTCAGATAATTGCCTGAGGCGAGAATCTGTGCCTCATGTGTGCTGTGGGCCTTTACAGGGAGCTTTCATGTGCCAGGGGCCAGGGCGGGTGGCATGGTGGTGGCAGGACTGGGCAGGCCTGTGCTGCAGTGAGGGGCCTGGGTCCGTTTTGGTTGGCATTCCTGTAACCAGTCCATGTCTCCAGACAGCAGAACCCCTCTCAGGCTAAGGCCCTGCCAGCATCCAGGGGTGTGGAAGAATGTGTTAGTGTCTGCTTATAACTCCTGACATGGGTAAGAAACATTCCGAAGGGATGGGGGCGGGGAGGTGGTGAAGCTGCTGGTGGGGATTTGGAGAAGAATCTCGGCTTAGAGGCTGCTGCATCTGACGGAGGCATCCGGAAACCAGAGCCGGGACTTAGCTCTGGGGGAATAGTTCGCATTCTGTGCTCCTGGTGGGGAGAGCTCCGAGTTCAGCAGAAGAGGGATCAGTCCGGGCGATGGCACCATTCCTTTGGCAAGCTAGATAACCAGGAACAGTGCCTTCAGGCCTCTTCCGAGGCACCAGGGCGTGTCTCATGGGGAGGTTCTGTCTGGTCTGGGGTATCTGTGGATACCCAGAGGGCTGGAGACTGGGTCATCAGGGACACACAGGGTAGCTTGGTGCTTAGAGGGGCTAAGGATAGGTGGAAGGGAGAGTGAGGGAGAGAGAGAACAGAAGCAGAGACAAAAAGAAAGACAGGAAAAAGAGACAGAGACTTTCATACATTCATACACGTATGCACACACACACATACACACAGAGCAAGATTGCCTTTGAAGGTGGAGGGACGGGGCCTAATTGTCCGAGAGATGCGTGGCGGCCTGGCTTTTTCATCCTTCCCAGAACTCCCTAATGAGGCTGTGCCCTCTCCTGGTGAGAACAGTGCTCCCTGAAATCAGCTTTGATAAAGCGGATAGACCGTCTGGGACAAGTTACCAGGTTTTCCTCTTTCCTTTTGAACCCTGCAGTGGTTTTGCTCTTTCATGGCAAAAAGAGTGAGGCCACGCTCTCTGGCCTCTTCCTCAGGCTGGGCAGGCATCTCACCTCCTGGGGTCCCCAGACACGGGGGACATGGGTACAGGCTCTGAGTGGGGATGCTGGCCTAGGCCACAGCAAGTGGGTGAGGAGGGGACTTTGCTGGGCTCAGTATTCAGATCTATTTGCCAGTTATGCGGGTTCTATTGGCCTCAGTGTAAGAATCACCTAAAATGTATTTCAGCAAATCACAGCAGCCACGAGGGGACCCGGCCCACGTTGTAAGCACACACAGGCCAAAGGTAACAACAGAAGCAGCAATAACAATTGTGCTGACTGCTCATTGCCTGCTCGCTCTGTGCCAGGCACCGCATCAAGTGTTTGGTAAGGACTGTTCATTGCAGTAGCACTACTGTGCTCCTTTTACAGCAAATGAGGCTCAGAGAGTTGGGTGGCTTGCCTGTCAGAGGCAGGATGGGACTGGATCTGTAGTCCATAACCCAGCTCATAAGCACTGGCCTCCCAACAGGGGTGGAGGCTTCAGCTGCCTCTCAAGCCCCCTTGACACAAAGATTTTCCAGCCACACTGTTCCTTCCTCATGTCTTCTTGCCTATGACTGGGCTTTCTATAAGGCCACAGTCATAAAGTCAGCAGGACCCTAGAAGTCCAAGGTCTCAAACTCTGAGGTGCTCTCTGGACACCCCCCTCCTGCCCCAAGGATGCAGTGTCCAGAAGCTTCCTGAGCCCCAGCTGCCCTGGGCAGCAGCTCTGGTTGGCGGGGGGGGGGGGGGGGGTGGGTGGGAGGGGTTGGGCCAGCCATGCTGGGGTAGGAGGGGAAGAAAGGGCCCAGTGCCCACAGAAGCCCTTCTCCACTGCCTATTGGCTGCCAGCGCCCAGGAGGTGCATCAGCCTGGTAGGATTTGCCTTTGATCTCAGATGATTAAAACAAAATCCCTTCTCAGGTGGCTCCTCCTTGTCAGAGGCTGCTCATCCCAAGGCGTTCACATGGGAGAGCTCCTGGTTCCAAAGACAGCTCCAGAGAGACCCACCCTGGCTCTGGCCAGGTCAGACCGTTGCTGGCCGAATGGCCTGCTCCCCACCCTTCCTCTATCTTCTGACCTATCTGCCTTCCCCCTGCCCTGATCCCAGTGCCTGGCTCTCTAGGCTTTTCCCTCAGTGTTCCACAACCTTCTCTTGGGTGCTGCTCACCCTCAGCGGCTGATGCCAGATAAGATGGGCAGTGGGTATGCGTGATCCTGAGTCGCTGCCAGCACCTCAGGCCTTATCTCTGCCCAGGGGAACATCTCTGTGGCCAGTGAGGCTGTGCAGGAGGACCTTACCTCCAACTTGTGAAAAAGCTGCAATTCATTCCATCCAGCGCCCATTTTGTGCCAGGCCCTGGGCTGGGGATACAGCAATGAGTGAGGCAGATGAGGTTCCTGGCTCGTGTGTCTGTGTATGTGTGTGGGGGGTGGGGGTCCTGACTTTGATTCGCCACAATGCTGTGCTACACACTTCACAGCTGATTGTGACATCCCAGAGTGTGGCCACACCATGAGGAGGGAGCCAGAGACAGATCCTCACACTCGGTATCTGGTAAAAGTACTCCTGTGGTCCTTATGGGTCTTGGGGGACAGGGAAGTCGTACCGGCATAACTTCATGTGACCATCTTAATGGGCTCACTCAGCAGTTTGTAGGGAGAGCCATGTGACGGCTCCACTGAGATGGAGAAAGTTGAACATTCCTGCTTGTGTACCAGGCAGAATGTTCTGGTCACTTTCGTGGTTAGAAAGTGCAGACGAAGAGGAAGGGATAAAGGAAGGGGTGTGATGACAGGGAGGGATTTTTCTTCTAACTTTTTATTCTGAAAATATTCAAACATATAGAAAGTTGAAGGGGACAATGAATACTTCCTGGATTCAACACATGTGAACATTGTGCCACAATGGCTTTCTCCGTGTACAGACACACCTATTTCTATCTACGTATTTTTTGCTTTAAGTTTGAAAATAACTTCCAGGCTTCTTCCCTAAGTACTTCAGCATGCATGTCCTAAGAATAAGGGTATGGTCTTCCCTAACCAAAATACCATTACCACTTTGAAGAAAATCCACAGTAATTCGAGAGGGAGAGATTTTGATGAGCGTTGTTGTTGTTAGGTGCCATTGCCTTGGCTCTGACTCATAGCGACCTTATGTAAAACAGAAGAAAACATCGCTTGGTCCTGCGCCATCCTGGCAATCTCTACTATGTTTGCGCTCATTGTTGCAGCCACTGTGTCAGTCCGTCTCATTGAGGGTCTTCCTCTTTTTCGCTGATCCCTTTGATGATCAATCAACATGTAAGAACTGTTACTTTCAATAAGAAAAACAAAAGACATTGCAAAGCATTGTTATTATTAGGTTGACATCTTTTCTTAAATAGACTATTTTTTAGAGAAGTTTTGGATTTACAGAAAATTGTGAGAAAGTGCTGACAGCTCCCATTACGCCCCTCCTGCCTCCACAATCTTCTTCTGTTATTAGCATCCTGCAGTGGTGCCCTACATTTGTCAAAACTGATGGACCAATATTGATACGTTATTATTAACTACAGGAAACCCTGGTGGTGTAGTGGTTAGGTGCCTCGGCTGCTAACCAAAAGGTCAGCAGTTCAAGTCCTCCAGGCACTCCTTGGAAACCCTATGGGGCAGTTCTACCCTATCCTATAGGGTCACTATGAGTCGAAATCGACTCGAAGGCAACGGGTTTTATTATTAACTACAGACCATAGCTTACATTTGTGTTGTACAGTTCCATGGGTTCGGCAAATGCCTACTGTCACGTGCCTATCAGCACAGTAATTCAGACTAGTCGGCCCTAAAAATGCCCGGTGTTCCACCTGTTCATCTCTTTCCCCTTTTGAAAATCTTTTTATGGTCTCTATAGTTTTGCCTTTTCTAGAATATCATATAGTTGACATACAGTACGTAGCTTTTTCAGACTGGCTTCTTTCACGAAGCAATAGGCATTTACGTTTCCTCCATGTATTTTTGTAGCTTGATAGGCCATTTCTTTTTATCACTGAATAAGACTCAATTGTATAGATGCACTATAATTTGTTTATTCGTTCACCTATTGAAGGACGTCTTGGTTGCTTCCCATATTTGGCAAATATAAATAAAGCTGCTATAAAACATTCATGTGCAGGCTGAGTGTTACTTCGAAAACTTGCTTTGGTTTCAGTTTCCCTGTGGGAAAGCTGTGGGGAGGATGGAAGGACAGAGTTACAAAGTCTGTGAGCTTCATGTGTGCAGAGCACTGGCACACAGTAGGTGCATGGGAAGTGTTCGCCGACTGAGTGAACATAAAGGGTCTCAGAGCCCACTGCTGGGCCCTCTTTTATGATCCTGAACTCAGAGGGTCCTGGTCTTCCAGCTCTGCCCAGAGGAGAGAGGCAGGTGGGAGAGTGAGGCTTGGCAGCCTGACTGGGCTGGGTTCAAAGCTCTATGAGACCTGGGCTGATTGGGGTTCCCCAAGCCCCTGGCTCTCCTTGGGGCCATCAAAGCTGATGTAGGAGGAGAATAAGATATGGTGCCTCCGCTGGCGCTGGACAGCCCCTTCCTTTACAGGGACTCAGTGGGGTTTGAGGGAACAAAGCCTGGGATTCAAGGGCCAAAATGTCCCACCTTCTAGTGCAGAGATCAACCCTTGGGACCCTCCAGCTATGATGTCCAAGGGTTCTGAAAAATCTCCCCCAGCCCCTCTGACTCTGGGTGGGGATTGGGGTGTGTACCCACCCGTAGTTACGTGCATGAGAACAGCACGTGAAGAGCTATAGCTGTGAATCTTTGTATTTACTGGTGTGTGTGACTGTGTATCCTAGAATCAGGGGAGTGCTGTTTGTATGTGCACATGCGTGCATGCGTGTGTGTGTGTGCACGTGTGTGTGTCGGGGGCATTTCCGTATGTATCCATGTACGTGACTGTGTACCTGAATGCTTTAGGCTGTGGGTCTGGGGGTGCTCCTACGTAGAAATGTGGATCTTTGCCCCGTGTGCTGTTAGAAGTGGCTTGTTGGTGCCTGTGACTGACTGCATTGTCAGGTTCTCTATTTCAGAACGATGGTGGCTCCCCCTCACTCACCGCCCCTGTCTGATGTGATTGATCACTATTGCTTACTAGGAAAGCCAGAGTATTATCAGTCAGAGAAAGTGTAACGGAATCAAAGATATTCTTTGGGGCTTGTGTGAGTATCAGACTGAAGACCCGTTTCTGGAAATGCTGCTGCCATTTGAAGTGGTCTCGCCAGCCAGGAATGAAACGGAGGTACTTTGTCAGAGGAAAGAACTTGATGAAAAATTGTTTTATGAAAACTGAAATTTTGGCATGTTTTCACATTTTAGTTTGTCAGAATGCAGAGTAATAAATGTTAAACATGTTTATTATTATGCATGGTTGAATTCTTTATGATGAAATTTTTATTTTAAAGTTTGTCGTAGACTTACTGCAGCCCAGGGTGGGGATTCTAAAAGAGAACAGGGGACATTTTACAGTTTATCCCAGTAGGGCTATAGGGATAGAAGTTTTTATTGAAACAAAAATAGAAGGGGGCAGCCCATGCCACCTCCCACCATCGGTCGGAGGGCAGTGTGGTGCAGTGTCCATCCTTGGTCTCCGGTGATCAAGCTCATGATGGCTCGTGTTAGCTGCTGCAGGCGCAGCAACTGGGTCCCTGGGTGTGGTGACACAGCTGCTGCTTGGCTTGCCGCAGTCTTTTGTTCCTGCCGCTGATATCCTGGTAGCCGGTTTGTGGTTGCAGTCAGAGGGAGCCCAAGGAATAGGGAATCTAATGCAGTCCATGTGCCAGGCCTCCTTCCCTGAGCGCTGTGGGTGCACCCTGGCAAACCTGCCACAGGAACTGTCCTGTGAGAGAGAGGGACCAACTGCATGAGTTTCCTCTTCTCTGACCTTGTCTATACCACCAGTGGAGAAGGGGCACAGATGGGTGCCATGGCAGTCACGCAGTCACTCTGCCTCAGATGGGCTGGGCATGTCACCTTCCCTCTAAAATCCTCAGTTTCCTCAGCTATAAAATGGGTCTCCATAGCAGGGCTGTTGTGATCTCCCATTTCCTGGGTGCTCACCTGGGGCTGGGTGCTTTGGGAGCAATATCCATCAGGCCCCAGACAGCATGTGTGGTCAGTTCAGTTTTGATCCCCACGTTTGAAGGAGGAAGTTGGGCTCAGAGAGGTAGAGCCACCTTAGTGGAGATCGCCCAGTGGGAAGGAGCAGAGATGGGGTTGAGTCCTGGGTCTGTCTGCTCAGAACCTGTGCAAGAAATAGGTTGAGTGCCTTGTGCCCAGCTCAGAGTGGATGTTTGGGTGAGGTGACACACTCAGGGCTGAGGGAAGTGGCTGAGCTTCCGCAGATGTAGGGAGCCCAGCTTAGAGTACAGCCTGAGGGTCCTAGATGAATGTGGGCAACTTTGCTTAAGCCCCCAAGGGTATCTCCTTCTTGGAACCAGGGGCCTTGGGCTGCTGGGTCTACACTCTTGGCTGAAGTTGGGGCAGCTGGTTAAGGGGACTACCAGAGACACTGCACTGCAGTGGTGCCAAGTGTTTCACCCTGATGTCAGCTTGGGCTCTGGGGCCTTCTACATGGTTTCTGGGCTGGAATGGAAAGCAGGGTAGATGGAACAGCAGTTTCAGGGAGCCCTCCCAGGATAAGAGAGGGGCCCAGAGTCTACAAGGGTCTGGAGGAGTTTCCACGCAGGTTCCAAGAAGAAGGTACAAAGAGACTGGTCCTGGTCCAGTGTCACATTGCATGCTGGCAGAGGGGCCATCTGCCTAGCTGTTCCAGAGGCCATGAAGAATCTGAGGTTGGGGTTGGGTGTGCTTGGGAAGCATCTCCCAATGCAGTTAATATTCTTTGCTTGGGGCTGCTAATTCCTCAGCTTCCTTTGACATGGTGGAGAGGGGATGGGGGCTTGAAGAGAGGAAATGTGCCCCAACATTTCCCCCAAAGTCTTGTTCATCCCATTCCCACCCTAGCCGCGAGACCTGGGCAATAGTTTTGAACACAGATACTGGCAAGATAAGCTGAGGGAGGCTAGCCAGGGATTAGCTTAGGGTCCTGCCCCAGATTTAGCCCAGCAACACTTCCAGCCAAACTCCTGGGCTCCTTGGCACTTCAGCCCCCAACCCTGTTGCAGGAAACTCTTTTAAGAAAGCCAAGGTGGAGGGGTCTGAGAGCACTGGATGGGGAGCTTTGTGGCGCCAGGTCCCAGCCCCTGTGACTCTGGCTCAGGCATTGGCTGTTCGTGGAAGTGGACTCTGCTCCTGTCCCTTCTGACCCGAAGCTTCCCCAGCCCTTCCCCAGCTGCCACCGCCAAGGCCTCCAGCGCAGCAGCCGGATCCTCCGTAAAAGGATAAAGATCACATTCTTCACTTTTTAAGTCGCACAAAAGCTGTATGCATAATTAATGTGCAATAAACATGAGCGGCTGGAAATTAACTAAATGAAAAAAAAAAAAAAGAACGTACTTAATTGTAAAAATTTAATTTTGCGTTTATTCTTTTTCTTTCTCTCTCTCTTTCCTCTCCCTTTTACAACGTGTTATATTCTTGGAGCCCTTAAGATCTCACCGGAGATGACATTCTGAAAGGCTCGCCTCCTGACCTCTTGCCAGGGAGCCTCGGACAAGATGAGTTTTAAGTGGCAGCCTAGTCAGTTACTTTCAACAGAGGGTCCGAGGGTGCCCACAAGTGGGGTGTTATTGTGGCGCACAAAGGAATATTGTAATCATCCCCCAAGACCCTCCTTGAGGAACCTCTGTGCCTGATTTTAAGGGCTTTGGTAGATGCAATTTTGAGAGTCACCTTTCGAAACTCGGAGAGAAAGCCCATTGTGGTATTTAAAATTCCTGAACATGAATTCAGTGGTTAAAAAGCCAAAGGACTAAATATGTTTCCATATATTCAAAGTATTTTAAGCAATACCACTGAAGGTTTCCTGCCGTCTTCTCTTCCTTCTAATTTTTTAAAGGACAAGACCTTTTCTAGATGCTGAGAGTGGGTGGCAAAATTTCCCAATGGAAAAATTTATTGATGTATTCTTAGTTATTGTCACATTTCTTAATAAAACCTGAGGATTCGGTTTCAAGAAACAATTCATCCACTTGAAAGAGAATTTAACAAACAACAAAAAAAGAATTATTATTTTTAAGAATAAAACACTCTATTAACAGACACTTTAAAATATGATTTATTGCACACCCAGGACACCAACGATAACTTAAAATATCAAATCCCTGGAAATAAATCACTGCCGATCCCATCTCCCTTACATGCCAGCTGTTTTCCTGTTTCTGTGGTTTTTCCAGCCCTGGTCTGTATCAGTAGATAATTTTAAAAGAGGCAGGAGAATCAAGAGACAGAGCCCAGACGAGTCTTGGCTGTTTGGATGAGAATTGTGTTTTCAAAACATTCTAGTTTGTCCTGGACAGTTCGTAGCTGGCTCTTCTCAAGTCTTTTCAAACAGTAACTAACTCAGCTGTCTCTTCGAGTTGCTCTATTGCCAGGTTTATTTATAACAAGAAAAGAGATTGTCAATATAGTTGCTTGCGCTTGCTGCTACCTCTGCCCAGGTACCTGGTCCTGCTCAAGATGATCAGCTGTCATCCGGGAGCTGCCCGGTCAGGGGGGACCACCGGCAAGCTGTAAATAACCATGGCCGTGGCTGTGGATCACCTCTGGCTGGCTGGCTGGCTGTGCCGGTTCCACCGCTGACGAGCTGCTAAATGCGGCTGCTTCATGAACAGGTGGCCCACAGGGGCTGAGGCCAGGCAATGGGCTTGGGCAGCCGGCTGGTGTGTGCAACAGCCTCTGAGGACCAGCTTGATTCCGGCCCCAGACCCCCACCCGGTGCCCAAACTGGCCCCAGCTGCAGACCTGTGCATTAAACAGGTTCTGACACTAAAAATCCAGGTCTGTCTGCCGTTGTCATAGGAATGCAATATCCTCTGGAGGTCTCCTTATTAAAATCCAAGCCTTGCTGCTGCTGCCCGGGATAGATTTCTATTCCATTTGTATTGATCACAGGGAAGTGTCTCATTCCCTGGTTGACAAATGCAGCCAGCAGGGAGTTAGTTAGCTTTTGGTGGAAAACATTTGTTTCCACGGTGATTTAGGTGATCCTGAACCGGAGCTGTGGTTATATTCGTAAATCCATGGTGGGTAATCTCTACCTATGATATGGAATTACAAATGTGGGGATTACAGTCTGGCAGAACAACAGAGCCTGCCAGGGGCTTCAGAAATTACCCAATGCAGCCACTTAGTTTCACAGACAGAAAATTGGGGCCAAGGAACAGGGACTTGACTTGCCCAAGGTCACTTCTAGAAATTTAACCTACAGATATACCTGTCAGTGTGTGCAAAGGATATTCATCACAGTACTTTTTTTTTTTTTTTAAATGCAAAGGGTGAGAAACCATCATAGGAGATTGGGTAAATAAATTATGGTTATAGGTAGAACTACATCAAATTACTGTTTTTGTTGGTCAAAAATGGTCAAATGTCCACAATCTCATAGGGTTCAACTTAATACATCTATGGAATGAAATGTCATGCAGTCTTAAGAGGAATGAGATGGAGAACGCACCAAGATACATTATTAAATGAAAAAAAGCAAGCTGCAGGACAGTGTATCCAGTATACTACCATATACGTGCTTTTAAAAAAGTAAATGTGTATGTATTTGCTAGTATAAGCTGCGGCTCTCTGGAAGGAGACACTAGAAACTGTCCGTGGTGGCTGCCTTTGGGGAGGAGAACTGGGGGTTAGAAGAAGATTGACTTTTCACTTTATAGCCTTTGTACTTGGAGTTTTACACTGTGTGTGTGTGTTTGGCAGATACAAGATGAACGTTAAAACAGAGATCAAAACATCGGTGGCTCCCTCATTACTTGTGGTTCACAGCTTAGTCTCCGTGGTGAGAGAAAGCTGGGTTTCAAGTCACTTCGTGTCACCGAATCTCAGTTTTCTCATCTGTCCAATGGGGATAATGATGTTTACTTCATAGGGTGGATGTGAAGATTTGCTTGAGACATGAATGGGCGAGGCTCAGCACAGTGTTTGGCACAAAGAAGTCAGCAAATGCTACAGATTATTATGTACTACAGATAAGCCATAATACATACATATACCCATAAAAATCCTTAAGACGGCTTGCTTGGCATTTTCTTTTCCTCTGAAGAGATATTAAAAATAGCTGTGTGTGTTTGGAGTCAGAACTCCTGAGCGTTACGTGGGACTCTCTGCTTGGGGACCATTTTCCTGTTGCAGTGACACTCAGACTAAATTTACAGGGTGGGTCTGATGATTTTTTTTCTGAATCAGTGAACAGTCTTCCTCGTCTCTGTGTGCGCAGGCAGGTGAACTAATAGAATTAAGCTTATTGGTTTAATTCCTCTGGGTCCCCTTGGTGAGGGGAGAGCAGCTGGATGAATATTTTAATTAAGCTCCGACACCCAGAAGTCAAAGTCCCCAAGTGGTCCCATTGGGCAAGGGCTCGCAGTTTGGGGTTTAATCAAGTTTGGTTTCAGAGTTCAAATTTCTTCCTGGACAGAAATATGTCATCAGGCATCCAAGACTTCCACTGGAAAAAAAAAATACAACCTGACTGTATTTTCTCTAGAGAATGATACCGTGATTCGATTAGCCTTTTTCCTTGACATTTTGCCCACTTTATTAACTTCTGCTTTGCTTTTAAGCAGGCAAACTACTGTTTTACTTCCCTGAAGAAGCTCATAATATTATAATTCAAGTGTCAGGATAGATTAGGTTAAACGAACTGTGTAATTCCCGAAGGAAAACAAACTTCAAAACGGACACGGTTTGCCTGGTAACATGTCATGGATTGCATTAGCGTCGAACGGGCGATTCTCTCACCTAATGCGCTAAAGTTGGCTCAAATGTTCCCCGCTCTGCAAGGTGAGAAATTACTTAGCTAACAAAACATTTAGTTTTCCTCTCTTTGCATTCTTTCTTTATGAGATCCTGAATGTGACATTTTCTCCAAAAAATCTCTGTGCTTATTTGTGAAAAATGTATATTAAAACCAAAACCCATCAAATGGAAAGAAATCACAGATGGTTTTATTCACAAGCAGTAGAATTAATGGCCTCTCTTCTCTTTATAATATTAGAAGCAGATGAGTTCATTATGATTTCACCCTAATAAAGAAAACCTGCTTGATTTTGACAAGACATCGACTTATCTAATACATCTACTAAATAACAAACCCACTGCCCGCCCGTAAAACACGGCCCGCAAACACCAGTTTTGCCTGGGCTGCTTCTAAATTAATGAAAAACACTCCAATCCAAAGAGAGCAAAAAAAGGGTGGGCATGGGAAGAGATGGAATTCAAGGGATTTTTGAAAATCTGACTGATTCCGAACAAAAAGAGTTTTGAAATGTTTACTTTGTGGTGGTTTGAAAATTTTTACATCTTTCGCCAAAGCGGGCAGAGAAGTGAAACCATCTGAAAGGGCTTTTGAAAAGAGCCATTCAGCACAAGTTGAACGAAGCTGTGGTTGCTTTATCTCGGGCGATCTGCAGGCTCGGTGCAGAGGGGAGGCCCAGCCCTTTCTCCCCGCTCCTCCCCAGCTCCAGGGCTGCGGCCCGGCTTCAAAGCGCGCTGTTGGCGCAGCGTCCTGGGGGGGAATTGGACACCTCGCTTGGGGACGCATCAGCCGGCGAGCTCTTATCCCCAAGCGCTGCTGCCTGATGTGGTCATCTTGTTAGTCATGGAAAGCCAAGGGTGTTTCTGTTTGTAACCCTTTCAGCACTTATTAAGCAAGAAGTGGGAGGCTTTACGCAAAACTGCAAAAGATGTTTTGTGTCCCCAGGGCCACGGCAGCCGGGGCCACAAAGTATCAATCATTCCAAAGATCTCTCCGAGAAATGGAACACGTCAGCCCTGCCCAGAGGGGGAGAAAAATGAACGGCTATGGAGCCTCTGTTGTGGGACCTTCTTGGCTTGGCTCCCGTGGAAGGGCGTGGGCTCCTTCTTCTCAGAGTGAAAACTGCCGAGAATGCCTGTGGGGAGCCAAGCAACTCGGCTTAAGAAAAATGGCACATCTCCGTGGCTCTGGTGTCCAATTCAATGGTTCAGGACTCTCAACTCAGATTTCTTCCCAAACTTTCTGCAGCCCTGAGACCAAAAGAGGGCTGACTGCAGAAATCCAGACACCTGCACAAAAGTGTCAGGGCTGGGGGAGAGGGTGGCAGCCAAGGTGGAAATAGTATTTCTAAGCAGCTCCTTAAAAGTGCACTACCCCGCATTCCAGTACCTCTGTGTTGTCCCGGGACCTGCGTCTGTCTTGCTGTGCTGCGCTCCCTTCCTCCAAGCGAGAGGGGCTGGGGAATCTTTGACAGGCCCAGGTGGAATTCAGAATTCTGAGATCATCGGAGTCCCTCCTTCGCAGGCCTAAATTCCACAAGTATCAAACTTCGGGGGAGAATTTCAGGGGAAGCGACAAGTTTGAGCCAAGACCTCATGATTGAAATTCTCCTCCAATAAACCCCTGCCAGCTGAGCCCAAAGGGTCCGTAGTTGGTTCAGCAAGCAGGGACGGCAGGAAGGGGGTTGGGGGTCACAAACTTCAAACAGGACTGGGTGGCGGGGGGCAGTTGTGCTGAGGGGAGACAGATCACAAGGGGCTCAGAGCTAATGAAAGAGACCGAGGCTGTAGCACCTATAAATTCAGCTCTCTCCAGATTAAAGAGCCAGCAGCCCAGGTTCTTGGCAGCGATGCCCTCCTCATTTAAGGATAGGCCTGGAGTGTGTGTGGGGGGGGGGGCGGGGGGGTGCCGGAGGGTGTAGATATGCAACCATCTTCAGGATGGACATTTGCAGTCCCGAGAGGCCCCATCCAGGAGGATTTGTCCTTTCACCATTGAGTTCTGAGGGAGCCAAGATGGCATTCAAAAGCCTCATTAAACATCGAGGAGCCTACTATTTCCAGGCACTGTGCTGGGCACATCACCCAGAAGATAAACCAAAAACCAAACCAGTTTCCGTCAAGTCAATTCTGGCTCATGGCAACCCCATGTGTGTCAGTAGAACTGTGCTCCACAGAGTTTGTAATAGCTGATTTTTTCAGAAGGAGATTACCAGGCCTTTATTCTGAGGTGCTTCTGAGTGGACTCAAACCTCCAACCTTTTGGTTAGCAGCTGAGCACTTGCATTTCAACTGTTTGCACCACCCAGGGACTCCAGGAAGGTAGGGGCCATTATTTCTCCCATTTTACAGATGAGGCTAAGAGAGGTAAAGTCAGCCACTGAAGGACATATGGCTGATGTGTGGTAGAGGCAGGGTTGGAGCCCAGTTCCTCTGGCTTCTGCCACTGACGGAGACTGAGACAGGGGGTTAGGTGAGGTGGGGTGGGGGGCAGAGGCCTGGCAAGGGGCAGGTCAACACTGCTTTACATCCTGCCCTCACCTCGGCCCTACCCCCTCACACTGACCTTGACATTCAATCAGGTGCCAGTGATGTCTGGCCCAGCAGTCGGGGCCAGGCCTCCCCAGCTTCCCGGCGACAAATGGTTCTCATTTGAAAGGGAGGTTATAAAAACACATGCCCAAAGACACTGTCAGGGAACTGAGGATTAATCTCAGTTCAGTCAAAGACCATTCCAAATATTTTGGAAGGAGAGTGGGGAGGGAAGCAGCCCTGGTTGGGAAGGAAGTCAGCGTTAGAGGTGTGCCCCTCAGGTCGGGCCAGTTTGAAGGCATGTTGTGATGTGAGAAGGTGGGGCTCAGAGGCCACTTCATACCTGGCAAGGCCACGTCTGACCTGAGAATGTTGCTTTTCTCCATGAATCCCTGATGCCGGCTTTGCTGGAGGCCTTGAGTGAATGCTCACACCGTGTTTGGTATCTTGGCTATGTTTCAGGGTGGTTTGTGTTGCCAAAAGGAAGGGAAGGATTAGACGCCCGGGACATTTTCATTTTCTGGATAGTGTCAAAAAGCTGAGTGTTTATGCCTGGGGACTCCACCAGAGGGGGGACTTGGAGACTGCCAGGAGCTGGGGAGGGGGGCACTACCTCCAAGCCCCATGCCCAGACCCCTGTGGGCCACACAGTGAGTCCCAGTTCAAGCCAGGGACCGGTGAGGGAGCATCAAGTAGTCTGTGATAGTGGCTCCCTAACTGGGTGGCTAGATCCCTACAAGGCACCCATGGGCACCTAGGGCACAGGCTTGGGGCTGTGGGCTTGGGGCCTCTGCCCAGCTTTCACAACAACCCCAGTGACTCTGTTTATTGGGAGCTCAGTGAGTGCCAGGCAGTGTGCTGCAAAATCTCATTTGTACAACAGCTCTGTGAGGCCCTCATTTTACAGAAAGGGAAACTGAGGCTCAGAGAGGTGCAGGTGACTTGCCCAAGGCCTCCAAACCTTTAACCTTCTCAACCACCTCACAAAGCAGCGACATCCCATTTTGTATATGTAGAAGTCGAGGCTCTGAGAGGAGATGTAACTTGCTCCAGCCCACGTGGCTAGGGAAGGTGGGTCTGGGACTTGTGGCCCCAAAGCCAGGCTCAGGACCCTCCAGGTGACTGGGATTCCAGAACGGTCCAGGTCCAGAGTCCTCAAGGGCTGCTTTCCCGGAGAGGGGCGGGCAGAGCAGGGGTGGGGACCTCCGAGGGGCGCTGAGAGGACTCTTGCTGCGGGCTGGCCTTCATCCAAACAAACGTCCGCAGCTCAGAGCCAATGGATTTATCTTCTGACTGTCAGACTTGCACCGCAGGGTCGGCTCCGTCGAGCTCTGCTTTCTTTACTGAAGGGTCAGAAAATAACCAGCACTGGGCTGGGGAATCCCGCAGAAGGCGCCTGGAGGTTCCAGCGCTGGGGAGGGGGCGCCGGAGCGCCCCCGCGCGGCTGAACTCCAGTGTGGCAACCAGCTGCCCAGAGTGCGGGCGGCCGGGGGGTGGGGGACAGGGGCCTTGCGGGTTCCCCAGGGAAGAGAGAACTCGCCCGCCCAGGGCTCGGCACTTTACACTGACTCTTCCCAGCAACCTTGCAAGGGAGGTCCTAGGACGGCTCTCATGTTACAGGGGAGAAAACAGGCCCAGAGATTGCAAGAGCGCTCTCAGGGCTCCACAGCTGGGAGGAATGGCGCTCAAAGGAGGGTTTGCCTCATTGCAAAGAGCTTCTTCTCCGGGAGCTGCAAGAGGCTGTCCTCAGCCGCTGGAGGGCTCACCCTAGGGAGCCCCCTACAGTCAGTGCAGTCGGAGCAGGGGAGAAGAAGGGGGAAAGCCCTGCAGCTCTGGCCATGCTCACAACTCTCAATACCCCAGCAGAAATCTCTGGAAGGGTGAGGGGGCAGCTGCCATGTGAGGAAGGGCTAGTGTTTAGCCTTGAAGCAAATTCCAAACGAGGGGTGCTTGGATCCTCCTGGCAAAATCCACCCAGAGGACACTGAGCACCAGTGTGCACTACTAAGCGGCTGCCTCCAAACTGGGTGGGTAGGTCTGCGGTGGACCAAGGTCGCAGGGCCTTCAGTGGGTGTGAAGTGGCCTTCTGGGGCCTCCTCATGGCCAAGCGCCCTCTGCTGGATCCCACCAGCACTGTGCTACACCATGGGCTGGGCATATTATGGGTCTGACCTCAATTCCTCTTGGGGAAAGCCCAGGGTGGCTGGTTACTGAGCCCCAGGGTCACATCAAGGGGAAGTGGCAGTGCTGGGTCTGGAACCCAGGCCTGTCTGACCCCAAGGGCCATCTCTGTCTTAACCACCACACAAAGGACACCTCCTCTCTGCTGGGCAGGTGTTCAGGCTCAGCACTGGAGGTGGGGATAGTTGGGGTAGGTGTCCTGAGCTGTCCCTCTTTGGCTGTGTGATTCTGAGCACTCTCTGGAGCCTCAGTTTCCTCATTTGCTAAATGGGAGAATCTGTAACTACAGGACTGTGGTGATCAACACAATAAAGTATACCAGTATACCACTGTTGTCTTTGGTAAATGTTTGCTGGATGATGACTGAACAAACGCAACCCCACACCCTGCACATGCACCTGTTTATCCCTCACTTGGAACATCCTTCATCCCAGGCCAACCCCTCTGGAGCTCAGGAACCCTCCTGAATCTTCCAGGACTCACTTCAAGGGACTGGAAGGAAATCAAAACCATCTTTAAATGGTTTGAGAAGATAGGCAAAGATTCTTAAATAAGACACAGGAAGCACTAACCATAAAGGAAAAGATTAGTAAGTTGGACTACATTTATTAATAACTTTTGTTCACCAAAAGATACCATTATGAGAATGAAAAGTCAAGCCACAGAGTGGGAGAAGATATTTGCATGTATATAGGATAAAGGGTTCATTTTGAGAATATATAAAGAAATTGATAAGGAAAGGACAGACAACCTAATAGGAAAATGAGCAAAAGACTTAAGGAGCCCGTCACAAAAAAGGATATGCAAATGACCAATAAACATACGAACTTGTGCTCAACCTCACTAGTCAACAAGGAAATGCAAATTTCAACTACAATGAGATACAACGTCACATATACTAGAATAGCTAATTTTGAAAAGTCTGAGGATACCTAAGAAAAGGATGTGGAGCAACTGGAGTTTTCAAACATTGTTAGTGGACATGTAAATTGCTACAACCACTTTGGAAGACCACTTAGGAGATATTTACTAATGCTGAAGATATGCTGCCTGTATGACCCAGCAATTCCACTCCTAGGTATATGCCCAACAACAATGTACACACATGTCCACCAAAAGACATGCACGCAAATGTTCACGGCAGCACTAGCCTGGGGCTACCAACCAGCAAGGAATCTACATGGCAGGTACCTTGATTTGGACTTTTAGCTTCCAGAGCTGGAAAGCAATAAATTTCTGTTTTTAAAGCCAACTTCTCTGTGGTGTTTTGTTATAGCAGCCCTAAGAAACTAAGGCAATGGGTGTTTATGTTTCTACTTTTGTCCATATTGTAAACGTTCTGTTATTCTGACCATCTCTTTATCCCTTCCAGAGGGGTTCTAGAAGAATGCTTCAATTTAATATTCCAGTGTAGTGATTTTTTCTTTGGCTGTATCATTTTGCTAGTTAACTATTTTAATTACTAATTTTTTCTTCCTAGTATTCCATCGGGTCTTGTTCAGAACAACTTATCCGTGCCTAATGTTTCCAATGTCTTTCCATATCTCTAGAAGAATACTTTGTGTTTATTTTAAATCATGTTTCATCTGATCTATGAAGTTTGCTTCTTCTCATGTTGGTTTTTCAGCTTCTTGTCATCAGTTTGGTGACCTGAGTTCTTCTGGTGTTTATTTTTTGCCTGTGAGCTCATCATTTCTTGGGACTGTCAGCTACACTGGTTGGTAACATGTAAATGGAGAAAGTGGTGACAGTTCAGAGCTTAGTTCAGTGGTTCTTCACCTTGGCTGCACACTGAAGTCACTGGGGGAGCTTTCAAATATAAAGGCATTCCACTGATGCCTGATTTAAATGGTCTGGGTGTAGTCTGGGTATAGGAATTTTAAAAAGTCTCCAGGTTATTCTAATGTGCAGTCAAGGTTAAGAACCCTTGTGCTCCCTCTAGAGGGCAAGGAGGGTGGGGGCAGCATGTGTGTCAGGTGTTCCAACTTGTGCCAACCTCTGCCATTTGCCCTCCCCTATATATATATATATATATATTTTTTTTTTTATATGAGTCGGAATTGACTCGAAGGCACTGGGGTGCACTGGGACCAGGAGATCCAGACTCGCAGGGAACTTTCCAAGACTTCTGCCCCAGCATCATCTTTCCCCAGACCCTGCCTCTCTAGTTGCACTTACCTGGCCCAAGGTGTGCAGAGAGGGCAAGAAGGAGCTCAGGGATCAGCCTTGCACCTGCACCTGCTGCTCCCTGATCCTCTGGTGGGATCTGGCTGAGTTGCCCTTAGTACAGCTGCTCTTCTCCCTCATAGCGGTGAAAGGATGAAAATGATACATCCAGGGCAGCATGGGGGAGATACATGGTCATAGTTAGAAAACTGGCCCTCCCCACACTCTTCATCTGTGGCATCTGGCAACCCTTTGCTTTGGTCTGTGGCTGTTCCCACCCCCTGCGACCCAACCCCTTTGAGGTTTCAGTGTCAGGCCTGTGATCTGTCGACCTCCCTCTTCCTCTGCCTCTCCTAGAGCTGTCATCACCACCACCATCACTGGATGACACTCCTTGGTGCCAGGCCCCGTGTTTGGTGCTGCGGCTTCAGAGACAAATTGGACAAGAACTCTGCTCTTGGGTGCTCACACCCTTATCTCTGGTATCTTTGGGGCCAGCATTAGGACTTGTCCAAGGAGGCCTACAGCTAGCTGGTCGTTGTGGTTCCAGGGCAGTCACAAGTGCCACATCACAGCAAGTACCACTGGGGTCCCATCCTACTTAGGCTCCTCAGCAATTGAGTCCAATCCCTCTGACTACCTCACCTGCTTCAAGGAACTTGCTCAAAGAACATTTGTCTATGCCTGCTAGTTTTTCTAGGCCTGTACTGGGTGCTCCGTATGTGTGGTGGGAGAGGAAGCATAACAGTGGAGACACGGACCCCTCCCTCAAGGAGCACATAATCTAAGGAAAGGATCAAAAGGCTCCAGTGCAGCAACATGTGATACGCTGTGCAAGGTGTGGGGTGGCTTGAAGGGGAAAATCATTATCTTTGCCTCCATAGGGTCAAGATATACATCACAGAGGAGATGCTTGAGTAGGGTCTTGAAGAATGAATAGGAGTTTACCAGGCAGAAAAGCAGGAGAAAAGCATTATAGGCAGAGGGAAAAGCATATGCAAAGGCAAGGAAGCATAAAGGAGTCAAGGGCTTGGGGAACTATGGAGAACTCAGCAAGTGGGGGTTAGTAGGAGGTTGGTTGGGATGGGAAGCTGGCGTCAGACCTAGGAGGGGTATACAGAATCTTGAGGGACTCAGATTTCATTCTTAAGAGTGAAGAGCACCGGAGCATTTTAAGTAGAGGAGTTATATAGATCTTGGCTGTGTAGAAGATGGAAGTCAGGGGGAATGAATGAATGAGTGAGTGAATGTCCTACTGACCTCACTGTCCTTATCCCACATCTGCTGCTGGTGGAGTTCCCCTGTCTTCCAGGAGTCCTGCTCTTTTCCACCTTCCTGGGGCGGTCTCTTAGCCCCCAGCCCAGACTTGCCCTCCTCTGCGGCAGAAGCCACCCAGGTCTAAGCCTCTGAGACCTGTTCCTTTCTTCACAGCGGGTGGGCCCTGGCAGGGATGTTATATACTGTGTACACAGTTCTCCCCACCCCTCCACCAGCTGCCAGGAACAGAAAGGCTGGTTCAAGTCTGTGCAGGGACCCTAGGTTTGGGACCATGAAACTGGTGCCTCTGGATCTTCTGAGCTGAGGTGTACACCTGGGTAACCATGTATGGGAAGGGCCATGCATGCTGGTGTGCAGTGTGAGTGTGAGAGCCAGGGCATGAGAGAATGAGGACCAAGCAGACACCAGACAGAGGCAGATGGGGCACCCTGGGAAAGACAGAGGGAGAGGCTGGGGCTGCCTGGGGTGGGGGTGGGCCCTCCTGGGTGTGCCACACCACCCCACCCCAGGTGGGCTGCATTCTACCTCTTTTTTTTTTTTTAATTTTTATTGTGCTTTAAGTGAAAGTTTACAAACCAAGTCAGTCTCTCATACAAAAACTTACATACACCTTGCTATATACTCCTAGTTGCTCTCCCTCTAATGAGACAGCTTACTCCTTCCCTCCACTCTCTCTTTTCATGTCCATTCGGCCAACTTCTGACCCCCTGTGCCTTTTCATCTCCTCTCCAGACAGGAGCTGCCCACATAGTCTCATGTGTCTACTTGATCCAAGAAGCTCACTCTTCACCAGTATCATTTTCTAACCCATAGTCTAGTCCAATCCCTGTCTGAAGAGTTGGCTTTGGGAATGGTTCCTGTCTTGGGCTAACAGAAGGTCTGGGGACCATGACCACCCAGATACCTCTAGTCTCAGTCAGACCATTAAGTCTGGTCTTTTTTATGAGAATTTGGGGTCTACATCCCACTGATCTCCTGCTCCCTCAGGGGTTTTCTGTTGTGTTCCCTGTCAGGGCAGTCATCAGTTGTAGCCAGACACCATCTAGTTCTTCTGGTCTCAGGCTGATGTAGCCTCTGCTTTATGTGGCCCTTTCTGCCTCTTGGGCTCATAATTACCTAGTGTCTTTGGTGTGGATCATTCTCCTTTGCTTCATGTGGGTTGAGACCAATTGATGTATTTTAGATGGCCACTTGCTAGTGTTTGAGACAACAGACACCACTCTCCAAAGTGGGATGCAGAATGTTTTCTTAATAGGTTTTATTATGCCAGTTGACTTAGGTGTCCCCTGGAACCACGGTCTAAAAACCCATGCCCCTGCTACGCTGGCCTTTGAAGCGTTCAGTTTATTCAGAAAACTTCTTTGCTTTTGGTTTAGTCCACTTGTGCTCACCTCTCCTGTATTGTGTGTTGTCTTTCCCTTCACCTGAAATAGTTCTTATATACTATCTAATTAGTGAAAACTCCCCTCCCGCTCTCCCTCCCCACTCTCGTAACCATCAAAGAGTGTTTTCTTCTCTGTTTAAACTATTTCTTGAGTTCTTATAACAGTGGTCTCATGTAATATTTGTCCTTTTGCAAATGACTAGTTTCACTCAGCATAATGCCTTCCAGATTCCTCCATGTTATGAAATGTTTCATGGATTCATCATTGTTCTTTATCCATGCGTAGTATTCCATTGTGTGAATATACTATAATTTATTTATCCGTTCATTCATTGATGGGCACCTTGGTTGCTTCCATCTTTTTACTATTGTAAACTGTGCTGCAATGAACATGGGTGTGCATGTATCTGTTCGTGTAAAGGCTCTTAATTCTCTAGGATATATTCCAAGGATATATATTGCTGGATCGTATGGTAGTTCTATTTCTAGCTTTTTAAGGAAGTGCCAAATCGATTTCCAAAGTGGTTGTACCATTTTACATTCCCACCAGCTGTGTTTAAGTGTTCCGGTCTCTCCACAACCTCTCCAACATTTATTAGTTTGTGTTTTTTGGATTAATGCCAGACTTGTTGGAGTGAGATGGAATCTTATCGTAGTTTGGATTTGCGTTTCTCTAATGGCTAATGACCGTGAGCATTTCCTCATGTATCTGTTAGCCACCTGAATGTCTTCTTTAGTGAAGTGTCTGTTCGTATCCTTTGCCCATTTTTTAATTGGGTTGTCTTTTTGTAGTTGACTTTTTGCAGTATCATGTAGACACTAGAGATCAGATGCTGATCAGAAATGTCACAGCTAAAAACTTTTTCCCAGTCTTTCGGTAATCTTTTTACTCTTTTGGTGAAGTCTCTGGACGAGCATAGGTGTTTGCTTTTTAGGAGCTCCCAGTTATCTAGTTTCTCTTCTGCATTGTTAGTAATGTTTTGTATACTGTTCATGCCATGTATTAGGGTTCCTAGCATTGTCCCAATTTTTTCTTCCATGATCTTTATTGTTTTAGATTTTATATTTAGGTCTTTGATCCATTTTGAGGCAGTTTTTGTGCATGGTGTGAGGTATGGGTCTTGTTTCATTTTTTTGCAGATGGATATCCAGTTATGCCAGCATCATTTGTTAAAAAGACTGTCTTTTCCCCATTTAACTGACTTTGGGCCTTTGTCAAATATCAGCTGCTCATACATGGATGGATTTATGTCTGGATTCTCAATTCTCTTCCATTGGTCCATGTATCTGTTGTTGTACCAGTACCAGGCTGTTTGGACTACTGTGGTGGTATAATAGGTTCTAAAATTAGGTAGATTTGTTCTTCTTTTTCAGTAATGCTTTACTTATCTGGGGCCTCTTTGCCTTCCATATGAAGTTGGTGATTTGTTTCTCCATCTCTTTGAAAAATGTCATTGGAATTTGATTCAGAATTGCATTGTATCTGTAGATGGCTTTTGGTAGAATAGACATTTTTACAATGTTAAATCTTCCTATCCATGAGCAAGTTATGTTTTTCCACTTATGTAGGTCTCTTTTGGTTTCTTGCAGTAGTGTCTTTTAGTTTTCTTCATATATGTCTTTTACATCTCTGGTAAGATTTGTTCCTAAGTATTTTATCTTTGGGGGGGGGCTACTGTAAATGGTATTGATTTGGTGACTTCCTCTTCAATGTTCTTTTTGTTGGTGTAGAGGAATCCAACTGATTTTTGTATGTTTACCTTGTATCCTGATACTTGGCTGAACTCTTCTATTAGTTTCAGTAGTTTTCTTGAGGATTCCTTAGGGTTTTCCGTATATAAGATCATGTCATCTGTAAGTAGCTACCTCACGACTCTTGAGACTCCTCTGGGTCTGACCACTAACTCCTCCTTGGCTTAGGTTACTGTGTATGGGTTTTAGTCCCTTGCAGACCAAAGGCCTCTTTGTAAGGTGCTCTCCCCAGGCCCAGATCCTGGTCCAAAGGCCTTCTCAGGCAGTGTTTGAGGCCTCTTCCAAACAGGCCGTGTCCTTGAGGTCAAGGGCCCTCCGCCTGCTGTGTGCTCAGTGCCCGGTGAACATTATCTCATTGGATCATCCTAGGGTAAGCCATGGGGAGGGTGACTGCCCCCATTCTGACAGGTAAACTGTGTCAGGTAAATAGCTGAAAGCCACATGGTCAGTCAGTGACAGAACCAGGATTTGAATCCAGCTCTTCAAACTCCAGGTCAAATGTTCTTTTTGCCCTTCCATGAGTTTCTCATGGAACCCTCTGGATAGCTTTTCCTCACTTTCTACTGTGGGAAAAAGACCTGTGAAATCCCCGAAGGGGTGGGGCTGGGGTTGAAGGAGCAGGACTGTAGGTGCGGACACTCTTTTGGGGACCCTCGTGGTCCCATCACAATGGGCACTGATCTAACTGGGCCTGTTCTCAGCTTGTCTCTGCTGACAGGGGAGGCTGCGAGTCTAGCAGGTACAGGGCTGGAGGCAGTTACAGCGCGACTGCAATGTCTAGCTGAAAAATGCAAAGGTCACATATAAAGGAGGCAAAGAGCTTTGATAGTGAAACCTGAACTGATGGTTCCTCCAAAGGAGCCCTTGCCTGTCCCGGGGCCCTGCAGCCCCTCACCTGGGATGTGGAGAGGCATCTTGCAAGCAGGTGAGCAGTCGGGACAGGACTGAACGCACCCGGAGCTGAGCCGCGCTGTGTCCCTCCACACGCCAGCCAGGCGGCCAACCTGAAGACAAGAGCTCTGGGGCAAATGAGATGAAAGGGCACTTCTGCATTCCTCACTGGCGACCCTTTAAACGCTAGCACTTCACATGCTTTCATGGCAATTGGGATTTTCTCCTTCAAGGAGCATTCCTGGAGGGCTGTTTCCAGAGAATAATAGTTTGTTTTTTGACCCTCCTGGATCCTTCTGGCAGATAACCAGCCATCTAAACTAAACAGGGGCAAAGAAGCCCACCAGCTCTTTCTGGAAGGTGAAAGGCCAGGTGATGGCCAACTGCTCCCCAAGCGCTGCAGCTGGCCCCGCCTGGGGGTGCGAGGCCAGAGCCTAGGAGGATCCTCTGAGGGACACTGTCCACCGGTGGTTTCAGAGACAGCAGCAAACAGGGGAAAGAGGTTAAAACAAACGTTTATTTAACAAATTATATTAAGAATACAGGCAATCACACAGTAAAACTCCTCTTTGCCAAGTATAAGAGTCACCTCAAATAAATATGCGCAGCAAGGACGGCGTTGCTCAGGTGAACACACAGCTGGCTCCTTGTTTGAGGCCAGGCCTGGGGCACAGCGGCTTGCATACCCTGCGCTGGGCGAACAGAAGCCCCTTCTCATCGTAGTGACAGCCACAGCAATCCCCTGGGCCTGCACCTTGAACAGGTGAAGGACCCCAGTGGGGGAACCATTGGCCTAGAGGATGAAAGCACGGTGCCTGGTCTGCCCCAGGCTCTGGGGTTAAGGTCAGCAGTGAACTGAATTAAACAAGCTCAGCTTTTGTGCACCTCGGCAGCTCGAGACTGCTTTGTCAAAGCCCTTCTTTGCCCTCCTCCTCAGGCCCACCGGGTTCTCAGGGAAGCTGCAGATCACAGGGAACCCTCCTATCTGGGAGCCTGTAGACCTAGGAGCCCGCTGACCTGGGGAGCCTGCAGACCTCGGAGTCCACATACCTGGGGATCCCACAGACCACAGGGAGCCCTCATAACTGGGGAGCCTGCAGACTTGGGGAGCCCACATACCTGGGAACCCCACAGACCTTGGGAGCCCCCAGACCTAGGGAGCACTCAGACCTGGAGCTTGCCTACCTCAGGTAGCCCTTGCCTGCTGGGGTGACTGGAGCAGGAGAGCCTTTGACCTGCCCAGCACCTATATGTGGGGGTATAGTGACACCTTCATGCTGGCCAGCAGCAGGTCCCTTCCCAGGGGCTGGGGAGCCCGTTAAGGGATGGAAACAAAAGGTCAGCATGAGGCATGTGCTTATGAAGGGCCAGCTGGCACAGTGGCTATGGGGCCAGACAAAACTTGAGGTCAAATGTCAAATCCTTTCTCTGCCACTTACCAGCCATGTGCCATGGACAAGTCTTAGTTTCTTCATCTGTAACAAGGAGTAAAAGCACCCACTTCCGGGGTTATATATATATATTTTTGAATGACCGGAGACAATGTGCTTAAGTGCCCAGCTGGGTGCCTGGCAAGGAGTTGGTGCTTAGAACCTGTCAGAACTTGTCCCCCACCTGCCCTGCTGATTACAAAGGGGCAGGAGGCAAGCAGGGTGGCTGACCAGCATTGACGGCTCTGCTGCACAAAACGGCCTCTGCCATCAGGGAAGAGGCCCTAGCTACTCTTTACTCACCTGGACCAGGGTCCTCATCTCTCCAAGTAGCCGAGGGCTGTAGCTGGCATTAGTTCTTGGACTTGGGGTGGGGGAAAAAGGCTTTATTATAAACTTGCAAGTGAACTTGGAGCAATCTACCTACTCCTTATCACCTTTGTGCCATTTTCAAGGCCCTTGGAAGATGCGTTACTGACTTCAGAGGGAAAGGACAGGCAACGGGGACAGCTGTGCTCTGGTTCAGGTCTTCTCTGGACGGGCAGGGGTGCTGGAGAGGGACCAGCAGCAGTGGTGGGGTGTGCTGGGGCATGGGGATCCAAGGGTGAGGTCGCAACCTTCACATATCCAAGAAAATCCTGTCCTTCCCTCCCCATGGTGGCCAAAAAAGTTTGTGAAGAAAAGCACTTTCTCAAAAAAGAAACAAAAGGTCTCACAATTCCTAGTATGAGCCAAGGCTCCAAGTATCAGTTCTACTGGAGTTTGCACAAGCCCCCACATGGGGTGGGCACATGTGCACACACATGTACACACACGCGCACACACACCCCTACAGCCACACCACATGCTGCTCGTCCTCACCCACCTCTCAGACGGCAAAGAAGTTGAGGGTCAGGAGCAGCCTAAATGCTACTACAGACACCAAATTGTCCTTAACACTGTCACTGCTTATTTTAAGCTGCCATTTATTACAACATTCACAGTCAAGGTTATATTTAAACTAATTCTGTAATGCTATTGAGGATGTCTTTCCAGCTAGCAGTTCATACAGGTCTGTCCTCCTTCCTGGTGGTTTGTCAAGGAGGAACATGGCCTGTGTGGGCCTGGCTGGGTCATGATTCAAGCAGGGCCTCATGACAGGGAGTGAACGGAGAGCTGTGGGCTCCTTCTCCTCCCTCCTCCAGCAACTGCCCTCACTGCTCAGTTCGCCCTCTTACTTGCTGACAAGGTTATTGTCTTTGAACCTTCTAGGCCCCATCAGAGCTATAGGAAGGCCTCGGTCTAAAGGGAGAAGAGGGAAGGGCCACTGGGCATTAACTCATAGGACTATCTCATGACCAGGACTGAAACACAAAGTGCCCAAACCAACATGAACTAGACGGAGTGATTAGAGTTCTTCTCCCCAAATCCCCCCACCCCAGGCCTGCTGGATGTTACCTCCCTTTGTTGGGCTTCAAGTCACAACATCACTCGGTTTGGGATCAGCCACCCATCCAAAAAACAAACACTCATTGCCGCTGAGTCAATTTTGACTCATAGCGACCCTATAGGACAGAGTAGAACTGCCCCGTAGCGTTTCCAAGGAGCAGCTGGTGGATCTGAACTGCCAACCTTCTGGTTAGCAGCTGAGCTCTTAACCACTGTGCCACCAGGGCTAAAGCAACAGTAAACACAGGTTCTCTGGGCTCCACTAACCAAACAAAAAAACCAACCTTGTTGCCATCGTGTCAGCCCCAACTCATGATAACCCTAGGTGTTTCAGAGTAGAATTGTACTCCATAGGGTTTTCATGGCTGTGACCTTTTGGAAGCAGATCGCCAGGCCTTTCTTCCAAGGTGCCTCTGAGTAAGTTAACAGCCAACTTTTCAGGTAGTAGCCAAGTGCTTAACCATCTGTACCACCCAGGGACTCCACTGGGCTCCACAGTGCCCCTAAACTTCCCCAGAAGCACAACTAGCTTATTTTAGTGGATCCAGTTCATCAGAAATCCTGGTTACACGTCAATCCCACAATAGCTTTTCCACAGGGACTCCCATCTTGATCTCACAGGCCTCTTGGGGTGGGGGTGGGGGCTTTTCCTACCACCATACTGTGTGGGGGACAGAGGGAGGCCAGCCTCCACAAGGGGCATCCTCAGGGAAGGTGAGGAGAGGCAGCCACTTTCCTAGTACACAGAAATCAGAGGTATCAAGGCTTGACCGAGCATATTCTGGCCAAAATGAAGATCAACAGACAATGCAAAAAGAGTTGGGTCCACAAGAGGGTCTCAGGGGTTTGGACACAGGGGGCCTGATGCAGGTACATGAGTATTTTTCACCCCAGCCCCACCTCTTAAACAGCAGCTGCCCCTCCTAACCATGTTGGCCAGTTCTTCCTCTGGTTCCTCCTGTGCCCAGCCAGACAGCCCTGCCATCTTGTGAACTGCAGAGGGAGGGTCTAAGCCTGGCTGAGGTTGTGGCTCTCCTGTCCCGACTTTTGGTTGGGGAACCTCACTGACTTTCCCAGGTCCATACACACTCCAGCCTCCAGACACACTCATCAACCACCCCGTCCAAACAGCCAACCACCTGGGGACCCCCAAGAGTGAAGATACCAACGTTTGATGGAATTAGAGAGGAAGCACCCTGACAGCCGGATGATGCAAAACAAGCCCATTGTGGGGCAGCAACAGCCACTGTTCTCATGGCAAATGGGCCCGAGTCCAAATTGGCAACAATGGACACTCTTGGCAGAAATGTCAGTTCTGGTTCACATTTGGTGAGCTGGGTCAGATGGACTTCTGTTCATTTGAACAATGTGTTCCTGTTAGCAGATGCCATCAAGTGCTGGGCTGGGTACCTTCTGAGGCCAGGTGACCACACACTCTGGTGGTCGCCCAAGGTCCTGTAGGGCCAGTCCCTATAATCACTGTGGTCAGGGCAGCTGGCTGAGGCAGTTGGAGCTGCTGTTGGCACGTGAGCATTCAAGCCCTCTGGGGAAAGGAGTGACCGGATGAGCACAGCACCCTGGGCAGCAAGACTCATGTCTAAGCAGGCTACCCTCAGCCCTCGGCCTTCTCCCCCAGAAGGCTGCTACGTAAAACACTTCCTGCCTCCAAACACCCAGCATATGTATCGGGCCACTGAGTCCACAGGACGCCTACACTAAGCCAAGAGCTGGGCTCCGGCCCACTCCAGGGGCCACTGGCTTCCTCCCGCCATGTTTTCTCAGGGTTGCCGAAAGTGCTTAGGGTAACTTGATCCCATCAGCCTGAGTGACTTATTCCCTGACAGCCTGCATCTGGGGCCATCAGCAAGGCTGGAGGGTCCTGTGCAAAGCCACCCTAGGAAGTAGCGGCTTAGTGAGGTCTCCAGTGGGGGCATCAGGAACGAGGGAGCAGGTGGGCGTCACCGGGTCCTTGGGGGTGACTCCTGTGGTGCATGAGGGTTTTGCAGGACAACTGGTCATTACACAGATGAGTTAGGAGCCGCTGGTCACTACACACACAGATTAGTTGCAATTATGAACAAGGTCCCCAGGGAGGTTGGAGTGTCATGACAGGCAAGCTGATGACAAAGAACGTAACAATCAGAAGTCCAGGGTTTCCCAGATAAGGCCTGCAAGGCATGTGGGAGGGCTGGCTGTTGGTAGAGGGCTTCTGTCCGGGGAGGGAGAGAAGATGGGTGGGAGTGATGGGGCGAATAGGGGGGTGACTGCAGCCCCAGCCCCAGCCGGGCCCCCATTCAGTAGTCTGGGCAGGAGGCTCGTCTTCTCCCCGCAGCTCCTCATGACTGCGGGATCTGCTGACACCTGGTGGGGCTGGGCGGGAGTCTGGCAGCGGCGCTCTGCTCCGTGCGGAAGCTGTACTCATACTGCGGGGGTGGTGGGGGAGGAGAATGGGGGACAGAGAGGCACAGTCAGTCCACGAGGAACCCAGAGAAACCCCACCATACCTCAGAGAAGACAAAGAGAAGGGCTGGTCACCTTGCTGAGTGCCCCAACACAAGAATGATGGGTGAGTCTGGGGGTCAGTGGAGTTGCCCTCTGTGTGTACAAGTGGCTGTGAGTGTGTGTGGGAAGGTGTGTGTTTCTGTGTTGTGGTTGCTGTACAAGCCAGGTATAGACACACTTCTGCTGCTGCCGGGGACTGATGAGTTTGGGGACAATGGCATCTTTCACAGTCCCTGCCTTGCTCCCTGCAAGGCAGTGCCCAAGGCTGTGGCGCCAACAGCAAGCCTGTGGTGAGCATCACCTCTTACAACCTAGCAGGACGCCCTTGTACTCCTGCTTAGAGGAGATGGTCACACTGCTAGTAAGTGGCAGATCTAGGACTTGACCCTAAACCTGACCTGAGGCTGGGCCTCCGCCACAAGGCTTAGGGGACCCTCTGCTTCTGCAACCTGGTGTGGCCTGGTTGGCTTGGTGTTCCCTGGGCACTGTCTGTGACAGTCACTTTGTGAGATGCACAGAGGACATGGGAAAGGGCTTCCCCGAGCCTCTTTGGATTGCACCATGTCCTCCCTGAAGCTCCATGCACGTCACAGCCAGGAGCACCAGCAGCAGCCTGGTTCAGTGACCCTGCCCTTGGTTGACTGGTGCTGCCTCCCCTTGCCAGGAGCCCGACCCTCATGCACAAGAACCAAGCTTACCTAACTCTGGCCCTGAGCCACGGAAATGAGTACAGGTAAGTTCCTGGTCTGAAGGGAATGCAAAGATGGGGCAGGTACTCCGATGGTGGATAGGGGGAGGGGACACCTGCAGTTTTTCTGGGAGACCAGGTGGGACTCAACGTTCAATGTGGGCAGGGGCATTCCAGGCAGTGGAGTGGGCATGGGCAGGGACGCCAGTGAGGACTGCCCAGCCCTGGCACAGACGGGCCTGCGGGCCACCAGGCTGGGCAGCGGGCACTGAGGGCCATGAGGCTGCAGGGGCAGGGTGGGAAATGGCCTGGAAGGCTACACAAGGCAGCCATGTGGTCATATGGGTTTCACGAAATGGGGGATTAAGTTAGCCAGTGGTTGTCAAACTTTAAAAAAAAAAAAAAAAAAAAAAACCTTTAGCAGGACTTCCATAAAAAAACCTTATCCAGGGCTTCCCCGCATAAAACAGATGAAAGTGGAGCTGCCCTAGTTGAACTTGGCCTGCACATGACGCCAGCTCCTCAGGGACACCCCCACCAACGGGCCACTCGGGAAGGGAGCCGTCCCAGCAGGCAGACGAGCACTGGGAGACTGCAGTGTCCCAGGAACCCACCCAGCAGGGCAGGTGCTCCACAGGGAGGCTCGCCGAGCGTAGGCTCGGTGAGGCCCTTGTGCCCACCCAGTGAGCTACCGCAGCAAGGAGGCCCTCCTGATGGCCGTGCGGGCAAGGAGAGCAGCTGAGGCGCTGATGAGCATTCAGGGGTCAGAGCGGGACCTCAAAGTCGTTAAAGAGTGAAGGGAAGCAGAAGGCCTTTCAGGGTCTTTTCTCCTAAAGAGGAAATGACGAGGGAGGCTGCAGCAGCCAGTGGACCACCTATGCCCAGTGCTGTTACCCTGGCCACCCCCTGCTGACAGTCCCACTGGGCGGACCTGGGACAGACAGATGGTGATCTTGGCTGGGGTCAGGGCAGGGGCAAGGCCTGGGCTGGCCCATCTCTGTATGAACAGTGGGGTAAGCAGCCTTGTGCCGTCCTGAGCCTGCAGCCACCGGAGGCATAAGGCCAGGAGACACATGGCAAGGGGAGAGAGAGGACATGACATTGTGGCCCCGACACACAGCATCTGTGGTCAGGAGCAGTGGGGAAGGGAGGACTTGACATTGCAGGGTGACCTCAGGCAGGTCTTTCCTCCTCTGAACCTCAGCGAGCTCTAAAATGGGGTGATGCTTACTTCCAGGGACTGCTGTGAGCATGGAATGGGGTAAGGTGGGTTAAGGATCCCGCCCTGCTCTGCCCTGGCACCAAGCATTCACTCAATGAATATTTGTCGGATACTTGAGATAACCAATCAAAGTAGCCCGCAGTCCCTCATGTTCCTGTTCTTCAAAAGACCAGGGCATAGGACATGGTCTGCAACGCCAGCTCCCATAATGTGGGATGGAATGCAGAGCAGTCCCAGATGAGACCTTTGGGCAAAGCCCAGGACGATACTGCCACCTTGTGGCTGCTTGGGTATGTGCATGGCAGGTAACATGACTGCAAATCCATTCCCTCCCTGCTTTTATCAGCACCCATGATATTATGATATCAGCCCTGTGCTGGGCGCTGGGGCCAGCACAACCCCACGCAGCTCCTGCTCCCCAGGGTTCACAGGGTAGTGAGGGGAGGGATACGTGAACAACACTTCCGAGGTTGGCTGCCCAGGACATGGTGAGGCCACAACTGCTCCGCAGCCTGGAGGGAGCAAGGAGAACTTCATGGAGCAGGTGACATTTGAACTGAGTCTTTTAAGTGAAGAGGAGCCTGGCTGGGGGGCAGGGTGGGGAAGGGCACTGAGACCAAAGAGAACAGCAGGTGCAAAGGCGCAGAGCTTTTGTGAGCAGATGGGCTTGTGCGTGGTGGGGGTGAGGGTGAGGGTGGAAAGGCCAGTAGGGGCCCGGCCCCAAGTCCTGCGTGCACTCTCTCCTGCTGATGAGTGGCTTTTAATGTTTCATGGGTCATGGATAACACCCATGCTGGAGGTCTTTCCCCACCCAAAAAATGCACACAACTTGCCCTGGGTTCCAGCCAAGGCCCCCCGCCCTCCCCTTCCAAAGCCACTGGGGGGCGGGGCAGGATTTAAGAATATGCAGATTATGTTACAAAAGCTCACTCTGGTGAGAACCTTGGGTTGTAGAAGCCAGAGGCAGAAAGGGGATGGGATGGAGGATTAGGGTTAAGGACCAGCGTGGCCTGCAGACAGAAGTGGAACAAGGGAGCGCTGAGGACGACTGTTTCCACGGGACAACAGAGTGGGCAATTAGGCCATTAACACACAGGAGCAGCCCAGGAGGAAAGCAGGCTCAAGGAAAGAACAGGTGAGCAGTTTGGCTGCTGGCTGAGTGTGAGGTCCCTGGGGAGTATCCGGGGACGAACAGGGATAAGGGCTTGGGAATTGTAAGCACTCGGGGATACCTGGAGTTACAGGTGTGGAGATGGTTTGAGAAAAGCACACAGGGTCAGAAGACAAAAGGACAGGCGTATGCCCTTGAGGAAGGGAGAGGACACCGAGATGTGGCCCAGGTGATGGGTGCCTGGGGGACGAGAGAGAGGTTGGGGCAGAGGTGACAGCAAAGCCCGAGCAGCGGAGACTGGTGGGCATGGCCACTAAAAACACCTGGAGACTGTGGCAGGAACCATTCTGGGGGCGGGGGAAGGTTAGACAACAGGTGACAATGTGGACATGTCAAGTATCACTGGGCTGCTCTTCAGGGGCAGAGAGAGGGTGGCACCCAGGGCAAGAGGTGCAGGCTTGCAAGAAGATTGTTAAGATCATCACTTCTCAAGCTTTAATGGGAACACCAGTCTCCTGGAGGTCTCGTTAAAATGCAGATTCTGACTCAGTAGGTCTGGAGTGGGGCCTGAGGTTCTGCATTTTCAAGCAGCTCCAGGTGACCCGACGCTGCTGATCTGGGGATTTCACATGGAGTAACAGGGAACCGGAGCTCTGGGGGCACAGTGGTTAACAGCTCGGTGGCTAACCAAAATGTCGGCAGTTCAAATCCACCAGTTGCTCCTTGGAAACTCTATGGTACAGTTCTACTCTGTCCTATAGGGTCATTTTTTTTTTTTTTTAAACAGGGGACCAGCTTAGACAATTTCGTGGCTCCATGAATGGAACCTGGAAAGGTGTGGAAGGGAGTGGGCAGAGGGAGGGTCAGAGGCCACGTGAAGTTAGGGCTCAGGGAACTGATGGGGGCCAGGAGAAGAAGGTGGTGGGTGGGCTAGGGAAGCAGGCTGGGGGAGCAGGTTTTGGAGATGGGGGCTGGGGGCTCCACTTTGGATGTGGGGAGGCACGTGCCTGGGAGATGCCCGGGCAGTCAGCAGAGGCGAAGCAACTCCTCAAACGAGGGGGAAAGACCAGTGTCAGCTGCCAGCTGCGGCTGCGTCAAGTGCTGGGGGGATAGTTCTCAGCTGCAGTCACTTCTGCTCTTCAGCAGGTTGCGTGGGGCTCTGTGCAGGCTCCTGGGGATGGCAGGGTGTGTATGGGGCAGTCTGGCTCCTTGATTTGTTGAGGGCTGGTCAGCCATAGAGAGCCAGGGAAGGGACACTGAGGCATCGGTTGCAAAGTGTCCACAGTCAGAGGGCACGGGCCAGTCTGCAGGCCTGGATGCTACAGGGGTGGGCCCAGAAGAGGACGCTGTGGTCTTCTGGGTGGGAAGGTGGGTAAGAGATGAGGGTGAGCAGACCATTTCCAGGGTGGGGCAGCGGCTGACGAGGGCAGAAGTGCCTTGGTGGGGAGTAAAGACAGCAGCCTTTGTGGCCAGGAGTTGGGACAGGGTGCTTGCAGGAACAGGGAGTGGACAAGCCTTCAAGGATGAACTGCTAAACTCCTGTTTCACTTGAATTCTGGGGCTGGAGGGGGCGAGGAGAAGCCGCAAATACACTTGCCTTTTCCTGGCTTGCGGCCCGAGTACACCGAGAGGCCAGGGTCTGCTGGAGCAGTGCACAGACCTCATCCCCCACCCCACCCCACCCCACCCCACCCCAATGAGGGCTGCACCCTTGGGATTTCCTCCCTTTTTAGGTTATCTTGGAGGCCAGAGAAAAGTGCTACCCCCACCTCTTGTTTTCCCTAACTCCCCAAATGAAATTTCAACATATGTCCCCGACATAATCCCCCTTAGGCTGCGGATAACCCTTCTCATGGACGCTGTCCTCTGCCTGAGATTGCTTGTCCCTAAAGTGTTTGCCCAAGAGACTAGGGGCGCTTCTGGAAGCCCTTTTACTCCCTTGGGCAAACAGTGAGTACCTTTGAAGGTGGATTTGGGCCCAGATATCTGTTTACTCAAGACATTAGCCTCCTGCATAAGGAAAACCTGCACTGGCGTACAAACAGCAAATCCTTTTTGAATTAAAAAAAATTTTCAATTAAAAAGCATTTGGGTTCACAGAGCTGAGGCCAGCTGAGCAGCGCCGCGCCAGGGCGCCCTCTGGTGGATACAGGCGGCCATCACAGCAACGTGGAAGCCCCAGGCCTGAGCAGCCTTTCCCAGAAAAGAGACATCACTGTCAGGGGCGTTCCTGGGGGCCTGAAACCGGTGCCTCTGGCCGGGAGACCCTGCCACTGACTGCATCAGGCTTCTCAAACCTCAATGTCGAGAGTCCCAGCTTTCAAAAGCCTTTTCTCATTGCTAGTCATGTTCAGTCAGTCGAAGATGGTGACTCCTTACCCCCCCAGCCTCATGGGGCAAAAAGAGGGGGCAATACGACCTGCCTGGTCTACAAAGGTGTTTTGAGAACCAACTAAGATAATTCATGGGAAAACACCCTAAAAACCTGAAAATGGTTTGTCAGTCCTGGTTGCATATCAGAGTCAAGGGAACTTTTAGCCCAGTCGGTGGTCTGTGATGGCTGGGCCCCACCTAGCGAGGTTCTCATTTAACTGCACAGGGTGGGGGTGCCGCGCAGAGGCTCAGCGAGTTTGAAAAGCATCCTCGATGATTTTAACGGTCAGGCAAGGTGAAGAATCACTGCCTGAAAACCTTTAACCAAATACAATAGAGGATAAGTAAGCAAATGCTTTTTTTTTTTTTTTTTTTATAAAAAACACTGTCTCTAGTAACAGTCTATTCAGAGGACTCCAGAATGAGAAAGGCTGGTAAGAGGTTGTTCCAACCCCTTGTTTTGCAGCTGAGGGAACAGAGGCCCAGGGAAGGGCTGACTTGCGCAAGGTCACAGAGTGAGCGGATATGGGGCTGGGCAAAGCCCCAGCGTCGCGGGCTCAGCGGGGGGCCAGAGCAAATGGGCACTGGGACAGGTGTCTGCACTCACAGGGGTGCAGCTCAGGGGTGGGGTCAGACCAACAGTGAGCAAATGTAGGCTGGCCCTTCCATGGATCATGTAAGAGCCTCAGTGCACATGGAGGGGGGCCTTTTAGAGGACAGGGGGTGGGGCCTTGGAGGACTGGCCAGGTAAGGGCAGGTGGCAGGAGAGAAAGGGGTCAGGCACAGGGGTTGAATAAAAGGCTTGCCACAGGTCAAGCAGAAGGAGTCAGGCTCAGGGGTAGACAGACGGACATTGAAGAGTGGCTTGGGCAGTCATGGAGGGTCCCAAAGGCAGGTGGTGGGCCTGACCCAGCACAGTCTTGGGGGAGTGAGATTCTTGAAGGGGCCCAGTAGGGCCCCACCTGCTTCTCCTAAGCCTCCTCTGTTCTGCTTGGTGCTCCAGTTCCCTGTGCCCCAGGTCCTCCCACACCCTGGGCTGCAATGCTGCTCTTTTCTCTGTTTCTGAATTTGTGAAGCCTCAGCTGCATTGCCCACGTCTCTACCTCTCTGAGAACTTCCACTCTGGGAGGGTTCGGCTTCTCACTTGAGCGCTCTGGGGCCTTCCCATCTGGCTCCTGAAGCCTGGCTTCTGAAACCCAGCCCTGGGGGAAAGAGGCAGGGGCCAGCAAGTGGGCACTGATGGCCTCTGTGGGCTGGCAGCTGCAGCTGCCTCAGGTGCCAAGTTAGGGAGGCACTGTGGAAAGCTTCTCCCACGCACTGGGCAACAGACTAGCTGCATTGGGATCTCTGCAGAGAATTTTAAGAGAGATTCTTGGGCTCCTCCACGGATATTCTGATTCAGTTGCTGTTGTTGCTAGGTGTCAAGTTGGTTCTGACTCATAGCAACCCTATGTATAACAGAACAAAACACTGCCCAGTCCTGCACCATCCTCACAATCGTTGCTATGTTTGAGCCCATTGTTGCAGGCACTGTGTCAATCCATCTTGTCAAGGGTCTTCCTCTTTCTGGATAACACTCTACCAAGCATGATGTCTTTCTCTGGGGACTGGTTCCTCCTGATAACATGCCCAAAGTATGTGAGACAAAGTCTTGCCATCCTCACAGCTAAGAAGTATTCTGCCTATACGTCTTCCAAGACAGATGTGTTCGTTCTTCTGGCAGTTCACAGCATGTTCAGTATTCTTTGCCAACACCATAATTCAAATGTATCAAGTTTTCTTCGATCTTCTTTATTCAATGTCCAGGTTTTGAATGCATATGAGGTGACTGAAAATATCATGGCTTGGGTCAGGTGCACCTCAGTCCTCAAAGTGACATCTTTGCTTTTTAACACTTTAAAGATGTCCTTTGCAGTGGCAGATTTACCCAATGCGATGTGTTGTTTGATTTCTTGACTGCTGCGTCCATGGATCCAAGTAAAATGAAATCCTTGACAACTTAAATCTTTTCTCTGTTTATCATGATGTTGCTTATTGGTCCAGTTGTGAGGATTTTGTTTTCCTTATGTTGAGGTGTAATCCATACTGAAGGCTGTAGTCTTTGATCTTCATCAGAAAGTGCTTCAAGTCCCCTTTGTTTTCCTCTTTGTATCGTCTGCATATTTCAAGTTGTTAATGAGCCTTCCTCCAAGCTTGATGTTGTGTTTTTCTTCATATCGTCCAGCTTGTCCGATTATTTGCTCAGCATACAGATGGAATAGGTATGGTGAAAGGATACAACCATAATGCACCCCTGTTCTGATTTTAAACCACGCAGTATGCCCTTGTCCTGTTTGAACAACTGCTTCTTGGTCTATGTACAGGTTCCGCATGAGCACAATTAAGTGTTCTGGAATTCCCATTCTTCGCAATGTTATCCGATTCAAGTAGGTATGGGCATCTGTGTTTTACTCAGGTCCCCAGATGAAACCCCTAAAAGTGTCCTACTGAAGGGGGGATTGAGGGCCAGAGTGGGGATAGGAGGCTTGAGGCACATGAAGCTTTGTGGCCTGATTCTCATGTTTCCCAGGGAGTCCTTGTTTCACATCTGGATGATGTTCCCACAGAGACACCTGAGAAACCAGATGTAAGGAAGTCCTAGGGTCTTGACAAGCGTGTAAAATTGCTTTATGTGAGGGAAGGGCTGTTCACATCCAGACTGAGGCACCAAGGGACACTTGAGCAAAGCCAAGACCGCCCTCCTCATACCACGTGGAGGGTCTCCAGGGCTGAGGAGATGGCCTTGTTTGACCCCTCATTTAGTGAGGCCCAGCAGCAGAGACTGGTGAGCAGGGCCCATGGAGTAAGGGGCAAGGAGTGGCCAGAGCCGCTGTTCTCAAGTATCCATGGGCCAGGCAGGGCGCCAAGCACTGGGCCCCATCACCTCCCTGAATCCTCACTCCTCTAGGAAGCTGGCGCTGTTATCCTTCCCATCACAAGTTTACACCGAGGCTCAGAGAGGCTGAGCAGCCTGATCAAAGCCACACGGGCCTGGAACACAGCTGGGAGGCCCCATGTGGCTCCAGGTCGGCCCCTTTAAACACCACGCTGTCTATCAGGTTCCACAACAACCCCACAGAGGGGTCAGTGCAAATCCTACAAACCTTTTGAGAAGCCACTTCTGCGTTTCCATTCTGGCTCTCCCATTGGGCTCACTGGGCTCATGAGCTGTAATCTGAGAGCAGCAGGCCAGGTGTCGTGAGCTCTGAGCCCCAGCCCAGCTGCAGGGATGAACAAGGACCTCTTCAAGGTCTCCCTGGCTCATGTGTTTTAGGAACCACATCTGTCTGGGCAGTGCCAGATCCCCACAGCCTGGCACAGTGCCCGGCATGGAGCCTGACATGGAGCAGGCTCTGGAACAGCTGCTGAACGAATGCAGGCCTGTCCACTGATTCAGCCCCTTCATCCTTCCATGCCAAGAAATCTGGCATTTCCATCAGTTCTTGTGCACATCCACCTCCCTCTCTTCTCCTCTCCTCCTGAGACTGGCAAAGGGTTTCCTGCTTCTGGCATAGGACTCCTTCTGGGGGATGGCGAAGCGGCAGGTGAGGCCCCGAGCTGCCTGTCTCCATGGCTCAGCACCCAGAGAGTCCCCCTCCTTCTCAGGGCTCACAAAGCACCTTCCATCCAGAACCTGCCCCCCCACCCCCCCCATGCAGTATCTCTGATCTCCTCTCCCTGCACCATTTCCTACATGTCTGGTCCATTCACACCTTTGTGCCTTTCCACACACTGTTCCCTCTGTTTGGAACACTCTTCCTCCCTTGGGTGGCAAAGCTGTATTTGTCCTTTAAGGCCCAGCTAAAGGGGCACATGTTTTGGGACACATTCCTCCCTCCCCTGGGCTCCACAGCCCTTTCTATATCCTCTTGAAGTACAGGGTAGAGATGGAGTCTTGGCCACTTCTGTAGCTCCAAAGCCTGGTGGAGGTCATGGTCCAGAGTAGAAGAATGGTGATGGATGGATGGATGAGTGGATGGGTGAATGGGGGGTGGGTGAGTGGATAGATGGGTGCATGGATGGACAGAGAAATGGATGAGTGGATGGGTGGAGGAATGGATAGATGAGTGGATGGCAGGATAGATGGACAGATGGATGGATGGACAGATGCACACATGGAAAGACTGAGTGAGTGACAGAGCAGGTTCTGGGTACAGCTCAATGTAAGGGAGAGAAGCCAGCTAGCTTAGGTGCTCAGTCCTTGGGCAGGTGGGGGGCCATTCTGGTTTTTAGTCCTTTGTGGAAGCAGCAGTATGTCAGTTCTCTCTGCTGCTGGGCAGGCACCCTGGAGCCCCCTGAATTCCCACAGCCTCTAAGCATCACTGTGTGAATGGTCCTATCCCGTGGTATTGTAACTCATGCATGCAAAGTACTGGGCCAATGCTGGCTACGGCGGCACCTCATCACTGTGGATGATGAAATACGAGTCTGGGTGTGATTTGTGTCTGTATCTCTATGCACAGACCACAGGCTGGTGTTGGCCTGGATGGTGTTTAAAAATAACGAGTTATGAACATTGAGAGACTTTGCATAAAACGCCAACATTTTCCAGCTTCTATTGAAAAAGTAGGGGAATATGGCAATTCTGGACCCTCATTCTTCACAACCATCAGCCTCACACAGGTGAGTGGAGGCTGCTTCCTTTAGAGGGCCATGTGCTTTTCACTTCACCACAGTCCCCACCACTCCCTACAAATGCCCCAGAGGGCAGGGTGTCAACTGCCACTCGATCACTGTGACTGTCTTGTGTGTATGTATGGGGTGGGGGTTGACGGGAGCAAAGTAAGAAAGGGAAATATTTCTTGTGCTCATGACTACTGAAAGTAGGAAAATGAAAGATGGGCTGAGAAGTCCACATGTTTCACGAAAAAATGGGGGAAAGCACATTTTGTGGTGGAACAGATTGCTGCATGATTAATAGGGACACAGAACGTGCCTGGCTCCTCTGGCTGTCCCTCCTTTGGGGCCTGGTGGGCACCTGTCTGTCCAACATCCGCCCTGGGCGGGGCTCTGGGCGGGGCTGTGGACTGACGGAGGACTGTGGCTGGATCAATGCATGTCTGTGCGTGCAGACAGCCTCGGGGCCATCCCTCACTGAGTCAGGCTTTCAGAAATGAAGATTTTGTTGTCTTTTCCGTTTTCTCTGTTGTCTATAGAAAATAATTCAAACGATACTGCATCCCAGGACTGACTTCTGGGTGAAAAGCCAGAGGCTGTGGGGTCACCTGAGAAGATGCCCTCCCACCTTTGGTCTTGTATTTATGCGCATTATTTACATCCATGCCAGCAATTTCCTAGTCATTCTTTTAAAAACACATGTTACTTTGTTTAAAACTTAAAGGTAAAAGTTTCCAGGTAACAAGAAAAGGATAGAAAAACCCTCTCATGAAGGACTTGCAAAAGACCAAATATTCATCGTGACTGTAATTTTGCATGTGCAGGTATACAGGGCATGAGGGTAACCAGGGCAGGTAACTCTGTCTGCCAAACACCATCTCTGATTCAGCTTCATTTCAATGGGATCAGTCAAGCTCTCTTACTTATATGACGAATGCCCAGGGCCACTGAGGGGGTAACCTGTGTGGCTGCTGCTTAGCTAACACTGCTGCCACACTGCTGCTGACAAAACTAAAAGGGCAGGGGAGGGGGCTGAGGTGGGGGAGCCCTACGGCTCTCAGAATTAGCAACTTTATTAATATAATTCACTGTATTAATATGCCTGTGGAAAAAATTATATGATCATCTCAATAGATGATTAAAAGACATTCATCAAATGCCACTATCCATTCCTGATTAAAACATTTAGAAAAATAGGAATAGATGACTAATTTTTTAACATGATAAAAAGGTATGTCTATATACAGCAAACCAAAACACAGCACGATTGAGTTAATATTGAAACTAGAAACTTCTCATTCAAAACACGAGTAAGACAAGGTGGCCCAGGGATGTGAAAGTGCTGGCCAAGGTGTCAGACAAAGGCACAAAGCCAGAGGGATAAGTGCTGCAAGGAAGGAGGCAGGCATCAGTATTTGTAGATGACATAACTGCCTGCCTGGGAAACTGAAGAAAAGCAATGGAAAAACCATTAGAAACAGTAAGAGAAGTCAGTAAGATAAGCAGCTCTAAAAACAATATGCAAAAATCAATAGCTTCATCATATACAAACAACAGAAAATAATGGAAGAAGAAATCCCACTCCCAAGAGCAACAATAACGTAAGACGCTTAGAAATAACCTAAAAAAAAAAACGTAGGATCTCTACAAAGAAACCATCCTACTCTGCTGAGGCACGTAAAGAATGACCTGGGTAAACAAGAGGCATCCCGTGTTCTTGGATAGAGAGACTCTCTCCAGATACACTCAATGTAATCACAATAAAAATCTAGAATGGATTTTTTGGATCCTTCTCACTCCCCAATATTCTCAAGTACAGCTAGAAAAATAATCTTGTAAACACAGTTTTAAAAAATTTTGGGGAAAAAAGATTAACAAGGGGAAACTAATCCTATCATATATTAAAGCTTATTAAAAAGCTACAGGATTCAAAACAGTATGGCAGTAACAGAAAAATAGAACAATACAGAAGCACAGAGTCAAGAAATATATCTACTGATCACTTATACATGAAACTATATGGAAAAGGCAGCATTTAAGATTCACTAAAGAAAGAACTCTAATAAATACTGAAAAATCTGACTAGCACTTTAGGACAAAATAAATCTGGGTCTAGTTCTTACATTCTAATAAATTTCACATGGATTAAGCAGCTAAAAACAGTTACGATTTTAATATATTAAAATATAAAAGGGTAGAAGAATCAGGGTGAATATTTTCATAATCTTCTAAGTAACTGACTTGAAGACAATGGGCTTTTTTTTTTAAGTATGCCACGAAGATGAAGAAAACATTAAAACAAAGAAAAAAATTGCCCACAAAAATTTTAAAACTTTTGTATAGCAAAACACATTAACAAGGTGAAAAGACACTAGTTGTGTGTGTGTGTGTGTGTTTGGACCTATGATAGAGAAGTTGCTATAACTAAAACAAAGAGCTCTTAAAAATGAATGAGGCTAAAAAAGCCAACAGGAAAAAAGCAAAACAAAACTGGGCGAAAGACACAAACAGAAGAAATTCACAAAAGAGACACAAATGGCCAATAAGCATATGAAAAGATTTCAACTTTAAAAATAGTTAAAGATGATTAATTAAACAACGTGAAATACCAAAAATACCAGCGATGCTTCGCTACAGTGAGGACGTGGGAAACAGGCCCTGTCATACCACTGGTGGGAGCTGCGACAGGTACAACCTTTTTGGAAGGCAAAAGGTAATACGTGTTTTTCTAAAGAAAGACACATGGGAGCAAAGACACGTGTACAAGGAAATACACGGTAGCAGCGTAATAAGGAATAATTGGAAACAACTCAAAAGTCAACAGTGGATTGGAAGTAAATTATGACATAATCATAAATGAGAACAACATATTACCATTGAAAGGAACGAAGCGGTCAGTGTGAACCGACATGGAAAGGTGTGTAAGACAGACTGCCAAGTGTGGAGGCAAGTTACAGGACATAATGTACATTGTGAGCCCGGTTAACATGTTTGAACGTGTGTGTGTAGCTGAGGCGTGGGGCTGCAGTAGACTTTCATCTTTAACTTTATGTATTTGTCTAAATGCTGCATTTTTATAAACATGTACAACTTTTGTACTCAAGGAGGAAACCCTAAATACTTAAAAAAAAAAAAAAAAAATCAATCCTGATAGGCAGTATAGCTGCTTAAGATGATGAACTGCCCGGAAGGTCCTCCACAATTTACGGGACACCAGCTGTTCTTGCTGTGCTATGTGGTTCCTGAGAACTGTGGTCCTGGCTGTGGTCAGACTCCTGTCTGTGAGGTGGTGGTCTCCGACCTACTTCCCATATTTCAAAAGAAGCCACAGTATGTGTGCTTTCAGAAAGGCTTTCACTTTAACTGGTTCATCATTTGTTTCTTTACGGACTGATCTCAACTCAGCCAGATAGCGGGCTAGGATTTTAGTTGGCAGCTCTGTGTCTTTGAGCAACATAAAAAAAGGAGAACAGGACAGGTTAACTTTTATTCATTTAACTAATTTTCATTTCATAAATTCTGTAGGCAGAAATTTTTCCCCAAATATTTCAGCTTCCTGACTGAAAAATAAGGAAATTAAAGGGATTTTACAGGGTGAAAATGCCCAATCTCAGAAAAGAAGGCACCTTATTTTTCTTCTGCAGTTTAAGGCCTGACCACTAGATGGTGCAAAGGGACCACAAAAGTTGCTGCAACAGCTCCCTCCACGAAATTCTTTGACATTCATAAGCATAACGAACGCTTTCCAAAAGTAGGAAGAATGAACAATTGTGCTGGGATATGAACATTCTGCTTTTATAAAATTGGGACTCTGCCATTTCATTACTGATACAAAAATCTTCTGCCTCACTTTTTTCCTGTAGAATCTAGGTCCCAAACCCACCCTAACCTCATAGATTTGAAGGAGCCCACAGAAGTTCATGCAAACGGGAGCTCCAAAAGTTGTGTTCAAAATTTCTTTCTACCTCGCACTGCCAAATGTGTTTTCATTAATTTCACCTCCAAGTCATGACGTAAATGCTAGCGGAATCGGCCCCATGCTAAATAAGCAATAAGCCCCATTTTTCAACACACAAACACATAAAGATGTCAGCTCAAACTGTTTACTAATTAACACTTAAAAAGACACAAATTAGATATGCGTGGCTAAGAGCAATTATAATCAAGACGAATTTCTCTAGTCATTTGGGAACTGAAAAAAATGCCTAATTGCTGGAACCAATGTTTTAAAAACTGAAATCACGCCAGTTAGCAAATATGTTCATTTAAAGAACATCCCACGTGACTATACTCTTGAGAATTGACTACAAACATGAGAACAAGGAAAATATTTAGGTATAAAATTAAAATTTTAAGCTCCCTTAGATTTATAACTTCTTCATTAAATATGTCTGCAAACAGCAGCCCATAAAAACCTGTAGCTATTAAGTGGTTAAATGAACTGCCTCCCTTGTCAATTTTAAGGGAGTGATTAATATTAGATCTTCCCTTACTAATTAGACGCTCCCTCGTCTTTCAGCTTTAAAGTCAAGTGAAAATGGAGGCCGGTTCGTTCCACCAGTAAGTGTGGTGGGCTAATGAGCACTTCTGTGCGCCATGTTTTGACTGCAGCACCCAGTGAAGGGAAGGGGGAGGTGGGCAGCAGGTGGGATTTTTACAGAACTGGAAGGCACTTGGGATTTCTCACCTACCTGATGCCGTTTCATCATAAGAAATCTTAACTGGGATTTTTAAAGGGCTTGGAGGTGGTTATGCATGCAGCATCAAGTCCATAATCAAGGCCGCAGCCTCCTGCCAGTCACTCTTTGAGACAAGGGATGGTGTGATCTGTGAGGAGGGGGTGGACGGGCCACAGGGTAGGGTGGAGTAGTGGGTGGGTGAAGAGGACAAACAGGCCCCAAGAAGAAGTAACCAAGACACAGGGATTATTTGAGAAGCTGCTGCCTGGACTGGAGACCTCGGGGACTCCCACCGTGGCTGCGATGGAGAATCCATCAGTTGGAGAAATGGGGCGACTGCTTACAAGGGAAATAAAGAATGGCAGAGATGGAGAATATTTATATGCCTATCTTCTCACTCCGAGAGAAGATGCTTCATCACAGGGGTCTGGGCTGCGAAATGATGCTTTTCCCAGCTCCTGAACAGAGAGAAGCTTTTGTTCAGGCAGCAGGGAGGATAATAAGGGCTTCTTTTTTTGGGGACACAGGTCCATGGGGTCACTTGCTGCCCTGCTGCAGAGCCAAACCCGCTGCTGTCCAGACCCACAGCGGGGTGGGGGCTGGGGCTGGGGGTGGGGCAGAGCCAGAAAAAAAACATTTCCATTCCTGCTGTGTAGCTGCTCGCTCCTTCCGGCCAGCTCCCTCCCTTGTTTCCTCATGGCCTCCTGGGGAGATGAGCAAAATTTTGCTTTCTCAGAAGAATTTCCTCGCGCCCGGGAAGACGGAAAAGTCCCACTCTGAACCATGGGTGGACCAATGACAGGGGCCAGGACAGAGGCTGCGACCCCCGTTGGGCGGTAGGAGAATGATGAGCCTGAAAGCTTGATTGTCTTTATTAATCATGGTTTCATTCATTTTCAACAAACCATACCACAAAAGAGTATTTCTGAGTTGTAAGAGGTTTTACCTTTTCAATGATTTATTTTTCAAAATCTGCTCGATGGCATACATATTGATTTTAACCTTAAAATACGCCCATTCTTGGGTGACTTTCATGAAACTTGACCTGAGTGCTACAAATACCACGACTACTGAGGAAATCCCTGTCCACACCACAGCAGCTGCAGCAGCGCCAGCGGTGACGACGGAGCGCAGCCTGCCAATGGCAAGGTGCTCCCAGTGAAGCTGTGTGCCCTGGGGCAGGGTAACCAGGCCTGCGATCACGTGAGGAACATAAGGTGGGGAAGCTCAGGGACTTGCCCAGGGTCCAACCCAAGTGGCAGATTTGGTATCCCACCCCAGGCATCCAGACTCAAAATCTGTGCTCTCTCCACTAAACTATGTTGCCTCCACTGTTGACACGGCCCGCAAACAACCCTATAAGCACCCGTTAACTAACGGCCAGTGGGTGTGCTCTGTGCCATGCTGCCCAACACACCGCCAGCGCACGTGTCCTGCTTTCAAGTTGCTCTGACTACCCGGGCTCAGTATCACACTCTCCCTTGATCATATCAGGACTTTGGGGGACTGGAGGTGCTCTGTGTACCCATGACTGGGGTGACATCTTGTCTCTCTCCATCTGTTCCAGGCAACTCCTGGGCTTGGGGATGTTCGAGTCCACTGTGGGTCCTTGCTGGGGTAGGGACACCAGGGGGCAGCTCTCCTTGGCTGACTGCTGGTTTGTTCCTTTTAGTGACTAGCATTTACTTCAGGCTGTCCTGCTCCTGCCCCGGACCACCATATTCAACGAGACAGGGTCATGGGGTTCGTTCATATGGTGACCTGTCCCTGAGGCTAAATGGTGGCAATGAAGCACTGGCTTAAATTCAGAAACATCCCCTGCCCCCCCCCCCGCCCCGGCAAGGCAAGGTAGGGTAAGTAAAATTAAAGCTGGCATAAGAGCAAACTGATTCTAATTCTGGACAAGAGATGGTAAAACAGAACAAAATGTTGCCTTCAGGAGCTTCATTTCTACTTCCTTTTAAAGCTGGGGCTACCCTGTAGTGGATGAGGACAGTTGTATATTCAGCCAGGCCACAGTCACACATGCCCCTTTTAGGCTTGAGATATCCTGAGTGGCTAGCTCTCTTGCTGCTGTGGGATTCTGGCAAGTCACTCAACTTCGTGGCCCAAGTTTCCTCTGTAGATGGAGCATCGAGGGGGAAAGGAGAGGAAGGACTTCCCCAGCACAAAGCGGCCTCCCAGGAGGCACTGAGCCCTCCCCACTGGCTCAGGTGTGCAGAAGGGACAAAGGACGAGATAGATAAGTGGGTCTTGTGTCTGTACCCCCAAACCCAAAGGCAGCCTCCCTGACTGTATTTTTATTTTTTGGTTCTGGTTTAATGGTGTAAAATACAAAGGTTTACGGTGAGTGAGGCAAATTTCCTAGCTGGGATCCCTTGGCTCCCAGGCCCGTCCCCAAGCACAGGGCCCATCTCTCCTGCCCCACCAAGCAGCAGCTGGACTTGTGAATGAAAAGGAGCAAACACAAAACCATCGGGACCAAGGGGACTCCTGGCCCACTCCGGGGGCCCAGCACAGGGATCCTGAGAGCAGAGGCCAGTGGGCCGCAGGCATAGCGCCCCCTCTGGTCTCCAACACGAGTGAGCAATGCGAGTGTAGTTACTCAAAGGAGCAACCGTCGGGCTTATTTGCGAGGAAGATCTTCTGACATTGTTGCAGAAGAAGGAATCCGTTCACCAAAGTGTACGAATATCAACATACTAATCGCCATTAAACGCACTTGAATGGCCAGTGTAAGTAACTTTTAAATCCTCAAATTAAACGACAAACTCCATAGCATTCCTGACTGAGGTAATATTGTTATGGTTTTAGACCCTTTCTAATGTGTCTAACCACTCCCCATTTTCCCACATTTTCTTTAACTCCACTTTACTTTCCTTCAACAGGGAACACAGATGTGCTTTTTAATCCATCACTAAAAACACAAAACAAAGCTAGGCTTTGAGCACTAGGATGATGCTACTCAGCCACCAGTGACTGGGCAGCCTGGGGTGCTGAAATGGGGATGGATTTACACTGACTCACATGCCCTTCTAAAAAAACCTGTAGCCATTGAGTCGATTCCAACTCATAGCGACCCTACAGGACAGAGCAGAACTGCTCCATAGGGTTTCCCAGGAGCGAATGGTGGATTTGAACTGCTGACCTTTTGGTTAGCAGCTAAGCTCTTAACCACTGCACCACATTTCCTTACTCATAGAAAAGGAGAACAACGATAATAACAGTCATAACTGCAGCACCTAACATTAGCTGAGCAGTTAACTATGGCAGGCACTATTTTAAGCCACTTACAGTTAACCCCCCATAAATCCTACAGGACAAATATTATTATCCCTATTTTACAGAAGAGAAAATTGAGGCTCAAAGAGGTTAAGTGGCAGAGCTGAGATTCAAGTTCAGGGTGGCTGACTCCACAGCCCCTCTCTACACACCTGGTTCTGCCACCTCTTGGGGAGCCACACCTCATCTCTGAGCACCTGACACTAAGTCAGTGCATTCTAATGGAAGACATTATTTGGGTCAGACTTTAGTACGTAGGGTGGGGAAGGGAATTAAGACTTATGGTGGTTCTTACCACATGCACTGGCCCTACACTGGGACCCTCACCCACTTCACTCCAACCTGGATACTTGAAGGCCCAGTGGGGTTAGAACCCAGGCCAAAGTGTACCCCTAGGGGGACATGAAGCCATGACTGCAAGTCATAGCAGAGGGAGTTTGAAGCACAACACAGTTGGGTCTGAGTCTTGCCTTGGGCAAGTTACTTCACCTCTCAGGGCCTTAATTTCTGACCATGAAAGGGGGGGAATGGCCTTCACTTAGTCAACTTGGGCTGAGAATCCCAGCCCCACAGCAAGTGGTTAACAAGCGGTGCTACTGTCACAGCCCACAGATAAGCCAGCCAGAGGAAGCCAGGAGGGCAGTGAAAGCTCCACATTCAATGGCTGTTCCCTTTCTCTGCACACGCCGCCTCAGCAATACCTAACCACCTGTGATGGAGCACACGCTGTCTGCCAGGGTTTTTACACATCTTCGTTTAGTGCACATAGGAACCTTTGAGATAGGTGGGCTCTAGTGCTGTCCCCGTTTTAAACAGAGAGGGGGTGTGACTTGCCCCCAGGCAGTGGTGAAGCTGGTTGGTTCAGATGCAAGTCACTATGCCTTTTGCCCGTCTTAACCAGCTTTGCCCCCTGCAGCCAGAGCAGGCCACCCTCCAAGGCCTTCCACAAAGATTCACTGAGCTCCCACCCAGGCAGCACCCCAAGCAAAGGCGGTGTTCACAAGCAGGTGGCCCTTCAAATCTTCCTTGGCTACCTTGATTTTGTGAAAGGCAGACATGAAATTCTATGCACATGTGTTATTTCTGATGCAGTAACTAGCCATTTTCCCCCTAAGTTGCCCAAAAAACACACAAAAAAACTATATATGACAATCAGGTTCCTTTTTATGATTTATAGGAATCAAAGGCAAAGGGGGACTTTTTTGTCTTGTTTTTGCTATGACAGGTTTAGAAATTTGTTGTGCTACATTGATTCAATTTTCCTTGATTTCAGCCATCTTTCAATAATGCAACCTGCTTCTGAGGGCTGGGTACACAAGAGAAAACCCAAAGGAACTGAGAATATTGAAATGGTTCTACCATTTCCATCTTTGAGACAAATGTGCCTCTCCAAGGAGAGCTGGCTGCAAGCATGTGACTGCTTAACAACCTTCTATACATAAAAAAAGATGCACACACTCTAATGCTGCCTTATGAAAACGGAAAACACGGGCACATCTGACCTCTGGTCGGATTCCATTATCTCCACTCTCTTTCTTCAGAGTACTCCAATCCCGAATTTCTTTCTCTTTTTATTAGGCAAACATCCAAACTATCTCAAACCAGGCTGTCAAATGGGGCCTCGCTTACCAAGTACAACTGCATGTGTCCTGCCCTTCCCCTAAATTGTGAGAAACATGGGCAACTTCACAAAGCCCCTGCTGGTGGCAAGTATTACAACAGAAGGAAGAAGGAAAGTTGACCCCAGGCCCACCTCCCTGCCCTCACCTTGTCTAAGCGGAGACATTTTTATGAAATGAAGCAGAATCGATCGTTCTGTCACTTAAAACCTTGTGACTTAGAGAAGACAAGGAGACAACTGTCATATCTGACTCGAAGCAATAAATACATTAAAACTGAGTTTCTTTTTCTAAGAAATAAATTTGAGTGAAATAAAAATGTTTTCTCAGAAGGGCGCCACTACTACTAGGTCCTTCCTGCTTCTGGAACAATCTCTACTGGGAGATGAGAGGCCCTGAGGTGAGCAAGGGGCAGCCCAACCCCACCTCCTGCTCCTGCTTTGGGCAGCTTACTTACCTCTTTTTCAATTTCTGCCAGAGATTTGATGGTGATTCCCAAGAGATCAAAGGGCTGCATCTGAAAACACAGAACAAGTCACCCTCTTAAATGGCTAGAAAATGCTCCTTCACGTTTGTTTTTACGTACAAAAATCTCAAACCGGAAATCTCAAACCACCCTGTGCAACCTAGCACATTGTCCATCCCTTTTCCACAGGACATACAGGTGCATGCCGGCAGTACTCTCCAGTCACTTTGTTGTTGTTGTCAGTAGCCCTGGAGTCAATTCTGACTTTTGGTGACCCCATGTGTGCAAGGAGATTGCCAGGCCTGTCTTCCAAGGCGCCTCTGGGTGTGTGCAAACCACCAACCTTTTGGCTAATAGTTGAGCACTGAACCATTTGCGCCACTCAGGGACTCCTCTCTAATCATTAGTGGGGGCAAACAGAAAAAAGATGCTTCAAGAAAATGGGTCAAGTCTGTTTGGTGTGAGGACACTCCTTGGTCCTCTGACTACAACAAAAAAGCAGGCAAGGTCTGCCCTCTCTCTGCAGCTGTAGGGCTGAAGGTGCCCAAGCCTCCCACCAAATGCTGCCCTGACTGCTATGTCTACGTAGAGCAATGGGTCTAAGGAATCCCAGGTGGTGGGGATAGTGAGTCTCCTGTCCAGGACCCCTTTCTATCCAGGAAGGGCTAGGGGGAATTCTAAGTCTTTGAAAATGTAAGGTGAATGAAATAACTGTCCATAAATTATCATTTCAAAACTCAATGGTGGTGAAAAAATGATAATACTGCATTTTAATGGGTGTTTCTATAATTTCATGAAGACAGGGCCTTTTCTTATGAAAATGCTGGCTTTTCAATAGACAGCGTAAGTAATCAAACACACGTGGCAGTGGGCATTGGCTGGAGGCCCAGAGGAGACCGGCTGAAATGTACAGGTGAGAGGGCAGAGGGGACTCTGTCTGTGAGGCCATGGTCTGAGCCCCCTGTGGGCCCTCCACCCAGCCTCCTGTAGCTTCGTGAACTGGCATCTCCGACAAAACCGCAGGGCCTTCCTCGTTCTGAACTGTAGCCCAGAGGCAGAGCAGGGCAAGAGAGCCACCGCAGGACTGAGCCAGCCTGAACTCTGCCAGCAGGGATTTCTAGGGTCTGACTCTGGATTCCAAACCCAACACCAAACCCACTGCCGTCGAGTCGATTCCGACTCATAGCGACCCAGGCTTAAGATCATGCTCAACACCTCTTAATGATCCAACCTCAGTTAAATCACTTCATCATTTCCTCGCCTGCTAGAAAGCGGCAGGGCACTCCCTCCTCGCAGGGCTGTTGGGAGGATTGAGAGAGAACGCACTTGGAGCACTCGGCACCGGGCTGGCCAGAGCCGGCAGGCCTGGAGCACTTGCTGAGTCTGCAGCGCCCCGGCAGCCGCACATTTGTGAGGGCAATCTTGGGATGAGGCCATGAATTAGACACAAGCTCCTGGAGCTGCTCTGCCAGTGGCCACAAAACAGTTTGGCTCTCTCTGAGCTGCCAGCCCGAGTGGCAGGAGAACAGAGGCCGCCTGCCCACTCGGCCGCGCTGCTTGGGATCCAGCAGAGGCCCAGCTGTTGTATCATTAGGCTCTAACTACCCCACTAAACTTTCCCGATTGGAACCTGTAAGCAGGACAGAACAGCCTCTCCAAGGGAACGGGCGGGAGAGGCGCCAGCGTCTCTATGGCAACATAGCCAAGTGAAGTCGGCTGAAGTTACTCATGCTCCAAGTGTCACGTCGCGAGCATTTTTCAAGATTAAGCTGCTTACCAGAAGGGTTCAGAGGAGGCCTATTATATTTCATGAAAATGGAAACTACAGAACAGGTCAAATCTCAAGCCGGGTGGTTTTTAAGCTGGATCCAAGAAAAACACTGAAGGATTCTTTTGCTGGTACCCAATCTGGGGCCTTCAGGTTTATTGGCTACTCAAAGCAAACTTCTGCAGAAAGGAAAAAAACCAGGAACAAGTCTATTGAGCTGGCGTGGACTGGGACTGCATAGCTGAGAGAGGGCCACTGCCATCCTGGGGCAGCACTATCTGAGAGAAGACCCCAGATGTGCCAGGCAGGGCCTGCAGCCCCCCACACACAATCCCTCAGCACTGTGTGGTGGGCACCCTCCATGTCCCAGTTCTGGCCTACAACCCAGCCAGTTCACTCAGTCGCTCTGTCATTAGAGACAGCTCAGGGGTTCGCTCAACTGTGTGGGGTTAATGCTGGCCTGGGGTGAGCACCCCCACTCCAAGTGGAGACCCCCAGCTACAAGGCACTGTGCCTCTATGGTGCCACCACCGCCACGTGGAGGCCTCTGTGTCCAAGCAGAGCATGCAGCTACCACGAATGCAGCAATGACAAAGAGAAACGAGGCAGCCTCTTTTCTGCAGTATGTTGTCATAGTTAAACAAAAAAGAAAAATCACTACGCTGAACCTGGAAAATAAGGCCATTTACAACCCATGGGGTTCAGTCAAATTCACCATCACATCTGAAATGAAAAAAGTTTGGCTGCATCTGAGTTTGTCTGTTAGTCTGTCTGTCTCCTCTCCCATCCCTCATCCATTCTTTCTTTCACTTCTTAGGCACCTACTATGTGCAGGCACTACCTGAAGGGGCACAGGTGATACCACCTGCTTCCTGCTCTCAGGAGTCACTGTCCTTGGACTGCAGGGTTAAGCTTCCATGGGAAAGACAATTCAGATGGAGGCAGGAATGTTAGGGGCACCTGAAGAGCCTAGCATGCTGTGGAAATCGAGAGGGAAGGGGCTTCAGGCTGGGGTGGCAGCAGGGAAGGGCAATCTTGCTTAAAACTTACACTTTCTGGAACACAAGAAAACTTCTCTGAAATCATAAAAGGCACACCATCCATTGCTGCAAAAGAGAGAAAACAGCATTGAAGACACCATCCATGTTCAATAACTTACGATGTCAACACCAACGGTACAGGTGAGCCAATGGGTGGGGGAGAGCAGGTGCCACCCATGTTCCCAGGGATCCACAGCCAACAGTGAGTGGGTAAGTTGGACTCCCCCTCCCTGCACATCCCTGACACCAGGCGGGTGGGCAGACAAGAGCTTTGGTAGCAGAGAGGGAGCCTAAAGCCCTTGCTGAGGAGTCACGATTCCAATCTGTGAGCAGTGAGAGTTACCAATGGGCTAAGGCAGGAACACAACACAGGCAGAGCTGAGACGGGATGAAGCCACGCTCTGTGAGGATGCAGGCAGGAAGCATGTTCACTACACAGTCTCTAGCTAAGACTCGATGAGGCAGTGGTGGTTTAGTGGTAGACTTTTTGCCTTCCACGCAGGAGACCTAGGTTGACCTACTTCTAAAAATCAGCCAATGAAAACTTATGCATCACCACGGTCCAGCCACAACTGATTATGAGGACCACAAAGGGCTGGGCCTTGGGTCACCATGAGTTGAGGGCAAGTGTGATGGCAGCTAACAACAAGCTAAGACTAATCATATCAGGTCCATGGGGGAAATTCTAACTTGAAGGAAAGAGTAACTTATGGATCAGACAGACTGGGTTTGAATCCCAGCCATGACTTCAGACAAGCTTCTCACCAGTTAAAACGAGGATGGTACCATCCATGTTAAGGGTTGCTGTGCAAGTTAGAAGTGGTATGTGTGAGGCACCTGCCCAGCCAGTGGTGCTCAAAGGTGGGGGCTGCAGGGGCACCGTCGTTAACTCTCATTTACTTAGGCCCTGGGGCTTCAAGGGATGACTTGAGGCTTGTTAGCCTGCTTGGTCTTAACAGGAAACATGGAAGAAAGGGCATAAAACGACTACATACGAAACCATATGAAGAGCCAAGGGTCCAATAGTGCAGCTGGGTGATGAGAAAAAGGGGAACAAGACTACCTGTCCTCTTCCACAGTCCCCTCTTGCCTCCAAGTGCGTCCCCAGGTTATGGTTATCGACAGCACGCCGAGGAAAACACAGCCAGAGTATGAGTCCACTAGCACCCTCTTTCCTTGGATAAGCACCCTTTATTAATGGTAACACTATAATACTCAGTGCTGGAATTCTGGCACCTCAGAGGGGTGGGTCATATTTAACAAAACATGAGACACAGCAATGGCTGCTGGGATGGGCAGGCACACTTCCTGGTGTCTGGCTTCTCCTTTAGGTCTGCACAAAGTGAGAAATGAGCAAAGGCCAAACTCGACCACGCCAGTCCCAGATACTTGTGCCAGGGACGTGCAGCCTAGCAGTCGGCGGTAGGGGCTTCACCCTGAGTGTGATAAAACCAAAAAACCAAGCCAGTTGCTGTTGAGTTGATTCCAATGCATGGAGACCCCATGTGTGGCAGAGTAGAACTGTGCTCCATGGGGTTTTCGATGGCTGATTTTTCAGAGGTAAATTGCCAGGTCTTTCTTTCGAGGTGCGTCTGGGTGGACAAGAACCTCTAACCCTTTCAGTTAGTAGCCAAGCACTTAACTGTTTGCACTACCCAGAGACTCCCCTGAGGATGATGGTTTTCTGGTAAATTGTGGTTTTAGGAAGAAATGGACTAAGCGAAATAGAAGCCTTGGTAAGCGGGTTCACTGGGAAATGATGTTCTTTGCTTCCCCCAATGTCTTCTAAGACTGGACTTCTCTAGTATATAACTGGTGGACAATATTTTTAGTCCCAAAAAAGAAGAATAGCAGAAGCAGGAAGAAAAGTGGGAAAAAGGGAAAAAAAAAGGAAAGAAACTTGGGACACATCTTCTCTGATTATCAAGATGAGCCCAATGGCTCATTTCAAGCTACATTTGTAATTTATTTCAGGGAAAAAAAAATACTTAGCTTGAAGCAAAAGAAATGGCACAGCTGGCCCCAGCTGCTACACTGGAAGCTTCTCTCTTCTCCTTTGAAGGCCACTGCCCAAAGCTTGACCACCTGGCTTTGATAGAGACATCTGTGGTCAGAGGCATTCTCCCATCACAGCTGTCCCCTGCAACCTGCCATGAACTGCCCAGAAGACAAAGGGCTAAGGGCTCAGAACAGTGTGACAGTTTCCCCAGAAAGGAGGAGGGAAGTCCCAAGTGATGTTATACAGCACACACTCAAACATGCTAGTGAAATCTCTGAGCACCTAGGCATATATGCTCATTTACAGCTGAAAAAAAAAAAATCATCGGTGAACAGAGGACCCTAGAAAGCAACAACAGAAGGAGAACTAAGTCCTGCCCAAGATCCAACAAGAGGCCATGTTCCCCTTTCCAGCTTCAACTACCGTCTGCCACAAAGGCTGTGCACCAGTGTCCACCCCCGCTGCACTCTGGTCTCCTGACCCCTTCTGGTGCCACTGAGACATGCTGGTGCCTAGCACTCACATTATTTCTAATCATTCTACATACCAGGAAGCAGTGGCTCAGAGAGGGTCTGGAGCTTGCTGAGGTCACACAGGCAGGAAACAGAGACTCTAAAACCTTTGGCCCTTCTATTAGGTATAGATGGAATTCCTTTGAGCAAATCTGCTCCTTTTTCTACACCATGGCCCTTCACGTTTTTGACTACCATTATCATGACCTCCCTAAGCTTCTGTTCAAGAGGACTTGAAGCACTTACTGATGAAGATCAAAGACCACAGCCTTCAGTATGGATTACACCTCAACATAAAGAAAACAAAAATCCTCACAACTGGATGAATAGGCAACATCATGATAAATGAAGAAAAGATTGAGGTTGCCGAGGATTTCATTTTACTTGGATCCGCAATCAACACCCATGAGAGCAGCAAGAAATCAAGAAATCAAAAAACACATTGCACTGGGCAAATCGGCTTCAAAAGACCTCTTTTAAAGTGTTGAAAAGCAAAGATGTCACCTTGAGGACTAAGGTGCGCCTGCCCAAGTCATGGTGTTTTCAATCACCTCATATGCATGCGAAAGCTGGACATTAAATAAGGAAGACCGAAGAAGAATTGATGCCTTTGAATTGTGGTGTTGGCAAAGAATACTGAATATACCATGGACTGTCAAAAGAATGAACAAATCTGTCTTGGAAGAAGTGCAACCAGAATGCTCCTTAACAGCAAGGATGGCGAAACTGCATCTCATATACTTTGGACATGTTGTTGGGAGAGATGAGTCCCTGGAGAAGAACATCATACTTGGTAAAGTACAGGGTCGGCGGAAAAGAGGAAGACCCTCAACAAGATGGACTGACGTAGCGCCTGCAACGATGGGCTCAGGCACGGTAACAATTGTGAGGACGGTATAGGACTGGGCAGTGTTTCATTCTGTTGTGCATGGGGTCACTGTGAGTCGAAACCAACTCAATGACACCTAACAACATCATAACCTCCCTAAGTCTCTGAGGTGGCCCTTTTACAAGCTCCTTCTGATGAGACATATGGGCCAGAAGTATGTGTGTAAATAGTCCAAAGTCAGACCCACTACCACCTCCTGCCCAGTCCCGTTGTTTTCCTGGACTTCCCACTTAACTGTGAATGCACCACCCTGCTCCTGGCCATCGAAGATTGAGCACTAGATGGCACAGCCTACTTTACCTCTCCTTTGAATTTCCAAAGCCCAGTATATTTATCGCCTCCATGGCCCCTGTCACTTTCTGCTCTCTATACACACACTTATACCCACAGCTCACAGCTTCTCTCTGCCCACTAGACAGATGACAGGGTCCATGTCAGAGGCCTTTTTGTACCTGCAGGGCACTTGCATGGTGCCTTGGAAATAGCACTCAATAAGCACACTGACCTATGACTGGTGGGTAATTTTCAATAAGCACATCTTTGGCATACATCACCAAGCTGGGAACCCATCAATCTTATCAGTGTTTGGGGTTTCTGATAATATATGGTGAATAACTCCCTCACTGGTGACAGCTACTTCTATCTAAATGTCAATATGTGTTTAGAGAACTTGTGTTTTAAGGAGGTGATAGAGAGGTCTGCAAAGACCCAATTATACCTGGTGGGCTCACAGGTAATTTCTTCACAGGAAAACTAGAAGTTAAAAGATCGAAATTGAAATCATTATGGGAACATACCAGCCCATCTAGAGAGAATAAAGGGAATTTGCATTCCTGACATTATCTGAGAAGCAAGAGACAGCAGTGAGGGTGGACTTCAGCCCCCAGTCCAGTGGCCCAGCACTCCTGACTAGGCTTAGCAGCAGAGGAACGATGAGGAGAGCCTGTGCAGACCTAACCCTGACCACATGAAGGTGGTGTCCGGTGAAGTGAGAGGGACAGAACCTTGGGACAAACTACCACTTATCTCAGAGTTCATAATAGGAAGATGGGCCCAGCTAGATGTTCCTCCTATCTTTCTGGAAAAAAGACTTTAACAAATTCAGAGGAAAAGAAAGACAATAGGATCTTACGGGCTGAAGCTTAGGGATGTAGATGTTCTCATCATGATCGTACTTCTCACTAACATGTGGAATCCCTTAAAATGGAAGCAAAAATCATCGGGGGTCAGTAAGAGTTTGCTAAATAGATAACCTGGTGGCTAAATTTTATTTACTTAAAAAATCTGGTATAACAAAGATTATGGCAGGCGGAAAGCATTTAACAGAATATCTGATGTTATCTATGTGGACACGATGGGTAAATATGACTGAATAATGTTAAGATTAGGAGAATCCATACATGGCTGGACTAGATGCTCAGGAAGCTGATTAACAGATTGACGTTGACCTTGAGAGACATTTCTGGAGGTACCCAGGGCTTTATCAGTGACTTAAATGAAGACTTGTATAGCGTGTTTACCTAGTAACTGGCTGATGGGGAGCCTGGAGGACAGTCTATAAACTGGATAAACTGAAATCCAGTAAAGATCTCAAAAAGTTGAGATCACAGCCTAAGTTTAATGAACGGAATTTACTAGAGGTCAATGTAAAGCCATGTGCTTTAGGTCTAAAACACGTACTATATCAGACGGAATGAAAATTACATGGAATAACAGCAGACAGTATGAAAAGAGACTTTGAGGTTGTAGTTGAATAAGCCAATAATGTGATTTGACCTTTTAAAAAAAATAGGGGGACATGTCATGGTAAGTTACAGTCTACAATCCTGGTGCTCAGGATAAAGAGTCGCCCATCTTGGTCAACTCCGAGCTTGAGTGTGGTGTTCAGTGCCATGACTGCATTCTCAAGAGGCTCATCCCAGGTAGCCTAAAGGGAATTCCTACAAGGAGCCCTGGGGTAGTGAGGGAACCTTCCTGGATAAGAATACACAAGAAAAGGAGAAGCCATCAGGCTTGATGCTCCAGGAAGGCATGATCCTGTTTGTTTTTGTTCATCATCATCCCTCCCCACCAACACTGCACCCCCAGAGCCCAGCGCTGTGCCCAACATGTGGTAAGTGCAGCAAGGGTGCTTGGTCCGGATATGAGAAGACTTGAAGGTGAACTCAATTAAATGTCAAATCAAATAGTCAAATGTTTTCAGAGCTGTCACAGCAAGGGGGTTTAGATAGAACGTGCAGAGGGGAGACTGTCCAGACGCAACAGGCTGACTCTGCCACGGTATGAAGGAGAACAAGTGGAGCTGGCAGCAAGAGTCCTGGCTGAAGGCCACTTGTTGGGGAATGTATGGAGGGGTTTTGTGTGCTGGGTAGAAAGCTGATCTGTGGGACCGCTAAATCCCCTTCTAATTCCGTAACATCCATTTCTGCTCTACTTATCTGGGAAGCCTTTCCATATTTTAAAATATGTAGAGGTTCACCAAACAGAATTCTTGAAATCAGTGGCACACATTTTTCATATGTTCTAAAAGAATGTTCATAAATCATCTCCATTCTGGCTTCTCGTGGGGTGGCTGGACATGTTTCCTTGTTTCTTTGGAAGCTGATGCCTGTATTTTGCCTCCACTACTATTTTAAAGCTGAGAGACTGTGATATTCACTCTAGCGTGCAGTCTATTGCAGAGTCCTACTCCGGGTGACACCCTGAGGCGCTAGAGATAGAGCAGTGACCGAGAAGCCCCAGCTCTCACAGAGCTACCATTCAGCGTGTTCATTTGCATTCCCAGACCTGCACTCCCCACCAGCTTGGGATTCATACAGGGACTCTCATAGTGACACTGCCTGACCACTCTGTAGTCACAACCCAGAAGCAGGTACCGTGCCTATTTTTTCCTCATTGGCACCAAACCAAAAAACCAAACCGACTGCCGTGGAGTCGATTCTGACCATTAACGACTGTGTAAGACAGAGTAGAACTGCCCCACAGAGTTTCTAAGGCTGTAATCTTTACAGAGGCAGACTGCCACATCTTTCTCCTGGGAAGTGGCTAGTGGGTTTGAACCATCGTTGGCACCAAAGGGTGTTAATTCTCAGGGCACACAGTTGTCCTCTCTCCAGACTCTTTGGCTTCCAGTTTGACATAAAGAAGGCTCCCCCAAAGCTGGGTGATAACAGAAACTCTCCCCTAGCCAAGTTCTACAAAGAGAATCCATCTACAATGGAATCCAGATTTTCCAGAGCCATTGAGGCTAGATTAGTCCCCCAAATTACTGCCCTGAGATAATCTTTAAACTTTAAACAAAAATTACTCCCTAGTCTTCTTTGAACCAAAAAATAGCTTATTTTAATTAGTAAAGTGTATCTGCTTTGAGCATCGTGCTCTTTTAAAGAATTATCTACGTGAAATCAAATTGACAATCACAAAAGATTGAACAGGAAACTTAGGGGGCAGTGAGTTTAAGATGATGGTGGTAGAATAATGTGAAGAAGGGTAGCGCAACCTGAAGAATATAACCAATGTCACTGAATTGTACATGTAGAAATTGATGAAATGGTGTTATCTTTGGCTATGTATACTTTCGCCAAAAAGAAGAAGAAAGGAAACTGAACATTTATTGACCATACATACACCAGGTAATGAACATGCATTGAATAATTTAACCCTCAGAATGATCATTTGCCTGTTAAATTTAAGGAAAGCAGGGCTTAGAGGACTTATGTAGTTTGCTCTAGGTCTCACCACCAGAAATGGAGCCAGGATTCACACCCGGGGTCTAGCTGTGGTGGGGCTACAGTGTGGTGTGGCAGGGAAATGATGAGCCTGGGAGTTTAAGAGACCTGAGCCTCCTCCCCTCTCTGAGCCTCAGTTACCTTGTCTGCAAAATGGGCAGTTATGAGAAATGAAATCAAGACCATACAGGGGAAGGGCCAGCGCATAGTGAGAGGTGTGCAGCAAGTGCTGGGTTCTGCTCGTCTCTCTCTCTTACCAGGAGCCATCTGCCAGACACATTTCCTTTCAGTACTAGGCCAGTGTTTTCTTCTTCTTCTTTTTTTTTGGTGGCAAATTTAACAAAACGCTGATACACGGCATCGAGCAACATACAGCAGATGAAAGCAAGGATGTGCCGTGGGCTCCGTGGCGCAATTAGCATTCTCCTAAACAAACGAGCTTCAACAGAGCTGTAATTAAGCAGGCCTGTAATTAAGTATATGCCCTTTATCATAACGATCATGCTTAAAAATGGCATGATGCATGGAGCTCTGTTATTAATGCTGTAATCCCAAACTGAAGTGCGAGTACATAGAAATCAGTGTGTCAGGCCTGTCACTAGACTGTTTGTAAAATACATTAAAGAAAAAACCCAGGATACAATGAGCTCATTCAACTGTTCTTTTTACAATCAGGCATTACAAGTCAAGAGGATTGTGAATGCTTACAGATTCTGCAAGGTTTAAACAAATAAAGCTCTAATCTACTACTGTATTAATCCCACCCCCTGTTTTAAAGAAGAAAGAGGGGGTGCTTTTTTTTTTTTTTTTTTTGCCAACTGACCCGAATACCTGCCTTTGCCGTTCTCAGGGAAGCAGTCCAATTTTCATGCTGTATTTGTTTGGACATAAAATTGGATTCCTGCTTGTGGAGACAGCTCTGCCATGAATCTGTAGGAACTTTGCCTGGCAACAGGGTAAGATTATAGCTCTTGTGTCCTCCCTTTGCATGGGAACTATAATTTCACTTGCCAAGGCAATTCCCCAGAGTCCTCCCTTGATTCTCCCCTCCAAACACACACCCTCAGACATCTGAGGGCTCAACACAAACCAACCACTGACCAATTTCCAAGGGCTCCAAACCCAGGACCACCCATGCCTTGGAATACCTATGGTTGCCCAAGGCTGCCAGCCCCTTCTCTCACTGACATCTCAGTGAGCAGAAAGGGTGAGGAAATACTCATTTCAACTCATGTATTAATTTCAACATGTTTGATAAAGAAAGTCATAAAATCGTGTGGTTAAAAAAAAAAAAAAAAAAGACGTCACTACCAGTACTTCAATTGTTATCTGCTTAAAGTTGTCAAGCGGTGTTAAGTGAACTTGAGTAATAGTACCTCAAAAGTACTTGCAGAGATGATGGTGAACAATGTGGCTTATTGGCATGTAGTCATTTTCAGCATAAAATTAAATGCCATTGGAACGGTGGGAGGCCTTTAATTCTGTGTACCTGCTCGAGGGTCAGAGCTGTAAATAATCAGCAACCCCAACCCTTTCTACTCCCCTTTCCTGCGGTGCTTCAAAAGTCCTTTACAATTTGTGATGGGAAAAATGCCAGCAACTCAACATCTCAAGGCCATTCCTCAAAACTCATTTGCAAACCAAAACACAGAGCCAGTTATGTGTTCTTGGTGATTTCACTTTGGGGATATTTCTTGGAAGATAGTTCTAGACGCCTCCAGAGCTGTCTTCTCGGTGACATTCCAATTGACTTTACACAGGCCAACAACTTCCTTCCTTCTAGATCCCCAAAGTAATTTGTTTTGCCATGTTATTCATAAGCCAAAGCACTGACTTATCAGCCACGGTGAGAGCCCCCGAGTCCCACACATGGGAGGTGGCACCGTGAGGGGGAAGGGGCATGGTGCCGAGGCCAGACAGCCACGAGCGCCAAGCCAGGCTCTGCCACGTGTTCACCTCATGGCTTTCGGCAGGTCGCTTCACCTCTGAGTCAGATTTTTAGCTGTCAGATAAGGATAGTCAAGCCTATTCTGCACACTAATGAAAGAGCAGACAGGAAGCCCGACATATGGCAGGCTCTTGCTAACAGTGGCTCTGGTTACCCCGATTACCAGGAAGCTTAAATGAGATAAGAACATAAAAGTCCCTGGTACAAACTAACTGCTCAGTAACTGTTAGCTGCGGCTGCAGCTGCGGATGCTACTATTATCGCAGCACTAGAGGAAAATGCCCTTCCATGGTAGACTCATTTTTACATGTATATGTTTTTAAATAAAAAGATAAGTATATCCACATTAAGTTACAAATCCGTGGGCTGTGAGTCCCAATCTGAAGGCTTCTGGAGGTGTGGAAGCAATGTTTGCTGAGTTGTAACTCTCATTGGGTTGCCTGGACCACAGCTTTCCCTGATGTCTGCCATCTCTGGGGGTTACAGGTCAAGTTCAACTTACAGGAGCAAGGTCCAAGCAAGGCTGCTTAACGTCCCCTGGAAAAACGCCCCAAAAGCAAAGTGAAGAAAACTGTCCCTGGGTGTCAGGAGGTTAACTGCCCAGGTCAGTTGGAAAGTCTTCAAAATAAAGCTGCCTTCATACCACAAATGAATTTTCTCTGCACGGGCAATTAGAAAGCCTCTTTCTCTCTCTCTTACACACATACTCATTTCTCTCCCCTCTGCCCAGAACACCTGACAACAATTGTCCCTTTAAGGTTGGTCACGTGGCCCACTTTGCCCTTCCACATCCACATGTATCCTGAGAGAAACTGGAGAGCCCACCAGCTCTCCCACCTCTTCCTTCCAGAGCAGCCCCTCAAGGGGGGCCCAGTGGCACTTTGCCATAGAACACCTCATGTAGGTACAGGGCAGTCCTCTGAAGACTGCGGGAGCATGGAGGGCGGGAAGTCCACAGGGGCTGCTGCCATGTGCAGCTGACCCACTCACATCTATGAGAAACTCCAAATACATAAACAAGAACATTCTAACTCCTCTAAAGTTTTTTTTTTTTTTTTTAACTATAAGAATTTAATGGCTTAGGGCAGAGATCAACTGCATTTTGTCCAGCGTAAAGATAAAATTCAATTAAGTGACACTTTTCCATGTGAATAGAAAGTTGCCTAGATTGTTGAGGGGTTACTGGGTAAATCACCCTGTGTTCATACCTGTTGTCCATAGTGAACAAACACAGCAAACTCCTTGGTGAGATCGAGACCAACAAAAGGGGCTTTGTAAATGCAGAATGGAAAGCGGAACCAAAGGTCCAATGAAGGTATGTGACCACTAGGAGCGATTCCATTCCTCTGGGAGCCAGGCAATGTCTAATAGGCAGTTGAACATTGGCCACTGTTGTGTTACTAAAGGCAAAACCCTGCCAGAGACAGGAGAGGCACCGTCTGTAACTGCTGCACCTGCCTCCTCTGCTGGCCCAACATCAGATGCCACGGCAAGAAGACACACTCTTTCATTTAGGGTCTTTTTTACCTTCTAGAAACCAATTCCTTTACATTATAAACTTGTTATTTTTTTACTCCCTAAGTAAGTGAATACACTGTATTAGGAAACAATTCCAACAATACAGCTGAGTTAAGCACTCGGACCCCAGGGCCCTCATCAGGGCAGCCCTGGTAGTAGTCTGTGCACAGTTTTTGGGATCCTCCTGGCCCATTTCCATATGTGTTTGCATGTATAGAAACAGAATTTTGTATGTGTTTGTAGTTTTAACACATAGCATAACTAAAAAAAGCAATTTGCTTTTTTTTTTTTACTTAACTGTCAAAGAGCTTTCCATGTCACTACCTGTAGATCTACCTCAGTCTGTATAGAAATAAGGCTGAAGAGACAACCAAGGGCCAGATTCTAGGAATCCTTGACGGCCATTGTAAATGGCCTGAACATCATCATAAGGAGCCATTGAAGGGCTTCTGAGCTGCAGAAAACATGATTAGATTTATATTTTAGAAATATCTTCCTGGAGGGAACGAGGCTAGAGGCAGGAAGACCAGGGAGGGAGTTTGACAGTAAATCAGGTGAGAGCTGCTGGTGGTATGGACTAGGACTGTGGCACTAAAGATGGAGAAGAGGGAACAGGCCTGGAGGATATTTAGATGGTAGAATCAAGAGACCTGGCAACTGGCATTGGAGAGGTGAGGGAGGAGGTGGACTCAAGGGTGACTCCAGGATTCTGGCATAAACAACTAGGAGAATGGGGATGCCAGGTATGGCCATGGGAAGGGGGTAGTGGAGAAGCAGCAGAAGGAGAAGCTGGTGAGTCCACCTTGGATGTGTTGAGTTTAAGAGGTCTGCGAGACAGCCAAGGAAAGAAACTGATCAACACTGGTTAGAACATCATGACCAAGAATGCAAGACTGGTCGGTAAGGCTTCCCAGATGGAAATACAGAAGTGAGGCTTGGGGAGAGTTTGGGAGTTACCAGCATGGTGATAATTGGGGCCATTGAGAGAAGATGAGATATTCTGGGGAGAGAGGCAGGCTCAGGACAGAGTACTGACGAATGCCAACATTTAATGCATCAAAACTAACTGATGAAGAGGCTATATCTTTGAAATTCAGATGGATTTTCCAGAAACGGCTATCTTCTTTTTATCATTACATTGGCTGCCTTTAGAACAAGTTGTTCCTCTTTTATAAGTAGCCATGTAATCAAAATCAATGAGGTAGCAGAAAGGGCTTTGGCACCAGACAGCCCTTGGTTCAAATCCCAGGCACAACACATACTAGCTCTGTGACCACAGGGGAACTTATTAAGCCTTTGTAAATTGGACTGATTATTCTAGGAGAGATGAAAGACTTAGAAAGATAATGCATGTAAGACGAAAGTTCAACATAAAATAGCTATTATTGTTACTACCACAATGATGTACAAAGGTTGAGAGAAGACTTTCTTGACTGGCTGCTAGAAGGAACCATCCTCAATGCTCGCCACCCCCAGGCTCTGCCAACTTATAGGCTACCAGTACATTTAGAGGGAGTAAGCTCCACAATGGCTGTATCCCCAGCTTCTAGAACAGTACAAAGCATATAGTTGTTGTGTGCCATTGAGTTGATTCCAGGTCATAGCGACCCTACAGGACAGAGTAGAACTGCCCCATAGAGTTTCCTAGGCTGTAAATCTTTATGGGAGCAGATCACCAGGTTTTTTCTTCCACAGAGCCGTTGGTAGGTTTGAACTGCTGACCTTTCAGTTAGCAGCTGATCACTTAACCATTGCACCACCAGAGTTTCTGTGCCTAGGCTCCTTAAGCATACCCAAAATTAACTTTGAATAAAGAACAGTGAGGCAACAACTAGCCTCAGAGTCAGAAAGACTATGCGCAGGTCAATCAATTCTCGGTACCCCCATCTATAAGTAAAAGGATTGGGCTAGATTAGAGACTCTCATCCTGGAGACTCATCTCAGTTTAAAAAAATTACTGATGCCTGCTACCTGCCCCTGCCCCAACTCCAGAGATTCTGATTTACTTAATCTGAGGCGCGAGTCCTGGGCATCAGCATTTTTTCAAAGCTCTAACGTGCAACTAGGTTTGAGAAGCCCTGTGCTAGATGATGTCTAGAATCCCTCCAGCTCAGACATTCTTCTGCCTCACAAATGGTAAGAGTGGTCTTATAAGTATCAAATATGTACCAATGGTTTGAGAACCTGGATTTAAAACCCAGGGGCTTCAATATGAAAAGTCCACAAACGTTGGCCCATTGTAGTTAACAGCTGATTTCTCCAATCCTCATCCAGACTCCACTCATAAAGTCTTCTCAAAAGTGATAATCACAAAGGGTAATAGTAGGCTATGGGCCGTATGCGTTCCCTTCCCTCCGCTGGAAGCAAAGGGCAAGAAGAGACAGTGTCTCAGATCCTTGGGTTTAACTGGAGCCAATATTAATCTGCTCATGCTGGATAGTACTGCACCAGAGAGTACCTGGCCAGGGGCACTCACAGTTCTCATTTACACCTCATAACAACCCTGTGAGGTATCCCCATCCTCATTCTCCTGAGAAGGGACCTAACACTCAGAAGGAATGTGACTTGTCAGGACTACGAATGTAAAGCTAGGGCATTGCCTTCCCACCACACTAAGGATGAGATGGAAACACCTTCCATCTAAAGATGGGAGAGGAGAAATACCATCAAGAAGGGTGAGAAGGTGAATGTAAACTACGTAGAATTAAAAGATGTTAGAGTGACCACGTGCAGTGTCTTCTTGGCACTCTTTCAGGGAAACACCAGTCAGAGCCAAGACAAATATTCCTATCTCAGATATCCTTCCTATCACTCTGTGGCATTTTCTTTCAAATGCAGATCTTATCATATCCTTCTTTTACTTAACAACTTCGTTTCCTAATGTTTATAGGGTGACATTCAAAGGCCATAGTCCAGGCCCTCACCGGCTGTCCCCAACCTAGCTTCTAGCCCAGTTGTCCTCTCCTCCGCACCTCTCTACCCTGCTCCCTACACCAGCCTACTGCTACCCTGGCCTACTCGCCACTTCCTGAACGAGCCATGCATCCTCTGTGCCACATGCCCTTCTCCTTGCTGTGGGCTCAGCCTGGAGAACACATTACTAGTTACCTGCTTTGTGAACCCCTGAAACCGCTGAAATGTTATCCCTGCCCCTCATTAAAGTCTACTAAATTGCCCCCATGCCTTCCCCCTGATTACAAGGTCTGTGAGGGAACTGGGCTCCATGCCTAGCCCAGTGCCTACACACTGTGGGGACTTGCAATATTCAATGTGCAGATAAGGTGATGGAGAGATGAATGAGTAAAGTCCAGTGTCCAGAATAAAGCTGTGTTTCATAATGGGAATTCTATAAGACTATGAAAAGATTTTTTAAAGATATTCTAACTCCTTTTACTCTGATTCTGCGATCAATGAGTAAGCTTTTAGTTGCTTGTTTATTCACCCAAGTATAAAAGGTATAACCTTGTTATAAATTTTATTTATGATTTGATAATAAACTCAAGTCTATCTACAGGTTTTTTAAAAAAGGTACAAATGTGACGTTTTGGTACCACACAGCACAGAGATCTTTAGACCTTGATTGGCAGGATCAGGTTCCCTAGGATCTGGCCACTCCTGAGTGAAGTGAGAGAATCCAGGATGAAAGCTTCAGAGCTCAGGCCTGGGCCCTGGGGTGAGGGGTGAGTCCTCAAGGGAGTACTCACCCTGGGAGTAGCCACCTGAGGGGGCCCTAGGCTTCATCCTCCCTAGAGCTGCCAGGTGGTTTCAAAAGACTAGTCACAGTGATAGACAGGTATGGGCCAATAAAGAGGGACCTGCTATGGGAAGTCTGACAGCCATCTAAATCACAACTTATAGCTTATATAAGATTGCACTGCTCATGTGCATTCAAACCAGGTCATAATAATAAAACTTACTTAATTTGAAGAGAAAAAAAGGCATTTCTTTGTCTTGTATTTTTTCCACTTTATAAAGAGCTCCAATACTGGCTGCCCGGTTCAAAACCAAATACTTGGCCATCCTAGACTTCACGTAGCTAGACTTGTAGCATCTAGTTCAGGTAGATAACTTCTGATGGTCCCCACAGAATGGGTTTGAAATGACAAGAAAATGTAGAATAAAGGTCTATAGTTAGGAAGGAGCCCTGGTGGTACAACAGTTAAGCGCTCAGCTGCTAATAGAAAGGTTGGCAGTTCAAACCCAAGCCAGAAAGACCTGGCAATCTGCTCCAATAAAGACCATAGCCTAGAAAACTCTATGAGGCAGCTCTACTGTGTCACATGGGGTCGTGATGAGTTGAAATTGACTTGACAGCAAACAACAACAGAGTGGTCCGCACAGCAGATCTATACAGAGGTGTGTTCCCAATCAGCAGAATTTTCAAGAAAAATTTCCCTGGCAAATGGCTTCTCTTGCAAGCAGTACAAACAATAACTACCTCCCAAAACTCAGCTCCAATGGACAAACTCTCTGGATCATGGTGGTATGAGGAAAGAGGGGCAGCTTGGGACGGAGCGGATGAGTGACCTGACATCTACTCTGATTTGGAAATACCAGGGAGTGTACTCCCTTCTACCTCGTGGCTCTGTCTATGAAGCACAATACCATAAATTACCCAGATTTCAGATTTAATATTAACCTTTAAAGGGCATGTCACAAAAATGTATTCTCTAAATATTGGTTGTTAGTTCACTTTGTAAGTCTATCAGGGAAAATAGGTGCAAGGCTGCCACCCATCCCTGGCTGTACCTGTCATGTGCATCTCCTGCCACCTGACAGTAATTCCAACTGAATCCAGCAGTCCAACAAATGAACAATTCAGCCATCCGCTCTGACTATGGTCTAAGCTCAACCTTAAGATTTAATAATAGAGCCTGCTAGCATGACTCTAATTTCTAGAGCTGATGAACTTTCAGAGGCAACACGAGTTGAAATAATGAGTGCGGAGATGACAAAGAATTTTAATCCAAGGTTCTTTGAACTATCCAATATAATAAGCACTTGTTCCTTTCTACAATGGACATATAAAAGAGAAATCTAAATAATAATTGCTGTAATTATCTTGAAAAATATGCAGAGACTAATGGTGATTATGAAAATCTGTATAATTGTTCTCTGAAATCATCACTGATCACATGGTGTTCTGAAGTGGCCACTGCTGGGGAACTTTGAACACTGAACTCCATGTGGGCATGGAAACGTGACACCTCGGCTTTCTCGCTGTAAAATATTACCCTGTGTTTACTAAATTGTTTTTCATCATTTCCAATACCCTGGCCTGCATTTTAACTCTTCATACCAGTGCCCTGAAAAGGTTCCAAGACGCCCTTAATGGGATGCATATGTCATTGTGGTTCAAAGCCCCAAGTTCAACTTGTTATTTATTCAAATAATTAATTACTCTTGTATCCATCGAGCAGTTTGTCATGACACATTAATGACTTGATAGACTTCTATGAACTGGTGAACACAGAACAGCAGAGCGTTTTTATCGTCATTTAATTTTAAAACGATCCTGTGTGAAATTATCTAGTCGTGAGTGATGGGAGCATAAAGAACAGACTCAGCAAAGCCCCTTTTGGATCATTGCTTTATTAATGGTAACGTCAGGGAAATGAAAAATGCTAACATTGTCATATTCTGCTGCTGGGTGGAGATGAATGGCTGGTGGAGTGGGTGAGGGCTCCTACACTCGCTGCCATGAGCACTAATCCCTCTCCCGGGGCACAGGGCCGGGCGGGGCACAGGGCCTTGCACACCCACCAGCTCCGGGAAACCACCTCCACGCCCAGGCTCCTGTTTTGAGTTTATGGCACTCGATGTCTATTACTTTGTGTGTGTGGTCTTTTCTTACTTGAATTTTCCACTAGTGATATAAAGCGTCCTCACAAAAACACTTCGCTTTATTGCTTTGAACATTAAACGTTATTAATCCAATAGAGAAACGTTAAAGATATTGCTGTCACCTTTAAATGTGAAATGATATTAGGAGCTAAAAAACGCTGGGTTAGTAGAAAAGATGTTCCCTTCATTTCTTTCTCAAGTCTTGAGCTAACTATGCCGGGTTGATGATAAAATAATATTTCTACATGGCTCACAGCACAACATCTGCTTAAAAGAGGCTTCCTGTTCAGCTATCCTCCCCCCCCTTTTTTTTATAGTGAAAATCGTTTCTCAATTGTTTTAATTACAAACTTGGGAATCTACACAAACTACTCCCAAGCAGCGTGATTCAAAGACAATAGATGGCAATCCCCGAAGAGCCACCAGTCTGCGTGAAGGCAGGCATCTAAGTGGGGATGCTCTGACATCCCCCTCCTCCCCAGCAGGCCTACTCCAAAACAATGGGAAGGGCCACAAAGCATTGTTCCCCAGGTTCTTCCTCTGAGGATCAAGTGGAAAGGGTGGACTTATGTTCCCTTACGAGCGTGTCGTTTCTGTTTCCCCAATCCCAGTGAATAGCTCTACCACCCACCTGGATGTCCAATCCAGGAGTCTGGGACCCATAGGGACTTCTCCTTGGTCCTCACACCAGCCACCAAGCCCTTCTTTCCCAAAGAAGAGAGTACTGGTGGCGTCAGCTCACAGTTACCAAACCCTTATTCTGTGCCAGGCCCCAACCTAGGAGCTTTCCGTGTACTGACTGATTTAATCCTCACGGCAACCCCATGAGGTATGTATGAAGGCAGATATGTGGGTGTGTGTGCATGTATGTACGTAGGTACAATTAGTGTGATGATGACTATTACTGTTTCCATTTTACCAAGAGACACTCAGACAAAAAGGAGTTAATTAACCTGTGAAAGAGCAAATGGCTAGCAAGAGGCAGAGTCAGGGTTAACCCGTGGAGCTGACTCCAGGACCCATGCTCTTTCCCACTATATTATACTACAGTGCCTCTCAGTTTTACCCAGAGACCCCTCCAGATTCTGCCCTCCTCCCCACCTCCACTGCCCTAGCATCCATCCTCTGAATGTGCTTTGGTCTAAACTTACCCACAGCCCTTCCTGCTCTGGCCTCTGGGAGTGTGACGCCACCCTAGGCCTGATATTGGCTGCTTGGCTACTCCTGGCTCCACATTCCCAACAGGGTTGAGCAGGAGGAGGAGGGTGGTTCACAAAGAAACTGGGTCCAAGCAGAAGCTGCCGCTATAGACAGACAGTGCGGTGAAAGCAGAGCATTTGGGGCATATGCAGGCACAACTGAAAACATCTGGATGCGAGTTGAAACAGGGATGTTAGAAAGAATTCTGAGGATAAACAACTAGAAGAAGATGGGATGGCCAGAGCCAAAAGTTTAGTTTGCGTTGCTTATTTTGTGAAACCCCTTTGTTTTTCAGAGGAAAACTCTGGGCCCTGAGAGGCCATGTCTTCCATAGGGATGTCCCAGCAAGGCGGCAGCAGAGGCAGGGCTGGAGCCCAAGCTGCCTGTGTCTCAGCTGGACTTTTCCGCAACCCCGTGTCCCCTCTACCCTGGGCCTGCCCCAGAGAGAAGAGCCTTTGACTACACCACGGAGGACTGACGTGGAATCACAGCAAGTCAAAGCAGCTAGGTAGAGTTCTGTTAGACTTAGAGGCGTTGGTATATACCAGATTCATATGGGGGGACTCCTAGGGTCCCCTCAAAGAGACAGACAGGATCCTCCATAGCAGCTGAGACTGATGCCACAAGACTGCAGATGTGACAGGCAGGGAAAACAAAGAGTGCTTTCAAATGGGAGCCCAAGTTGAAAGTCTAAGGCAGACAGCCCAAATTGCAGAGGAAGCTGCTTCTCAACAAGGTCAACTACACCAGTCCACCAAACATAAACTCTGACAGCAGGAGTCCTCCAGCAGGGGAGAGTGAGCTCCCTCCCTCAAGATGGGTGAGAAGGAGCTGGCGATTTCAGCCCTCAGAGAACAAGTGATATCACTGTGGGAGGTGATTGGGGGGTGGGGTGGGCGGAGATAAGGATGGTACTGATCTCTCAGCATTTGTCTGTGCTTTAAAGCTGGCATCTTCAAAGCTGGCACCCACATTCCAGAAGAGGTGTCCTTCTCTCTAAATTATAAGTTCCCAAACTTCTAAGTGCATCAGAATTGCCTGGGATGCTTGTTAAAAATGCAGAGCCCTAGCCCCAAACCTTCAGAGACTGGCTCAGTAACGGCACAACCGCACCATGAGAAACACTGCTCTGGGCTTGATACTGACATGGTGCTTGCATGAGGGTCTCATGGTCCAAACGGCTGCAGGGGTCTCACAAGTACAGTTCAGCAAAGCAAAAACTGGTGTGCTTTTCTACACAAATAGGACTCTTTGTTACCAGTAAGGACTAACCACGGCAGTGACAGGAAGTACTGTAGCAACAGCCACAGCTGTCACCCAGCAAAAGTCTTTGACTTTGTACCAGGCACTGTGCTAGACCCTTCCCATATACTACACCCTGCAAGGTGCATAGGATCACCCCATTCTGTGGTTGTGAGGGGTGAGGGAGCCACATTGTTAGTCAAAGCAGAGGCCAACATTTATACCCACGTCTGTTTAGCTCAGAAGGCCAGGTTCTTTATACTCCTACATAATCTAAGATTTCAAGAAATACAACTGCCAAAGTACAACCAAGTTCTCTACTTGCTAATGGATTATCACTTATTATATAGCCTAACCCTGGCTTTCTCTTAGCTTCAGACTTTTCATGGATCGAGCCTCTAAAACTCACAGGATGAAAGAAACTAAGAAAGGTCCTTAGTTTCTCTCTTTGTACCTTCACATTAAGATTTCTGAGTACTTAGGGTTTCTATTTCTCTTTACCCTTAAATGGTAGGAAAAAAAGATAATAAGCTCATTTTTTTTAGGGTTTCCATTTCTCTTTACCCTTAAATAGTAGGAAAAAAAGATAAGTTCATATGGCTTGAGATGATCTTTTCTGGAATCCAGATAGAAGGCTCCCCTATGCCCCTGCCTCCTAGCTCTTAAATTGAGCTTTTCATTTTTTGAAGCTAAGGAACATGGTATTTCCAACTTGTACTGGATTCTTAAGTTTCCTCCGTAAACCTTTCTGTGCTTCCCTGAGTAATGATTTCCAGCCACTTGAAGACCTGCTCTGAATTTTTTAAAGGGACCCTTTGGACAGAACAAAGTGCTAAAGGACATATTTTAATGGCACCGAACAGCTTAAAAGATACACTTAAGTGGTTTCTCTACCACAAGGGTTCCAGGACTGCTGTGGCTACCAGGAAGGACGAGATGCGGGCAGGAATTAGAAAGATTGGAACTCTTAAGTGGAAAAGACTGGTCCACAGAACACCTGGGCCCGTTCTTAAAAAGACTTTTCTTAAAAGCCCCATGGTAAGGGGGATTTACACGAATCTAAAAGACCACAACTCCCTCCTCCCCACTCCCATGGGAAAAGAAAACCCTGCAGGCAAGCAAAGCTAAAGGCCAGTGTGGAGTGAGGGGGCTGGGCCTAGGGAAGAGGCCAGAGGCCAGAGAACCCACCCAAGGGAGCAGCCCAGAGGCTTCTGAACAACTCAGACTGACGGGAGATAACTCAGATACACACACAGTTATAAGACCCACGTAGTGAACACCTGCAGTGCCTCATAACCTAGCTCAGGGGTGTCACACCCGTTATCCCACTTTTCCTAGCTTCAGCCCCGCGTGGCATGAGGCTGCTCTTGCTCCAGTTTTGCCATGACGACACTGAGGCACAGAGAGGTTTACTGCTTGCTTAATGCTACCCTGTGGGCCAGTAACAGCACCGGGTGTTGAATACGGGTCTCCTGATTGCTACATAACCCTTCATTGGGTCCGTCGAAAAACCGTCTGAGCAGAGGCCTGGAAGGGACTCCAGAGCCAAAAGTCAAGGGCGGCCTCTCGCTTAGAGAATGTGCGGGGCGGTGGGCCTCAGGGGCTGAGAGGTCATGGGGAAATGACCATTAACTCTCTGCTTCAGGCTTTATTGTTAAAGCATTCCCAAATCATCTTTTGACAGACATACTTTGAAAGCACAGTTTTTTTTGCTTGTTTGTTTCTGTTTCTTAGATTTCGGTGGAGAAGGGGGTCAGCCTGGTGATGAGCCTCAACTTGACTGCATCCAGGTTGCTGGACAAGCACCAAACCATGATTTCATTTATGCCCCAGGCTGTGAAAACACATAGTGCCTTCCAATGTCCTTGCTATAAAATACCAAATGGCCAGGAGCCAGGGGTGCCATTCCACACACATAACCCTTCCCTGTTTGCCCCCCATAGAATGAGATGCAAAAAATTCCCTATTTCCATTAACTTTCAATCTGAGGATTGTCAGAAATATGATAAAATGCAGAGAAGGCAGAAGTAGAGAGGGCTGTGTCCTTACACCTGAAACATGGCTCTTTTTTGGTATTTGAGAAAAAAACATTTGTGGTTTGTACTATTGGTGAAAATCCTGGAAGTCACAATGTGAAATAATAATTTGCCATTTTGCTAACACACAAATCCCAATCCCATGAGAGAGGTATGCCTGAGTGGAGTGTTTGGCCAGCCAGACCTTCAGCACCTGAATTTCAGCCTGGCTGGGATACGCCCCACTTTTCTTCTGCAAAAGCAGTAACTCTCTTGAAGTTAGAGTTTATTTTTAAAAATGGCCCCCATCAGCAAGCCAGCTGCTAGTGGTGATGGAAGTGATGATGGAGTTAAAAATGTCTAAGAAAACAAAGGTGCTCAGCTGGCGTAGAGGGTGAGTAAAGAAGGTCTTGGTGCAGTTAAAGAGTGGGCTGTTGAACAAGGTCACGGTTCACATTGGATCTCCGAAGGAATAAGCCCACCGCACATAAAAAAAAAAAAGTGGAAATTAGGAGGTTTGTGAGCCAGTGGCAGCAAGCGCTTCTGACAATGGGAAAACTGCTCATCAAGGAGAGAGAAAAAACTTCAGTGAAAGTTGGGGAGCTGGTTAATTTGTGGTATGAGGATACACGCACAAAACACAAGTCTCAATGGAAACACAGTTCAGGAGAAAGCCAGGGGCCCATATAAGTACCTGTAGAATAAAAGTGGGTTGAAAATTCTACGTTTTTTTTTTTTTTCTTTTGTTTCTATAAATTGAAGTTACAAAAGGGGCTCTATCAGTAGACTCTGCTGCGGGTAAAGCAGTTGCTACCCTGGTTGAAGAAACCCACGGAGGAGCATGGTTATTGGACAGAACAAGTGTTCAGTGCACATGAAACTGGCCTCTGTTAGAAGAAAATGCCTTCTCAAGCCTAATCCTGGCAGGAAAAGGACGTTTCCCAGTTGATGGTGGTCAGAAAGATGAACTGGCCCTTTTCCTCCCTAGTGCTTTAATGACTCCGCCAGGCTTATGCCAACATTTTGAACAACCTGAAGTTGTAGCAGGAGGGGTCAAGAGTGAGAACCTTGGCTCAGTATACTAACATCTCGATTTAAGAATAAAAAACCTTGAGACTTGGCACAATTCTTTTTGCATAAAGAAAATTCACAGTTAAAATTATTATTAACAATGATGTAATATATGGAGGAATTTATTTTAGTGACAAATTTATATTAATAACTTTATAAATGACTTCAGCTTTTTTCTTATAGAATTATTAATTCTAAAGGTTAACCAAAATGTTTCACTTTTATGATACCACATTTTGTAGGAGAAAGCGTGTGCTAAAGAGTTATTTTTAAATTTGGGCATTTGGGAATTTCTTGAGGAAATACCCTAACAAAAACATTTGGAGTCTGTTTTATTGGGAAGAGATGTTCAAGATGACCTATCAAAGCCTTATTGTTCTAGAATCATCCACCATGGCAAAAATACAACAGGGAGTATTAGAGGCTCAAAAAATTCATACCCCAAATTACTTAGTTGGGTTTTTATGGGCCTAAAGGCATGCAGGGCTTAACAACAACAATGCCCATACTCCCAGCCACTTGCAAATTTATCTTTGCTCTTAAAAGGTAAATTCTTTTAGCTATGACTAGCAGTTAGCTTTCCCTTCGTCCAGCCCCGAGCCACTGGGTTCTCACACTTACACAGTTTAAAGTTCAATGGCAGCAGCTGAAGAACTATGAAGAGTGCCTAACAGCAACGATTTCTTTAAGCAATAATAATAAAAAAAATCAATTTCACCCTACTGGGCTCCAGCTGAACAAAAATTAGACTGGGGGATGATGGAAAGAGGCTGGAACAATGCAATATATGGCGGTAAGTGGGCTGGTGTAATATTTGAAAGAACAAAGTTGAGGCAGTCATGAAACGTTTGTAGTTAACGGGACCAAGGGGCAGAGCAAACACGTTTTAAAAGCCAAACCCCTCCTTTCACACATGTGTAAAACCTTTGGAATTTCATCAGAAAAACTTTATTTCAAAAGTAATCTTTGAAGTTTGAAAATAAAAGCAGAAAGGCTATTTCTCAGCACAGAAAGATGGCTTTAAACTGCCGAAGGGACAAAAGGAAGGTGCTAATGGATGGTTAAGTTATACCAACTCTGAGATCTGTATCCTGCACGTTCGTCTCTTGATGTGTCCTTGCATCTGTTTCTCTGTTAGATTCTCCCTGATGGGACAGGAGACATTCATGTTCTCTCTCTCCTCATCTTTTGGTGCCCTGTGAGGGACTGGTGAACCCTGAACTGGATGGTCACATTGATGATCCAGAGAGATGGGCAGCCAGGGGTGTGTGTGTGTGTGATATGTGTGTGCGATGTATGTGTGTGTATGAGGTGTGTGTGGTAGATATGAGAGACGTGTGTGTGAGGTATAAGCTATGTATGCGAGACGTGTGTGTAAGGTGTGTGTGAGATGTGTGTGTGAGGTGTGTGTGTGGTGGATGTGAGATGTGTGTGTGAGGTGTAAGGTGTGTGTATGAGTGAGATGTGTATGTAAGGCATGTGTGAGAGGTGTGTGGGAGATGTGTCTGTAATGTGTGTGGCCTGTGTGAAAGAGACAGAGCTCGTGCATGAGTGCATGCATGTATGCGTGACAAGGTGGCAAAGCAAGAAGAAAGAAGCTGTGTGAGCCTTGTTGCTGAGCAGGGGCCTAATCCTGAGTGAAAAACACCTCTTCCACGAAGCACCAGGCAATGCAGAGGGCCAGCGCTTTGGGAATGGGGTTCCTTCTCACTTTGCATGGGCAGACAGAAAACAGTCACTGAAATTTCTAACCTCAGGGTTGAAAATAAAACTCCAAAGGTGAGAAAGTAGCAGGAGCAAATGGTGAGCTCTCAGAGTCCCTCTCCAGCCCTCCTGGCCCCTTGCCTGTTCAGTGAGCTTCCCTGGCCCATTGGGACTTTTCATCTCCCCACATGTCTGTGGACAAATCACTGTGGTGGGAGCTCCCTGAGGCATGGGCAGGGATGCGAGGACAGGCTGTTCTGGGAGGGCTCACAGGGAGGCGGCACCTTCGCTGGGTGTTGTGTACATGACACCAGCACAGACACAGGCAAAAACTGATGCTCAGTAAAACCTACTGAACTGAAGAAATAGGAATTGTACCTTCCTCACATATTTCACATCTGACAAAGCATTCTCGGTGTGTCTTCTACTAATTAATCCTCACCACAATCCTGTGGGCCAGTGTAATATCCCCACTTGACACTATACCTACCTGAAGCTCGACAAGGTGAGTGACTTGTCTGAGGGCAAAGCTGGGACTTGAGTGCAGGGGTCTAAAAATTAAACCACATTGTCCTACAGCCACCATCACCTGACCCCATATTAGTAAATCATTTGTGCCAGAGAAAGAACTGAGCTGCAGGAATGGCTGGACAAGAGAGCTCCAAAAAGTTGCTGAGGATTTCACAGTTCTTTTATTTCTGGCATCAGGTAGCAATTACCTTTGAGCTTCCCTTCTTCCCCCTCCCTAAGATATCCCAATTATTTCAGCCAAAAAACTCACCCAAACTCCCAAACCATCAACACCCCAAAATACGTGCGTGCACACGCACACTCACACACACACACACACACGCACACCTGGGTCAGAGAGATTAAAGGCATGGGGGAAATGGGCTCCAACAACTGTTTCCTCTGCTGGGTTGAAACACTTCTCACTTATTAATGGAGCACAGACAGAGCAGCTGCCTTGATATTTCCAGCAATCTTCAGTATAGAACCAATTTCCAGTATAGCTGAACAGCCTGGAGGCTCCATGGAATCTGTTAGGCATTAGGCTGGCTGCCCCCAAATCACCCAGTGGACTGGTGTTTTAACTGGGGACACACTTCTCCAGCTCTCAGGCCAATGCCAGGGTCCATTCAGCTGGCGGGGCATCTCCAGGCTGGGTACAGGCAGTGTCAGCCCAAGTAGACTCACAGAGGGAAAGTGCCTCCAGGTCCAAAGGAAGGGTATGTCTTCTTTGCCTTTATGTCCCCATACTCAAGCACAGTGCCTGGCATGTAGCAGGGCCTCAGTGTTTAATAAATGACTGGTTGAAAGGCCTACACCTGAACTCCAGGAACTATGCTGTGCCCATTTTAAAAAATGCAAATTCTACCTGGTATGCCTAGCCCCACTTGGGTCTCCTTCTGGGGGAGCCTGGGTGTGTGTACCTGTGTGTGGATGGGCATGTGTGTGTGAGCACAAAATGAAGATGGTCCTGGGCACTCTGTAGGTGACATCTTTCCTTTTTTCATTTGTCAGAGAAAGAAGGCGCCTCAGCTGGTCACTGTGTCTGAACAAGGGCACTGATAGGGAACGCTGGGAAGGGGGTTTTAGTGTATAACTTGCCCAAAACCAGTAAGAGTGGCTGAAGAATGAAACCGAGACTTTCATAACCACCAAGCCCTCGGCATTCCAGGTGTCCTCAATCAACCAATCTGCATGGAATTTACACAGAGACTCGGCAAACAGCTCGGGATCAATCCTAAGGCTAACCTAATCTGCTTGGAGTATATCTACCTGGCTTTTTATTGCTTACCTGTGACCAGAGGCTGTGAGTTTCAGGGCATCTTTTTTAAAGCTAAATCACAAAGATAAGTAAATCCTTTCCAAAAGATTCATGTCCTGGGAACCCAGTCCAGGGCCAGTAAGCCTTCTCTCTTCCTACCTGTTGCGGGCAGAGAATGTGGGCAGTCCCACCACAGAGCTCTCTTTGGCCCCTCTACTCCTATTTCTAGCATCTGCTCCCCCCTCCCCTGCCCCTCCAGTGTGCTTGAACTCCCACTACTTGTCAGGTTGGGATACAGCTTTGATTGCTTTCTGGGGCTTGAATCCACTGCTCCCATAGCTTCCCATGGTCTAGTTGCCACCACGCCTCCTCAGAGCACCAGAGGGCACATCGGGCATACCTCTAGGGTCACCCACCCTCTACTGAGTGCCCCTTTGGGTCTCGACCACTTCTCTCCCAGGCTGTGCATCAAAGGGTGCAGGCTTTAGAGAAACCTCCCCCTCATTGCTTCCCCAGGCCCATTCTCACGCTTACCAGGGCCCAGGCCATTTTGCAGGTTTTGTCTTATTTCATCTCACTGCAATCCTAAGGAGGCTTTTCTTGCCTCCATTTTTTTTTTCTACAGCTTAGAAAACTGAGGCCCGAATGGTGAAGTGCCTTGCTTCACAGTTTGTTGTAAAAGGCAGAGCTGGGGAAGACTGAACCTTCCAGGCTCCTTGCTACTCCTCCCGACCTCTCTGCTAGTGCTGCAGAGTTCTCCCTGGTGAAGGGCTCAGCAGCACGCCAGGGGGAACGAACCTCACAGGCGTTCCTGACCAGTGCTGCCGCAGCCCCTGACCCAGGGGCCTTGTCACAGGAGAGAAAGGCCAAACGGTCCAGATGCCTCTGCCTTAATGTCTCCCCTTTGGTGCCGAGTGGCACACCTGGTCTGCTCCTACAGGGCCTGCAGGACACCCCTGGGATCCTGCAGATGCTGGGTGGGCTTTAATCCCCACTTCCATTTCTCCTGCTTGGTCTGCTTCCCAGGCACATGGCCCCGGGCAGGTGGCAAGGGGCGAGCACCCTCTCAGCCTCCACTAAACACTGGACAGCAGAGACTGAAGGTTATGAGCTGGATGCTGGGAGCCTGTCTGAGTTGGAATTCCAGCTCGTTTCTTATCAGCTGTGTGACTGGGGGTAAGTCACCTAAGCTCTCTGTTCCCTAGTTCTGTGTCTGCACACTGGAATTAATGGTAGTGCCTCTTAGGGTTGTTATGTGAGTAAAAGAGATTTTATGTGTAAAGCACTCAGAACAAGGCTGGCAGTCAGTAAATGCTAGGTAAGTGTTGTTTATTATTCATTTCCCAAACACCAAAGAAAATGAGCAGTGTCTGTTTTGGCATTCCTCCATCTTTGTGCCCTCTCCCCTCTATAAAAAGCAGTTTTCTGTAAATAATCCTCTCCTAGGGTTTTTTTTTTTTTTAGGGGGAAGGGCAGGGGTAGGGAGAGAAGGCCTCCCTGATCTAAGAGGCTGCCATGACATGACAAATAAGCTGCAGCCTGACGTCTCCAAGACATATTGGAGTTTACTTTGTCGTTTGGGCTTGCCATCTGTGCCACCCCGACAGGGCTGGCTTCCCAGACTGCTCTGGGAGCAGGTAGGAGGGTCTATCAGTCCCCGGACAGAGCTGCAAGCTCAGCCGGCCATCAGTTAGGGGCCTAATGAGAAGAAATGGAATTTGCCCACTGCTGCCCTGGGAGCCAGACCTGCCTTTCCAGGGAGGCTGGGCTCTGCTCTATGCAAGGCAATAGCTCATCACCTAAGGGGCCTTCCTGCCCATGCTTTTCTCCAGCCACTTCCGTGCATCAGCAGCAGCTCTGCTGTGGCCCCCCTCAGGCTGTCAGCCGGACAGCGATATGAACATGACTCCGAAACCCTCACAGTCAACTCTGACGCTGTACAGGGGGCTAGAGGTACAAACACTGAGAAGGCCGAGCACTTCCCTCATGGAGCGAGCAGTCTAGGAAACGAGGCAGACGCTTAAAACCAGGGCTTCGAACTGGTTCAAACCTGTTCAGTCACGGCTGACAAGTGAACCCAGAACAGACCCGAATTTTTACAGTTTGGGTGATCCAGAATGGTGGCCAGAATGGGAAAACTCACAGGTCGAAGCCCTGGAATGGGAGACTTGGAAAAGGTGTAGAGAGCCTTTTCAGGAGCCTGATGTGTGAGACTGGATTATTAGAAGGACTGTGGAGAGCGACACACATTCAAAGCAGCACAGTCAGCTGCCATCTTTGAGCAGGACACCGTTTCCAACTCGGCTCAAAATCCAACAGGCAAGAGATTTGGTTGCTATGCAATATGTACGTTGCCCTTGTTTTCTAAGAGGGAGGTTAAATTTCTAGCAGGGATTCAAGCTGCAATTTTTCCTGTTCCAGTTATCATTATGGTTCACCCAAATTGTAAAAATTTGGGTCTGTTCCAGTTTTGCTTCCTTGGCCATTACTGAGCTGGGAAGAATCAGTTTGAAGCTCTGTTTAAAATTAAGAGCAGAAGAGTGTGAACGGCTACAACAGTTTTCTAAGGACAGCACAGTGAAGGCTCTGTTGTGATTTAGTAATTGTGGGACCTTGGGCAAGTCCCTTAACCTCTCTGAACCTCAGTTCCTCCTTTGTAGAATGGGGATTACCAAAGAGCCACATGCTTCACGGGGAAGTTGTGAGGATCAGCTGAGCTCATACATGAAAGGGATGGAGCACAATAAATATGGACTTATTCCTGAAACTAAACAGACATACATGTCACTTGCTTCTACACGGTAAGGCTGGTCACGAAAGGGCAAAAGCCTGTCCCTCTCATTGTGTGTAATAACATAGCATTACACAGCCTGAGCACAGCTGCCTCCAGGGCTCTCAGCACTTACTGGGCCAAGGCCAGCCGTGTCCAGGTTCAGAAATACTCCTTGGCCTCTGGGCAGGAAAGGTAGGAAGTAGCTAAATTTCTCCAAATTATAGGCTGTCCTTACTTTTAACCATGAAGAATGACTCTCTGCCTTCCTCTGGAAATGAGCCTTAGCAAGGAGGTGCCGTGGGCATATTCACTCTCATCTAAAACCATGTTAATGACAGGAAACCAGTGAGGCAGTGCCTGTCTGTCGGACAGACAACTCAAGACAGAAAGGGCCTGCGGATCTCTGTGCCCCATCCTCATCGGCCAGGATCACTCTGCGGGCGATTATACTACGTTCCTGCGGCGAACAAGCCTTCACCAATGACCCACGTCAAAAAACTGAACAGCACAGGTGATTTCCAAGGTTTGCATTTGAATTTTTATGTTACCAGGTCACACCAAACCAGTGTGTGGGCAAACCCATGCTCTCTGAGCACCTGCTCACTGCCTGCAGGCTCTCTGCCAGGCTCCATGCATGTTATCAACCAGATTTGGCCCCTGGGCTGGGCACAGAGGAGTTGCTCAACTGTTTGCCAAAAGAATGAATGTCTTCGTGTAGTTCTCACAGCTCCCTTGTGAGATCGATGCAATGAGCTCTGCTCTGTACAGGAGGACAATGTGTTTCAAAGAGAGCACCAGCAAGTGACTGAGATCATGCCCAGCCCGGAAGATGACCAATCTCCAAAGCCCTGCTCTTTCTTCTGCACCAAGCTGCCTAATGTTTGTGTGAGGGTCCTGGAGTATCACTAGAAAATGTGGGGAGGTTTTCAAATAACCACTTCAATGATCAAAGTTTTGGGTAAAGGCTCTTGAGGTAATTTTTAAAAAATGAATTAGCTGACAGCTCATGATGAACTCTAAAAACAGAAAAATCTAGTAGCAGCAGCCACCCACTTTAATAACAAGGCAATCATTTGGCAAAGAAAGACTAAGCAGGGCTGGACTTGGTACCATACGCTTGGTCCTGTGCTGGGGCAGGCAGAGCTCCTTCCTGCCCACATGGAATAGACAAAGCTGACACAGCGTAGCTGACGTGTATATGCAGGGTACTCAAGACATGTGTGCTCATGCTCAAGGACCAAGGAGGCCTGAAGGTGCTCATAGAAGGAGCCAGAGAAGAGCAGGAGTCTCTAGGGAAAGCTTCTGGGAAGAGCTAGGGCTAGAGTGCAGGTCAGAGGTGGGTGAGGACGTAGATTGGGAACAGGAAGCCTCTCTGGGGCAAGAGGAACACCCAAAACAAAGGCCTAGTGAGCAGCATTCTAAGGAAGAGCCTCACCTGGCCAGAGGGAGAAGTGACAGTACTTACAGCCAGGCCCTGGGCTTCTGTAAAGAACCTGAAGAGCCAACGTGGGTCATGAATATCAAAGAAGAACTTAAGGCCCAAAACACAAAATGGAACTAAAAGAGGAAATTTTATTTTGATGAAGAGTAAAATACACAATGGAGCTTTAACAGTCATAAACCTTCATGGCCCAAATAATACTGCATTGAAACATATAAAATAAAATCTATGCTCAAAATAAGGAGCCTTGGTGGAGAAGTAGTTAAGCAGTTGGCTGCCAGCCAAGAGGTTGGCAATTTGAACCCCCCAGCCGCTCTGTGGGAGAAAGGCGGGGCAGTCTGCTTCCATAAAGATTATAGCCTTGGAGTCCTACGAGGCAGTTCGACTCTGTCCTAGAGCGTCACTATGAGTCGGAATTGATGTGAGGGCAACGGGTTTGGTTTTTTTGGTTTTATGCTCAAAATAATGATGACATAAGAAGAAATTTACAAAACAATAAAAGCTAGAACTATCATTCTTCGGCCATACATATACATCCATCCATCCTACTTGACAAAGAATGACAGGATGTAGGGTGTATAAATATTTCAAACATTGTGCCTTACTTACAAAAAGAAGACATTGTTTCAAGTGTCTACAGAACATTAAGTAAAACTGGTCACATATTATACCACAAAGAAAGCCTCAATAAATTTGAAAAATAAAAAAATTGAAAAACTTTCTGACCATTATGCAAAAAATTAGAAATTAATACGAAAAGGTGAGACAAAAATTTCAATTGCTCCGAAAAAAAAGCATTTCTAACACTTGAGCCAAAGAGGCAATCAAAACTAAAATTACCGTGTATTTATGAACGTGTTACACATTGAAGCGACAAAACGTCACTAAATATCTACATTCAAGAATATTTACTATAGCCTTAAATTCTTTTATTAAAAATAAAAAGGACCAAAAACAAATGAAGTAAATATTCAGCCCAAGAATATAAAAAATACAAAAAAATAAACCCAAAGAAAGTAGGAAAAAAGGAACTAGTATAGATAAAATAAGGAAATATAGAACAAAAGTCTAACAGTTTTATAAAGAAATTAAAATTGAATTAACTGAAAAGATGACTAAAGTAAACAAATCTCTAGTGAGCAAAGTAAAAAAAAAAGGGGGGGAAATATAATAGTAGGGTTACATATGACCACTTACTACCGCTACCGTCGAGCTGAATCTGATTCACAGTGACCCTGTAGGACAGAGTGGAACCGCCCCACTGGGTTGTGAAGGCTCCAAATATTCACGGAAGCAGACTGACTGGCCCATCTTTCTCCCACGGAGCAGCTTGTGAGTTCAAACTGCTGAACTTCTGGTTACAGATGAGTGCTTTAACCACTGTACCACTAGGCATGTTCATTTTAATATCAAAAGAGACTCTTAGGTACAATTTTATACCAATAAACTTGAAAGTCTAGGTGAAATGGCTGATTTTTTTCTTTCAAGGGAAACATGTATGACAAAACTAACTCAAAACTGTAGAAAGCCTGGAAAAAAAAAAAGTAACTGCAAAAGACATTGAAAATTTGTCCCATCCCCCAAAATGTCCTCAGCTCTCCCAAATGTTTCCAGCTGCATTCAGTTTTTATGGAGCTGTTTTTTTTTTTTTTTCTTTTTATTAGGGAACAGATACTACAATATTAAAAAAAAAAATTTAAATTATAAAACTCTAATTCTAAAATAGGAGTCCTGGTGGTGCAGTGGTTAAGTGCTCAGCTGCTAACCAAAAAGTCGGTGGTTCAAACACACCTAGAGACAGCTTCTGGGAAGAGCTGGGGCTAGAGTGCAGGTCAGAGGTGAGTGAAAATGTTGACTGTAGATGTGGCAGTCTGCTTTGGTAAAGGTTACAGCCTTGGAAACCCTATGGGGCAGCTCTACTCTGTCTTATAGGGTCGCTGAGTCAGAATGAACTCAGTGGCAATGGGCTATGTATGAGTAATTCTAAAATCACTCAAAAATAATATTTTGCTAAGCATTTAACAAATCTCACATAAATGCCAGAATGTTAATTCAAACAGTAGCTCAAATCTAGTGCTTTATTTAAAGAATAATAAACCATGTAAAGTAGAATTTATTTCAGAAATATAAGAATTATAAATGCTAAATCATCTAAATGAAATCATCAAAAAGTTAAATGATAAAAATATAATACTATATTGATATATTCTGAAATGTTTTATATGAAATTCAAATTAGTGCCTGAATTTAATTAAAAAAAAAAAAACCTCTTAGGAAAACAGGAATAGAAGAATCATTCCTTTAATATGATCGAATTCTCCCAGGTTATAAGCCAATATCATACTTGACAGTGGAATACTGGAGACATCCCCACTAAAATCAGGGACAAGGTAAGAATACAAGCTACTGCCACTATTATTTGCTGTTTTAGAAGTTCTGACCAACAATATAAGGCAAGAAAAAGAAATGAGGTATAAAGGTATTCATCAAAAAATTACCTATATTCGTAGATGATATTGTTGTCACACACAAATAATGGGCAAAAGCAAAAACAAAAACAAAAAAATTAAAATCTAAGAATTAGATAAACAGAAAGTGAGGAAAGGTATAATACTTTACCGAATGATATAAAAGAAAGTGTGAATAAACGGAGAGTCACACTATATTCCTGGAAGGAAAGATCAGGCATTTTAAAGATGACCATTCTCCCCATATTAATTTATAACGTCCATGTTTTTCAATCAAAATCCTAACTTTTTCCTCGTCGCTTAAAAAAATGATTGTAAACTTGAATGGGGTTAAAAAAAAGTGAGTTAGAATTATCTGGGACATTTTGAAAAACAACAAAAAATAATAAGAGGGATACCAAAACATATCCATTTATAATAATTAAAAGTGTGATCCTCTCATATAAATATGTATTCAAGTCAATGAAGCAAAATAAGGCCATAAAAAATATCATAGTATATATAATAAGAGGTCAGTATGAAACTTTTTTCAAATGAGTTGGTTAAAAAAAGGAAGATTATTTAATAAATGGCGCAGGGATAATGATAATTTGGAAAAACACAAATGCTTATCTCACATCATACATCAAAAGAAATTACACATGAATTTTAGGTTTAAATGTTAAAAAGAGAAATGAAGGTACCAGAATATATTACAAGATTGAAGACTTTCTAAAAATGTAGCAGCAGAAGCACGAAACATAAAGGAAAATCAAAATTAAAAGGCAAAAAACCACAAACTGGAAAAAAGCATTAGCAACATGAGAGCAAAAGAAAGAAAAAGGCCTTGTAAATTTTTTTTTTTTACATAAGGAGCTCCCACAACTCAATAAGCAAAAGACTTTAACTGAAAAAGCAAGGGGAAAGGACTAGAGGAATAAAAATGGCCAGTCAACATAGGAAGAATGTGTATCCTCACTAGCAATCAAGGAAATCTAAGTTAAAACAATGAGACGCATCTCACCTTTCAGATTGGTAAGGAAAAAAAAAAACCTCTCATACAAGTGGAAGTGTAAAGGGATCCAACCATTATGTATCAGAATGCTTAAAAATGTACATTTACCTAATGAACAAAGGCCTAAAGGAACGTTCACCAAACTATTACTTTTAAATGTGAAAAAAAAAAAAAGGTAAATATCCAACCTATACCAAAAACCAAAACCAAACCCTTTGCTGTTGAGTTGATTCCGACTCAGAGTGGCCCTATAGGACAGAGTAGAACTGCCCCATATGGTTTCCAAGGTGCGCTTGGTGGATTCCAACTGCCAACCTTTTGGTTAGCAGCTGTAGCTCTTAACCACTACACCACCAGCGTTTCCATACAACCCATGGAGGATGGTTAAATAAAGCAGATTGTATCTATATGGTGGAGGATTATGCAGCCATTAAAATCACCCTGAGGCTCAAATAGAGGCTTGTAGGCCAATGTTCACCGCGGCATTATTGACCACAGCCCCAATCTGGAAACAACCCAAATGTCCATCACAGATGAATGGATAAACAAAATGTCGTATATCCATACAATGCAACATTATTCAGCCATATAGAGAAATTAAGTTCTGATACATGATAAGACTTGGATGAACCTTGAAAACACGACGCTGGGTCAAATAAGCCAGACACAAAAGAACAAATGTTGTATGATTTCACTTATATGAAATATCTAGAATAGGAAAATGCACAGAGCCAAAAGTTCATTAGTGATTTTCTGGGGCTGAAGGTGGGAATGGGAGTCATTGCTTAAGAAGTGCCGAGTTTCTGCTTGGGGTGATGGAAAACTTTCGGAAATGGAGAGTGGCGATGATAGCACAACATGGTTGATGCAACTTATGTCACTAAATGGCAATTCTTTTTTACCACAATAAAAAAAAATGTTTAAAGTACTCTCCCCCACCCTCCCCCTGCCCAAAAACAAACAAACAAAATCACAAAGGTGCATATGACCAGGTCTCAAAACAGGCTGGACATTTTCACCAAGAAAAAGGAGCAAACTACCAACATACTCAACAACATGGATGAATCTCAAAAACATAATGCTGAGGGACACAAAAAGCTACGTACTGTATGGTTCCACTTAAACAGCATTCAAGAAAAGGCAACACGATGACATACAACAAATCGGTAACTGCCAGGGACTGCACATGGGGGAAAGGACTAACTGGAAACAGGAATGAGAGAGCTTTTTGGGGTGATGGAAATGTTCTATATCTTGCTTGTGGTCCTAGTTACATGGCTATATGTGTTTGTCAAAATCCATTGAACTGTATTCATAAAAGGGTAAATTTTATTGTATGTAGGTTATACCTCAACCAATTAAAAAAAAAAAAAAACCAGAATGGGTAATCAGGTGGAAATATACTTTTATAAATATGCAAGGTATAAAAAATGTTGAAAGGATATACCCCAAAATATTGCTTCTCTGAGTGATGGGATTATAAGTGATATTTGTTATCTTCCCTATATTTTTATGTATTTTCCAACTTTTCTACAATGAATATATTACTTTGATAATTTAGGAAAAGAAAAAATCTGTCTCTTTTTGATAAAAAAAGAAACATATTAATGAACTGTTTTTTCTAGCAACAAAATTTTTATTAGGTTCTTATAGGAAATGATGGGCAGATTCAAGCTCAGTTGGAACCAGAGTCCCACCAGCCCTGAGGCAGAACTTCACGGAGTGTCTCCGTTCCAGCCCCTGCAAGGTGCCTGGAACAGGTGTTCCGCAAGGGGTAGGTAGGAGGGTAGAGCAGCGAGAAGGACCACCTGCTCAGAAGCTTTGTTTTTGGAGAGGAAAAACTGAGTTCCAGGGAAAGGAAGTAACTTTCTCTAGTTCGAAGATGGTCAAAACAAGTCTTAAATCCCAGAAAATAGTGCTATTTCCATTACACTGTGCAAAACGATGGTATTGTAAACCTGCAAAAAAAACCCTAGAGATATATCTAACTACCCCAGGAAAATTCAAACTCCTGTGAAGTTGAAGATAAAAGCCTACACAGGGAAAAGCAACAGACACTAACAGCCAAAGTTTTCCAAACTTCAGGAAACAGTGTCTCACGTCCCAGTTTCATTTATTTTTTTTTCAGTACAATTATTGTTTATATTTTTCTTTACATCTGAAACTCACTTTTAAAAACGCAGAGTATCTGCCTCCAGTGGGTAGTTTTACCATTCTTGAATACTGCTTCCCATCTCCCTGTAAGAGTCTAACCTTCCCTGCCCACTGCCATGTGAAGCACAGGGCAAGGATAAAACCTTCCCCCACTGATGTTGGACCTGGCCACATGCCTTGCCCTGTCTGACCAGGAACTTAAAGAGCTATTGAGTGTTTCTTCCAGGTCTCTTGCTTTTTCCCTCTGCCATAGAACAGCGTGTTGCAGATAGGGGCTGCTCCTTCAGTCTAGGTCCTGGAATGAGATGACACACGGAGCAGGGGCACAGCTAGCTTCAGTCACCAATTTGTAACTTGGGTGATATTCAAAATGATGGTATTATAAGCCACTGCAATTGTGGAGATTGTTACTGCAGCAGAACCTAGCAAACACTGATGCATATGCCTACTTTAATCTTATTCTAAACAATGATATCCTTTGATATGTTCTTCTGAGTGAAATAAAAAATGAAAAAGGCTATCCACTTCTGCTCTAAAATTACCCCCCTTCCAGGTACACACCCATCCTTTGGGAAATATTGCTACAGACTGAGGGAGGAAGTAGGTGGGTACCAGAGTTGATGCAGACAAAGAACCAGCTCTACGGGGAGAAGCCTCGAGGCCATGTAGACGAAAGTCAGAAAGCTCTGCATCTCTTCCCCAAAACTGTAAGCTGCAACATCAATTTCGTAATTCAATGTGCTTATGTGTGTGTGTGTTGCTATTTTAAAGTACACATCAATTTTAAGACAAACCCAAAATTCAGAAGCGTTAAAATACGTAGAGTAAGTACGTCAAAACTTCCAGTAATGCTGGAAAGCATGGAGAAATCAAAGGACAAGGAGGTGTCTACGTGTCTATTTCCCTACACAATTAACTTCGTTATTTAATTCTCTAGTTACAAATTCTTCTCAAAACAAAATCTATTCTGATCACCTAAATATTAAAGGTCCTTGATGACTCTAACACTATGTAATTTTGAGACATGGCATAATGGGTAGCATTCAGCTATCTAAAACTTTCAGTCAGCTCTATCATACCCTGATCATTAATGGTCCACTTGTTTGGCTCAGGTAAATTACATTTGCATATGCAAATTACGTCTAAATACTCTGTACTATTAATGTTATCACTAATTACATAATAATAGTTACCAATTTCCACACGGATCAAACTTACAGTTTTGTAGCTATTAGGGAAATTGTGCTTTGTAATTAAGATAATCTTCATTTCCAGATGCTAATTAACTATATAATAATTAGTCTCATTCACTAATGCAAATGAAGGATTTTCATCTTTATTGATAAAGGAGTCACTTCTTATCGGTTAAGGAAAGATAGCCCCAGAAATCTTGCAGAGAAATACTTTTCCCCCTCTAAAGGTTAAAAGGTAAATCCATTTTTATCAGTCTCATTTGCGAATGCAAATTAGTCTGATTAATCAAGTCAAAGATAAATGTGCTAGTCTTATTTCAGGACAAAATGTATAGCTTACTGAATTCATCTCTTTTTCCCTTACAAATACACAGATAAACAGAGTTCACAAGACAGAAGTCTTTCAAACAGGACTAATTCATCTACGGTGGAAGAAAAGCTCTGAGATCGGCCTGTCTCTCTATTACTCTACCTTTTGTTTCCACTTCAGTGTCTCAGAAGGACCTGGGAATAGCTGGTGTCTTAATGGTTCAGCAACAAGGGACCAAGGGACAAGAGATTTTTGTGAGTAAATACACAGGAGAAAGGGAAAGCCACATTCACTGGGATTATTAAGTTTTCTGTGCTCCAAACAGAATACAAACTGGCACCTCCCATCGTGACTAATGAGGGCTGCCTCAGCGAGAACAGAAGGGCTGACAGCCAGCGAGGCCTCGTTGGCAGGCCCCAACCCAGGCCTGGCCGCATTCATCATCTGCTAAACCAATCCACCAATTCCGCACCACCGTTTGTCATTAATTATGCTAATCAGCACACCATTACTCTCTGATGACACCATAGCTGTTATTAGCTAGTTATGGCTTTTCAAACGCACAACTTATTGGGCATGCACGGGGTGTGCACGCATTAGCCTACAGGGAAGAAATGTCCAATTATGAAAAGAAGAAATTTGCTATTATCTTTTTATAACAAACCTATTTAGTAATTAGAAAAGTCTCTGGACTCACAGGTTCTTTTTTTCCCTCCCTTAAAATAATAGAGACAAAAAAAATGTGCTTTTCAATATTTCTCTCTGAAAGAAAAGGAAATACCAACACAGAGATACTTGCTGCATCTTTAAAAGTGGGGTCTGGGGAACAACTGTGTACATGCGTGTGAGGCGTGCAGAGATTCCTGTTCGGCTTTTTTTTTTTTTCCCTCCAATTTTGAATTAGGACTACTTTATTACTATATTTCAGACACTATGAATTCCTGAAAGATGAAAGCACACCCATGTGACCTTTTATGGTTCACTTACGGCAGATCGAAGCTGTTCACATAATGATGCCAGACTGTGCACACCTCACCTGGCGGACGCTTACATGAGAAGCACAACAACAGCCTCCTTTAACCCCTCACATGCCCCAGTGACACCGCCAAGAGCGTAAATGTGTCTCAAATGGCCTTGGAGATGTACGGTTTGGCCCAGGTCAGCACATGGCCCGTGCACAGTTTCGGGAAGAAAAAGAACTGTAGTTGGCTTGGCAAGACAACAAAGTCACGCGGGGTCAGCAGCCAGACCAAGTGACAGGAGATGGCTTTCGGAAACTCCAGGCTCCTTTGAGGGGCTTGTACTGACCCTGGAGTATCAACAGGACTAACCTCTGGGCACTTGTCCAAAACAGGCACTAATTCTAAGTTGTTGTGTTCAGGCTGGGAGTCTTTACCACTAGTTTTAGAAGCTTAGTCTGTATTAAGAGCTCATTAATATCATCAGAGTAAATGGGCCTATTAAAACATCTTTAAGCAATATCTGAACATAAATCTCCCTAAACTATATTTAATGACTGTACTTAAGATACATTATATGCAAGCCTTAATGAGACATTAGATAGCATTTTGAAGATTAAAATTAGAGAATCCATATAAAGTCTGTCCACTTAATGTAGCCTTAAGCTATACTGATGAAAGCATTACTACCAAATTATTACTGCATTAGAACAAATATTTTTAATCATGTCTGATTTATGCATCCTCTTTTTCATATAATTTTCATTTTCACAAAAGTATATTTTGAGTTTACAAAAGAGGGTATGTGAAAGGCTTCAAGGATCCGAAGTACTCCGGAGGTAAAGCAAACACAGAGTTTAGTTGGTACCGCACATTGAAGGTGCTCTGGGCTCCAAACCATACTTTTTCATGTTTGGTTTAATTAGTCATCCTAATATTATAGGATATACTAGAGACAAAACAGAATTTAACCACAAATATTCTGAAGACCAGAATATAACACAATGCACACAGCACAATTTACAGAGCCCTGGCAGTCATAAAGCCTGTTTTGCAGGTCAGTACGGAGTCAGAATCAACTCAGTGGCAATGGGTTTGGTTTGGTTTGGTTTATGGAGATCCTGCACTCCCAGAGAGCAACTACAGCTCACCATTGCCACACCCCTGCTCCACCCCCAACAGATACAGATGGACAGGCATCCTCTGCTCCAGAAGGTCTGCGACCTTCTGTTGTCTTTGTTTCCCCAGCGCCTGCCACAGAGGCGTCAAGGAAGTCAGCTTCCACTCCAGGAGGCCCTCTCTGCAAGGAGCACTCAGTGCTGCTGGGGGAGGATATTAAAAAAAAAAAGTTTGATTCCCCCAGGGCCAGGGGATTGAACCCTTTAAACAGATCCAAATCCTCCTCAAGTCTGTTCAAACAAGGCCTGCTGAACAACGGGTGTGGGTGGGGAGGTGCTGATGCCCAGGACAGGAAATACTTGGAACAAGGAGTCAGGCCACATAATTATCTGTGAGTCTGTCTGTATATGCAATTCTATTCTGTTTAAAATAAAATACATAGCCTGAGTCTATAAAAATCCTGGTAAGACTTAATACACAGCGGTTTCTTTTGAAAATAAGTCAAACTTCAGACAGATACGTAGAAATATTTTTCTACAGATTTATCTGCTATATTTAAAATACGAAATAACCAAGCAGGATTTTTGATGAAACAGAAAAATCTATGTCCAGTCCTCCCACCACCCCCAACTGCTGCTCTTGGGAGCAGAAGCTTTCCCAAAGGAAAGAAACTGCATCTACCCCTCGGTCAAGATAACAGCCCTACAATCCCATTTTGGGGTGAATCTGCTGAATGCTTCATATTCCACTATTGGCTGAACTGTGAGAGAATGTTATCTGAGAATCTGGACGAGGATAAGTCTAGATTAATGTCACCCTGGGAACAGGCAAAACCTGGACTTGGATGTGACACCGGCACAAGGTGCTTTGTAATCAATTGACACTTTAGAAAATGTTAGGGATGACTTACCCTTGAAGCCTTTTTTTTTTTTTTTGAGCAGCTTGACACTTGACGACAAAGTGTAACTACCTTTTATAAATGCTATTCAATTATGAAAGTCTTCTTCTGGGATTATGTAAATCAAGACAAGTCAACCAGTGACACCTCCCTTAGAATGAGATTATTTAGTTAAAAAAAAAAAATTTTTTTCCCCCATGGAAGAAAAAAGTAGCACAATTTAAACACACTGGTCATCAAAAGGAGACTCCTCCTTTAGTGTGTAAAATCTGTAGCAACAAGGCTATTTCCATTTGCTCTTCATAGATATTCTCTCCCCAAAAGGAACTACTTCATAGTACAATCTTGCATTTTTAACTGTGTGAATTGGGCATTCTTCATAAATAACAGCTACGTTCTATACACAGGAGCTCCTTTTTATTAGGGACACGGTAATGAACAATGAGCAATGTGTTCTATTATTCTTTGTCAAATCACAAAATGCTACATTAGAATAACTGTGCTGGTCAATGTAATATAGTAGATTAAATTCAACTTCTGTGGAAAAACCACTGTAAAACAGCATGATAAGAAGGCTATAAAAAATTTAATTTTACTCCAAACTCCATCACAAAAAAAATGGTGTGAAGAGTAATTTTGCATAATCAGTACACGCCATCTGGAACAATTAACCGATTTCTACAGAACTACGAGGATCAGTCCTATCTGCTTATTAAAGATCAGAAATTATACAAGTAATAAATCCTTGAAAAAACTAAGCGTACTCCCGCCTGTCAACGCTATTTTAACTTCAAATACTGAAGAATGCCTGATAAGGCTGAAAAGAAGAGATTAATATATGCAAATTACATCCAGCATTTAAAATCCCCACAACTGTCTCCGGTTTTCTGTCCCTTATTGCTGCCTTTATGTTTTATTCATACACCAACTCACCTGTCACTTCATAAGCTATAATATTATGGGGGTATTATTAAACAGCATAAAGCCGTGCTTTAATTGGAAAGCTTCATTGCATTTTCCAATTATTTGGAGTAAATTAAAAGCAGATGCACATAGTTTAATAAGGAGTCTAATATCAGTTCCGGGAAATCAAAATTCATTGTCATTACTATGCTGTGATAGTTTTGCAAACTGTACTCAATTTCAGAGGTTTTCAAAAGAAAATCTGTCTATGCAATCTGTTAATTGTCATTCGGTTAATAACTGTTTAAATATCCAAACTACACAGCAGCTTCCTATTAAAAAAATTAAACTATGGGTTTATGCAAGCAAACAAATACAGCGTGCCACTCCTGGGCTGGGCTGGGCTGGGCTGGGCTGGACTTTTCAGACTTACCTATTCACCTTAAGACAATGGGAAGCCCAGGAGAAAGTCCCCCAGATGGCTGCTTAGCCCCAGAGCTAGAGGACAAAGAACAGCAATTTTGAACTTCTTACGAGCACCAGAGGTTACAGCACTATTAGACAGCTCTCTGTGGAAAAGGGCAGAAGCCATGATATAAATTGTTTTCAGAGGTCTGCACTGCTCAGCAAAAAATTAGCTTCCAAAGTTTTAATTGGTCCACCTAAAATAAATCCTTTTAATGAGTAAATTAACCGATTCAGGACACAAACATGGAAAAATCAACGAAAGCAAATGTTGTAAGCAATTTTTTTTTTTTTTTGAATTGACCCCTAAAGTGCCATTACCTTACTGGTTCACGACCCACAAATGGAGTTTTCCTTAGTCTTTGCAGGGGCTGGCCACTGTGCCTACAAGTGGATTGAACCTGCCAGACAAAGGACCATATTCTACACTATTATGTACTTAAAGAACTAAATCTTAAAGGTTACTCTTTGTAAGGAAGCTTGCTCCCAGATATTGTTATATTACAGCTCTGCAGCTACAAGTTGCATACATACAAATACATGCAGCTAAAGCATTTACAGATGAAAAGTCATAGGTATACTCACAGGAGTACATGTAACCTTTTCATTTTTATATTAAGTGACAGACTTTTTCAAATCCTAGGTGTGTAAATTATAATAGGACAAGCAGTAATTGACTTTTAAACTCCACCCACTGTGAGGGCTACAATTAATCTGTTTTTAACATAAGAACTGCTGCTCTGCAAAGTTCATAACTTGTAGGCTCTTTTTCCCAATCCAATTAAAACCCATGAGACCTTCTAAAAGATAACAGCACAGAATTTACTCTGCATCTCCCATTTCAAAGGGCGTAATGGCTGACACCCCAACCATCAGAGGGCAGTCCCTTCCCAATCAGAAAGGACACTAAACGCTTGAATGCCGGAGAGCCTTCTGGCAAAACAACCAGAAACTATGCTCACAGATGAAGATAAAAGCAATTCTTGTGCAGTGATCCAAAAAATAGCATCTCTTTCCCCCCCAAAATTACCTGTTTTAATAAAGTAGACACACTGTGCCAGCTGAACCATTTAATTATCTGCAAAAATGATGAATCAAAACAATAGTTTGCAAAAATAAACGACTAACCTCTGATTAAAATGTCTGTCCTCATTAAATCCAAATAAAAGGTACAATATCTTTTTAAAAAATGCAGCCTGAAGAAAGGAGCAATCCTTCAGCTTCGAGGACCTTACACTTGGCAGCAGAAGTGGCTTCCCACGATACCGAGACTGGGACATCTAAGAAAGTTGTGTGATTTACTCTCTTGAACCCAGAGAAAAGTGTGCAGGATGCTGTCCGTGAGGCTGCCCTTGTGCCTGCTGTGCTGTCCTCGGCACAGGCCCTAGAGCCCTCAGTGGCCTAAGACCCAGCAGCCAGCTGGAGAACAAAAACCCCAAACCAAACCCAGTGCCGTCAGAATCAAGTCGATTCCGACTCATAGCAACCCTATAGGGCAGAGTAGAACTGCCCCACAGAGTTTCCAAGAAGCGCCTGGTGGATTCGAACCGCCGACCGTTTGGTTAGGAGCTGTAGCACTTAACCACTATACCACCAGGGCTTCCAGCTGGGGAACAGGGGATTGCTAAATGGTCTGCTTTGTGGGTGGTGTGAATTTCTCGTACTCTTAAGCTAAGCTCTGGCTCACAGCTCTGTAAGGGTTCTGGTGCAAGGCAAGAAGCCTTTTTTTTTTTTTTTTCCTTGCTAAAGGATCCTGGAAAGGGAGGGATTGGAAAAGAAGAGCAGCAAACCAAAGGAAACACGACAAAGGGCAACAAAGGAAGACATGAACTATTCAGAGGTTTGAGCACAGACATGGTCCTTTCCTAAATCTGAGCTGATTCAATGAAAAGGGAAAGAGAACATCTGAGGCTGATTTAATTGTTGACACGTTCTCTTTAAAACTGTTTTACCCCGTAGCAAACTAACATCTCAAGCAATTACTGACACAGGAGTTAGAACGGAAGGTTTGCCTTATATTATGCCAAAAGGTCCCCTGAACAGCGCAAAGCCCCTCCAGGTGTGAGTTCCTTCCCTTCTGGTTGCTGCTTTACCGAAGGAGCTGCCCCTTCCCCTGACTGCACTTTTAGCAGGGAGGGACACAAAAAAGGGTGAAGGGCTCATACGGCAGGGTGAATAAGGTCAGTGCTTCCTCTCCCAGCGTCTCACTGGAATAACAGCAGTAATTACAACAGTTGTAAAAACAAAAAACAAACAAAAAAAACATTGCCGACACAAGATTCCAACTCATAGTGACCCTTTATAGGGCAGAGTAGAACTGCCCCACAGGGTTTTCAAGGAGTGGCTGGGGGATTCGAACTGCCAAACTTTTGGTTAGCAGCCAAGTGCTTAACCACTGTACCACCAGGGCTCCCTGACAGTCATAGCAGCCACCATTTTTGGGACATCCACTCGGTGCTAAGCATTTCACGTAAATTATCTCTAATCCTCAAAACAATAATATTAACCCTACTTCATGCAGCTAGACAGGGCTGATACAAAAGGGTAGATTGGTTCCAAAAACCAAGCCCCTCTCAAGAATCAATCCAACAACCACTATCATTAAGTGCCTCCTGTGTGCCAGGTCCTGGGCTCAAGTGTTAGGAAACACCAGTGAACAGGACACTATCATCCCACCCTCACAGGACACAGAACACTGAACAAGACGTCATAACCAAAGACTAGTCCACTTTCTCAGAATTGGGAAACCAATCAGATGGACAGTTTTACAAGAAGCCCAATAGCCAAGAGGTTTACTGGCCAAAGAAGCTGCCCATCTTGGGCCTAAAAAAGGCACAATCCACCTTTGCTAGGATAAGGGTGAGGAAGGGCTGTGTAATTCATGATCCAAAGAACCTTCTGACAGGAGCAAGGCTGGCATTTTTTTCTGCACAGGGCATATTTAAGGTAAACACGCAAGGCGATAGAACATAAAGATGGGTGCATTTATTGCCTCCAGGTAGCAAGCGATTAAGTACTTCTAAGTGTGTCACCAGAAGCGATGCTTAGGGCCAACGAGGCAAGCTTTACTCTCTCATTCAAAATTATGGATGTTGCCTCGCCAGTGGATCATGAGATCGTTCAGGCTATAAAACAAGTCAGGCGTGAGAAACCACTCTCTAACAAAGGATCTCAACCTTGGACGAGAGTTCTGCGTCATTCACTGTCTTAGAGACAATTTTAAGACAAATCTGAGGAAGAAGGAGCTTCGTTCTCCAGGATCTGTGATAAATATATTCCACCCAAACTCCAGGCTGTAGCACTGAAGATTTTTTTTTTTTGAAACATAAACGGTTTAGGACTGTCATTGGCCATTAATAAAAAGGGAGAAGAAAGCACTCAGTATTCAGAACCCAAACACCAAATAAATGTGTGACAATAGATGAATTCAGGTATTCCGTCCACAGGAAAGGTGGCTTCATTGTTCTAAAACCGATCAGAATTTCTTTTGTCCTAATGTTAATAGTAAGTGTATGCGTTGTGACACAAAAGAGAGGATGCGTGATGGACAAAGGATAACTTTGGATTTAATGACCAAATGTTGCGTGTCTGTCCAACTTCTCCCAAGTTCTGCCAATGCCCACATCTTTAGTTATTAAGCCATCAAGTGTATAAATATGTTAACCTGCGATCTGTCTCCTATGACTTTTGTCGTAACTCAGCAAGGCTGGAGCACGGAAGCTCAGAACACTGGCAGCTGGACGGAGAAGGCAGGGAGGTAGGACTGGACAAGAAAGGAAGCTGGGGCTGGGAAACTGATTGGTCACAGTCCTGGGCCATTCTGGAGAGTTGGCAGGGAATGTACGGAATCTGGAATGGCTCGGTAACCTTGGGCTTGGTTTCAGCAGAGGCTGGCATCTTAGGAGGCCCAATCTAGCAAAAGAAGCTTGAAAGCAGGAAAGATAGAGTGGCACAAAAGTGACTGTCAGTTCAAAAAAAGACTGTTGCCAGTAGGCAGGGTATGGGAGGACATGGGGAAGGGCTCAGGTGGAGCGAGAGGAACACCTAGGGTTCAGTCCCAATAAGTGAAATCGTGGGTTCAGGCTGCCCACAATCACCACAGGGGTTAAGAGAAGACCACAGCAAGGGGACATCCAGGTGCCCAGACTGCCTGCCCCCAGACAAAGGTCTATAACAAGAAGATCAGTAGTAGTTCGTACCTGGTATACTCCCTTTCCTGGGTGGGAAAATATCTGAGAAGGGATGGAAGGGAAGGGCTGTGGAATAAGTATAGTAACAGTAACAACATGTAGCACTTTCTATATACCAGGCTCAGTTCTAACCCTTACCACAAATTGTTGTCAATCCCATTTTACAGATAAGGAAATTGAGGCAACGGAAAGGTTAGATTCCTTGCCTAAGGTCACAGAGCTATTAAGTGAAGGAGCCATGATTCAAACTTAGGCTGAATAGCCTGTGTGCATCACCAGTTTGCAGAGCCCATGAGAGCCACATCCATACCCATGATCCCCCTTTGGACTCGGGGATTGTCCTCAGTCGAGTATTAAAGACCTCACTCTGATGAGGTCCCAGAGATGATCACCCAGGGAATCATCTGAGATTTTAAATAATGCTGGAACTTCATATACTGATTTAGTCCTAGCATGATTCACTCTTGGGAGATGTGTGTCATTCTAAGGGGAAGGGTGCCATTTTCAACTTTGAATTTGACTAGGAGAGGGAAATGGTCACACACAACCTGAGCTAAGGAAGCATCTTGGCACAGTGGTTTAGAGCTTATTAGGGTCTGGAGTCAGAGAGACCTGGGTTCAAATCTCAGTCCTGCCACTTACTAGCAATCATTCAAAACCTCAGTTTCTTCATCTGTAAAATAGGGATAATAATAATAATAGCATATACCTTAAAGACTGGTTGTAAGATATTCTTGGTAAGGGATTTGTTGCAATTAATGACCAAATGCATAGAAGAGGCTTATTACAGAGTCTTGTACACATTAATAGCTCAATGAAAGTTACGTATTATTAAAATAAATTAATTTAATCCATTTTCATAAAGGCAAAAACAACTTCAGCTTCCTAAACTTGTGCAAATTAAAGAAGTTGCCTTAATTCTATCACTTTTTCCTCTTAGCTGATAGTTCATTATTGCAAGAGAGATAGAGATAGAGAAACACAGGCTAATTTGATATAAGCTGTCCTTAGGCAGGAGTGTTTGCCAAACCAGACTGCTTTATTCACCCCACAGTAAGCCTTTGAAGAAGTGGTAAGAGCAGATGAGGAGCTGGGGTTAAGTGTGTTCCCTTTGTTTTCAGTATTTCTTTGGCTAGGTCTTTAGAAAGGCCCCTGCTGCTGGTCCACAACCATGTTGCCTCCTAGGAAAGGGAATTATGATGAGAAATGGGGGCATGTTAAAAACTAGACAAAGAAGATAAGCATAAGAGAAAAAGGTATCAGAAAGTTGGTTTTTCTTTAACTGTTCATGTGCTCAGCAACTTCACAGTTGGGACAGTGTTTAGATGGTACATCTGTGAAGTCCAGGCGCAGTAACTGCATATTTGCTGGTAACATCTCATACATTCCAAGCTGTGTCACACACGAGGCCCCTTCCCACATATCCTCGGCCCTCTGAGGTAGGTACTAGACAGTGCCTGACACAAAGGAAACTTCTAGTAAATGTTGGCTGAGCCATGTTATTTTAAAATTATTGATATTGTCATTGTGCTTATTAATATTGAGAGATGAGGGAATTTAGATCCAGAAAGGTTCAGTGTTATGCATGACATTACTCCGCTAGTCTGTGGGAGAACCAGGGCTTGAACCCAGCTTTCCTGGCTCCTGCCCCTTTCTTTCCACTGCTCCCTGGTTGCCTCACCCTGGGATTTAAGAAGGAGCCCAATTAAGCCAATCTTGCCTTAACTCTGACATGCTTAACAACCAAATAGAGAATGAAAGCACAGCGGGAAGGTGGTCGCCCTTTTAAGAGCACTGAAGTATCTGTTACCTAATAATATTTTCATTTTTCATGATGACGAAACTGGAAAATGTCTCAATTTTTCCTACCCTTAGAGCACAGGAAAAGCAGAAATGAGGGCCTGGAGCAGAAAGTACCCTCCAGGCACTTTTCCTCCAAAGAAACAAAATGCACTTTGGGAGATTTTATAGAAGTTGCCAGCTCACTCTGCCAAGCGCTCCTCTCCTTCCTGCCCCCAAACCACTGCTCAGTCACCTTCCCGAGAAAGGGTTCGTGGGCTGCTTGCCACAGAAAACACCCTCGCTTCTAAGTGATGATGCGTGACAGAATGTCTCGGCTTCCAGGAGGTGCTGAGCTGAGCCGTGCCAGAGAGGCTTTTATAGCAAGTTTTCCTGGATTGAGGAAGAAATGTTCTCTGAGCACTCAGAGAAGTACCCTCATATATCAAAATTATATAAAGGTGCACAGGGCTAAGAAGATGAAGACCACACTGGACTTGGATCATAGTGTGTCCTGAGCGATAATTCTCAACAAATCCTTGGGCTCCTACTCCGATCACAGCGTGCAAACCAAAACCAACGCAAACTCATTGCTGTCAAGTCAATTCTGACTTAGTGATATGTCTGCACTGCTTCCCAGTTTACAGAATGTTCTGACACACCCTGGATCCTCACAATAATCCTGTGAAGGAAGCAGGTGGTTACCGTATCATGTTACACAGGTATGAAAAGTCAGCACTGAGCAGATAGTAAGTTGATTACTAAGGTAACATAATGCAGGGCCCTTGCACAGCTCTAGGGGGCGCCAGTCACGTATGTTGTACAGTGCACAACCTATGAGGCCATCCACAGTGGCTTTGTGTGATGGCCAATAAATGTCAGAGCCAAGATTCTGAATGCCTATGTCTGACCCCAAATGTGCTGTCAAGGATACTCTCTGCCGAGCCATCTTCCACTGGCTTCCACTGCCCTTGGGGGCACAGGGCCTGGCTCGTGGCAGCCTTCAGTGTCTGCTGAATGAAGGAGTGAGCAATCTTTCTATTTTCTTTGCCTTTGTTTACTTACATTCTTAATTCAAAATGGATTTAAGGCAGCTTCCATTCTCTGTAAATATAGTCTCTGCCCTCTCAAGGTACTCAACGTTCACCCAAAAGGTGAAATCTTTCTAACACAAAGCAGAATACGTAAGGGCCCAGCGACAGGAATGTACAAAATACCGGTAGAGTGGGGAGAAACCAGAAAGAGGGCATCTGAGTTGAAAGGGAATCAGAAAAATTTCATGGAAGAGGCAGTTTGGGGACAGGCCTTCAAAGATGGCTCCGCAGAGACAGAAAGAAGAGCAGGTGGGCCAATGGGGGCCATTGGAGTGGCAGGAGCAAATGTATACAAAGGACAAGGGCAAGGCCATAGGGAGCAACCTAGGCTGGTGGGACACAGGCAAAGAAGAACAGCAGAAGCTGGGGAGGCGAGCGGTGGCTACGGATCTCTTCAACACTCGGCAGGTTAGGTTTGAACTAATGCAGTCAGCCACGGGTCGGGGCAGAGGTGTGAAGGTTTAACCTGAGACAGTCTGGCTACCTGAGCAGCTGGATTGAGTACAGGAAAGTCAGTAAAGAAAGAGAGCCAAGTAAGTGCTAGACACCAAAGCCTGATTACCTACCAGGCCCAAGCTCAGCCAGCCAGCCAGCTGTGGGACCTGGGATTGCAGGACCAGTGAAGAAAGGAACACCCTTAACGCTCAGCTCCAGAGGCCTCGTGAGTGGACTTGGACATGTTACGGGCTTAATTCGTAGTAGGATGATCCAGGGCCCAACTTCAGGTTTTGGGGTCTCTCTGTGAAGTCCTAGAGGCAGCACTTACATAGCAGAACACCTCCTGGAGGCGAGAGTTCCCCAAGTCCCTCTGTGTGTTTGCCTGCACACACTGGTCATTAACTTCAGCGACACAGCTACCACAGTGGACATATAAAAGCACATCCAATTAGCCAGACCTACATGAATATTTGCACTCTTAAATCTTTTGCATTTCGAAAGGGTTAAAGCTTATTATTAGCATATAATTTACAGTCCTTTCTCCCAGGAAAGGAATAATGCACAGTAAATGCCACATTCATTTTAATAATACATGTTACAGTCTGTGCCCAACATCTGCACAAAGGTAAAGGAGACAGATTTTTTTGACATGTCCCACTCTGCCATCTAAACACAGGCTTTTTGTTTCTTAAGTGACGGAAGGTTTAATCAAGAAAGCAGGCAATTCATCAATCGAAACAAGGCAGCGTGCGTGCGCCTGACAGCACACACATGGTTGTGTACAGAGCAAACCTGGCCACCTGTCAACTGCACCTTTTACATCAGGATATACAAATACACCATGCGATCCATTCCCTATCCACTCCCATTCATTTCTTCTCTTTCTTATTACATTTTTCTTTATACTAGCTTTTTTTGTCAGTCAGGGCAAGAATAGATGGATAGACAAGGAAAGCAATGGCTGTTTACGCGTGAAGATAATAATTTATATGCCCTTAAAATGACTTACTTCTTCCTCGATTTGAGCACCACTATATTTTTTTTCACTTCATTCAGGAAAATTCCCCACATTGCTATTATCTGTGGCTGTACCAAATATCAGATCCTCAATATCCTCCCATAAGCTCATCTACTACCTCTCCAATCTGTCAGAGGTGATTGTGGAAAATCTCAGTGGAGGCGAAAGGGGAACGGGGTCTGAGATACAAGGCTACATCAAGCCACAAGAGCATGTCCATTAAAGATGAAGACCACAGGGGATACCTGCAGAGGCAGAGGTTGACCAACATTACTGGGGGCATCCACTAGAAGACGGAGAGGAGCACAAGCCCTGCATGAGTTGACACTCACCCAGATATATTGTAAAAGCAGCCCAGGCACACACATGCACAGAATGGAGACACGACTTCTGCAGCATAATACCGTAAACACTGCACAACCAAGCAGTTGTTGGCTAAAACACCTTACGCAGAAAAGAGCATCACTGCTCAGGCATCCCTTTGTTTTAGTCTTTAAGCCTTCATTTTCCAGCCCTGCAAAGCCTTATAATCATTCAGGAATTAAGTTTATTTCAGATTTCCCAGGTGAGATTTTTTTCCTCCTAATTTAAAGGTAGAAATAATGTAATCACTACAAATGAAAGGAAAATATGTTTGTAATTGGTTGGTATGCTCCAGATGAGTTTTTAAATGATCACACTGTGACACATACAGAATTTTTTTTTCATAATAAGATGAAGAGCTAGTGGCAGAAATTTTCACCAATTGGATGAAATATATAAATCATGAATTTCATAATACTGATAATTAAATGTCCATCTTCCAACTTAAATGAGAACTAGATTAAAACTGCATGGAGAAAGCTGATATTCAGAAATCATTAATTATTTTTAATTGCTTTGTGCTTTCCTAGGCTGATGTCAGAGTTACAGGCGGCTCACACATGGCTGTGTTACAGACAAAATCCGCTCCTTTCTGTACAACAGTCAAACTGATAAGACAATGGACTTGTACTTGATCATGCTCACAACCTTCTTGGTGTCAAACATCTTGAAAGAGGACTAGTTTTGCAGAGGGAACAGCTGTGGAGGGCAATAAGATGACTTTTCCAGTAATAAAAAAAGAAAACTGAGAACAACAGAAGCTGAAAAGTTTATTTAAAAAACCCAAAAAGGCAGGATGACCACACACCCTAGTCTGCATGGGACAGTTCCAGGTTAGGACTCCTGTCTTGGCACATTTGTGTGCCCCCTTTCATTCTCAAAAGTAATGATGTGGGGAATAACTTATATACCCAGCCCAATGCTGATGGATAAATGAAGATGTCAGCAAGGCAATCTGACTTCCTACAGGAGGAAAAGAATCCCTCCCTGCATAGTGAGGCTTGGCTGCATTTCTGTGTTGTGGCTCATCCTGAAATCGTAGGGATATTTTTGGTTTTATTAATGCTACCTTTAATATGTATTTGCTTAATTTTACTATATCACATTAAAATATCAATTTAAGATGCTTCTTCAAAAGAGAGAAAAGTAGGAGTTCTTTGGCAAAAATTTTGTACTTAAGAGTTTATATCAACAATAACAAAAGAATAGCACAGCATTGTTTCCTGTATCTATAATCATCTGTTTGTTAAGCAGAACCTGGCATAAAATTGACAGGAAACATTTCTAGGTTAGGAAAACACAAAGCTTGACCAAGCCTCTCCTTACAGGAAGCCTAAGCACAGGTGTACGCATTAGGCTTGGACAGGTTGGAGGAAGATCCATCTTTGCTGACATCCCCTGAGGTCTCCAGTCCCCTAATAAGATGCATGATGCCTACCTCAAGAATATTTCTTTAGAAACATCTCACTCAACTTTCAAACATTTTAGGGGTTCAAACCTAGCGGATACTCCCCCCATATACATATACGTGGGCATACATAAGCACAGACTTATAAAACTCACGGCTGTAATGAGTGACAAAATGTTGTTATATTGTTCACAGCATTATACAGGCTCCTCTTTATGAAGAGGAATTCCTCCCTGGGCTCAGAAAGAAAAAGTTAGGTTCTTCCTGAGCAACTAGATTGTTTTTATCTTACTGATATAGAGATTGTCCTTGGACTCAGAGCCAAATCCAGAATCCTCTTCTTGGAAAGCCTTATCCACATCCATACCCTACTTTTCTATCCTCTTTTTCCCTTTACCTGTATGCTCTCACTTCCATTTTCATTTTGTTACATGGATTTCTGAAGTTATCTTAAATCCTCTTGGAATACATGGAATATAAAAAACTAGTCAAGACACTTAAACTTTTTTTCTTTAATTCTAAGGGGGGAAAAAAAAAAGGTATGATGCCATAATCTGAGACTTATATAGAAGACTTTTCAGGAAAGATAAGCTATTCCTAAAATGAAAGCTAATACCCATTAAAAGTCTTGACGGTAGGAGATAGAATCCAGAAAAACCATACTGAGAGAACTCTCCAAGGAGGTAAAATCTTAAAGGCTTGTCCAAGAGACCAAAGGCACACACTGAGGAGGAGCAGGGTGATAAGTACTGGATCACCAGGAAAGCTATAGCTAGGACAGCAGGAGTCACTGCTTACCAAAAGTAAGAACAGTAAACACAGTGGTTTTAAAAATTATGTTTAGAGTAAGAACAGGCAGCACCCACTGCCACTGTTTAGGACTGATGGCACAGACTAGTGGTTGGCAAACTTCTTCCATAAAGGGCCAAATAGTAAATATTTTAGGTTTTGTGGACCTATAAGTAGGTGGTGAGTGGGTTAATCCGTCGCACCCACTCAACTCTGCCAGTGTAGTGTGAAAGCAGCTACAGACAATTTGTAAAGGGGCGAACATGGCTGTGTTCCGATAAAACTTTATTTACAGATATTGAAATTTTAATTTTATATGATTTTTTAAGTGCCAGGAAATATTATTTTTTTGATTTTTTTCAACTTTTTAGAAATAGAAAAGCCTTTCCTGGCTTGTGGGTCAAACAAATGAAGGTGGTGGGCTGGGCATTGCTGCAGGCTGTGGTTAGCTGACCCTAACATAGATGGATTACAGAGAGTGAGCCAACTAGGTAGCCACCGTTTTAATTCTATCTCCTCCATCAAGGAAAACCATCTTCAAACCCTAAAAAGGAGAATATAGTGATGGGGAATTCAAAGAACAAGAAAGGTGAGGAGACAGTCTAAGCTACCAGGAGCTTTGGTGCTCAGTCCAAGTCTATTGGAGGAATGGTTAAAAACGATGTTAGAATTACAGGCAGTGATCTCTGAGGAACTTTAGTAAACAGAAGCTTCCAGGGGACTGGACAACAGAAAATAATCATATACTCAAAAAAGGATAATAAGAACATTATTGATCTGTGACTTGGAATTGACTCTTAATAAAATGTGAAAGCATATTATGAGGCAGATGGTTTATGAGCACTCAGAAAAGGATAGGGAGATCACTTGGGGCCAGCAGGGCTTACCAAGAACATGCCAAATAAACATCCTATCTATATTTTTTCTTACTACAAAGCAACACATGCTATGACAGAAAAATGAGAAACTACAGATCAGCAAAGAGAAGATAAAGAAAGTCCAGTGAAAAACATTGTAAACACCTTGGCGTGAACCTTCCCAGACCTTTAAGTCAAAAACCAAACATGTTGCCACTGAGTCAGTTTGAACTCACGGTGACCCAATGTGTTACAGAGAGGAAGTGTTCCATAGAATTTTCTTGTCTGTAATCAGGTTGCCAGGCCTCTTTTCCACAGTACTGCTAGGAGGGTTCAAACTGCCAACCCTTAGGTTAGTAGTCAAGTGCAAACCATCTACACCACACAGGAACATTCCCCAGACCTTCAGGTATGTATTTTTTAAAAATGTGATCACATTGTACATTGTGGTTTGTCATCTGCTTTTTTCATTTTATATTCATGTATATCTTTTTATATAAACTATTTTTTAAAATTATCCTTTAAGTGAAAGTTTACAGTTCATGTTAGTATCTCATACAAAAATTTATACTCATATTATTATGTGACCCTAGTTGCTCTCCCTGTAATGTGACAGCACACTCCTCCTTTCCACCCCGGATTTCCCACGTCCATCCAACTAGTTCCTGTCCCTTTCTGCCTTCTCATCTCACCTCTGGACAGGAGCTGCCCATTTAGTCTCATGTATTTTTATCTACTTGAGCTAAGAAGCACACTCTTCACAAGTTATCATTTTATATTTTATAGTCCAGTCTTTGTCTGAAAAGCTGGCTTCAGAAATGGTTTTATAAATTATTGTTTTTTTGATGGCTGAAAAGTGAAGGCCATTATATGGATGTTTCATAATTTAACCACTTGTCTTCTTTTTTTTTTTTTGTACATTTAAGATATTCCTCCCCACAGCCCCTTTTTTGCTACTTAAGAAAAGCAGCAGTGCTCATCCTTGTGGATAAATCTTTTTGCACATCTACAATTCTTTTCTAGAAGAAAATCCTAAAGAAGATGTGTGAGGGTCAAAGGTTTGTTTCATGGCCATTTTGATTAGGGGACTACAAGTCCAAACAAGGTACAGATGCTTCTCAGGACTTCAACACTGACGCAGTAAAAGTTCCTTGTCCCACTTCTGTGGGCAAGGCAGAAATATTGGCTGGACAATGTAGAACAGGTGGCAAATTTTGGCTAGTGGATTTCTGGGTGGCCCAAATCAACGAGGTAAGATCTCGCAGATATAGAATGGGCTGACCAGAAGCAGTGGCCCCAGACACTAGAAGCGTCCACGCAGTAGATCAGGGTGATCACCTGCCCCAGGGGTTGTAGAGGGCATTCCTGCTCGAAGTAGACACTGGGCTACGTGCTTTCCTCCTTCTCTCCCTTGCTCCCTTTCCTCCTTCCTCCCACATTTCCTGAGCACCTCCGTCTGCTAGAGGCTGAGCTACATATTGTCTCTGCTGGCTTCTCCAGCAACTCTGAGCAGTGTCTCTCCTTTTGTAGGTATGGTGGGGAGGAGCTGTCTTAGTGCAAGGTGTAGGAACAGGGATATCTTAACACGTACGTTCTTGAGAAAACATTTTAAAATTAAATATTACTTTAACACATACACATATACATACACATACAAATTAAATGTAGGCTGCTTTGCAAGTCGCTCATTACATTGTTTGGAAATCTACTTATCTTAAGAAGGGACGGTGAGCTAAGGGAACAGTAATCAAATATCTTCAGGAATGACACGGGCATACCAGGCATTTGCACCAAAGTCTTAGCCTCCGAAGTCTGCAGTGAACATGTGCCAGTACCAGTGTGGAAGGAGAACAGTTTCATGATTCATTTCATTACCAGCAGAACTCCAGCTATCAAGGCATTGGGTACTGGGCAAGGGCTAGGGCCTGGGGCACACCTTGCCTTAACTGCTTTTGGAACAAACCGCTGAAAACCCTAGCTTTGCAATACAAAACCGAAACGTGCCACTCAGTGCCAAATACTGTTTATGCGGGGGTGGGGGGTGAGGGGGTGGTCTCTGCTCCCTTCTAGCCAGAATGACTCACAGGCAGGCTGCTGGTGGGTGGGTAGGCAGGCTTCCCAGCTGCGCCATAGTTGCCCAGTGCTGAGCTTGCAGGCCTGATGGAGCCAGCGAGTCCTGCAGGGTATTTCTGGCAGCATCACAACAAAGCATCCTGGACCCTGGCAGAGCAATTTGGTGCCTGCAGCAGCTGAGGAGGCCTGAGCTGCCTGCTGCCGTGGGCTGAGCCTCAACTACTTCTGTTTGGAAGATAAAATACAATTGACTGCCACTTACATAAATGTAACAGGAAGTTTCTGAATGGCTTCCCCTGTGTCTTGAGGCTGTTACCTTGGTATTGCTAAGCTAACAGCTGAAATGAACCTAGACAACACCTCATCAAAGCCACGAGCGAGGAAGCAGTGGTCCAGAGGCAGACAGGAACATTCCTGCCAAACCAGAGGTGGTTTCACTCTGTGGGCTTTTTTTCTGCAGAAATGTTCAGCAGCTGGGAAAGCCATCAGTGAACAGAGGTAAAGTGGGTGTAGCCCAACACCGTGGCTGGAAAAAGATTTGCAAGCTAGAGAAAGAAGTCATCTATTTTGATTGTGCTTTCTTACGTGCATTCTGAACAGGGTTGCCCGGCTGGATTTCACAGGCCTGTTTTGCACCACTCTACCACTAAGTATCTGGGGAAATATTCAGCTTTTCTACAAAACAGGTCATCTTTCCACATTTGTTATGCTCCTTGTCGACTCTGCTGAAATAGCCACAGCACAAAAGAAATTCTCCCTGGAGATGCTTTTCTTAGACAAACATGTTCCTTCTACTGTTTGAGAGCTTGGCTCCTGGGGTGGAGCCAGGGATGAGGTCTAAGACCATCCTTGCTCCTTCCCTTCCCCAGCAGTAGTGCTGCCCAGAAACGGAACCACTGGCTCTTGCTTATACTTCCAAACCTATTAGGGAGTGATCATAACAAGTAAAACTAATACTGACATAAATTATGCCATTGTTCTAGTCCATCTATTTAGTAACCTGAAGTTGCAAGTTTTAGAAAAAAAGATTACCTTTTAAATAACCGATTCATTATGGTACATGAATGAATGCCATGTTCCTGTGTTCAGAGTGTCACTCACCATTAAGGGTACGCACTCGCAAGCGGCACCGATTTGCCACTTCCCCCTTACAGACAAGCACCCCTGACTGGCGGCCCAGTATAATCGGAGGCGAGTTTGTGGGTTTCCTCAGCTCTTAGCAAGTCACCTGCACTGCCAAGCACATAATGAATCTCAATTCCGTAATAAGGCTTGTAAGTTCTTCCCTCCCTAGGTGGAGGTAAAAACAAAACTAGGACCGATGAAGCTCCTGCCAAGGTAACACTATTAATTTCAAGGCTGAGTTTAGAAATCACAGATTCATACTATGAGGGCGTGAGGGGGAGACCGCCAGTGTACCCTCTGGCCACAAACCTGGCTGTGAGAAATGAGAGGCGAGGACAGACCTCGATAGTGGAGGGCAGGCAGACCAGCGCTCAGCTCTGTGCTGATCCCAGGTCCCCATGGGAAACCTGCCCAGAATCTGGCAGGTGAACAATGTGGTGACTATTCTCTGGAAACCTCACTTCAAGTCTGTGAAATCCACACATTGTTTTTCATCATTAGTTTTAAAGCATGCTGAGTGTTTGGCGTTTCTCTAAGTGCTGTGGTGACACAAAGGAAAGGGAAGGCCTGGTCCCTGCAAGAACAGGTCCCTTGCAGGGAAAAAAAAGAGATAAAACAGACAAATGCCATGAGAACACAGGGAGTGTCCAGAAGAAGGAGGTGCCCAGGACCACATAGGAGGCCGCTGGCCATCAGCAGTGGCGCCTACATACCTGATATGGCATACAAATTGGAGTGCTGATACTCATAGTCAGTCCGAGTGCTGTTCCTACCTCGGAAGGTAGCAGGGAGCGTTAGAGAGATGTGCCTGAGAAAGAGACAGAGGAGAAAGGGAGGTTATAGGGTGCATGGCGCATTCCCCTAGACTGAGAAGGCACCTGATGCCATCAACAGCCAGATGGAAGAGTGGGTGCTCCTGGCAAGCCGCCACCTTCTCAAGTATGACCTCTTCACCAGCCTCCAGTCCTCTTAAGGAATTCAGGAGTTTCCACACTTCAGCAGCCACCTTTTTCCACACTGGGAAGGACATCCAAGAGGAAGAAAGGGTTTTCTAAACCTTATGGCATATCTGAGGTGCTCCAAGGCGGGGGGGGGGGGCAGTTTTATCTACTTTTCTGCCCACTGGACAGAATACACCAATGGGACCAAAACATCCAGGCTTGAGCATGAGACTCCGTTTGTTGTCATCTTGGTTTTATTAGGCATCAAATGGTTTCCATACCTACCCCGTAGGGCAGCTGAGGATTGCCAGCACATGAAGCACTTTGTAAAATGACGCTGTTGGGTAGTATTATTACCACGGAGTCCAGGAAACTAACAACCACTGAAAATCAGGAGACACACTCCTCTGAATGTCTATGACCGTGTGTTCCCCTTCAGTCTGCAGCACATGGTAGGTGCTCAAGAAAGCACCTTCATTGACTCACCACTGCCTTTTATGGCACAAGTGTTGGCCAGTAAGGCTCGCAATGAAAACACAGCATCATTAAGTATTTAATACAAAGTAAATAATCCATTTGGCATGGTCATCAGCTGCTGAAAAGTATGATTACGATAACAAGAAAAATATTTAAAATCTAACAGTTCTGGAGGAAAAAAACCCCACCTCTGGCTGGTGTAACTAGAGGCTGGTTTGAAAAGGTGACGAAGCTTCAGTCACCTTTTGGCCCTTCCAAAAGGGAAAGGGCTGGGGAGGGGAAGAACTTATTACATAAAGAAAGCTTTCATTTACAAGTTTCGCTTTTCACGCAACAAACATGTGACCTTCTGGAATGATTCTTGTGTGTCTGGACTCCTGGGAGGAAAGGTTTTCTAGGCAGGCGCTGTTCCCACAGAGCCAGGATTGTGCTGAGAGCAGCAGGAGCCTCCCGGGGACAAGATGAGCACCGAGGGCTGTAAAGGCATTTGGTTTGCCGGGAAGCTGAGTGAGCTTTAATGGTGAACACCTGTGTCACCAACAGCCAGGATGAATCAATCAGTGGGGCCTTCAGGAGGACAGACTGTGTGCTGAGGGCTGGGGGACAGGCACACAGCAGACACACACACACACGGAGGTGTGTGTCCATTCAGTACACTGCGTATTCATTCCTGATGCTGACTAAGAACACAGAGGGCGCTCCTTCTAAGAGCTCTCAGGGGACAAAGGCGCAGGAACAAATCCCTGTGCAATGGGACATGTGCCAGGAGAAAACTGAAAACCAGAGGAGCATGAAAGGAAGGAACAACATGGTCTGTTAAAGGAGAGGGGCTTCTTGTGACTCTCTCAAGGGAGGACACGAATGCTAAAGGAGTAAAAGGTACTCACCGGGTAGTCAGGGAAAGCCAACACTTGGTGTACAGCTAGGGTACACACAGGGCCACATGGGAAAGGATGCTGAATGCTACCCTGAGAGGTCTGAGTTGAAGGCTGAACCCTAGGACGAAGGTTCCCAAACTGTGCTCCACAGGCTATGGCATAGGTGAAGGTAGGTATGAGAGTCACCTAGGGACTTGCTAATCATATAAACTCACAGACCCCCACCTCGAGAGTCTGGCTTAAGGGGCCTGGAGTGCAGCCCAGAACCCAGCAGTGATTCTGAAGATTGGCCAGGTTTGGGAACTGCTGGGAGGGTGAGGAGCAGCTGCAGAAGGGGTTTAAGTAGTTGATCAATGCCTCTGACCACAGCACTTAGTCAATGAAGCTGAGCAAACAGAAGAATGAATTATTGACTGTGGTTGTGGTTGAGCAGAACTAAAATGACGACAGGTGACCATGCAGAGAGCGCTTGCCATGCGCCAGGCCCTGGGGGAGGCATATCACGCATTCTCTACGCTCCTTACAACACCCCTGTGAGGTAGGTTCAGGGCCAACTACAGGATTTGCGGGGCCCAGTGCAAAATGAAAATGAGGGGCCCTTGTTCAAAAGTTATTAAGAATTTCAAGACAGCAACAGCAGAGCATTAAGCCCAGTGCCGGGCCCTTCTCAGTGTGGGGCCCTTCTGAGTATGAAGCCCTGTGAGACAGCACAGGTTGCTCATCCATGAAGCTGGCCCTGGGAAGGTGCTATTATCACACTCACTGTACCAACGAGGGATTTTTCTGAGCGCCGGGGGAAGAGTTGTGCTTCGGGTTGCCAAATGCTTAAGATTCCTAAGCCTCAAAAGCTCTAAAAAAAGGTGCATCCAACTAACTAAGGACAATCTGTATGGGCGGCAGCTACTATGTGGGCGCAGGGTCTGGAGGCAGGCAGGAAGGGTCACGGAGGAGGTGGGGCACTAGCAGACCCTCAGAAGACAGGCAAACCTGGAGGAATAGCAAAGGGGCCAGCCAGGAGCCAGAGGAGGTCAAAGGGACGGTGGTCAAATGGAGGATCACCTGGCCCACATTTGCACAGACCCCTGTGGGGACCCTGCAGTGGAAGGGCAGGTAGGCCCTGCCTCACAGAGTTCACACTCTAGCAGCGGGCACATGAGGAGGTCCACAAAGTTACACAAACCTTTGCTGACAAATGTGGGCATGTAGAGAAAACAAGATGACTGAGTGCTACAAGGGGTGGGGCGGGACGGGCTCTCCAGAAGGCTTCCCTGAAGAAGTAATGTTGAGGAGGAGACTGAGGACAGGCAGGTAAGGTGCAATGGGGAGGAGGGAGGCACGTTTGAGGCTCCACAAGAAGTCTCCTAAGCAGCAGGAAGCCTGGCCATTGGGAGGACCTAGAGGGAGGCCAGGGTGGCCAGGGCCTAGAAAGCCAGGGAGAGGGTGTAGTGCAGGCTGGATGTGGGGGCCAGACCACACAGGGCCTAGCACGAGTTCTGACTCTGTCCTGAAGGATTTTTCCTGCCTGGGGAAAACTGAGGAAATAAAACTGAGCCACCATAGTGGGTGGGGATATTAGCAGCAAGTTATGATGGAGATTATCACGAACCTGCAAACAATTATTGGGCATCTACTGCGTGCAGACCCTAAACAATTTCTGTCCAAATGACCGACCCATAGAAAAGACGCAGACCTTCTATTTCAGGGAAAACACCACAGCACACAGGACTTAACAGAGAAATCAAGGTGCTTGGCCTCTAGCTGTTCCATTCAACATGGACTTTGTAGTTCTGAACTTTCTTGCCTCTCCAAGACATGGGATTCTGCCTGGCTGACCACATCCTGCAATTCTCCCTCCCTTGGCCTGGTTCTCTTCCTTCCTTTCAGATGGTTCTTTCTGGCTCCTACTTCTTCGATCTTTTAAAGGGTGCTGTTTGCAAGGGTTCTGGTTTAGCTCCTTCCTCGCTCCACGCACTTTGCCTGAGAAATCTAATCCATATCCATATCCCTGGTTTTAGTCACCCTCACACACTAGTTTACCTCTCCAGCTTCATCTCTTGTCATTGCCAACCTTTTCCTCCACCAGGAAGACTGACAGTCTTGTAAATCTCTGAATATGCCATGGCTTTTCATGCCTCAGCCTGAATCTTTACCCATGTTGATCCCTGTTCCCGGAATCTCCTTTTCTCCCCCTTACCTACTCCCCAAACTCCTACTCATCCTTCAAAACCCCTACCCAGGCATCTCCTCCTTGGTAAAACCTTTCCTGGGCTTGTGCCAGGCTGCACTGAATGCCTGCATAGCCTCTCTTACTCCATTTATCACAATATATTTTATTCAAGCCTGTCTCCCTAATATGGTTATGCCCTCCTCAGGAGCAGGGCCAAATCTCATTAATTTTGTACCCTATCTTCTAGAATAGTTCCATAGAGTAGACAATTATTGAACATTTGTGGACCAAATCAAGTGTTGAACTTAGTCCACTAAAACCCCTGTGTCTTTTTTAACATGAACTGCTGTTAGCCTCTATTCTTTCATTTCTATATGTGTGTGTTTTCCTAATTAGACTCAAGGGGTGTCTGTATTACACCATGCATCCCACTCCTCTCTGCTACGCAGGAAAACACACATGATGTAAGAAGGCATCATTTGTAGCAGCAACCAGCAATTTTCAAGGCAAAAAAAAAAAAAAAAAGAGGGCCAGGAATAAAGTTTCTGACAGGACACAAAGACATTATGTAGTTCATGCAGTCAGTGTGAAATTAAGAGAGAACTTAAGTTGAAGGCCTGCCTGAATCTTTTACAGAGTAACTGCTCAACAGAAATCTGTTGAATCGAAATCAAGTTACCCAAAATTCCAACTAAAGTAGCTGATGTGAGAGTGGGTGCGGGGCAGTGCTCAAAGAGCAGGAAGTGGGAAAGCCCCCGTTCCCAACAGGCAAAGGATTCCCTGTGTTGTAAGTAGCTTCTCTGCATATCTGCTTCTGCTATTCCTGGACAGAGGAAGCAGTGGATGTGGGGACAGGAGGACCAAAAGGCACATCATGGCTTTCTGTTAATGAGAACGCACAGTTTGGGCCAAGGGGACAGATCACCTGTGGTTAGATCAAATAAAGAAGTCACCTGCTGAAGAAGAAGTAGCCCAGGGGTACTCTGGTGTCAGATTAGCCTGAAAGTGACAGGTGGACAAGGAACGGCTCTGAGTCAGCTGAGTCTCAGAGTGCGTGATGTTCTAGCTCCGCAGCACTTGGTGGAGGCCCACGTGCCAGACACTGGGCCGGGCTTGCTCACCTACGTCACCCTGTCTAATCTACTCGGCAACCCTTTTAGGTGGGAATAATCATCCCCACTTAAGAGAACAGGAAACAGGCTCTCAGAGGGTAAGCTGATAAAGAGAAAGCTAAGAATTAATGAAAAGTTTAGTCCACGTGTACACTGGGGTTATTACTATTTTAAAGTTACCCTGATATATCGTTTTGACTATCAGGTAGAGTGAGATTACTCAACCAGGAATAAACTGTCAGTCCTGAAGACCCTTTTGAAACCAATGCTCGCAGGGACTCAATATCTCTGCCACTGCTAGCTCTGTGGCCCTGATAGATTACAGTCCCTCTAATATGTTAAAGGGGAAAGCAATATATGGAGTTGAGTAAACAATGGTCCAATTATGTACCCATGAGGCAAAACCAGTTGTAGTGGTTAAGACCACTGACCCTACAGTCTGTTGGACTTAGGTCAAATTCCAGTGTCACCACCTCGTAGCTGGGTGGCCTTCAGCAGGGTGTGCTGCCTCCCCGTGTACACCTCGTGAGGCATACAGTAAGTGCTTTACTTGGGGTTCCTGTTATGATTCTTCCCATTCCTGTCATCCCTGGCATTACTTTAGAGTCCTGCTCATGAGTGCTCACCGCAGGACCACTACAAACCACTGGTGCCTTCCCTCTGCATCTAGAAACCCAGACTGCTCCCTGGTTGCACCCCACACTCACATCCTCCAGTCCCACTGGCTGCTTTCTGGTTTCCCTGCCCCCTCACTCTCATTTCTGCCTCAGGCCCTTTGTGCATGTGTTCCCTCTGCTTGAAACACTCTTCCACCAGCTCTCCAGAAGCTAGTCCTTCCTTTCATTCAGGGCATCCCCTCAGAGGCACCTTTCCTGACCACCCTTCTAAGGAAGCACCCTGCCACCGGTTACTCTCTCACAACACCCCCCTCCTTTCTTTGCAGAGCCCTCCCACTGCACAGAACTGTCTCTTTTGTCTACTTGTCACCAGGACATGATCTCCATTAGAGTTTCTCTTCCCTGCCATACCCCAGGACCTAGAACAGTGCCTGGCACAAAGTAAGCACTTAAAAAATATTGGGTAGAAACTTGTAAGATCACCCAATACTTGTTGAGTGAATGAATGAATCTGGTTGTGATTTGTTATTAGAGATGGTTTTGGGAAACTTCCAGGAAGGCTTCCAGTTTTCTCTCTCTCATCCCCGGGACTAGGATAGGTAATGGTCTGGAAACTATAACTCTTTCTAATTCATGGGTGTTTTTATATAAACAGTAAATACATTCATTATGGCATTGTTTCTTTAAAGCCGAAAAATGGAATCACATTAAATATCAAATGAGAGAGGGCTGGCCAAATAAATTATGGTACAACTGTCCAATAAAATGCTTTGCTGTAATTTAAAATGTTTTAGAAGACTATTTAATGAAAAAAGGTATAAAATATTTATTTTTATACTTGGATTTGTGATCAATTAACCCAACACTCTTTGGCTTCTTTCCTATAGCCTATTTGTCTAATAGAGTTAAAGGAGTGTCCCATTCATGACACTGATCATTACAGAGGAGAAAAAGAAGAAGTCAGGTGCTTCATTAGACTGTGGGCACTACATGCTGAGCTCTTTTGAAGCTCCCAAGCCCCAGGGAAGCCATAAGAACAAGTAGGTGCACAATGCCATCAACAGAACTGAGAGGTCAAAGAAAATGATGGTCACTGGAGTGACTTCAGGGGGCCTCAAAGTTAATCAATTCCAGGCAAAATAGTGTATTTTAGCTTTTAAAGATTTCCAGCAGACTAAGGAGAAACAGAATGAAAGACTCTGGAAACCACCCCTGCTTAGGGAGGTACCTAGAGATGAAGACCTTCTGGTACCATCCCCAGTAGTTCTTGTGCCACTGGAACAAGGGACTGACCATCAGAGGCCAAGTGATTGTCTGACTTATAATTATTCCAAAACATGTTTGGTAACTGGAGAATTCCAACTAAAACAGTCCCTAAATCCTACGGGCACTTTACCAAGCCCCCCCCCCCCCCCGCCTCCCCGCCCAGCCCACAGAACAATCCAGAGTAGCCAGGGTGCACCCTGCCGAGCTGGGATATAGTGCTGCTTCTGGTGGCCATCACCACGTCCCCACAGGAGGGACTGGCTGTTCTATAACAAATAGGTCAGCATTGCACATGCTGGCGACAATGGCTCTGGCTAAATAGATGCTGAAGGAAATTCCATTTTTTCCCCCAAGTCAGTCTTAGGTACCTTATTCAATTAACATGGCCACTAAGCTGCAGACAGCTCCATATAAAAGCCCTTCAGTTATAGAATACATTTTATTATGTGACAATAGTTGCCAGTAGGATTTATTTCCTTTGATGGGATTCTGCTTTTCCTTGTTAATTTAAATCTGTATTTTCTAGTGCTGATTCCAGGTCTGTGTGAATTTTTAAAATGTTACCATTAATCTTCTGGACCCAGTGGCCACATATAATGAAGATGGCTCTGCCCAGGCAGCAGCGAGACCTGCTGTCCTCTCTGACAGTCAAAGGGCTGCATCAAGGGGACGACAGGCAAGGCAGAGGCAGACTCGTGGTTAGAGACAGACATCATTTTTATCCCTCTACTCCATTAAAAAAAAAAAAAAAAACTCTGAGGCATGAAATTACAACTCCCATTCTACCCTCTGGGGCTGCAGGTTTGTATTAAATAAATCTTCTAAAAACCACCTTCTGGGGCAGCAGTTTCAATCTGCGGTCTGGGGACCTCTGGGGGTCCCTAAGACTCTTTCAGGGAGTCTGCAAGGTCACAACTACTTTCATAATAATACTAAGACTTCAGTTGCCTTTTTTATTTCCATTCTTTTACAAGTGTACAGAAGAATTTTCCAGAGGCCACATGATGGGGAATGATATCGCTCTGTTTTCTGCTTGCATATTCTGTGTTTTACATTTTTCTCAATTCTAACTAATTTCTGATATAGTAGTAAATATAGATAAACATAACCTTCATAAAAAAATACTCTTTGGAGTCCTCAATAATTTTTAAGAAAAGTCCTGACACCCAAAAGTTTGAAAACTGCTCTTCTAAAAAAAAAAAATCTAGGACATGTAAAATGCGACTCTGCAAAAGACTGAACTGTGAAGTTCGTGGGATGAAGCTAAGAGCAGTAAGACAAAATGTGTTTGTCTCAACCATATTTTTAGTTAATAATTTTAAAAAAGGTACCTATGAAAAAAACCAATAGATTAATAAACTGTCACAAGTGGAAGAAATATAAAAATGGCATTCATTTGGTTAGGCCAGGCTATTTTTAAGAATTTAGTTCAAGAATATAGTAGTCTAAGACTTGTGAAAGTTTTTGCTTTTACCTATTATTCATTTACCTGAACTCACACAAGGGCAAATGGGAGAAGTGTAATAACTGACAATATGTACAAAGGAAGAAAGACCAGAGCAGGAATATATATATATAAAATGACCCAGAGAGTCACAGAATTGTTCTAGAGAAAAGGAAAGGGAAGGGGTAAAATTAATAAGTCCAGAAGGGATAGGATTTTATACTTTTTATTTAAATGAGTCTTGATTTAAAATGTATAGCATAACTGCTGTCAATAAGTTGTACACCTGTAAAAATATGAATTGGCAAAAAAAGTGTGATAGATATATTACAATGACAAAAAAAAAAATATCAGCTGAGGCTGCTTATATACAACCAACACCTAATGGGATTTGGTTCCTTAGTTTGGAGGTTTAGAGTCATGGTTTCATGGGACATCTCAGTTAAATGGCCTAATAATGTATTCAGTGCTTCCATTCTACCTCCTACTTTGTTGTATAGTGCCTAGGTCTTAAAAGCTTGCAAACAGCCAAGGCACAACAGTTGGTCTCTATTCACCCAGAATAACAGAGGAAGGAGAGTCAGGAATAGGAGGAGGAAATGGAATGTGTGTCTAATTGCCTCCATGAACAATTGCCTCCTTTGCCCTGAGACAAGAACTGGATGGAGCTTGGCTACCATTACTGGATATTTTGATCAAAGATTCCATAGGAGAGTCCTGAAATTGAGAACAGAATTTCAAATTCTTATGGACTCCAGGCTTTCTGGAGCTATGGAAGGTAGATGAACGCCTGAAACTATTGCCCTGAGATCATCTTGGAACCTTGAACCAAAAATATTCCCTGAAATCTTAAAACCAAAAAACAGTTTAGCTTAACTAGTGAAAAAAAGGTCTGCCTTGAGCATTATGCTCTTTTAAGAACTATCTATATAGGATCAAATTGACAACTTGAAAGACTGGATGGAAACCTCAGGGGGCAGTGCGTTTATGCTAATGAGGGAGGAACAACTCAGAAAAGGAAGATGAGAATGGTTGCATGCCTCTAATGTAATCAATGTCACTAAACTGTACATGTAGAAACTGTTGAATTGGTGTATGTTTTGTTGCATATATTTTTGACGACAACAAAATATATAAAATTTAAATAGGAAAACAACAGCATAGCATGATAGGAAAGTAACACCTGCCTAGATAAGCCAGCTAATGAAGAAGAATCAGGTATCTGGCTGTGGTGGCTCTGGATCAGTTCCTGGTGCACACTCCACCACAAAGTTCCCCCCACAACATTCAGATCCCTTTTCTTAACTGGCAGCGGTGAAACACTTAGAGAACACAAAATTTTTATTTGGGAGGCAAAGTAAGTGAGAACGAGATTACTCTAGATATTTAAACAGTATATTCCAAACACAAGGAGGAATGGCATTTGCTTATTCACTCTTTTCTTTCACGGGTATAAAGAATCAATGTTTTAAGACTAGAAAAATTCAAATTAGGAGTATGACACATGCCCTAAAAAGAAACTGGGACTGTATGAACTGTAGGGCCAGTAATGGCTGTAGCCAGGATCCTGGCAGTGAGGTTCTACAAGAAACTAATGAGAACAGGGAACTGTAATGAAGATTCAGAATATAATCTACTAAGTAATGGCACCCAAACGAGAGGAGGGGAGGAGAAGGGTAATTCATCTTGTCTTCTGGCCAACACCCAATTTAGAAATATATATCTTCATGTGGGCCTATAAAAAATATTATAGAAGATAAAAAGAGCATTACCTGGAAGGTTCTGCAGAGCCAATCTCTGAAAAAAAATTCTGTAGGATGTAGAAAAAGTTATCTGTATTAGAAACAAGGCAGAAATTAAAAAAAATGAAAAACTGAATCAGTAATATCGTGGATAAACCCCAAAGGATTTTCCAGAATGCGGAAAAAGAAAAAACATAGAGATGATAATAATGAGGAAAAATATGATAAATATGGAGAACAAAGACTAACCTAAATATTCTAGGTGTTAGGAAGAAATCAGAACTAAAAGAGAAGTAACAATCAAAAACAAAGTTTAAAGCTTTCCTGGTTGGAAAAACAAACAAACAAACAAACTTAGATATAGAAGATGATAGGCTCCAACGTTATAAGCAAAGTCAATAAAGACACCCACTGCTAAATAAATCCTGATTTCAAGACTTAATTTAAAGGTATAGTAATCAAGGCAGTGTGATATTGGCATATAGACTTACAGATCAATGGAATGGAAAAGAGAGTCTAGAAAGAGATCCATACATACATGTCAACTGATTTTTCAACAAAGTGCCAAGATAACCCATTGAGGAAAGGTAATCTCAACAAACAGTGCTGGAATAATGGATAGTCAAATGCAAAAAAAATGAACTTTGATCCTTACCTCACATCACATATAAAAATATTAATATGAAATGGATTAAACTAAAACTATAAAACTTCTAGAAGAAAATCTTTGTGACTTTGGGCTTGGCAAAGGTTCTTAAATGGGGTATAAAAAGCAAAAGTACATAAGAAAAAAATCAATAAATTGAACATCAAAATTTAAAACTCTGGTTCTTCACAGGATGCTGTTATAAAACGAAAAGGTAAGCCACAGATCGGAAGAAAATATTTACAAAACATATATCCCGCTTATATCTAGGACATATAAAGAACTCTTACAACTTAATTGGATTGTTTGAAGACAAACAAATTTAAAAAATGGCCAACTGATTTGAACAGACAGGTCACTAAAGAAAATATATGAATAGCAATCAGCACATGAAAAGATCTTCAAAAGCATTAGTTATTACGGAAATGCAAATTAAAACCACAATGAAATACCACTACACGTCTTCTAGAATGGATACAATTAAATACACTGACCATACCAAGCGTTGGCAAGGATGCAGAACAACTGGAACTCTTACACACTGCTGGTGGGAATGTAAAATGGTACAACCACTTCGGAAAACAGTTTGAAGTTTCATAAAAGGTTAAACATACACGTACCATACAACCAGATAGTACACTCAAAATCTTTACCTAAGAGAAATGAAAGCATATGTCTACACAAAGATCTATACACAAATGTATTAGCAGCCTTATTTGTAATTTATAAAAAAAAAAAGGAAAACAACCTAAACGTTTGTTAACAGGTGACTGGATAAACAAATTGTGGTATACCCATATAATGGAATACTATTCAACAATAAAAAGGAACAAATTTCTTAATAAGCACACACATACACACACAAAAAAAACCCAAATTCGTCGCCATCGAGTCAAGTCCGACTCATAGTGACCCTGTAGAACAGAGTAGGACTGTCCCATAGAGTTTTCAAGGAGTGGCTGGTGGAGTTGAACTGCTGATACTCGGTTAGCAACCAAACTCTTAACCACAGCCCCACCAGGCCTCTTTGGTACACATAACAGGGATAAATCTCAAGACAATTATGCTGAGTAAAACGAGCAAGATGAAAGAGAGTATACATGGTGTGATTCCATCTATGTAAAATTCTGGAAACAGCAAACTAATTTGTAGGAATAGAAAACAGATCAGTGGTGGCCTGGGGAGGGAGGTGTCTATTACAAAGAAGCACAAGGCACCTTTTCAGGGCGGTGGATATATTTACGATTTTGATTTTGGCGATGGTGTCACAGGTATATATATATATATATATATATATATATATATATATATATATATATATATACATACGCCAAAACTCATCAAATTATACACTTTAAATATGTACAGTTTACTGTATGTCAATTATACTTTTTTAAAGTTGGGTGGGGGGAACCTTTCCTGATTAAAAAAAAAAAAAGGCCTAAATATAAAAGCCAATAGGGTTCACAGCATTCTAGAAAAAAGGCAATGAAAAGAGATCTGCAGCTAGGTAATTCTTGGCAAATACTGATGGTGACTTCAGGCTTTTCCTCTATTATACAAATTGCATGAAGACAATAGAGCCACAGAGTTTTAATGGGGGGAAAGGTTGTGAGTGAGGAATCTTTTACTCCTTCACATTGTTTTTTATGTGTGAAGACAACAGTAACAAAAAAGATTGCTCATGCCCCTTTTTCTAAAAGAAATACATTAAAACACGCTCCAGATGATTTAAAATTAAGATTCGAGAATGGGGAAGCAATGGAACAAAAGAGCCAGCATTTATTCTTAATCTAGCTTGAGAAATAATCTGAGATGTAGAAAATAACTTATTTAAGAAGACAAAACCAGTAACGTTAGCTGACATTTGTGCAGGGGTTACCTTGTGCTGAGGACAGGGCTTGGCCCTTACATGCGTTAGCTCATTTAATCCCCATCCTGATCCTACAAGTAGGTGCTGATATCATCCTATTTGAAAAATGGGTCTCAGAGAGGCTCAGCAACTTGCCTGAGGGGGCACAGCTTGTATTGGAACACAGAGTTTACCGGAGCTTAGATTTGAACCCTGATCAAGCCAATTACTAAATTCATGCTTTTAATCATTATGCTCTACTCAAAAACCGGAAATAACATTATTAAAAGTCATGTTATATGGACATAAAATGATAGCTACGGGTGTTTTTTGTGGGGGGAGGGAAATAGGAAAATCCTTACGATGTGATGGTGAGTGAGCTGCACAGGCTGCAAAACTGTGTGCAATGTGTGAACTCCGCTGCTGAAAGAAAAAACAGGCAACTGAACCCTTTGCAGTGCTTGTGGTAGCAACAAACTGGGAAAAGCCTTCATGACCATCATTAAGAGGAGTCTAGATAAAATATGGAATGTTCACGTATTACTAAATTAGGATAGAGTAAGTAGAAGGAACACGCTCCACACTTTTATGTTAATATGGCCAAATCTCAAAGACATGGTTGTTGAGTTAAAAAAGATAAAAAAAAAAAAAAGCTTGTAGAATGACAGATACATAAAACAGGCACACAAAACAATATATACCTATGAGTACAAATACACATATGTGAAAGTACAAAAATGGACCTGGAAAGATAGACCCATCACAGCAGTGGTGGCCCTGGGCTGGGACTAGCAATGGTGCTTACGGTGTTGACAACAGTAGTCTCTGAGGTGAGAGTGTGGGTTTTTCCCCCCCTTGCTTTTTCAGATATTTTTTAATATTATCTTTTTTTCCAAGGAAAAATTATCTTTCTTTTTATCAGGAAAAAAAATGTTAAAAATCAGGAGAAAAATAATTTTCAAAGTTACTGGGAGTATTAGAAGAAATAATGTATATAAAAGCACCTAGCATAGTATTTCGTGGTAAAGAAACATCTTGTTTTCTACATAATGTGTCTTCTGGTGGACAAGGACCAAAGGTAATGTGGAAAGGGAAGTCAATGGTGTTAAGGGGGTGGGGAGGGGAAACGAATATGCAAAAGCAACAATAATTGAGTTAGGAGATAAGAGGGAGAAAGGAATAGAGCAAATGGGTAAATGAAATTCCATTTTCTTCCTGCAAAACACCATTGGGAAGAAGTCATCTGTGACACACAGCTTCTGTGCCAGGTGTAAGGACGTGCTTAATGAATGCCATTTAATGAAGAAAAAGGCTCTTATAAAACACCTGGCACAAGCAGGGTGAGGGAGTCACAGGGAAGGGGACCTTCGCTGCACCTGCTGGCATTTTAATAAGCACCTTCTAGAGCATTCGCTCTCCAAGGCTGGTCAACGGTGTCAGAAAGAGGTCCCTGACCATTGCGCATACTTGCTGACAGTTTGGGGAATCTTATTTCTTAAGGACCATATGCTCAGGTATTGGAGCATCCTGGAAGGTAATTAAAATAAATCATTTTCAGCTGGAAGGGCCTGACTAGCACCAGCACCCTCCTCAATGACTTCACAGCCAGGATTCCTGATCTAGGTCCCCTGTGCTTTCAAGCTGAGATACTGAGTTACGATTAAGGTCTGTGAAGACCAGAGATGCAAAAAAAGTATTGTAATTTTTCCTTGCAAATTAGCTCCACTAAAACATAAAGTCGGTTATTTTAACGACTCTAGGCCTTACATATTTTCAGGCATGGTGATTTTTTTTTTTCATTGATTTTGGAGCCAATCTCAGAGAGAAACCACCATGTACAATATTTACTACCATTTCTGACAGTCACATGAGACTCATTTTGTTTTGTATTTGACACCAGCAAAGACATGTGAGGTTTTACAAAACCTGAAATGGACCTATTTCCTATACAATGATATTCACTATCTGATAAACTTTCATTACCCAGGCCTGAAAACTTAATTCCAAATATACCCGATGAACATGATCCCATCCAAGGAGGAATGGACCATGGTATCAACAGGCATACAGGGCTGCTGTAATTAGTATGTTGCAACTGACATAGTTCATCAATTTTTAATTGTGATCTTACTATATGCCAAGCCCTGTGTTTGGCCCCGAGATAGATTTAAAAAACAAACAAACAAACAAACAAAAAAAAACGAGACTCAGATTTTCTCCTTTAGGAATTTATTGACAAGTAAATTGAAACACATGCTATAAATCCCCTACATTGCAAAGCAAAAAGCTCTAAATAACATAAGTATGCAAAATGATAAGGTTATATGCCTCAATTTTATAACAACGGGATGAAAAATAAAAACACCTCAAAGTAGCAAACATCTGCTGAGACCCTACCAAGTGCCAGGCATTCCACTACGCCCTGTGAAGTATCCTGGGACATAGGACCAAAGAGGAAAGAATGCAGTAAGGGAGAAAAGGCCTGAGCAATAAACCAATAATTCAAGAGACACGACATGACACAAGAGATGTGACAAAGCAAGATACAGGTAACAAAAGCTCCAAGAATCAGAAAGAGGGGAGATCACCTGACTCAGATGGTCAGGAGTGGCTTTCTAAAGGAGAAGGGCATTGAAGGCTTTGTTTCTGTAATTACCTATGACTATGACCACTTACTTAGCATTTGCACTATTCTTCAGGCTTCACATTCATCCCTAATCTTCACAACCCAGCAAGGTATTATTCTATAGATGAGGGAAAAGAGGTTCAGAGAGGTTAAAGAGCTTGCCCGAGGTCACGCAGCTAAAGAAAATGCTAGAGCTAGGAGTTGAGTTCATGCTCTTTCCATAATGCTATCTGTGCTGCTTTGGAAACTTTGGTGGCGTAGTGGTTAAGAGCTACAGCTGCTAACCAAAAACGTCAGCAGTTCGAATCCACCAGGTACTCCCTGGAAATTCTACGGGGCAGTTGTACTCTGTCCTATAGGGTCGCTATGAGTTGGAATCGACTGCATGGCAAGGGGTTTGGTTTTTTGGTTTATGCTGTTTTCATAAGACAACGCAAGGCACAAAGCAGGGCTTCAAACTGGTTTGTTCCAGTTTGAATCCCTGCTGAGATTTGCATTTCTAACAAGTTCCTATTAAAGCTGCTGGTTAGGGACCAATTCTGAGAACCACTAGTAGAGCAGCGGTTCTCAAAATTTATTATACATAAGAATCCCCTGAGATCTTGTTAAAAAGTAGATTCTGATTCAGTATATCTACGGTAGGAATGCAAATTCTCGGCAGGGGGGCTCTAACTAGAACAAACCGGTTCGAAGCCCTGTAACAAAGTAAGTATAAATGCAGATCTGTTCATTTTCCATTCAAACAACCCATTTGCCATAATCAATATAACTTCAGCCTACCAACCTGACTATATAACGAGTTTTTCTCATGGGCAACACCCACACACACCAAATCACTCTGCATTGGACAAGGGAAAAAAAGCTGCCACTAGAAAACTAAGGAAATCACAATTCCAAACTCCCCAAGTTCCTAAATGCATAGCTTCAAAGTACGTGCAGCATATGGCAAATCAATTATGAGTTTAAATCTTAAAACAAAAACATGGCAAGTGCGCAACAGAAATAATCAAGAACAACAGTTCGGTTTAGATTACAGCGGGCCACTAGAGTTTCGAATACAATTAATCATCATTCCAGGCAATGGGAAGCCATATTGACACTTACTCCTAATTTGAATATTTAATTAGGGTGAAGTTCTTCATCAAATTATCGCAGAACTGGGAGAAAGCCTGGAAGACTTACACGATTACTACCTTAACCCCTTAACAGCTGCTCACCTGTGAGCACAGCAATTCTTGTCCCTGCTCTGCAGGGAGGAAGGTTGCTCCCAGAGTCTTTGATTCTGTGAGAATGTGGAAAGGACTGTTGCTGATAGAAGTTATAGCTGGGACAGAAAGGAGCCAAATGGTGGCAAGAAAAAGGTCTAAGACTAAATTCTGAAATGAATCCTGAACACAGAGAGGTAACATGCAGGAGTACCCACTGTGTGCCAGGCTTGGCACTGTCACATGTTCCCTCATTTAATTCTCACAACTATCCTGCAAAGAAGCTATTCTTAGCCCAATTTTACAGAAAAGGAAACTGAGGCTCAAAGGGATGATATAACTTGCTCAAGGCCACACTGCTTCTGAGTGGTATAAAGAAGGGTTAAGTTACTCATTAAAAACTCACATGCACACACACACACTTACACTCATAAAAAATGATGACAAAGAATACTTAACGACCAAAAAAAAAAAAAAGTATTCAAAGCTGTGTTTTGGAGATATGCTACACTGTGCAAATAAATTGAGAGGGAACTCAACCAGCATTCTGAAATTTAACTCCTTGGATTCAAAACACACCACTGAGCTCCCCAAAATGGCAAGTCACAATGATGCTGCAGCCTGCCTGCTCAGGAGAATGGGGCGAGGGGAGGGCAGTAAAGGTCAAGGAAATGACTGGCCTCTACAGACGACTTGAGACAAGGTGTGGCCGTCCCGGGGCATCCTGCAAAGGTGGGCGCTGCAAAACAGTTCGAGTGTCCAGCAGGCGGGAACAGTCAGCAATAGAACAAGAAAATATTAATCTGTCTTTCTTTAAAAATGGCAATGGCTTACGAATAGCATTTATAACTACACATCAGTTTAGACAAGAGGTAATATCTCCTTAAGGTGCTCTTTTTCACTTTATGAAGACTTCTATTGACGTTTTATATAAGCCATGTGATTTTACATGACCAAACACCAAAAAATTTTCAACATAACCTCTCCAAAGCCCCCACAACAGGACCAAAGGCTGACTTCACACACTGCACTTGGCCGTAGTAGGTCTAGAGATCCTTCTGCTTCCAGAGTCCACTAAAAAAACCCCAAACCCATTGCCGTGAAGTCCATTCTGACTCATAGCAACCTATAGGACAGAGTAGAACTGCCCCATAGAGTTTCCAAGGAGCACCTGGTAGCTTCGAACTGCTGACCTTTTGGTTAGCAGCCATAGCACTTAACCACTACGTCACCAGGGTTTCCCCAGAGTCCACTAAGATGCTAAAAATGAGGGACATCCTGATAGTTTCAGACTAGCAATTTTCTCTTAAAAGCTTGAGATGTGTTCAATTACCCTCTTATGAAAATCGTCAAAGCTCCATTTGCTATGGCCACTTTTAGCAAGAAGCTGATTACCGGACAGAGGGAAAAAGCAGCCCCACGCTGTGCAGCCTCCTCTTCCGCAACCCTGCTCTGCCCCCTGCCTTGGCCGGGCGGCAGGAGGAGACCCAGAATCCATCAGCCCTGCTCTGAGCTTGCTCATTGTGGGAGCAAATGGCATCAGGAACTTTGAAACTTTCCTTTGTACATTACATTAATCTATATAAGAAAATCTCTTTTAATGAGGAGTGATGTAGTTACAAACTCTCCAGAGCCATAATTAGAGCAAACTAATTGAAGTTGTGTTTTGACACACTTTCCAAATTCACGGGTGCCGGATGACATATTCACAACACTGCTGCTGCACAACCATGGCGACGGCAAAATCATTAGGCTAATAACACTTATTTGCATTCTCATCATGCCGGCAGCTTTCCCTTAAATACTGTTCCTACTATTGCTCCTTTACTGTAAGTTTCCACTGAAAGATATTAATAGTAATTATTAGTACTTTAGTGGAATTTCAACGTTAAAGAATAACAACGTCCATTAACATACGTTAATGCCAATTCTTTTTCTTAACCACCATCGGAAGGTTTGGGGGTTCCTTTTCTGTCCCCACCCCACAGCCCAAGGGTGTGGAGATGTGATTTCAGCCTCATGTAGAACAAACTGCTCAGAGTCTGCACCTAATGGGATCTGAAGTCAGGGTTTCTGAAATACTCTGTTTCAAATGTTTGATGAGAAAAATCTTTTTGTTGTTGTTGTTTTGGTTAAAGTACATTAAAATGAAATAGTTAAGGAAAATTTTTTCTAAGCAGTTAAAAAAAATGAACAATTTACAACACAGGCTTTGGTAATAATACTAATGAATTCCAGGAGGACAGGCTTCAAGCACTCTCTGTCGACACCCTCTCGGTGATTAAAGACAGGCGCGGAGTAACTCTCACGTGAGAAGGCGAGTGGGGGTGGGGGCAGTCTTGATCTGTCAATATGGTGGCACTGTTTGCCACCAACAAGGCCAATTTTTTGGATGCTTAACTCAGACACTCACACACAGAGAGGAAGACTCGACAGTTTTAAATAATGGTTATTAATGACTACCTCCTCTAAAGTGACAAAGTACTTCTGAAATTTAGAAATGAGTAAGGTATGAAAAGTGAGCAGTACATGACAGGAAGTGGCAGCGGGCACAGAGTTCCAGCTCACTCTGTTGTGGGAAAAGCGCAGGGCCCTGGAAAACAGTTAAGGTCAGTGTCCCTCCTACTCCCAGGCATTCAGTCCTTCCGCAACGGTGGTGACAACAGGCCTCTCTCCCCCAGGTGTCTTCTAGCAGTTCATGCTGATGACCAAGGGCACATCTTGGCAGTGAAAATCCTTTATAAATCTCCTTGCAGTGAAAAATGTAAACTGTTAGGTGCTCTGGAAGGAGAGATGAGGAGACCCAGCCCCAGCTCTCTCTCTTCCTGTGAGGCATCAGCAAGTCCCCTCCATTGGCCATTCACTGAAACCTGGGGCTGGCCTAGACAGTTGCTCATAACCTGGGCTTCTGTAATTGTCTTGGAATTAAGAAAAACAACTACCACATCATCTACCCTTCATAATTCAAGGGAAAATGAGGCAAAATATGGCACTGTCTTAACTGAAAATGCACACTTTTGTTGAATTTCAAACTATTCAAATGAACATTTCAGGATGGCTGTCTAATCTCACTCTTGGAAGTTTTAATTGAGTGAAGAAAATGCTTCCTTAGAAAAATGCCAAAGATTATACTCCTTCTAAAGCTTAGGAGTTTTCACTTTCTTAAGTTACAATCCTTGTACCAATCTGCTATTTTTCAAGTCGCCGATTACTTAAAAAGGAAAAAAAAAAAAAAAAGGAAACTAACTTTCATAGCTGCAGCAATGCTCCAAATCATGGTATTTATTCACTACATTTAAGTTTTATTACACTTGAACCCTGCAATGCCAAAACACCTACCTCCCATATAAAAGAAATGAAGTAAAAAGCAAAGTCTGGGACCTAGGGCACCACACTTCCATTCCAGATGATCTAGTCTAATCTTATAAACTGAAATATTTAAAGAGTCTCTAAACCTCACTGACCTTACTTTCAAAAACAAGGAACATATGGGCACTGCTAGCTTTTCATCTCCTTCCAGCCTACTAAAATATCCGCTTTTCCAAAATCCAAGAGTAGCGGGGCTGCCAAACTCAGATTCATAAAAGGCTATGTGCGTGAGAATGCAGGGCGGAAAATGAATGGCTCTGCGCTGAGAAACAACAAACCCACTGACAAAGAACCAAAGGCAGCATTTTTTGCCTTCTTGCCCAATCAATCTCAAAAGCTGTGGAAAACAATTTGTTTAGCAAAATGCAGCAATGACGAATACGGAGGTGAAATGTGGACCATGGTGGGGAACAGTTCATGGCTGTATTTGGTCCCACCCAAGGCCACGCCGGCTGGCTGCAGGAAACACTGAGGTAAAGAGTTCTAAAATTCTGGAGGCCCCAAGCCTTCTTGAAGGCAGGCAGGACATGATGCTGACACCTGGGCTCAAATTCTGGGTCCTCTAAACCATTTGTCCTAACTCTCTGCCCTCAAGGAAGTCATGGTCTCTTCAGGCTTCGATATTCTCATCTGTTCAAATGAGAACACGATCATTCATTCACCTCATGGCATGGTTATAAAGATTAAAACAATGTATATAAAGTGTTTATATGATGCCTGGCACCAGATGCTAAAAAAATTGTAGCTGAAATAACAATGATGATGATGATGATTGTGGTTATTCTAATAATAACAATTATTATCAACAAAACAATTATTATTAACAAATATTATTACCCAACTAGAAATAAAATATCCGCTACTCAAGAAGGATATTCAAGTTCAATTCTACCCTATCCCCATTCAAAAACCCTGTCCAAATAAACTCAAAAAGGCCTTTTAAAAGTTAATGCAAGCAAAGGATTTTATTAAATATCCAAATTAATAATTGAAACCCTGCCTTGAAATAGAACAGCACAGAGTAGGGTGCAGTGAAATCCCAGGAAATATCGCTGGCTTAACTCCCATTTTTACTTTGTTTAGTGACTAGATTTACACTGAAAGACCTAGATGAGCTATTCCATAGAGATCCCTCCAAATAGACTGTCAGCTTCCACTCTGATAAAAGGTAAAATATCCTCCTTTAAATGGTCTGGTTCACAAAACCAACCCTAAAGTGAACTGATAAATCTGTTCTGACACACAGAAAACTATTTTCATAATCCTGAAAAAGGCCTTTCACCAAACCCCACGGCTTAAGCCAACTGCACAAAGAGCCCTCATACACTTGAGAACCAGGCATAGTAGGAAATAATTTCACATTTATAACTCTGCTTCTCAAGACCACAAAAAAAAAAAAGCACACATAACCATCATAACCACCAAGAAAAATAAGATACTCACAAAGTCACAATTACAAAGATAACACATTTACAAGCAGCAAATACCTTGTCAAAATCTGATGTGTGAGAGTAAAAAGAAAGAAGGCCCGCTCAGAGGTGGAAGCTGTATTGACTAATAGTCAATTCTTCATTAAATAGAAGCTCTGACTTCCCAAGAAGCCATATTAAAAATTAATATCAAAAAGTGTACTGCTCAGCCTAAACTCATCATTCATATCTAACAATACCAAACTGCATTCTAATGAAATTTTGCCTTCAAAATTACTCTGACACCAGAACTAAGTTTGATTCTGTGACAGAAGCAGTCACAGATCTGTTCAAAAGCATTTTGAAGATATTCAAATAACCTCACTCCGTAGGTCTCTTTCACACCACCCTCATAATCACCAGAATAAATCAAACTGCTGGTAACCCTGCTTAATCGGCAGCTTTGAAGCCATTCGAGGAGATCTGTGATGCTGGGACTCTCTCATGTATGGCCTCCACATGTTTTCCTCAGCCATTATCTACAACTCAAGTGGACTGGACTCCAGCCAACGTTTGCATGTCTCCCTGAAAGAGTGTGAACGCTGACTGGGCGGCTTCCGAACAGAAGAACCTCTAGAAAACAACCCGCTCCCTTATCACCCATCACTCCCCCACCCACACATGCTCACTCTGGGAAGTCGTTCTCTGTTAAGCTGCTGGTCAGGGGCATGTGAAGACAGCTGGGCTTCCTGGGTGGGCTGTGTCCCTAATGAAATGCCCCACAACCAGTGACCCTGTGACCACGAACATACCTCTGCAAGCTGAAGACAGCTTGTCCATAACTAGAAAGCAGAGGTCTGAATGCTACGTGTTCACTAAGCAGTTTCTGAGTGGCTACTATTTAGCAGTTTAGAGCAAGGGCTCTGGAATCAGGCCATTTGAGTTCAAATCCTAGCTCAGACACTTACTAGGTGTGTGAACTTGGGCAAGTAATTTAACCTCCTTGATCTCAGTTTATTCATCTTATAATGGGAATGATAATAGTACCTGACTCACCCACCCCAGAAAAAACAAACCTGCTGCCGTCGAGTTGATCCCGACTCATAGAGACCCAATAGGACAGAGTAGAACTGCACCATAGGGTTTTCAAGGAGCGCCTGGTGAATTCAAACCGCCACCTTTTTGGTTAGCAGCCATAACGCTTAACCACTACGCCACCAGCGTTTCCACCCAACTCACAGAGCTGTGTTATTAGGACTAAAAGAGTTACTATTTGGAAAGCACTTGGAACAGTGACTGGCATCTAGTAAATGTGATGCAAGTCTCTGTCAGATAGTAGGATGGATGGAAGAATGACCGATAATGCATGATTCCTGGTCCTATGCACCTAAACCAACTCACTTTATACATGCAATAAATATTTTCTGGGTGCCTACCATGTGCCAGGCATCTGGAATTCAGAGGTCCTTGCCATCTTTGGGCCACATGTTTTTCACTGAACATTAACTGTATCAAATGAGATGACACAGTTGAACATACTTGCTAACTTTCAATACACAGTGTGGCAATGGTATCATCATTCTTATTTCTTTGTAACTAGCCTTTTCTGAGGCTCTAAAAGAGAAAAAGAATACATGAGAATCCTTGTTATCAACAAGACAGCAAATCTAGTCAGTATGACCAAACATAGTGCATGTAGCAAAGACAGGGAAATATGAAATGCCAAACTGTACAGTGCAGGCAACTGGAGGAGAGGCAGAGGGTAAACCAACAGGGGCTGGGCTTTCTAGAAGAGGTGAGGGCTGCAACAGGTCTGGAGGGTGTACAGAACCAATCCTTAGCATTTTGGACTCCAGTCGAACTCTTTCAGATGGGAGGGGGTTGGCATGAGATGAGATGCCCAGAGATGCTTTTGGAATGAGAAGGACATTCAGGGGCCATGAGGAAACTCGCTAATTAAGCAGAGGATCAGATGATGTGGGGAGCAAGTCAGATAACAGAAAGCTAGTGATGGTTTCAGACTGAGGAAAGAACGTGTGCCTGTCTGAAAACATCAGTGGGATGGCAGGCAACCTAGGGCTTTAAAGTTTTATACAAAGAACATCAGCATGGGTGTTTAAATGAAACAGTTCCTGAGCCCCAGAAAGCCCAGACCCTAATCTAACTTTGATGTAGTGCTCAGGTCCTACCCCTCCCGAGGGTTCTTCTCTGAGATGCCCTCTGGTTGTTGGTACTTCGACTGGAGTGGGTGGATTGTAGCACTGGCAGAGTGGGGATAATTCAAATGCATGGTGCTAATGCTTGTCAACCCACTCAGGCTGCTTCCTGTGCAAAAAAATATGCATTACAGTCTTCATCTTAAAAAAGGAGTGTCACTTCAAGGACAGATATGAAAATGTGTGTCCCATCTTCAGAGTTCAACAACAATAACAGCAACAACAAAATGTATGTGGTTTTAGCATGACGAAAAAGGAAATCAAATTATTCTAAATAAAGCCAGGCCCATAGTTATGGCTGGACATGACCTGCAGAGTCTTCAAGGTCCCACAGGTAATAGCCAGAAGAGCAAGACCTGAGCCCTCTTTTCCCAGAACATCAAACCTAAACCATCTCATCACTATGGAAGTGAACCTCAAAATCGGTCACGATTATGGAAACAGAGTTCAAAATCCATGTCACAATTTGTTCATATTTTGGGGGAAAAAAAGGATCATGGGAATCAGCCCTGCAGGACACAGCACTTCTTACAGATGATGAACCATATATTAACTCACAGCTTTCAACTCTAAAAATAGAATTCCCTCTAGCCCTCTGGGCTTCTCCCAAACACTGACCTCCTTGTTTTTCTGTGGGTGCCGGGGCTAAGCCTTCTCCTATTTATTAATCACTGAGTAGAAAGTGCTGGGCCTTCTCACAGGCCAATGCCTCCAGCAACAAACCTTACTCAGAGTGAGAGGCAAACAGCTGAAAGGGAAAAGGAAAATTCAGCCTCCCGGATCAGGGTGCTTCTGGGCTCTCATTCAAGTCCTGCAACAACAGGGCAGGTGACAGATGCAATCTGTGTTACAAAGACCATCTTATAATTGAAAACTGACAGAAGGCAGCCTGAGGACTTAGGGCTGTCAGTGTAGACAAGAGGACTCTAGCTGGTGACGTAAGGCTCCATCCCCTATTTCTGACTTATTCTGTGAGTTGATCAAGAAGCAGCAGAGCTGATTCTCTGGCTGGCAGGAAGGTGGGGTCAGGGAGGCCAGGAGGGAACAGGGTACCTGTGGGCTTCTGACAATGGCTGTGATGGGGGACAAGCTTGGGTGCATATGACCACTGCATCACAATTTTTCTCTCCTTTAGGAAGAGCTATTAACCTTTTAGATGACAGCCCTGGGATCAGAGTGACGGAACAATTTTTGAGGTCAGCAAGGATCTATGTTCTCAAAACCTGACATCGACATGCAAAAGTTGTGACTGAATCCTGGTGTCCCTGAGAGGAAGACTAAATGCATGTGACAGATCTTCTGCAATCAAAATGCCCCATTTCCCAGAGTATCTGTCACAGATTGATAACATCCACGCAAAAAGTTAAGTACAATTATGTCTGTCACTAGGAAACATACTTCGGAACCTGTGACTGACAATTTGCTGGAAGCTGACAAATCACCGGAAGATTACTGAACAATTCTGAGGAGCACCACACCACCTTATAAGGGAAGCTCAAGGTCCCTGACTGACACCTGGAAGAGCTCCTGGGAGGCTGCACCTCGCAGGCAGAAGTTGCTGGTCAGGACTCCCCAGCTGGGAAAGGAGCAGTGTGCTCTGTGGCTCTGGGTGGGAAGACACACTTCCTCCCAGGGGAAGGTCAGTATCAGTGAAGGGTCATAGGATATGCCCATGTGCCCATGGCCTGAGGTCTGTGGGAGGAACTCTGGGTGGCAGCTTCTCCTTTGGGACCACGATGCACACAACTCAACATCTCAGACTGATGAAAAGGGCAGAGTGTAGCCATGGAGCCTCATGTCCCAGATTTTCTAGGACTGCCCTAGCCCAGTGTGCACATAAACATGAATGTCTTGTCTTCTGGAGCTCCCATCCCCCTACATCCCTACCACCCCTCCTCTCCACCGCTGAAACATTTCTACTTTCTCTTCTGCATACTAGCCATTTAAATATCTGAAGCTAGCTACCTTGACTCTACTCAGGTGAAAACTCAGTGATTCTACACACTCATATTCAGCACACAAGGTGGTGCTCGGCAGTGGACGTGACTCTCCCAGTGTACCTGACAGGTGCAGAACACCATTTCATGGGCACGCCCCGCTGTTCATACCAGGCTGCATTGAACATAACCTAACTTACAACCATCCCCATCATTTCACACAAACCTCTGCTGAGCCAGAGCTCCTCAGTTGGGTTCTCATGCAATCGACTTCTTGTACCCCAGTGGGGCCCCTTCCGGGTACACCCACCACCTTTCATCTCTTGGTTCCAGCTGGCTATTCTAGCCTGTGGAGGAGATGCAGAGTATTGATTCTGTCACTCAGCACTTCAGCTGTCCCTAATGACTCTGTGTCATCTGCAAATTTGATAAGCATGCCTCTGATGTCTTTATCAAGCTAATGATTCCACTGTTCAGCAAGCCAGGGCTAACAGTCCACCAGGGCCTCTTTCTGGGGTGACACAGAACCATCCATCCGTCCACACTCGTGGGGTACTGGTGCTCAGTCAGTTGTGAATCTACCTGCCTTCCAGAGCTTTTCCAAACCTTTGCTATGGCAGCAGCAGGACCTTTCCTTCTCAGCAGGCTCATATGTGAGACCCAGCGTGAGAGAGGAGTGAAGGGCTGCTCTGGCTGAAGCCAGGAAGGGGCTTTCTCTACCTCCACCTCTGCCCCTGGCAGCTCCACAGCATAGGATCAGCAAACCCTGATGACCAACCCTGCAGTCTGCTCGCACAAGGCTGGCGTATAAAGCCGAGGCCAGCCCGGAGAGAGATGAGCGGATGGGATGGTGCCTCAGCTACCAGGCCAGCCCCACCCTGCTGATGGAGGTTCAGGCCAGGCCCTCGGAGGGGCTGTGCATGAAGCTGATGGGCAGAGGATGGAGGGGCATCGCAGCCCCCTACCCAGATGGAACGCGGAGGCTCCAGGCTCCTGGAAGCAGTGGCAAGCCCTTCTTCACTTAGAAACCGCCAAGGGATGTGCGTGAGATGTATGTGTGCGAGGTAAAGATTCATCGTGAGGAGAAAGGGCTCCCCCAGATCTTATCCTGCCTTCTGTCACGAACCGCTCCCAACACTGTGTCCAACTCACCAGTTATGGCCGAGGGGGATTGGCCCACTCTGAAAGGACACCACATCCAGCTCTACCACAAGCATTTTCAAGGAGAAATATCAGGAAGGAAACAGGCAGAAAGTACTTGCTCTTAGCTCTGGGCCTCTGGCAAGAGAAAGCAGTTCTGCTAGGTCTGTGAGGTCCTCAGGTAATGACCCATCTGCTCTCAAAAGGTTCACCAAATGCCCCTTTTGTCTGAAATAAAGCTGGAAATAAGACCTCTCCAAAAAAATGGCAGGGAATTTTTTGAAAAATGTGTGACAACATACGTAATGGAGGCAGGATACAACTTTTTAGCTTTTGAGATGGAAGTTAAGAGAAGGCAGGCAATATCTGCTATTGGCCCTTCTCCTGTGCCTTCCCAGTCCTGAGAATTTGCAGGGAATGTGGCTTGCTGCCAACTGCTCAGAAACCAGCACCCCATTGCTCCCAGCCACTTCCAAGTTTGGTCAGTAGAGGGCGCTGGATCACTATACTCCCACTCTAGCCTTGGTGTTAGCAACTTGATCTCTACGTCCACAGAGACCACATTTTAGGAAGTATTTCATATGCTTATGGTTTAACATTACATAGGAAAAAAAACCCCAGCAGAACACAAACCTACTATTACACAATATAATATCACCTACATAAGAAACATTGCATTGGTGATTTAGTAGGAGAATCCTCGCCTTCCACGCAGGAGACCCTGGGTTGACCCCAGACAATCCACCTCATGAGCAGCCACCACCCTCTATCAGTGGAGGCTTGTGTACTGCTATGATGCTGAACAGGTTTCAGTGGAGCTTCCAGCCTAAGACAGCCTAGGAAGAAAGCCTTGGCAATCTACTTCCAAAAATCAGTCAATAAAAGCCCTGTGGATCACAATGGTCCAATCTGCAACTGGTCATGAAGATTGGGGTCGCCATGAGTTGGGGGCTGATTCAAAGGCAGTTAACAACAACAACAATATAAAAAGTCTACAGAAAAAAGACTTGAAGGAAACACAACATGACGTTATGAATATTTGCTCACTGGAGATGGAATTTCTACCTTTTCATTATTTTCTACATTCTGTGAATCTCCTACAAGCTTGAATCACTCTCATAATCAAAAAGACCCACAGGGTGCTCGGGGACTCGGGAGTAATCTGGAGTGGCTGAGGCACGGGGTCCTCAGCTGTTTGAGAAGCCTTCGTTGCAAAGTGAATACATGCCTGGATCTAGGCTGAGTGCTGCAGAGACAACAGGGGGCATGACACGGTCCCTTCCTTCAAGGAGTCCTGTGTCTGGGAGAAGAGCCAGACACAGAGATGACCACAGCACAATGTGAATCATAATGACAGAGTTGTGCTCAGAGAGGAGAGTCCAGGATAAACACAGCTCCAAGGGCTTCAGGGGAGGCTTCCTAGAAGACAGGTCACTGAGCTGAAAGCTAAGGGCTGGATAGGAGTGAGTCAGGCAGGTGTGCAGGGCACATTTGATGCACAAGTATCAACAGGAGCAAGGGCACAGAAACACGAAACAGAAAAGGGAGAGGAGGCTACCACCAGTTCAGCTACGGCCTAATGTTTAAGGTTGGAGACTGAGAGAGGAGACGAGAGAAATCAGGGGAGCTGGAAGTCAAGGCCTTGATATGCCTTATTGAGGAGCCTGGCCTTTATTCTACAGGGAATGGGAAGACGTCGAGGGTTTTAAGCAGGGGAGCACCAAGGTCAGATTTGTAGTTGGGCGGAGACAGTTGGATGTGGACAAGACCAGATGGAAGGTTTCTACAATCTACTGGTCAACGGCACTGGGTTACTGGGTGAGAAGACCCTGAAGAGGAGACAGAAGAAAACAGCCCCTCTGAAATGACTGTGTTAGCTTCATGACTCCATGGAGGCTGAGCACTGAGTGGGAGTGGGCTGATGAGACAGAGATCTAAGGGTAACATTTAAAGAGTATGACTTTTCACCAGTCTCAGGAAAATCACACTCACCACAGGACTTCATATTTCAAAAAAGCTTGATTTGCATTTAATCTCTCGAAAGAAAATGACTCTCTTTGGCTGAGAGCAGATGTGGTATGCAGTGCAGTAGACACATTTTCTCATCCAAGCCCTGTATCAACTCTGCAAGTGAAGAGGGTAAGTCTCATTTTGCAGATGAGGTCATGGGCTCAGAGAGGAGGCAGCTCTGAGAAAGGGAGAGCAGGACTTTAGTGAAGGAGTGCCCACCTCCCCTGCCTGTGCTCTGCCCACGACACACCCAGGTGTCACCCAAATAGCCCACACTTGTGGGAAGATGTGTCAGGCTAGAACTGTGACCAAAGTCCCTCTCTGTGCACTGCTGTTTAGTTCCCACCTGAGACTGAACTCATGACTACAGCTTCATCAGCAGCATGACCCATAGGTGGACACAGAAGGCAAGGAAGACGTGCTGTCTGGCCCTGGCAGCAGTGGCAGACGGCCACAGGGAATGGCCACTCTGGCTGCCAGGAGTCGGGGCTGGACATAGATCCCCAGACGAGCCAAACTCTGAGCACTGCCCATGACAAGAGCCGACAGGGAAAGAACACATATTCCAGAGGGCTCAGGGAAGAAGGCGTGACCTCACCCAAGACCACAGAAGTGCCGAGTGGCAGCTTGGTCTTCGAGCTGACAGTGGGGCCACAGTGGAATCCAGCCAACGCACCCTCTTTTACAACCGTTGGCCTCATATGCTCCACAGTCTGCTCCTGACTTCAGCTATGTGCGGCACATGGGCAGTGACCATATTTTCTAAATACAAGGATCTGACAATGCACTAATGTGAATGGGGGCGGGGGGCAAACTATTTGCAACTGGAGGTCTTTTGGAAAACCAGGCCCACTATAGATACTGGGGACCAGGAACACAAGCATCACCATGGGCTTAGCACTAGAGAGAGGGCCATTGGATTCTGTTCCTAGATAGTTTACAGAGACTTGAAGCCTCAAGGAATAAAATATCATACTCATCATTTCACAAATCTCCAATGGGAAATTTGTATAATTAGTCAGAGTTTCATTTAAAAAAAAAAATCTAAGACACTACATAGGAAACCAATACCAAAAAAAACCCCTGAGGAGTGAGGAGCCTTACACAAGTGTGCACACTACCTGTCAACTACCTGCACAGTGAGAGAGGAGAGCTTGAGAAGGACAAGTGGTTTTTACTGGGAAGCATTAACATAACATTCAATTACCCTACTGCATACTGGCTGACTTAACTCAGCCAAATTAGAATACATTTTATATTGACTATTTTGACATTTGTTTTATTTGGCAAGTAAAACAAAACTGATCCAATTTCCTTACAGCCATTGTAAACCAAAAACTATACAAGAGGTTATAAAATACTAAGTCTGACAAACACTTCCTCAGATGTGCTACCCTCCAGTTCTGGCCCTGCTCCACTCGCCTGGTGTTCTCAGGCCCTTTACCTTCAGCTGCAAGTGACCCTCCTCTCACAGCAAGCTTCTGGGGAGATCACTCTCCCTGCCTTACCTGGGAGAACCACTGTTCTTTCTCTTCCCAACAGTATGTTAAAGCCTGCCTTGAGATGGTACCCATTTCTGGCCATTCCAGATCATATGAGGTCAAGAGGGGGCAGCCATAACTACTTAAAGGCAACAAGAATTCTTTCAGATGACCAGGACAGCCAGTCCTCTGCGAAGCTTTCTGGCCTCTCCACTGAGCCCCAACCAGAGCTGACCCCAAGCTCAGGTGATGGACCTGCACTGAACCCAACCATGGGTGATGGGCCTGAGCAGTGTTCTCCAGCACACAGCTGGGACGGCGCTCATGTGCCATGACAAAGAACGAGCAAGGGTGGAACTAAGCTGCGCTCGCACTCCTGAGCACAAGGAGACTCAGCTGCTCACACCTGCGTCCCTGGGAAGCTCATAGCTATTCATACCTTTTCATACCAAAGTGGAACTGAAAGCACTTCTAAAGTTTCCGGTGGTTCCAGGGGTAGTTAACTTTAAAAACCACTTTTTGTTTGTGAAACTGTCATGAGAAAGACCAGATTGTTTTTACAGGGGGATGTCCCCAAGGGCAGAGTCCTCTGAGCGGCAGGCTCATTGTGGCAGTGTCCTTGCGAGTGAGGAGGATGTGAGGAGGGTGCAAAGGATGCTGTGTGAAAGGCACAGAGCAGGGAAAGCCGGTGCAGCGTAAGTCTCTCCTTGTCACCTCTCTGAGGGCAGGGTGTGTGTGTGTGCGGCTGGAGGGGGAGGCACGGGTGGCTGTTGGCCCCGATTCCTGACAGATTCTGCCAATCTCTATACCCCCACAGGGATGTGTTTAGAACCCTCCTCATACATCAATCCCCAAATGACACTGCCTCACCAATTCTTACTTATTTACTTTTTAAATCCCTTTCTCAAACTTAATCCATCACTGCTGTTTGTTCCTTGCCTTCAGGTTTTTACTACTGGTGATGCAGAGGTTCTTATGTACCAGAGGTTCTTTATGACAGGATTCTTTTTACCATCTGCTTTCTACAAAAACGTAGAAACTATTACTGTCTTTATTACGGCTGAAATCAGTTGCGGAGATAAGCCGGTTTTCTTATCCGAGTGCCTTTGTGGAAATAGTCATTAAAACTAACATCTCCTGAAAAAGTCTCACTATTCTCTCATACCCAAAACACCTATTTCTTAAATACTTTGTGGCTCACTGGGAAAAGAAATATGACAATGAACATAATTACTTACCAAACCTCCTGGGTTTCAAATGAGTTGCTGGTTGAGGCAGAGAAGGAATTCCACCTTCGTAAGGCCTGTGATCCCAACTACATGGCTACAAAGCATGTGTCTGTGTGCATGCTAAGGTCTTTGGAATAGCCAATTTTAGATTGTATATTCTGCTATTATAGGGGCCTGCAGAACATGTACAAAATAGAATAGACAACGGCCTGTAAATTCATGCAATACAAAAGTTTCTAACCGAATTTTTTAAAATCTCCTCCACAGATAGGCTACTTATGCAATTGTTCAGCCACACGCTGCAGATACCACGTGGAGGTACTCTAAAATGTTACACAGGGGGACTTCAGACGACATAGCTCTGTCACACGCACAGAGCGCCAATGGCAGGGCCTCACCTGGGAAGGCTAGGGGCTGGGGTGGAAGCAGCTGATGACTGGGAAGGCGTTGTGGGTTGAGATGAGTCATGGTTTCTTGGTACTCTGCCCATTCGATACCAGATCCCCATGTTGTTCAATTCCCTTTAGGAGAAAAGAGAAATCTTTAAGGGGCTGTTTAACATAAAGCATTTCCACGAGTGACAAAGCAAACCAACTCATTTAAAAGAGTCACAGACTCAAAGACCAGGGAATCAATTCTTGCCTGTGCAAGATCAGCTACATTACCTCCCTTTGTACCCTGGCTGTCATGGTTCAGAGTGTAATGTGAGGGTGACTCTCTCAATGAGGCAGGACTTGATGACACAGCCATCTTCTTCACCCACCACAGAGCTTGCCTTCCTACCCTTACTGACATTTCCTTGGTTCTCATTTTTTAAAATTCTTTTTACTTTACCACTTCATTGTAGGTGTTAATGTGGTAATGCACTTCAAATCCTTTGTGTAATTAGGGTGAGGCAGATGTAAAAATGGGCTGACAGACATGTATGCCTGGTTTTTAACCATGAGAAGAATCAGGCCCACTGTACCCTACAGCATGCTCCCGTTTCAGGATCCAAACCAAAAAAAATGAACCCATTGCTACCTGAGTTGACTCTGACTCATATCAGCCTCGTGTGTTACAGAGTAGAACTACTCCATAGTTTTCTTGGCTGTAATCTTTACAAAAGCAGATCACCAGGCCTTTCTTCCACAGGGCTGCTAGATGGAGAGAAAGATGTGGCAACCTGCTTTCATGGAGATTTACAGCCTTGGAAACCCTACAGAGTCACTACGAGTCAGAATCTACTCGACGGCAGTGGGTTTGGTTTTGGTTAATCTTTACAGAAGAAGATCACACCAGGCATTTCTTCCACAGGGCTGCTGGGTGGATAGGTTAGTAGTCGAGTGCAAATATTTTGTGCCGCCCAAGGACCTATAATTTCAGGACACAGCCCCTTAAAGCTAAGATGTTACCTACAGTTGCCCTCATTCTCAGGGTCAGCAAATACCCCTCCGTGTTTGGGGAATATCTTCAAACCACAACGCCCCAGGCACATGTCTCACCAACCACCTCAACAAGAATGGACATAAAAGGGCCTCCCAGATGCCACGCTGGGCTCTTTAGTAGACAACCTCCCCACAGCCCCGCCTTATACCACACAGTCTTGAGTGTTTGAGTCAGGTACATTCTTCGGAATTGTAACAGGGTTACTGTAGCCACATCCAGTTTTCGACTTCTCAACTGCCCCATAGAACTGGATCTTTGGGATCTGATATAAAGGGATATCATCTCTTCAAAACATGAAAACAGATTTATCCTGTGGACACTTCCAGTAAGCTGCTCAGTACACCCCAAGAGCTAGTCTAAAACCACCGTTATGTCTCATTAGATGGCTGACTCCAGTCAGCTTCTCTGATTTCACTGTATCTTAGTCAGGGCTCTGGGATGTCAGACCCTAGAGGAGCCCTTCTTAACCTGAGGTTTCTGTCTCCTCCAGCTGACATGCCAAACCCTTGCAAGGTAACATGTAGAATTGTGCCCATTTTCAATAATAAGTGACTTAGAGTCCTAATACTGAATTCTCTTTTCTTATTTAAAAATAACACTGGAATTGTCTTCCTTTGGAAAAGAATTTTTATATCAAGATGAAATAGAAATATACTTTACTCAGCAATCTTTTCAAAATGATACAAAAGGAAAAAAAGGTTCCAGTTTTGATTATCAAGGCACACATGGTAAAAATCTATTCCTTAGGGTTTTAAACTGTTTAAAAAATAAATCTTTTAAAATAGTATAGTTTGTAATTAAAAATACACATAATAACTGAAATTAGACTTCAAAAGCTTATGATTAAACTGTGGGTTTCTACTATTTGTATGTAAACTGCTGCTTCTAAGGTACTTGAAGTATGGTTATTCTCTTAAATATTTCCTAGTCCTGTAATCCTGTTTACATAATTAATTTAAACAACGTGGCAAAACAGTACTTTTGAGCATGTAGGAGGGGAATGATCATAGAGCTTTTCTTAAGAATCACAAAATCTTGGTACACAGCACACAGATCCCACAGCTGGAGAAACTAAAGAAACTGTTGTGTACCAACCACGCTGAAAATAATCTCTGTTTCCGTGATGTCTGCTGCCCACGCTGCTTCAAGAAAACGCTACAGCTCTTGTCCATTGCCTAGACTGTGTCTACTATAAGATGAAAGACCTTGGCTTTTAGAGTACAGAGGAGGCTCTGGGCTCAACAAAACAAGAAGCAAAACAGAGCATGAACCAGATCCAGGAGGCCGACCTCGAAAGCCAAGTAAGAGAATGCATCCCTGGGAATCCAGTGACAAATACCATGTCTGGAGAGCCCGGCCTGGGAAGGAGGCGTACGGTCAAGGGGACTGAAAAGCTACCTACCACACTGATTAATACGATGGACTTAAATGTCAGCTTACTGAGTATAGTGAAATCTGTTATCTTTCAGATGTCCAGCATCCATTCACCCCACTTCTGATTTTTTTTTACTCCTTCCTGTATATTTTGGGGGGAGCCACTCCTCTCATTCATAATTCCTGAGTTCCATTGGAGCTGAATCCATTTCTAGCTCAGGCCTGGTTGATCAGAGAATAACATTTTCCAGATAACAGTGACTGGTTCAGGGTGCACACAACCCTAGTTGGAGCAATCAAGACCGATGAGAATGCATTTCAAAACTTTTCTTTGCACTATCAGGAACATAGGCTTGCTCTTACTTGCTCTTTCTCTTTGGACTTGAACCTGAATGAAAAGCAGGCAAGCTACTATACTACCTAGGGGAGAACATATCTAAGAACGGAGTCAGCACAGAGGAATCAGAGCAAGGAGGTAGAGATGGAGAAAGTAGATTCCAGTGACGTCCTTTGAGCGTGTAAATCCAGCCACACCTGAAGCTGGATCCTGCCCCTTCTCCTGAATTCTTCAGTTGTATCAGCCACCAAATTCTTCCTTTTATTTAAGCCAGTCTAGGTTTAGCTTCCTGTCACTTACAATCAAAAGAGCCTAAAATGATAGCCCGAGTGTCCTTAGACCTAGTATTATAAAGCAGCTAAGTATCAGGCCCCATGCTCAGTACACAGGGTTAACAAGACACGCAGGGTCCCAGCCCTCAGCAGTTCACTGCTCATCAGGGAAGACAAACATCAGACCAAAAAGTGTACAAGGAATTTAATATCCATGTTTCTTCCTTAGAACCATCCAATACCTTTCCAGTACACTTGGAAGAAAATCTAAACTGCCACCATGTCCCACAAGGTGAACCCCTCGTCACTGACATTCTTTCTCCTGCTTGCTCACTCCAGCCATACTGATCTGCTTTCTGTCTCCCCAAAATTCCGTGCTCATTCCCAGATTTATACTTGCTCTTCTCCTCTACCTAGAAGGCTCTGCCTTCAAATCTCTGCATGGCTAGTTTCCTCTTGACATTTAGGTTTCTGCTCAAAGGTCACCTTCCTGACCACCCCAGCTAAAGTAGCTCCCACTCCATTGCTGTGTTTCGTTTTCTCCACTATATGAAACTATCTCTCTTATTTATTTTCTTGTTTATTGCCTGTCTCTCCCTTTTAGAACATCAGGTCCATCTGAGGAGGATCCTTGTTTGCCTTCTTCACCACCACATCCAGTGTCTTCAGTCCAGCAGGACTCAATAAGTGTTCCATAATGTTTAAGTAGGTGAATAAACAAATGGTGCAGAGTTGAGGCCCAGTAGCATTGCAAAGAGAAAACCTTGGCTTTGAGGCATCCAGGAAGGCTCCAGAGGAGCTTGGAGGATGACTATACAGAAGAAGAAGGGGCAGGAAAGGCCCTTAGAAGGAGCAAACATCATGAACAAAGGCACAGGGAGGTCAAAAGCTTGGCATTTGGGACTGGCTGCAACATAAGTGGGAGGGGCAGCAATGAAAGCTAGGGCCAGAGAGCCTGGTGAGGGACAGATCGCCCAGAGCCTTGAGTGTCTCACTGAAATCCTAAGGGCTTTGTTCCCAGGAGTGACTGAGGGTTCTCAGCAGAGAGAATCAAATGAGATCTGTGTTAGTAAGGCTTACCCAATAAAGGTGTACTGGGGAGGTGCCTGCTTGGTCCGGCCCATGATTCGAATGTCACAGATGGCAGCTTCAGTTGAATCTCGAGGGATAAATTTAATGCACAGCCTCTTCTTTCTAAATGCCACTTCCTCTGAAGAAAAAGACAACAGAAAAGGTATTAGTCTTCCAGAGATGCTGAAATCTAACCTCTGAACACAATGGCTCCCTATCATCTTGCCTTCTTGGCAGTGGAAGAGACTAGTCATCCAGGTCACCTGACAGAAGAGCTGGGCTCTACCCTTCCTGCCCTCCTTGAGGCCACAATGGACAGGCTGCCATTACAGAGGGGGCATCAGTCAGGACCTGACTTCAGACATTCCCTGCCAGGAAGGGCCTCCCAAGGGTATACACACCTCTCCAAGGAGAAGTGGGCTGGCAACAAACTCACAGGCCTGACTTCCAAAAGCCATGACCAAAATCTGCTCAGTGCTCAAGTCATCAGATAACTATACCCTGCGCCCTGAGTAGTCACACATTTTACCACATGGACTTATTTTTTTTACTTTTATCATAGAAAATTTTCAAACAGACCTAAAAGTACAGAGAAGAGTATAATAAAACTACATGTTCCTATCATCCAGTTTCAACAATTATCATCAACGGGCAAGCTTGTCTTCATTTCTCCCCCCGCCCCATTTATTTTTGTCAGCGTCTTTAAAATGTAGCCCTGATAACGAAGACATGTCACCCATCAATATCTCAGTAGACATCTGTAACAGGCAATTTTTTAAACATGACCACCATTTACTACCATTCCTAACATAATGAACAAAAATTCCTTAATGCCATCTAACAGATAGTCTATATTCAAATTGTCTTCATTATCTCAACAATGTCATTTTATGGTTGGTCTATCTGGGTCAGGATCCAAGCAACGTCTATGTACTGCATTTTGTTTTTACATCTCGTAAATCCTGTTATTCTTTAACAACCTTTCTCCCTTCCTTTTTTCTTCAGGGCACTGATAGGCTGGAGAAATTGGGTCATTCCCCTGCGTTGCTTGTAAACTGGCAGTTAGAGCTAAAGGCTTGATTAGATTCAGGTGAGATGGTTCAGGAAGGAACGCTTCACAGGAGATTCATTTACTTCCTATGGCCTGGAGTCCAGCTGTGCCATTCCTGTAGGGCTCTGGTGGTCTTGGCACAGCCCCTCGATTATAAGGTGCCCCAACAATCTTTCTCTGAACGGTCTTCTCATCCCCTAATGACTACTGCCTAGATCCATAATTTCATCAAAGGTTGCCAAATGGCAATTTCTAAATTCTGTCATTCCCCCTGCATTTATTAGCCAGAATTCCTCTATTAAAAAAACAAAAACAAAACCTTTCTTCATCAATTATTCAGTCTCCCCGAAACAGTTTGTACAGGAAAGGAAGGATAAATGTGTGATTCTTTTCTCTTATCAAGTTTTAGAGTAATGAGTTGGTGCCATAACAACTTCCAATAGTGACTAACAAAATGTTTTTGTTCATTTGTGTTTTTAAATATGAGTTTCAATCAACTGCAGTCATTCACATGAATCAGACAGATCTGACTTGAAATCCCAAATTCACCATTTTCTGACACTGTGTCCTTAGGCAAGTTACTTCATTTCTCTGAGCCTGTTTCATTATCTGTAAAGGAGTTAATGAAGCCCTACCCCTCAGGGATGTTGGGAGGGTTAAATGTGACAACACACACGGTTCACTAAGCCCAATGCCTGGCACACAGTATATCAGCCCAGTTGTCACTGAGTTGATTCTGACTCATAGTGACCCCATGTGTTTGGAGTAGAACTGCATTCCATAGGGTTTTCAATGGCTATACATTTTTAGAAGTAGATCACCGGGTCTTTCTTCCAAGGTACCTCTAGATGGATTTGAACCACCAACCTTCTGGTTAGTAGCTGAGTGCTTAACTGTTAGTGTGACCCAGGGGCTCCCAGTAAGTGCTCAATAAAGAATAGCCATGAGTGCTCTTATCGTTATTACAAGTAACCCTCTAGCACACAGTTTATTTTAGTATTTGGTATTGACTTTCAAGAGCTTTCAGTTCTGTGGCAGGAAATAGTCAAAAAGCTAACACGACTGACTCAACAGTACATTCAAATCAAAGAGTGAAGGGCAGTCCTACCTGCTGGTCTTGATGATTTTACCAAGAAAGAAATCAGAATCACTGACATTATTTTGTTGGTAGTGGTTTTCTTTTTGGAGGGGAGTGGGTAGGGGAGAGGTGTGATTGTTGGTGGTGGTTTTTCAGAAACTTTGTGGTTTCTTTTCAAAGGTGAAGAGTCTGAGGGCCTGATCATATCTACAAGCTGTGAGTAATAATGTCTGAATCCATACCCCAAACATTGTATCTAACTAGGCAGGGATGGTATCCTGGAGGGAAAAGTCCATAACAACTCTGCACCTTCAAAAATTAAATTATTAGTTGATAAGATCAGGCCTTTGAAAGTGTGAAGAAGATAAACCTCTCCTTAAAGTAAACTAAAATGCAGGTATTTCACTTGTTTTTGCCACGCTGTTCTTGGCTGCAGTTCTCCATCTACAGCGAACTCAGGGTAGGAAATGGAACCACTAATTACACATGCTTAAGCAGGCCTAATTTTAAGTAAACATATTATACGTAGTCAATAGACATGTGTTCAGTCATGCTAATGAACACAGAAAAAGTACACAACACTTTACTAAAACAGTCTTCCCATTTTTAAGTGCTATATGGATTGCAACAAACTCTATTTCAAATTAATTACAGGAATCTTATATTTTTGGCCAACTTTATAAAACCGGGGCCTTAAATGCTCTCAAATTTCATAAAGCTGACCACAAGGTTTATCTGGTCAGCTTGGGCCCTGTCCTTTGGGTAAAGGTTCCAGGCAATGACCATATGACTGAAATGAAGAGGCCGCCCTAAATCCACCCTCCTTGTGTGACAAGGCACCTGGTAGAAAACCCAGGACCTGACCTTAGAATGTCCTTGGTGCAGCAACTGATGCACCCTAGCTATGGGAGAGAGGCTTTCAGGGTGACGAAATGTTCTACAATTGACTGTGGTGAGGGCTGCACAACTCTGTGAATACACCACAAAGCACTGAATTAAACACTTTAAACAGGCAAATTGCATGGTATGTAAATTATCTCAATTAAGTGGTTATAAAAAAATCTGACCTATACACAAATACTTAAAATCTATCTGTAAAAGTTGCTTATACACATACTATTACAGTGTGGCATTATGGTTAAAAGTGTGGCCGGAGTCAGGAAGACATGATGTGTGTATTCTAGTCCCTGTTCCTACTCTCCTACTTCTAGATGTATGACCTTGGATAGTTTTTTAATCCCTAAGTAGTTACTGTGCCTCAGTTTCCTCACAAGTGTGATAATATCCATCTCCAAAGAGTTGTCTTCTGAAGATTAAATGAAACCCAGTATGTATGCCCTGGTGGCCCAATGAAGCACTCAGCTGCTAACTGAAAGTCGGCAGTTTGAACCCACCAGTCACTCTGTGGGAGAAAAGACCTGGCGATCTGCTCATGTAAAGATTTCAGCCTAGAAAACTCTATGCGGCAGTTCTACTCTGTCCCATGGGGTCACTAGGAGTCAGGATCAACGCGACGGCACAAAACAACAGTATGTAAAGCATTTATTACTGAGGTTGTTGTTATTGTTAGGTGCCGTAGAGTTGCTTCTGACTCCTAGAGACCCCATGTAAAACAGAAAGAAACACTGCCCGGTCCTGGGCAATCCTCACAAACATTGCTACATTTGAGCCCACTGTTGCAGCCACTGTCTCAATCCATCTCACTGAGGATCTTCCTCTTTTTTGCTGACCATCTACTTTACCAAGCATGATGTCCTCCTCCAGGGACTGGTCCCTCCTGATACATGTCCAAAGTATATGAGATGAAGTCTCGCCATCCTCACTTCTAAGAAGCATTCTGGTTGTTCATTCTTCTGGTAGTCCACGCTACATTCAACATTCTTTACCAACACCGGAATTCAAAGGCATCAATTCTTCTTCGGTCTTCCCTTATTCACTGTCCAGCTTTCACATGCATATGAGGTGACTGAAAACTCATGGCTTGAGTCAGTCCTTAAAGGGATGTCTTTGCTTTTTAGTACTTTGAAGAGGTCTTTTGCAGCAGATTTGCCCAATGCAATGTGTCATTTGATTTCTTGACTGCAGTTTCCACAGGTGTTGATTGTGGATCCAAGTAAAATGAAATCCTTGGCAACTTTAATCTTTTCTCCCTTTGTCTTGATATTGCTTCACTGGGGTTAGCATACATACACTTTTGGACATTGGGTTGCTTTTAGTTGTTTGTTCTTACATGTATTAGCTAATGACCATAACAGCTAATATTTAGCATGCATTTACTATCTGTGTACTCATAGAGGTTAGCACACAGTAAATACATGCTGAATATTAGCTATTACAATTATGAGCTATTACATATAATAACAAACAACTAAAAGCAACCCAACGTCCAAAAGTGAGGAGAACATAAAAATAAATAAATAAAAGTATACTACACAATGGAATCTACCTGCTTCATTAAAATAATAGTTATGGAAAGCCTGGTCTATATGAAATCTAGTAAAAACAAACAAACAACAAAAAGAGTACAAAATAGTGGGTCCACAGTGGGGTTAACTATAGAAAAATAAAGTAGGTAAGACAGAGAATGAGGCACAGAATTTCGTTTAAGTGAATCATATGTCGTGTTTCTCTTTGTCTTTTATTTACTGCTTCACTGTTGCGGGTATCCTAAAGTTGGCTAATGAGTAATTAAAAATAAAAGAAAACAATAAGTTGTATTACATCTAAATGAGGAGGCGCAAATATCCAGAGATTCCCCAGAGCTGTTTAATAACTGATGAGTATGACAAGGACCTCAAATCACTCTAGGATCCTGAAGAAGCCTGTGAGTCAGCACGTCACTTCTGCTCAGTGCCAAGTAGTGGTCAGAATATTCTGTCAGACTCTAATCCTGCGTACTCTAACTTGTAGTCTTTCTGGTTCTGACTTTTCTTATTTGCTCTAAGAGCCAAAAATAGGGGTGGTGTTGTACTTGTAATTCCCTGGACATCATTTGATTTTTCTTTTTTCTTTTGCTTCTGGGTCTTGTGCCAGGCTTGGCTTCAGTAATACCAGAGAATGGACTAAAGATGAACTACAACCAGTCTGACCGTTTCGTTCCTGAGTCAGCCAATTCAGTAGCGTCTCTGAGGGAGCATCATTCTAAGAGAAAAGGACGCTTTGCTCATTTACATGCTGCTGCCCAGAATACTCTGCAAACTCCTTGGAGAACCAAGTCAGACAAGGGTCAAGAGCAGTAGGGTACACGGTAAGGCTTCCTAAAACGTTTCCGAAGAAAAATGCACATTAAAAAAAAATCTAAAAATATACCTGAAGGAAGAAAACTCTCATTGTGATGAGTGGTCTAAAGGATGACTCACGTGTGTCCACCGTCTCCTGAATTGGGATGAAGCCTACAGGCAGGGTGTCCTTGATGTCAATGAGCTTCATATCCACTAACACGTTCCCTAAATGACTCTTGGGAAGAAAGAAAAGAGATACAGACTATTAATCTGAACATGCCTGCGGTAGCTTTGCCGTTTTGGCTTCAAGATGCATATTTAACACAATGGCTGGTGCAGCTTTATGACAGCAGGTTAATTAGAGTAGCTGCCAGTTAATGTTCCCCAGCGGTTACACAGGGAGTCTGGTGGGCCCCAGAAAGGAGCTTCATCTGCAGAACCTCAAAGCCACTCACTCAGCTTTGGCCTTGGTTAGCCAGATGAGCAGCTCCTGCAGGGTGGGAGCCCCCGGGAGCCTTTAGACCAGGGCTTCAAACGGCTTCATTCCTGTTTGAACCACTGCTAAGAATTCGCATTCTAACATGTTCCCTGCTGAGAATTTGCATTTCTAACAAGTTCCCAGGAAGTTGTACATAAGAATCACTTGAGGATCTTGTTACAGACTCTGACTCAGTATACCTGGAGTAGAAATGCAAATTCTCAACAGGGAACTTGTTAGAAATGCAAACTCTCAGCAGGGGTTCAAACCTAACCAAGCAGTTTGAAGCCCTGGTTCAGACACAACCCAGCAGAGGGTGCCTAGACACTCATGTTCCAGGACCGGGCTGCCACTCAGTCCTGAGCATTGGCACTCAGGGCCTTAAGTTTTAGAGCAAATTCTTGTGGCGCTTGTTGTGAAGGGAGAGATGCATCTAAACCTAATAGAACCAGGGCTTCAAACCAGTTAAAACTTGTCCAGTCATGGCCAATGAAGAGAGAGCAGAACAGACCCTAATTTTTACAATTTGGGTGATCCAGAATGGTAACTGGAATGGGAAAAATTATGGGTAAAAACCCTGGAATGGGAGACTTGGAAGAGGTGTAATGAGCCCTTTCAGGAGCCTGATGCGTGAGACTGGATTACTGGTAGGACTGTGGAGAATGGTGTACGTTCAAAGTGGTCCAGTCAGCTGCCATCTACAAGCAGGGCACCACTGTTTCCAACTGCACAAAATCCAATGGGCAAGAGATTTGGTTGCTATACAACATATACACTGCCCTTGTTTTCTAAGAGGGAGATTAAGTTTCTAGTAGAGCTTCAATCCGTAATTTTTCTTATTCTGGTTCCTGTTCCAGTACACCCAAATTTTAAAAATTTGAGTTTGTTCCGGGAACGCTTCCTCAGCTATGGCTGAACCGGGAAGAACCAGTTTGAAGCCCTTCAGAGAACCAAACACACTCCTAAATGTTCACCAATCTGCATACTAACACACATTCTGGTTGCTACATACATTTTATAAAATTCCCCAAATCATAAATGAATACGGAGTAAAAGCCCTGCAGCCTCAATATTACACATCTTCTAAAATGACATGCACAAATGGCCTCTTAAAGTTTCTATTTAGTGGTAGCATTTGGGGTACCACAGTGCACAGTTTCCATAACCAGTATAAAAATATCTTTCAAAGATAGCACACCATTCTGTAATTGCGAGAGAGAATTCTCTGCAAACACGCTGCCACTTGCAGCAGCATTTCACATTGGAAATGAGCTCTAAAGATACCCCCCCTACAACTTAAATATGAGGGGCCACCTTGGAGATTTCATTAGAATCTTTGGAGTAATTTGCATCTTACTTCTCTTTCTAGTCAGGGCCAGGTAAGGAAAGAATTATAGGTTCTGATCCCGAATCTTTGCTGTTAGGATGCTAGCAATGTACTTCACATGCCCGTTTTCCAGAAGCTTCTCATTGTTAAAATCCAGCATGAGCACTCTCTTCATTTACTTGTCCTGCATTCCTGGGTAAACATTGGTCAGCCCATTACTCTGCACATGGCAGCAAGTTTTCAGGCCTTTATTTTTGTCTCCATTAGAAAATAAGGGCTTCTACCTCTATCTCTGAGCACAGGGGAGCCAAGTCACCCCTATCCTATACATAAAAAGTCTGCCAACACTACTTCTGAAAGGCAGGCAAAGAATTTTTTATATCTAAACTATATGCTATATTCTCTCTTGGTACTCTCTATTTTCCTTATCCATTTTTTGAGGTAATTTGTTTAATATCTATCTCCCCAGTAGAGTTTAAGAAGCATGAGGGCCCGAGCTATCTCTGTTACTACTGTAAACCTGAGCTTAGCAGAGTGCTTGGCACACAGTAGATGCTCAATGATTGTCTGCTGAATAAATTAATCTTTTTCGGTATATTTCTCAACTGGAAGGGCCACTCAGGGTCAGAATCGAATTGGATTTGCTTAGGATGGCAAATCAACACTCTATTAATAAAAACATTAAAAAAAAAAAAACAAAAACCCTCTGCTGTTGAGTCAATTCCGACTCATAGCAACCCTACAGGACAGAGCTGAACTGCGCCATAGGGTTTCGAAGAAGCAGCTGGTGGATTCTTAACTGCCGACCTTTTGGTTAGCAACTGAGCTCTTAACCACTACACCACCAGGGTGCCAAAATATTTAAAGTAGATGTAATAAATACCTTATAAGCCAAAAGTACACAAATGAAATAAATTCTTCAATTCAAATGCAAAGGTCAAAATGGCAAGTGTAACCTATGACCAGTTGCTTTTATGGTGCTATTATCACAGAGCTGTTTCTTTCTCTCAGAACCATTATATTTGCCAACAATTTAATATTGCTACATTTCAAGTAGTTGGGTCTCAGGGAGACAATGCACAGTACAGTGCAGCAAGTGGGAAGTGGAAGCTTGTCTCAGGTGGAATAAATCTCTGCCCGTGCAGGAAGGGCTTGGACCGTTAACCTAACTAGCAAACATCAGCTGCCTGCAGAATTGCCTGATCTAAACTATCATAATTTTTTTTCTGTGGCAGTTGCTTTTCCATGTCATCACTACTTTCCGCATTGAGAAATTAACAACTGGGTATGTTTTCCCGCCCTGTAGATGGATGGGCATTCATCGATATCCTTCTCAAATGTCTTCTACTTGACACATTAGGCTTTACAGAAGTCAACTGCAAACCACTTAGCGACCTCACCCTCCACACTCTATACAAATGTCCCTGATGGTAAAACCAGGGCATCAATGGTATGGCCATTAAGAAAAGCATCAAAAAACCCTCCCATGCATACAAAGCGGGAGGCTGCGCTGTCAAAGCTTCCCGCAGTCCGAAATGTAGTCCCTCCTTGCGCCAAGCTGCCGCTGTTCTGGGTTTAATACAGTAGGTCTGCGACACCATTAATTTTGCTTGTTCCTCTCCCCTCCCCCATCCTGTGCTCTCTTTCATTTCCTCCTCATAAATATGAAGAACGTATTCCCAATCCTTGTTGAGCAAATGATTCATGCCAAAAGCCCAATATGCACTGACTCAGGGTATTTATATTGTCTCTGGTAGCCAGTATTTGCTAGTATACTGTAATTATTTTTGACAACCTTGCATTTAAGGTAGCCACAGATAACCAACTTAATATTCAAATGTTCATAAATCCTTCTGTTTAATATCCTCCCTACCTAATCTATGTGCATTATTATCACAGGTAATGCAGAGAGAACAGGGCATGAAAAGTGCAATTAATCTCCATCCTTCCTCAGGAAGCAATGTCACTCCAAAGCCAGGTTTCTGTATTAATAGCATTATTGGGGGAATGGAATTCAGGTACCAAAGGAGTCTCCCAAAACTCCTACATTGGGAGTCTCAAGTCACCTAATTAAGAATCTGTCTGGTCTTGAGATCCCACATTCCTCCTTTACAGTTGTGTAAAAAAAAAAAAATGTTATGCAAAGTCTTGGTTCAGACTGAGGGCCAGAACTGGCTGGCTGTAACAGATTAAAATACTGTATACCTGATCCTGTTCTGCTCCTGGACTGGCAAGTGGGTCCTGCCACCCCCACCCTCCTTAAACTAGATCTGTTTGAATCCCATTCATTCTTTTTCTGAAAACAAAATGCCTTATTACCCTGCTTCAAAAGAAAGGCAGAGGTTTTACCCCACTGCCCTTGTCCTCTTCTCCTTATATGCCTTCATCACACCCACCCCTGCCATGCCCAGCCCTCATGGAGTAAGAAGACACACAAAGCCGACATTCAGTAAACATCTGTTTAATGTGAAACACATGCTGACTACATTAATACATTTTCTATAATACACTTGCCTATAACATCCCAAATTAACAAGTGCCAGGGACTTTTCTTTGTCATTTTTAGACTTGCCACTGTCCACACTCCAAGGAATGCAGGGCTTCTTCTGGACTGGAGAATAAATACCCCACAGCCTTTGGGGGAAAGTCCAACAAAAAGAAAAATAAAAAATGATTACAGAGATTGTGGCTGTCCTCTGAGGCCATAATTTTAAAACGAAACCTCTTATGTCAGGAAAGATGAAGGCTCAGTACAGATCAGTAATGAACACCAGGTAACCACTGGGGGTAGAGAGGGTGTGAACACGAGTTTATTCAAATCCCCAGGAGTTCATCCCTACAGCCCTGGGTGGCAACGAATGCACTGACCTTCTGGAGAAAGTGGCAGCCTATGGGCAGAGGAGAGGTTAGAAAAGCTAAAAATACGAATAGTTTCAAAAAAGAGCTTAGGTAAACTCCAGGAACCAAGGGGCCGGAACAGTGCACTGTGTACGTGGAGGCCAGATAGGACAATAGGTGGACACGGACCATCTCTAACTTCGTGAGCCCAATGTCTAGAAAGACCTGCTCCTTGGTGTGTCCTCAGGCAGCACAATGAGACTGAGGGAGCTGCTCAGACTCATTACAAGTCTAGGGTGCAGACATTCACTCTTCAGCTCAGTGGCCACCTTCCTGGTATTAAAATGCATTCAAAAGCCTGTATTAAAAATATTTTCAGGAGTCCCTGGGTGGTGCAAGTGGTTAAGCGCTCCCTCGACTACCAGTCAAAAGGTTGGCCATTCGATCCCATCCAGACACATCTCAGTAGACAAGTGATTGGCTTCTGAAGGGCACAGCCTTGCAAGCCCTACACAGCACAGTTCTACTCTGACATGTGTGGGGTCGCCATGAGTTGGAATCGACTTGATGGCAACTAACAACAATGACACTGTAAGTATACAAACGTAATATGACTAATCTGCCACATATTAAACTACAGTGTCTAAAAGGCCCATTAAAAAGATTTTCAGTGTGTAACACCAGGACTTCCCCCTACTCCATCATAAACCCTGTACTTGAAACCGAGCATACATTATTCTTGCAATCAGAAAAAAAAACTAAAGCAATGACTTCTTCCTCAGTGCTGAATACATCAGGAATGATTCCCCTAGCAAAGCATTACCAATGGACAAAAGGAAGGACTGATGGAAGAGTACAAGCCAGAGAACCCTGTGACTGTTCACATCCAGAAGACTGCTGAAGGGACTCGCAAGGACCTAGTACTAGGATGGTGGGCCTGAGGGGGTATGTGATAGAGAGAAAGGCTGTTAGTTTTCCCCTTGAACCCTTCTGCATGGAGATGTATTTTTTTAACCAAGAACATATATTACTGTTATAATAAAATTTGTAAAAAATAAATCAACAAAAGATTTTATAAAACAAGTATTTGTATTCAGAAGAGACAATAACATCTAGGCCAAAAAAAAAATGTCACATCCTGAAAATGAAAATCTGACTGCTCCCTATTTGGGGGTAGGGAAGACAGGTGACCTTAGACAATCACTTGAGCTCTCTGAACTCAGTTTCTTCATTTATGGAAGGGAGATAATACTTCAAGAGATTGAGCACCAAATGAAGAATATTTGCAGAGTACCTAAAAGCTAACAGATACTCACTGAAGTTATTTCCCTTTTTCCTAAGCCATTCACTAAAACACCTTATTGGAAAAGCCTTAGTAGATACTCTTAAAATTTCCTAATTTGTGTGTACAAGTATTAACAACAGTATACTAAATCTGCACATGTGGATCCCTACCTGTAAAAACAGTGAACTGTCATATGTCACATACAGGCTCAGGGAGAAAGAAAAAGTCATTTTGGAAAAAAGGCTGTGTCTGCAGACAGAGCCGATGACGCAGGTCCTCCTTTTAGCTATGCTTCCATGTTGGCCAGCTTTAAATCCAGCTTTACTGGATAATTCTCACATCCATACTACCCTGTGATTTGTTGCTTGGAGGAAAGGTAGGCAAATGAGAGCTGTGAGAGAAATTTCCTTTTGAGAACACATTTTAATGGAATTCACAGTACACTTGGGTACATGGTTAATAATACTGTTAATAAATGAAACACAGCACTGTCTGCTAATTCTACCCAGTTCACTAAAACCACAGATAAATTAATATGGCAATGAAAGTAAGCCACAACAAAAAAATGTGGAAATTTCAAACAGGAATGTAAATTACTTATGCTCACTCAGCAAACAGAAGCCACTATTAGACTTACATTTTCTTTGGAAAATGATCTTGTGAAACACAGGTATCTGGTAACCTTGGATTTAAATAAGCCATCTTTCCAGAGGTCAGCATCCACACCATCTGCTGTCTGTGCAACCTACACCAAAGAGACAGAGAAACGGATCGCAGGTAAGGCAAGATGGAACTGAAGGTGTGTGTGAGCGGCTTCTTTCATACCTGTTCCAATTAACACTGGCCCGAACTCTCATGGCATCTCATTAGTTCATTTCACTAGACACAGAGAGGAGAATTTCCAAAAGGGGAAAAGAAGGAGTGTGAAAAATACAACTTCTAAAAATATTGTCCCTAGGGAAGCCATTGATTAAAGACACCCTGACAAAAATGGTTTTAACGAGAAAAGAGCAACTTTTGTTGTAATGGACCAAGGAGCGACTGGATAAGTCAGCGCATTACGTTCCTCATTACCACTTACTCGGGGGATGGTATGGGGTGCAGAAAAAAGTCCAGTGGGGTGTGAAATGCCACCTGAGAGGGGCACCGCCTGCAGTAAGATTGACGCAGCCTCCTGCTCTAGGACCCTGGGGCCAGCTAGGGTGCTTCAGTCAATGAGATTCCATGGTGGGGGGTGTCAGGAAGACCTGCTCTAAACTGCGTCTTCTTGGTACAAGCTCAGAAAGTGGTATTCAAGGTCAGAAACTGAATCATGATAGAAAAATACAAAGGACTCAGTTCCTTGTTTACAGCCTCACTAAGAAGCCAATTTCTCATATGCAGCTGTAGAAACCTTCCCGAGCTCAGGGATGAAATCAGCCTGGATTTGAGTCTTAAAGGACCTGTGTACTATTTAGACGTATACGCTTGCACGTGTGTACGTGTGTGTGTGTGTGTGTGTGTTGGGGAGATTTTAGCACAAAGGTCAATGTTTTGTGCGAAAGAGTTTACAGTGAAATTGGATAGGAGGGGAAAAAGGCTAGAACAGGATGGTATTCTATTTCTCTCCAGACTGCTCTGTTAACAGATTGTCAGGGCTTGGTCTGCTTTCTCATTCAGCAACCTAATACGACAATATTATAAGCATCCCTTAAGAGTATTCATCAACCTTCCACCCCGAGGCCAGGCTGACACCACTAAGGGATGGGGCGGGGGCACCCAGGAAGACTGTGGGAGCAGTGCCACGTTTTGGGATACACTCTGAAGGCAGTATTCAAGCAATATGCTTTCTGACTTTTAGTTGCGCTTTTGAGGTTTAGACTTTGGGACTCAGTTCTTCATCTGACAAGCTCCTAGCCATTCTGACAAATTGCCGAAAACGCTTCCGTTCTTTACACAAAAACTGCCTTGATTCGGCAACATCCAGTCTACATACTGAGTAGCTCCACACTGAGCACCACACACCACACAGCATGTCATAGCCCCTGACTGTGTACGGGGGCTGCAGGACCCCAGCAAAGCATGCCCATGTTCACCAGGACATTCCTGGAGCCCACCTTAGCTGCTTTCTCTGAGGCTGCCTCAGAAAAGCTGAAAGGCCAACTGGCAGAAGAAAAATGCTTTATTCAGACCAAACAATTGTAAATTAGCACACACAACAAGGGGGAAAAAAAGCTTTTCATGCTAAATATGCAAATATACTTGACCTGAAAGCTGAAGGAGGAATGGTATGGGGGATAATTTTAGGAACTGTTTGCTCAAATATGTCACCCCTACGGAAAGAAACATGATGAACCAGGGGTTGACCCTTGTCAGCTTTTTTCCCCAGAATGGTCACACATACAGTTTCTTTGAAAATGTGAGATTTAAAGCAGTGATTCCAACTTCTCCATCACTAAGGATCCCTTTTGTTTATTTTCTCCCATGGAGTCCATGTTTTGAAAGATTTTTTTCTCCCAAATGGCCATTTTAAGTGTATTGCCTCAATCCTAAGATGTAGTCCTTTGGGAACCACCCATGGATTTAAAGAACATACACTGAGAAAAAAAAAGAAATAGTACCATATCAAAATGTGCATGTCTATTTTAATATGCACCCCAATTTCAGAACCATTAAAATGTATAAGTAAAAGAAGCTGTATGAACAAGGAAATATGGTAAAGGAATCTACATGGTTTCTCTATAATAAATGCATATTTTCTGCTAAGCTTTTTAAAACAGAGACAGTATGCAGAACACCCGAAGGCTGCATAACCATGGGCTGGGAACCTTAGAAGAAACAAGGTTGTGTCTTTAACCTTCGACTGGAAATGAAAGAGCGCCCAGAGGGGCTCTCCTAGATATTGGGAAATTCCACTGACAGTCCTGTTTATTCTAAATCAAGGCTATTGTTTCCAGAGTTTTAAAAGGAAGATTCCCTCCTCCCATCCCATTGCTAAAATTATCATCTTTCTGAATAAATGACACCTCAATATAATAAGGGGCCAGCTGAAGAATGTAAAGGGAAAAAGCGTGCAGTGTGGGTCTGCCCCTCCCTTGGAGGCCCTGCTTCTCCCCTCTGGCCATTACAGTCCTCCCCTCCTTGTCATGAGAAGCCTTAAAAACGGACAACCAAAGGCCCAGCTTTGCCCTGAGGCCACAACTCACTTTCAATGAAGTTGAATGTGTAATGTATAATGGCACCAACTGTTTCTGGCCAGAGTGGGAGGCCATGGGGGAGAAAAAAGAGAGAGTATCAGGCCCGGCCTGATGAAGGCAGAGCTGGGCAGAAAAGCAGATGCACCCCAAGCCTGGGGCCTGCAGGCTGGATCTGCTCAGGTACCACCAGCACCATGAACAGGAGTGGAGCCCTCCCTCTGCCCTGGAGTGGGAAGGACCAGAGTTCATGGCTCAGTAGACGGCACTTGGAGACAGCCCCTGGTATCACAAGGCTGTGCGATCTCAGCCTTGCTTCAGCTATAGTGATAAGGCTTTTTTCCAATTCAGTCAGAAAAAGGTACTAATACACTAAATTCTTCCCATCCCAAATTCTATTTGCTACTGGTCTAAAAAGGTAAATTTTCTGTGAAGAATGCAGCGGAACATTCACAGTTCAAAGTGAAGACACCACAACTGACTCCAGTCAGATTCTAATCTAACGATGCCCATGTCCCTCCCAGGGGAGCCTCTGCCAAGGTTCACCTCTCAACTGACAGTGCAAATTCAGCAGCTAGCTCCAGAGTCCAAAAGATTGTTGCTGTTGTTGTTAGGTGCCGTCGAGTTGGATCCGACTCATAGCGACCCTATGCACAACAGAACGAAACACTGCCCGGTCCTACGCCATCCTTACAATCGTTGTTATGCTTGAGCTCATTGTTGCAGCCACTGTGTCAGTCCACCTCCTTGAGGGTCTTCCTCTTTTCCGCTGACCCTGTACTCTGCCAAGCATGATGTCCTTCTCCAGGGACTGATCCCTCCTGACAACACGTCCAAAGTATGTAAGACACAGTCTCTCCATCCTTGCCTCTAAGGAGCATTCTGGCCGCACCTCTTCCAAGACAGATTTGTTAGTTCTTTTGGCAGCCCATGGTATATTCAATATTCTTCGCCAACACCACAATTCAAAGGTGTCAACTCTTCTTCCGTCTTCCTTATTCATTGTCCAGCTTTCACATGCATATGATGCGATTGAAAATACCATGGCTTGGGTCAGGTGCACTTTAGTCTTCAGGGTGACATCTTTGCTCTTCAACACTTTGAAGAGGTCCGTTGCAGCAGATTTACCCAATGCAATGTGTCTTTTGATTTCTTGACTGCTGCTTCCATGGCTGTTGATTGTGGATCCAAGTAAAATGAAATCCTTGACAACTTCAATCTTTTCTCCATTTATCATGATGTTGCTTATTGGTCCATTTGTGAGGATTTTTGTTTTCTTTATGTTGAGGTGTAATCCATACTGAAGGCTGTGGTCTTTGATCTTCATTAGTAAGTGCTTCAGGTCCTCTTCACTTTCAGCAAGCAAGGTTGTGTCATCTGCATAACGCAGGTTGTTAATGAGTCTTCCTCCAATCTTGATGCCCCATTCTTCTTCGTATAGTCCAGCTTCTCACATTATTTGCTGAGCATACAGATTAAATAGGTATGGTGAAAGAATACAACCCTGACGCACACCTTTCCTGATGTTAAACCAATTAGTATCCCCTTGTTCTATCCGAACAACTGCCTCTTGATCTATGTAAAGGTTCCTCACGAGCACAATTAAGTGTTCTGGAATTCCCATTCTTCGCAGTGTTATCCATAGTTTGTTATGATCCACACAGTCAAATGCCTTTCCATAGTCAATAAAACACAGGTAAACATCCTTCTGGTATTCTCTGCTTTCAGCCAGGATCCATCTGACATCAGCAATGATATCCCTGGTTCCACGTCCTCTTCTGAAACTGGCCTGAATTTCTGGCAGTTCCCTGTCAATATACTGTGGCAGCTGTTTTTGAATGATCTTCAGCAGAATTTTACTTGCGTGTGATATTAATGATATTGTTCTATAATTTCCACATTCAGTTGCATCACCTTTCTTGGGAATTGGCATAAATATGGATCTCTTCCAGTCAGTTGGCCAGGAAGCTGTCTTCCATATTTCTTGGCATAGACAAGTGAGCAACTCCAGCGCTGCATCTGTTTGTTGAAACATCTCAATTGATATTCCATCAATTCCTGGAGCCTTGTTTTTCGCCAATGCCTTCAGAGCAGCTTGGACTTCTTCCTTCAGTACCATCGGTTCCTGATCATATGCCACATCTTGAAATGGTTGAATATCGACTAATTCTTTTTGATATAATGACTCTGTGTATTCCTTCCATCTTCTTTTCATGCTTCCTGTGTTGTTTAATACTTTCCCCATGGACTCCTTCACTATTGCAACTCGAGGCTTGAATTTTTTTCTTCGTTTCTTCAGCTTGAGGAACGCCAAGCGTGTTCTTCCCTTTTGGTTTTCCATCTCCAGCTCTTTGCACGTGTCATTATAACACTACTTTGTCTTCTCAAGAGGCCCTTTGAAATCTTCTGTTCAGTTCTTTTACTTCATGAATTCTTCCTTTTGCTTTAGCTGCTCGAAGCTCAAGAGCAAGTTTCAGAGTGTTCTCTGACATCCACCTTGGTCTTTTCTTTCTTTCCTGTCTTTTCAATGACCTCTTGCTTTCTTCATGGATGATGTCCTTGATGTCATTCCACAACTCTTCTGGTCTTTGGTCACTAGTGTTCAATGGGTCAAATCTGTTCTTCAGGTGGTCTCTAAATTCAGGTGGGATATACTCAAGGTGATATTTTGGCTCTTGTGGACTTGCTCTGATTTTCTTCAGCTTCAGCTTGAACGTGCATATGAGCAATTGATGGTCTGTTCCATAGTCGGCCCCTGGCCTTGTTCTGACTGATGATATTGAGCTTTTCCATCGTCTCTTCCCACAGATGTAGTCAATTTGATTTCTGTGTGTTCCTTCTGGCAAGGTCCACATGTATAGTTGCCGTTTATGTTGGTGAAAGAAGGTATTTGCAATGAAGAAGTCGCTGGTCTTGCAATATTCTGTCATTAGATCTCCAGCATTGTTTCTATCACCAAGGCCATATTTTCCAACTACCGATCCTTCTTCTTTGTTTCCAACTTTCACATTCCAATCACCAGTAATTATCAATGCATCTTGATTGCACGTTCGATCAATTTCAGACTGCAGCAGCTGATAAAAATCTTTTATTTCTTTGTCTTTGGCCTCAGTGGTTGGTGCGTAAATTTGAATAATAGTCTTATTAACTGATCTTCCTTGTAGGCGTATGGATATTATCCTATCACTGACACTGTTGTACTTCAGGGTAGATCTTGAAACGTTCTTTTTGACAATGAATGCAACACCGTTCCTCTTCGAGTTGTCATTCCCAGCATAGTAGATCATATGATTATCCAATTCAAAATGGCCAATACCAGTCCATTTCAGCTCACCAATGCCTAGGATATCGATGTTTATGCATTCCATTTCATTTTTGACAATTTCCAATTTTCCTAGATTCATACTTCGTACATTCCAGGTTCCAATTATTAATGGATGTTTGCAGCTATTTCTTTCCATTTTGAGTCGTGCCGCATTAGCAAATGAAGGTCCTGAAAGCTTTACTCCGTCCCCGTCATTAAGGTCGACTCTACTTTGAGGAGGCAGCTCTTCCCCAGTCATCTTCTGAGTGCCTTCCAACCTGGGGCGGGGGCGGGGGGGGCACATCTTCCAGCACTATATCAGACAATGTTCTGCTGCTACTCATAAGGTTTTCGCTGGCTAATGCTTTTCAGAAGTAGACTGCCGGGTCCTTCTTCCTAGTCTGTCTCAGTCTGGAAGCTCAGCTGAAACCCATCCTCCATGGGTGACCCTGCTGGTATCTGAATACTGGTGGCATAGCTTCCAGCATCACAGCAACACACAACCCCCCACGGTACGACAAACTGACAGACACGTGGGGGCCAAAAGATTGGGGGGAGGTAAAAGGAAGGGGAAGGGCAGACATGAAGGGAGAGGGAAAGAATGGAGGAAGAAATGCTACGTGTACCATGTTATTGTGTGCTATTGCGTCAATTCTGACTCATAGCAACCCTACAGGACAAAGTTGAACCATCCCCTACAGTTTTCTAGACTGTAATCTTTATGGGAGCAGATCGCCAGGTCTTTTCTCCTGCAAAGTGGCTGGTGGGTTTGAACCAACCAAATACTTAACCATTGCACTACCATGGCTCCTTACGTGTGCCACATGTTGAATGAAATTAAGAGGCAGACTGGAACCTGAAACTTCATGATGGCTTGAGCAAGTTCTTCCCTCATCTGTAAAATGGACACGCTGCTGGTTCCCTCCTGAAGTAACTGCTGGGGCAATAGAAGATAATGCAAGCCAAGTACCTGCCTCAATGCTGCCAGTGAGCATTCAAGAAATGACAGCACTAAGATTTCTAAACTAAAAACGAGAACATCTGGCCTGATATCAGACCCAAATATTTAAAGTCATGTCATGCTATATCAGACTTGGAGAGTCATAAATGGTCACATCAGGGCCCAGCTCTAACGTCTCACCTTCTGGGATTCCATCCTGGATCTCTGGGACTAAATCTGGCCTTCCTCCTTTCTCCTGGCGCTGGTCTTTCATATGCAAATGTTCACTTCTGTGATTAATGTTTACCTTGCCCTCTGCTGTCCTGCCACTTGACTATAAGCTTCCGAAGGACAAAGCCATGCCTGTTCTGATCCCTATTTTATTCCCTGCACTAAGCACAGTGCCCGATACATACGTGCCCAATGAAAACTCGGTGAAGGAAGGAACGAGCCCATCAATCAGGAGGAAGGTATGAAAAGTCACACACTTTGCTGGCTACCCAAATTAGGCTACAAGAGTTTTTAAAAATGAAATTTCCAGGATTTAACCCATGGAGCTGAGTGCATTGTCTTCAGGATCAGCACTCTGTGAGAACATACCCGCTTCGACAATGAGGCCATTTATTCTTCTGCGCCCTGCCTAGTCCCCAAAGTACAGGGGGTAAGGCCACTGCTCCTGCCACTGTGATGCCTCCAGAATCTGTTCTAGGGACACACACACACTCCCCCTCTTTCTGGCATTTCTTCCACAGATGCAGTGGCCTGTGAAGGAGTAGGTGGGTCTGATAACCAGGGAAACAACTCCAGTTCTCAGCCTTCGAGTAACAACTGGGGATTTCAACTCAACGTGGCAAAACTAAACACACAGTTGAGATGATTTGGGTTTTTTTTTTTAGTGTTCTTTTTGCTGCTTCCATGTTTAATTTTTTGGGAATGAGCATACAAGCTTTTACAATAAAGAAAACAACAATTTAAAAGACTTCATTTGATGGAGTGAGAAATAAAAATCTTCTGGATTTAAACTTGAGGAACACTTTGTAAATCAGCTACCCATCAAGACTGCTAGAGAGAAGCTGTGAAGTAAATCATTACAACTGTCAGCCGTTCTTCAGCATTGGAATAGAGTGCTCCTTGCCCAAAGAGCAGCTCTTGAAAGACACTGCTAACCGTCAGTTTCATCATCCCGTTTATACCCTGGCATTTTAAGAAAGCCCACCCACAATTCAAAGATACATTCAGCAGACAGAACGTAATCAAAGGGGCCAGGGAATTCTACAGAAATTCCAAAGGAAATATCTGGCTGTCGCTATGAACAAGAATGCAGTTCAATGGACTGTTGATATGTTAGATCATCGACTGTGGAAACACAGACACTTGGCCCAGGTCAGAGAGTGGCCAACTGTGGAGCCACTTAAACTCTTAATCAGAGGCAACTTAGGCATGGCACAGAGGCAGGGAGGACAGGAGTTATGGTCAAATGCTTTCTAAAAGCTATAAAGTGAAAAGAGGCATTTAAATCATCTGGTGAGCCTAGGAACTCTTGGTTGTTTTTTGGTTCTGAGTTGATTTGCATCATTTTATCATTTTATATCCTGAATGGAGAGCTCAAATCTGCCATAGATCTTCAGCTTGAATTCTAATTTTTTTTAGCAAAAGAAATGAAATGCATGTTTCTGTCCCAGTGACTGCTGCGTCTCCCTCAGTCTTCGGGTTTTTCTCTCTACAGAGCAAAGGGACATCACGGACTACTCACTCTTGTTGGGCCTCACTGCTCTCTGGGACTCTGTAACATTGCACCACACTGGCCCTCCTTTCTCAAGTCTTTCTGTCCTGAATGTGCCCTGCAATTTCCTGACTTACTGTCTCTGCCTGGGTTGTTCCCTCTAACATCTTGTGTTGAAACACTACTCTGGCTGAAAGGACGCTGCCCCTGCAAAGCCTCTCCTGATAATACCAGTCAGAGGCACCTGCTCTTGTCCAAGATCTTCCCTTCTCTATAGTGTCTTGCATTAGAACCACCTCTAATAGAGAAAGTCACATGACAGAGCAAAGAACTTGGATTTTTGGAGTCAGGCAGACTTGAGTTCAAGTTCCAGCTCTGCCACTTACATACTGGGGTTCCCCAAAGTCACATTTCATCTCTCTGAGCCTTATTTTAAAATGGAAAAAATAATAAAATCTACCACATAGGATTATTTGTGAGAATTAAATGATAGAAGGCACAAAAAGGATTTAGCCACAATGAGATACGACTTTATAATGATTAGCGTAAAATAATTAACAAAACAAAGAACAGACAATAACAACTGTTCGGGAGGATGAGGTGAAATTGGAGCCCTCCTACACTGCTGGTGGGAATGTGAAATGGAAGAAGTCTTGCAGATCCTCAAAGGTTAAACAAAGAGTTACCATATGACCCAGCAATTGTACTGCTAGGTATATATAAAAAAAAAGGTATATACCCAAGACAAATGAAAACATATGACGTGCACACAAAAACATGTACACAAATGTTCATAGCAGCACTATTCACGACAAACAAAAAGTAGAAACAACTCAAATATCCATCAACTGATGACTAGATAAACAAAATGTGGTATACCATTCAGTGGAATATTATTCAGCCACAAAGAGAAGTGCTAATACTTCATGGCATGAGCATGGATGAGCCTTAAAAACGTTACACTAAGTGAAAGAAACCAGCTAGAAAAAGCCATACCAAAAAATATGATTCTATTTATAGTAAATGTCCAGAATAGCCAAATCTATAAACAGATTGTAGATTAGCAGTTGCCAGGGGCTGAGGTGGGGGACGGGGAATGTCTTAGTTATCCAATGCTGCTATAACAAAAATACCACAAGAGGATGGCTTTAACAAACAGAAATTTATTTCCTCACAGTTTAGGAGGCTAGGAGTCTAAATTCAAGGCACCAGCTCTAGGGAAGGGCTTTTCCCTCTGCTAGCTCTGTAGGAAGGTCATTATCTCTTTAGCTTCCATGTGAAGATCTATCTTCCCCCATTTCTGCTTGCTTAATCTGGTCCTTTTATATATTGTAAGAGATTGACTCAAGACATACTTAGGCTAATCCTGCCTCGTTTCCATAACAAAGACAACCCATTCCCAAAATGGATTATAATCACAGGTATACAGGTTAGGATTTACAACACGTATTTTTGGGAGACACAATTCAATCCATAAAAGGGAATGACTGCTAATAGGCACAAGGGTTCTTTTAAGGGGGAGCTGAAAATGTCCTGAAATTTAGGTGGTGGTGAGGATGGTTGCACAACTCTGTGAATATACTAAAAACCACTCAATTATACTCTTTAAAAGAGTACATTTTATGGTATGTGAGTTATATCTCAATAAAACTGTATTGTTTTGTTTTAAAAGTGCTTAGTGTAAAGCACAAATGGTAGGTGCTCAAAAAAATGTCAGCTATTTATTACTAGGAAAACCTGGTGGCGTAATGGTTAAGTGCTACGGCTGCTAACCAAAGGGTCGGCACTTCAGATCTGCCAGGCGCTTCTTGGAAACTCTATGGGGCAGTTTTGCTCTGTCCTATAGTGTCGCTACAAGTCAGAATCAACTCAACGGCACTGGGTTTGGGTATTTATTACTAACTCCGCTCCGTAAAGTAAGGACCCTTACGAGTCAGAATCAACTCGATAGCAAAAACAAATAAAGTGGAAAAAAAAAAAAAAAAAAACCCAACTCATTGCCATCGAGTTGATTCTGATGCATAGTGACCCTACAGGCCAGAGCAGAACTGCCCCCACAGAGTTTCCAAGGAGATGCTGGTGTATTCAAACTGCCAACCTTTTGCTTAGCCGAGCTCTTAACCACTGTGCCACCACAGCTCCAAATACAGTCAGGATCAGGGGCTACACTAGGCAATCCCTCTTCACTTGACCAGATGCACAGCTGCCTTGGCTACAGCAGGCATAGAGGGCAATTTCTGAGTCTGGGGAGGGTGGAAGAAAACAGAGCCCTGCTCCTAACAGAAGGTACCTGGCACCAGAGATCAGGCACTCTATTCTGCACCTACTGATGGGCAAAGGCAGACACACAGGGAAATCAATTTCTAGCCCAAGAAGAAAACATGCCCCAGACTGTGTAAAGGGAGTGAGAGATCCATGAGAGGGAAAGCGTGAAATGCGTTAGCCAAGGCCCTTGGCCGCATCAAAGCAGGAGTCTCTTCCCAGTTCCTCATCATCAGGAAAGAGGGCTTGAGCCAGAGTTCTCTGTCTCTGCCACACTCAGATAAACCGGGCCAGGACAGCCCTGGACTTCCACACACCCCACGTAGAGCAGCATCAGTTAGTTGACTACAGGTACTCCTGTGGCTGGACAGCACCTAGGTGAACAGCAGGTTTCTCTCAGCCACAGACACTTGATCAGTGGCAGAGCTGCCAGTGACACACCAGTGGCCTGACCATCACTTTAGAACAAAAAAATTAAAGTAGTGCTCCTCTTCATATAAAAAATAAATTCTACATGGATTAAAGATTAAAAGCAAAACTTCAAAACTTTCAGAACAAAATGTAGATGATTTTTATGATTTTAATACAGGGAATTATTAAAGAAATAGATATACGTACAAAAAAATCCATAAAGGAGAAGATGTGGTGGATTTTATTACCCTAAAATTAAAAAACTTGATATTACTAAGGACACTAAAAACAAATTAGAAGTCACAGACCGTGAGCCATACATATAACTGATATGGATTAATATCCAAAATAAATAAAGAACTCCTATAAATCAATAAGAAAAAGAAATAACTCATCAAGAAAAGGATATACAATATACAAAAGCCATTTGAAAAAACGTTCAACCTCTCTAGAAAATGCAATTAAAATGACAATGATATACCTTTCACAGCAAATAGTTGGCAAACCTGTAAATGCATGACAATAACAGGTGTAGCACAAACTGGTACAACCACTTTAGAAAACACTTACGAATCCAGTAAAGTGAAAGTGATGCAGAAATTCTCCTCCTAAATTATTCCCTAGAGAAATTCTTAGCATAAAGATATGAGGATAGTATTTGCAACATTGTTTGTAATTGCAAATTATTGGAAACAACTCAAATCCTCAACAGGATAAATAAAGTATATTCATACAATAGAATTCCATACAGCCTTGAAAATACACAAACTAGAGCTATATGTATCAGCAAGGATAAATATTAAAAACAATGCTCATCAAAAAAGCAAGTTGAAAAATAAGTACAGTATGATACATCTGACATATCATCTACATAAAATTTGAAAACATGGATACATATATACAAAAAAAAAAAAAAAAAACCAAAGCCAGTGCCATCCAGTCGATCCCGACTCATAGCGACCCTATAGGACAGAGTAGAACTACCCCATAGAGTTTCCAAGGAGCGCCTGGTGGATTCGAACTGCTGACCCTTTGGTTGGAAGCTGTAGCACTTAACCACTAGGCTACCAGGGTTTCCATGGATACATATAAAAAAAAATATATATATATAGGAATGATAAATACCAAACTAAGAACAGTGGTGACCCTGGATAAGGGAGAAGGGGATGGGTCTGGGAGGACACATATGCCTGTAGAATGTTTTATTTCATTTATTTTAAAAAATCTGATATAAATTTGGTAGAACATTAAGACTCAGAAAGGCTGCATGGTGGTTACATGGATATTTGTTATGTTATTCTCTATACCTTTCTATATATTTGAAATGTTTTATAATATATTTTTTAATTTAGGTATAAGTATGTTCCAAATATTATGGGACAAACTTACACTAAAATTCAAATAACATGGGACATATATTTACTAAAAGTCAAGAAATATGGAACATACTTATGCTAAAAAGTTACTCATTGTTTATCTGAAACTCAAATTTAACTGGGCATCCTGTACTGCTCTTTGCTAATCTGGCAACCCTAACAAGGAGGCATGTGCAAAGTCTTTGTTTAGTGAAAAATTGGAAAAAGCCTAGCCTAAAAGTTGAGCAGCAGGAGAATCCTTATGTAGAACATTCACCCCACCATGAAACCCCACACATCTGTTAACAGGAATGCAGATGATCTCTACACACTAATCTAGAAAGATCTTTATAGTATGTGTACTATTCAGTAAGAATAAAGCAAGAGCTTATTGCCTTGTCTAATTTCTATTAAAAACACAAACCCAATTATATGTTTCAATAAGTCATTAATATATGTAAACAGAGAAAAAATCAGGAGAACAAGGAGCAAACTGAGGACAGTGTGTAAGTGCCAAGGAAACAGAAATCAGGGGTGTGGTCAGAGGGTGCCTGAGCTTTGGCTATGTTGTTTAAATTTCTTGAATAAGAAGATATGGTCATATTCCTTGTGTATTAAAAAGAAATACAATTTTCGGACAAAGAAAAAAACAAGTCTAGAAGGGTATTTCCAAACCGTCAACAATATATGTAGAATTTAAGGAAATGAAAGGTAATATTTTCACTTTTTATTTTATATAATTCCATATGATTTGGATTTCCTGAGATGAGCTTTTATAGTATTTTAAATGTCAAGAAAATATTTTTTGTTAAAAAAAAAGCGGGGGGGAGGGGCAGGGCTCTCTGGTTCTCTCTCCACCCCAGATCCTGAGAACAAGAGGTAACTTCATTATAGAGGATACATCCCCTGAGCAGGGAAGGAAAGGAGAGAGAAGCTTCTACTGCTTAAACCTATTTCCTGAAGACCATCCTCTCTGTCCCTGCTAACCACGGCACAGTGTTCCCAAGTTCCTTTCTGGCTGGAATCTGGGATGCCAATCTATGCTATATGCTGCCCAGTACCTATTCTCCAGGGCCAGGATAGCAGGAGAACGCAACAGTTAAAATCATGGTCTTTAGTATTGGACAGATGTGGATTCAAATCGTGGCTTCACCACTTAGGAGCTATGTGACCTTTGCTAAGTTCCCTAACCTCTCTAGGCCTCTGTTTTTTTTTGTCTGTAAAATGGAAACAATAGATTCTATCTCACAGAGTTGTCTAATACAGTAAAACCTATGAAAGCCAGAACCTGTGTAAGGCAGAAACCTGTCAGAGAAGGAAAACTCAAATATTTTTTTACTAATAAAGAGCAATACAAACAAACAAACAAACAAACCCAAACCTGTTGCTCATAACCACCCTATAGGACAGAGTGGAACTTCCCTATAGGGTTTCCAAGGAACGGCTGGTGGATTTGAGCTGCCAATCTTTTGGTAGCAGCCAGGTGCTTAATCACTGCACAACCAGGGCTCCTCTTAGCTCCATAAGTGAGTACAAAGTGCTGTTAGAGTTCAGAGGAATATGAAACCACATCAGGTTGTATGCGGAGGGGGACAGTAGGCAACAATCAAAGGCACTGTCTTGGTCATCTAGTGCTGCTATAACAGAAATACCACAAGTGGGTGGCTTTAACAAAGAAATTTATTCTCTCACAGTCTAGGAGGCTAGAAGTCCAAAGTCAATGTGCCAGCTCCAAGGGAAGGCTTTCTCTCTGTTGGCTCTAGAAAAAGGTTCTTGTCATCAATCTTAGCCTGGTCTAGGAGCTTCTCTGCACAGGAACCCCAGGTCCAAAGCACACACTCTGCTCCTGGTGCTGCTTTCTTGGTAGTATGAGGTCTCTCTGTTTTTCTGCTCACTTCTCCCTTTCACACCTCAAAAGAGATTGACTTAAGACACAACCTAATCTTGTAGATTGAGTCCTGCCTCAGTAACATAACTGCTGCTAATCCCACCTCATTAACAATCATAGAGGCAGGATTTATAAAACATAGAGAAATCATATCAGATGACAAAATGGTAGACAATCACACAATACTGGGAATCATGGACCATCCAAGTTGACATACATTTTTGGGGGCGGGGGGACACAATTCAAACCATAATAGGCACCTTTAGGTGGGATGCATCATAAAGTATCAAAAGGCAGAAATGATGCAGTGGAAGACAGGAAGTCATGCACTAGAAGAGACAGGATCAGAACAGGTAGGGATGGGTTGTATGAGGCACATCTGGGAAGAGTCCGATTGGCTGGACTGTGGACCTCGGAGGGTGAGAGGAGACAGGACTGCAAAGATGGAGGCAGCCAGAACCTGGGAGGTCACCAGGGCAGATGCAGGAGTTAGGACTTACCCTTGTGGCAGAGGGATCGCTGGAGAACTCTGGCAGGGAAGAAGAATTGTATGGGTGATGCCTAAAGGAGAAAGCCTGATGCTGAGATGGGAGACACCAGAGTCATCTTGGAAGAGGCTATCCCAGGACAATAGCTGTGAGGACCTGACCTGAGGAAGTTAGTAGAGACAGAAAAGGATGATGCAAAAGATGAAGCAGGGCAGAATCTAAGAAACTGACCAACAAGGTGCTGGCAAGAGGGGTAGAAAAGGGGCCCTAGAAGGATTCTGGCCTCTGCCTGGTACAAACAGTTCAGAAGAGGGGCAGTTGTGAGTTAGGCCTGTTTAGTTTGGGATTATTCTAGTTGAAGCATCAGCCAGTCACAGATACATAGACTTGTGTACCAGGCAGATGGAAATGTGGGCTGGTACTGACGATCTGCTTCTGTAAAGATTATAGTCAAGAAAATCCTATGTAGTATCCCACTTTGTAGAGTGGCGTTTGGGGTCTTAGACACTAGCAAGTGGCCATCTAAGATGCATCAATTGGTCTCAACCCACATGGAGCCAAGGAGAATGAAGACCACCAAGGACACAAGGTAATTATGAGCCCAAGAGACAGAAAGGGCCACATAAACCAGAAACTTCATCAACCTGAGACCAGAAGAACTAGTTGGTGCCCAGCTACAACCAATAACTAACTTGACAGGGAACACAACAAAGAACTCCTGAGGCAGCAGGAAAGCAGTGGGATGCCAACCCCAAATTCTCATACAAAGACCAGACTTAATGGTCTGAGACTAGAAGAACCCCAGGGGTCATGGCCCCCAGACCTTCTGTTAGCCCAAGACAGGAACCATTCCCAAAGCCAACTCTTCACATAGGGATTGGACTGGACAATGGGATAGAAAAAGATGCTGCTGAAGAATGAGCTTCTTGGGCCAAGTAGACACTTGAGACTATGTTGGCATCTCCTATCTGGAGGGGAGATGAGAAGATAGAGGGGGTCAGAAGCAGGCGGAACGGACATGAAAAGAGAGAGTAGAGGGAAGGAGCTGGCTCTCTCATTAGGGGGAGTGCAATTAGGAGCATACAGCAAGGTGTATATAAATTTTTTTATGAGAGACTGACTTGATTTGTAAACTTTCACTTAAAGCACAATAAAAAAATTTTTTTAAATGGCACCTAATAGACATTCAAAATAAAAATGTTTAATGGTGGAATAAAAAAAGAAAATCCTATGTGGCATCTCTACTCTGTTACACATGGGATTGCCATGAGTCAGAATTGATGTGACAGCAATAGGTCTGGTTTTTGGGTATGCGGGAGAAGGGCATCTGAAGATAACAGCTGCAGGGGCTCAAGATGAAGGGAGGGTGGTAGTGGTGGCAGTGTTTGTTTTTAAGACAGCACATGTTTTTATGGAGAGAAAAGGAGTAGAGAAGGGGAATATATTTACACTATACAAGAGAGGGATTTACAGGAACAAGAACCAAGGTAGGAAGAGGTAGAATTAAGAATCACCTGGGGGATTGACCTTGGGAAGAAGAGCTCCCGAAAGATGCCTTACTTCCTGCAACATCTTCTCTCAATTTATTTTTTTTGTCTTCTCTGTAAGCTCTATGCAGGCAGGGACTATGTCTGGGTCATTCAGCACTTGATCGGGTTTTTTTTAGTAAGGACCTAGGAGCACTGATTGCACCTTGGTTAAGAGCTCAGCTGATAAACAAAAGGTTCAGCAGTTTGAATCTACCAGCCACTCCTTGGAAACCCTATGGAGCAGTTCTACTCTGTCCTATAGGGTCACTATGAGTCGGAATCAGACTTGATTGGCAATGGGTTTTATTTAATAAGGACCTACACATGGTGGGGGCTTAATAAATTACTGCTAATAAATGAATACTTCTCTTTTCCTCTGCTCCATCTCTAAAGTTGGGTGGAATCTCCTTCTGAACCATGGGGAATGGGCTTATAAAGGAACATGCCAGTTGACCTAGGGAGACTACAGAAATGCTCGTTAACAAGAAACTGCAGACCCCCAAGTTGAGGCCCCTGAGACATCTAAGTGCCTTCTTAAGAACAAGAAGGAAGTTTTTCTATCAATCCAAATCAACTGACCTCAAGGTAGGCCAGTCATCAGACAAAATTCCTGAATGCAGTTCATCAAAGTTATGAAAGAAGTGGGTCTAAGATGAGGAGGCAGTGTTTTGGATGAATGACACAGTTTTGCCTTAGCTAGGGCTCTAGCAGGGGATTGTTAAGAAAATAGCAAACACTAGCGATCCTGGGATTAGGACCCATGTGGCTTGCCCAGGCCTTGGGGAACAGCACTAGCCTACACACTGGCCCAGGCTCCCCTGGCCCTTGTTGCTGGCTCCCTCTCTGTCCACGCTCTCTGCACAGACCACCTAGAGCATGGAGTACAGCCTCCTCCTAGAGCCAGCCAACTACAAGGGCTAGCTCTGGGCTTCTTGCTGTTTTTAAGCAAAGGGGCCCCAGAAGAGATCCAACAAGACAAAGAGGATGGGAAGAATTAAAATGATGGGGTTTAAGAGAAGACAAGTTGAACAAGTGCTGTTCATGAGTCATGCTCAGTGACAGGAGGCAAGAAAGCAAAGGAGATGAACTGGCACTTGTGACTCAGTCACCCTTCTTATTTACTCTATTACTCAGGTCTCAAACCACACTGCCAGCTGTAATTGCATTTCAATTCATGTTTAACACAAACATAACTTAGCTGGATGTTGGCATCCAATAACCCAGACACAGAAAAGAGCCAGCTAATTCAATTCAACAAACGTTCTTCACATGCCTGGCGTAATAAATATGCACCCAGGCACTGTGCTGGGTATTGTGGATACTGTAATGCACAAGACACAGCTGCTGCCCTCCAGGGGCCTTAGTCCATACACTAACCCACAGCTGTAGTTAAAAAGTGGTAAGAGCCCCCAGAGGAAAGCAAAGGTGTTGTCAAAACACAAGGCGCCAGACCACAATTCCACTGGGATGGGAGGGAGGAATGGCACGCATGCACAAAAGCACAGAGGCAACAATGAGCACAGCACATTCAGGGAACCGTATTGAGTTCAACGGTGCACAATGAAGACTAGCAAGGTAGAGAAGGGGCAGATCAAGAAGGGTTTTGGAAATTCACCCATTTAATAAACGCCTACTGAGTAGCAGGTATTGGGTATTCAAAACCAAAAAAAAAAAAAACCAAGAACCCACTGCCGTCAAGTCGATTTCCACTGATAGCCACCTTATAGCACAGGGTAGAATTGCCCCACAGGGTCTCCAAGGGGCAGCTGGTGGATTCGAACTGCCAACTTTTTGGTTGGCAGCCAAGCTCTTAACCACTGTGCCACGAGGCTGGGCATTCAGTGGCAAGTAAAACAGACCTGACCCCCTAATGGAAATTACAGTCTAGTGAATTTGCCTTTGAATTAAAAAAAAAAAAAAAAAAAAAAGAGCCAGAGGACAATTCCCAGCAGGTGAATAACCTGATCTATTACAAAGAGTCTGCTGGCAATAGTGTAGGCGAGACCAAGGTGATTAGAATGGAGTTAGGGAGCTCCACTGCGACACAATTCAATACGCCTTAACCAAGCAGAGTGAAGAACAGAGTTAGTAAATATTTGCCTAATCGACAGGTAATCCCCTCCCAAGCTCTTCCTCTCTCCTTTGCCCCTCCCCACAAACACAGTGGAATCCCATAGCATAAACCATGCAAGCCTGTCATCCTAAACTAGGGTCATGAAGCAGAAAGTAAGAGGACAAATAAGAAACAGTAAGAAATTCAATGAGGTTGTTAGACACAAGTATATACATACATATATTATTAGTTTTCCTTTATATAAAATATGCAAACAATAACCAATAACCATATAAAGAACACAATGGGTTAAACTGGTACCATTCACGATAGCAATGTCAATTATCAAGATTAAATTAGCTCTGCAAAACAAACTGAGAAGTTTCCCATCTTTTTTAAAGCTTTAGGATAGTGTACAGGATATGGAAATTACCTGTTCCTTGACAATCTGGGGTAATGCTACCTTAAAACAATTTGAATTGGGCCTAGTTCTTTTGTTGGAGATAATTCTCTAACAACTATTCCAATCTCTTCCTTGGATACAGGTCTGTTTTAGGTTCTCTTCTTAAACGGCAGTAGAAATTATCCCACTTATCAAGATTATCAATTGTAGTCACATGGGCTGCACCTAAGAGCTATTTTTAAACCTTCTTATACTCTTACGTTCCCTTTCTCAATCTAAAGTTTGCTTATCTTTATTTCTTTTTACTATTATACTTGCTATAAGTTTATATATTATACTTTTTCAAAAAAATCAACTCTCAATTAATAAATCTTCCTATTCTCTCGATTCTAATTTCTGATGTTATTGTTATTTCCTTCCATGTGTTTTCTCAGCTATTTGAGAGTCTTTCTTTCTTTCATTTTCATTCTTTCTTATTTATTAATAATGATGACAAACTCTTATATAGTGCTTTCTATGGGCCACGCATTATTCTAAGTAGTTTACACATATTAAATCATTTATTCCTCAGAAGAGCCCCCTGAGGTAGGTAGGTTTATTATCCCCATTTCAAAGACAAGGAAATTGAGGAAGAGAGAGGTTAATCAACTTGCCTAATGTCATACAGGTACTAAGATGTAAGTAAAGATTTAAACCCAAGCAATTTGGCTCTAGAGTTCAAGCTCTTAATCGCTATGTTATGCTGAAATGAAATGAAAACATTTAAGCCATGACATTGCCTGAGTACAGCTATAGCCATATCCATTGGTTTTTTATTATTCTCTAAATAATCTATATTTTATTTTCCCTTTGACCTAAATTTTTAAGATTTTCAAATGTTTAGAAATGCTTTTGATGGCTGAAATGTAAATGCTTTGGAAAGATTTCTGACTGCTTAAAAATAAACAGATTCTCTGGTTAATCCTGAATTAACATAAATTTAAAGCAAATCAGGACTTGTGATTTCAGGAAAATAGAGTAGACATGCTTTTCCCTATTCCTTCCACTAAGTACAACTAAAAATCCTGGATATTGTCTATGAAACAAACATAAGGCTCTGAAAAGTGAAGAGAAGGTGGCAGATCGGCTAGGGGCTTCAGACCCAAGGAACAAATGGGTTTTCTTCTTGCCCAGTATATATCAGATTTAGAGCTAAAGAAGCCAGTAACCCACAAACATTAATTGGCACAGACCAAAAAGTTTCTAACAAAAGCCAGCTCTCGCTAGCCAAAGTCCAGGAAAGATGCAGCCTAGTAAGAGAAAAAACTTTTAGACAGTACCACTCTACTCCAGTCAAACACCACAGAAAAAGAGCTGTGGCTCCCATTCCCACCCACACCAGAAAGCCCGAGTGGGGAACTTAGACTTACATCCTTTCTAGGCTGTAATGAGGTGCCCCCACATTCCTGCCAGTATGGTGTCAGAGAAGGCCAAGTAGGGCTAGGGATTTTATCCCACTGGGCAGTAATAAGACCCCACCTGTGGGCTCTTGTGCCATCTTGCGCTGGTCTCCTGGTTCTACTGCTGCTTCCCATCATCAGTGCTAACTCTGGTGTTACACTTCTCCTCATTTCCTTCTAAGCCCTCACCAGAATTGTCTTTGATGTCCATAACTCCACCAACAGTCTCTTCAAGGCAATCTAGGCTTTTACTATCAGGCACTTTAAAACTCTTCTAGTCTCTACCTATTACTCAACTCCAAAACCACTTCCACATTGTGGGTATCTGTTAAAGCAGCACCCCACTCTCTGTACTAAATTCTGTCTTAGTTATCTGGTGCTGCTATAACAGAAGTACAAGTGGATGACTTTAACAAAAAGAAACTTATTCTCTCACAGTGAAGGAAGCTAGAAGTCTGAATTCAGGGTGCCAGCTCCAGGTGAAGGTTTTCTCTCTCTGTCAGTCTTGGGGAAAGGCCCTTGTCATCTATATTCCCCTGGTCTAGGAGCTTCTCAGTACAGGGGACCTGGGTACAAAGGGCATGCTCTGCTCCTGGCACTTCCTTCTTGGTAGCATGAATTCCCTCTCTCTCTGCTTGCTTCTCTCTCCTTTTATCCCTTGTGAGATAAAAAGTGATGTAGGCCACACCCCAGAGAAACTCCCCTTACATTGGACCAGGGCTGCGGCCTGAGTTAGGGTGTTGCATCCCACCCAAATTCTCCCTAACATAACCTAATTTTGCATCATTAACCACACACAGAGATTAGGATTTACAACACAGAGGATAATCATATCAGATCATAAAATGGACAACCACACAATACTGGGAATCATGGTCTAGCCACACTGATATATATTTTGAGGGGAGACAACTCAAGCCATGAAATTCTACCCTTTGGCCCTCCAAAATTCATGTCCGTGCAACATGTAAAACACATTCACCCCATCATATCATCCCAAAAGTCTTAAATCAACTCCAAATCCACATTCCATCCTGTGGTAAAATTCCTCTCATCTGTAAAATCTAGAATACAAGTTATCTGCTTCCAAAGTACAATGGTAGAATAGGCACAAGGTAGACATTTCTATTACAAACAAAAGAAAATGGAGGGAAAGAAGGGATAACAGGCGCCAAGGAAGTCAGCAGAACACACTACATTAGCTCTCAAGGCTTGAAAATAATCCTCTGTTCTCTGAGACCTGAGGCAATGGCCCTGCCTTCCAGACTCTGGGTGTTAGCCACACCCTCTGGATTCTGGGCGGAGGTCCTTCACCCCTGGGTTTTAGCTCTGCCTTCCAGGTCCACTGGAACGGCAACTCTACTCCCTTGGCTTTGGGCAACCTCATTCTCTTGGTCCACCTGAGTGGTGACCCCACCCCCTTAGTCCTGGCAGGCCCCATTCTTTTGCCCCCTTGGTCATGGCAGTCTTACCCTCTCAGGTTTGGGCAGTGGATGCAGCCACATCCCACTGTCACTTGTGAGACCCAGCAGGCCATGGCTCCACTCTTTGAGACTCCAGAGGTCGTGGCCCTACCCTTTTCAGAGGCAGGTCTGCCTCCTGTGCTCGTTTCTTCAGCTTCTGCTGTCTGGTTCCTTGGCCCCTTGGGCCCTTACACTGGCCTTGTGCTCTGGCAAATGTTCCAAAGCTCTTTAGCCCAATCGATAAGTGCCTGGAGGCACCCCACTCTGCCAGTAAACCTTGGCTGTATGGTACTCAGCTCTCTCGTTCTGTTGGTTGGCAAGCCTACCTCCACTGATAAGGGCCCAGAGGCAACCTCACTCCACCAGGAAGCTTCCTGCGCAAAGGCACTCAGCTTTCTTGCTCCATGGTTCAGCTCCTGCACTGTCTTGTGCTGGTCTCTTGCTTCTGCTGCTGCCATTTCTCTGCTGCCCCTTCTGACCTTCTGCACCATCTCCAGTGTTACAGCTCTCCTCACTTCCTTCTAAGCCCTCACCAGAATTGTCTTTGATGTTCATAATTCCACCCACAGTCTCTTCAAGGCAATCTAGGCTTTTACTACTAGGCACATTAAAACTCTTCCAGCCTCTACCCATTACTAAATTTCAAAACTACTTCTACATTGTGGGCATCTGTTAAAGCAGCACTCCATTCTCAGTACCAAATTCTCTCTTAGATATCTAGTGCTGCTATAACAGAAATACCACAAGTGGGTAGCTTTAACAAAGAGAAATTTATTCTCTCACAGTTTAGGAGGCTGGAAGTCTGAATTCAGGGTGCCAGCAGAAGGGTTTCTTTTTCTGTCAGCTCTGGGAAAAGGACCTTGTCATCAATATGGTCTAGGAGCTTCTCAGCACAGGGAACCTGGGCCCAAAGGGCATGCTCTGCTCCCAGTGCTTCTTTTTTGGTGGCATGAAGCCCCTCTCTCTCTGCTTGCTTTTCTGTCCTTTTACCTCTTGTAAGATAAAAGGTGATGCAGGCCACACTCCAGGGAAACTTCCCTTACTTTGGATCAGGGCTGTGACATCAATAAGGATGTCGCATCCCACCCTAATCCTCTTTAACATAACCTAATTTTGCATCATTAACCACAGGCAGAGATTAGGATTTACAATAAATAGGATAATCACATCAGATCACAAAATGGTGGACAACCACACAATACTGGGAATCATGGCCTAGCCACACTGGTACATATTTTGAGGGGACACAATTTAATCCATAACAGTCATTAAGGAAATGAAAATCAAAACCACACTCAGATACAATTTGATACCCATTAGGGTGGCTATAATTAAAAACAAACAAACAGAAAATAAATGTAGGCGAAGATGCCAAGAAGCTGAAACCTTCATACATTGCTGATACTGATGCTTTGGAAAAGAGTTGGTAGGTCCACAAAAAGTTAAACATAAAAAATTATCATGTGATCCAGCAATTCCACTCCTCGGTATATACACATTTAAGGGTATTTTTTATTACGTAGTTAAGAGAAATGAAAACATATGTCCACACAAAAACTTGTACGTGAATGTTTCTAGCAGTATTATTCATAATAGCCAAAAGGTGGAAACAACCCCAATGTCCATCAACTGACTAATAAATAAATAAAATGTCATATACTCAAACAATGGAATATTACTCAGCCATAAAAAGGAATGAAGTACTGATATATGCTATGACTTGGGTGAACTTCCTCACAAACATTTTGCTCAGTGAAAGAAGCCATAAAAAAAAGTTACGTATTGTATGATTCCTTTTACATGAAATATCCAGGCACAACCAGAGAGATAGAAAGCAGATTAGTGGGTACCAGGGGGTGAGAGTGCTGGGGGGTGGGGGCTGGAGAATGGGGACTGATTAGTTATCTAGTTCGGGGTGTTCTTCTTGGGTGATGAAATGTTTTGAAACTGGAAAGAGGTGGTATTTGTACAACATTGTGAATACACCAAATGCCAGTTTAAAACGGTTAATTGTATGTCATGTGAATTTTACCTCAATTAAAAAAAATTTAATGGAGAAAAATGAAAGAAAGCCTTCTTTTCTTTCCCTTAATCTAATTAACTGAGGTTTCATTGACCCTAACGTTGGAAGTTTTTCTAAATAGTGAATAGGAAGTTTTGGTGAACATGAGGAAGTACCAGAATACTGCATTGTTCCCCAAAAATCCTCTCCACTTTCCAAATGAACCAGCTATAGAGTTAAGTCATTAGTGGGAACTACAGTCTTGGGTCAAAGCTCACTATGGTTGGTGTGGCAAGCGGTGTAGAAGACAAAACCCGGCCCCTCCAGAACCACCATCAGGCACTTTAAGCCACCATTTCTGATAGAATCATCTTGATGACAGCCGACATTTGCTTCCTGCACACTTCCTGGAGGCCAGGCCCATTGCAAAGTATTTCATGTGCTCGCCTCAGGCACAGCTCTACTCCCTTGGGGTCGGGGCTTGACAGGACAAAGGGGAATGTGGAGAGAAGATACAAGAGAGTTAACCAATGTTTGCTAATCCTGTCCACAGGAAACAGAGGCCCAAGGGCTGGTCATAAAACTACTTTCCGTGTTTTCAGTAAAAATCTCAGTTTAATGTATTTTCTAACAAAACAAAAAGGAGGAACACCTGGTTCCTTTTATCAAAACACACTCTGGCTCCAAAAATAAACCAATCTGTGAGACAGGACTCATCTGTGGTTATTTCCGCAGTTAGAAGTAGCCCCTCAATCCAAAGACATGTGCAGAGGGAACTGAAGACAGCAGGAGCACCCCGCTGCCCCTTGTTTCTGCATTTGCTTGATGGAGGCAGAGTTTCAGGATGGGGCAGCTGCCTGAGGCTTTGGGCTCTCACTGTCCCCTGACCCAAGACATGAGGTACAAGGGTGGTTTTCCTGCCCTGCTAGTTGCCTCCCAGCACAACTTCGGCATTCTAGAGATCCATGTGAGCGCTACGATCAAACTGGACATATGAATATACCCCATATTTTCTACTTAATATCTACCATATGCTTTTAATAAGATAGCGTAGCCCTTGTCACATTTATACTTCATTTTTACATTGATATACATTATCATGTTGCTTTTCATAAAGATGGAATCAATTGTTTAATTCCTTGAACAATATGTAAAAATACCAATTTGCCTAAACATGCATCAGTATTTAATAGGTTGTGGTTTTTTGGGTTTTTTTCTTTAGTATTTTCTACTTTGGTAAGTAAATAATAGGGACTTATTTACAGGTTTATGATTTTAAATCTATCCCTCCCTCTGCCCCCTATGTTCAGTCTAGAGGCCCAGAGAGGAGCCCAGAGGAGGACCCCAAAGCCCCTCACATTTGACATTCAAGCATTTGAAAAATTCAATTATTCAGAAAATTCCAAATACATTTAGGGCATATATAAATTATGCAGGTCTACTGAACCTGCCCCTGGTGGTGCAGTGGTTAAACACTCAACTGTGAACCAAAAAGTCGGAGGTTCGAACCCACGAGGCGCTCTACAGGAGAAAGATGTTGCAGTCTGTTTCCGTAAAGACTTATAGCCTTGGAAACCCTATGGAGCACTTCTATTCTGTCCTATGGTCTCGCTATGAGTCAGAGTTAACTCGATGGCCATGGGTTTGATTTTGGTTTATCGAACCCGCCAGTCACTCTATAGGAGAAAAGACTGGCGATCTGCTCCAATAAAGATTTACAGCCTTGGAAACCCTATGGGGCAGTTCTATTCTGTCATATACGGTTGCTACGAGTTGGAATTGACAGTACATAACAATAACAAAATGGTTTTTAGGAAATGTTTTATTGTCCAGTTTCAGAAATAAATGGCAATGTTGAAAAGGAGATGGGGAGGGGGGAAAGGAGAGAAAAGAAAGAAAGGAAGAAGTGGAAAGTGGTGACTTGCTGGAAGAGGGATCCAGGTGCTGCCTACAGAGGTGCACTTGGTGGTTAGAGGCTGTAACCAAGGCTGGCTTCCTAGCACACAATGGCAGGAAAAGACAAAGAGCTAAACAAGCATAACCTCTGGACCTCTACCTGGCTGGGCTCTGCATCTCAACTCCTCTGTCCCTCATGGACCCTGCTCCACCAGACAGTTTCTGTCACTGCTGTATCTTCAGGGTCCCTCACTGTAGGTTCCTCCCACTGGCAACTAAAAACATGCTCAACACTTTCCTACCTTTAAACGAAGAAAAACAGGTTTCCGATCTTAGGTCATCTTCTAGCTACTCCCTTCTCTCTACCTTTCCCTTCTTCAAAAAGCTGTTGACACTCACAGCCTCTTATCATCACTTCCCACATACTTTTCAAGTCTACCCCAATCATTCCTTTGTGTGTACCACCCATGAAGTTGTTCTCACTGAGTTCACCAAGAGAAATCTTTTATTTTGCTTAACTTAAGCCTCATTTTACTAAACCTTAGGCAACTTTGAACATTACCAATGTTCAACATTATCAGTGTTCACATTACCCTTCCTTCTAGAAATACTTTTTTTCCCCTCAATTTCTTGCTAATTTTCCACGTACCTCTCTGGATGCTCAACCTCAGTCCCCTTTTGTAAGTGCATCCCTCTCTTCCCATCCCTTTATGAGTGATACTCCACAGGATTCTGACACAACACCTCATCTCTTCTGGCTCTACAGTCTCTCCCTAGATGATCTCAGTTATGCCCATGGTCCTTACTATATGATGATGACACCCAGACTGTCAGGCCTAGGGCTGCTTGACATCTCCACCTAGATACCACACATGCACCTCAAACTCAATGCATCCAAAACTGAATCAAGCATCTTCCTCCTATAACCAACCTACCTGGTTGTCTAAGTTCCTGTCTCACCAAAGAGCATTAACAACCACCCACCTGCCCAGCAGGATACCCTCATGTCATTCTGACTCTTTCCTTCCCTCACCTCTGCACCCACATTCCAATATTCAATTCTTTCTTCTGTCCTACCTACTTCCTAAATGTCCTTCAGATCCATTCACTTTTTCCATGTCCACTGTAAATACCCTGGCTTAGGCTGCTGCACTCTCTCCCTGCACTAATACAGAGCTTCCAAACCCATCTACCTGCCTCTATGCCTTTCCTCTCTGAGGGTTCTCCTCATTGCACAGTGGTCTTTTAAAAACACAAATCTGAAGAGGAACCTCTTTTCCTTAAAATTCCTTAATGGCAGCAATTGAGGCTAGATGAACCCCTGAAACTACTGCCCTGAGATAATCTTTAACCCTGAAACCATAAACCAAAAATATCCCCTGAAGCCTTCTTTAAGCCAAACAACGGTCTAGCATAGCTAGTAAAGAACGTCTGTCGTGAGTATTGTGCTCTTTTAAAGAACTAACTATATGGGATCAAACTGTTAACAGCAACTGGAAAGATTAGATAGAAAGCTTAGGGGGAAATGAGTCTATGTCAACAGGGGAGAAACAAATCAGAAAAGGTGGGTGAGAACAACTGCACAATTTGAAGAATGTAATCAATGTCACTGTATTGTACATGTAGAAATTGTTGAATTGGTGTATGTTTTGCTGTGTATATTTTTGACAATTAAAGAAAAAAAAGCTAAGCAGAAAATTAAAAAAAAAAATAAATCTCTGAGAAAAAAAAATCCCTTTATGGTTCCCAGTCTCCTCAGAACAGCCAAACTCTTCAGTATGGCATACAACACTCCGTGATGTTCTGGCCTTATGTCTTACCCATCCATACTCCCATCCTTACCTCTCACCTTCTACCTTATGAAACCTAACCTTCCCAGAATACCGGATTTCCAGTGCCTTGCACAATAGTGTGTGTTGTGTGCCATCGAGTCAATTCCGACCCATAGCAATGCTACAGAACAGAATAGAACTTCCCCATAGAGTTTCCAAGGAGTGCCTGGTGGATTCGAACTGCCGACATTTTGGTTAGCAGCTGTAGCTCTTAACCACTACGCCACCAGAGTTTCCTGCACAATAGTAGGTGGCCAATAAACATTTGTGAAACTACTAAGTAAATAAATAAATGAGTTAGTAATGTCAGGAAAAGTTTCACTAAGAAGATATTTGAACTGGGTTTTGAAGGATGAGTAAAATTTTAACAATGTGTATATGAGTGTGTGCGTGCGTCTGCATATAAGTGTTCTGGAAATATTGGGAAAGCAGGTTCAAAGGTAAATGAAGGTATAAAGTTCCTACTTATTCTGAACATGCAAAAATGAGAGGTTCAATGGGGCTAGAGAAGGGAGATTGTCATTTAAGAAGTCAGACTGGAAGGCACAGTGAAATCAAGTATGCCAAATTAAAGATTCTGGATTTTTGTTCTGCATATGGTTATAAGAGGAAAATTTTTTTTTTCAGAATTATGCTTATAGTTTTTTTTTAATTGTGCTTTAAGTGAAAGTTTACAATTCAAGTAAGTTTCTCATACAAAAACTTATATGCTCATTGTATGTGATCCTAGTTGCTTTCCCTACAATGTGACAACACACTCCTCCTCTCCACCCTGTATTTCCTGTGTCCATTCAACCAGCTCCTGTCCCCCTCTGCCTTCTTATCTTGCCTCCAGACAGGAGCTGCCCACACTGTCTCATGTGTCCACTTGAGCTAAGAAGCACACTCCTCACCAGTATCATTTTATGTCTTATAGTCCAGTCTAATCTTTGTTTGAAGAGTTGGCTTCAGGAATGGTTTTAGTTTGGGGCTAACAGAGAGTCTGGGGGCCATGGCCTCTGGGGTCCCTCCAGTCTCTGTCAGACCATTAAGTTTGGTCTTTTTACTAGAATTTGATGTCTGTATCCCACTTTTGCCTACTCCATGAGGGGTTCTCTGTTGTTTTCCCTGTCAGGGCAGTCATTGGTGGTAGCTGGGCACCATCTAGTTCTTCGGGTCTCAAGCTGATAGAGTCTCTGGCTTATGTGGCCCTTTCTATCTCTCGAACCCATATTTTCCTTGGGTCCCTGGTGTTCTTCATTGTCCTTTGCTCCTGGGGGGTTGAGACCAATTGATGCATCTTAGATGGCCTCTTGCTACCTTTTAAGACCCCAGACACCACTCACCAAAGTGGGATGTAGAACGTTTTCTTAATACACTTTGTTATGCTGATTGGCCTTGATGTCCCATGAAACCATGGTCCCCAGACCCCAGCCCCTGCTACTCTGTCCTTCAAAGTGTTTGGTTGTATTCAGCAAACTTCTTAGCTTTTGGTTTAGTCCAGTTGTCCTGACTTCCTCTGCATTGTGTGTTGTCCTTCCCTTCACCTAAAATAATTCTTGTCTACTAATTTTTTATCTAATTAGTAAATACCACTTTCCCTCCCTCCGCACCCTCATAACCATCAAAGAATGTTTTTTTTCCCTGTTTAAACCTTTTCTTGAGTTCTTATAATAGTGGCTTCATACAATATTTGTCCTTTTGCGACTAACTTCACTCAGAATAATGCCTTCCAGATTCCTCCATGTTATGACATGTTTCACAGGCTCATCATTGTTCTTTATCATTGTGTAGTATTCCATTGTGTGACTATACCATAATTTGTTTATCCATTCATCAGTTGATGGGCACCTTGGTTGTTTCCATCTTTTTGCTATCGCAAACAGTGCTGCAATGAACATGGGTGTGCATATATCTATTCATGTGAGGGTTCTTATTTCTCTAGGATATATTCCAAGGAGTGGGATTGCTGGATTGTATGTAGTTCTATTTCTAGCTTTTTAAGGAAGCACCAAATTGATTTCCAAAGTGGTTACACCATTTTGCATTCTTACCAGCAGTGTATAAGTGTTCCAGTCTCTCCATAACCTCTCCAACATTAATTATTTTGTGTTTTTTGGATTAATGCCAGCCTTGTTGGGGTGAGATGGTATCTTATTGTAGTTTTGATTTGTGTTTCTCTAATGGCTAATGATTGTGAGCATTTCCTCATGTATCTGTTAGCAGCCTGAATGTCTTCTTTAGTGAAGTCCCTGTTCATATTCTTTGCCCATTTTTTAACTGGGGTTATTTGTCTTTTTGTTGTTGAGGTTTTGCTGTATCTTGTAGATTTTAGAGATTAGATACTGATCGGATTTGTTGTAGCCAAAATTTTTTCCCCAGTCTATAGGTTGTCTTTTTACTCTTTTGGTGAAGTCTTTGGATGAGCATAAGTATTTGATTTTTAGGAGCTCCCAGTTATCTAGTTTCTCTTCTTGTGTTTGTACATTGTTAGTAATGTTTTGTATACTGTTTATGCCATGTATTAGGGCTCCTAGCATTGTCCCTATTTTTTCTTCTATGATCTTTATTATTTTAGATTTTATATTTACGTCTCTGATCCATTTTGAGTTAGTTTTTGTGCATGGTGTGAGGTATGGGTCTTGTTTCATTTTCTTGCAGATGGATACCCAGTTATGTCAGTACCATTTGTAAAAGAAACTGTCTTTTCCCCCATTTAACGTACTTTGCTTCTTTGTCAAACATCAGCTGCCCATAGGTGGATGAATTTATTTCTAGATTCTCAATTCTGTTCCTTTGGTCTATGTATCTGTTGTTGTACCAGTACCAGGCTGTTTTGACTACTGTGGTGGTATAATAGGTTCTAAAATCAGGTAGTTTGAGGCCTCCCACTTTGGTCTTTTTTAGTAATGCTTTACTTATCTGGGGCCTCTTCCCTTTCCATAGTAAGTTGGTAGTTTGTTTCTCCATCTCATTAAAAAATGCCATTGGAATTTGGATCAGGATTGTATTGTGTCTGTAGATTGCTTTGGGTAGAATAGACATTTTCACAAAGTTAAGTCTAGAGATAGGAAACTTCTTGTGGGTAGGATCCAAGCCTACTGCTGAAATAAGTGTGCATATTTTCATTCAGGTATTTGCTTTTATAAGTACATATGCCCAACTGTGAAAAGTACCAGTAAGACAAGAAAATAGGAGGTTTAATCAAGCTCAAAGCCCAGGGGAGGGGGAGACTCGATCAGTCAAACCTCCGAAAAAATCCATTCTAATCACACTATTAGTGGAAAGATAAACTGACAAAATGTCACAACCTTTCTAGAAGACAACCTGGCAATATCTATCAAATTTAAAACGTGAATACTCTTGACCTAGTAATTCCAACTATGAAATTATTCTACAGAGCTAATAGGACAATCATTCCAAGAAATGACTGGGTATTGTTTATAATAAGAAACAAATGGAAACAATCTAAATGTCCTTTAACATGGGATTGTTAGCCAAATTTTGGTACAGTCAGCTAATAAAACATTTTGCATTAAGATAATGTTATATAGCTATATGTACTGATATGGAATGGTGCCCACAATATATTAATTTAAAAAACATTACAAGAGGGTAGTATGAATAGTACCATCCATTTTTTTATATGTTAAAAAAAAAATGACAGTTTCTTTCAAAGCTAAAAATAGGTCTACCATACAATACAGCAGTCACGCTCCTAGGTATTTACCCAAATGAATTGAAAACTTAGGTCCACACAAAAACCTGCACATGAATGCTTACAGTAGCTTTATTAATAACTGCCAAACATTAGAAGTAAGCCAAATGACCTTCAATAGGTGAATGGGTAAATAAACTTTGATACATCCATACAATGGAGTATTATTCAGTAATAAAAAGAAATGAGCTATCAAGATAGGAGAAGACATGGAGGAACCTTAAATGCATATTACTAAGAAGCCAGTCTGAAAAAGCTACATACTGTATGATTCCAACTACATGACATCCTGGAAAAGGCAAAGCTATAGAGACAGTGAAAAGGTCAATGGTTGCCAGGAGTTCAGAGGAAAGGGAGAAGGCATGAATGAATAGCCGAAGCATATGGCATTTTAAGGGCAGCGAAACTATTTTGTATGATACTGTAATAGTGAATACATGTTATTATGCACTTGTCAAAACCCATAGACCTGTACAGCATAAAGAGTGAACCCTAATGTAAACTATGGACTTCAGTCAATAAAAACATATCAATATTGGCTCATTGATTATAAAATATATACGACACCAGTGCAAGACATTAATAATAGGGGAAACTGTGTGCAGGGGGAAAGGTAGTATATGGGAACTCTGTACTTTCTGCCCAGTTTTTCTGTAAATCTAAAACTGGCCCCCAAAATAAAGTGTATTAAAAACATACATACACACAAACATACATGTTCCTAAAGACCTTCTGAACTCTAAATCAGGACAGGCTGAAAACAACAGGAAAAGCTTGCACAGCCCTTCCTGAGACAGACTGTTAGCGACCAACATTTAGGTTTCTCATCTCTGATAACCACGTACAGGACAAAAACCCCAATTTTTTAATCTGGCCTTCTCTGGTTGCACTGAACACTCATTTTCTCATGTTCAGAATTAGCACATACTTAAGGAATGACTTAACTTAGATCAGCAGTTCTCAAAGTGTGGTCCCTGGACCTGCAGAAACAGTATCACCTGGGAATTGGTTAGAAGTGCAAACTGTGGGGACCCATTCCAGACCCACTTTGTCAGAAACTCTGGGGGTGGGACCCAGCAACCTGTATTTCCACAAGCTCTCCAGGTGATTCTGAGGCCTGCTGAAGCTAGGGAAGCCCTCACCTAAACTTTTAGAGACAGTCACTGAACTAGGGGATAACCTGTCTCTTCAGGGTCACAGTGCCAGAACGACTCCTGTGTGCACAGTGGGGTTTCTCAGGAAGGAAATGAAGGAGGTCTTAGATTGGAGGGAAGGAAAAAAAAAAAATCTCCTAGTCCCTTTGAGGCCAGGCCTCAATTTGTCCTGGACTTTACGGTTCAGCAGCTCTGATGCTTTTCTAGGGTAGGTTGAATAAAGGCAGGCCAAAAGCAAGGCAGAGGGCTGGGCGAGTAAGGGGTCTGAGGACAAACCTGGATCTCAGCAGCAGTTGTAGGATGTTCTCCGAGTTTTACTCTTTATTTTCATTATCCCCAAAGCTTCGGGAAAGTTTCATTAAAAGTAAGACTGGTCTCAGCTGTTCTTTGGGAAAACACGGAAGATCACAATAGAAGGGGAAGGGAGGAGAGGGAGAGCAGTGTCCAATCCCCACACAGGCCAGAAAGGTGGGAACCACAGCTGCCAGGCTAGCAGGGGAGCTGTACCCAGCCAAGGGGGGACCTCAGAGATGTCACCAACACAAAAGCAGCAGTATGGCAGCACAAGGGGAAAGCCAGAGCTGAAGAACCTGGAGCACACTCAGGGAAGTGCACTAGGGAATACTCAGAAAAAGGTGGAGGACAGACACTTGGCAGGTTCCAGGTATGGAAAGAAGGGAACAATTTCTAGAAGGAAGTTGGGAGGGATTCATGCCATCAAAATCTGGGATTTAGCAAAAGAGGTGGCTAGATGTGAAAGATAAATAATCTGTAAGGACTTCTCTTCGAATCACTTACCATAATTTTATTTTACATTTATTTGAGTGATCATTTGATTGTCTTTCTCCTTCTCTAGACTGCAAGCTTCATGAAGGCAGGGACTGTATATGTTTTTGCTTGCTACTATAACCCCAGATCCTAGCTGGCACCTAGTAGGTGCTCAAAAAAATAGGCTGGATAAACAATTTAAAATCAAAACACTCTGGAGTGTGTGGTTATTTTCACTTTCTCTTTATTGTTCACTTTTTGTCTTGTTTTTATCAAGAAAAAGATTATTTCCTTTTTTGGAAAGAGTCATCTTTTCAGTACGGTGTTGTGGCTTTAGTTGCTAAATCACAAATGCTCATTTAGAAAAGCAAGTGGGTGTAGGGTAAACACTACTCACTGGAAATACACACAAATTCATCCAACAGTGATCATCTGCAATGTCCAGTCTGAGGATCCTTAAGCTACTACAAGTCCCAGAGTGACTTAGAAAATGGATTTTAGTTTTTTAATTGCATGAAGTACTTCTTATGGCACTATAATTCTTTGAAAACTGATTGCACACACATGACAAAATAGCATGCATGACTTTCAACAATGTCCAGGATCTACAACAGAGTCCCCACAGCAGGCACTGTGGCATGACAAGGATGCATATGAGATCCACCCCAATCTCTGACAACATGGAATCCCAGCACTAATCACCCCAAGACCAAGAGTGTGGCTGTACAACAGGAAGGGGAGGCTATTTCAGAGATCATAAAAATGGAGACAGCAAATTGAGATGCTTAATAAATAATCCCTAGCCCCCTAGCCTAAGAAGCTTCCCCTGGCCTAGAGAGAAGGAAAGTAATAAAATTAAATTTTTAGCAATGACCATTTGGCATCTTTTACTTCAAGCAGCAACAGGGCCTATGTTCATTTTAAAACAGTTGAGCTACTCAGGTTCAGTAGCCCATTGGCACCAAACTCACAGGGCTGCATAAGAACAGCACTTAATGTCCTCCGTGCACAGAAAGGGTTAATCCTAGAGCGGATGCAACAGAGACAGGTCTCGCCAGAGCTCGTAGCGGTGTATCCTCATTCAGTGGCGCTCTGTCTAAGCATCTCTGCAGACTGGTCACCATAAAGCGCCTCGTATTTTGGTCTGGATGTTGACTTAAAACAAAACTCTAGATAAAAGGAATGGGAAGTACCTCTGCTCACCATCCTCACATTCCTGTTCCCCTTGAACTTGGGATCAGACCTCTGGTGAACTAGATGTTTATCTGAGAACAGTCCAAAGGTCAATACAAAGAAATGACTCCCATCTCTTTCCCTGAAAGAGCTTTTAGAGGGAGCTCGGACACTCCACTCTTGCCTTCCAAAGGCTGGGTAATTGCCAGGCAGGCTGTCGCGAGCCCCTTGCCCTGCTCACCTTTCACTATAATGCATGGTACAGCATAATCATGAAATGTGCTTATTAATTTTACTCATTTGACACTATGCTCTTCTGCCCTGAGCTCGATATTAAGAGAAAATGATAGGGATAGATTCTGCTCCTGTCAGACTTACCAAGACTTTCAGAAAACCAAACTATCAAAGGCCATCTACCGCCCACTAGCTGATCATTCCAGATGACCCCAAAGGTACAAACAGAATGTTAAAGATACAGATCCACAAGAGAACAGCTAGAGGATGGCGAGCCCCGTGTCCTGGGGTTCAATTCTTGGCATGGGCCCTCCCGAGAGAGATCCCTGAGCCTGTCCTCCTGAGGATCTTGAGCTCTGAGCCTTGACGTACCACTTGCTGCTTCATATCTAATTCATCAAAAGACACTCCAGCTTCTCAAATCAGGAACATTTTTATTAGCTTCCCAAGAGTTTTATGGCACAAAGCCATACCTAATGATTCTATTTTATGGAAAGTTATACATTCAAACAGTGCTTTGAAGTCAAGCAGCGGGTAAGACTCAAATCTTTGTCAAAAAAGATTCTCTTGCTCTTTCACTTTTAAAATGTTTATAAGCTTTCACACAGTTGGGAAAGTGATGTTGAGCATTTTAACAGGCTTCTCTTCCCTCACACAGGACCCAGCACTGTGTGTAAGATGTATATCCATCTTATGCACAGTGTATCTGTATATCTACCGTTACGTGGGTGAGGGAAGTGGGTGATTTCACCCGCAACCTCCTCCTCCCAGGGACACGGGTAAAGTCTGGAGACATTTTTGGTTGTCACAGCTGGAGAGGAGATGCTACTGGTATCTAGTAGGTAGAGGCCAGGGTTATTGCTAAGTACCCTGACAATGTACAGGACAGCCCCCACGACAAAGAATTATCTCGCCCAAAATGTCAATAACGCCAAGGTTGACAATCCCTGCCTTATGGCTTCTTCTGGACCATGCATCGCGTCCCTTCCACTCTGGGGATGTCAGACACTGACACCTGTAGGCATGGCTTTCTAATCACCATGGCAGGTGTACTCTTGGTGCACATTTTCAATGAATAAGAATAAAATGTTGTCATAATAAAATGAGGAAAATAAAAGGAAGATAACCTTAGAATCTCAGAACACATGACAATATTGACCGTTAATAAAACGCTCCTAAAGTTACACAGTACTTTTTAAGTTCCACCAAAATCAGAAGTTACCTACTGAAACAAAAAAATAACCATCAGTGCTACTGAACACCACCAGTGGTGTCTGTGAAAAGGGAAGCAAGGAAAGTTCTCTGCTAATCTGTGGTGCTGTGGTCAGCCAGAGCACTGGGCTTGGGAGGAGGCCTGGTCCTGATTCACCACTCCCAAGGACTGATGTTCTTATTGCTTCACTTCTTGGAGCTTTGGTTTGCCTCATCAGCAAAGTGGAGATAAAGCTACTTGGCTGGGAGCTTGTAAGAGCTAAATGAGTTCAGGGGTAGGAAACTGCTTTGTAAACTATAAAGAGCAAATGCAGAGCGGTATAAAAGCCACCAGAGGTCTTTCACAGACTTGGATCCTTTTCATAAAACATCAGAAACAGAAGTTAACTTTGGAGATCAACAAATCTAACCCCTGGTTTTTAGAGAAGATGAGAATGACCATGATAGAGGTCAGGTAACTTAGCCGTGGCCAAGGCAAGGAAACAGCCCAGACAGGCCAGAACTCAGTCAGGTCTTCTGATTCCCAAACCAGGACACTCCTCACTCCTCACTGGTGATGCTTTCCCTCCCTGGAGCCCTGGTGGCACAATGGTTAAGTGATTGGCTGCTAACTGAAAGGTTGGTGGTTTGAACCCACCCAGCAGCTCCACAGGAAAAAGACCTGGTGATCTACTCCCATAAAGATCGCAGCCTAGAAAACCCCATGGGGCAGCTCTACTCTTTTACATGGGGTTGCTACGAGTTGAAATTGACTCAACGGCACCTAACAACAACAGCAACAAAGGGAGGGAGTACATCTTACACACAGGGTTGAGAAGATCTTGTAAACAGGAGAGAAACAAAACGTACAAACTAATATCTTGACTTACTACATCATAGCCTGTCGGGGCTCTGTTCCTAGAAGCCACCACCCCCACTCCCGTGATGGGGTCCATTGATGTTTCTGGCAAGGCTTCTGAAAGGTCTTTGACTTCAGGCATGGTGGATTGGTCCTGGTTCAGAAAAGGAAAAAGAAAGCACAAAATTCAAACTTAACGTTTAAAGTGTACAAAACAAAGTCTCAAACAGAACCAGAATCTTGTGGCAAATATCCTGAGCTAAGAGCTGATCTGGCTGAAGGGATCATGACCTTCATTCCAACCTTCCCTCAGATTAAGAATTCAAATCACCTCTGGGCCCTTCTCTTCTCAAGCTAGCTTTGAAAATCAGGCTAACATAGTTAATGCGGGCTTGTCCCTGCTCTGAGGAGGTAATTTTGACTCAAACCCAAAAGCAAACTGCTCTCAACTCTACCGTACAGCTGCCTGATTTCTGAACAGTTTCCAGTAGCGTCACTGAGAATAAATCGGACACAACTAAGCCTACCAACTCCTTTCGTTTCTTTCCCTCATATTCTCTCTTTGTGGAGATATAGACCACCAAATCCACAGCCTCTACCATAACCAAGGTTAGACTATTCAGCAGGCAAGCAAGATCTTTGCAAACACAGAAGAAAGTGTTCTGGGCATGGAAACAAAGGAATAATATTCAAATCCAGCTCCATGATTTACTAGCTAGTGACTTTGAGCAAGCAATTTAACCTCCTGTAGCCTCAACTTTCTCATTTATAAAAACAGGCTGTGATATAGACACTTGCAGAGCTGTTATGAGAACTCAGAGTCAATGTAAATAAAGGGCCGGAAGCAGTCTCTGGCACACAGTAGGTACTCAAAAAAAAGCAGATGAGACTGTGAGGTTTAGAACACACGGGTCCAGTATAACTGGTCAGAAATGTGGTAAGAGCCATTCCCTACAGGCCTGGCAGAATTCTTTTGTTGTGTTTAACCCCCCTAGGTCATGGGGGCACTTACTCAAAGCTAAACACTAACAATGACCATAATTCTTGCTGGGCACTTTGGGGGAAAAGGTGGGGACTGGAATTATTATTCTATCACTGACTGCCTCTTGATGCAACCAGAGGAGACAGGTAGAATATAGAGAGCGCTGGGTCTGGGCAGCTGGAGTGGCAGTGTACCAGAAAGCAAATAAAAAAGGCAACACCTTATGTAAATGATTTTAAGTACTTTTAAAAGGACAAGCAGGGAAAAAGCGCAAGTTAAATTCCACGACTTTCCGCAGCAATTAAATTCCACTGGCTTTAGGTCTGCCAGGTCTCTCAAGGCTGGTTACTGCTTCTAAAGCAAACCAAACACCCTGCCTAACTAGGCAGGCAGAAGAAATATTCTTATGTCTTACCATACAATCAGAAAAGGCAGAGGCCATTAAAAAAATGATTGTAGCCTCCTAAATAAGAACAATCACAATACTGTGTGCAAGTCACCCATGTAGTCAGCATCCCCTGGTACCGACAGAGGCTCCAGAAATGGATTTGCCAATACAAGGAAGCCAAGTCCCCGATCAGGGCTAGGAACTGCCTGGCACCAGCAGCACTATCAGCTTCTGTTTATGACAAAAGCTAAACTAAGTTATGTTTACTTGATTCTACTGAAAATAAGCTTCTAGAAGGCCAGGGCAGGGGGTAGGCTACCACCCTGTATCACTGCATCTTTTTCTATTTTCAAATTTCAGGCAGGTTTATCTACATAAAACACAGGGCTTGGTGCTTCTTGCACACAGTAGGCATTAAGTAAATATTTACTGAATGAGTATGTATACATGTCTCAAATAAAAAAAGCCTTAGAGTTAATTATCTGCATCTGCCCAATCTAAAGCAAGCACTGATCAAAAAGTATTTTCACTTGAAAAATCCCATATTATTGGTAATTGCGGCTGTTTGCAAAAATATCGGTATCTGCTGTTGGTTACCGAAATGCTTTGCAATTAGCAGCTCATTAACAAAATGTACGAATTCTGCCAGTGCTAAAATATCATGCTGTGAATTTAATAAAGAGCACGTGAGGTGGTTTTTTTTTAAAAAAAGATAGTACTGCCTCTACTCCTCTCAGAAAGAAAGAAAGAAGACGAAAGCATTGGAATAAATAAGAAATATTTCATTTGCTGATAGATTCACGTCCTCGGGTCACAATATTCTCTGCGAGGTACTGACGACAATCGGCTTTTTTTTTTTCTTTTGCTCTGAAGCGCACTGGTATCAACTGCAGCCGGGTAAATGCCCTCTTAAGGAATGATGCTGTTCCCAGAATGCACCAGAGAAGGCAGCCCAGCAGTAGGTTCCAAGATGGCTGCAGGCTGCCTCCCAGCTGAGGCAGACAAAGGAGCCGGCGGCCTGTGTGCAGTCAGAGCCCAGCCTCCCGGATGGGGCCATACGAGCAGAGCATTAGCACAGAGCATCACAGATGCACGTCTTTTCCTTTCCTTTTTTTCCCCCCAGTTGCCGTACCCTGGGGATCAAGGCAGCCTTTGTGAAATATAGACAAATGACTCCTCACTGTGCGGGGCTGCGGCAGGGCTCTGCTGGGGAGGAAGCACCACCACCAGCTAAGGAAGCTTTTAATGAGAAACGCCCAAGATATCCATGGCAGAGGCAATCACTCAAGGAAGCTTGCCCTGAATTACATATTTTCTGACTGCAAATTACTTTTAACAGCGTCTGTACCGTCACTTCAATTGACCTTCCTAACAAAAGGCCATTTATTAACTAGCACTCCACGTTTTCTGGACTGTGTGGAGCCTCTAGCTAAAAAGGATGGCACTGCTGAGTACACAGTTGCCCAGGGTCACAGGCCAGGCCTCTGAGAAGGGGAAGAAGAGGCCATTAATGGGAGCCTGCAAAGGGGGAGTTGAAGGGAGCAGGGCGTTTAAGATCGACATTAACTTGTCTGGCCAGAGGTGATATGGACTACAATGCCAAGGCTTACTTGCAACAACTCCAGGTTTCATCCTCAGCAACTCTTCATCCAGCATCCACTTCCATCTCAAAACCCTAACTGCACACAAAACACACTAATAAGCTTCCCTTGTGGTTGTATAGCACTTTGCGATTCTCAGAAAGCTTTCGCATGCTTCATCTCCATTGATGCTCACACCAAACCTGGGAGGGAGCTAGGTTGTGTTATCCCCATTTTATAGGAGAGAAAAGTGAGGTGCCGAGTGTTCAGACAGCATGCAGCTGGCAGACAGCAGAGCCAAATGGAACCTCTGGTGGTCTTTCCTGAGTCTGGTTCGCTTTCCATTTGGCTATGTAAAGAGAGACCAATGTCCCATCCAATCAAGAAAATAGTTTCAACACTAACTATATTTTAAAATGCCAATGCTCTTCTTCCTCTAGCCATAGCCCAATAAGTCAAGCAAAGGGGAGAAAAGTACAGAAAGATAAAAGTAACATGGGATTAATTTTCTTCGCACCTCCGTTTCAAGATTCAACATTTCCCTCATAAATAATTTACAACAATAAAAATGAGCTAAGGCCATGTTTGTATAGGACGGAGGTAAATTTAGGCCTAATGAGGGAGATCCGAGCACTGCGCAGGAGGGAATAGGTTGATCTATAGCACGGTGTGAGCAGGATCGACAGCACACAGGGGCTCCATTACCAAAGGCAGGGCCAACCTGGATGGGGGGCAGTTTGGGAAAGCTTCTATCCTCCCAGCTGTGGCTGCAAGAAGGGCCTCAGCGAGGAAAGCCAAATATTTCCCAATATTTTCAATGACAAAATAACGGAGGGTGAGATATTTCAGAATGATAGGATTGAGCCAACTGAAACTACATCAGTTCTCCTCAAATGCCAGGTCAAGAATGAAGGTGGTGGTGCCTGGGAGTCACGTCTGCTCTTGGGCAGGGGGAGAGTACAGTGGTGACACTGACCTTGAGCTAGTCTTCTCTTTAATCTCACAGGTCACCTGGTCCCAGTCCCCATCCTGATCTCTTCCCTGACTGCACGTCTCATTCCTATGTCTGCCCCTTCAAGGGTCCCCCACAAGGCAGGAGTGTGTGTGTGTGTGTGTGTGTGTGTATGCATGTACACGTGTACTGGATAAAATGGGGACGAATGGAGTGATGCATGTTTTCCAAGCCAGGAGGATTTCTTCCCAACATGCCACGCTCAATGAATACTATGTGATGACGCTGGGTGGGAGAAAGCCTGCTTCCTGCTTTTGCCGCAACGCCACAAACAGGGTGCTTCGGGGAGGCCCCAGCTCCCAGCACTGCAGCACCTCGCCGATGCTGTCATCCCAGGTTCATAGAGAAATGAACTTTAATGAACTTTAACTATAAAGCCCCTTCACAGAGACAGCACACTGCTCCCTTGTAGCTGATCAAAGAATTACTGTAACAGTGTGCTTAATCCCTAAAAGTCAGCAGTGCTGGGCTTAACTGATGCTGAACATTGTTTCAGAATCAAAGGCATGCCTCCCGGCCCCAGTCTGGGAGAAAGCTAAGCTACTGTATCACAGTTGAAAACTCAAGGGAACTTTGATATCATCTCTGTTTAATTTCCACAGCCCTTGTGAGCCTGGGGTTTATCTCGTTTTATCAACTCCCATACTGAAATCAAAACCCAGCTAACAAAACTCAGGCCTCTCTCCACTGAGGCCCTTTACAGCAGCGGGGTGTGGGCTGAGGAGTTTAAAGTGCTTTCAGGGGGCAACAACGGCAGGGGGCCAGGGGGCGCTGTCTTCAAAGGATGTGGAGCAGGCAGGGAAAACCGCAGATAGGCCTCCCTGCTGAGGCAAGGAAGGCAGACTCAGAAGTGGCGCCAGGCGCTGCCAACCAGGGCTGAAGGCATGCCTCATACACAACTTTTGTGAAGAGTGATTTCAAAGTACTAAGGGGGGCTGGTTAAATTGGACACTATAATTGAAATGACAAAACCAGTGGGTTAATTAAGTCCCTACAGAAGAATGAACTTGCAATCAGCTTGTTTGAAATCCAAAGTCAAGGGCACAAAACACATAAACTGTCTGCCCACTTCTATCAGCTTATGGGGCTGGGGAAGGGAATAAATATTTCATTCGTTGTGGGAAATAGCTCAAGAGCAGGGTCACCACTGGGAATGGCTGTCCCCTAGTAAAAGCTACTGCTTCAGCTGTCCTGGGGCAGTTTCTTGCCAGTTTCCCAGGGGCAGCGATGGCCTACAGGAACCCATGCCCCCTCTGGTACCCCATGATTACTGATACCTTTCTGCTGACAAATTGCAAGCAAAGGACAGGACACTGCCCCATCCCCATAGGAGGGAGCCTGTGGCCAGGCTTCACCAATACACACCCCAGCCCATACACACAAACCGGGCCACCTCCATCAGCAAAGGCCCAGAGACCTACCTCCTCAGGTGGCAGTGAGCTGAGGGCAGGATCCATGCAGCACCACTGCAAATAGCCAGTTGGCTCTTGGGCCACTGTGGGGGACAGTGGCACAGGCTGCAAGATGTCTACTCTGGAACCTCAGAAAAGCATCCTGGTGCCTCCTGCACATTGGTCTACATAGATCCTTTTGAGAACTGATTTAGTTTCAGGCTGGCTCAATCCTATCATTCTGAAAAACCTCAGCCTCCATCATTTTGTCATTCAAAATATTGGGGCAATATTTGACTTTCTTCATTGAGACCCTCCTTGCAGCCACAGTCAGAAGGGTAGAAGCTTTCCCAAATTGGTGACCAGTCAGAAGTCAAATCCATCTGACAAATGCTCTTGGGTGTGGTCAGGTGGCATCAGGCCACAGACTGCTGGCAGGGCCACTAAGATGTTAGGGAACTAAAGCAAATATTTTTCTAAGCTCTTGTAGATCACAAAGAATTTTCCGGCTAGGAAACTAACAGTGGCAAGCATTTCCTTTTCCCCCAGTAAAGGTCTGTTTCTCCTAATAGAAGAATCTGGTGTAATACTGCACCAAATCAGTCCGACCTATGCTTAGATTTATATTAACCTTTTCATTACCAAACATAAATTTTTCCATAGGCTAGGTGAGGCAGGCCTAGGGTTCAGGTTGCTGCAGCCTGTACAGTGTAATGCCAGATCTTGGAATTCACCCTCCAAAAATAAATCTGGGATCAAATTCTACAGCGCTGCCTTGGCCAAAGACCTGCGCCTTACTGACCTGAGTCTGTACAAACCAGGGAAACTCACAGAAGGGAAGCCCATTCTCTAGTACATGAGTAAACCCCACCCAGGCTTGTCCCATGATTACTGCAACTGAGGGCCATCAGGCCTTGCCTGGCTATGCTATGTTGTTCCCTGGAGAGTAGGAAAAAGGAAGTCCCCATCAGAAGGCAAGTGCCACATCTGGGGCCAAGATGCCCCAAGGGTGTTCAGTGACATAAAATGAGTCACACCCTTGCCCTGATGGGCACAGATCCTACAGAGGAAACATGCCCCTCTCCTCCCTGGAGGGGAGATGAGAGGGTAGAGGTGGTTAGAAGCTGGCGAAATGGACATGAAAAGAGAGAGTGGAGGGAGGGAGTGGGCTGTCTCATTAGGGGTAGAGCAATAGCAAGGTGTATATAAGTTTTTGCGTGAGAGACTGACTTGATTTGTAAACTTTCACTTAAAGCACAATAAAAATTAAAAAAAAAAAAATGCCCCTATGTCATCTAAACATCATGGGCCCATAGTCCAGAATCATCAGAACACCCTTACTTCAGACCTGGCTTCAGGCCAGCCAGGCATGGCCTGCTATCACTACCACCACCACTGGCCCCCCTGACTTTTACATGTGTCTTGAAAGTTTATTTTCTTACATTTGGTCATCCAGTCATTCCACGTGTATCCTGATGACTTCCAAAATACCTCCAGAGCCCTGAAACTCAGCAGAATACATCTAGTGCCATGTTCCATTAATACCCCAAACTCAGCTGACCTTGCCATCGCAGTACCTAAGAGGCCCTGGCACAAAACAGTTGGTTAACAAATGTTTATGGAAAGCCTCTGTGCTACGTATTGAGGGCACAGCAATGATGAGACAGAAAGTCTTACATTCCGGAGTCGTAATTCTCAAGCCTTAGCATGTGTAACAGTCCCCTGGTGAGTTAGAGATTCCTGAATTCCACCTCCAGAAACACTGATTTGATAGGTCCGGGTAGGGCCGGAGAAATTGCACTGTGGAACTGGCTGGTCCACAGTCCAAACTTTGAGTACCGGACAGGAAAAAAAAAAAAAAAAAAAATCCACTGCTGTCAAGCTGATTCTGACTCATGGCGACCCCATGTATTACAGAGTAGAACTGCTCCATAGGGTTTTCTTGGCTATAATCTAAGGTACTCATTAAAAGTGAATGAATGAATGAACCTGAAGGTAATCTCCCATGTAGAAGAATTGCAGGGAAGCCAAATGGCCTGGAGGGGGGAGGAAAAGTTCTGGAATCAGAAAGACGTAGGTTCCAATTTCAGCTGCACTATTCACTTTGTGGGTGCCTAAACTGGTCATTTAACCTCTCAGAGCCTCATTGGCGAAACCGGAATATTTATCCTGCAGGTATAGGGAGGATGGAAAGCAACAGTGTCTTGCAGGTGGTAATCGTGCTAATAATCATTAGCTATTAAGGAAACAAATCCTAATCATAGGCTGCAGACCTGAAAAAGGGAGTTATTAAAGATGTTTTTTCTTCCAAGGAGAGTTTCGTACATGGTAGACTTTTAACAATCATTTACTGCATCAATCAAATCCATGTAAGCCAAAGCACTAGCCTCAGAATGAGTCTCCCAATCCCCCCATCTGCACATCACAGGTCAACAAAAAGCACCCAATTCCTCCCCTATAGTCACCTGCCTCACCATTTAAAACCTTGGTCTCATTTCCATTCCCCCCAAATCTTACCCAGTTGCCCAGCCAGACAGGTTGCTCTCACTCAGAATCCTGGTATTGTCCATGTGTGTGGTCTTAGCACACTTGTATATGCACATACACACACGTACATACAGCCTCGCCTCTCAGAAAAATTATAACACACTTTCCCTAGCAGGATATAAGTTCTTCATAGGTTTTATGCCCACCACAGTACCTAGCTCAGTGGGTACTCAATAAACAGATGATATTAGATAGATGGATGGATGGGTGGATGGATGGGCAAATCAATCAAGTTCCTATCATCCTCTCAAAAATGCCTGTGTTTTATTGGATTAGGGAAGGCATATAAAGCAGCAGGGCAACAATGATAACACACCTGTCAGGCCCCTTCCAGTGAGAGCCCCACAACCCTAGGAATGAGCGATCTATAGCAGAACACAGGCAGCTCTGCTGCGCTTCCAGCAGTTCCAGAAGTGGGTTTGATTCTGTTCAACTGGGCTGGATGAGGGCCTGGTGTGGGCCAGTGGATCTCCAGGCTGGCTCCACAGAAGAATCCCCTGGGAGCTTTTAAAAATTATAGCTGCCCCATTCCCAGCCCCCCAGGTTCTGCTTTAATTGGTCTGGGTTGCCGATGAGACTGGATAATACACAGCCAAAGTTAAGTGTCACTGTGCTGGGTGATACATCAACAAATAAGACATTGCTCTCGTCCCCTTCCTCTCCTGAGGCACAAGCTAGAGGAAATATCCTAAAAGAATGGGACTACAAATGAGAGAGCAATTCCCTCTGCCTGGGGAGTCAGGGGAAACCCTGGTAGCATAGTGGTTAAGAGCTATGGCTGCTAACCAACAGGTCGGCAGCTTGAATCCACCAGGTGCTCCTTGGAAACTCTATGGGGCAGTTCTACTCTGTCCTATAGGGTGGCTATCAGAATCGGCTCGATGGCAACAGGTTGTTTTTTTTTAGTTTTGGGGAGTCAGGGAGATGTGAGAGGAGAGGAGAGACTCAAGCTGGCCTCCCTGTAAGACAGAGGTGAGGAGTGGGGAAGGTACTGCCAACAGAAGATACAGCATTAACAAAGGCACGAGAAACCAAAAAACCCAAACCTGTTGCCATGGAGCTGATTCCTACTCATAGCGACCCTGCAGGACAGAGTAGAACTGCCCCATGGGGTTTCCAAGGAGCAGTTGGTAGATTTGAACTGCTGACCTTTTGATTAGCAGTCAAGCTCTTAACCACTGAGCCACCAGGGCTTCAACGAAGGCACAGTGGTGTGAAAAAACACGGACTGTTTGGGAACTATGCATAGCAGATGGGCTCTTAAACAAGTTATGAAATGTTTAAGCACGCAAACAAACTAAATAACAACAAAATTCCTCTGTAGTTCTCTATTTCTGAGGTCTAAGCAATGATGTCTACTATAGAAGGGGTACGCTAGGGGTCTGAAGGAAGCAATTCCTGGGTTTTCTGTTCGTAATTCCTCTCCTGTAGCTAAACACCTTATCAAACCACCCCACTTCCTTCAGGACCCCATGGGGCCTCCTTATGCTATTACTAGTTCAGTGGGAGGAGTGGACAAAAAGTAGAGGAATGAAAAGGACACAAACTTTGGAGTCAGAGGGATTCAAGCTTGAATCCCAGTTCTGACATGAATTTATAGCTGTGTGACCCCCTAAGCAAGTTAACCAAACTGGGCCTAAGTTTCCAACACTATAAAATTAGAATGATGGATAAAAATATTTTCTCTACAGGGTTGTAATGTATATAAAGCATCTTGAACTGTGGCTCTCAAATTTCAGTACGTGTAAGTACAACTCAAGGTGCTTGTTAAAAATGGAAATTCCATGACCACTTCCCCAGAGATTCTGTTCAATAAGGTCTCAGTATGAGGCCCCGGAATCTGCATTTTAATAAACACCCCAGGCATATTTAGATCATTAAGGACTCACTTATTTCTCTCTTCTAAAGGATCAGGGGATAATTTTTTGAACATTCTGCTCTGCAGACCAGTATCTGAGAAAAAAAGAATTTTATATACATACGTACATATATATACATACATGCATATATATATGTATGTGTGTATATACATGTATATATGTAGACAGGGAGAGCATGCACATGAGAAAGAGAACTTGTGCTGATTCTAGCCACAAACTCAACAAAATGGCCCTCCAATCATCAGGGAAGCATGAGCTACGAAGTTCTTGTATGTGACCCCGGTGCTCCAGGCCCACAGGCCTCTCACATTTCAGCCTGGACAAGCTCTGCATCTCGCCAGACTGTGTCAAGTAAACCAAACACATGCCCACAGGATGTCCCCAACAAGGGATGTAATGTCAAGTACACCCCACAGTAGCTCTGCCTCCCAAGCAGCTGGAGAGGAGATCTGACGCAGGCAACCCCACTGCAAACAGCACAGACAGCGCAGGAAAACCACAATCCCCAAGAGCAGCCCGGCGAGCAGAAAGCCAAGAAAAGCCAGTGGGACTAGTGAAATGATGGCCAGGGAGGGCCTCAGAGAGAGAGAATAGCCTAGGGAAAGGCAGTTCATTCAAGGAACCCTGGCCTCCCCTTCCACAACCTAACTAGCAAAGGAGATTCTGCTCACTCAACTGCAGCCAACTAAATAGTGTTCTCAGACCAACCACATCCAGCCATGTAGTCATTTATTATCTTCATCATCATAATAGCACCTTTGACACTTCTCATGCTTTACTCCAACACCATCATTACTTTCCAGGGTGGCAAGGATGTTGCCCTTTGAGCAGGAAGTCTTGAATACTTTCAGCCTGCTAAGGCAGAGGCATCTATATCACCTGGATTCTGATCCCACCAGAAGCAGATATGCCATGAAGCTAACTGATGGAGCTTAAACTTTAGGGCCCCTCCCTTGTATGTGCCCCTTTCAAGGCCCTAGGAAAGGTTTCAACAATGTGTTCACGTGGTTTTGTAAATTGTACAAAAGTATGATACTCTTTTTTCCTAAAGCCACTCCCCAAATTGTGCAAGTGTCAGACCCACAAAACCAGAATCTGCTGCTGGATCCCACTTAATTCAGTGAGGACCCATACCCCTGACAGTAACAAATGCAGTCACACACATCATCTCATTCAGCCTTTCCAGCTACCTTATGGGGTCGGTTTTATTCTTAAGCCACTTTTACAAATAAGGAAGTGGGGGTTCAGAAAGGTTCCACAAGGTTCCATGACTTGCCCAGGGTTACCTGGGTTCTAGGAGGTAGACGGATACTCAAATCCGAGCCCCTGAATCCAACCCCGCTGTTCTTTCTACTATATCACCACGTCCTAGTTGCTCTAACAAGAGCTAAATAATAACCACAAACAGAAAAGCACTAAAAAAAAAAAAAAAAAGAAGCCACTCTTCTAATTGAATCAGTCAACAAACCCTTAACAATAAGTGCTAACTTTTACTGACCACTTGGCATGTGGCAGGCACTGAGCTAAGCACTTTTCTTGCAATATTTCGTTTACTTCTCCCTACAATTCTATGAGATAGATACTATTATTAGCCTCACTTTACAGATGAGGAAACTGAGGTTCAGAAAAGTTAATTAATTTTCCAAGAGCACACAGTAATAAAAAAGCCTGGCCTTAAGCTGAGGTCTAATTCTAAAACCCTTGCACTAAACTTTGGTGCAATATTCCAACTAGAAGTGGGGAAAGTCCATCAGCTGGATGGAGGCAGGACAGGGAAAATACCTTGATGGTAAATCAGGAATGTGGCCTAAAGGCTTTGAATAAGTAAGCTAGAAAGAAGGAATGAAAAGAATGAAGAGAAGATGCTTCTAGGTCCACATCAATCAGTAATTGCCATGCCAACCACTTCATATGGATCTTGGTGCCCAGGCCTCAGCAAAGGCCCCATTTAAATATTCTGACCGTGGCACAAGATTTCAAAATACCCCACATGATTTCCAATGAACAAGAGGGGTGTCACCCATCTCTTGTAACTAAAGCTTCCAAACATATTGCATTTTTCAGTTACTCTAGTCTTCCACAGAGATTATCTACTAACTTTTCTAAGGCTTCTCTGGTGCAGCTGATAAGATTTCCCAGCCCAGTTAATATGAGATGAGATCCAGCCAGCTGTCATGAAATGTACAATGAGATTACACTGAGAAGGAACCACCAGAGACAAAGGCCCCTAAAGACAAGCTGGCCTGCTGTCTGCTTTTGTGGCAGGAATCTGAGTGGGCTCTGGTCCTGGAGTGGGGGCGGGGAGTAGAGAAGGGGCAACAGCCATTTGCCCTCCTGTGGTCTTCCTCTGCTGCAAAGGCTGTTGGGCGAAGGGAACAGAAGAGTCACATCTTAAATAGTAAGACTGGTAATTTGGGAACAACTGTGTGTTGGTAACAAAGATGCTCTTGGCTCTACCTTTTTCACCTGTGCCTATTTCTGAGGGTTTGCTGTGGGGACCCTGCCATTCTGTCCCCTTGCTCTATGCCATAGCTCCTGTCCCTGTCCCTTGTGCCTCATTTGCACTGGAGTCACTATAGGGTGTTCATCAACAGCTCACCATCCTTCCTGGGTGGATACTTTGGGACTCGGGTGCCCAGGCCAGGCATCTCACAGGTGCCCTAGAGTTTGGGTGTCTTCTCTGCTGTGCCCAGGTCACAGAAGCGGCAGCACCCCAGATGATGCCCTAGGGTCAGGTGCACGCTCCTATACGCCCACGTGATCACAGAGAGCTAGACCCCAGGCAAGGTCGGTCAAACAACTGCCCCTCAGTCTGCGGCCAGGTGGCCACGGTGGCCTAGGCACAGGTGGGCCCCCTCACCACTCACACAGGCGGGGGTGGCTTTCAGAGGCCCCTCACCCGCCCAGGCACTGGGGGTGGTGCTTGCACGCGGTCCCCGAGCTCCCTCTCGCCTGCCTGCTGCAAGGCCAAGCCCGGGGCCGGGAACCCGCGGCGCGCCCAGGGCCTGGCAGAGGCCGCCCGGGCCTGTCCCTGCGGCGGACCGGGCACGGAGCCCGCAGGCCTCGGCGCGGCCCGGCTCCTCCCGTCCGCCCGCCCCTCGGCCCGGGGCCCGCGCCCGCCCGCTCGCCGGGACAGCAGGGCCGGCTCGGCCGAGCCTCCGCGGCGCCCGGCGCGCCCGGGCCTCACTTAACTGTTCCCCGCTGGGGCGGCGGCGGCTGCGGCTGCGGCGGGTCTCGGCTCCGTCTCACGCAGAAGCAGCTTCTCATCGCCCGGGCGGCGTGGGAGGGGCCGGGCCCGGGGCCCAGGCGGCGGGAGCCGGCGCCGCAGCTCGAGCGCGAGCCTCACCGGGGAAGGGCGGCGGCGGCAGCGGCGGCGGCAACGGGAGGGGCTGGGCGCGGCCTGGCGGCGGCGGCGCTAATAGCGGCAGCAGCTCCCTCCACGGGCCGCGGTGGCGACGGCGGACCGGGCTCCCGGCCTCCAGGCTCTGGCTCCAGGGGAGGCGCGCGGCGCCTGGGCGAAGCGGGAGGAGGGAGCGGGAAGCCCCCGAGTCCGGAGCCCGCGCCGCCGCCGGGGCCGGCACCCCGCCTCCCCCTCTCCGGCCTCACTCACAGCCCAACCCGTTAGCCCCTAGCAGGGCCCCGGCTCACCAAGGGAGTCTCCAGAGCCTCGGCGCCGCCGGCCGGACCTCAACAAGCCTGCACGTGTGCCCCAGCCCAGCCTCTGAGCCCCGATGCGCCAGGCCTCTTGGAGCCCTGGGCATCCATTATCCCCCTCCCTCAAGTTGGTCTCCTCCAGAAACCCCCAGCCCACTCAGCTCTCCAAGGCCTCACTGTACCCTAGACCAGACCCTCAGCTCGGCCTCATATCCCTGGAAGCCCCAAGGCCTCTTCTCTTGAAGCCTTGGGCAGTCATTACGCACAAACACACACCACAAGTTGGCTACTTCCAGGGATCCCCCCCGCCAGCCCACCCAGCCCTCCTAGGCTTTATTGAACCCTAGGTCAATCCTTCATCTCAGCCCACTCCAGCTCCAGAGACCCTCACAGACCCTGCCGACCTAACACAGTTAAGCCAGGACCTAGCCCCCTCTGTTAATCCCAGGGCTCACCAGCCTCTCAAACTGACCCCAATCTTAAAGCAATTTCTCTGCCTCTCCTTTTGCTGAGCTGCTCCCCTTTTGCAGAGGCCTGGAGCTGCGGTTATGTGGCTGGCCTCAGGGGAAAACTCCCCCTACCCCACCCCACTCCCCACCTGCATCCCTATCCCCCATCACCCCATTCTTGCCCTCCGTTTTTGGTCAAGTGGATTCCAACTCATAGCGACCCTAAAGGACAGGGTAGAACTGCCCCACAGGGTTTCCAAGGAGCAGCTGATGGATTTGAACTGCCGACATTTTGGTTAGCAGCCGAGCTTTTAACCACTGTGCAACCAGGCCTCAGAGAAGTATCTAGGAAATCCACCCTGGAATGCCTGGGGAGAGAGATATGAGCAAGGGGAGAAACTGGAGCTTGGTGAGGGGGTAGTCGACAACTTGACCTCTTTGACTCTCAGCTAGAGTGGCCAGTAGAAAACGCTCTGCAGCCTTAATCAAATATATGCCCTATACTGGCCAGCAAGACATCCGCAAAGCCAAGTAAATGTGCTTGTTGAAAGGACCCTGGCCAGAAGGACCATGCAAGACTGGTCGGCATCAATGTGCAGATTGTCTCAGTCATCTAGTGCTACTGTAACAGATATACCACAAGTGGATGGCTTTAACAAAGAGAAATTTATCTCCTCACAGTCTAGCAGGCTAGAAGTCCAAATTTTGGGCGTCAGCTCTAGGGGAAAGCTTTCTCTATCTGTCGGCTTTGGAGGAAGGTCCTTCTCGTCAATCTTCCCTTGGACTAGGAGCTTCTTTGTGCAGGAACCCTGGGTCCAAAGGACGCCCTCTGTTCTGGGTGCTTCTTTCCTGGTGGTATGAGGTCCCCCACTCTCTGCTTGCTTCCTTTTCCTTTTTATCTCTTGAGAGATAAAAGGTGGTGCAGGCCATACCCCAGGGAAACCCCCTTTACATTGGACCAGGGATGTGACCTGGTAAGGGTGTTACAATCCCACCTAACCCTCTTTAACATAAAATTGCAATCACAAAATGGAGGACAACCACAGAATACTGGGAATCATAGCCTAACTAAGTTAAAATGCACATTTGGGGGGCATAATTCAATCCATGACAAGGACCATGCAAGACTGATCAGCATCAATGTGCAAATGCGTTGAGTTTCATTTTCACACATTCCAGGCTTTTTCCAAAAAAGCTGTTTGATCCCAAAGAAGGGGGTGCCAAGTGGAACTGGCTATCAGGGATCACATCCTGTGGGAAAGCCACACAAGTGTGTGCATTCCACGTGTCTTTTTGCTCAGAAATGCCGCTAGTTCTGATGGTTTTACAGGCAAGTTCTTTCTATTAAATCATCAGGGGACAGGCAACCCTGATGTTATTTAAACGGGAACAGAGCAAAACAAGAGAAAGTTTCCCATTTCATTTCCCAAGTTTAACATAACCCTGATAACAAAACCAGAGAGATAATACCAAAAAGTAAAAACATACATCAGTGTAGAACTGTTGTCCACAGCGATTTTAATATGTGTGTTTCGAAAAGGAGGTTCTGCCATTAAATAAATTGAAAAATGTTACATGCCATATAGAGTCTACCTTTTGGAGAATCATTATAAGTGTTAGTATATTAGGTCTCTGTGAAGTCCAGAAGTAAAGAAACCTGCTTGGTTTATTTTACCTGGCATTTCTCAAACTCATCAGCCATGACCACCCTTTCAAAGCTCACTGATTAATATGCAATATGTCAATCACTGCTATAGACCAACTCACTTATGTACACTGTAGTTGTAAAACTACTAAGTGAAATTTTAGCAATTTGAATCGAGCTTGTTGTAAAAGAAAACAAAACCCACCATGGCCAAGCAAGATTTATTCCAGAAGCGGAAGGGCAGTTCAACATTATGGAATCTGTCAATTCGTTGCCACTGATAGGTTAAAGGGGAATAAACCACTCTATCTACAGGACAGCTAGCTGGCTATAGCAAGCTGGCTTGGCTAAAGATCAAAAGCCATATTTTCCCATCAGTTTTATAAGGAATAAAGGTAGTATTTCTATCTCCTTAATCCTCTGTCCTGTATCTACATCTTAGTCTTGTTTCAAACTCAGGAGAGGAAGGGAGGTATAGGATTGTATAACCCATTGCCGTCGAGTCAATTCCGACTCATAGCGATCCTATAGGACAGAGTAGAACTGTCCCATACGGTTTCCAAGAAGTGCCTGGTAGATTTGAACTGCCGACCTTCTGGGTAGCAACCGTAGCGCTCAACCACCATAGCCACCAGGGTTTTCATATGGTTGTTTAAAAACTGTTGGCATCAAGTTGATTACAACTCATAGTGACCCTATACGATGGAATAGAACCGCCTCATAGAGTTTCCAAGGAGCACCTGGTGAATTCGAACTTCCAACTTTTTGGTTAGCAGTCGTAGCACTTAACCACTACACTACCAGCGTTTCCCAAATACAACACGAAATACCAGTGATTTCCATTTTGAAAGTATGATGAAAAAAAAAGATCATATTCACATTAGCAATAAAATATAATACCTAGGTATAAACTTAAGAAATGGTAAGGCCCAAAGAAAGAAAACTATAAAACCTTACTGAAGGACATAAAAGAAGACCTTAATAAATGGAAAAACATAAAAATCCCAGGATAGGAAGTCTCAATATTACAAAGATTTCTTATGCCCAACTCAATTTATAAGTTTAATGGAATTCAAATAAAAGAACCAGTATGATTTAGGAGATGGGGGTGGGAGAGAACATGGAACAATTATTTTAAAACTTATCTTGTTAAATAACTATGGGAAAATACCTATGAAATTTTTTTGAAAAAGAAAAATAGAGAGAATTGCTCTAACAGATAATAAAATATAATGCAAAATTATAATAAATAAAACTGTGAGTTTCTAATGTAGAAACATACCCGTTTATCACATAGTAAGTTCCCTGTCTATAGACTCTTTTTTTTATCGATTAATCTATCTGTATATTCCTAATTCCCTGTTCCAAACCAATATATTTGCTTGCCTAAACCACCCCAATAACTGCCTTTCTGGTCTCCTAGTTTTGCCTTCATCCAAACAATGGAAAATGGCAATGACAGTGATCATTAAAAAATACTGATAATAAAATGCACCAGGTCACTCCCTTGCTTAAAGCCCCCAATGACTTTCCCATTGTTATTTTCATACCACAGCAGTACATTTCCCTCATATAACTCATTACAATTTGTAGCTATCCACTATTTGTTTTTTGAATTATTTGAACTGACTGTTAAACTGTTAGTCTCCCCATCAGGCTAGAAGCTCCACCAAGCATGTATGTACCATACATATTAGCTTCCCAGTAAATATTTGTTTGGAGTCCCTGGGTGGCACTAACAGTTAAGCACTCAACTACTAACCGAAAAGTTGGTGGTTCAAATCCACCCAGAGGCAACTCAGAAGAAAGGCCTGGCTATCTACTTCTGAAAGATCACAGCCATTGAAAACTCTGTGGAGCACAGTTCTACTCTTGAAACACGTGGGGGTCACCGTGAGTTGGAATCTACTCAATGACAACTGGTTTGGTTTACCAGTTTTAAATATTTGTTTAAAAGATAGATGTGTCAACATTTAATATGTGCATATCCTTTGTCCGTGTCTAATAATTTATCCAAAGTAAATGATCAGACAAGTGCATACAGAAGCTTGTTAAAGGATAGTTTTTTCAGCACTGCTTGTAATAAAATATTGGACATATCTTAAATGTCTATCAATAGAAGATTGAGACGTTAAAAAAAAAAGCTATACTGACATAGAAGTGTGCTATGGTATATAAAAAATAGTTAAGTAAAAAAGCAGGTTGCAGAAAACAATGCATCTATTATATTGAACCTATCAATTTTATATGTATTTGTGATTTTTTATATGTATTAATATATGCATAAAATACCTGGAAAAACATATACCAAACTTTAATAGTTTAACAGAGGTTATATTGGGGGAGGAGGGTTTACACAGAAACTTATACTTACTATTTTACCATATCTATTTTATATATATTTTTTATATCACTTCAGGTGCAAATAACAGAAAGCCCATTCGACAGTAGCTTAAACAATAGACATTGATTTTACTGGCCAGCAACCACCTACCAGAGCTCTGGTGGTGCAGTGGGTAAGAGCTCAGCTGCTTACCAAAATGTCACCAGCTGCTCCTTAGAAACTGCATAGGGCAGTTCTACTCCATCCTATAAGGTCGCTACGAGTTGGAAATGACTAGATGGCAATGGATTTGGTTTTTGGTAACCACCTACCTTCAATCTTTTTGTTATGTGCGAATGAGCCATCAGGAACAAAAGTCCTTCCATCCTTCTCTGACATTCTCAGCTTGATGTCTTTTATCCTTGTGCTTGTTGCCTCATGAACACAGGACGGTTCCTCCAGCTTCACATGTGGCCTCCTCTTTCAGGGCACGACGTAGGGAAAGCAAACACTTTCCCAGAAACGTCTCAGCAGATCCGCTAAGATCACATTGGCCAGAAATGGATCACATGGCCACTCCTAACTGCAACGGAGGCTGGGAAATTGGCTTGCCCACCATGATCATCTCCTGGGGCTGATCATTTGCCAGGCCAATCAAAATCACTGTTACATTATCAGGGAAGAAGGCAATTAAGATTTTCAATTTTTAAAATAACGAACATGTATGGCCTTTATAACGAGGGCAAAAAATTAAAGGTATTTCAGACATGATGAGATCATAGAGGGTATTGAAAGACACAAACAATATTTTTTCCGAAAGAGGTGGGTAAAGTGGTGGAGATGGGTTTGGAGAGATGATCCTCACTGCTTACCAGGCCTCGCCCACCCAGGTCAAGGGCCAATTCTGGCAGCTTCCTAAACCTTAGATGGCCACTGCTTACTTTTTTCCTCTTTGGCCCTCCTTGAAACCAAACCAAACTCGTTGCCGAGGAGTTGATTCTGACTCATAGCGAACCTATAGGACAGAGTAGAACTGCCCCATAGTTTTCCAAGGTTGTAATCTTTACAGAAGCAGACTGCCACGTTTTTCTCTTGTGGAACTGTAGGGGGGTTCCAACTGCCGACCTTTCAGTTAGCAACTGAGCACTTAACCTCTGCACCACCAGTGCTCCTGGCCCTCTTTAAAGACTCTCCCAATTCATAAATACATCATTACTCCTAGGGCCGCTTTCTGGTATTGATCTGTGGGGACTAGAACAGATTGATTCTTCCTTGAGAGAGCAAGGGTAAAATCTCATCAGTTATCAGTCTCACTGGCTAAACAAATTTCCCCGATCTGCACAGTTTTCAATCTGAGCTGTGCTCTCAGATTGACCACAGATGCTCGTAGGAGTGGAAGGCAGGCAGGTGGGATTAACATGCTGTGAGACCGGTGTGTAAATGTGCCTGGTTCTCTTTCACAAGAGTTTGACTGGACGAATATGGAAAATAAACATGAAATAACCCCAAAGAGTGCTGTTAAAACTAAGAAGCCATAACCACCAGGCTGACCTGTTTTTTTTTTTTTTTTTTTTTTTTAACACTGTGGGCACCACATTACTACAGACTCAAATTATGGACCTTTCAATACCCTCTCTAACCAAGAGGAGCTGTAACCCAGAGAACTTGGCAAGAAGAAACTATTCAATATAGCTATTTCCTTTTCTTTAGATTATAAGCTTCCTGAAGGCAGCAAGTTCGGAGTCTTGTCTCTGTTATTCACCACTGTAACACATAGTGGGTACTCCACAAATCTTCCTTGAACGAATGATTTCAGTCTTTAGTGGAGGCTGTTAGGAATCACAATAATTTCCATTCACAGAGTATTCCTCTGTGCCAGGCATTGGGCTAGGCCCTTCTGCATGAATTATTTCACTCAAGACCAACATTGAGCCTATGAATCAGAGACTTTGGTCCCATATTACAACGACAGAAACTGGAACTTAGAGAAAGAAAATGGCTTTCTCAAGTCACACAGTGGTAAGGTGGGGGATGGAGGCATCAAACTCCAAAGCAAATGCTTGGAACTTCACTATACAGAACTCTTGAACACTATTTCCAGAGTCCCAGAGACAGTTCTGTTAGATGGAACCCTGCTATCCTATGGAGGACAGATTCTTCTTTCCCTCGCTGAGTCCCAGACAGGCTTCTGAATTTAAAGAGATGAACACCATTAGTTTTGCCCTCAGGATACTCAGAGCCTGAAGAGGGCTTCAGATATCATTGGTCAACAATCATCTGGTTGTCAGTAACAGAAATCCACTCATACTAAAAAAAAAAAAAACTAGCTTAGGTCAAAAAAGAGAATTCTGTGGGACAAACTGGGATTCTCATGGAAAGCAGTAGTAAAGCAAGAAAACTTCCAGGCCTTCCCAGGACCATGTGCCCTCCTGTTGCTCCATCTCCCTAAGCATCTGCTTTTGTTCTTCTCCCTTTCTAACAGGCCACTTTTCTCTTCTTCTCCCTGTTCGCAATCTAAAATGGCAGCTGTGATGGTACCCTCAGTGCCCGGTCTACATCACATCGGTTCCAGTAACACACAGATACTGACAAGCATCTTTAAGTCCCAATTATGGGGAAAGAATCTGATAGGCCCAGTAATGGTCAGCTCTACTCTGGGCCCAGTTCACTGGGGATCCAGGGCAGGCTCATATCTCTTTATCCACTCCATGTGCTAGGTAGGCACTGTGTCAGGTACATCTGGGGTTGAGAGGTACAAACCTCAGGAAAGGTAGGGTGATGAAAGTACTCAAAAGAACTGAAATCAGAGACCCAAACGCCACCAGAACTTCCTTTATCTTGTACTATTTTTCTTTTTTTCCTGTGTATGTCAGCTTTATTCTCTTTTGTCACAGACCTTCTTCCTTCATGTGGCAGAAACACACGACTGACAGTTTAAATTCTATTGCTTCTACCACCAAATAAGAACTGTCTGTCTAAAGTTCACTTTAAAAATCCTGGAAAAGAATTCTGATTGTTCTATATATGATCAGGTGATCACCCTTGGCCCAACCAAGGCTGTCTAGAGGGTCAAACGTTATAAAGAACACAACCGTCCTGCAGAAAGAACTTGTTCCAGGAAAATTGGTGATCCTAGGCAATTCAACCATGCTGTGTTATGATTGTCTGTTTATATGTCCCTCTTCCCTCCAACCCCCACTGGTACTCAAGCTTAGGGATCATGGCTACTTCTTCTCTATTCCACCCCATCCCGCAGTTAGCACCCAGACTCTCTGGTTTTACCATTCTAAGCCTTCCCCCACATTCTTACCCATTCTTGGGAGTGAGGAAGGATTGGGAAGATGAGATGGATAACTGCTCTAGTTTTATCACACAACCCTCCTATTTGAGGTTAAACTCTATGCCCAACAATTTGATTCTGCATTTGCAAATTTCCAAGCAAAGATTTGACATTCCTTTTCTCATTCAAGAACCTGGCCCTAGCAAATCAAAAGCATAGCGGCTTTCAGAGTATTTCTCTGCCATGGATTTTTAAAAGTAAAGTTTTAAAAACTCAAAGCTAAGAAATTAAGACTTTGTTTTTTGCTGTTTGTTCATTTATTTGTTGTTTTGTATTCTTTCTTCCCTGAGGTACTAAGTCTAAATTTTAAAGAGAGAAGAGACTGGAGTTGAGGTGCTTGAAGGAATTGACAAGTAGAGAACACAGAGGCTAATTGTTCAAAATATTTATCAACTATACAAATACTATAATATAATATGAAGCAAATTGCCTGAGGGTATCAATACCTATAGTCAAAGTGATGTGGGAACAATAAAAATTGAAATATTCAGTCTTCCAAGAAGAAGCTGCAGAGAAAAATGACAGAAGAGCTGGTCTTTGAAGAATGTGGAACAGTCAACAGGCAGGCAAATGCATGGAGCATAGAGGGAAGACTGAGAGGTTCCCCAGGGTATGAAGGGTAGCTGGCTGGGAAGAGAAAGTGTAAGGCTAGAATGGTGGGCCAAGGCCAGCTAGAAGGATCTGGTGTCCTAGACTGAGGGAATGGGGAGCCACATCCCAGATAATCTTATCCAAAAAAATGGTCTTAAATACCAACCCAAATTTATATCTCTAGCCTAGTCCTCTGTCCTGACCTCCAGACAGGCATAGCCGATGACCTACCAACACACCCATTTGGATGTCTAATGGGCATCTCAAATGTAACACATATAGAGCTCACCTCCTGATGGTTCCTTCCAAACTCTCAGTCTTTCCCATCTTGCCCATTGGAAACTCCATCTTTCCAGTTGCTCAGGCCAACAACCTCTTTGCCATCTTTGCCTCCTCTCTTTTTCTTATACCTCACATCCAATCCTTCAGCCCCAAGGCTCAGGGCAGTAAAGGAGGTGCCTCTACTGAGCACCAAGTTTATTTTAATCTGTGTGGAAAAAGTCAGAGCATGGTCCACTTTGAAGGATACAAAAAAGTGGTGGGTTGGGGTACAAGAAGGAGGTGCTCCAGCAGAAAGAACATATGCAAAGGGCACAGAAAAGGGGCCAGAGGTCTTGGATGGAGACAACAAGGAGATCAGTCCGATTGGAGGGCAGAGCCTGAGGGGGCTGAGTTTAGTAAGGCTGGAGAAGCAGGTGGAGTCTGGCCAGCTACTGCAGATTCCTACAAGGGTTCTCTAGGTCCCCCAGCTTACCCTGCAGCCTGCTCCATAGATTGTTACCAGCCACCAAGGCACGTGTCTGTAGCTCCTGCTCCCCTTCATCCAGGCTTCTGCTTACGCTTAGCTCTCAACATCCTGGTTCCTAAACCCCTGAGTTTTGGTTCTAGACTTTGGCTCCCGTTGTTCATCCAGCTCTGTAGCCTCAAATGCCAATTCATGGACCAGTGCTTGTCAGTGAGACATGAAACAAGGAATGAGAATTGGGAAATGAGAAAAATAAGTACTATGGGGTATTTCTGTCTATATGTTACCATATCGCATGAATATGGCAGGAAAGATAGATTGACCTCTATGTTTCAAATGGTCTGGCTTAAAATCTAAACTACATGGTATACACAAAATTCACTGTGGGGGCCTACAGTGAAGGACACCTCAAACAGGTAAGCAGTATTACAGTAAGAGGCTTGTACAGCTAATAATTGAGGGGAGCATGTTATGAATATTAAGAGATCATAGTAGAAGAAGAAAAAGAGTGATTTCAAGTGTGACCTCCAAACTGAAAGTCTTTGAATAACAGGTGGTAATTTGCCATCAAGCAACTTCTTACACACGCTACTCCATATAGCTCCCCATGGGTTGCTGCATGGACTCACTTATGTAATGATGGTAAAAGATTCTTATGGACAATTCCAGAAGCCAACTAATATATAGTATCTGTGCATATCCCACATGTGTGTGTGTATGTGTGTACATGGGTTCTTCATTGTGCTATTATTTCCTTCCAACTTGTAAATGTTGATACCCTTTATTTTATTTATATACTTACGAGACAAACTAATTTTTTTTGTTGCTTTATTTTAAAAGAAAAGTTTATTTTAGGCAATAATAATTTCAAATTATTTTTTTAATTTGCTGGTCTAGGAAATCCCAAAGTCTGGGAATCAAGGCCTCCCTGATTAAACATATGGTTTGAACTCTTTACTCCAACTTTGACCTGAGCTCCCCCTTCAGGACACAGCTTTCAGTGTTTGTTTTTTGTTCTAGGAGGTAAAATTTCCCCAGCATTTAAGGTCACGAGAGACAAATTCAAAAGGGGGAGGAATTAAAATACAATTTCAGAACCTAATCATAGCTGGACTCCCACTGTTTATGTTCCCACTTTTCACACAGTAATCAGAATGTCAATTTAAAATATAAATCAGATTATATAACTCTGAGTGGTACAGACTGTCGGTACTCTCCAGTATATCTGTGTGCTCCTTGTAGTCTTGTAGTCCATCGATAATGGCCAATGGAATGTGAGCAGGAGTGTCTGTGTTAACTTTCAGGCTAAGGTGATTAAGTATGTTGTACATCTTTCCCATTCTCTCTTCCCCTTGTCTGCCAGGTAGATGACATCAAAGTGACCTTGAAGCTACAAGATAATGGAGCCACAAGATGGCAGTAGCCCTAGTCCCTTAGTTACCATGTACAGGAAATTGTTCTGACACGTAGTAGATTGTGATGTAAGGTAGAAGTAAACTATTATAGCAAGCCATTGAGATTTCAAAGTTTATTTGTTATTGCAGCATAGCCTAGCTTATTCTTGTGGCCCTGTCAACCTCTTCTACTTCCTCTTCCGCCATTTGCTCCCACATTCACTATGCTGTAGCCACACAAGCCTTTGAAGGGTGCTCAAACACATCAGGTTCATTTCCACCTTAGGGAGTTCACCCTAGCCCTTCTTTCTGCCTAGAATGCTCTGCTACCGGATCTGCCTCCTCTGGATGTTCATCCCAGCTTACATGGCACCTCCTTAGAGTAACCTTGCCTGACCAACTAAATTAAAGAGCCTCCACTTATTACTCTAGCTCATCATGTTTTATTTTCATTTTCATCTATCAATATTTGATATTGTCTATTTATTTGTTCATTTTCTGTATTTCCTGTTATGCCTGTCTTATTTACCACTGAATCCCCAAAACAAAAAACCCACTGCTGTCAAGTCGATTCCAATCCCCAGTGCCTAGAAAAAAGACTGGTGCACCATAGGTACTCAATATGTATTTGTTGAATGAATGAATGAACAAACGATTCAGTGCCCTGTGTCTTCATGTCTGCCCAAGGAGTTACTGTGCCTAGTAAACACTAAGACTGTATTACTGTTATCTGTTGCTGGGTGACAAACCTTCCCAAAACAGTGGCTTAAAACAGTATCGATCATTTTTTCTGCTCACAAATTTGGGGGTTTACTGGGCTCTGCTATGCCCTTCTCACTTGCAGTCTCTAATGAGGTTGTATTTAGACAGTGGCTGGAGCCTCAGTCAGGTAGATTCTGAAGATTTCTTGCTCACATGTATGGTAACTGAGCTGGGAAGACTCAAACATCTGGACCAGCTGGGGCTCCTAGGGCATCTCTCTCTGTTTCCCTGTTTCTGTGGTCTTGCCACATGGTGGTCTCAGGGTAGCTGAACTTCTAAACTTGGTTCCTACAGCAAGTATCCCAGCAGAGTCTAGCAGAAATACAAGACCTTTTCTAACCTAGTCTCAGAAGTCACTTCTACTACATTCTGTTGGTGAAGGCAGTCCCAAAGACCTTCCCAATTTCAAGGGGAGGGGATATAGATTCCATCTCTTCATGGAGGGAGTCACTAAGAATTTGTAGACATGTTTCAAAGCTACCAGAGGGACACAGAGATCACACTTAACCCCCTGTGTTCATGCCAAACCCATAGCCATTTCTGCTGCCTGCAAAACTTACAGTTGCTCCATTTTCTTCTTCTCTGGATGCTACGGGAGCAGCTTGGCAGTGGTGGGGACTCTTACAAAGGTTCTAATGTTGCCACATCTTTGTGTGGCAGAGAATTTAAGGCTCCTCTTTCTGTAATCTGGCAGCCTGTTGACTGGGGGTCTCCCGGTACTCTTGACCCTACAAACCAACAGCTCTGGCCCGAAGATGTGGTTAGATGTGCCAAACATAGATTCGAGAAGGGCAGAGGCTGGGCTTCCACATGAGCCCAGTCGGAATAAATCCAGTCTTGTGGTCAAATTCAAGGAAGGTCTTAGAAAGGACCCTGAATTCATGCTTTCAGTTTTTTAAAAGGAATTTATTACGCACATGTAACCACTAACCAGCCATGCAACTTTAGGAAACTTACTTAATCTCTCTGAACCCTGGAATCCTTAATGTATATAAGAGCAGAAATGATAATAATGGTTACCATTCGTTGAAAGCCTGCTATTTTCTTGCACCGTGTATGCTAAACTCATTGCATACTTACCTGTCTCACAACAACTTTTTTGTAGATGTTCTTATTATGGGACCTACCCATTTTATAAATGTAGACACCTAGGTTCAGAGAAGTTAGCTGTCTTTCCCAAAGGCTTACAGCTAATAGTGCTAGAGACTTCTAGTTAAAGGGTGCATTGAGCCTATATGGGAAATCTCCACTCCTGCTCTACGCACAAAAAAAAATACCAGATAAAATATAACAGTCAAACAAAATCTGCATAGCTGAGTTCAAAGGTGAGAAGAAGAAAGCCTCAGGAACTAGAAACAAACTGGGAACTCAGAGTCAGAGCAGCACAGGTGAGGAGCACAGGTGAGAAGCTCAGCTTAGGCCTCAACAGCTGTACCCTGTACATTCAAGGGGCTAGAACTGAGCTATGTGTGTAAAGCCAGGAGCCATGGAGAGAGGCTTCCTAGGAGAGAGAGGGGTCAAAACAACTCTGCCCAGGACTCTCATGCCCTGGTTTCCCCGATGAGCAGCCAGAGACATTTAGTGGAGCCAGAGCATCCAAATCACATGGCTAAGTCAGGTCTGGAGCAGTGATTTGACTTGGCCACCTGATTACTGGCTTGTGTGCTGATAATCAGGTACTGTCAGTTTATTTAGCAATTCAACTTAAATAAACCATTTCTTAACACCTCTCAAGTTATCCTTTCTAGTTAGTATCCACTATAAAAGCCTGTTAGAATTGGTAAAAGATAAAGAAGAAAAAGGAAATCTTGGGAAGTAAACAAAACACTTCCAAACCAATGAAGAGTCAAAGACAAAATTGCTTATGACCATTAGAATGCCTGAGTTGGATGCTACTCCTTAACATAATCTATAGATTGAGGCCAAAGTCACAGTTAGAAGGGAATTTTTACCCTCAAAGAAATCCATGACAGAAGAATCAAGAGGCAAAGGAAGCTACATAGCACCATGTAGGTAAGAAAATGGGCAGTACAAACATGAGAATTAGAAAGGAAAAAAAAAAAGAAAGAAACTAGTTAAAAAGACATTTCTAGGTCCCCTGATGGGCTCAGAATCTATCATTATGAAAATTAGAAATTATAATACTTACCAATAAGCAAGGTCAGAAACTCTACCTGTCAAAACATTCCCATTGGTCTGCAAAAGAGGCAAAAAGACTCGCCAACCACCTGGGCCAGGAGTGGGAAAAGAAAATGGGAGACCAGAGCTGTACCATGCTCTACTATGACGCCCAGATTCATGGGGACTTATCTGAGAATTTAATAAACAACTTCATTTGGGACCTGTGAAGGTTCCAGGGTCCCTGGTGCATGCTCAGCTCCTTGCTCATCTGTGCCAGTGGAGACAAGCTCAAAACTGATCTGTAGACACAACCCAGGGCACCCAGGATCCCCAGGGAAAATAAGCTCTGCTTAATGTAGTTTACAGACAAAAATTACAAAACATACAAGGAGACAAGCTACCAAGAGGAAGATCCAGTGTGTGTAATCAAAGGAATCATTTATGCCCTAAGACCTGGAGAGAGAAGAACAAACTGAAAGAGCTGTGTGTTTAAGCCTGTTGAATAGAATAAACGGAGAAATGGAAACATAAGGCAAGAACAGGAGAGTAAGGAAAAATAACAGGCTAGCCCTGGTGATGCAACTGTTAAGCTCTCAGATGCTTATCGAAAGATAGGCAGTTCGAACCTACCCAGAGGCTCTATGGGAGAAAGACCTGGTGATCTGCTAGTGTAAAGACTACAGCTAAGAAAGACCTATGGGCCAATTCTACTCTACCACACAGGGTTGCTAGGAGTTGGAATTGACTCAATGGCGCCAAACAACAACAAGTGCCTGGCAGAGCTGGAATTCAAACATGAGGCCACAACTGAGCCAAACCAACACTGGGGTTTAATGTCTGAGTGTGTGTTCAGGGGAGTGGGGGCAACAGAATCTTCATCCTGACCATCTCTTTCCCCATCTGCCACTGATTTTCCAAAGATCAGAATTATCTGTTCCATTTATTGCAGGACCAATGGATGTCATGGACAAATAAGGGTTAGCTACTGCCCTTCAATAGTTCTGAAACTTGCTCTTGAATGTTGAATAGCTAAAGCCAAAGGAAGAAATAATGAAGTAAAAGAGCTGAACAGAAGATTTCAAAGGGCAGCTCAAGAAGACAAAGTAAAGTATTATAATGACATGCGCAAAGACCTAGAGATGGAAAATCGAAAGGGAAGAACATGCTCTGCATTTTTCAAGCTGAAAGAACTGAAGAAAAAATTCAAACTGCAAGTTGCAATATTGAAGAACTCTAGGGGAAAGTATTAAACGACTCAGGAAGCATCAAAAGAAGACGGAAGGAATACAGAGTCACTATACCAAAAAGAATTGGTCAACGTTCAACCATTTCAGGAGGTACCACATAAGTAGGAATCAATGGTACTGAAGGAAGAAGTCCAAGCTGTCCTGAAGGCATTGGCAAAAAGAAGGCTCCAGGAATTGACGGAATACCAATTGAGATGTTGCAACAAACAGATGCAGCCCTGGCACTGCTCACTCATCTATGCCAAGAAATTTGGAAGACAGCTACCTGGCCAACTGACTGGAAGAAACCTATATTTATGCCTGTTCCCAAGAAAGGTGATCTCACCGAATACGGAAATTATTAAACAATATCGTTAATATCACACACATGTAAAATTTTGCTGAAGACTATTCAAACCAGCTGTAGCAGTATATCGACAGGGAATTGCCATAAATTCAAGCCAGATTCAGAAGAGGACATAGAAGCAGGGATATCAACATTGAAGTCAGATGGATCCTGGCTGAAAGCAGAGAATACCAGAAAGACGTTTATCCGTGTTTTATTGACTATGCAAAGGCATTCAATTGTGTGGATCATAACAAATTACAGATAATATTGGGAAGACTAGGAATTCCAGAACACTTAATTGTGCTCATGAGGAACATGTACATAGATCAAGAGGCAGTCTTTCAAACAGAACAAGGGAATACTGCATGGTTTAAAGTCAGGGAAGGTATGTATCAGGGTTGTATCCTTTCGCCATTCGTATTCGATCTGTATGTGGAGCAAATAATGTGAGAAGCTGGACTATACAAAGAACCGGGCATCAGGGTTGGAGGAAGACTCATTAACAACCTGCATTATGCAGATGACACAACCTTTCTTGCTAAAAGCGAAGAGGACTTGAAGCACTTACTAATGAAGATCAAAGACCTCAGCCTTCAGTATGGACTATACCTCAATATAAAGAAAACAAAAATCCTCACAACTGGACCAATAAGCAACATCAGGATAAAAGGTTGAAGTTGTCAAGGATTTCATTTTACTTGGATCCACAATTAACACCCACGGAAGCAGCAGTCATGAAATCAAAAGGTGCACTGCACTGGGCAAGTCTGTTGCAAAGACCTCTTTATAGTGTTGAAAAGCAAAGATGTCACCTTGAAGACTAGGGTGCGCCTGACCCAAGCCATCGTGTTTTTAATCGTCTCCTATGCATGTGAAAGCTGGACAATGAATAAAGAGGACCAAAGAAGAATTGACACCTTTGAATTGTGGTGTTGGAGAAGAATTTTGAATATACCATGGATTGCCAAAAGAATGAACAAATCTGTCTTGGAAGAAGTAGAGCCAGAATGCTCCTTAGAAGCAAGGATGGCAAGACTATATCTCACATATTTTGGACATGTTGTCAGGAGAGATCAGTCCCTGGAGAAGGACGTCATGGTTGGTAAAGCAGAGGGTCACTGAGAAAAAAAAAGACCCTCCTTAAAAGCCTGTGAGCAGCCATCTAGGATACTCCACTGGTCTCACCCCTTCAGGAGCAAGGAAGAATGAAGAAAACTAAAGACACAAGGGAAAGATTAATCCAAAGGACTAATGTACCACATCTACCATAGCCTCCACCAGACTGAGCCCAGTACAACTAGATGGTGCCTGGCTACCACCACGGACTGCTCTGACAGGGATCACAATAGAGGGTCCTGGACAGAGCTGGAGAAAAATGTAGAACAAAAATCTAACTCAAAAAGAAAGACCAGACTTACTGGCCCGACAGAGAGAAACTCTGAGAGTATGGCCACTGGACACCATTTCAGGTCAGTAATGAGGTCACTCCTGAGGTTCACCCTTCAGCCAAAGATTGAACAGGCCCATGGAACAAAACAAGACTAAAGGGGTGCACCAGCCCTGGGAAAGGGACTGGAAGACAGGAGGGAACAGGAAAGTCGGTAATACAGAATCCAGGGTTGAGAAGGGAGAGTGTTGACATGTCATGGGGTTGTTAACCAATGCCATAGAACAATGCATGTACTGTTTGATGAGAAACTAGTTTGTTCTGTAAACCTTCATCTAAACTACAATAAAAAAGAAAGAAAAAAAGGAAGACCCTCAATGAGATGGATTGACACAGCAGCTGCAACTATGGGCTTAAGCATAACAACAATTGTAAGGATGGCACAGGACTGGGCGGTGTTTCGTTCCATTGTACATAAATAGGGTGGCTATGAGTTGGAATCGACCCAATGGCACCTAACAACAACACTGCCCTTCAAGTTATTAACCAGACCCTAGACATAGATTCTATTTCAAAACACTGGGAATATTTTATCATTCAATTTAATTTAATTTAATACATTTATTCATCCATTCATTGTTTCTTAACTAGACATCCTCCCAGGAATCCTGGGAATAATCAGACAGATCTCTGTTCAAATCCTGACTGCCAAGCTTGAACGAGTCACTTTGTCTCTCTAGGTCTCATTTTTCTCAACTCTTCAATGTAGATAATAATTACCCCCTTGCAGGTTTGTAGTCAGGAGTAGAGAGAATGCATGTAAAGCACTGAGCACAGCTTTGAGTGGGGGCTCTGTAAGTGAGGGTTGCCCACCCCACAGTCCCAGGTCTCGGGTAAAAAAAAACAGGTTTATTTCAGTTGGAAAGTGATAGGTAAAAAAAAAAATAGGTAGAGAGAAAGGGCTCAGTGTAGGAAGGGCCTGTTGTGTGGCTGAGACAAAGAGGCCTTAATGAGGACTCCGCCCTCCCAGACCCTGATGCTTCCTTCTTTCCCCACCCCCACCAGTGAATTCCTCTCAGTCCCATTGTTTTGCTTCTGTATCTGGTTTTGTGACAGTTTTAAAGATGCCAACATGCCACAGAATTCACACTGGAGCCAGCCCAGCTTCAGCTGCCGTCCTCTCACCATCATCACCAACATATGTTTAACCCTCTGTTCTTTCACTTTTGTAAACACACTGTCTTCTTTCAAATCTCAAATTAATATGATCCTTTCCCTCTCCTTTCAAATCCTGCCTTCTAGCTACATGCCCAGAGACGGTCGGATTTTAGATTTACAGGCACATACAATAGGACTCATGGTCACAGAGACACAGAGGTGAGGAGATCCCTGTCTCCCAGACCCACGACATCCTGCATTACAGATCAACTCAAAGACAAACTCACGGCACAATCAAGTGGACCCACAACACTCTCCAGGTCTCATGGATGCAGGTACACCAAGTCTCAAGAGCCCCCGAACTGTAGACTCACAAAAACACTCAGTCAGACACGTAGACACTGATACAGAAATACAGATGTGTGCAGTTCTCAGGGACCCACAGAACAGCCATGCAGTTACAGACATGGAGACCAAGAGATCCTCAAGCCCCCATTCCCAACACAACCCCTGACCCACTACCGCCTTTATGACCTTGCACAGTGTCCATGAAGCAGCACAGCCCAGGGCCTGCTGGTGAGCACCATTGCCCACAGCCCCTTCCTCAGCACGCTGAGTTTGGCCCAATCTTTAAGCATTGCCAAGATACGAGAGGAGAGGGCACCCAGGAGCTTCCTTCTCTGGACAGTAGAACTGTGGGAAATGCTATATATAATAATAGTTCACAGGTAATAAGTCCCAACTCTAGGTTCTGAGGGCTGTTCCAAACACTTTGCAGCCCTTTGAGGTAGTTACCAAAATCCCCATTCAAAAGATAGCAAAACTGAGGCACAGAGAGGTCAAGTAACTTGTACAAGATCGCACAGCCAGCAAAAGCAGAGCTGGAACTTTCATCAAGATAGCATGGCTCAAAGCCTACCTCTTAAACATGGGGCAGTCGGCTGCTGGGATCAGAGAGAGAGAACAGAGCCAGATTACGGAAGAGCTCAAACATCTGGTCAAGAAGCAAGTGAGCCAAAATGCTTTTCTAAAGGCACAGACTTTCCTTGGCCCCTGGGGTCCCAGGTGAAATCCTGCACTGAGGGCTGGCTACATAATTTGCAGGGCCCAATACAAAAAGAAAACGTGGGCTACTTGTTCACAAAGCAGGGAAAAAGTCCCATTAAAAGTGCTAAAATACAAAGCTTTTTTCTTTCTTCTATGATTTCTCTCTTGACTTACCATAGACTTTTTCATTTGATATTTAATGTCACTCTAAGTAAAGAAATATTAAAACTTAAAATTATTAGTATGGCTTTTACCATTCACCTTTATATTTTGCAATGGCAATTTTAAATGCAAATATAAGAGCATTTAGCTCATATGAAGAATCATTGAAAATGTACGCATATTTTGTGGCTCATATATATATATTGTTCTTGTCAGAAAAGTAGAGATGTTGTACAAAACTAACTCAAGTTTTGGACAAATATTGTATTAGACCACTATTACGAAAAGTCAAGAATAGGTTTACACATAGAAAGAACCATTCTTTGATGGTTACTAGGGATGGAAGGGGGAATCACTAACTAGATAGCGGACAAGTGTTAATTTTGGTGAAGGGAAAGGCAATACACAATATGCTTAAACAATAAGTCAGCACAAGGTGACCAAGGCAAAGGAAGACATTGAAAGGTATGCAAGAATAAAGGACAACTATGTTAAATGCTAGAATGTATATAATCCTTTTTTATATAATCCTGCAATATAGTAACAAACCATAATTTGGGAGTAGATACATAGGCTAGTATGTATGCTAAAGAGGTAAGAGGGGTCATTTGGGTGTACACCTGTGTACATACATATGTATGGTTGTGGATATTTCTACATATATATTTGTAAATGCTGTGTGTGTACTCATATATATAATAGAGCACATGGGGGCACAGTTATAGAAATTACTTAGACACTGGGACTGAGCTACTTGACACGAAGGTTAAGTACCATAGTCTCAGGGGGCATCTAGGTCAAGTGGCAAAATACAGTTCATAAAGATAATGTTCTGCATCCTAGTCTGGTGAGTAGCATCTGGGATCTTAAAAGCTTGTGAGCAGCCATCTAAGAAGCAACTATTGGTTTCTTCCACCTGAAACAAAGGAGAATGAAGACAACAGAAGACTCAATGAAGCAATTAGTCCAAAGGACTAATGGCACACATGAACTACAGTCTTCTCTAACCTGAAACTGGAAGAACTAGATGGTGCCTGGCCATTATCACTGACCACTTTGACTGGACCACAATAGAAGGTCCTAGTTAGAATGAGTAAAAAATGTAGAACAAAACTCAAACTCAGACTCAAACTCAAAAAAAAAAAAAAAAAAGAGAGAAAAAAAGAAAAGACCAGATTTACTGGTCTGAAAGAGACTGGAGGGACCCCTGAGACTACTGCCCTAAGACAATCTCCAACTTGAAACTGAAGACACACCTAGAGAATGCATTTCAGCCAAGTAATAGATGGGGTTGCAAAATAAACAACTGCATGCATAGAGAGTTTTCTCCTTAGAACAATCAACTTTACGAGGCCAAAAGGGCAACATTTGCCCAGAACCAAAGATGAAAAGGCAGAAAGGGACAGGGAAACGTGACAAATGGAAACGGGGACCCAGGGAGGAAATGGAGAGAGTGCTGACACATAGCAGGGTTTGCAACCAATGTCAAGGAACAACCTCTGTATGTTTTATTGATCGGAAAACTAATTTGCTATGTAAACTTTCACCTAAAGCACAATCAAGTGTTTAAAAACAAGCAAACAACAACAGCAAAAAACCAACTGAAGTTTTCGTTTCACTTCTTGATTTGCACACGTTCTAATCCTCTTTACTTTCTGCTTTCTAATGAGTAAGGAAGGACTGAACGGAAAAGGAACTATGGTTGCTCTACCTTTTCTTTCCTTTATGTCATCATTTTCAGGGTAAGTGTTTGGCTAATACAAAGACATAATACGAATAAGAAAGGATACGATAGGGTTCCTTGGTTCTCCACGTTTCTTAGAACACCATTGTCTTCTTTCTGCATTTGAAGCAAGTGTTGATTCCAGTGGAAGACATGGCTTTCTGGAGCTATCAGCACTTGTTCAGTCATGGAGCTGACACTCTTACCCTGTAATTGCTTTGAATCTCACTGAATTCCATGCATTGCGAGTCCACCAGAATTCTGTGCTTTTGGAGTATCACAACACTGTATGCAAATGGAGCAGCAAGGGGCAGTGCACACTGCGTTGTGCACATCTCCTCTGTTCACATGCATGCTCCATTGTCCTACTGGACTTCACTTACAAAAGACAAGTTCGAAGATAAAATTATTAAGAATTTCAAAATGAGAGCAGACCATTAAACTGAATGTGGGGTCTTCTGAGCAGGGAGCTCTTGTTGACTGCACAGGTCACACACGCCCATGAAGCCAGTCTGTTCCAAGACAGCTTTGCTCACAATTTCTGGTTCCACTGGCCCAGTCACTCCCTGTCGAAAATACTGTGGCCATCCCATGGCTTCCTCTTCCACCAGGGAATTCCCCCACCTGGTTCAGCTCCTCTGCCCTGTGTCAGAGACCAGCCAGTGTCTGGTCTAATTTTGGGGTTCTAGGAATTACAGGGACAAGTTCTTTGCCTATTTTGAGGAAAGGTGGATGTTTCTTAGTCCTTTTCTCACACCACTGACTTACCTGAGTGATCTAATCACTTCAAATACCATCTACAATTCTGAAATATTTACCTGTAGCTTGAGCCTTGCTTCTGAGTTCCAGACCTTTTTGTACAACTGCCTGCAGGACATTTCCCTCTGGATGTCCACAGACATCTCAAACCCAGAGTTACTCACCTGCCTCCTGCTCCAAACTTATTTCCCATCTCAGTGACAGGAACCACTGTTCTCTCAGATGCTCAAATTCAAAACCAGGTAGTCACCCTCGTGTCCTCACCTCACCCCCCTACATCCTATAGAGTTTCTCTCTGTAAGACCTCTCCTACCTGCTACAAAGCTTCCCTCCAAGTCCCATCCACTGGCACTGCCTTGACACAAATCTCATTATCCATCACTTGGACCACAGCAGGAGCCTTCTTATGTCCTCTGCTTTACCTCAGCCCGCCCTCCTCTCTGCTGCCCCATCACCTCTTTCTGAGGCATAAATTTTGTCATGTCAGTAACCTACTCAATCTTTTCAGAGCTTCCCACTGCTTTCTGGATGAAATATAGTCTCCTCAGCCCTATGTGACCAAGTGAACTTGCCCCTGGGGATAATAAAGCCCCAGAGACTAGAAATAGGGTGGGCATTTTGGGTGAGGTGAGGAAGGATTTCATCTGCTCTTCAGGGCCTGGACACTGAGGTTGGGACAGAAAGTGGGTCTGGACTCCAACCTGACAGTGTCTTGGGGAAAATGGCTTGGGGGAGTGGGGGAGCCATTTCTATGAGAAGGTGGGCTGGGCTGTGTCCTGAAAACTGTACAAATAAGGAGCTGGAGCCGCCATAATTGTGTAGCATAGACTGCTATGTGATCACTAAGCCTGTTTTCTCTCCCTGTGCACACAGCTAGACAACATTTCCCAGCCTTCTTGTAGTTAGGTGAGACCATATGACTGAGTTCTTGCCAATGAAATGAGGATAGAAGTGAGGTTCCGGCTAATTTCAAGCCTGGTCTTAAAACTCTCCTGAGCAATCCTCTACACTTTCTTGTTGCCACTAGCCCGCTGAATGCCGAGGAAGGCAAGGCACCAGATGACTGAACCACAACATGGAAGGGACCTGAGCCCCTGAATGACTATGTGAAGTAGAATCCCACACCACCCCCACCTCTCTACCGTACATTGATTTGTGCTATGAGTGAGAAATACACTTTTGTTGTGTTTGTTGTTGTTGTCAGGTGCCATCGAGTCGGTTCCAACTCACAGTTACCCTAGGTACAACAGAATGAAACACTAACCATTCCCACCATCATTGCTATGTTTGAGCCCATTGTTGCAGCCGCTCTGTCAATCCATCTCGTTGAGGGTCTTCTTCTTTTTCAACAACCCTCTACCTTACCAAGCTTGATGTTCTTCTTCAGGGACTGGTCCTTCCTGATAACATGTCCAAAGTACATAAGACAAAGTCGTTCCTTCCTCACTTTCAAGGAATACTCTGGCTGTACTTCCAAGACAGGCTTGTTCATTCTTCTGGCAGTCCAAGCTATATTCGATATTCTTCACCAAGACAATAATTCGAAGGCATCGATTCTTCTTCAGTCTTCCTTATTCATTGTCCCACTTTCACATGCATATGAAGCAATTGAAAATATAACAGCTTGGGTTATGTGCACCTTAGTCCTCAAAGCTTCATTTTTACTTTTCGACACTTCAAAGAGGTCTTTTGCAGCAGATTTGTTCAGTGCAATGGGTCGTTTGATTTCTTGACTGCTGCTTTCGTGGGCGTTGATTGTGGATCCAAGTAAAATGAAACCCTTGACAACTTCAATCTTTTCTCCACTTATCATGATGTTGCTTATTGGTCGAGTTGTGAGGATTTTTGTTTTCTTTATGTTGAGGTGCAATCCATACTGAAGGATGTAGTCTTTGATCTTCATTAGTAAGTGCTTCAAGTCCTCCTCACTTTCAGCAAGCAAGTTTGTGTCATCTGCGTTTCGCAGGATGTTTAATGAGTCTTCCACCAATCCTGATGCCTCATTTTTCTTCATATAGCCCAACTTCTTGGATTATTTGCTCAGCATGCAGATTGAATAAGTATGATGAAAGGCTATATCCCTGGTGCACACTCTTTCCTGATTTTAAACTACACGGTATCTGCTTGTTCTGTTCAAGCCACTGCCAAGTGGTCTATGCACTGGTTCCTCACAGGCACAATTAAGTGTTCTGGAATTCCCATTCTTTGCAATGTTATCCATAATTTCTTATGATCCACGCAGTCAAACGCCTTTGCGTAGTCAATAAAACACAGGTAAACATCTTTCTGGTAGTCTCTGCTTTCAAATAAGATCCACCTGACATCAGCAGTGATACCTCTCATTCCACATCGCCTGAATTTGGCTTGAATTTCTGGCAGTTCCCTGTTGATGTACTCTTGCAACCATTTTTGAATGATCTTCAGCAAAATTTTATTTGCGTGTGATACTAATAATGTTGTTTGATAATTCTGTTGGATCACCTTTCTTTGGAATGATCACAAATATGGATCTCTTCCAGTTGGTTGGCCAGGTAGCTGGCTTCCAAATTTCTTGGCATAGACAAGTGAGCACCTCCAGTACCACATCTCTTTGTTGAAACATCTCAATTGGTATTCTGTCAATTCCTGCAGTTTTGTTTTTTGCCAATTCATTCAGTGCAGCTTGGACTTCTTTCGGTATCATTGGTTCCTGATCATATACTACCTCCTGAAATGGTTGAACATTGACCAATTCTTTTTGGCACAGTGACTCTGTATATTCCATCAATCTTCTTTTAATGTTTCCTGCGTCGTTCAATATTTTGCCCATAAAATCCTTCAGTATTAAAACTGGAGGCTTGAATTTTCTCTTCAGTTCTTTCAGCTTGAGAAATGCTGAGTGTATTCTTCCCTTTTGGTTTTCTAACACTAGCTCTTTGCACATTTCATTATAATACTTTGTCTTCTCCAGCTGGCCTTTGAAATCTTCTGTTCAGCTCTTTTACTTCATCATTTCTTCATTTCCCTTTAGCTACCCTACTTAAGAGCAAGTTTTAGAGTCTCTTTCCTGTCTCCCAATGACCTTTTGCTTTCTTCATGTACGATGTCCTTGTCCTTGATGTCAGCCACAACTTGTTTAGTCTTTGGTCATTAGTGTTCAATAGATCAAATCTATTCTTGAGATGGTCTCCAAATTCAGGTGGGATATGTTCGAAGGTTGTATTTTGGTTCTCGTGGACTTGTTTTAATTTTCTTCAGTGTCAACTTAAACTTGCATAGGAACAATTGATGGTCTCCTCCTCAGTTGGCACCTGGCCTTGTTCTGACAGATGATACTGAGCTTTCCTATCATCTCTTTCCACAGATATAGTCTATTTGATTCCTGTGTTTTCCATCCATCGATGTTCACATGTATAGTCACCATTTATGATGTTGAAAAAAGGTGTTTGCAAATAACAGGTCGTTGGTCTTGCAAAATTCTATCATGTGATCTCCAGCATTGTTTCTATTACCAATGCCATATTTTCCAACTACCAATCCTTCTTCTTTGTTGCCAACTTCTGCATTCCAATTGCCAGTCACTATCAATGATTCTTAATTGCTGTTTGATCAATTTCTGACTGCAGAAGTTGGTAAAAACCTTCAGTTTCTTCATCTTTGGCATTAGCACTTGGGGTGTACATTTGAATAATAGTCTTATTAACTAGTCTTCCTTGTAGGCGTACAGATATTATTTTATCACAGATAGCATTGTACTTCAGGATAGGTATTGAAATATTCTTTTTGACAACAAATGCAACATCAGTCCTCTTCAATTTGCCATTCTCAACATAGTAGGTCACACAATTGACAAAATCAAAGTGGCCAATACCAGTCCATTTCAGCTCACCAGTACCTAGGACATCAATCTTTATGCCTTCCATTTCATTTTTGGCAACTTCCAATTTTCCTAGATTCATACTTAATACATTCCATGTTCCTGTTACTAATGGATGTTTGCAGCTGTTTCTCCTCATTTTGGGTTGTGCCACACCAACAAATGAAGGTCCCAAAACTTTACTCCATCCATGTCATTAAGTTCAACTCTACTTTCGGGAGCATCCCTTTCCTGATCATACTTTGAGTGCCTTCCAATGTGAGGGGCTCATCTTCCGGTACTATACCAGACAGTGTTCTGCTGCTATTCATAAGCTTTTCATTGGTGAATTTTTTCAGGAGTAGACTGCCAGGTCCTTCTTCCTAGTCTGTCTTTGTCTGGAAGCTCTGTTGAAACCTGTCCACCATAGATGACCCTGCTAGTATTTTAAATACCAGTTGGGATAGCTTCCAGCATCACAGCAACACACAAGCCACCACAGTAGGATGAACTGTCAGATATGTGAAGTGTTAAGGCATCGAGACACTGGTGTTGTTAGTTACGGTTTATCCTGACTAATCCAGTTTCTCTGCCCACTGCTCCCTGCAAAATGACTGCCCCATCAGTGGTGGCGATGTGTGTGCTCTTGGGTCACCATTGCCTTTCTGTCGGGGGTGGGGGGGGGCCCACTGAGTTGCCAGACAGCCTGCTTTTTCCCTTTGTGAATAATTTTTAATTGCACAGGTAGTCCATAAACACCTTCTCCTTTTTCTCCTCTGTAGAAAACATAGAAATACTGCTCATAAAGCTGAAGCCCCTTTGGCCCCTCCCCACCACCCCCTCACCTACCACCATTACCACCACAAAAGTGCCTTTCCTGCAGCCTCCAATGTTACTTCTCCTATTTCCTTTTGAATCATCCTTTTAAACCTTCTAAGGATGCATATTCATAAAGTTTTTTTGTCTCTACAAAAGGTGTTCTGCTTTATGTATTTTTTTGCCACTTGCTTTTTTCACACAATGCTATCTCTTCATGCAATTTCATAGACTTACCTCATTCTTTTAAATTGTTGAATAATACTTCATGGTATGGCCATAACTTGGTTTATTTAGATAATTCCCGTTGATGGACCTTTAGATTTTCTCCAACTTTTTGCTCTTACAGATGATACTGCAGTAAACACCCTCACACGTGCACATACTTTCTTCAGGGGGGATACTAACACGTGGATTTCTTATCCTTCAAAGTGGTCGTGCCAACTTACACCGTCGCCAGTAGTATTTAACCCTTTGGTACCTGGTGGCACATTTAATGACCATGAACTTTTCAGCCTCTGGAATTTGTTGGGAAGCTGCTTTTCTACTGATAGTTCATGCTGCCGCAAGGCAGAGGCCTTTACGACTCTTTGAAACCGAAGAAGTGAGCTTGTGCCACACATTACTGTTTTACAGGGTATTGTATGAGGTGTCTGAATTTTTGGTAGGAAAAATAGAAATAAAAAAAATTTTTATTTGTTATACATATGTAACAATAGGCCCCCGTGGGGAATCTGGGGTATAATTACTGATACTTTACATGTACTACTGGACATTTATGGCAGATTTGTGGGAGGGGGTGAGAAAAAAAATCCATACTACCTACCAAAAATTTAGACACACTCAATGATTCAGCATCCTCCTGTTAATAAAAACACATGATATCAACAAAAAATTCAAAGCAGAAAATAATTGGGTCATCAAAGGGTTAACGGCCCTCATTTTTATACTCCCTCACCAAAAGTTAATGCTAATTTTTTTTTTGCTATTCTGATGAATGAAATATAGTTCATGGTTGTTTAATGTTTTATTTCCTTGATTACTAGTGAAATTGAACATTCTTCAAGTTTATTGCCCATTTGAATTTCCTTTTCTATAAATTGACTGTTTTGTTTTTTTTTAAATCATTTTCTGAGTGTTCTATTGGGTCATTTGTCTTTTTCCTATTGATTTGTTGGAATTCTTTATATATTCTGGATGCTAATCTCTTATCTGCTATATAAATTGCAAATATTTTCTCCCAAGCTATAGCTTGTTTTTAGCTTGTTTATGGTGTCTGCTGTCGTTTAGAAATTTTACATTTTAGTGTAGTAAAATGTATCAATTATTTCTTTTATGCTGCTTGCTTTTTGCCAGTCTGTTTTCAGCTGTGACACCATAGGCAGAGAGACCAGCAGACAGGTCCTCCCTCTGGTGGACAGATGAGATTTTCTGATCCTCTCTGTTAGGCAACAGTGTTGCCAACTGCTGACAATCTCATACTTAACATGGGGTTGGGGTTGTGGGGAGGATGATTAGCGGGAAGACGATGTGAGGAGAAAAAATAAACACTTTTGTGATGGGGAGATGGGGGTCTTAGAGCCAATGGAATTTTAAAAAGCAACATAATTTTGTACCCTCCAAGCTGGTTAAGCAGGCATACAGTTTCTATTCCTAGTCTGTCATGATCAGGCCTCCCTTTTCACTTTTATTGTCAACCACTTCCCTTCATGTAGCCGTCGTTCCAGTGACATCAAATTCTTTACTGAATTGAACTTAAATTTCCATCTCCAGGTCTTTTATATAACTCTTAGGTTTTTCAAGAAACAGGAAAAAATAACTATGGCACTTATTCTGAGGCAGACTTTGTGTTATTTGCATACCATCTCATCAGCCAGGATAAGCCAGGCTATGCTGCAGTAACAAAAACCCCCAAATCTCCATGTCTTACAACTACCAAAGTCTATTTCTTACTCATGCTACCTGACCAGCACAAGTCAGCTGGCAATACGTTTTCTTTCTTCTAGGTCAGGCTGCTGGAGTAGATTCTGTTGGGAGCGTTGCTGGTTGTCATGTCAGAGGGAGAGTGTGACAAAGTGCAAATTGGCTGTTAAAGCTTTTGCCTAAAATTAGCTTGTCATTTCCACATGCATTTCATTAGCCAAAGCAAGTCACACAGCCAAGACTGACTTCAAGGGGATGGGGCATTGGTGACCAACAAAATAATCTACCGTGATCCACTTTTCTGGATGCCATACATTCAGTTCCCTCCGTCTCCTACGTGTAGAACATGCTTAACATGCTCTGGATTGTAGAAGCAACATGAAGTCCCATCCACTGGTTCTTCTTGGTTCAGAGATCTATGAGCCAAAAAAGACCAGCTGCCTCCCACTCACAGACCCAATATACTGTAGCGAAATGGGACAGGGCAATCACAGCTAAATATTCCCATTCTGAAGGGACAAGAATGGAAGACACATGGCAGTCACAGCTCTGTAGAAATTCTGAAGTCATGCTGGGCACACATGTCAAGGGGTTCCTAGTCTAGGCATGGGGAAAGCTCCTTAATTATAGCTCTGATTCCACCTCCTGGCAGGAGTGCCCCAATTCAGTATTCTCTAGGCTCTTGGGGAATCTTTTCTTTTCTAAAGTTAAACCATAAAACCAAACCAAATCTATTGCTGTTGAGTCAATTCCAAATCACAGCGACCCTATAGGACAGAGCAAAACTGCTCCATTTGGTTTCCAAGGCTGTAATCTTTTTGGAGGCAGACAGCCACATCTTTTTCCCACGGAATGTCTGGTGAATTGGAACCGCTCACCTTTCAGTTAGCTGCCGAGCACTTTAACCACTTTTATAGACCAAATGGTTGAATATTGGTAATTTCAAATGGCTTGATCTAGCCTTCTTCCACATATGATGAAGCATTGGAGAATATGCCCAGTTGAGTTGCTGAGCAGCTTCCTCACTCCTTTTTTCTACTCACAAAAGATTGGAGGTGTAAGCGTAGATTTAAATCTTGAACAGTCACACTCGTTTAGGCTCTGCTGGTCTTAGTGAGGAGAATATTGGTGAACAGTCTACCACATTATCTCACATGACAACTTTCTGAGATAAAACTTCTATGATCCCTACCTAGCAGGTGAGGAAATTGAATCTCAGAGAGGTTAAGTATTCTGCCCAAGGTCACACAGTTAATACGTTTTTGAGTGAGAAGTCAGATTTAATTGCACTGCTATTCTGCCTCCTCAAAAATTAAAAAAGAAAGAAAGAAAAGCTTGTACCATAAGGATACAGTTGGGTTGGGAGCTGGAAATTTGTCAGCATCTAAGGCACCCCCCTGACTGTCTCCTTGTGCTTAGTCATAATTTCCATTTTCTTGGGCATTGGTATTTCTATCAGGGAACTTTCATCTTCTGCTCTTTCTGCCAATTCTTTCCATGTTTCTTAAAACAGACACCCAAGAGGGGTTACCTGATTGGCCCAGCCATAGGTCATAGATCACTGGTCAGCCTACAATTGGCTCTTATTGGGTCAGACACCCTCCCCTGGTACGATCAGCTCATGAGATACAAAACATGGTTTCCAAGGCAGTAGGGCATTCTGAGAATTGTTTTTTTATCCCTTGTGAATACCTTTATAAGGTCCCTGGGTTGTACAAACAGTTAAGCACTCAATCACTAGCTGAAAGGCTGGTGGTTTGAACCCACCCAGAGGTGCCTTGGAAGGCAGACCTGGTGATCTGCTGACAAAAATCACAGCCTTGAAAACCACATGGAGCTGTTCAACTCTGCACAGGTGGGGTTGCCATGAGTCAGGATCAACTCAAGGGCAACCAACAACAACAATAAATACCTTCACACATGCTGTGCCCTTAGCCTGGAATGACCAAGTTCCAGCCATATTCGGTAGTAATGTGGCTTTGTTGTTGTTGTTGTTAGGTGCCGTTGAGTCAGTTCCGACTCATAGCGACCCTGTGCACAACAGAATGAAACACTGCCCGGTCCTGCGCCATCCTTACAATCGTTGTTATGCTTGAGCCCATTGTTGCAGCCACTGTGTCAGTCCACCTCCTTGAGGGTCTTCCTCTTTTCCGCTGACCCTGTCTGTGCTCTGCCAAGCATGATGTCCTTCTCCAGGGCTTAATGAACTCTTATTACATGTCCTGTTCTAAGTACACTTAACCTTCACAATAGTCACATAAGGTAAGCACCATCATTAGTCCCATTTTAAAGGTGCGGCAGCCAAGGATCAAAAAGATGAAGGGATTAGCCTTAATGTCTGACATCTTAAGCATCATGGCTGGGACTTGAACCCTTACCAATCAGCTTCTGAATGAAAGCACTTAACCAGGACACCATGAGGTATCAACCCCTCCTGGAAGCTTTTCCTGAGTCCCCCTTGCCAAAGTGGATACTCTTTGCTGAACACCCACGAATCCTCCTCCCACTGTTAGGGACTCAGCATATTTTGCCTTGTGCTACATCTGAAAGTTGTGTCGATCCATCTCTGCATCTTCATCCATTCATTCATTCGACGAATATTTATTGAGTGCCAGGCCTGGCGAAGGCACTAGGGATGCATTCGGATACAGTCCCTGCTTTCACAGAGTTTATTGTCCAGCAGGGAAGACAGACATTAAACAGATAATGACACCAATAATTATTTAATTACAATTGTTATAAATGTTATGAAGAAGTCCAGGGGGGCTATGAGCATTTTTAATAGGGGCCCTGATTCAGGAGGGTGGGAAAGATGCCTCTGAGAAAGCAACATTTAGGATGAGTTCTGGAAGGGTAGGTAGCAACTGGTCAGGAGAAGAAAAGGTGGGGGCAGGTCTGGAGGGCAGTCCTGAAGGGGGAGATTTCAAGGCACTAGAAACACCTGGAGCAAGGTCCTGAGGTTAAAAGAACTTGAGGAGCTCGGGCTGGGCACAGTGGGTCAGGAGGTAGGGGTAGAAGGAGGCCAGCACATGCCTGGCACTGTTGTTTGGATGCATCTCCCTGTACCCCAGCAGAGGCTCCTGGCCCAGGTTGCAGGGTGTTGGCGCAAAAGGTTGTAGGCATTTTGTCTCTGCTGAGCGGCTGCTATTCTCTGGCCATACCCCACACTCTTGGGTCAGAAGGAAGGCAGCAGAGGACGTGCGCTGCACACTTTTTATATATGTGGGGCCATAATATTTAAGTGTCTTGGCTGTAAGCCTGCGACTAGGTCCCCCGACAGCCAAGCCTTGCTCCACACGCTCTAACAGCTGTCTGTAAAACCCGTTTATGGAGCCTCCATAAATTTCCCAGCTGCTGCAGACACAGGGCTGGGGACAAAGAGGCGTTGGGAGGGGGCGTGGGCATGAGGGGCTTCAGCATCTCTGCAGGCTCGTCCTCTGGGCCCCAGCTTGCCCCCTGCCCACCTGGGGCTGCCTTCTCCTAAATTCTTTTATTGAAGCTGATCTTATCGTCGACCCCGTGGGACCTGGCTGGGCAATCCAGCTCTGCACGGACGCAGGCACTTTCAAGATTGCAGCAAAAGGTACAGTAAATCAGAATTAAGTGTCATGATAGTGATTTGAACTGACACTGTTTTCACCTTGTCCATTTACTGGGAAATATATAACAGGAATAGATTGAGCCTGTCATATTGTACCTGAAAAATACAGCTGTTAGGGTAGGAAAGGCTGCTGGCACTGAGTCAGGGTCCCAGTGGACAGTGGGGTGTGTTGGGGGGGAGCTCACTGTCAGTACCCTGTTGGGGTGAATGTCTGGCCTGGGAACACTGAGAGCCATACTACTTTCCAGGGGGCCTGTGCAAGGTTGAGTTGTGCTGACTGGCCTCCGAGGTGGCCGCGTCCCAGGTGCTGCACGGACTGGTGGACACCTCTGTTGCTCAGAGGGTCCCACCTGCCCAGGCTACAAGGCATTTTAAAAACTTTTTGTTGAAGAATAACTGATGCACAAATAACAAGTATATGCCTTGATTAATCTTCACCAACTGAATACAGCGGCGTAACCAACGTCCAGCTCAAGACACAGAGTATCACTGGCCCCCAGAGGCCCCCCGCCCCCCTCCAGTCTGTGCCCAACCCTCCCCGACAAGAGGAACCACTATTCTGATGTCATTAGCCTTGGACCGGTTTTGTACATGGTATTTTAATGAGATCATTTTGAAATTCCCCCTGTTTTTTGGACCCGGAAGAAAATAGGAACCTCTTGAATTTATAAGGCACATGACCAACAGATACCCTCATCTCTCCTCCCGAACCCTCACCCGATCCTGACCCCATTCTGGAGGCAGGGCTCGTGTGAAGTATGGGGAAGGATCTGGTGTGGGGTGAGGGATGGCAGCGGTGGGGCAGGAGTAAGAAATGGGGTCACAGGGTAGGGGAGGGTGGGGCTCAGGACTGGAGTGAGATGGGGAAGGGGTGGAGGATCAGAGAGGGGCTGAACCTCAGAAGGAAGAAAATTCAGGATTGGGGTGAGGCTGGGAGATGAAGGTCAGGGACAGGCAAGGGTCAAGGATGAACTGAGGGTCAGGGTTTAGAACGGGATGGGAGTTAAAATAGTGGATGGGTTAGGCTCAGGGAGGGTTCAGAAACAGGCTGGAGCTGTGAGTGGGAGAGGCTTAGGGAGGAGCTGAGTGGCTCGGATGAACTCATACTTGATAATACAAGAAGCAGAACAGTTAAGGAAGTCCTGGGGCCAAGCTGCTGGCAAAATGCAAAAAGGGAAGGAGATTTTTGGAGTCCGGGCTGAAGCTGCTTGCCTCTGCATCCTCCTACTATCTGGGTGCCTCTGCCAGCCCTGCTCTTCCCAGTCGGGGTCCTAGGCCCATAGTGACTGGGTGGAGAATAGGTTTGTGGCCACAGCACCACCAGCAGGTAGCCCCTGATATTACTCTTGATGTCCTGAACTCTGGAGTCCCTGGGTGGTGCACACAGTTAATGTGCTCGGTTGTTAACTGAAAGGATGGTAATGGAAGGTTCAAGTCCACCTAGAGTCACCTTGGAAGGAAGTCCTGGTAATCTACTTCCAAAAAATCGGCCATTGAAAACCCTGTGGAGCACAGTTCTACTCTGACTGACATGGGATCACCATGAGTCTGAATCGACTCCAAGGCAGTTTTTTTTTTTTTCAGTCCTGAACTCTGTCTCTGAGTAGGCTTTTGCCTTTGGCCTCCTCTTCCCTATTGGGCCTAGAACTCTGCCCTGAACCCACCCTGCTTGGCTGGGCCTTGGATCCCTTGCCAGCTCCCATCCCTGTGAGCCACAACTTCTTCCTGAGCCTCTGGCTGCTGGCTGAGGGCCTTCCTTCTCAAACTCCACCTTTAAGCCTGCCAACCCACCACCTGACCAGGGACCACACTGTTCTGGTTGCCTCCTTCACTTCTTCCAGTCCTTTTCCTTCCACTCCAACTTTGTCTTTTGCTTCAGCCCACTAGTACCTGCTGGACGTGATGGCTCGTTTCTTTTCCCTGGCTTGACCGTCAGTGCTTGAACCCCCAGCCCTGAACTATTTACACCTTTGTCTGTGTCAATAAAGACTTGTTCTCAGACCTGTACTCTGGAGTCAGTCAGGTTTCTCCCAGTAAAGAATGGCGGTAAGGGCAAGAGAAGGTACTCCCCATCCTCCTTAAATGTCAACTCCTTAGCAATATCTTCTTTGAGCACCCTGTCTCCACCCACATTTTACAACTCAGCCCTTTGCTTGTTTCCTTTACCATGGCACCCCAGTCATATTGTCTGATGTCAGTTCCCCACCGGACTGCAAGCTCCACGAAGGCAGGGACCATGCATGTCTTGCACATTCCTGTCACTCAGCCCAACGCCTGGGACAAAGACACCATTTTACAAATGGCGGTTGAATGGCTGGATGACAAATGATCAAAAGCACAGGTTTGAAGCCAGGGAAATGCAGGGTTTAGTCCAGATGCCTCCACATAATGGGTATAATTTAACTGCTCTAGGTCTCACTTTTCTTATCTGTTAAATGAGATGATAACGTCTTGCTCCATGGAGCTCTGTGAGAACTTAATACAATAATACATGTCAGTGCTTGGCACCGTGCCTGGCAGATGATAAGCACTCAATAAATAGTACTGGTTATTATTTTTATTTTCTATTACTACTGCAACAAACTCTAGCATTTCTATTCCTAGAACCACTTGGCTTCAGCATCCTCCATTTCCCCTCCACAGAGTCTTTGAGATTCTAGTCGCCTTAAGCAGGTGTTTGCTCACAGCCTCAGGCTACATGCTTATGCCCTCATCCTGCTTGGTGGAGCTTCAAAGTCAAGGCTAAATATTGGCAGACCCTACCTTCCCTCTGACCCCCAAGGGGCCCTAACTGTGGGCATGGCTAGAGAAGGCCTATCCTTCCTTTTACCGGACCCTCTTTCCCCATCTCTGGTTGTCAGGCCAGGGCCAGCCCCAAGGGAGCAGTGTGGAGAGGGAACTGGGGCAGGGAGAGGCTGAGGTTCTGCTGATGAAGGGCTTTTATCGACCTCCTTCTGCAGTACGGGTGGTATCATTCACAGTCTCCAGGACGGGAGCCCATTCATCTGGGGCACGAAATGCCGAGGGGGCTGGGATTTCTCATTCTGGGGCGACACGGAGTTCACATCAGGAAATATTAGTCTGATGAGTTCCCTGCGAGTGGAGGGACTGTCAAGCATTAATCACAGACTGAGGGGGAGGCAGTGCTGGGCCCTTGGTCCAATCCCCCAGGGTCTCATCCTTTCTGGGAACTTTAGAACCTAGCCGGGACTGAAGACAAGGATGGAAATTACCCTTGAAGTACCTCAGCCTGCTCTCTGTCACTCCCTGAAGTCTGCCTGCCAGCAGCTAGAGCCTTTGTGAGAACTTAGGCAACAGACTTTATCCCCCCTTTCCTTCCCCAACCCAAGCGCTCAGTCTCAGTTTCCTTGTCTGTAAAATGGGATTGGAAGTACCCCCTCACTGGGTGCTTGTGAAGCCAAAATGATATCCTGAATGTCAGCTGTCCAAATCAGTGCCTGGCATGCAGAAGGTGCTCTGTAAATGCTGGTTTCAGCTCCCTGCCCCTTCTCTTCCCTCATCCTTTACTGGACTGTATGCCCCTGGATGACAGGGCCTGGTTTATTTCTCATCTCCACAAGGCCTACATGATGGTGATACATGAGTAAATGAATGAATGAAACCCAGTCTCTTGGTTGAAGACTGGTTGCAAACAATGTTCTTTTGGCAAAAACCAGGGGCTGGCGCTGTAAAATGTTTCCCCTCTTTTCCTGTCTCAGTCCCCTGCTCCTCCCACTTCTCTATTGCTACATAGATTGGCCAGGGACAAGGTGTCAAATCAAATTATATCACTCCTCTGCTTAAGACCCATGGCTCCCCATCGCCCTTAATTACAGCCCCAAGCCCTTGTTTTGAGGCTGCACAGTTTAGGCATTACTCACCTCCCACCACTCACCTGCTCACTCTTTCTTCCAGTTGGTGTGGGTGTCTCCTAAACCTTTGTCTTAGTTATCTAGTGCTGCTGCAACAGAAATACCACAACTGGATGGCTTTAACAAAGAGAAGTTTATTTTCTCACAATAAAGTTGGCTAAAAGTCCAAATTCAGGATGTCAGCTCCAGGGGAAGGCTTTCTCTGTCAGCTCTGGAGGAAGGTCCTTGTCCTCAATCATCCACTGGTTGAGGAGCTTCTCAGGCGCAGGGACCCCGTGTCCAAAGGATGTGCTCTGCTTCTGATGCTTCTTTGTTGGTGGTATGAGGTCCCCAACTCTCTGCTTGCTTCCCTTTCCTTTATCTCTTGAGAAATAAAAGGTGGTGCAGGCCAGGGAAACTCCCTTTACCTTGAATCAGGGAGGTGACCTGAGTAAGGGTGGTGTTACAATCCCACCCTAATCCTCTCAACATAAAATTGCAATCACAAAATGGAGGACAACCACACATACTAGGAATCATGGCCTAACCAAGTTGACACATATTTTTGGGGGAACATAATTCAATCCATGTCCTCTCCTGCCTCAGCCCTCCATTCATGCTGTTTCTTGCTCAGAGCTATGGTGTTGGATTCCTCCCTCCAGGCTTTTGAACATATTGTAGGGGCTCCTCTGGAATCTGCCCCTCCACTTCCTGAGCCCAGCAGAGGGTGTCACTCAAAGGCACCATATGTGCAGGAGGCTGCTGAAAGGATGGCTCTGTAGGTTTCCTTGAGGGTTGTTCACCTGCGTGCCTGCGGAAATGTAGACATCCAGCCCCTTGAAGACTGGAGTCCTACGCAGACTGGGCAGGTAGTCATAGGCAGCCTGGGCTGCACCAGGTGCTGGGCTCTGGGGTTGTTTTGTGGCCCAGGATCTGGCATCCAGTGTGTCTTGGGAGTTCTGGGCACCAGCAGAACCCACCTGGAGGACCAGGTGCCATCTCAGCCCCTCCCCTGCTAAGCCCTCTCCACACGCCCAGCCCCTTTAGGCTTTAGCTGTACGTGGGCAGAGTGTATTCTACCTGCCCCTGCCCCAGAGTGCCCCTACCTTCTACCCTGACCCTGTGCCATTGGGTCACTCCCACCCAGTGAAGTGGGTAGACACCTCAGGAGCCCGGGGAACTTTCCTTGTTGCCCTTGTCTCCTTAGAACCTGGCTAGAAGAAGCCACTGCCTTTGGTATTCAGGCACTGCCTTGGGAGGCAGGGTGACCGCACAGGCGAGCATGGCTGGAGCAGAGGGTGCCAAACCAGGCGTGTTTTACAGCTCTGCCCAGACAGCTAATGGCCTCAGTGACATTGCTGATCTGAATGGCTGTCTCATAACAGTCATAAATCAGAAGACGACTGCCCAGCACCCCCTGCCCCCTCCCAAATTGTCCGTCCTGGTAGGGGGAACATTGCCAGGGGAGCAGGGGACACTCCTGGCCAAGGGCCGTGGAGTAGCCCAGCACCGCTCACCCAAGCCAGGCTTTGCAAGAGGGTAAAAGCCCATGTCAGGCAAAGTGGAAGTGTATGTGTGTGTGTGTGTGTGTGTGTGTAGGTCTTCATTCATGTCCATGCACCTGGATGTCTGTATCTTTGTGCATGTGTGTCTGTGTAAGCATGTTTGTGTGTGCCTAGGTGAACGTGCCTGTGTGTGTGTCAATGTTTGCATGTAAACGAATTAGTGAATGTATTTTTTTTATGTCTAAAGATGTGTGTGTTAGTGCGTACATGATCTGAGTGTATCTATGTGTTTTTGTATATTCTGTTTGAGTGTGTCTGTGTGAGTGTTTATGTGCCTATAAAAACCAAAAACCTGGTGCCATTGAATTGATTCTGATTCATGGTGATCCATGTGTTACAGAGTAGAACTCCTCCACAGAGCTTTTTTGGATATAATCTTTACAGAGGCAGATTGCCACATCTTTCTTCTGTGGTGCTGCTGGGTGAATCTGGACTACCAACTTTTAGGTTAGTAGACAAACTGAGCACAAACCGTTTTTCTCACCCAGGGACCTCTTATGTGTCTATGGGAGCTATATAATTATATGTTTGCCTGTTCATGGTTGTGTCTATATGTACCTCTGTAAGTATTTGTGGGTGTTTCTGTGTGTATCACTGTGCATTTCTGCATGTAAGCACATCCAGGTATTTGTGTCTATGCCAGTGAACGTCTGTATCATTTTATTCAGTAAATATCTACTGTGCACTTACTATGTACTAGGCTTTGTTCTAGACGTTAAGGATACAGCGTTGAACAGACCAAGTCTCCGCTTTTGGATCATGTTACATTCTAGCAGGGGAGACAGACAACAAACCCAAGCTAAAAAGAAAATTAAGCTGGGTGGTGAGAAAGCTTGATCTGGTGAGAATAGGGAAGCTATTTGAGTAAGAGTGAGCAGAGAGGACTTCTTGGTGGAGGTGACGTTGATCAGAGGTGAGAACAGTGGGAAAAAGGAAGTCCAGGCAGAGGGCACGGCCTGTGTAAAGGACCTGAGGCTGGAATATGGTGAGCAGAGACAGCAAGAGGGAGGATGGAGAGTCAGGTGGGGCCAGGCCACACAGGGTCTTAGAGGCCTCGGGAGGGAATTTAGATTTTATTCGAGGTGTCAGGAAAAGCTTTAGGTAAAGGAACGGCAAGCTCGGATTTAAACCTTGAAAGGATCACGTTGGTAGCTCTGTGAGAACAGACTTGAGGGGAGGGGAGAAGCTAGAGGCCAGTGGGAGGAGCACAGGAGGGTTAGGGTGCTGGTTAGGATCAATGAGGTAGTCGTGGAGGTAGTGACCAGTGACTGGATACAAGGCTTATCTTTTCATGACATTTATTTTGAAAAATTTCAAATGTACAAAAAAATTGAAAGAAAGACTCAGTGGGTATAGCAATTTTTAAGATTTTGCAACATTTGTCCCCCTACCTCCCCACCGCCACACTTGAGAGTTAGTTTCAGACATCACAAAATTTCACCCTTCGATACTTCAGGATATCTTTTAAAAGCGAAGACATTCTCCTACATAACCACAATATCATTATCTTCCTCAAGAAATTTAGCATTGATATAATAATGTCTCTGTACAGTCTGGTGCCCTGGTGGTATGGTAGTTGAGAGCTCAGGCTGCTAACCAAAAGGTTGGCAGTTCAAATCCACCAGCTGCTCCTTGGAAACCCTGTGGGGCAGTTCGGCTCTGCCCTATAAGGTCGCTATGAGTCAGAATCGACTCAATGGCAATGAGTTTTTTTTTGGTTCTATCCAGTCTATATTTAAATTTTTCTAATGACTACAATTCTGTTGTGCCAGAAAGCACTGATGGGGATGTGTCAAAAGGACACAGGAGATGGCTTGAAGAGGCTGGACAAATTTGGAACAATCTGAGCATAAAAAAGAATAACGACAATAATGGGTTATAACGCATTGAATTAAAAAAGAATGAATGAATACATAGTAATACTTAGAGGGACAGGAAGGAAAGTTCTTTACAGAAGAATGACAGATAATAAATGAAAAAGAAATAATAAAATTAGAAAGGTCACCATTTTGCAATCACCAAAGTAATAATTTTTTCAAATAAGGCTCCTTAGTGAGTGCTAACATTGGACGAAATGCTGGGAACACAGATACACAGATATCCATACAATTTCAAAGTATTATCCAATTGATTACTTTTCAATTTCAAATAGAAAAAGTTTTCTTTACAAAGGCAGGATATGGCAGACACTACCCCAATGAAGCAATCAAACTTAGCATCACCAATAGTGGGATACAGGACAAATTTTTAATGTAAACACAACAGGTGTAGTCTTTGGATTGAATATGATATCAAAGAAATGAAGAATTGACTAATTTCCAGATTGGGGGCTTGATCAACTGGTTAAATGCTGGTGTCATTTACTGAGATGGGAAAGATTGGCGAAAGAGCCCATTGGAGGAAGGAGAATCAAGCCATCCTGCATATGATGTCTACTTCTATGGGACAAATTCTTATACGTGGGATTGTTGGGTTAAAGTGTATGTATATCTGATATTTTAAATAGATGTTTCCATATTGCTTTCCAAAAAGGCAGTAACAATTCTTATTTTCATCAGCTATGCATAAAAATATGCTTTTACTTTCGTCCCCATCAGTAGTAGGTATGAACGTTCTTTTGAATTTTTGCCAGTCTGATGGGTGAGAAGTGATACCTCATTGCTGCTTTAATATGCATTTCCCTGAGTACTAGGAGGTTGAGCAGTATGTTTATTGGCCATTTGGGTTTACTCTTCTCCGAGCCCATTCATATCCTTGGAACGTTTTTTTATTGGTTGCCTGGTCTTTTTCTAAGCAATTTGTAAGTGCTAGAAATTAACTCTTTATCTGCCATGTTGTTGTTATTAGGTGTCCTCAGGGCGGTTCTGACTTAGAGCAATCCTATGTACAACAGAATGAAACATTGCCCAGTCCTGCACCATCCTCACAATCATCGCTGAGTCCATCGTTGCACCTACTGTGTCAATCCATCTCATTCAGCGTCTTCCTCTTTCTCACTGACCCACTACTTTACCAAACATGATGTCTTTCTCCAGGAACTGGTCCCTTCTGATAACACTTCCAAAGTACATGAGACGAAGTCTTGCCATCCTTGCTTCTAAGGAGCATTCTGGCTGTACTTCTTTCAAGATAGATTTGGTAGTTCTTTTGGTAGTACACGGTATATTCAATGTTCTTTGCCAACACCATGATTCGAAGGCGTCAATTCTTTGGTCTTTCTTATTCATTGTCCAGCTTTCTCATGCATATGAGGAGGTTGAAAATATCATGGCTTGGGTCAGGAATACCTTAGTCCTCAAAGTGACATCTTTGCTTTTTAATACCTTAAAGAGGTCTTTTGTGGCAGGTTTGTCCAACGCAATACATCATTTGATTTCTTGACTGCTGCTTTCATGGGTGTTGATTGTGGTTCCAAGTAAAATGAAATCTTGACAACTTCCATCTTTTCTCCATTTATCATGATGTTCTTATTGGCCCATTTTTGAGGATTTTTGTTTTCTTTGTGTTGAAGTGTAATCCATACTGAAGCCTGTAGTCTTTGATTTTCATCAGTAAGTACTTCAAGTCCTCTTCACTTTCCAAAAACATGGTTGTGTTATCTGCATATCGCAGGATCCTCCAATCCTGATGCTACAGTCTTCTCCATATAGTCCAGCTTCTCAGATTATTGCTCAGCATACAGATTGAACAAGTATGGTGAAAGACTACTACCCTGACGAACACCTTTCCTGATTTTAAACTGCACAGTATCCCCTCGTTCTGTTCAAACAACTGCCAATTGGTCTATGTATAGATTCCTCATGAGCACTTTTAGGTTTTCTGGAATTCCAATTCTTTGCAATCTTATCCATAATTTGTTATGATCCACACAGTTGAATGCCTTTGCATAGTCAATAAAACACAGGCCAGCATCCTTCTGCCTTCAGCCAAGATTCATGCGACATCAGCAATGATATCCCTCATTCCACATCTCTTCTGAATCCAGCTTGAATTTCTGTCAGTTCCCTGTCTATGTACTGCTGCAACTGTTTTTGAATGATCTTCAGCAAATTTTACTTGCATATGATATTAATGATATTGTTTGATAATTTCTGCATTCTGTTGGATCATCTTACTTTGGAATGGGCAAAAATATGCCTATCTGTGATTACCATTACCATTGTTTGTTACCGTCAAGTTGATTCTGACTCATGGCAACACTATAGGACAAAGTAGAACTGCCCATAGGGTTTCCAAGGAGCGGCTGGTGAATTCTAACTGCTAGCCTTTTGGTTAGCAGCTGAACGCTTAACCACTGTGCCACCAGGCCTCCTCTATCTGTGATAAAAACCCATTGCTGTCTTGTTGATTGTGACTCATAGCAACCCTATAGAACAGGGTAGAACTGTCCCATATAGTTTCCAAGGAGTGCCTGCTGATTTCAAACTCCCGATCTTTTGATTAGCAGCTGTAGCACTTAACCACTATGCCATCAGGGTTTCCCCATCTGTGATAGGAATTAAAAATACATTTTCCTCCAATTTAGTGTTTGACTTTTGACTTAATTTATAGGACTCTTTAGCCATTTAAAGAAATTTAATTTTATGCTGTCGGAGAATTCTACTTCCGACAATGACTGAGTACCTTGTAAAAGACAAACTTTCCTAGAGATAACAATTATAAACCCTCGACAAAATATTTAAAAGGCTATGTGAAGGCATTGAAAGTGACCAAAATAGGCAGAAACTGGAGGGAAGTTGAGACTTGCAAGGAGGGAACAGCATTGAATGAGTTTCTCATTTTTATAGCCTTTTGCCTAAGGTCATGCCCACACGAACCTACTAAAACTTAGATAAAAACCCACATTTTTACTTGTTGAGGAATTAGAGAACAGTGTTCAGAGCTTCCACAGCAATTGAATAATAAGAAGGCAAATCCTAGAAAGAAGAAAGCCTTGGAGGGGTTGCTCCAAATTCTGCTTAGAAATTCCACCCAAATCTCTGGGTGTTTCCTGAGCTATGAACTCACTGGGAAAACTACTAAAAGTCTAACCGTGGCTAAAATAACTGGACAGAAATTTCTGCTGTTGCATACTGCAAGGGAGAGAGAATTTGGAGTTTGAATTCAGCCACGTTAACTGCCTGATAAAAGTTTAAAAATCAACACTTTTTCAAAGGAACATAGTAGAATCCAGAATCTCTACAACTTATCACTTATTCACAAAGTCCAGGATACAATCCAAAATTACTAGACATATGAAGAAATAGGAATATATGACCCATGTTTAAGAAAAAAGACAATCAAGGCAGGCTATATCATTAAGGTTGTGTGTCAACTTGGCTGGGCCATGATTCTCAGTGGTTTGGCAGTTATGATGCAGTTTGGCAATCATATAATGATGTGATCACCTCCATGATGAGATTTGATATTGTGTGATCACCTTCAAGATGGGATCTGCTGTGAGTAGCCAATCAGTTGAAAGGGAATTCCCTTGGGGGCGTAACCTGCATCCAATAAAGTGGACTTTCTGGTGAGGCTTGTGGGCTTTTGCTCATAATAGATCCTGCAGGTGGCTCCTATTCATCTGACCTCCTGTTCTTGTGACTTGAGCTAGCAGTTTACCTGCCCTCTTGCCTACCAATCTTGGGATTTGTTGGTCTTCACAGCCTGTGAGCCAGAGCCCGCTGTCTGACTTGCCTACCTTGGGTTCACCAGCCCCTGTGGCTACATGGATTAGGAGAAACCTCCAGCTTGACCCCACATTCCAGACTCTACAACTGTGTGTCATTACCTTAATATAAATCTCTCTCTATATATGTATTCATACACTTTGCTGGTTTTGCTTCTCTAGAGAACCCAGCCTAAGACAATGGCTCAGATGTTGGAATCATCAGATAAGAATTTGAAAACAGTTAATGTAACTATGCTCATAGACATAAAGGAAAATGTGCTAATAAATGATTAAATAGAAAACCTGAGCAGAGAAATAGACCACAAAAATAAGCAAATGGGAACTCTAGAACCAAAAAATTTTGGAATAAAAATTTAATTGGATGAACTTAAATTTTACGTAAATAAAAAAAATTTTTTTTTTCTTTTAGATTCGGGGTCTCTTGTCACAGGTGAAAATGTGTCCATAATCCCTGGATAGAACCTTAGTGGTGCAGTGGTTACATGCTTGGCTGCTAACCAGTAAAAGGTCAGCAGTTTGAACCCACCAGCCACTCCATGGAAGAAAGGTGTGGCAGTCAGCTTCTGTAAAGATTATGGCCTAGGAAACCCTATGGGGCAGTTCTACTCTGTCCTATGGGGTCGTTATCAGTTAGAATCAACTCAACAGCAGTGGTTTTTTTTTTTTAAATCTCTAACCAAAAAAAAACAGTTTTTATATTTTATTTTTACATTGAAGTGGAATTTGTTATATGGTATGAAGTGAAGATCTAACTTCATTTTCTTACAGATGGGCAGCTGTTTTGTGCCAGGATCATTTATTAATTAGCCTTCTTTTTCTTACTGAGATGAAATATCATTTATAATATGTCTTAAATTCACATATACACTGGAATGTATTTTTGAGCTCTTTATTCTAAAGTTCTCTGGCAGTTCAATAATTCTGTGCAGTACCATATTGCTGGGTTCTCGTGGCTTTACAGTATGTTTTAATATCTGTAAGTCAAGGCAAGATCTTTTCCTCCTTTAGATATTATATTTTTTGCCATTTTCAAACAGTTATTTCTTTTACATGAATGATACTATCATTTTATATAATTAAAATGGTACTATATTTTTGAATTGCATTAAATTTATGTATTAATGTTGGGAGAGTTAACATTTTTATGATGTTAAGATTTTCCACCAAAGAACATGGTGTAGTTTTCCATTTCTTCATATTATGTTTTAAATTTTTCAATATATTTTCATAATTCAATGTTTGGGAGGTTGACAAAAGGCTGTTTATTTTATAGAAGCACATAATTTAAAATAATTGTTTCAATAAAAGTAATAAATGTCTTAAGTTGATTTGTGGCTTCAAGCTTTTTCATTACATTATCAATGCTGTTTGTATGTCTAAAATGTTTTATGTTCAAAAGTGAAAAAGAGTAGTACATACACATTGAAAATTTTTTTAAGACAATGCTATTGTGATGGTTAAGTTCTGTGTCATCTTGGCTGGGCCATGATTCTCAGTGGTTTGGAAGTTATGTAATGAAGTAGTTTGACAGTTATATAATGATATAATTTGGCAGTTATACACTGATGCAGTCATCCTCCATGATGTGATCTGTTGTGATCAGCCAATCAGTTGTAAGGGGTGTGTCTTAGTTATCTAGTACTACTATAATAGAAATACCACAAGTGGATGGCTTCAACGAACAAAAGTTTGTTCTCTCACAATCTAGTAGACTAGAAGTTCAACTTCAGGGCATCAGCTCCAGGGGAAGACTTTCACTCTTTCGGCCCTGGAGGAAGGTCCTTGTCATCAGTCTTCCCCTGAACTAGGAGATTCTCAGTGCAGGGTTCCTGGGTCCAAAGAATGTGCTCCTGGCTCTTGTTTCTTGGTGGTATGAGGTCCCCATGTCTTTCTGTTCTCTTCTGTCTTTTATATCTCAAAAGGGTGACTTAAGATACAACCTAATTTTGTAGATTGGGTCCTGCCTCATTAACATAACTACCTCTAATCCTGCCTCTTTAACTTAATAGAGGTAGGATTTACAACACATAGGAAAATCACATCAGGTGACAAAATGATGGACAATCACACAATACTAGGAATCATGGCCTAGCCAAATGGACATATATTTTGGGGGACACAATTCAATCCACGACAGGGAGTTTCCTTGGGGGTGTGGCCTGCATCCACTGTATATATCTATGGACTTTCTGGTAAAGCTCACCTGGTTGCTCTGGATCCTGCATCTATCTGGCTCATCATGATCTGACCACCTGTTCTTGGGACTTGAGCCAGCTGCCTGCTGTATTGCCTGCCAATCTTGGATTCATTGGCCTCCGCAGTCTGTAAGCCCACGGTCTGCCGTCTGACCTGCCGATCTTTGGTTTGTCAGCCCCTGTAGCTACATGATTCAGGAGAAAACTCCAGCCTGACATCTGACCAGTGGACTTGGGACTTGCCAGCCTCTACAACTACGTGAGCCATTTCCTTGAGATAAATCTCCTTCTCTCTCCATATACATATATGCTTCACTGGTTTGGCTTCTGTAGAGAACCAGCCTAAGACAGCTATAAAGAAGAAAATAAATGGTATCTGAAACTCCATAACCAGTGATAACCATCTCAATTGCTAATTTTTTGGTCTATTTAATTCCAGACTATGTTTCTATTTTCTACATATACACACACATACACATACAGATATATACATACACACATACACATGATTTTATATATATGGTTGTATATGTATACAGGTATATGTATCTGTTATGGTTAATTTCATGTGTCAATATATCCTATTGGTTCTGTTTTTCTGGAGAACCCTAATACAGTATCTAATTATGTATCTATATATCTAAGATTTGTATATATAGGTATGTGGTAAGGGTGACTGCAGTGCAATCCTACCCAGAAGAGTCTGCCTGGAAGCCCATGGAAATTCTGGGGAAGCCCATTCCACAGTATATGGGATGAGAACTTGAACTATGTTATTTTAATATAAAAGTAAAGTGTTATTTGTGGGGCAACTGGGTTGTAAGTGTGTAGGTAAAGATGTTGTGACTGTGGGGATATGCTTATACCTTTGCCAGTCTGGAACTGGGCACAGGGTATGTCTAATGTGAGACTGTGTCAGTCTTACACCATCAATTACTTTTTCTCTCTCATTGATTCAATTTCTCCATGTAACTAGATCTTACTGTTCCCTAGGAGAGCTCATCTATACTAACAGCTTTAATTACCACTTATCCTTGGATATTTAATATGAGCTCAGAGCTATGTTTACAACTGTCTACCTAACATCTTCTCTTCGATGTCTCAGAAGCACTTCATGTTCCACACGTCTTGTACTGAACTCACTGTCTTCTCCTAACAGCCTGGTTCTTGGTCAGGATTCTCTATCTCAATAAATGGCTCCACTGTCCATCCAAATATACAAGCGAGAAGCTAGGTGTCATTCCTGGACCCCCACCTTCCTAACCATCATTTTACCCAACCCATCAGAAATCCCTGTCAATTTGATCTAATAGTGTCTTTTCTCCATCTCCACTGTCACCAGTCTAGTCCAAGCACCCTTTGTTTTCTGCCTGCACTGCTGCAATATTCTCCGAACAATCACCATCTTCCTGCATCTCTAATCAGTTTTCCACTCTGCAGCCAGAGTGAAATAGCTGTCTAAAAAATACCGAAGTATTATACACACTGGTTAAAAACCAATAGATCCCTACCCCTTATCCCTTCCAACCCGCTAGTCCTCATCCTAGAAGCAACTTTCAAATTACAGCTATCTCCAAAATATTAAAATGCTTCCATTTCTATTTCTCAATTTATGTATTTTGGACATCATTTATTGAGTTCCTGTTGTGATAACTGAGAGTTTAGCTCACAAACATTTTTCAAATACTGTTCATTGCAGGGCCAAGTAGTGTATTATGCTTATATTTTCTTTTTTGAATACCATTTCCCTCCTGGAATTCCTACCTGCCCTTTTCCACTTGTGCTATTTTCCATTATCGCATTTTCATTTGTTTCCAGCATATCCATCCAATTCTGTGTTCTATTGGATCCTCCCTTTCAAGGAGCCTCCCTCTCCAATGTGGACTTGTTCCTCATCAGATCTGATGCACTGATTCTCTTCTGGGATTTTTCTTCGTTGTTTTTCTGGGTTGGCCCATTGTTTCTTGGATACAACATCTTCCTTTTCATTGGTTTACTCCCGCACTTTGCTGGATCGCATTCATAAGTAATTTCCTTTTAAAAGGGAGCGTTGGAGGTAAATTTCATGAGAGTATTTCTTCTAACCTCATACCGATCAATAGTTTGGCTGGGTGTATAATTCTAATTGAAAATTATTTTGATGATAATGAAAATATGGAGCCCAATGTTGCTATTGAGAAATTTGAGGTCATTTTGGTACTTAGTCCTTTTTGGGTAACTTATCTGTTTTTCTTTCTTGAAGTTTTGAATATCTTTCCTCTGTTTCTGGTGTCCTGATATATCATGACAACGTGTGTATATGTGGATCTTTTTTCATTCATTTTTGTCAAGTATCCATTGAGTCTTTCTATTCTGGAGACTGTCCTTCAGTTGTGGGAAAATTTCCTGTATTATTTCTTTGTTAATTATTCCCCTTCCCTGTTTTAAAATTATTTTTATGCTGGAGCTACCATTAGTTAGCTATTGATACTCTTAAATAACTAGTTATTTTTCCTATTTTTCTTCTCACATTTCCTGCCTCTTTTATCTTAATCTTAGGTTCTGGGAGATTTCCTTGAATTTATCTTTTAATTCTATTGATTTTTTCATTTTAGAAATTCAATTTTTAATTTCTCAATGTTCTTTCTTACTTTTTGCTCCTTTTTTTTTTTATAGACAGTATAGTCTTGTCTCAAAGTTTTTTCTTCAATTTTTCTGAGCACACCAATTTGATTCTTTTGAAATTGTCTTCTGTTTCTTATGTTATCTCTATTTCGTTTCCCCAGAGGTGGTCATGCTTTCAGTTTACACATTTTGATCTCTCTATTTTATCTTGATTAAAGATTATCTCAGGGCAGTAGTTTTGGGGGTTCATCAGCCTCCATGGTTCCAGAAAGTGTGAAACCCATGAGAATTTGAAATTCTACTCTGCATTTTTCCCCTTTTGATCAGAATTCTTCTATTGAAGTTCAGTAAGGGTAGCCAGGCACCATCCTGTTCTTCTGGTCTCATGGCAAAGAGGCAGTTGTTCATGGAGGCAATTAGCCACACATTCCACTCCCTCCTGACTCTCCTCCCTTTGTTGCTCTAGGCAAATAGAGACCAATTGCTGTGCCTTGGATGGCTGCTTGCAAGATTTTAAGACCCAAGGCTCTACACAATGAACTGGGAGTTAGAACATAAGCACTAAACATGTTATTAGGCCAATTAAATAAGATGTCCCATTAAACCATGGCCCTAAACCCCCAAACAAGGAACCAAATTCCATGAGGTGTTTGGTTGTATATAAACAGCCTCACCAGCTACTTCCTCTCTTTTTTTGTGTCATTGTTGTAAATATACCTATTACACAACTTTTGCCATTTCAACTTTTTGCAGGTGTGCAGTTTATTGACAACAATGACATTAATTGGCTGTGCAACCGTACCCTTCATCAATGTGAGTCTTCCACCACCATAAACTGAAACTCGGTAATCCATAAGCAATAGCCCCCCATTCCCCATTCCTCCTGCTCGCAGTAACCACTAATAAACTTTCGTCTCTATGCATTTGCCTGTTTTGGTCTTCATATATAAGTGAGGTCATATGATATTTGACCTTTTGTGAGTGACTTATTTCACTCAGCATGATGTCTTCAAGCTCCATCCACATTGTAGTGTGTATTAAGATTTCATTTCTTTTACCATCTGAGTAGTATTCTACTGTATGTATGTACCACATTTTGTTTATGCATTCATCTGATGATGGGCATTCGGGTTGTTTCCACCTTTTGAATATTGGGAATAGTGCTACAATGAACATTGGTGCACAAGTATCTGTTTGAGTCTTTGCTTTCAAGTCTTTTGGGTATAAACTGAGGAGTGGAATTGCTGGTCATATGGCGGTTCTCCCCCACGTGTCTGTCAGTTTGTCATACTGTAGGGGCTTGTGTGTTGCTGTGATGCTGGCAGCTATGCCACAGGTATTCAGATACCAGCAGGGCCACCCATGGAGGACACGTTTCAGCTGAGCTTGCAGACTAAGACAGACTAGGAAGAAGGACCTGGGAGTCTACTTCTGAAAAGCATTAGCCAGTGAAAACCTTGTGAATAGCAGCAGAACATTGTCTGATATAGTGCTGGAAGATGAGCTCCCCAGGTTGGAAGGCACTCAAAAGATGACTAGGGAAGAGCTGCCCCCTCAAAGTAGAGTCAACCTTAATGATGTGGATGGAGTAAAGCTTTCGGGACCTTCATTTGCTGATGTGGCATGACTCAAAATGAGAAGAAACAGCTGCAAACATCCATTATTAATCGGAACCTGGAATGTATGAAGTATGAATCTAGGAAAATTGGAAATTGTCAAAAATGAAATGGAACACGTAAACATCGATATCCTAGGCATTAGTGAGCTGAGGTGGACTGGTATTGGCCATTTTGAATCAGACAATCATATAGTCTACTCTGCTGGGAATGACAACTCAAAGAGGAATGGTGTTGCATTCATCCTCAAAAAGAACATTTCAAGATCTATCCTGAAGTACAACGCTGTCTGTGATAGGATAATATCCATATGCCTACAAGGAAGACCAGTTAATATGACTATTATTCAAATTTATGCACCAACCACTAGAGCCAAAGACGAAGAAATAGAAGATTTTTATCAGCTGCTGCAGACTGAAATTGATCGAACATGCAATCAAGATGCATTGACAATTACTGGCGATTGGAATGTGAAAGTTGGAAACAAAGAAGAAGGATCAGTAGTTGGAAAATACAGCCTTGGTGATAGAAACAATGCTGGAGATAGAATGACAGAATTTTGCAAGACCAATGACTTCTTCATTCCAAATACCTTCTTTCACCAACATAAACGGCGACTATACATATGGACCTCACCAGATGGAACACACAGAAATCAGATTGACTACATCTGTGGAAAGAGACGATGGAAAAGCTCAATATCATCAGTCAGAAAAAGGCCAGGGGCCGACTGTGGAACAGACGATCAATCGCTCATATGCAAGTTCAAGCTGAAACTGAAGAAAATCAGAGCAAGTCCACGAGAGCCAAAATATGACCTTGAGTATATCCCACCTGAATTTAAAGACCATCTCAAGAATAGATTTGACGCATTGAACACTAGTGACCGAAGACCAGACGAGTTGTGGAATGACATCAAGGACATCATCCATGAAGAAAGCAAGAGGTCACTGAAAAGATAGGAAAGAAAGAAAAGACCAAGATGGATGTCAGAGGAGACTCTGAACCTTGCTTTTGAGCATCAAGCAGCTAAAGCAAAAGGAAGAATTCATGAAGTAAAAGAATTGAACAGAAGATTTCAAAGGGCCTCTCAAGAAGACAAAATAAAGTATCATAATAATATGCGCAAAGAGCTGGAGATGGAAAACCAAAAGGGAAGAATGCACTCGGCATTCCTCAAGCTGAAAGAACTGAAGAAAAACTTCAAGCCTCAAGTTGCAATAGTGAAGGATTCCACAGGGAAAATATTAAATGATGCAGGAAGCATCAAAAGAAGATGGAAGGAATACACAGAGTCATTATACCAAAAAGAATTAGTTGATATTCAACCATTTCAAGAGGTGGCATATGATCAGGAACAAATGGTACTGAAGGAAGAAGCCCAAGCTGCTCTGAAGGCACTGGCGAAAAATGAGGCTCCAGGAATTGATGGAATGTCAATTGAGATATTTCAACAAACAGCTGCAGCGCTGGAGGTGCTCACTTGTCTATGCCAAGAAATATGGAAGACAGCTTCCTGGCCAACTAATTGGAAGAGATCCATATTTATGCCTATTCCCAAGAAAGGTGATGGAACCGAATGTGGAAATTACAGAGCAATATCAAGCAAAATTTTGCTGAAGATCATTCAAAAACGGCTGCCACAGTATATTGACAGGGAACTGCCAGAAATTCAGGCTGGTTTCAGAAGAGGGCGTGGAACCAGGGATATCATTGCTGATGTCAGATGGATCCTGGCTGAAAGCAGAGAATACCAGAAGGATGTTTACCTCTGTTTTATTGATTATGCAAAGACATTTGGCTGTGTGGATCATAACAAACTATGGATAACACTGCGAAGAATGGGAATTCCAGAACACTTAATTGTGCTCATGAGGAACCTTTACATAGATCAAGAGGCAGTTGTTCGTACAGAACAAGGGGATACTGATTGGTTTAAAGTCAGGAAAGGTGTGCGTCAGTGTTGTATTCTTTCACCATACCTATTTAATCTGTATGCTGAACAAATAATCTGAGAAGCTGGACTATATGAAGAAGAACAGGGCATCAGGATTGGAGGAAGACTCATTAACAACCTGTTATGCAGATGACACAACCTTGTTTGCTGAAAGTGAAGAGGACTTGAAGCACTTACTGATGAAGATTAAAGACCACAGCCTTCAGTACGGATTGCACCTCAACATAAAGGAAACAAAAATCCTCACAAATGGACCAATAAGCAACATCATGATAAATGGAGAAAAGATTGAAGTTGTCAAGGTTTTCATTTTCCTTGGATCCACAGTCAACAGCCATGGAAGCAAGCAGTCAAGAAATCAAAAGACACATTGCATTGGGCAAATCTGCTGCAACGGACCTCTTCAAAGTGTTGAAGAGCAAAGATGTCACCCTGAAGACTAAGGTGCACCTGACCCAAGCCATGGTATTTTCAATCGCATCATATGCATGTGAAAGCTGGACAATGAATAAGGAAGACCAAAGAAGAGTTGACGCTTTTGGATTGTGGTGTTGGCAAAGAATATTGAATATACCATGGGCTGCCAAAAGAACGAACAAATCTGTCTTGGAAGAAGTGCGGCCAGAATGCTCCTTAGGGACAAGGATGGTGAGAGTGCTTCTTATATACTTTGGACATGTTGTCAGGAGGGATCAGTCCCTGGAGAAGGACATCATGCTTGGCAGAGTATAGGGTCAGCGGAAAAGAGGAAGACCCTCAACGAGGTGGATTGACACAGTGGCTGCAACAATGAGCTCAAGCATAACAACGATTGTAAGGATGGCGCAGGACCGGGTAGTGTTTCATTCTGTTGTGCATAGGGTCGCTATGACCGACTCGACGGCGCCTAACTACAACAACAACAACATGGCAGTTCTATTTTTAGTTTTTTGAGGAAACATAAAACTTCAGAAGCCCCCCCGCTATGTCCTTTTCCACTTACTACCCTCCCAAGGGTAACCACTGTCCTGACTTCTAATGCCATGAGTTAGTTTTGCCTGTTTTTGTAATATGTATAAAATCCATCATCATCGAGTCGATTTTGACTCATAACGACTCTATAGGACAGAGTAGAACTGCCCCATAGGGTTTCCAAGGAGCAGCTGGTGGATTTGGACTGATGACCTTTTGGTTGGCAGCTGAGCTCTTAACCACAGCAGCACCAGGGCTGGAATTATCCAGTATCTACTTTTTGTTTTGGCTCTTTTTTACTTTTAAATATGTCTGTGAGATTCATCCATGTGGAATGTAGCAGTAATTTATCTGCACTGTTATATAGTATTCCAGTGTATGAATCTGACACATTTTATCTATTTTGATAAACTTATCCATTCTACTATTTATGGGAATTTAGGTAGGTTTGATATCTTGACTACATAGGTAATGAAACTTTGATTATTTTACTACATGCCTTTTGGTAAATGTTTAAGCCGGTATATACCCAGTAGTGGAATTGCAGGGTCATTGGGTATGTGTATGTTCAGCTTTAGTAGGTAATGACAGTTTGCCAAAGCACCAATATACATTTCCACTACAGTGTGTAAGAGTTCCAGCTGCTCCACATCTGCTTCAGCAATTGATATTTTCTCTTTTTAATTTTAGCCCTTCTTGTCGGTAGTAGGGATATTTTATTATAATTTTAATTGCATTTCTCTGATGACTAAGGAAGTTGAGCACTTTATCACATGTTTATTGGCCTGTTAAATGTCCTCTATTGTGAGGTGTCTGTTAAAGTCCTTTTCCCATATCTTTTTTCCTGTTGGGTTTTTTGTCTTTTTCTTATCAATTTGTAGGAGTTCTTTATATATTCTGAATCCAAGTTGTTAGATATATGAACTGTGAATACCTTTTTCCCACTCTTTGAGCTACCTTTTTACTCTCTTGCTGGCATCTATGAGGAACAGAAGTTCCTGGTTTTAATTTGTTCAATTTATGAATTTTTCTTTTATAGTTAGCTTTTTTTAAGTTCCGTTTAAGACGTACTTGCCTACTCCAAGATCACGAGACAGTTCTCCTCTAAAAGCTTTATTGTTTTGCTTTTTACGTTTATCTCTGCAAATCATCCAGAATTGGTTTTTGTGTATGATATGAAGTAGTGGTCAAGATATACTTTTGTTTGTCACATGGATATCCAATTGACCCAGCACCATTTACTGAAAAGACCATCCCTTTCCTATTGCACTATTGGGTCACCTTTGTCTTAAAGCAGGTAACCATACATATGTGTGTCTGATTCAGCCCTCTCATCCACTGGTGAATTTGTCTATCCTTGTACCAAAAAAAAAAAAAAAAAAAAACTAAAAAAAAAAAAAAAAAAAATTTTAGTTTTTTTTTTTTTTGTACCAGTGCCACACTGTCTTAAATACTATACCAAATCTGTTGCCACTGAGTTGATTCTGACTCATAGCAACCCTATAAGTTGGAATCAACTTTATTAAAAGTCTTGGCATCCAGTTTTGTTTTTCTTCTTCAAGGTTGCCTTAGCTATTCTTGGGCACTGGCCTCCTTTTAGCCTCTTGTATTTGCTATGCATCCTCCAACCCAGGGCCTTTGTACATGTTCCTTCTGCTGAAACACCCTTTCCTCTTCTTGTTACCTGCTTAGCTCTTACTCTTCAGATCACACCTCAGCTGCCATTTTCTCAGGGAAGTTTTTTCCAAAGTCCCAGGTCAAATCCCCCATGGAAGCCCTCATAACACCACCCATCTCTCATTTGTAAGATTTATCACAATACAATTTTGTATTTATTCTTCTGGATCTTTGATCAGTGCTTTTTCCTCCTCTAGACTTTAAGCTCCATGAAGCAGGGAACCAACCATGTCTGTTTTTATTTATCAATATATTCTAAAGGCTTAGCACAACTAGTCACTTAATTAAAATAAAGGAGTAAATAAGGAAAGAATCCCTTATAGATGACAGTCTATGCATGTATTTTTGTCCATGTGTGCCTGTGCATAAAAAAAACTTTACCAGTGTGTGTGCATGAGGAAGCAATAACTAAGAAGCCAGCTTAGGAGCAGCAGATTAGGGGAGTTCTCCCTCTCCAGCCCTCCTTATTCCTCCTTGCCACCCCTCCGCTTCCTACCCTACACTGTCCAGCACTCCCAGCAGCCTTCCCTCCTTTTCAAGTGGCTGGAGGAAGACACTGGTCTCCAGCTGCCTCTGCTCGGCTGCCCTTGTGCAGTTGTCTGCCAGTTGTGCACGCCGATTACTATGAATGCCACCATCTGGTACGCCACGTGGACATCATAATCTTTTCTTAATTACATTAGCAGCGCAATCAGTTACTGCATTACAAGGCCGGCGATGAGCTTTTAAATCTTGGTGGAAATCATAAATAATTGCACTAAGTACCAGGCGCCAGATGTGTGTGCCAACTTTGGTTGCACTAGATAAATAGTAACCTTACAAGAGTGTTAGACAGCAGGCGGTCCGTCCAGCCACCAGGCCACGCCACACCTGGGGCCCCACTCCAGGAAGGCCCCCACCGACTATGCATCCAAGAAGAGGCAAGGGGAAGGACTCACAGGAGCTCTGTGAGTGTGTGGGTGCCAGGAAGGGAGAGGTGTTCTCAGAATTGGTGCCAGTATGGGTGCAGGAGGAATGTGGAGAAAGACAAAGGGAAAATGAGGTGGGTGGATGGGAAGGGAGAAAGAGTGGGAGACAAGAAAGGTGGGAAGAGAGGAGCAGGGGAGAGGAGATAACAGTGGAAAGAGAACAGGGACCCAGAGAGGAAAAAGGAAGAGAGACACTGAGATAGAGACAAGAGGGACACAGAGAGAGGCAATGGCTGAAATCCAGAGAGAGAATGAGAGCGAGAGACAGAGTGTGACTGAAAAATCCTGGGTGTGTGGTGAGGCTGAGAGAACAAAGAGACAGCCTTGGTTCAGCTGACCTTTTGCTCTTGGCAAGGAGTTCAGAGGGATCAGAGGGACTAGCTCAGCCAGTCAGGGCAACAGACATGTACGGTTAGAAGGGCCGTGAGGCTACAGCTAGGCCTAAGGGGGCGTCCAGGATGGTACTCAGACCTCTTGGAAGGGAGCCCTCCTCCTTCCTTCTCTCCCTGTTTCTGAAAACCTCCCAATACTGAAAGGGAGAGAGGTGGGTCATAGAAGGCCCTTCGATGAAATGGTCATTCCCTCCACCATGTAAACAGAGCTTCCAGTCAGCTTTTTCTGCCACATTCTTAAATAGGAATGGCAGCCAGCGGAAGCAGCTCTGGCCTCTTTAGAGGTAACCACCAGAGTTGCTTTAAGTGGGCAGAAGGCCCGGTGCTGGGAATTCTCCTCAACAGAGTGGTTTTTAAGTTGAAACATGATTGATAACTCACAGTGAGCCGGGTGATGAGCAGATAAAAAGAAGGGAGGGTATTCCAGGCATGGGGAACAACATAAGCAAAGCCCAGAGGCAAGGAGGCACTTGTCATGTTTCAGAATCAGAGAGAAGGCAACTGTGGGTCAAGCAGAAATATCCATAGAGGGAAATAGGTAAATTGAGGTAAACAGGAAACCCTGGTGGCATAGTGGTTAAGAGCTATGGCTGCCAACCAAAAGGTTGGCAATTCAAATCCACCAAGCACTCCTTGGAAACAGTATGGGGCAATTTTACTCTGTCCTATAGGGGTCGCCATGAGTTGGAATCCACTCAACAGCAACGGGTCAATGGGTTGATGCAAACATGGCTGGTTGAAGATGTGTTTATTTCTACTTACTTCTGAAATCTCATTAAAATGGACTTTAAGAGAATTTTAAAATGTATGGATCCACAAGGATAAAGAGAATGGAAGTGGAGACAAAAACAGACCAGAGGCATTAACAAAATTGCAGAAGGTGGGAGGCAGATGGCTGATGGTAACCAACTTGCCGAGCAAAGAAAGCTGGAACCTAAGTCTGCAGGAAAGAAAGCCAGCTAGGAGCAAACTAATCAGCCCTGCAGATCAGGAATGGGCAGCTGGGTACTTCTGAAGAGGGTGGAGAGGAGTAACGTGGGGAGATGGGTTAAAGCCTCATTCAGTAGGAGAATCACATTCCCACTGCAACTGAAGACAAAAAGTTTCAACTCCGAAAGGCTGGCCAAGAGAGGCCCTGGACTTAGTGGGGATAATAAATGAAAGAACTGAAGGGTGAGATGCCCACCCCATCTTCCATGTTGCTCCCAGGATGCTAGCTGCTGGGCTTAGGGTTGTCTCCATACCTCCTTCCCCTTCCAGGTCAAGAGACTGGAGAATTTCTTCCTGGGGAAACTTCCTAGAAACAAGAGAAGAGGTCTGCAGAGACCATCACTTGGGGCTCTCCAATGAAGTGGTCAGTCCCTGCCTGGCCACTCTTGGGTGAGCCCCACCCATGTACACAGAACTTCTAGTCAGATTAGGACTGACTCTTAAATAGGAATCACAGTCGAGTATCACCAGCCATTTGTGGAAACCTCTAGAATGAAAGACAGAGACCAAAGATACAGGCAAAGAGAAAAAGGCAATTAGGAGCAAAGAGAGATAATACAGAAGGCAGGAGAAAACATTAAAAAAAAAAAAGTGTAGATAATATCTTCTAAAACCTAAGAGACAGCATTGTAGCCCTAAAATACAATTAAAATGCTTTGTTTAAAAAATCAGGAATGTTGAGAGAGAATGAAAGGGTTAGAAGATAAAGTTAAGATCATCCAGATGTTAGAATAAAAAAAAAAGAAATAAAATATGAGAAATTAGAGGTTCAATCCAGGAGGTCCAACATCGAACTAATCGGGAATCCAGAGAGAAGAAATAAAATCAATTCAGGAGGTCTAGCATGATGTTAACAGGTGTTTTAGAAAAAGAGAAAAGAAAACAGACAGGAGGACATTATCAAAGAAATAATATAAGAACATTTTCTGGAATTAAAGGACATGAGTTGCCAACTTGAAAGGGAACAGTACTGACTAATTAAAAAAGACCCATAATTAAGCATAACTTTGCAACATTTTAGAACACCAAGAATAAAGAGAAGATCTAAAAACTTCTAGAAAGGAAGAAAGCTGCATACAAAGAATTGGGAACCAGAATAGTATTGAACTTCCCAATAGAAACCCTGGAAGCTGGAAAACATTAAGGAAAGACTTTAAAATTCCTAGGGAAAAGCATTTCCGACGGAGAATTCTGAATCTTACCTATTATCAAGTAACTGTGGGAGTAGAATAAAGATTTTCAAACATGCAAGATAAAAAAAAATTTTTTAAAGCTCCTATGCATTCCTTCTCAGGAAGGCATGCTACAGCTAAATGAGGGAGAAAACTAAGAAAGGGAGAAGCATGGGATCCAAGAAATGAAATCCAACAGAAGGGCCATTGGGGAAATCTGGGATGATGGGAAGGGAATGTGTCAGGATGATGGTTCTGTATCAGACCTTTAGGAACACAGCTCTGGATTACAGCAGGAAGGTGGAAGGCCACAGGAGGGTTGTGTTCGGTGAAGAAAAAAACAAGTGACAGTTTACTTGATGAGTTTTAAGTATTGGGAAGAATTCTTTTAGTTCATCAGCAAGTTTGGGGCTGAAGTGGTGAAAGGGCCATAGAAAACTAAGCAAATTAAAAAATGAAAAACAAAGCAACTACTAACTCTGGGAGAAACAAAAATTGTATAAGAAAATAATGTATTAATAGTATGTCAAATGGCTCAGCTGTGGCAAATATATATACAGTCCTAATTACGTAACCACCACTCGCCTGTCAGTTTGTCATACTTGCGGTGGCTTGTGTGTCATTGGGATGCTGGGAGCTACGCCACCGGTATTTAAAATACCAGCAGGGTCATCTATGGTGGATAGGTTTCAGCAGAGCTTCCAGACTAAGACAGACTAGGGAGAATGACATGGTGGTCTACTTCTGAAAAAAACTGACCAGTGAAAACCTCATGAATGGCAGCAGAACGTTGTCTGATATAGTGCTAGAAGACGAGCCCCTCAGGTTGGAAGGCACTCAAAATACGACTGGGGAAGAGATGCCTCCTCAAAGTAGAGTCGACCTTAATGATGTGGATGGAGTAAAGCTTTCGGGACCTTCATTTGCTGATGTGGCACAACTCAAAATGAGAAGAAACAGTTGCAAACATCCATTAGTAATAGGAACGTGGAATGTATGAAGTATAAATCTAGGAAAATTGGAAGCCATCAAAAATGAAATGTAATCAATATCCTATATGTAAAGACCAACGCACTAGGCATTAGTGAGCTGAAATAAACTGATATTGGCCATTTTGATTCAGAGAATCATATGGTCTACTATGCCGAGAATGCCAAATTGAAGAGGAATGGCATGGCATTCATTGTCAAAAAGAACATTTTAGGATCTATCCTGACGCACAACAGTATCAGTGATAAAATAATATCCATATGCCTATAAGGAAGACCAGTTAATACAATCATTATTCAAATTTATGCACCAAGCATTAAGGCCAAAGATGAAGAAATTGAAGATTTTTACCAACTTCTGCAGTCAGAAATTGATAAAACAGCAATCAAAATGCATTGATAATTACTGATTTTTGGAATGCAGAAGTTGGAAACAAAGAAGAAGGACTGGTAGTTGGAAGATATGGCCTTGAGGATAGAAAGGACGTTGAAGAAAGCATGATAGAATTTTGTAAGACCAACGACTTATTCATTGCAAATACCTTTTTCACCAACATAAACGGAGACTATACACATGGACCTATATGCCAGGTGAAACACACAGGCATCAGATTGACTACATCTGTGGAAAGAGACGATGGAAAAGCTCAATATCATCAGTCAGAAAAAGGCCAAGGGCCGACTTCTGAATAGACTATCAATTGCTCATAAGCAAGTTTAAACTGAAGCTAAAGAAAACTGAAACAATTCCACGACAGCCAAAGTATGACCTTGAGTATATCCTTCCTGAATTTAGAGACCATCTCAAGAATAGATTTGACACATTGAACACTAATGACCGAAGAGCAAATGAGTTGTGGGATGACATCAAGGACATTATACATGATGAAAGCAAAAGGTCATTAAAAGACAGGAAAGAAAGAAAAGACCAAAATGGATGGCAGAAGAGACTCTGAAACTTGCCCTTAAATGTAGCTAAAGCTAATGGAAGAAATGGTGACGTAAAAGAGCTGAACAGAAGATTTCAAAGGGCAGCTTAAGAAAACAAAGTAAAGTACTCTAATGAACCTGGAATGAGAAAACCAAAGGCGAAGAACACACTTGGCATTTCTTAGGCTGAAGGAACTGAATAAAAAATTCAAGCCTCAAGTTGCAATACTGAAGGATTTTATGGGCAAAATACTGAACAACACAGGAAGCATTAAAAAAGATGGAAGTAATACACAGAATCACTATATCAAAAAGAATTGGTCAACATTCAACCATTGTAGGACATAGCATATGATCAAGAACTGATGGTATTGAAGGAAGAAGTCCAAGCTCCACTGAAGGCATTTGGCATTGAAGGAATTGGCAAAATACCAACTGAGATGTTTCAACCAACAGATGCAGCACTGGAGGTGCTCACTTGTCTATGCCAAGAAATTGGAAGACAACTACCTGGCCAACCAACTGGAAGAGATCCATATTTGTGCCCATTCCAAAGAAAGTGATCCAACAGCATTTGAAAATTATCAAACAATTTCATTAATATGGCATAGAACTAAAATTTTGCTGAAGATCATTCAAAAGTAATTGCAACAATACATCGATAGGGAACTGTCAGAAATTCAAGCCAGATTTAGTGGAACAAACGAAGGACTTTATTGCTGATGTCAGACGGATCTTGACTGAAAGCAGAAAGATGTTTAACTGTGTTTTATTGACTATGCAAAGGTATTCGACAGTGTGGATCGTAAGAAATTATGGATAACATTGTGAAGAATGGAATTCCAGAACACTTAATTGTGCTCCTGAGGAACCTGTACGTAGATCAATTGGCAGTCGTTCAAACAGAACAGGGGATACCTCGTATTTTAAAATCAGAAAAGGTGTGTGTCAGGGTTGTATCATTTCACCATACTCATTCAATCTGTATGCTGTGTAAATAATCTGAGAAGCTGGACTATATGAAGAAGACCGCGGCATCAGGATTGGAGGAAGGCTCATTAGCAATCTGTGATATGCAGACGATATAACCTTGCTTTCGGAAAGTAAAGAGGGCTTGAAGCGTCTACTAATGAAGATCAAAGACTACAGACTTCAGTGTAGATTACAGCTCAACATAAAGAAAATAAAAATCCTCACAACTGTACCAATAAGCAACATCATGATAAACAGGGAAAAGATTGAAGTTGTCAAGGATTTCATTTTACTTGGATCCATAATTAACACCCATGGAAGCAGCAGTCAAGAAATCAAATGACGCATTGCATTGGGCAAATCTGCAGCAAAAGACCTCTTTAAGTCTTAGAAAGCAAAGATGTCACTTTGAGTACTAAGGCACGTCTGACCCAAGCCACGGTATTTTCAATGGCCTCACATGCGTTTGAAAGCTGGACAATGAATAAAGAAGATTGAAGAAATGATGTCTTTGAATTATGGTGTTGGAAAAGAATATTGAATATATCATGAGCTGCCAGAAGAACAAACAAATCTGTCTGGGAAGAAGGACAGCCAGAACGTTCCTTAGAAGCAAGGATGCCGAGACTTCATCTCACATACTTTGGACATGTTATTAGAAGGGACTAGTCCCTGGAGAAGGACATCATGCTTGGCAGAGGGTCAGCAAAGAAGAGGAGAACCCTCGATGAGATGCATCGACACACTTGCTGCAAAAATAGGCTCAAACATAGCAACCAACGTGAGGTTAACGCAGTGTTTCATTCTGTTGTGAGTCGGAAGCACTCGACAGCATGTAACAGGTCTGTATTAATATCCAATTAACAAAAATTAAATGTGTGGTATGATGTAGTAATTGAACTAAATCCTCATCTTCCTTAGTAGAATGTCAGTAGATTTTTCTTAAAAACTTCTGAAGTAACAGTGTAAACAGTTGCTTTGAAATAATATATAAAGGTAAATAGCAGATAATCTAGACAGATTTGGGAAGGGAGAGAAAAAAAATCAGCATAAAATACCAAAAGCATCATAAGGTGAGTTTCAAAGTGATAGAACCATTATAGCTGGAGATCAAGGTATTACTTTGGCCCTGAGAGAAGGCCTGACTAACGTAAGGATTAGGCCTCTCGCAGTTGTCCATAGCCCTGACTGCACATTAGAACCACCTGGGGAACCGTGAAAACATACAGACACTTAAGCATCAGGCAGCTTAGTACTGATGTGCTCAGAAGGGGTCTCAGATTGAGCAGGCCTCAGAATCACCTGGAAGGCTTAATAAAACACAGATTGCTGGACCCCACCCCTGGAGTTGTTGATGCAGTAAATCTGGGGTGGGGCAAGATGAGAATTTTGTATTTCTAATTGAATTCCAAGTGATGCTGAGGCTGCTGCCCAGGGACCCCACTTTGAGAATCACTTCCAAGAGAAGGGACTGTAAAGATAAAACAGATTAAAGGAGAACCAGGTATAGATGGAAACAGGCCTAGGTTAGATGTTGATTATCTCCTAGACGGGGTTATCCAACTCAGGGAGCAAAGATGGGGCAAGACTTGTTTTCTCAGTGGATGATTTTAGCAGCGGGAGAACTTTTGATTTCCTTATCTCTTACTCTAGGAGATGCTAGAGGACAAAAACTGTGCCTTCTTGAAAGGAGAAGGGGAACCCAAGGAACATGAAACTGCAGGGACATCCCATGATTGCAGATGAAGTCAAAAGAACGTTCTGAAGTAGAGGAAAGTTTGTACCTTGAAGAACGCATGACAGAGGCCTCTGTCCTCACTAGGGCTCGAGCTGCACAGGCTACATATTCTCTAATTGTTCAGGCACCTACGGAAAGCAATTCTTCAGCAAAAGCAAGCATGGGCATGAGGAAGAAAGTTTCTCTACAAGAGTGGTTCTCAAACTTTGCTGCATATTAGAATTGCCTGGAGAGCCTTCCAATAGCCCCATGTATAGGCTGTAACCCATACCAATTAAATCAGAATTTTTGGGGGTGGTACCCATGATCCATATTTTATAAAACTCCCCAGGGGATTCCAAAGTGCAGCCAAGTTTAAGGGCAGGACCTTGCTACTCAAAGTGTGGTCCACCATCGACAGGTTGGGCATTATCTGGGAGCTTATTAGAAATGCAAAATCCCTTCCTGAATCAGAACCTACATTTTTTTAAATTAATTTTTTAAAATTGTGCATTAAGTGAAAGTTTACAAATCAAGTCAGTCTCATACAAAAACTTATGCATACCTTGCTATGTACTCCTAGCTGCTCTCCCCCTAAGGAGACGGCACACTCCTCTCCACCCTGTATTTCCATGTCCATTCAGCCAGCTTCTGTCCCCCTCTACCTTGTCATCTTGCCTGCAGACAGAAGGTGCCCACATAGTCTCATGTGTCTACTTGAGCCAAGAAGTCCACTCCTCACCAGTATCATTTTCTGTCCAACCTCTGTCTGAAGAGTTGGCTTCGGGAGTGAGAACCCGCATTTTAACAATATCCCTCAGGGATTTGTGTTTACCTAAACGGCAGAGAAGCACTGGTCTAGAAGGCAGGTTTCTTAGGCCTAGGCATTTCCAAAGCAAGAGTCCTTGGCAAAAGGAGCTCAGCTATAGCTCTGCAAACACCTTCTCCAAGACACTGTGGAGGTGTGCCATTAGATAAAGTCCGCATTCAACTCATCACTGGAGTTCTAGAAATAAGAAGCTCTATGGAAAAATGGTATAAAGAAAGAAGTTTACTTCAGATAAAACCTACCAAATAGTTAATGGCAGTTACCTTTGATAAGAGGAGTGGTGAAATGGGAGATTTGAGTTTTTGTTTTCTGTTTTTTTTACAATTTAAGTTTTCTAACCATGTTTATGTATGTGTATGTTCAGGGGGTTGGTAAGGATTGTGTTGATGGTGAGATTATGGGTATTTTTATCTTCTTTAAGATTTTCTTTATTAAAAAATCTAACAAATGGTATTTTTTAAAAAGCAATATACAAAGCAAAAGATATTAGAAATACCAAGATGAATTTGGCAAAATCACGGTCTTAATAGGGTACCTTAATATTATTGCATCACTTAGTCTTTGTCAAATCAAGTAGGCAAAAAGAAATAAAAGTATGGAAGATATGAATAATTTCATTAATAAGGTTATTCAAAAAATATATTTCAAAATCAGACAAATCAAGTAGGCAAAAATAAATAAAACATGAAAGATATGAATAATTTCATTAATACGATTATTTACTAGATATATTTCAAAATCTGTAATCTACAAACATAATTTTTACACTTTCCATTTATCATTTTAAAAATTAATCATTTTTCTAACTCATAAAGAAATGTTAATAACTTTCAAAAGCTGGAAAGTTTAAGCCATACAAGGCTTGTCTTGTATCACTGAATCCTCTGTTTCTAGCATGGTGCCTGCTATAAAAAGTAGGTGCCAAATAAATATTTATTATTGAAAGGTTGTATCTTCTCACTTCAATGCAATGAAATAAAAAATTCATAACAAAAGTTAAGCAAACAAAAAGCTGAAATCATCTGGAAAATACAAAAAGAAATTCCCCCACGATAATCTTTAAAGTCAATGCAATATCAATTGCAACTCGACAGAATTTTTCACGGACTTTTACAAGCTGATTCTAAAGTTAATATGGAAGACCAAATGTACATGAACTGACAAGATAGATATTAAAAACAATTTTTGTTCTATAATATTTGTAACTTTATAAAGTTATAGAAGTTAAAATGGTGTGATATTGATATAGGGAAAGGCAATTAAATTAGAACTGAGTAGTGAGTTCAGATATATCCTGTGTGCTGATTTATTAATCTAAATATAACAGAATTTCAAATACTTAAAGAAATTATTACTATTCAGTAAATGATATTGGGACAATTGCCTCCCAATTGGAAAAACTTAGATCTTTACCTTACACTATCCACAAGGAAAAAATGCTGATGGGTTATAGCCCTAAAAGCAAAACACAAAATGACAACTGTATTAGAAAAAATGTAGACAAATATGTTTACCAACTCATGGATGTAGAAGCTTCTTGGATAAACCACAAAAATCCAAAGCCATAAATGTAAAGTTTAATAAATTTGACTACACAATAAATCATGATTCTGTGTGACAAATGACACCATAAAAGTTTTGGAAAAATGACAAATGCATTAAAAATATGTACAACCAATTTAAGAGACAAAGGATTAGGATCAGGAATAAAGAACTCTCACAAGCTAATAAGAAAAAGACAAACAACCTAATAGAAGATGGACAACATATATGAACAGGAAATTCGCAGCAAAGAAAATATAAATAGTTGATAATCACCTAAAGGATCCATCATTTTATTAGTAATCCTGGAACTAACTCCAAGGTATAGAGATACTATTATTTTACTCATTTGTTCAGCAATTTTTTTCAAGTTTGAAAATAAGAGTTAGCAGGACGGGCATAATAGGTACATTTGCATGCTTACAAGAGGAGTGTAAAATGGCATTTCCAGTTTGATGGGCATTTTGGCAGGATCAAAATGAAAAGCACACGTTCTGTGGCATGGAAAGTCCAGATATTTGCTTCTACCTTAGAGAAACATTGGTATGCATTTATAAGGAAGCTCGTACATGGTGTTTACTACAGCCTTCTCTATTAGAAAAACCTGAAAATAATCAAAGTGTCCATTAAACAGAATGTGGTTGAATAAACTGCATTAAATTCATAGTATGAAATACATTGTGAATATGTAGTTAAAATGAATCAGCTTCATGCATATATATTGACAGAAAAAGATGCTTAACATTGCTGGAATAAAGCAAGGTACAGAATACTATATACAACATGATTCTCTTCAGGTAACAAAAAGTCCTTGACAAAACAAACTGTATTTTCTCTAGGTACATATGCATATAAATGATTAGAAAAATATGAAGTGCTATTCAAGGTGGCAGCTTAAGGTAATGTAGTACACCTTTCTACTATCACCTAGAACCCTCCTAGAAATCTTGGATAACATATTCCACAATGTTTTCAAAATACAGTCCTATTCAGTCTCATTTTCTCTCCTTCTCCCCACCCCTCTCTCTCTCTTTCTCACACACACACACACCTAAAAACGCCCAGGTGTGATAAAGTGGAATGTAGAAATCAGAACTGCAGGTGTACAAATTGAAGTTCAGTAACATTAGGGTGAGGAGGTCAGTTATCGAACAGAATTAATTTGGAGACAATTTAAAATAGAGGGGGAATCAAAATTCTAGAGAAGAATAACATGGACAATGTGGGAGTAGTTATCTGATCTTCTAATGGTTTGGGAGAAGGACATGGATATTGATTAACTTCAGACTTTGGTAATCCAAGTATGCATTATTAAAAAAAATTTTTTTTTGAATTCCCCTGAAAGGATAGAAGTAGATGTTATAGGAGTGAAATCATTGGAGGAGGAAAGGAGGGAATTTTAAAAATATGATTAATCAAATGTTGTTAGGTGCAACCATGTGACAGAGTAGAACTTCCCCATAGAGTTTTCTGGGCTATAATCTTCATGGGAGCAGATTGCCAGGTCTTTGTCCCGTGGAGCCACTGGGTGGGTTTGAACAGCCAACTTTTGGTTAGCAGTCTAGTGCTTAACCATTTCGCCACCAGGGCTCCTCTGATCAATCAAATAAAAGGCAAGAAATGGAAAAAAGCATGGCAAAGAGAAAGCATACAATAAGATGGTAGAAATAATTCAACATTTTTTTTTTATGTTAGTACTCAAAATAAATGTAAGTGGACCAACCCTTCCAGTTAAAAGATAGATGTTCAGATTTTTTTTTTTAAGGCAAGCAGTGCAAGATAATGTCTTAGAAAGATTGAAAAAAAATGTACATAAAAAAAAAGACATGTCAGAGAAATTTAGGCCCAAAATAAATTTAAAAACGGGTGTAACCAAATTAAGATCTGGCAACATAGATTTTGAGACAAAACCACTAATAGAGATAGTGATTTTACATAATGGTAAGAAACAACCAGGAGGATGTGAGAATCCTAAACTAGTAAGCACTTAACAACACAATCTCAAAATATAGAAAGCAAAACACTTCTAGACTTACAAGGAAAAACAGACAAATCCACAATCATAGAAGGAAAATTTTAATCTCTCTTATTTGTATGTCAAGCAGATAAAAATTAATTACTAAGGATAAAGAAGATTTGAACAACACAAGCTGACAAGCTTGAAATTTTAAACTTGTTTAGAACTTACTACTCCAAATTTAGCGAATAATAACAATTTTCAAGGATCTAGAGAACATTTATAAAAATCAACCAGCTACTAGACTATAAAGAGAATTGTTGAAAACTTTAATAACTGTACTGGAGGATATAAAAGTCCTAAATAAATAAATAGATAAGTCATGTTAATGGATGTGAAGACTCAATATCATAAAGATGGAAATTCTCTCCAAATTTATGTACAGACTTGACCCAGTGCCATTCCAAAACAACAAGGAAATTTTTCGTGGAAATCGAGAAGCTGATCCCGAAATATGTATAGAATTGTAACGGATCAAGAATAGGAATTCCCTGCGTGTGTGTGCATGTGCATGTATGATTCGATGTATTCAGCTGATATATTCCCCTGCCAGATATGAAGACTTTCTATGAAGCTGGAGTAATTTAAGCAATATGCATTAGTGCCAGGACAGACAAATTTATCAAAAGACAGCCTGAATACTGACCCACACATATAAAGGACTGGCACAAATGAGTGGCATAAGGATGGAATATTCAATAAATGATGCTGTAATAAATGAAAAAGGAGTGATGGAATTAGAATATCTCCATTTTGCAAGCCTTAATGAAATAATGGATCTAAGCAATGATCATTAATGGTTGTTAATATCTCAAAATGTCATGTTAGACATTATATACCTACAAAATCCCTTATGAAGTATTGCCAAAAATTAAACCTGAATCCAATCAAGTCTAGATCTAATTAACAGTTTATGGGAAACACAGGTGCAGAGGAACATGTTAAAGGATTCTACAGGGATGCAATTAGCAAAACTCAGAATTTGGGAAATTGTACAGGACAGACAATTGTTTCTTCAACAAATAAATATCAAGGAGGAAAAAAGAGAAAGGAGATATTTACATATTAAAAATTATTGTTATTTTTAGATATAATAATGGTATTGTGGTAAAAAGAGAACTGATGTTTTAAAGGTTCATACTGATACATGTACAAAAATACATGTACAGATGAAATTAAATGATGTCAGAACTTTGCTTCAAAATAATTTCGGAGGGAGAGTGGTTTGAAGTATGGATGAAGCAAGATTGGCTGCGATTTGCTCATTGTTGAAGCTGCGTTTTGGGCATATGAGGTTTACTATCCTGTTCTTGCTACTTTTTGTATATGTTTGACATTTTCTAAAACAAAAAGTTAGAAGGGAGAAAAACAGTGCTGGAATGATTTGTTATCCACATGAAGAAAAAATAAAATTAGATCACTATTTCAAATCATTCTAAAAAATCAATCCCAGATTGATTAAAGACTAATCGTGAATTGCAAAATCTTAAAACTTTTAGAAATAAATACAGAAAAACACGTTTATGGCGTTGGCATGGGGAAGGATTTCCAAAGCAAGATAGAAAAAGCACTAACCATAAAGGCAAACATTGATAAATTTGAGTACATTAAGATAAAATATTTGTGTACAACAAAAGATACCATAAACAAAATGAAAGACAAACCAGTCTGGGAGAAGCTGCTTGCAGCAAAATATTAGTCCACAATGTATAACAAACTTTTACAAATCAATAAAAGAAGAAACCAGGAAAATGGGCAAAGGCTGTGAAGAGGGAAATCAAAAGAGAAAACCCAAATAGTAAATAAACATACGAAAAGCTCTGCAACCTTACTGATAATCAGGGAGGTGCAATTAAAGCCACAGTGAGGTATATTTTACACTCATCTATTAGCAAAACTTTTTTTTTTTTTTATTAGCAAAACTTAAAAGTCAGATGCTGTCTAGTGATGGGGAGGATGCAGGGAAACAGGATCTCTTACAGAGTGTTGGTAGGAGGAGTGTATGCTGGTACAACAACATTGAAGATATTTGATAATACCTTGTCAGGGTGAAGGTGTACATACCTTGTAACTGAACAGCCCCACCTCCACACATTTACCTTAGACAAATTTTTTACTGTGTGGCTAAGAAGACATGAATAAGAATGTTTATCATGCACTATATGCAATAGTCAAAAATATGAAAACAGCTGTCCCTTAGAAGGGAAATGGAAAGATATTCGTACAATGAAATACTAAGGAGCAGATAAATGAATGAACTAGAGCTACATGTATCAACATGAGTAAATCTCCAAAACAAGTCTTAAAAATACATGGACAGAGTGCCTCTATTCTTGTAAATTTAAAAACACATAGAACAATTCTATATATTGCTTGTGAATACATACTTACGTTGTAAACACATGGGAATGAGACCCACCAACCTCAGGAGCATAGTTCCCTCTGTGGAAGGAGAGTGGGGAAAAAGATGAGAACAACTGTTTATGGCAAAATATCAACATGTTAGAACTGGATAGTGGTAAAAGGGATGTGTGTTACTATATTATTTTCTGTACTTTTTAATATATTTGAAGTATTTCATAATTAAAATTAAATATTTTTCAAAAAGAAAATGCATTGGTTTAATATCCTCGAAACATTATTCTTGTCACACATTAGTTAAAGGTGATATGATTTTTCTATCTGGAAAATCCCAGATAATTAACTGAAAAATACTTGGAACTAATGAGAAATGGTGGTTATCCCTGGGGTAGGACTGTTAGGGCAGTGGTTAAGTGCTACAGCTGCTAACGAAAAGGTCGGCAGTTCAAACCCACCAGGGGCTCCTTGGAAACCCTATGGGGCAGTTCTACATTGTCCTATAGGGCTGCTGTAAGTTGAAATTGACTCAGTGGCAACGGGTTTGGTGTTTTTGGTTTTCACTTTCTAATTTTTTAAAAATCATTTGAGTTTTAAAGTGAACATGTATTACTTTCATACTCAGAAAACAGTAATGATATTTCCATTTCAAAAATTAAATAAAATAGAGAGGAAAAAAGCCAAAAAAAAAAAAAAGTTCAGTAAGGTAGCAGGTTATAAAATAAAGGTGGCATCTGTAATAATTTATAAAGTAAAATGGGGATAAAAATATAATTCATAAAAGCAACTCAAATCATTAAATAACTATTATATGTGCAGACCTGTATGAGAAGAACTGTAAAACTTAACATAAAAAGAGACTTGAATAGATGAGGACTGTACTGTGTTCCAGAATGAGAAGAATTGACATTCTGCAGATGTTAACACTCATCAGATTAATCTAGGAATTGTCGCAATCCCAAATGACACTCACAGGACTTTGGTGGAGGAGAAAAAAAAAAAAAAAAATTTTTTTTTTCCCCAAAATGTTTCTAAAACTCATCCAGAAAAATAAATGAATCAAAATAACTGAAAAATTTTTGGAAAAGACAATAATAGGGTATTTGCCTTATTGGGTATTATATTCTTTATTCAAAAAATAGCTAATTGTGCTAATTACATTTTCTTCTTATTACAAAACTAAAACTAAAACAGGTTTAGTGTACAAAATACAGACAAACAAAAAGAAGAAAATAAAGATTACCTATAATCCCACCACTTGGAGATAAACACTGATAACAGTTTGATTTTTTTTTTTCAGTTTTTTAAAAATACCTATAAAAAAATTTTTTTTTTTTTTATAAGAGATTGGGAAACCCTGGTGGCATAATGGTTAAGTGTTGCTGCTGCTAACCAAAGGGTCAGCAGTTAGAATCCACCAGGTGCTGCTTGGAAACTCTATGGGGCAGTTCTACTCTGTCCTATAAGGTGGCTATGAGTTGGGATCGACTCGAGGGCACTGGGTTTGGTTGTTTTTTTTTTTTTTTTTTTTGGATAAGAGACTGAGTCCCTGGTTGGTGCAAATGGTTTTCACCTGACTATTAACCTAAAAGTTGGTGGTTGGAACCCAGCTGGTGGCAGAAAGGCCTGATGGTCTGCTTCTGTGAAGACTACAGCCAAGAAAACCCTATGGAGCAATTCTACTCTGTTACACACAGGGTGCCACGAGTCAGGATAAACTCCACGGCAATGGGTTAAGTGATTGAGTGTGTGTGTATGTGTGTGTACAAGCATGTGTGTACACATTCCAGAAAAGAACTCATTCCAATCATAGTTTTTAAACCAATTCTTTATACTTAATGACAATTAAAGAATATATTTCCATATCACTAAATGTTTTCCAGCATGGAGGAGGCCTTTAAACTCTTTGAAATTAAATGCAAACTTTTCTGCATATGTGAATTTTTCTGAGAGTATCCATTGCATTTTAGAGATCTAAAAGTGGCCCACTGCAAAGAAAGATTAAGACCCACTATTGTATATCTTTTTTTTTTTTTTTTGGTAACAGCTTTATTGGGTATAATGCACCACCATTAAAATCATTCATTTAAAGTGCACAATTCAATAGTTGTTAGTATATTCACAGAGTTGTGTAACCATCCCCACACTCAAGTTTAGGACATTTTCATCTAACCTGAAAAAGCAACCCCATTTCGTTATCTATCACTCCCGGATACCCCATTCCCTTATCCCTAGGAAACCACTAATCTGCTTTCTGTCTCTATAACCTACTGCCATAGAGTCAATTCTGGCTCATAGCGACCCTATAGGACAGAGTAGAACTGCCCCATAGGGTTTCCAAGGCTGTAAATCTTTTTGGTAGTAGACTGCCATATCTTTCTCCTGCAGAACTGCTGGTGGATTTGAACCACCAGCCTTCCAGTTAGCAGCCAAGTGCTTAACCACTACGCTGCCAGGGCTCCTTTCTGTATCTATAGATTTTTTCAATTCTGGACAATTCATTTAAATATAATCATATAACATGTTTTTTGTGACTGGTTTCTTTCACTTAGCATGATGTCAAGTTTCATCCATGTTGTAGCATGTATCAGTACTTTATTCCTTTTTTCTATAATTTGTTTTGTGTTATTGTTGTTAAGAATATACACAGTAGAGCAGACACCAATTCAACAATTTCTACGTGTACAATTCAGTGACATTGATTACATTTTTTGAGTTGTGCAACTATTCTCGCACTCCTTTTCCAGGTTGTTCTTCCTCCATTAACATACACTAACTGTCCCCTAAGTTTCCTACCTAAACTTTTGAATTGCTATTGTCAGTTTGATCCCATAGAGATAGATTTTAAAAGAGCACGGTGCTCAAGGCAGACATTCTTTACTAGTTAAGCTAAACAGTGGTTTGGTTTTAAGAAGAGTTCAGGGGTTATTTTTGTTTTAAGGTTTAAAGATTATCTCAGGCCAATAGTATCAGGGGTTCATCCAGTCTCATTGGTTAGCCAGTAAGAGAAATAAAATCTTTACACATGCTACAATATGGATGGATCTTGAAGGCATTATGCTGAGTGAAATAAGTCAATCACAAAAGGACAAATATTGTGTGACCTCACTTATATAAAAAGACTAGAACAGGCAAATATATACAGAACAAAGTTTATTAGTGGTTAATAGGGAGTTGGGGGTGGAGTTTGGTTGTGGAGTACTGAATTTTGGTTTACAGTGATAGAAAAATCTCATTGATTAAGGGTGGAGTTGCACACTGATTAATGCAATTGCTGTCAATTAGTTGTACACCTGTAAAAAGATGAACTGGCAAGCATTGTGTGATAGATACATTTACAAGAAAGACAAAATAAATAAAAGAGACGCTTGTGAGGCTGCTTTGTACAAAAAAACACCTCATGGAATTTGGTTCCTCAATTTGGAGGTTTAGCACCATAGTTTCATGGGATAACCTAGTTAATTGGCCTAATGTCAAGTTTAGCACTTTTGTTCTACCTCTTAGTTTGGTGTGCAGTGCCTGGGGTCATAGGCTTGCAACCAATCATCCAAGGTATAACAATTGGTCTCTAGTCACCTGAAGCAACAGAGGAAGGAGAGTCAGGAATAGGAGGAGGAAATGGAATGTATGGCTTATTGCCTCCATGAACAATTGCCCCTTTTGCCATGAGACCAGAACTGGATGGTGCCTGGGGGCCACTACTGGACAGTTTGATCAAAGATTCTACAGAAGAATTCTGATCAAAAGTGGGGTAAATGTAGAGCAGAATTTCAAATTCTTCTGAAACTCAGACTACATTCCTTTTTAAATGGCTGAATAATATTCCATTGTATGGATATACCACATTTTGTTTGTTAATTCATTATTCAATGGACATTTGGATTATTTCTGCCTTTTGACTATTTTGAATAATACTGCTATGAACATTTGTGTATAATTTTTTGTGTGGAATATGTTTTTATTTCTCTTTGGTATATACCTAGGAATGGAATTGCTGGATGAAATGGTAACTTTATGTTTAGCTTTTTGTGAGAAACTGCCAAGCTGTTTTCAAATTAGCTGCACCACTTTACATTGACACCAGCAGTATATAAGGGTTCCAATTTCTCCCCATCTTTGCCAACATTTGTCTTTTTGATTATAACCATCTTAGTAGGTATGGTTCTTGACTGCTACTTCCATGGGCAAGTAAAATGAAATCCTTGACAACATCAATATTTTCTGCTTATTGGTCTAGTCATGGGGATTTTTGTTTTCTTTATGTTGAGGCATACTCCATACTGAAGGCTGTAGTCTTTGATCTTCATCGGTAAATGCTCCAAGTTCCCTTCACTTTCTGCAAGAAAGGTTGTGTTGTCTGCATATCACAAGTTGTTAATGAGCCTTCTTCCAAAATTCTGATGCCATGGTCTTCTTCAAATTATTTGCTCAGCGTACGGATTGAAAAAGTATGGTGAAAGGATACAACACTGATGCACACCTGTCCCGATTTTAAACTATGCAGGTATCCCCTTGTTCTGTTTGAACGATTGCCAATTGGTCTATGTGCAGGTTCCTCATGAGCACAATTAAGCGTTCCGGAATTTCCATTCTTTGCGATGTTATCCATAATTTGTTACGATCCTGTCTCGGCTGTCTAGACTGCTATAACAGAAATACCACAGGTGGATGGCTTTAACAAACAGAGATTTATTCTCTCACGATCTAGGAGGCTAGAAGTCCAAATTCAGGGCACCAGCTCCAAGGGAAGGCTTTCTCTCCCTGTCAGCTCTGAGGGTAGATCCTTGTCATCAATCTTCCCCCTAGATCTAGGAGTTTCTCAGCACAGGGACACCATGTCCAAAGGATATGCTCCACTCCTGGCTCTTCTTTCTTGGTGGTATAAGGTCTCTATTTCTCTGCTGCTTTCTCTCCTTTTATCTCTTGTAAGTTAAAAGGTGATGCAAGTCACACCCCAGGGAAACTCCTCTTACATTGAATCAGGGCTGTGACCTGAGTAAGGGTGTTGCATCCCACCCTAATCCTCTTTAACATAACCTAATCTTGCCTCATTAGCTACAGGCAGAGATTAGAATTCACAACACAGGAAAACTACATCAGATCAGGAAATGGAGGGCAACCACACATTACAGGGAATTATGGCCTAGCCAAGTTGACATATTTTTTTTGAGACAAAATTCAATCCATAATAGATCCATACAGTCTAATGCCTTTGCATAGTCAATAAAGCACAGTTAAGTATCTTTCTGGTATTCTCTGCTTTCAGGAAAGATTCATCTGACGTCAGAAATGGCATCCCTCACTCCATATCCTCTTCTGAATCTGGTTTGAATTTCTGCTAGTTCCCTGTTGATATACTACAGCAACCACTTTTGAATTATCTTCAGCAAAATTTTACTTGCGTGTGATATTAATGACACCATTCAATGATTTCTGCATTCTGTTGGACCACCTTTCTTCGGAATGGGCACAAATATGGACCTCTTTCATTTGGTTGGCCAGGAAACTGTCTTCCAAATTTCTTGGCATAGAAGAGTGAGTGGCTCCAGTGCTGCATCAGTTTGTTGAAACATCTCAGTTGGTATTCCTTCAATTCCTGAAGCCTTGGAAGTAGCAGTCAAGAAATCAAACAAGGTATTGCGTTGGGGAAATCTGCTTCAAAAGACCTCTTTAAAGTGTTAAAAAAAAAAAAAAAATGTCATTTTGAGGACTAAGGTGTGCCGGACCCAAGACATGGTATTTTCAATCACCTCATATGCATGCAAAACCTGGACAATGAATAAGGAAGGCCAAAGAAGAATTGATGCCTTCGAATTATGGTGTTGGTGAAGAATATTGAATATACCATGAAAGTGAGGATGCTGAGACTTTGTCACATGTACTTTGGCATGTTATCAGGAGGGATCATTCCCTGGAGAAGGGCATCATGCTTGGTAAAGTAGAGGGTCAAGGAAGAGGAAGACCTTAAATGAGATGGATTGACACAGAGGCTGCAATGATGGGCTCAAACATAGCAACGATTGTGAGGATGGCGTAGGACTGGGCAATGTTTCGTTCTGTTGCACATAGTGTTGTTATGAGTTGGAACCGACTTGACAGCACCCACAACAACAACATGGATTAAATTGTGTCCCCCCAAAACGTCTGTCAACTTGGCTAGGTTATGATTCCTAGTATGGTATGATTGTCTACCATTTTGTCATCTGATGTGATTTCCCCATGTGTTGTAAATCTATCACTATGATGCAAATGAGATGGATTAATGGCAGTTATATTGATGAGATCTACAAGATTAGATACTGTCTTAAGCCAATCTCTTTTAAGATATAAAAGGGAGCAGAGAGACATGGGGACTTCATAGCATCAAGAAAGTGGTGCTGGGAACAGAGCATGTCCTTTGGACCTGAGGTTCCTGCTCTGAGAAGCTCCCAGAACAAGGGAAGACTGATGACGAGGACCTTCCTCCACAGCCAACAGAGAAAGCCTTCCCCTGGAGCTGACACCCTGGATTTGGACTTTTAGCCTACTAGACTGTGAGAGAGTAAATTTCTGTTTGTTGAAGCCATCCACTTGTGATATTTCTGTTATAGCAGCACTAGGTGACTAAGACAGTGGTATGAACTGGTATTGTGGTTTTGATCTGCATGTCCCTAGTGATTAATGATGTTGACCTTTGTTTCACATGCTTACTGGGTGTTTTAGGCTGGGCTCTCTAGAGAAGCAAAACCAGTAAAGCATATAAGTATATAGACAGATTTATATGAAAGAAAAGTCTCACTTGATTGTAGAGGCTGGAATGTCCCAAGTCCGTGTATTAGAATAGAGGCTTCTCCCAATTCATGTAGTCGCAGGGACTGGTCACCCAAGATCGGTAGGTCAGAAAGCAGGGCTCTAGGTCACAGGCTGTGAATATCGAAGAATCCCAAGATTGGCAGGAAAGACCACAAGGCTTCTTCTGATTTACGTAGCTGTAGGGGCTGGTGAGCCCAAGATCGGCAGGTCGGAGACCAGGGCTCTTGCTCACAGGCTGTGAATATCGATGAATCCCAAGATTGGCAGATAAGCTGACAGCTCAAATCCCAAGAACCAGAGGTCAGAACAGGAGGCAGCCACAGAATCCAGAGCCAGCAAAAAGCCAAACATCTGCTTATATTCGGATGCAGGCCATGTCCCCAAGGAAACTCCCTTTCAACTGGTTAGCTACTCACAGCAGATCCTATTATGGGAGCGATCACGTATAAACACTAAGAATCATGGCCCAGCCAAGTTTACACACAATCTTAACCATCACATTGGGTATCTGTGTATCTTCTTTGGAGAAATTTCTTTTCAGATCCTTTGCCAATTTGGATCGTTTGTCCTTTTATTGTTGAGTTGTAAGAGTTCTTTATATATTTCGAATACTAAACCCTTATCAGATATATGATTGACAAATATTTTCTCCTATTCTGTGTGTTCTCTTTTTGCTATCTTGAAGGTGTCCTTTGAGGCAAATATGTATTTTTAATTTTGATGAAGTTCTGTTTATTTTTTCTTTTGTTGTTTATGCTTTTGGTGTCCAATTTCAAATTCTTTGCCAAATCCAAGGTCATGAAGATTTACCTTTATATCTTCTTCTAAGATTTTTATAGTTTTAGCTCTTATATTTAGATTTTTGATCAATTTTGACTTAATTTTTGTATATGTTGTAAAGTAATGGTCCAGCTTCATTCTTTTGTATGTGGAAATCCAGTTCTCCCAGCACCATTTGTTGAAAGGAATATTCTTTCCCCATTAAATGCTCTTGGCACCCTTGTTAAAAATCATTTGAACATAGATATATGGGCTTGTTTCTGAACTCTTAATTCTATCCTGTTGATCTATGTACCTATCACTCCACTGAGGAAAGAGTGGCAATCTGCTTCTGTAAGGATTTCAGCCTTGGAAACCCTGTGAGGCAGTTCTACTCTGTCTATAGGGCCGCTATGAGTTTGAATTAACTTGACAACACACAGCAACAATTCCATTCCCACACTGTCTTGATTACTGTTGCTTTGTAGTAAGTTTTGAAATTCGGAAATGTTAGTCCCTCCAACTCTGACCTACTTTTACAAGATTGTCTTAGTCATTCTGGGTTCCTTGAGTCTCCATAAGTTTTAGGATCCACCTTGTCAATTTCAACAAAAAAGTCTGCTGAAATTTTGACATGGGTTGCATTAAATCTGTAGATAATTTGAGGGATATTGCTGTCTTAACAATACTAAGTCTTTTGACCCATGAACATGAGATGTGTTTCCATTTATTTAGGTTTTCTTTCAATAATATTTTGTAGTGCTCAGAATATCAGTTTTGCACTTTTTTGTTGAATTTATTCTAAGTATTTTTTTCTTCTTGATCCTATTGCTAATGGAATTGTTTTCTTAATATTATTTTCAGTTCTTTCATTGCTATTGTATAGAAGTACAATTTGTTTCTATGTATTATTTAAATTATATTCTATGTATGTACATGGAAATAGGTACACATCCTTGAACATTTCAAAACCTGGAGGTATTCATTACATGCTACTTTGCTCTTTGTCTTTTTTTTTTTTCCTTTTCACAATAAATCTAGGAGGCTTTTCACATTAGTTCTCTTTCCCTTTTTAAAATTGTGCATGACTTTTCATTCTAAAGATGTGCAATAATTTATTTAACCTATTCCTTATTAACAGACCCACCCCCCAAAAAATTTGTGTTAATTTTAATCTTTCTATTGTTGCAAACAGTACTGTGGTAAATAAACTTGAACACTTCTCCCATATGTCAGTGATCTGTAGGATAAATATAGAAGATTTTTGTCCCCAAGAACCAATTTTTGCTCTCTTAAAGCAACATCTTCCCCACTGAGAATGCATGCTTTAGATTCTTTCCTCACTTTTTTCTCCTATGGGGTTGTTGTTCTTATTTTTTCCATTTTTTTTTTTTTATAATAACTTTTATTAAGCTTCAAGTGAACGTTTACAAATCCAATCAGTCTGTCACATATAAGTTTACATACATCTCACTCCCTACTCCCACTTACTCTCCCCGTCTTGAGTCAGCCCTTTCAGTCTCTCCTTTCTTGACAATTTTGCCGGCTTCCCTCTCTCTCTATCCTCCCATCCCCCCTCCAGACAAGAGTTGCCAACACAATCTCAAGTGTACACCTGATATAATTAGCTCACTCTTCATCAGCGTCTCTCTCCCACCCGCTGACCAGTCCCTTTCATGTCTGATGAGTTGTCTTCAGGGATGGTTCCTGTCCTGTGTCAACAGAAGGTCTGGAGAGCATGACCGCCGGGATTCCTCCAGTCTCAGTCAGACCATTAAGTTTGGTCTTCTTATGAGAATTTGGGGTCTGCATCCCACTGCTCTCCTGCTCCCTCAGGGGTCCTCTGCTGAGCTCCCTGTCAGGGCAGTCATCGATTGTGGCCGGGCACCAACTAGTTCTTCTGGTCTCAGGATGATGTAGGTCTCTGGTTCATGTGGCCCTTTCTGTCTCTTGGGCTCTTAGTTGTCATGTGGGCTTGGTGTTCTTCATTTTCCTTTGCTCCAGGTGGGTTGAGACCAATTGCTGCATCTTAGATGGCTGCTTGTTAGCATTTAAGACCCCAGACGCCACATTTCAAAGTGGGATGCAGAATGATTTCATAATAGAATTATTTTGCCAATTGACTTAGAAGTCCCCGCAAACCATGTTCCCCAGACCCCCGCGCTTGCTCCGCTGAGCTTTGAAGCATTCATTTTATCCCGGAAACTTCTTTGCTTTTGGTCCAGTCCAATTGAGCTGACCTTCCATGTATTGAGTGTTGTCTTTCCCTTCACCTAAAGCAGTTCTTATCTACTGATTAATCAATAAAAAAACCCTCTCCCACCCTCCCTCCCTCCCCCCCTCGTAACCACAAAAGTATGTGTTCTTCTCAGGTTTACTATTTCTCAAGATCTTATAATAGTGGTCTTATACAATATTTGTCCTTTTGCCTCTGACTCATTTCGCTCAGCATAATGCCTTCCAGGTTCCTCCATGTTATGAAATGTTTCAGAGATTCGTCACTGTTCTTTATCGATGCGTAGTATTCCATTGTGTGAATATACCACAATTTATTTACCCATTCATCCGTTGATGGACACCTTGGTTGCTTCCAACTTTTTGCTATTGTAAACAGAGCTGCAATAAACATGGGTGTGCATATATCTGTTTGTATGAAGGCTCTTGTATCTCTAGGGTATATTCCGAGGAGTGGGATTTCTGGGTTGTATGGTAGTTCTATTTCTAACTGTTTAAGATAACGCCAGATAGATTTCCAAAGTGGTTGTACCATTTTACATTCCCACCAGCAGTGTATGAGAGTTCCAATCTCTCCGCAGCCTCTCCAACATTTATTATTTTGTGTTTTTTGGATTAATGCCAGCCTTGCTGGTGTGAGATGGAATCTCATCGTAGTTTTAATTTGCATTTCTCTAATGGCTAATGATCGAGAGCATTTTCTCATGTATCTGTTGGCTGCCTGAATATCTTCTTTAGAGAAATGTGTGTTCATATCCTTTGCCCACTTCTTGATTGGGTTGTTTGTCTTTTTGTGGTTGAGTTTTGACAGAATCATGTAGATTTTAGAGATCAGGCGCTGGTCGGAGATGTCATAGCTGAAAATTCTTTCCCAATCTGTAGGTGGTCTTTTTACTCTTTTGGTGAAGTCTTTAGATGAGCATAGGTGTTTGATTTTTAGGAGCTCCCAGTTATCGGGTTTCTCTTCATCATTTTTGGTAATGTTTTGTATTCTGTTTATACCTTGTATTAGGGCTCCTAGGGTTGTCCCAATTTTTTCTTCCATGATCTTTATCGTTTTAGTCTTTATGTTTAGGTCTTTGATCCACTTGGAGTTAGTTTTTGTGCATGGTGTGAGGTATGGGTCCTGTTTCATTTTTTTGCAAATGGATATCCAGTTATGCCAGCACCATTTGTTAAAAAGGCTGTCTTTTCCCCAGTTAATTGACACTGGTCCTTTGTCAAATATCAGCTGCTCATACGTGGATGGATCTATGTCTGGGTTCTCAATTCTGTTCCATTGGTCTATGTGTCTGTTGTTGTACCAATACCAGGTTGTTTTGACTACTGTGGCTGTATAATAGGTTCTGAAGTCAGGTAAGGTGAGGCCTCCCACTTTCTTCTTCTTTTTCAGTAGTGCTTTGCTTATCCGGGGCTTCTTTCCCTTCCATATGAAATTGGTGATTTGTTTCTCTATCCCCTTAAAATATGACATTGGAATTTGGATCGGAAGTGCGTTAAATGTATAGATGGCTTTTGGTAGAATAGACATTTTTACTATGTTAAGTCTTCCTATCCATGAGCAAGGTATGTTTTTCCACTTAAGTATGTCCTTTTGAATTTCTTGTAGTAGAGCTTTGTAGTTTTCTTTGTATAGGTCTTTTACATCCTTGGTAAGATTTATTCCTAAGTATCTTATCTTCTTGGGGGCTACCGTGAATGGTATTGATTTGGTTATTTCCTCTTCGGTGTTCTTTTTGTTGATGTAGAGGAATCCAAGTGATTTTTGTATGTTTATTTTATAACCTGAGACTCTGCCAAACTCTTCTATTAGTTTCAGTAGTTTTCTGGAGGATTCCTTAGGGTTTTCTGTGTATATAATCATGTCATCTGCAAATAGTGATAACTTTACTTCTTCCTTGCCAATCCGGATACCTTTTATTTCTTTGTCTAGCCTGATTGCCCTGGCTAAGACTTCCAACACGATGTTGAATAAGAGCGGTGATAAAGGGCATCCTTGTCTGGTTCCCGTTCTCAAGGGAAATGCTTTCAGGTTCTCTCCATTTAGAGTGATATTGGCTGTTGGCTTTGCATAGATGCCCTTTATTATGTTGAGGAATTTTCCTTCAATTCCTATTTTGGTAAGAGTTTTTATCATAAATGGGTGTTGGACTTTGTCAAATGCCTTTTCTGCATCAATTGATAAGATCATGTGGTTTTTGTCTTTTGTTTTATTTATGTGATGGATTACATTAATGGTTTTTCTGATATTAAACCAGCCTTGCATACCTGGTATAAATCCCACTTGATCAGGGTGAATTATTTTTTTGATGTGTTGTTGGATTCTATTGGCTAGAATTTTGTTGAGGATTTTTGCATCAATGTTCATGAGGGATATAGGTCTATAATTTTCTTTTTTTGTAATGTCTTTACCTGGTTTTGGTATCAGGGAGATGGTGGCTTCATAGAATGAGTTGGGTAGTATTCCGTCATTTTCTATGCTTTGGAATACCTTTAGTAGTAGTGGTGTTAACTCTTCTCTGAAAATTTGGTAGAACTCTGCAGTGAAGCCGTCCGGGCCAGGACTTTTTTTTGTGGGGAGTTTTTTGATTACCGTTTCAATCTCTTTTTTTGTTATGGGTCTATTTAGTTGTTCTGCTTCTGAATGTGTTAGTTTAGGTAGGTAGTGTTTTTCAAGGAATTCATCCATTTCTTCTAGGTTTTCAAATTTGTTAGAGTACAATTTTTCATAATAATCTGAAATGATTCTTTTAATTTCATTTGGTTCTGTTGTGATGTGGTCCTTCTCATTTCTTATTCGGGTTATTTGTTTCCTTTCCTGTATTTCTTTAGTCAGTCTAGCCAATGGTTTATCAATTTTGTTAATTTTTTCAAAGAACCAGCTTTTGGCTTTGTTAATTCTTTCAATTGTTTTTCTGTTCTCTAATTCATTTAGTTCAGCTCTAATTTTTATTATTTGTTTTCTTCTGGTGCCTGATGGATTCTTTTGTTGCTCACTTTCTATTTGTTCAAGTTGTAGGGACAGTTCTCTGATTTTGGCTCTTTCTTCTTTTTGTATGTGTGCATTTATTGATATAAATTGACCTCTGAGCACTGCTTTTGCTGTGTCCCAGAGGTTTTGATAGGAAGTATTTTCATTCTCGTTGCTTTCTATGAATTTCCTTATTCCCTCCTTGATGTCTTCTATAACCCAGTCTTTTTTCAGGAGGGTATTGTTCATTTTCCAAGTATTTGATTTCTTTTCCCTCGTTCTTCTGTTATTGATCTCTAGTTTTATTGCCTTGTGGTCTGAGAAGATGCTTTGTAATATTTCGATGTTTTGGACTCTGCAAAGGTTTGTTTTATGACCTAATATGTGGTCTATTCTAGAGAATGTTCCATGTGCGCTAGAAAAAAAAGTATATTTTGCAGCAGTTGGGTGGAGAGTTCTGTATAAGTCAATGAGGTCAAGTTGGTTGATTGTTGTAATTAGATCTTCCGTGTCTCTGTTGAGCTTCTTACTGGATGTCCTGTCCTTCTCCGAAAGGGGTGTGTTGAAGTCTCCTACTATAATTGTGGAGGTATCTATCTCGCTTTTCAGTTCTGTTAAAATTTGATTTATATATCTTGCAGCCCTGTCATTGGGTGCGTAAATATTTAATATGGTTATGTCTTCCTGATCAATTGTCCCTTTTATCATTATATAGTGTCCTTCTTTATCCTTTGTGGTGGATTTAAGTCTAAAGTCTATTTTGTCAGAAATTAATATTGCTACTCCTCTTCTTTTTTGCTTATTGTTTGCTTGATATACTTTTTTCCATCCTTTGAGTTTTAGTTTGTTTGTGTCTCTAAGTCTAAGGTGTGTCTCTTGTAGGCAGCATATAGATGGATCGTGTTTCTTTATCCAGTCTGTGACTCTCTGTCTCTTTATTGGTGCATTTAGTCCATTTACATTCAGGGTAATTATAGATAAATAAGTTTTTAGTGCTGTCATTTTGATGCCTTTTTATGTGTGTTGTTGACAATTTCATTTTTCCACATACTTTTTTGTGCTGAGGCGTTTTTCTTAGTAAATTGTGAGATCCTCACTTTCATAGTGTTTGACTTTATGTTAGTTGAGTCGTTACGTTTTTCTTGGTTTTTGTCTTGAGTTATAGAGTTGTTATACCTTTTTGTGGTTACCTCATTATATACCCCTATTTTTCTAAGTAAAAACCTAACTTGTATTGTTCTATATCGCCTTGTATCACTCTCCATATGGCAGTTCAATGCCTCCTGTATTTAGTCCCTCTTTTTGATTATTGTGATCTTTTACCTATTGACTTCCATGATTCCCTGTTATGTGTATTTTTTTTTTAATTAATCTTAATTTGTTTGTTTTTGTGATTTCCCTATTTGAGTTGATATCGGGACGTTCTGTTTTGTGACCTTGTGTTGTGCTGATATCTGATATTATTGGTTCTCTGACCAAACAATATCCTTTAGTATTTCTTGTAGCTTTGGTTTGGTTTTTGCAAATTCTCTAAACTTGTGTTTGTCTGTAAATATCTTAATTTCGCCTTCATATTTCAGAGAGAGTTTTGCTGGATATATGATCCTTGGCTGGCAGTTTTTCTCCTTCAGTGTTCTGTATATGTCGTCCCATTCCCTTCTTGCCTGCATGGTTTCTGCTGAGTAGTCAGAACATATTCTTATTGATTCTCCCTTGAAGGAAACCTTTCTTTTCTCCCTGGCTGCTTTTAAAATTTTCTGTTTATCTTTGGTTTTGGTGAGTTTGATGATAATATGTCTTGGTGTTTTTCTTTTTGGATCAATCTTAAATGGGGTTCGATGAGCATCTTGGATAGATATCCTTTCGTCTTTCATGATGTCAGGGAAGTTTTCTGTCAGAAGTTCTTCAACTATTTTCTCTGTGTTTTCTGTCCCCCCTCCCTGTTCTGGGACTCCAATCACCCGCAGGTTATCCTTCTTGATAGAGTCCCACATAATTCTTAGGGTTTCTTCATTTTTTTTAATTCTTTTATCTGATTTTTTTTCAGCTATGTTGGTGTTGATTCCCTGGTCCTCCAGATGTCCCAGTCTGCATTCTAATTGCTCGAGTCTGCTCCTCTGACTTCCTAGTGTGTTGTCTAATTCTGTTATTTTATTGTTAATCTTTTGGATTTCTACATGTTGTCTCTCTATGGATTCTTGCAACTTATTAATTTTTCCAGTATGTTCTTGAATAATCTTTTTGAGTTCTTCAACAGTTTTATCAGTGTGTTCCTTGGCTTTTTCTGCAGATATCCTAATTTCATTTGTGATATCATTAAGCATTCTGTAAATTAGTTTTTTATATTCTGTATCTGATAATTCCAAAATTGTATCTTCATTTGGGAAAGATTTTGATTCTTTTGTTTGGGGAGTTGGAGAAGCTGTCACGGTCTGCTTCTTTAAGTGGTTTGATATGGATTGTTGTCTCCGAGCCATCACTGGGAAACTAGTTTTTCCAGAAAATCCGCTAAAAAAAAACTGCAGTCAGATCCCTATCAGAGTTCTCCCTCTGGCTCAGGCTATTCAGATGTTAATGAAGCCGCCTGGGGAGGGTGGGGGAGGGAACAGAGAGATAGGAGAGTAGCACCTCAGAATATAGCCAGAGTTGCTTGTCTTGCTTGGAATGACTATTATATGTGAGATTCCCGCGGGCGCGTCGCCTATGTGTGCTGTCTGTGTGGAGATTGCCCCCGGGGGGTCTGGCCCGCTGGAGTCACGGTCAGATCCTCCGCTTCCAGCCCCACGCCCAGCGTCAAGGCTCCCCTACTGGGACGGTGCACTCTCGACTCCAAAATCAGTCGCTGCCTCCCGGGGACTTCTCGTCCCTCCAGCCGCGTGGCCGTGCCGCCCCCGTGAACCAGGTGGGCCCCCTCCCGGGGTTAGTTCAGATGGGTGGAGTAGCTCCCCGTGCTTGTGCCGCGACCGAGTGTCCCGGCTGGAACGCTGTTCTCCCCGCTCCAATACCAGTCGCTGCCTCCCGGGGACTTCTCCTACCGGCTGCGTCCCACGCCGCCCGCGCGACCCGGATGGTCACCTTCCCGGGGTTAGTTCAGGGGGTGGAGCAACTCTCCGTGTTTATGGCGTACCTGCGTGCAGTCCAAATCCCTGTGGGACGGTTCCCCGGCTCGGATGCTGCTCTTTCTGCTCCAAGATCAGTCACTGCCTCCCGGGGACTTCTCCTAACGGCTGCGTCCCACGCCGCCCGTGGAACCGGCTAGTCCCCCTCCCGGGGTTAGTTCAGGGGGGTGGAGCAGGTCTCTGTGCTTGTGCCGTACCTGACTGGTATGCTGGCTCCAGGCTCTGGAAACAATCGCTGCTTCCCCGTATTAGTTCGTTCTCCGTCTCTAAATCTGTGTTTGTTGTTCAGGGTTCGTAGATTGTTATGTATGTGATCCATTCACTTGTTTTTCCATGTCTTTGTTGTAAGAGGGATCCGAGGTAGCGTCTGCCTAGTCCGCCATCTTGGCTCCCCCCTTATTTTTTCCATTTTTTAAGAAATGCTTCATTAGAGAACTTGACTGTATGATATGAGTTGCAAATAATTTACCCCAGTTTGTAGTTTCCTGGGATTTAGATTATGATATTTGGGCCATACAGATTTTTAAAATATGGTTGAATTTATCAATCTTTTTATGGCTTCTGGGTTTTTATCACACTCAGGAAGACCTTTGCCACTCCAACATTATAAAAGTAATCTCCTGTGGCTTAGGGTTTCACTTTCCGTGTTCAAATCTTTGATCTAGGTGGATTTTTATTTTCATGTAAGTTACAAACTAGGTATTAAACATTTTTTTCCAAGATGACTGGCCAGTTATCTCAAAACATACTGAGTGATCATTCTTTCCCTCACTAATTTAAGTGTCATTCTGTCATATACTAAATTACTGTGCATATTTGGGTCTAATCTGTCTATATATCCAAGTATTGTTCTACTTATTATTATACATTATAATGTGTTTTATTAGCTGGTGCATCTATTTCCTCCTAAATTCTTGATATTAAAAAAAAATTTATTTTGATTTGTTCAATCTTATCTGAATTTTGGAATCAACTGGATTCATTAAATAGTACTGTTGACATTTTGATGGGGTCTCATTATATCGTATATAAATTTTTAAAGAATTGAAATATTTATGTTGAGTCTTCCTACCCAAGAAGATGAAATAACTTTTCATTTTTAAGTCATCATTTGTGACCTTCAGTATTATTTCAAAATTTTATTCACATAGATATGGCTCATTTCTCATTATAAAATACTGGGTATTTTATCCTTGATATATATGTTCTTGATTATTCATGAATTTTGTACCCAGCCACATAATTGAACTGTCTTATTGTTTATAGTAGTTTTTTAGTTGAGTATCTTGGGTTTTTCAATCATATTATCTGCAAATAAAAATGATTTAATGTCTTGTTTTCTTATATTCACAGTGATTAAGAGCTGGGTGCTAACCAAAAGGTCAGCAGTTGGAATCCACCAGGAACTCCTTGGAAACCCTATGGGGTAGTTCTACTCTGTCCTATAGGGTCACTATGAATCTGAATCAACTCGATGGCAGTGGGTTTTTTTTTTTTTTTTTGGTTTGGAAAAAACACTGAAAACATTCCCATTAAAGTCAGAATAAAACCAGAATGGACTATTTTAGCATTGTTCTTGGAAAAAAAAAAAACATAATTAAAGATATTAACCATTGCTGTCCATCAATTCCGACTCATAGAGACCATATAGGACAGAGTAGAACTGCCCCATGGAGTTTCCAAGGAGCAGCTGGTGGATTCGAACTGCTGGCCTTTTGGTTAGCAGCAGAGTTCTTAGCTTATGGGTTGAGATAGATCTACTTTATATGTTAAAGAAATAACTACCTCTTCCTATTTTATTAAATATTTTTTTTAAAAAGCATACTGAATTTTGTCAAATGCTTTTTAGTGTTTATGTAGATGATTCTGTAATCTTTCTCACTAGACCTATTAATATGACTAATCATATTAATAGATATGTTACCAACATTTTATTATGAATATATTCAAGCATACACTAAAGTTGAAAGAATGTTACAGTGAACACCCGTATACCCATCTCCTATATTCTATCATCAATATTTTACTATATTTGCTTTATCGTCTATCTATCCACAAAGCCTTCTCTCTATTAATATATTTTAAAATGTTTAAGCATTTATTTATGATTGTAGTTAATGTCACTTGGTCATGGTATATTTATTTTGTTTTGATTTTCAGTCCTGCTAAAAATTATTTTGTTTGCTACTATTTTAATTTTGACCTTTGTATAAATATTTATCGATGTATATGTATATAGTGTGTGTTTCTAGGATTTTGGGATTAAATTATTTTGCTTAAGGCACTGAAATAGTTTAAGTAGCACTGAAATTGTCTATCCTTTAGAAATTTGGTAGAATACCCTGTAAAGCTGTCTGGGATGGGTCATTTTTTGAGAAGGTGGCTAAATCTTTAACAGCATTTTTTATTTCCTGTATAGTAATTTGTCTGTTTATTATTTCTTTCTTTTCTGGAGTCAGTTTTGATAATTAATTTTTTCCTAGTAAAATGATCGATTTCATTCTAATTTTCAAATTTGTACCAAGTTGAACAAAGCTGTCTCTTATAATGCTTATAATTCTCTCTATTGGTATTTATTTTCCAATAGTCATTAATATTTTGTGTATTTTACTTTCTTATTTTTTATTAGGTTATAAAACCATCCATATGCTCTTTTTGTCCCAAAGAACTAGTGCCTGGATTTAGTAATGTTATCCTTTTTCTCTTTTTTAATTAATTAATGTCTGCTTTTATCTTTATGATTGTTTCCTTCTGATTTTCTTTTTCTAATTTTTTGAGTTGAATACCTGATGCATTTTTGTTCATTCTTTCTTGATTATTAATATAAATTTAAAGGCTATGAATTTTCCCCTGAACACTGCTCTAACTGTATCTCATCTAATATTTATGATTTTCATTATTATTTTCTAGACACTTAGCAGTTTGTGGTTTGATTTCTCCTTGACCCAATAATTTTTTGAGTGAAAGTTCTAAATTTTGTAACTGTATTTCTTTTTTGCATTTTAGTATGATTTTAGTTTTATTGCTTTGTGATCAGAGAATGTTGTCTCACTATTTCTACCATTGTTTTCTTTATGAAACAATTTATGGTTAATTTTGTGAATCAATAGGAGTGTTTGAAAAAAATATGTAATCACTGTTTTAAGGTTAGTCAGTATGCTTATATATTAGATTTACCTCATTAATTATGCAATTTGGGTCTTTTATATTATTTTTAAACTGTGTGTACTTCATTTTTCATGAACTGAGAGAGATGAATTAAAGCCTCCTCCTACTACTGTATTTCCATGTTTCTACTTGTATCTCCTGTTATTTAGTGCATATTTAATACATAATTATGTTTTCATTATGAATTGCAGCCTTTGATATTATAAAGCACCCACCTTTGTATATCATTTTTATTATGGCTGAGAGTGCCATTGAATTATGTTTTATTTGGTTGCATTGTATTATTAGGCACCAAGGTTTTCCTAATTTTTCTTTAATATGAAAAGATCCTGTTAACTGGAAAAGTGCAAATGCTATTTCATGGCAGTTTTGATTTGTATTTTTCTACTACTGTTAAGACTTAACATTTAATATTTTGGGATAATTTGCATTTATTCATTGTTAATGTTTATATTAGCTAATCATTAGAAATAAACTAGATGTTCAACAGTAGGAGATTAGACAAATAAAATTCAGTATACTAATATAATGGAATGATAATAGTTATCATTTATTGTATTTTACATATGTTATATAATTTTAACTCTACAGCAATTCTGGAAGGTCATGGTTTTGACTGATTTTAGGTATCAACATACTTAAAATTGATTGATAGCGTGTCATAGTTTAATTGGCAGTGTTTTTTTGTTTTTTCTCTTTCTTGTGGCAAAAAAATGGTGATTTTTATGATTGATAGCATATTACACTCAGTAAGATATGTCTGTCAGTTTGTTGTACTGTGGGGCCTTGCGTGTTGCTGTGATGCTGGCAGCTATGCCACCGGTATTCAGATACCAGCAGGGTCACCCATAGAGGACGCATTTCAGCTGAGCTTCCAGACTAAGACAGACTAGGAAGAAGGATCCGGCAGTCTACTTCTGAAAAGCATTAGCCAGTGAAAACTTTATGAATAGCAGTGGAACATTGTCTGATATAGTGCTGGAAGACGAGCCCCCCAGGTTGGAAGGCACTCAAAAGGCCACTGGGAAAGAGCTGCCTCCTCAAAAAAGAGCTGACCTTAATGACATGGATGGAGTAAAGCTTCCGGGACCTTCATTCACTGATATGGCATGACTCAAAATGAGAAAAAACAGCTGCAAACATCCATTAATAATTGAAACCTGGAATGTATGAAGAATGAGTCTAGGAAAATTGGAAATCATCAAAAATCAAATGGAATGCATAAACATCAATATTGTAGGCATTAGTGAGGTGAAATGGACTGGTATTGGCCATTTTTTAATCAGACAATCATCTACTCTACTTTGCTGCGAATGTCAACTTGAAGAAGAATGGTGTTGCATTCATCATCAAAAAGAATGTTTCAAGATCTATCCTGAAGTACAACGCTGTCAGTGATAGGATAATATCCACACGCCTACAAGGAAGACCAGTTAATATGACTATTATTCAAATTTATGCACAAACCACTAAGGCCAAAGACAAAGAAATAGAAGATTTTTATCAGCTGCTGCAGACTGAAATTGATCGAACATGCAATCAAGATGCATTGACAATTACTGGCAATTGGAATGCGAAAGTTGGAAACAAAGAAGAAGGATCAGTAGTTGAAAAATAAGGCCTTGGTGATAGAAACAATGCTGGAGATCGAATGATGGAATTTTGCAAGACCAATGACTTCTTCATTGCAAATACCATCTTTCACCAACATAAACGGCAACTATACACATGGACCTCACCAGGTGGTACACACAGAAATCAAATTGACTACAACTGTGGAAAGAGATGATGGAAAAGCTCAATATCATCAGTCAGAACAAGGCCAGGGGCCGATTGTGGAACAGACCGTCAATTGGTCATATGCAAGTTCAAGCTGAAACTGAAGAAAATCAGAGCAAGTCCACGAGAGCCAAAATATGACCTTGAGTGTATCCCACCTGAATTTAGAGACCATTCGAAGAATAGCTTTGACACATTGAACACTAGTGACCGAAGACCAGACAAGTTGTGGAATGACATCAAGGACGTTATCTGTGAAGAAAGCAAGAGGTCATTGAAAAGATAGGAAAGAAAGAAAAGACCAAGATGGATGTCAGAGGAGACTCAGAAACTTGCTCTTGAGTGTCGAGCAGCTAAAGCAAAAGGAATTATGAAATAAAAGAATAGAAGATTTCAAAGGGCGTCTCAAGAAGACAAAGTATTATAATGACATGCACAAAGAGCTGGAGATGGAAAACCAAAAGGGAAGAACACTCGCAGCATTCCTCAAGCTGAAAGAACTGAAGAAAAAACTTCAAGCCTCGAGTTGCAATAGTGAAGGATTCTATGGGGAAAATATTAAACGATGCAGGAAACATCAAAAGAAGATGGAAGGAATACACAGAGTCATTATACCAAAAAGAATTAGTCAACGTTCAACCATTTCAAGCGGTGGCATATGATCAGGAACCAATGGTACTGAAGGAAGAAGTCCAAGCTGCTCTGAAGGCATTGGCGAAAAACAAGGCTCCAGGAATTGATGGAATATCAATTGAGATGTTTCAACAAACAGATGCAGCACTGGAGGTGCTCACTTGTCTATCCCAAGAAATATGGAAGACAGCTTCCTGGCCAACTGACAGGAAGAGATCCATATTTATGCCTATTAGCAAGAAAGGTGATCCAACCAAATGTGGAAATTATAGAACAATATCATTAATATCACACACAAGCAAAATTTTGCTGAAGATCATTCAAAAACGGCTGCGGCAGTATATCGACAGTGAACTACCAGAAATTCAGGTCGGTTTCAGAAGAGGACATGGAACCAGGGATATCATTGCTGATGTCAGATGGATCCTGGCTGAAAGCAGAGAATACCAGAAGGATGTTTACCTGTGTTTTATTGACTATGCAAAGGCATTCGACTGTGTGGATCATAACAAATTATGGATAACATTGAGAATAATGGGAATTCCTGAACACTTAATTGTGCTCATGAGGAACCTGTACATAGATCAAAAGGCAGTTGTTCAGACAGAACAAGGGGATACTGATTGGTTTAAAGTCAGGAAAGGTGTGCGTCAGGGTTGTATTCTTTCACCATACCTATTCAATCTGTATGCTGAGCAAATAATCCGAGAAGCTGGACTATATGAAGAAGAACAGGGCATCAGGATTGGAGGAAGACTCATTAACAACCTGTGTTATGCAGATGACACAACCTTGCTTGCTGAAAGTGAAGAGGACTTGAAGCACCTACTGATGAAGATCAAAGACCACAGCCTTCAGTATGGATTACACCTCAACATAAAGAAAACACAAATCCTCACAGCTGGACCAATGAGCAACATCATGATAAATGGAGAAAAGACTGAAGTTGTCAAGGATTTCATTTTACTTGGATCTACAATCAACAGCCATGGAAGCAGCAGTCAAGAAATCAAAAGATGCATTGCGTTGCGTAAATCTGCTGCAAAGGACCTCTTTAAAGTCTTGAAGAGCAAAGATGTCACCTTGAAGACTAAGATGCGCCTGATCTAAGCCATGGAATTTTCAATCGCATCATACGCATGTGAAGCTGGACAATGAATAAGGAAGACCGAAGAAGAATTGACGTCTTTGAATTGTGATGTTGGTGAAGAATATTGAATATACCATGGACTGCCAAAAGAACAAGCAAATCTGTCTTAGAAGTACAACCAGAATGCTCCTTAGAAGCAAGGATGAAGAGACCGCATCTTACATACTTTGGACATGTTGTCAGTAGGGATCAGCCCCTGGAGAAGGACTTCATGCTTGGCAGAGTACAGGGTCAACAGAAAAGAGGAAGACTCTCAAAGAGGTGGATTGACACAGTGGCTGCAACAATGAGTTCAAGCATAACAATGATTGTAAGGGCGGCTCAGGACTGGGCAGTGTTTCGTTCTGTTGTGCATAGGGTCGCTATAAGTTGAAACTGACTCGATGACACCTAGCAGCAACAAGAAGATATGGTACTTCTTCTGCTTCATAGATGAGGATACTGAATCTAAAGGATGTTAAGTAATTTCCATAAGGTCAATCAAGTTAAAAATGCCTGGAAGCATAGAGGTCAAAATGTTAAAATAGTTCACTATGGGCAGAAGAATTATAATTATTATTTTCCTTTTGTTTGTCCAGAATGTATATATTTTCTTCAATATGCACATACAATTTCACAATAAGAAAAATTGAAACTGCTAAACAAAATTGGAAAAAAAAATTAGACCCTCAGTTCACATTATTCATTAAAATAAATTTCAGATAAACAAAATTGCATGTGGAGGAGCAACAAATGAGAAGTCTAGACTCTCTGAAATATTTAATAGCTATCCAGAAAATACTCACTTCCAGAAATTATATCCTGAAAGAAACCCAGAAGCAGAAAAAGCAAAAAATGAACAAACAAAAAGCCCAAATTGAACAAAGCAGGAACCCTGGGGGAAATGAGAGAAAAGGTTCAGGTAGCAGGGAGGGAATAGTTGGAAGGAAGGAGATTTTGCTGTATTGTAAAAGCAAAATATAAAAATATAAAATCTAAAGCAATGCTGTCCAACAGAAATATAATGTGAGTCACAAATGTAAGCCCCATATATAGTTTTACGTTTTTTAGTAACCACATTAAAAAAAGGAAAAAGGGTGAAATTAATTTTAATAATATATTTTATTTAATTGAATATAATCAAGCGATTATCAGTTCAACATGGAACCAATATAAACATTATTATTGAGATATTTTACATTTTTTTCATACTAAGTCTTTGAAATTCGATGTGTATTTTACGTCTTCATCCAGATTAGATACATTTTATGTACTTCATGGCCATATGTAGCTGTTGGCTCCTGAATTGGACAGTGCAAGCTTAGAGATTACAGTATTACCTTGGAGAGAAAGGTCTGTAGAGCTCTAGGAAATAAAAGACTAGAGCCAGTAAGCCTTTTTGACTCATGCTCAGTTATGAGAGGCTAAAAAACAATTACACAGAGAGACTACCATTTGAGTCTTTCACAGTAACAACAGAAAAGGTAGGGAAAACACCTGATCCATCTCTGTCCCTTCCATAGAAATATTTTCTTAAAATCCAGGAAAATCTTTATTTTTTATTCAAGAAACAAAAAAGAAATACAATTCAACACCAAACAAAGATTTTTACAAGAGAAAAAGATGGAAAAGAACTGAATACCATTCTGATAGGCAAAGAGAGAATATCAGAAAAACATGAACACAAAGTTATATGAGCAGAAAGAAATTAAGAAAATATGTAAAGCTTTGAAAGAACAGCACATACCAAAAACAAAAGAGCTCAGAAATGAGGTAGCCAGACAATATGAGGATTAAAAAAAAAAAAAAGCTAATAGAATTAAAGAGAGAATTGGAAAGGAGAGTGTTATGGATAACTAAGACAGAGCTTGGTACCAGAAGCGTTGCTCTAACAGATACCTAAAATGTGGAAGTGGTTTTTACACTGTGAATGGGTACAGGCTGAAAGAGTTTTTAAAGTGCCTCATAGTAAAAGCCTAGATTGCTTTGAAGAGACAGTAGGTGGAATTATGGACGCCAAAGACAATTCTGTTAAGGGCTCAGAAGGAAGTGAGGAGAACTATAACACTGGAGATGGCACAGACCGTGACAAGCAGTGGCAGAGAAAAGGTAGTACCAGAACTAGAAGACTAGTGCACAGGAGCTGACCCATGAAACGAGAGAGCTGGGCACCATTGGGCAGGAGGCTTCCTGGCAGAGTGGAATGCCTCTGGGCACTTGTTGGTAGAGCTAGGCTTGCCAACCCATGGAGTGCCTTCTGACCAAAGGCCAAGGAACCAGGAAGCAGAAGTTGAAGAAATAAGGAGCACAGGAAGCAGGGCTGCCTCAGTCTCAAAGGGTGGGGCCAAGACCCCTGGGGTCTCAAATGGTGGAACCACTCCTTGCTGGGTGTCAAAGGGTGGGGCCACAGCCTCTCAGGTTTCAAAGAGTCAGATCTTCACAAACTTGCTTTCAGAGTGTGGGGTGCCTTTCACGAGTGCCAGGGGGATGGGGCCAGATCTGTTGTCCAAAGCTGAGGGGGCTGAGCTGCCATGCCCAAAGGGCAGAATAATGGGGCCAGCTGGGGCCAAAAGGGTGGGGTTGCCACTCCGATGGACTAGGAGAATGGGCCACTCAACTCTGAAGGAGCAGAGTTGCCATCCCAGAAGGTCTAGAAGGCTGAGCTAAAGCCCAGGACCAAGGGGTCTCCACCCAGATTCCAGACAGTGTGACTAAGAACCAGAGTCTTGAGGGCAGGACCATTCCCTATACAGTCTCGGAGAACAGAGGATTATTTTCAAGCCTTGAGAGCTAATGCAACGTGTTCTGTTGACTTGCTTAGTGCCTGTTATCCCTTCTTTCCCTCCAGTTTCTCCCATTTGTAGCAGAAATATCTACCTTGTACTTGTTCCACCATTGTACTTTGGAAGCAGATAACTTGTATTCTAGATTTCACAGATGAAGAGAAATTTTACAAAGATGAGATTTTGGACTTGGAGTTGGTTGAAGACTTCTGGGATGATATGATGGGATGAAAGTGTTTTACATGTGGCAAGCCCATGAATTTTGGGGCGCCAAAGGGTAAAATGTTATTAATTGAATTGTGTCCCCCCAAAATATGTGTCAACTTGGCTAGGCTATGATTACCAGCATTGTACGGTTGTCATCCAATTTGTGAACTGATGTGTTGTAAATCCTAACTTCCATGATGTCAATGAGGCAGGATTAGAGGCAGTTATGTTAATGAGGTAGAATTCAATCTACAGGATTATGTTGTATCTTGAGTCAATCTCTTTTCAGATATAAAAGAGAAGCATGCAGAGAGAAGAGGGACCTAACTTTCATCAAGCAAGAAGAGTCAGGAGTAAAGTGTATCCTTTGGACTCCAGGTCCCTGTGTTGAGAAGCTCCTAGACCTAGGGGAAGATTGATAACAAGGACCTTCCCCTAGAGCCCACTGAGAGAGAAAGCCTTCCCCTGGAGCTGTCCCCCCGAACTTGGACTTCTAGTCTCCCAAACTATGAGAGAATAAATTTCTGTTTGTTAAAGCCATTCACTTGTGGTATTTCTGTTATAGCTGCACTTCACAATTAAGACAGAGAGAGAGAAAATTTCATAAATGAAGACTAAATTAGGAGGAACACAAGGATGATAAAACACCTTGAAAGAAATAGTAAGGGAAATGGCGGACAGAAAATAGAAAAGTAAAGAAAATCAAACAACAATGAAGAAAAAGATAAGAATTTGAGAGAAAGTGATATAGAAGTTAGGCAAAGGAGATCCAACAGATGTATAATTGAAGGCCCTGAAGACTAAAACCTAAGCAATGGAACAGAATATTTAAAACTTGAATTAAAAAAATAGCAAGATTTCTTCTTATATTTTCTATATGTTATGCCTTATATCAGCAGGGTCACTCCCTCCAGAGATTCCAGGAGAGGATTCTTCCTTGTCTTTCTCAACTTCTCGTGGCTCCAGGCATTCCTTGGCTTGTGGCCGTATCACTTCAATATCTGTCTTCGTCTTCATTTGGCCATCTCCCCTCTGTGTTTTTCTGCCTGCGTCTCTTCTCTCTTATAATCACCCTGGATTAAGGCCCACCATTCTCCAGCATGACCTCATGTTAACTAAATATATCTGCAAAGACAGTATTTCTAAGTAAGGTCACATTCACAGACTCCAGGGTTAGGACTTCAACATATCTTTTTGGGGATACACTTCAATCATAGCATATGCTCTTTAAAATAAAACAAACAAACAAACAAAACCAAGCCAAAAGGCAGAAACCACCAAAATGTCCATCAATATATGAAAGGATAAACAAAGTGTGATATGACATCCTGATACATACCACAACATGGATGAACCTTGAAAACATGCTGAGCAAAATAAGTTAGAAACAAAAGTACAAATACTATATGATATCATTTGAATGAAATAAGCAAATATATAGAAAACAAAGATTATTAGTGGTTTCTGGGGGTGGGAGGGAGGGAGTAAAGGGGGGGCATTGAGTTTATTTATGTTAATGGTGGTGGAATGTTTTGGATAAGGAAGGTGATAATGGTGGCACAACATAAAAAAAAGTAATCAAAGTCATTGAGTTGTAAATGTGGAAGTTGTTATGTGAGTGGATGCTTTGGTGTGCATGTTTTCATCACAATGAAAAAAGAGAAAAAACATATATATATATATATAAAAAGAAGGTTTAAATGTATATATTGAAAGGGCACACTTGTCCTGGGAGAATTAACCTAGAATGATCAACACTGAGACTTAGCCAAGTGATATTATTGTTCCTTAAAGATAAAATAAAAATCCTTTAGGCATTCAGATAAAAAGTCAAAGTCACTTCTAGGGGAAAAAAAAATCAGAAAGGCTTCAGACTTCTAGGTCTCATATAGTTGAACTAAGAAGCACATTCCTTACGTGCACTATTGTTTGTTTTATAGGCCTGTCTAATATTTGGCTGAAAGGTGGACTTCAGGAGTGGCTTCAGTTCTGAGTTAGCAGGAGTATCCAGGGGCTTCAGTCTGTCAGACCAGTAAGTCTGGTCTTTTTTGTGTGTGTGTGAATTTAGATTTTGTTCTACATTTTTCTTCTGCTCAGTCTGGGAACTTCTATTGTGATCCCTGTCAGAGAGGTCAGTGGTGGTAACTGGGCACCATCTAGTTCTTCTGGGCTCACGCTGGCAGAGGTTGTGGTTCATGTGGTCCATTAGTCCTTTGGACTAATATTTTCCTTGTGTCTTTGGTTTTCTCCATTCTCCTTTGCTCCAAACGTGATGGAACCAATAGATGTATCTTAGATGGCTGCTCACAAGCTTTTAAGATCCCAGATGATACTCACCAAAGTAGGATGTAGAACATTTTCTTTATGAACTATGTTAGGCCAATTGACCTAGATGTCCCCAGAGACCAGGGTCCCCATCCCTCAGCCTCAGTAACCAGTCCCTCAAGTTGTTTGGGTGTGTCTTGAGTTCCTCTATATTGTGTGTTGTCTTTCCTTTCACTGAAGTTAACACTTAGTAATAGACTTATTTTGTACTTGCTTTGGCCTTCGCTGAACTCCACACATTGTGGGGCCACCAGAATTCTGTGCTCGTGGGGCATCATGACGCAATATGTGAACGGGGCAGACTCCCATATTGTGTGTACTTCCTCTTCTCATACACATGCTCCATTGTCCCGTCAGACTTCATTTACAGAACACATGTTCAAAGATAAAATAATTAAGAATTTCAAGATGGCAAGAGCAGAGCATGAAATCAAATGTGGGGCCCTTCCAAGCACAGGGCGCTGTATGGCTGCACAGGTTACACACCCATGAAACCAGTCCTGGGTGAGGCAAGTGTATGGTAGGGCAGGATGTCTTTGGCTTTGTCTCCCTCCTCTACTCTCTCTTCATGCAACCCATTCTCCACACTAGAGTCAGTGGTCTTCCTGAAACACAAAAATTGACCACACCCAGCTTCTGCTTAGCCTTCCTCTCCCCCCACTGCTCTTTTGCACTCATGATAAAATTTAAATTCTCTAAAATAGCTTTCCTGGGCCTGCCTACTTTTCTCTCTCATGTCATCCTCTCCCGTTCTGCACTCATCTAGACCCTGGCCATACCAAAGCCGAGAACCTTTTATCCAAAACTGAGTCCTGCACTCCACCTCCTTGTTTGCTTCTGCTTTGTCCATCTCAGTAACCAGTACTTCTATCCATCTGGTTGTAGAAACCCTAGGGTCATCCTTGACCTTTCCTCTCTCCCAGTTCTCGCACTTAATCTGGTCTGCTTTCCATGAATCAACTCTTGAATCTTTTCTTGTCAGTATCCTTGACATTCTTTCCCACTTGTCCTTTCCTATCCATGCTTACATGAAGCCTTCAAGGGGTTAGAATGCCCACAACCGCAAAAATAGATTAAGTTCTCTAACCTCATCTGGGCCTCGATTCCTTCCTTCTGTCTTTCTCACAGAAAGTAACGCAGCTTCCCACATCTAAGATTAATATCTCATCAGAATTAAAAACTCAAAGAGAACTAAAATGTTCCATAAGTTTATAAACATGAATAGCTAACACTTATATAAGACCCATTGCCCTCAAGTTGATTGCAACTCTTAGCGATCCTACAGGGTAGACCTGCCCCATAGGATTTCCAAGGAGCGGCTGGTGGATTCGAACTGCTGACCTTTTCGTTAGCAGCCGAATGCTTAATGACTATGCCACCATAACACTTGCTATATGCAGACATGTTTCATGGTCTTTACACATATTAACTAAACCTTACCATTTTAGAGATAAAAAAACAGTGAGGCACAGAGAGGTTAAGTAATTTGTTCAAGATCAAACAACCACTGAGTGGTAGAGCAGGGGTTCAAACTCAGGCCTACAGGCTCCAGGGCCGCTGAATTTACCACCTTTAATATAGTGCTGGAAACCCTGGTGGTGTAGTGGTTAAGTGCTAGGGCTGCTAACCAAAAGGTCGGCAGTTCAAATCCACCAGGCGCTCCTTGGAAACTCTATGGGGCAGTTCTACTCTGTCCTATAGAGTAGCTATGAGCCAGGATAGACTTGATGGCAACGGGTTTGGCTTTTTTTTTTTAATATAGTGCTGTTCTGTAGGGTCGCTATGAGTCCAAATCAACTTGACGGCAATGGGTTTGGTTTCTTTTTTTTTTTTGGTGACATAGTACTCAATGACTGAGTTAAAGACAGATTGAAGAAGTATTTAGAAGTAAATGAAAATTAAATTTGTACACACCAAAACTGGGTGGGTGGCGGGGGGAAGCTAAGAAAAACAGTAAGAAATCTATGGTATCAAATAAAAGTATTCATTTATCAAAAAACAAGAAATAAGAAAACGAAAAAAGAGCAAAATAGCACAAATTCAAAGGAAGATGGAAAGAAATAACAAAGAAAAAAGCACTAATCAATAAAATAGTGAAAAAAAGAGAAGACTAACAAAACCAAAAGTTTGTCCTTTAAAAAACTAATTTAAAAAGAGAGCTAGAAGTTGAAAATAAACTATAAAACAAAAGGGAAAAATAACTATAGATTCAGTAAAATTATTTTCAAAATATTATGAAGAGCCAATGCTAACAAATTTAAGAACCAATATGAAATACTTAAACATATAGGGAAAAACAAAAGCCAAAATTTGTGCACGAGGAAAGCGAGCTTGAACAAATAAAATAAATACAAACTTGAACAGACAAATATTTAAAAGATTGAAATGATTGTCAAATACCTCCCCCAACCCCACTCCCCCCAAAAATCCTAGGTCCAGATGGTTTTAGATGGCTTTACATATGATCTTTATTAAGGAACAGTTATTTTCTATTTCATTCAAGTTGTTCCAGGAAACAGAAAAAGAGAGAAATCTACTCAGCTAATTTCGTGGGGCTAATGTAATCCTGATTCCAAAATCAGATGGAGATTATGCGGGGAAAAAAAAGAAAGAAAGAAATTTGTAGGCTTATTTCACTTCTAAACATAGAAGCAAAGATCTTAACCAAAATATTTGCTAACCACATCCATCTATGTATTCCAAATAATACATCATAGTAATGCAAAGATGACTCAATACCAGAAAATCTATTTAATTCAACACATTAATGTTCCCAGATACCTACAAAATTTACCTTCAAAAGTCAATGGAACTTTTCTGTACCAGCAATAACCAACTACAGAACGTAATAAAAAAAAATGAAATACCTAACAAAAAAAATACTATTCATGATAGCAACAAAATTTATAAAGTATCTGAGAATTAATTTAACCAACACACAAGACGTCTATAAATTAAATTTAAAAAATTGAATAAAGGACAACCTTTGGATGAGATGACAATGTTATAATCAAGTCAACTCTTTCCAGATTAATCCATAAATTCACTGCAATGCCAATGAAAATTCCAATCAGATTTTTTTGAAACTTGATATGTCTACTCTAAAAATTATATAGACTGTTAGAAGTTCCATGAAGAACTAACAACTTAAAAAATGGAAAGAGTGAAGAGAGATGGCTTTCCCTACCAAATATTAAAACTTACTATAGAGCCATTGTTGTTGTTTTGAGGTGCCACTGAGTCAATTTCGACTCATTAGGATACTGTATGAGCGAGTAGAACCATCCATAGTAATTAAAAAAAAAAAACTGTGGTGCTGGCACAAGAACAGATAAATATATCAACAGAACAAAATGGAGAATTCAAAGTCCTACCTATGTACATATGGAAACCTAATAGAGATAAAGGAGGTGGCCCTTCAAATCAATTTGAAAGGATGGATTGTTTTGCACACAGAGTAGGAAAAACTGGCTCAACCTACTACGAAAATTATAACTGGATCATTGCTTAGCCTCACATACAAGGCGGGGGGGTGGTGCTGTAGATAGATTAAAGATCTGAATAGGAAAGTTAAAAAGCAGAGGATTGATAGATATAAATGAGAGAGAGTATCTTTAGGCACAGGGAAAGGAAAGGCTTATTTAACAAAACTCTAAAAGCACAGGTCATAATGTGCAAATCTGCTGAATTTGACGAAATCAAAATTAAGTTGTGCTTAACAAAAAATAACATAGACCAATTAAGATTCAGATGCTAGGGTGAGATTTTACTTAAAGTCTAAAACTGACAAGGGATTAATATCTAGAATATACAAGGGACTCTGGAAAGCAACAAGAAGACGACATCAACTCCAATAGAAAAATGGGCAAATGATATGACAGGCAATTTACAGAAAAAGAAACCCCAAAAGCTAATAAGCACATGAAGTGATGCTCGAACTCATTAGTAGTCAAAGAAATGCAAATTAAAGGAGATATCACTTTACACCTTTAGACTGGCAAAAACCAGAAAGCTGGATAATACCAATTAATGGCAGAAATGAGAAAAATAAGGTCCCTCGCACATGGCCAATGAGAGTGTAAATTGATACAGCCTTTTTAGAAAGTGGTCCCTAATCACTTATGCAGATTAAGTACACACATACCCTAGGGCCTAGCATTTCTGCTTCTGAGTACATGGCCCAAAGAAATGCTAACACAGGTGCACAGCGGTACGTCCCCAAGGATGTTTGTTGCAGGTTATTTGTGGAGGAAAAGAGTTAGTCATCTGGGTGTCTCCCACTGTTATGTAGCACTTAGAAACAATGGATTGATTACATGTACACATAGCAACATGGATAGGTCTTAAAAACATAGCCAGCTGAAAAAAAGTAGAGACTGGGAATGCTACACGATACCACTTACGTAAATTAAAACCCATGTACACTCCCTGGAGTGCATGCGTCTTCCCCAAACCTCCAGTGAACTTGTCACTTCCTGCCTGTTGAGATCAGCATAATGTCACTGATCTACTGGATTAATGTGATGCTCTGTGCAATCCAGAGGCAGCCCAGGTTTCCTTGGACTATTTTATGACAGAGAATGGGAGAGTTAATACAGCTCTAGGGACAAAACTACAACGCTCAGGCAAATACATACTACAAAAAAGTCACATAGGCACACACACCTATGCAAACACAAAGCAGATACCCACTTAGGCCCAGACCTGAGGCCCTCTTCTTAAAGACAACAATGTTGCTTATCCATAGACAAGTACAAAAGCACACAGACCAACTCAGCCATAATGCAACCAAGTGGACATGTAGACACTTACACAGATAAATACACACACATGTATACAAACACGTACCACAACATACAAGTACACATATCCACACATATGCAAATCTGAACTCCTGATCTGCTCTCATCCCAAACCTGATCCTTCTGCAGCCTTTTCCATATTGGCTGAGGGTGACCCTCTCCTTCCAGTTTCTCAAGTCAGAAACCTTAGAGTCATCTTTGACTCCCCTCTCTCTTTTATGACAGAGGATGGGAAAGTTAATATAGCCCTGGGGCAAAACTATAACCCTCAGACACATACACACTACAAAAATTCACATAAGCACACACACATATGCAAACAATGCAGATACCCACTTGGATACCCACCCCACATTGCTATCCATTAGGAAATCCTTTTACCTTGACCTTCAAAATGTACCAATAATAAACCACTTCTCACCACCTCCAACACGACCACCTTGAATGATGGTCCAAGCCACCATCACCTCTCACCTGGATTACTGCAATAGGCTCCTAATTGGTCTCCCTATTCCACCCTTATCCCCAGAATCTATTCTCAAAACATCAGAGTGACCCTTTAAAAAAGCTGCTTATACATCATGCTCAAAATCCTACAATGGCTCCAAATTACACCCAGAATAAAAGCCACGTTCATAAAATGGCCAAAGACTCTGTGTAAATGTCCCCTGTTACCTCCCTCAGTTCGGGTCTCCTGCTACTCTCCCTGTTCATTCCACCTCTTTGCTGTTCCTTGATTTTGCCATTGTGCTCTTCCCCTGGTGCTCTTACCCTGGCTGATTGCCCTGCCTGGAGTGCCATCCCCTCAGATCTCCATGTCACTGACTCTTTCACATCCTTTAAGGATTTGCTTAGATGTTATCTTCTCAGTGAGACCCACTTTGACCACCCCATATAAAACTATAACCCACCCCACTCCCAGCTCTCCCCATCTCCCTTACCCAACTTTTTGTCCATAGTAGTTATCACCATATAATATACTGTAAAACCAAAACCAAACCCGTTGCCGTCAAGTCAATTCCGACTCATAGCGACCCTATAGGACAGAGTAGAACTGCCCCATAGGGTCTGCGAGGAGCATCTGGTGGATAACGTACTATACATTTTTAATTTAAGGTCTATTATTAACTGTCTGTCTCCTGTTAGAATAAAAGCTCCAAGAGGACAGAGATTTTTGTTTTTTTTGCTGATGTATCTCATGCACCTAAAAGAGAGATTGGCACAGCAGATGCTCAATAAATATTTGCTGAGTGAAGGAATGAATGTACTGTGCATGCATACATACATGCTCACATATACTTCACACATGTATACACATGCCCACATGTACACACACACACATGCATAGACTTTCAGGCCCTGCCCTTGGAACCTCTATTCTGAGACATATGCACATATTCAGATAAACACAGAGGTACACTTACACCTGTACGTGACTGTCAGTCCAGTTATCTATTGCTACGTAGCAAACCACCCAAAGTTGGTGGTGTAAAGCAGCCACCATTTTATTATATTCATGGATTCTGTGGGGTTAGGAATTCAGGGAGGACACAGTAATGACGGCCTGTGTCTGCTCTACCAAGTCCAGGGCCTCGGCTGGGAAGAATCAAGTGGCTTGGAGTGGAATCATCTCAAGGCTCCTTCACTCACACGTCTGGCACTTGGGCTGGGATGACTTGAATGGCGGGGCGCTTGTCAGGCATCTGTCTTTCTCTTCAGGATGACTCAGGGCCTCTCTATGTGGCCTCTCCAGCATGGTGTCCTCACAGTAGTCAGACTTCTTAAATGGCAGCTCAGGGCTCCAAGAGTGAGTTTCCTGGGACCAAGGTAGAAGCTTTATGGCCTTCTATGACCTAGCCTTGGAAATCTCTTAGCCTTATCTCTCATTCTCCTTTGATTGAAGCAGTCACAAACCCACCCAGATTAAAGAGGAAGGGACAGAGGCCCTGCCTCTTGATGGGAGGAGCATGAAAAGTTTGCAGCCATATTTTAAAATGATGATACACTTGCACATACAGGCAAGCTTATACATACATTCACGCTCTTATGTACACACCATGCATACGCATACATAAGCATATTCATACACACATGTACATAGCACATACTCAGGCACACACATATACATAAAATATATGTGCACATGAAGACACTTGTACATATGTACATATTCACATGAGTACATCTGTGTCCATACACACACAGGCCCACAGCCTCGGAGGCTGCCCTGAGGATGCCTGCTCCAATGCTCACAGCCACACTTGCTTGTTCCTGACACCAGACCCCGTGTCTGGCTGAGCAAGGGGCCACGGTGAGCCAGGGTGCCTTGGCTGGTATGGACTGGGCCTTCTTTCCCCACCCTTCCCTTGTGGCAGGGGCCTGGCAAGAAGGAAAACAAATAACCTTGCGGTGTTTAAATAAGCAAAGTTTTGTGCAAAGCAGAGGTTAATGTACTTTATTGTTCAATGTCATGTTTATAGTGGATTGGTGGAGGGAAAAATGTGATTAATTGCCCCGAAGCCCACGGATCTACAATTATTTGGTTGTTGTGAACAAATAAAGGACTACAGTATTCATCATATTGAAATGAGGCAGCAGAATAAATGATGGCGGGCCGGGTAGGAACAAAACCGAGGCGTGTTCCCGCACAATCAGAAGGCGACTGGCGCCTTGTCAACCAGACGCAGGGTGGTGGCAGGAGTCGAACCTGTTTGTCTCTGTACTGCCAGCGAGGGCTGGGCTGACCCTGCAGGTGCCGGCGTTAATTCATGTCACCCCTCGCACCTCCATCCTGCGTGGTATGGAAACTAGGCACCAATTTCGTAATAAAGACTTGTTTCCGACCAGGCCCAGTTTGGGGCGGGGGCACAGATCTTCATTAGAGCACCTTTCCCGGGCCGCGCTTGTTACGGAGCACAGGTACTGGCTAAATGTGTCTGATCATTCATCGTGATTTTGCCCTCCACTTTGTCACAGCGTGCGGATTTAAGGAAGATAGATGGTACAAGATGCTGTCTCCTCCACAGATGCTTTCTGCTCTGGTAAGTGTGTCCGATGCAGAATTATTTTGCCACTTTATTATTTCCTAGTGAGTGTTTGTCAGAGCTTTGCCTCTTGGAAGGAGCGAGTTGTTCCCTGTCACTCAGGGATGTCGCAGGAGCCGTGATGCCTGGTGGGGCTCGCCAGCCAGCTGGAACCCAGGCTGGGTCCCCAGGCAGGGCGGCAGGGGGTCCGGGAAGGCTGGGCCACAGGGCAAATGTCAAATCCAACAGAAATGGGGGAGGCAGGCTTCAGGGGAAGGTGAGGCACAGGTGCTTTGGATGCACGGGGCTAGGGGAGCTGGTAGGGGCATCCTTCAGGAGCTGGCTGTAGGCCAGGCCAGGCCACTAACAAAGAGCCGTTCAAATCAGTGTCCAAAGGGCTGTGAGAGCCTGGCCTTGAGCTGAGCCAGCTGGAGAAGGTGTGGGCAAGACTGGGGCCCTGTGGGGCTGCTGATGGCCTTAGGGCAGTGTGGTTAATCCTGCTGCCCATTGCTGGCACCAGATGAGCTCCCTGACCTGAACAGGATGGCTGAGGGGCTGAGTGGTGACCAGTAGGCCTTCCCGGGGAATGAAGATCACATAAGGCTAAAAGCAGATGAGTTCAGCTTGAAGCCCTGAGCACTGTCCAGAGCCCTAGGTTTAGATCCTGGAACCCTTGGGGGTATGGGAACTTCATTCTGGGCCTTGCTGGGCCATAGAGGTGTGGGCCCTGGAAACTGAAGGTAATGTAGCCCCAGGGAGGAAGTGGGGTATCTGGGAGACAGCAGCCTGTCCTGTGGCCCTTTCTCACTCATGTTCACTCTGCAAGTGTCTCTCAACTGTCCCCATCCTTCAGAGCACCCACTTCCCACTGTGACCACTGACTGGGCCAGCAACCCTCAGCTGCCCAGCCCTGGGGTGCACACAAGAGAAACCTACCTTTTCTTTGCTTTCCCTCAATCTAGGCTGTCCTGAGTGGTGAATCCAGAAGCATTCCTCAGAGATTCTGGGGAAGCTTATGGGCACCAACATAGGAACAGCCTAAGTGAAGGTGCTTGAGGTTCAGGACCCTGGGTAAGGGCACCTGCCTCTCTCTAGCTCCCCTATAACACCATTACTGGAGTGAGTTCACCTTATCAACTTGCCTACCTACATCTCCTTCATTTTCCTCCTCAAAGGCTCTCCAGAAGGTGGAGTGATATAGGGCAAAGTGCACAATTTTGGAATCAGGCAGGCCTGGGTTCAAAGCACTCACTAGCTGTAATGTTTTCTGAGCCTCAGTTTCCATATCTGTAAAATGGGCATGATAAGAGGGCTTCCTCCTTGGAAAGTCTTAGCATTAGTTCCTGGCATGTTGTAGGTTTCCCGTCAACTCAGGTGTCTCCTCTTTCCCACCTTTCTTTCTGTTTCCTGGCTATTGGAAGTCTTTCATTCACCCTTGGTCTGGCTGACTCTGTGGTGTTCTTAGAGGCCCAGTGGGGTCACCGAGCTTCCTGGCTGCATCAGGATCTGCAGATGAGGTGGTGGCCCCTTTCTGCCCCATCCACTCATCTGCCTTCCCTTTCTGGACAGCCCCAAAGGAAAGCTTACCAGTTCATAGCACTTAATATACCCAACCTTTCAGAGTCCTCCTCCAGCCAGGCCATGGCTGCATCCTGGACACCTGGGACTCCCAGTCTGGCTGGGAGGTGGGGGGAACATGAGCAGATCATTTCTCCAAACACACACCGCGGCCAAGAGCCTCTGTGGTCCAGGTCTCAGTCTAGAAGTCACAGGTGATGAGACACTCATCTAAGATGTGGTGAAACCCATGGGAAATTGTGTGCTATAAGTTAGTAAGTAAACACAAGTAAGTCCTTGCTTACTGGTAATGTGCCCCTACCTATAGGACAGAGTAGAATTGCCCCATAGGGTTTCCAAAACTAGAATCTTCATGGGAACAGACTGCCACATCTTTCGGGACTGGTGGGTTTGAAATGCTGACCTTTTGGTTAGCAGCCAGGTGCTTAACTCCTGCCATCCGGTTAAAAAAAAAAAAAAAGAAACCCCAAATCTGTGATTCCATGAGTTTTATGTTTAAGGTATATCCTCCTTTCTCTCTTTTTTGTAGTGAGTTTTCTTTTGCCACAGGTCTCCCTTTCATTTTTTTGTTCATTCAGCAAAGGGTGTTGTTGTTGTTGGGGACCATGGAGCCGATTCTCACTGTGGCTCCACGTGAAAGAGTAGAACTTTCCCACAGGGTTTTCTAGGCTGTGATCTTTATGCAAGTAGATCGCCAGGTCTTTCTCCTTTGGAGCCAATGAGTGGTTTCGAACAGCCAACATTTCAGTTGGCAGAGGAGTGCTTAACCATTAGGTTGCCAGGGCTCCTGAAGGGCCCCTTATGCACTTACTTGCAATGAGATCAAACCTAGTAAGTGGTAAGAGCCAGTGAAGGGCTGACAGGGCCCCAGCCAGATGCCCTAAAGATGGAGGGTCTACCAGAGACACCTGCAAGGTGCTTAGAAAGCAACTAGGTCCTGGAGGATGCCACTCTGGGCTTCTAAAAACCTCCATGTCTGCCCATTGCCCAGGTACTTTAAACCTATACCTTGATTTTGGCATTCAAGGCCTTTCATGATCCAGTACCAATCTACCCAATGCCACCACTTACAAGCTACATGATCTTGACCTTTTAAATTCTTTCTCAACCTGTTTCCTCACCTGTAAAAATGGGGATAAAACTATGACTGATGGCACTTTGCAAAGATGTCTGCCACACCATGTATTCCATCCCACAACTCTTCTTACAATGCGACATTGACACTCTTCCCATCTAGTGGACAATGGCCCCTACTCTTGAACTTGAGTGGACCTTTGTAACTGCCTTGACAGGTATGGCAGAAGTGAGGCTATGTGGCTCCCAAGGCTAGGTCATAAAAACACCATGAACTTCCATCTTGTTCTCTTGGGACACTCATTCTTGTAATCCAGCCGCCATACTGTGAGGAAGCCAAGCAGCCACACAGAGAAACCATGTGTAAGTGTTCTGGCCGACAGTACCAACTTGCCAGCCATGTGACTGAGCCATCTTGTAAGTCATCTGCTCCAGCTGACTCTGTGTGGAACTGAGAACTGACCCTGCCAAACCCTAGAACAAAACAAATGACTCTTGTTATTTTAAGCCACTAAGTTTTGGGGTGCCTTGATGCGCAGCAAGAGATAACTGAAACATCTACCCCTATCAGGTTGTTGTGGGGATTAAATAATTAAATACATATGAGATACTTAGAACAGGGCCTAGAACAAAGTAAGCACTCAGTAAGTGTTAGCTAGTATCATTATCCTAAATACTACCATTACTACCCCGACTGCCATCTTCCTGGTCTTCAGTTGCGCCACCTCCCTCTAGCCACCCAAGGCAGTCCTGCTCACTAGACCTTCCCTGAGCTGTCTCCCATGCCTACAGTGCCCAAAGTTACCCAAATCCTTCCTGTCTTAGGGGTTCCAGCGACTTCGCTACGTCTGCTGCAAAACCTCCCTGATTCCCCATCTCTCTTTTGTTCCTGCAGCTTGTGTTTGGCGTTCTATTTTGCATTATTTTGCACTGCTATTTATGAGAACCCGTGAAAAAAAAAAAAGCCTTGGTTTTTTGAGCTGAACCTTTTGTTTGTTTTCAAAAATGGAAACAGTTTTTTTTTCTTATTGTAAAAATAATTTGTGTTCGGTTTATAAAATTCAGGCAGTACAGAAAGTGAAAGTCACCTAGAATGAATGACATTAACATGTTGGTTTGTACCTTTCTGGAACTTTTTCATGCGTGTGCGTGTGTATGCATTTCTTGATTCTAGAATAATGCCGATGTAGGATGCATCGTCAATGCACATACACAGATTTTTAGGGAGAAAAGAACTGCATTAAATGCACACATTGATTGCAATGCACATCCTGATTTCAGAAATGTGAAAAACGTGTGCACTTTAGAGTCAAGAAAATATTTTGTGTGTGTAAGTGGGTTTGGGTTTTTTTTATGTATCTATAAGGAGCCTTGGTGGTGCAGTGGTGAAGCAATTGGCTACTAACCAAAAGGTCGGTGACTTGACACCACCAATCGTTCTGCGAGAGAAAGATGTGACAGCTGCTCCTATAAATACTTATAGCCTTGGAAACCATATGGGGCAGTTCTACTCTGTCCTATAAGGTAGCTACGAGTCAGAATTCGGCTCGATGATAATGGGTTTGGTTTTGGCTTTGGTATATATCTATGTTTTCCAAAATGAGAATATCTATGAATACTGTTTTATGGTATGCTTTTTTCTTTGTTTCCTAAACAACAAAGTTGGAGGATCTTTTCACCTCAATAAATTAATACCTACACTATCTATCTTAACGGCTGCATAGCATTTCATTAAATTGATGTAAGAGATTTATTTCTCACTGAAGGGCATGAATATTTTCTTATCATTCTGATACAAACAATTATAGACCTCATCCTTATTTTCCTTAAGATAAATTCCTAACATCAGTACTGCTGGGCAGGAGAGTTGAAGCTTTTTGCATATGAGTTGACTGCCACAAGCCCATGTGCTCCCCAAGGACTGGACCTGTATCTGAACTATCTGTGGGTCCTCTGGATGGGGGTCCTGCCACTGAGCCTGGGACACAGTGGAGCTCTGGGAATGGCTGACACATACCAATTTCTTAGTAATAGTAAGCTAAGAGACAGGCCTTGCAGGGATCAAGACAATATCCTGCCAGGAATTGAGAGTGTGATCAACTCAACTTACTACATGTGAGATTAAAAAATAAAAAGCATAGACTTTACAGTCAGAGAAGCAAACCTTGATTTCAAGTCCCAGCACTGCTACTCAGTGTGTGACTTAATCTCCCTGAGCCTCAGTTCCCCATCTGTACAAGGGAGACAGTAATACCCCCTTAGCAGGGCTGTGTGTCTGGGTGTCTGCCCTGGCTCTGCAGCATCTAAGAGGGCAGCAAACCTGGTGTGGTCCTCTTAGGCTGAATCTCCCAAGGCAGCCCATCACTGGGTAGATCTAGAAGAAAAACTAGGTTGAGTAGGTGTCCAAGGGTTTCAGGTCTCTGAGAACCAGAGTAAGAATACCTGTGCTTTAACTCCACAGTGCGCTCACCACCGAAAACCCACGGCAGAGGGTCCTGTGGGCTTTACAACAGTACTAAGATGAGGCATCATGGCTGCCATTTGCTAAGTACTCAAGTGCTTTATATTCATTTTCTTATTTAATCATCCTTGCAAAGTGGAAATTACAGTCCCACTCAACAGATGACAAAACTTGGACTCAGAGCTCCTGGACCAAGATCTTGGCTCTGCCCACTTCTTCCACCACCATCTCTCACCTGGGTGACAACAGCAGCCTCCACTCCCTGCCTTACCTCTCCATTCCCTCTCCACTCTGCAGCCAGAGCCAGCTTTTCAAAACACCAAGCTAATTGTGACATTCCTCTGCTTAGAACCCTTTTCAATGAGTGGCTTCCCTTGGCTGAAGGAAAAAGTACAAAGTCCTAGACATGACATGCTTGGGGTCCTGCAAGGAGAACCTGGTTCACAAGCCCCTCTAGATCCACTCACATCTATTACCTTTTGATTCTTGGTTCTAACCACACTGGCCTTCTCTTGGTTTCCATAATATGCAAGCTGCCTTAGGGCCTTTGCACAGCTCTTCCCATTCCTTTCAGCTACTTAATTTCTACTCATTTTTTCAAGTTCAACTTAGATTCACCTTCTCAAGGACACCTTCCGTAACATTCTCACTACTCCCTCCTCCACCACATCACCACCAGGGTAGGCTCCTTTTTTGTAATACTTATCAAATGTACTGTTAGGTTGAGCCCTAGGAAATTGCCAATACTTGGCCATTTAGACCTACACTAAGGTCAATTCCTAAGGACTCCTGCTGGCGCAGTGGTTAAAGTGCTCGATGACTAACTGAAAGTTCAGTGGTTCGAGCCTATCAGCTGCTCTGTGGGAGAAAGATATGGCAGTCTGTGTCTGTAAAGATTTACAGCCTTGGAAACCCTGCGGGGCAGTTCTACTCTGTCCTTTAGGGTCGCTATTAGTCAGAATCAACTTGACAGCAAGGGGGTTGCTTTTGGTTAATGTCAGCTCCTATGGTTCAACCTAATGAATATTTATTGTGTTATCTCTTTAATGTCTGGTTCTCTGACATTTAGGAGAGGGGCCTGTCTGTGTTGCTCGCCATTGTATCCCCATGCCCAGTATGGTACCTGGACACAGAACAGACCTTAAATAAATTTTGATGAATGACTGAATAATGAAGTTGCAGGTTGGGATTAAACTTCAGTCTCTCTAGGAGTTTAAGTAACTTGGCACCAAGCCTAGACTAGCTCGAAGGATGCCTGCCTGCCACTTAACACCAGCCACGGGTCACAGAGACCTGGGTTGAGAGGGTCAGCCCTGGTTCTCTGCAGAGTGGACAGTGCTGACCCGCAGTTGCTGCTGGCTCTGGCTTTCACACAATCTGACCCTACTTCTCCAGGACTGTGTCCATTTTCACTGGGAATGGGCAAACAGCAGCTGGATGAAAAGGCTCCGGGTCTCCTCTCCACTGCCATGGTCTTCCTGCTTTGTGGCCTGCGCAGTGTGCCCCTGCGGCCACACGGTGGCAGTGTTGGCACCGACTGGGCTCTAGAGAAGCTGCACCCTCAGCCTTGTTTCTTTCTGCAAGATGCCCTTAGAGACATCATTGCTGTCGCGTGTGCACACTGGGTGCATCAAAGGGTGTGTGTGCAGAATGGGTTGCGAGTGTGCCCTTGTGTCAATATATATAGGCCCTGGGATGAGGGGGTCTGGGGAACCTTGTGCCTATGTACAAGTGTTTAATTGTATTCCTGTGTGTGGATGTGTTTGTATGCCTGTGTTTACCTGTGTGTCTTTGTGTCTCTGAGTATGTGGGAGTGTCCCTGTGTGTGTGTGTATGTAACTGTATAAGTGTTATGTTTATGAGAACGACTTGTGTGCAAAAATGTGCCCTGGTTTGTGCACGTGAGGGGTGTGTGTGTGTGTATCTTTGTGCCTAGCAGACTGTGTGCCTGACTGCGTGTGGCCTGTTTCTGCCTCCATGCAATTCTGTTTCTCAGTGTGTCTGTTTTTGTGATTGTGTTGGTCCAAGGGTGAGTGTGTATGTTTCCTGTGGGCCTCTGGGTGCAACAGGACAGGAGAGAGCTAATAGCTGTGGGAAGGTGTGTGGGTGCCAGGATACACCAAGGTATCCAAGGTGGGACTCCACCTCCCCAGTAATTCTGACCCCCCCCCACCAGCCCCAGTCCCTGCCCCTCTCCCACCATCATCTACCTGGAAATCTGTTCTGAATACACATACACACACACTGCTCAGGCCCCAGCTTCCAGCTCCACCAGCTGTGCACACTTTTGGGATGCCCTGTCCCTCCTCCTGCCCTTACATCTATCTCTCTGGTGCCTCCTCCCACCAGACATCAGCTCCTGCAGGCTCCAGTATTTATCCAGGTGCACCTGCAGGGCTCAAATCTCCTCCTGGCCCAATTGCTCTGGTGGAACCCAAATCTCCTCCCCAGCACCCTGCCTCTGGCAGCCCTAGTCTGCCTGAAGCATGGCAACATAGGGTGGGACAAGCTTCTGCAAAAGCCTCCCTCCCTGGGGAAGGTGTACCCTCATCTCTGGGGTCCTGGGAGGAAGGTACTGGTACTGCTGAGGTGAAGGACCAGACATCAGGGCATGGCTGTGCCCCCACCCTCAGACTGAAGGTGCCTGGAGATGGGGCTCTGCCTCCCCTCTCAGACCTCAGGGTGGAACCGTGTTTCAGACCCTTTCTCCCAGCCCTGGAGAGAATGTGAGACCCTGGTTGCTTCTCTAAGTCCCACTTCATGCTCTGGACAAGCATTTCACCAGCTCCCTCCCAGCCTATCCCTCCCCTGCTGGGCGTAGGCCCAGGGTGCCACGTCTGGCCACGTCTGGCCACCCTTCCCCCCATGGTTATTAATAATTGGGTATTAGGCGAGAGGCGACTATTGATTCAGGCGCGAGCGGCTCCGGGTCGGGGTAATTTATGGAAACACTGGCGTCCCCGGTGATAAATAATGAGGTGATCGTGGAGACGGGTCACCAGTGAGTGGCCTCCAGCCCGCTGCCCTGTCCACTCACACACAAGCTCATAAATGGAGGGAGAGAGGGAGAGAGAACCAGGCTGGCCATAAAGACAAAGGACGTTTTGATGGTGAGAGGCGCCAGGAAGACAGGGAAAGCAGAAACACAAGCCAGCGGGATCCTTGGGGTGGGAACTAGTGGGAAAAGGGCAAGAAGACAGAGAGAAGAACAGAACACTGGACAAGAATAGGAATGCAGAGCAAGAGAGAGGGACAAAGGAGGGAAAAGAAAGATGGGAGGACAGAGAGACACAGAGCAAGAGACAGGGGCAGGGAGAGTGGGGGAAAGACAGACAATGCCAGAGAGACTGAAAAACGGAGAACTACAGAGCTGGGGGTGGGCAGGGACAGCAGTGGACAAATACAGGGACAAAGAGAGACGGGGCCACAGTAATCAAGGCTGACCAAGCTGACTACCTACTGTGTGCCAGCACTGTTCTAAGTGTTCCTGCTGTGAACTCCTTTCATCCTCATAACAGCCCTGAGTAGTGATTAAGAGCATGGGCTCTGGACCCAGACTGCCAGGGTTCAAATCCCAACTCTCCCCTAGCTGTGTGACCTTGGGCTGGTGACTTCACCTCCCAGTGCTCTGGTTCCCTCATCTGGAAGGTGAAGCCAACACAGTTTCTAGCCAGTAGTGGTTGTGCACATGAAATAAACAAGTTAATATCTGTGAACTTTGGGACCAGCGCCTGGCACTATGGATACTATAAAAGTGTCTGCTATCATTTGCTCTGACTCTAGTAGATTTCATTCAATTCTATTTGGTTTGATTCTCTTCCATCTGATAGGGGCTATAGTTTTACAACAGGAGTCCCTGGGTGGTGCAAGCAGTTGAGGCTTGACTGGTAACCGAGAGGGTGGAGGTGCAAGTCTACCCAGAGGTGCCTTGGAAGAAAGGCCTGAAAAACCAGCCATTTAAAACCCTATGTAGCAAAATTCTACTCTGAAGAACATGGGATTGCCATGAGTTGGAGTCGAGTCAATGGCAACTAGTTTTTGTTGTTGTTGTTTATAGTGAATGAACCAGGGAAAATGAGACGAGATCTGTCAGGGCAGCTTTGGGGTGACTCCCTGCAAGAGGTAGGATTTGATTTGGGCCTTGGGTTGGAATTGGAGCCTTGGTGGTGCAGTGGTTAAGAGCTACAGCTGCTAGGAAAAAGTTGGGCAGTTCGAATCCACCAGCTGCTTCTTGGAAACCCTATGGGACAGTTCTACTCTGTCCTATAGCATCAGTATGAGTTGGAATCAATTCAACAAGTTTTTTTTTTTTTTTTTTTTGGAGGGGCTGGAATTAGGAGGAAAGACATTCCAGGTGGCAGGAACAGTTTACACAAAAGCATTGCAGAATTTCAAGGTTGGACGTGCCATTGAAGGCCCAGTGTATCCACTAGGGCCTAGATTCCATCAATGATGTCTCTCCCCAGTGTCACCCAGTGTAGAGCAGTGAGCACTAACTCAGTATGTCCTGGGCTGGTGTCCTGGCCCTGCTGCCCCTTGACCAGGTGACCTTGCTCAGGTCCTTTGATCTGCTAGAGCCTTAATTTCCTCCAGTATAATAGAGCCCTGGGCACTTTCAGGGATGGGGATCCCACTACTATCCTTGAGGAAGTCTGACTCTGTGAGGGTCCTTCCTCAAAATCGGCTGTCACATGCTGCCCTGACTGCTCGTGCTCCAGCCCTTCAGGGCTCTACAGGCCCCTCTGCCCACTCCTTTCCCGCCCCCATCCCAGATCAGCCCACAGAGATTTACAGTCAGCAACTGGGAGCTCTTTGCCACAACTCACTCCACCTGCAACACTTTCTGGGTGCTTTCCTGGTCATGCTTCAGCCAGGTGGGCTTGGCAGGGGCAGAGCTAGGGATCTCCTGTGTGCCCAGCAGGACTGTTCCCTACATCCTCAATCCATGGTTTTCATACTGAGCTTCCTGGAGCTATGGGGTTTCTTGGAGAGGTGCCAGCAGCTGTCCCAGGGTGAGGCAGTGTAGTACAGTGGGCACTAACTCAGTGTATCCTGGGTTGGTGTCCTGGCCCTGCTGCCCCTTGACCAGGTGACCCTGCACAGGTCCTTCGACCTGCTGGAGCCTTAGTTTCCTCCAGTGTAATAGAGCCTATGTGTAAGGTGTTTAGGAAAAGCCCCTTTCATGGTCACCACTGTTATTATGACCCCATTGTGGGGAAACTTTACCCCAGTCCCTTTCCCATGCACATTGGGTAACCTGGGACTCCCTTCTTTAAATTTTTTCCCTGTTTGGGACTCAAATATAAGAGGTCACATTGGTTCCTGGTATGTTGTGTCTTGACATGATTATGCTCTGTGTCCCTGTGAACCCTGGTTCTGGACGCAGGTAGTTCCCTGCACCCAGCTCTCTGGGACCTCCTCTGCCCTCATGTGTAAGGGACTGAGACCACCACTGAATAGGACTAAGCCTTAGGATACTCCACTTGAGATCCCCTGGGTGGATATAGGCTGCCATATTGACAGTTACTCACTTGGCTTATCATCCATCCCATGTTTTCCCATCTTGTCTACAAGTATGTCCAGAGAGGCCTCATCAGCTACCTTCTGGAATCTAGATACCTTCTTTCAGTCTTACTTGTCTGATCTACTGGGCCAGTCACTCTGTAAACAAGAACATGAGTCAGTCTGATAGGGCCTTTTCTTAGTAATCTTATTGCTCTCCTGGGTTTACCATGCCCTCTTCTTAAGAGCTCACAAATCATCCCTTTATATTTCATTCTAGAACTTTAACTGAGGCACTGGGACTCCTATAATACTATTATTACTAATAATAAGAGCTGATTTATATATGTATATATATAGTTTTGTTTTCCCATTTTATAGATGAGGAAGCAGAGGTTCAGAAAGGTTAAGTACCTCATTCCAAGAAAGCAGCTTTTTGGTCTGTAGTTTTAAAGTTTCCCTTCTTCTGCATTCAAAAACATCACAGCCATAGAGTCAGCACAAAGATCAGTGATGCCAGGGGCCTGGGAAGAGATGGTTGAGTAGGTGGAGCACAGAGCATCTTCAGGGTAGTGAAATCATTTTGTGTAACACTGTGAAAGTTGATAGGTGACATTGCCATTTCGCGTTTGACAAAACCCATAGGACTGTACACCACAAACAATAAGCCATAATGTAAAGGACGGACCTTAGTTACTAAATATGTATCAGCATCCCTTCATCAATTGTAACAACTATATCTCAGAAATGCAAGATGTTGCTAATAGGAGAAACAGTGTTCAGGGAGAAGGGGGGTGGGGTAATGGCAACTCCGTACCTTCTGCGCAATTTTTTTGTAAACCTAAAGCTACTCTAAAAAGTAAAGTCTCTCTCTCTATGTATATAAAATAAAGACAACAAGAAAAATTCATAGCCAAGGATTCATATTTCAGCATGAGTGGCTAGGCCTGTGTGTGTGTGTGTGTGTGTGTGTGTGTGTGTGTGTGTGTAGAATTAGAGGGAATTATGCTTGGAATGTGGAGTCCTGGTGGTACAGGGTTAAGTGCTTGGCCGCTATCAAAAAGTCAGTGGTTTGAATCCACCAGCTGTTCAGCGAGAGAAAGATGTGGCAGTCTGCTTCCGTAAAGATTACAGCCTAGGAAACCCTATGAGGCAGTTCTACTCTGTCCTGTAAGGTCACTATGAATTGGAATTGACTTGACAGCAATGAGTATCTTTGGAATGAGGTCACAAGGTGACACAAATGGTTTGCACACAACCGCTAACCTAAAGATTGATGGTTTGAATGCACTCAGCAGTAATCATGGAAGAAAAAACCTGGCAATCTGCTTCTGTAAAGAGTACAGCCAAGAAAACCTGATGGAGCAGTTCTACTCTGTAACACTTGGGGTCGCCATCAGTTGGAGTCAACCTGATGGCAACTGATTGGTTATGCTTGGAATAATTGTTCGGAAAACAGCTGTTGGGTAGAGAGGGCATTGAACATCAGGTTATGGAGCCCGAATTCTATTTTGTGGACATTAGGAGCCCTAGTGGCACAGTGCACATGGTTGAGTTCTTGGCTGCTAGCCTGAAGGTTGGCAGTTTGAACCCACCAGGCCCTTCCCAGGAGAAAAGACCTGGAGATCTGTTCCCTTAAAGATTATTACAGCCTAGGGAGCCCTCGGGGCAGTTTGACTCTGCCCTGCAGGGCAGCTATGAGTAGGAATAGACTCAATGGCACACAACAACAGAGTACCACTGAAGGCTTCTGATGTTCTGAGGGATTGGAAGATTAACCTGACAGGAGGTAACAGTATGGATGGGGTTGGGGGCAATGAAAGCAGGAAGACCAGCCAAGGGTCTGAGGAAATTGACCAGATGAGAAGGAGGGGGAGGCAAGTGGGCGCGGGCGGCGGGGGAGGTTGAATGGTTTGAGACCCAGTCTGAGGCAGGACCGGCTGAATTTGAGTTGACTTGATGGGGTAGGGTGTGGGACATGGAGGAGCTACACAATCTGATAGTCTGAGACCCCAGCAATGGAGGTGTGCTACTGCCATTCACAGGGGGAAGACAGCAATTTGGCCAAGAGTAAAGGAGAGAGTCAGGAGGTGCAGAGAGGGAATTCAGCTTTCGCCCTGTGGAGTTGAAAGGGCCGGGGAGATGTCATGCCCCAGAGGCCTTGGAGACAGGGTCAGATGGAGAGTGATCTGGGCTGGAGATAGGGGTTAGCAGAGCAGGGCTGGTGGTTAGAGCCGTTGGAGAGAATAAGATGCCCCAGCTGAACCAGAGTTCATCCAGCATCTAGTTCACTCTTGGCCTGGTGATGCTGGTTTTTCCTGGCTGCCTACCCAAGAGACTGGAAAGCCAAGACTGCGAAGCCTGGCAGTGCCTCAGGGCAGAGGATCATGTCTACACTCAGCTTAGAGTGACTAGCACAGAGCCTGGCACCCGGAGAGGTGTCTTTGGCCCCCTGGGGAGGCCAGGTGGGTTCCATGGATGGAGCTGGTTGAAGACACAGAGAAGCTGTAGTAGGGACAGCAGCCTCTGCTGGTGCTGGCAGTGGCATGGGGAGGAAGAAGTCCAAGATTTGGTACCTAAGGGCCATTCTTCAGAGCCCCTGGGGGAGCAAAGGAAAGGTACCAGAAAGCTGTGGTTTAAAGAGAAAGTGATGGGAACAGGCATTCATTAGGCACCCACTGTGGGCTTTTATCTTAAATGTTTCCCTCAACAACCCTGCAAGGTCAGGACTATGATTCTGCTTTCACAGATGAGTGATGGAGCCAGGATTTGAGCCCAAGTCTTTAAGGAAAACCAGATCCTTTGCTGAGAAGAAAAGCATGGACACAATTGTACCCCTGACTCTAGGCTTGGACTCCCCAGTGACGCCGCCGTTCCTGCTCCTGAGATGGTGCTCTTGGTCCCAGGCCTCTCCTGGCTTCCCGCTATGGGCGCTGCCTCAGGAGCTCGTCACTTGTCCTCTCTGGGCCCAGGGATCACTGGAAGACAGACCTAAGGCCACGTGGCCAGTGGCAGAGGCCGGGTTCACACCAGCTCCGTCCGACATGGGGCTTCCCCATCCCCCAGCCAGGCTACTTCAGCTGCGAAACCTCGCCCTTGCCGTTTCTTCCGCCTTGAATGAGCTTTTCCTTGCTGTTCACTAGGGTCTCTCACTCCTCGTCAGGGCTCGACTGAAAGGTCTCCCCAGCTCTGCGAAGACATCAGCCGGCTGGCCTGGAGGTTCTGCCCCTTCCTCCCAGTACCTTAGCCCTTTGTGAGTCACTTTGCTCCTGCACAGGTCGTTTTTGAGGACAGCTGTTGTGTTTTTTTTTTTTTTTTGTGTAGGGTCTATCTCCCCGTCTCGAACCTGGGGCTTCTCGGAGGCGGGAACGGGGTTTGCCTTATACTGCCCCGGTGTGCAGGGCCTGGTACAGGGGAGGCACCCGGGCAGTGTTTGCTGAAAGAATAAACAAACCACCGAGACAGACGCCCCCGCCCCAGGCCTCGGCGGCGCTTAGGGAGGGCGGGCTGAGTTCCTGCCCCCTTGGCAGCCCCAGGTCCCCCAGACCCCTACGCGGGCTGCGTAGAGGCGGCCGGGGGCGAGAAGGGGGCTTTGTTCTCGACCTCCAGCCACAGGGAGAATAAAAGTTTGTGAAATATTAGTTTAATAAGACATGCGACTACTATTAAGGATCCAAGCGGTCCTTATTTATTATTCATGCTGCCGCGTGATTTAGGGGCGAGCGGGTCCGCGGAGGCTCCTGCTCGGCGCCTCTCTCGGATCACGGCTTCTCATCCCCCATGTCCCCACCCCAGCTCCCTCTCGCCTCTGAGCGCCCCCCACCCCCCACCTCCCACCCGCACCCCCTCCCTAGGCTACACTGAAGGGGCCCCCAGCCATGGGGCTGGGGGGTGGGACTCAGGGCTTGCCACCATTGCCTTCAGCCCCGCCTCTACCTTGCTGTTACCTTCGTTTCTCCTTAATACTAGGGGAAGAGTCCCAGGGTACCCAAGTGCTTGCGGGCAGAGGCCTCTCCCCACCAGCTGCCTCTTTCCCTCCATCCCCTCCTTTTATCGTCTTCCTCTTCCCTCTCTTCTGGCCGAGGACCCCAGAGAATAGGAGGGTGCGGTTGACAAGAGACCTGGCTTGGGAGGGTACTGAGTTCCAGGTTTTATTCCTGCCTCAACTTGCTGTGTGGCTTTGGGTGGGTTCCTTGCCTTCTCTGGGCTTCAAGGACCCCTGGAAACCTAGGGATGGGGCTGGCTCACATGCAAAATGCACAGACCTTAATGTACAGTCCTTGAGAGCAGATAAATGTATACAATCATGAAACCACCACTCCACTCAAGGTACACATTTTCATTACCCTAGAAACTTTCTTCTTGCTCTTTTGCAGTCAACACCCCCACACTCACACTTCCAAAGGTAACCACAGTTCTGACTTCTTTTGCCATAAATTAGTTTTGCTTGTTCTTGAACTTCGTGTCAATGAGATCATGCTGTGTGTACTCTTTTTGATTTGTGTCAGTAGTTTGTTCATTTTTACTGAGGAAGAATATTCTACTGTATGACTATACCACAGTTTGTTTATCCACTCACCGGTTGATCATTTGGATTATTTCCAGTGTTTGATTACTATGAATAATAATAGCTTCTATGAACATTTGTCTCCAAATAATTTTGTGGAAATATGTTTTCATTTCTCTTGGGTAAATACTGAGGAGTGAAATTGCTGGGTTGAACGGTAAGTATAATTTTTTAAGCGGCTTCTAAGCTGTTTTCCCAGATGTATGAGCTCCAGTTCTTCCACATCCTTGCCAACACTTGATTGTGTCAGTCTTTTTAATTTTAGCCATTTTGGTGGGTACAGTGATATATCTCATTGTGATTTTAATTTGCATTTCCCTGATGACAATGATATTAACAGCCTTTTCATGTTATCTTTGTCTGTTTGTATATTTTGTGAAATTTCTAAATATTTTGCCCATTTTTCACTGGGTTGTTTGTCTTTTTTTTTTATTGATTCGTAGGTGTTATGGACTGAATTGTGTCTTCCAAAAATGGGTGTAAACTTGGCTAGGCCGTGATTCCCAGCATTGTGTGGCTGTCCTCCACTTTGTGATCTGATGCATTTATCCTATGTGTTGTGAACCCTAACCTCTATGATGCTACTGAGGCAGGATTAGAGGCAGTTTATGTTAACAAAGCCAGATACAATCTACAGATTACGTTGTATCTTGAGTCAATCTCTTTTGAGATATAAAAGAGAGAAGGGAGCAGAGAGGAGAGGGATCTCCTACCACCACAAAAAAAGACCTGGGAGCAGAGCACATCCTTTGGACCCAGGGTCCCTGCGCTGAGAAGCTGCTCCAGGCAAAGATTGATGACAAGGACCTTCCCCCAGAGCACACAGAGAGAGAAAGCATTCTCCTGGAGGTGGCACCCTGAATTTGGACTTTTAGCCTCCTAGACAGTCAGAGAATACATTTCTGTTTGTTGAAGCTATCTACTTGTGGTACTTCTGTTATAGCAGTATTAGATAACTAAGACAGTAGGATATATTTATATATTACAAATACAAGTCCTCCTGTATATATATATATACACACACATATACTGGATATTTACTCTGAGTCTCTGGCTTGCGTGTTCATTTTCTTAACAGTATCATTTGATGAGCAGAAGTTTTTAATTTTGGTGAAGTCCAGTTTACCAACTTTTTCTCTTATATATCATGCGTCTTGTCTAATAAATCTTTGCCTACCCTAAGGTTATGAAACTATTCCCCTATATTATCTTGTAGAAGTTTTATAGGTGTAGTTTTTATGAACTATCTTGAGTTAATCTTCGTGTGTGGTGTGAAGTGAGAGTTGAGTTTTTTTCACCTCATACATTTATCCAGTTGTTTTAGCACTATTTGTTGGAAAGATGTTCCCTTTCACATTGGATAGCTTTGCTGCCTTTGTCAAAAATCAATTGTTTCTATGTGTGCGAGTCTGTTTCCGGACTCTATGCAGTTCTATTGATCCATTTGTCTACCCTTATGTCAGATCTTACTCTCTTGACTACCGTGGCTTTAAAATCAAGTAGAGTACTCTTCCAACTTTATTTTTCTTTTTCACTGTTTCGGGTATTGTAGGTCCTTTGCTTTTCTATTTAAATTTTCAGAACAACTTGGCAATAGCTACCAGAAAGCTTTCTGAGATTTGATTGGGACCAGAGTTTTTCCATAAGTCACTTTGGAAAGAGTTTCAGAGGCAGCCTAGCCCACCAGCCCTGGCTCCCTGCCATTTTGGCCCAAACTCTAGGCCTGGCACTGTAAAAGCCCCTATGTGGTCACCTCTACTTCCACTCTCTGCCAACATCATTTCCGGAATGACATTGGCCTTTGCAGGAGGCCAAGCCCAGGGGTGAAGGCTGGGATGTCCAAGAGCCCATAGCCCCAAACCCAGCTCAGAGCATGGACTCAGAGCCCAGAGCCTAGAGCTTAGAGACCAGTCTGGTAAAGGAGGTAAAGAAATGAGAATCATTGTCTGGCCCTTAGGGGCAGCTCCGGATGAAATTAAAACCCCTTGTGTCACTAAGATATTTAAATTGAAATGTTATGAGGTCTGAGATCTGCTTCAAAATTATTGGGGGTGGGGGCACAAGTGAATAGCAAGGTGAAACCAAATTTGTCATGAGTTGAAAATTGTTGAAGCTGGGTGATAGGTACAGAGGGCTTGTTATATCATCTACTCAACTTTTTTAAGATTGCAATTTTCCATAATAAAAAAAATTAAAAATATATACCCTCTCCTGTGAGGCATGGCCCCCTCCTCACTATTTCCCCCAAGTCAGGGCCTGGACCCTGCTGCTCTCCAGCTAATGACAACCCCTTTGCCGTCTGCATCGTCCCCAGTGGCTGCTCCATCTCCCCATGCCCTGAGCATTGAGCAGAGGCTGACCAGTGGGAGGACGACCGGGCTGTACAGTTGGCTGAATTCAAGCATCTCCTGACACGGTGTTAGCAGGTGGGTTTCCACATCACCTCAGATGATTCTTTAGATGATTGTGCTACAACAGCTGCCTCCCACAACCCAAAGCAGGGCCCCAGGCAGCAACAGCCGGTATGGCTGGTGTGAAGTAAGAAGGGGGAATGTTTAAATGAGGTCAGAGAGGTGGGATGGGGAAGCAGATAGTGTAGGGATTAAGAGGACATAGAAAGATTGGCTTTTACTTACAGTGAGGTAGGGACCATTGGAAGGCTTTGAGCCCAGGGGTGACATTATCTGACCTGTGTTTTAAAAGGACCTCTCTCCCTGGTGGTGTAGAGGTTAAGCGCTACAGCTGCAAACCAAAAGGTCAGCAGTTCGAATCCACCAGGTGCTCCTTAGAAACTCTATGGGGCAGTTCCACTCTGTCCTGTAGGGTCGCTATGAGTTGAAATCGACTCGATGGTAGTGGGTTTGGTTTGGTTTGGTTTCTCTGGCTGTTGAGTGGAGAACGAACTGGAGAGATACAGAAAGGCAGGTTAGAAGGCTTTTTAATAATCCTGGTTACACATGATGAGGGCTGGGAGCAGAGTGGTGGCAGTGGAGATGGTCAAAAGTGGTCTGGTTCTGGATGTATTTTGAAAGTATTGCTGACAAAATTTCCTTATGGACTGGATGTGGATTGAGAGAGAAGAAGAGGTGATAAGGCTGATTCCAGGGATTTTGGCCAGAGTAACTAGTAGGATGAAGTTGTCATTTATTGATATGGGGAGACGTGGGCTTAGGGAAGAATATCAGGAATTTGGTTGGGACATGTTAGGTTTGTGATGCCTGTTACACAATCACATCAGATGTTGAGTGAATGGTTGGATACAATCCATGAGCTTAGAGTACAGGGAGGGGTCAGGGCTGAGATCAAATCTTGGGAGTCAATCTATATAATAGTGCTTAAGGACAAGAAAGGGTCACCTGAGGAGTGAGTATAGATATAGAAGATGTCTGATGCCTGAGCCCTGGGAGCACAAATGTTTTAGGATGAGAAAAGGAGGCAGGTACTAAGGGGGCCAAGGAGAAGTGGCCAGAGAGGTAGGTGGAGAATCGAGAGTGTCTCGGAAGCCAAGTGAAGACAGTTTTTTAAGAAGCAGGAAGTGATCAGCCACATCAAATGCTGGTGAGAGAACAACTATGAGAGTATTGAGAACTGGCCATTGGACTTGGCAACATGGAGGTGACAGGTAACCTTGACAAAAATTGCTTTGGTGAAATGGCGGTGTGAAAGCTGATAAGAGAGGGTGCAAGAGGGAATATTGGGCTCCCTTCCGCTCTCTCATCATTATTTCAAATATTCACTACTCTCTCTAAGCCTCCTCCCTCCCTACGCCTCCTTCTCAGAATTCCCTCTTGTCTCATAGTTAATGGAAGAAACCCAAGCCACAGGTCAGAGCTCCCTCAGCCTCCATTTGCCAAACCTGCAAACCCCTTGCACTCACACCCTCCTCCCCTGCTTCCCGCCTGCCTCAGGAAGAACACAGGCAAACAGCAGAGGAGGAGAAGCCAGCAAAGGGGATGGGGAGGGGCAGGTAGGGAGGTAGGAGAGTGCTTCCTGTAAGGGCAGTGCATCGTGCTGTACCCTGGAACCTATTCCCTACCCCTTCCTCAGAGGCCTCACTCCACCAATAACCCCATTCTTCTGGTGTTCCCATTCTTCCTCCTCAAATGGCATGTCTCCATCATTAAACTTTATACTCAAGTCTGTCCCATCCTTACATTTTTTTTTTTTCTTTCAGCATATTTTCTTTTCCATCAAAGCTCTCAATTTCCCTTGTCTGCTCATTTCTTAAAATAGTCTCCACATGATACCCTTGCAGGCTCACCACCTGGCCGGGGGCATACTGGGGAGGGCAACAGAGGGTAAAGTTGCTGCCTCAAACCTATTTTCCCAGAGTGGCATCTTTCAGACCTGAGATACTTAGGGAAGGTGCCAAAGGATGGGGCCTGCCTTATGGGTCTGCCCCTGTGGTATGGACCCTGGAGCTTCATTGAATCCAACTGCTCCTTCACCCACTACAACCTTTGTTTCCCACCTCTTCACTGAAGACTTCTAGCTCGATGTCTTCTTGGTCCCTCTTGCACCCCCACAGGGAATGGCCGGGACAAGCGGGCACTCTTACCAAGTAGAGAATGCTGGAGAAGACTGGGAGGGTGTTTACCCAGAATGCCGGATGGAGACCAGAAGCCCACCACTGTCACAGAAAACGCCTGACTGGGTCTGGCTAGAGCAGTTTGAAAAAAGCCACAGGTTAAGGCCAAAAGTTCAGAAATAAGGCTGAAAATAGAACAAAAGGAGTTGGAGGCCTTTTATGTGGTGCTGGCTGCATGGATGGGGTGACATGCCAAACTTAAAGGGAGACACACAGAGGACTGACTATTTCTACCAAAGAAAGAAGACGAGTTTCATCCTGGGACCAGGTCGAAGGATTGAAAACCAAGCCCTCCCTGTGAGCCCCAGAGTCCTTGTGCCCAAATGTGTCATGGAAGAATCAGCTGGAGTTAGAAGTCCAGTCCTCTGACCTCCAGTCCCCTTTCCCTGCTTAGCCTCCTCCACTTCCCTGGAGGAGTCCAAGGCTGCAGACATCATCTCTGCACCGCCAGCTCCACATCAGGAGAGGAGAGTTGAATATTCAGTATCTGGGGAGACAATAAAAGTCCCAGAAAGAACCTGGCTAAGGCAATTACCTCTGCATAAATGCATATATTATTCATCCGTGGCTTTGAATATATAAATAATACTGATACAATTTGCATGCGTTAAAAGGAGATGTAATTACCCACTGATGCCTGTAAGCGCCTGGTGCCCACCGGCCACATCCCGGGCCCGCTGCCCCGCCCCCGGAAGCCCACCTTTGCCCTTTCTGGAGGCAGAATATATTACACATGTGTTTTCTGCGTCGTGAGGAAGCCCATCTCAATGACCTTGGGGCTTCGGCTAGCGTGCGCTTTTGTGTGAACCTGTGGGCTGCTTTGGCTACCCGACTCACTTATGAAAACTTTGGGTTATTTGAATATCATTATTATAATTGTTACCTTGAAAATCACATTTTTTGTTCCAAAAATAATCCACGTTTATTGTATGAAATTTGGAAAATATACAAAAGTTTGAAAAAGGAAAATAAAACTCACTCGTTATCCCATTGCCCAGACATAACCACAGTTCGTATTTGTCTTATTTCCTGCCAAATGCACAGATGAACTTTTTTTAAAAAAACAAACTTAGAATCATATTATACATAATGTTTTGTAACCTGCTTTTATCTTTTACAACGTCATGAACAAATGAAGAAATATAAAAGGCCAATAAATATGAAAAGACACCCAACCTCACTAGTAATTAAGGAAAATACAAATGACAATAACAGTGAGATATAAATTTTCACCTATCACATCGTTAAAGATTTAAAATAATGATGATACCCACTGCTGGTGTGGGCATGTGGAAACAGGCGCTATCAGTTGTTGCTGGGAGGAGCGTAAATTGGAATACTTCTTTGAAGGGTAATTTAGCAATAAGTATCAGAAGGCTTAAAAATATGTATGCCTTTTGGCCTCCAAAAATCCACTCCTTAGAATTTAAATAATGACACAAATGGGAGAAGATATATTATAATAATGTGAATCGAAGTATTTTATCATAACAAAAAATTAGAAACGAACTTAATAGTCCAGGATTGGGAATTAGTGTAATAAGTTATGGCCCATCCACATAGCTGATTTCCATGTTGCCAATTAAAATGTATACACACACACACCCCCACACCCACACACACCCCACAGACACAGTGACAAAATTCACCCTGTACAATAATCAAGGATAAAAAGAGGTTCTCAGAATATTATGCTGAGACCTCAGGATAAACATGGTAGGTTGAAAAAAATGTTTTTGTTTCTGCTTTCTCCTGAAGTTCTGCTAAAATAAAGGGAATAGAAATGACACAAATCCACAAGGACAAAGTGAATGCGAGAGGAGATGAGAGGTGTCAGTACGTTTTTGGAAAATGGAATGAGGATGAGGAGTTAGGAAAGCTGAGAAAGCTGAACATTACGAGCCAGCAGAGGGGATGCCAACAATGAGCTCCCCAAAGCACAGCACCCCAGAAAGATGCAGGAACCCAGGGCATCAGCTTTCAAGGAAGATGGGGCAAGGTATGGGGCCAAAGCAGGAGGATTTGTTCAGTCACTCATTCAACACAAATAGGGCATCTGCTATGGTCTGGGTTTCTCCTTTCATGGAACTTGTATTCCAGTGGGAGAGACGGACTATGAACAGGTGGAACACAGAAGACACTAGATTGTGATAAGAGCTCTGGAGGTAAATGAAGCAGGGAGTACATGGGAAAGGGTGCAGCTTTAGAGAGGGTATTCAGGGAAGGTCTCCCTGAGAAGGTTACAGATGAGTAAAGACTTGTAAGAAGAAAGGGGGTCATCCAATCACCTGGGAAAGAATGTTTCCATCAGAGGGAACAGCAAGTACAAAGGCCCTGAGGCTGTAATGTTAGGATTATTTAAAAAAAAAAAATTTTTTTTTTTTTTTTTTTAAGGAGCCAGTACAAAGGCCCTGAGGCTGTAATGTTAGGATTATTTTAGGGATAGTAAGGAGCCCTGGTGGCATGGTGGTTAAGCACTTGACTGCTAACCAAAAGGTCAGTGGTTTGAACCCAGCATCTGCTCTGGGGAGAAAGATGTGGCATTCTGCTTCTGTAAAGATTACAGACAAGGAAACCCTGTGGGGCAGTTCTACCCTGTCCTATAGGGTCACTATAAGTCAGAATTGACTTGATGGCCACGGGAATGGTGCTGTTTTTGTTTTAAGGAGGTCAGTATGGCTAGTGTCAAGTGAGTGAGGGGAAGACTGGTGGGAGATAAGGTCAGGGAAGCAAAAGTTACCCAGAATATATAGTTTTTAAAGTTATAAGAATAGATGAGATCACCAAGGTAATGAGTATAAATAGAGAAGACCAAGGACTGAGTCCCAGGCATGGCAATATTTAGAGGTGAGAAAGATGAGAAGGAACCAACAAAGAGGGCTAGGGAGGGGTGGTCAGAGAGGTAGGAAGGAAACCAGGAGGGTGTGGTGTCCTGGAGTTCAGGTAAAGAAAATGTCTCAAGGAGGAGAGAATGACCACTTGTGCGTATGTGTGGACATGTCCAGTAAGATGAGTTCTGAAGTTTGAGGGTTAGCAACGTGGTGGTTGTCAGTGAACCTGAAGAGAGTCGTTTGAGCAGAGTGGTCAGGGTGAAGATCAAATTGGAGTGAGCTCAAGAAAGAACTAGAGGAGAGGAATTGCAGAGTGAGTTCCAACTATTCCTGTCCAATACGAGTAGAACGTGAGCTACAGATGTAAGTTTATATTTTAGTTGTTGTTAGCTGCCATTCAGTTGGCCCCTGACCCACGGTGACCCCATACGTTACAGAGTAGAACTGCTCTATAGGGTTTTCTTGGCTGTAACCTTTACTAAAGCAGTTTGACAGGCTTTTTCTTCAGCAGAGCTGCTGGGTGGGTTTGAACTACCAAACTTTAGGTTAGCAAGTAAAAGAAACAGGTGGAATCAATTTTTAAAATATTTTTTATTTAACCCAATATGTACAAAATATCATCACTTCCACACGTAATCCATATAAAAGTTATTAATGAGATGTTTTACATTCTTTTTCACACTGAGTCTTAGAAATCTTGTGTATATTTTACATTTACAACACATCTCAATTCTGCTAAGCTCCATCCATGCCCACAGGGCTTCTAAACTGCTTGTTAACGCCATGCTCTTAAGTGTGGAGGAAAATAAAAAGGTTCATCAAACATCATCTTCTGGTGTGTAATGTAGTGAACAATTCTCAACGTGAAACGCAGAGGCCAAAACAAACAGCAACAAAGAGATCAGAGGGAATAGAGACAATGCAGGGAGCAGGAGAAACTTTATAAACAATCCTCAGAGAGATGTAAGAAGATGTTACAACCATGAACAGCATGCTACATAAGAGAAAAAACAAAAACGAGAAAGAGCGCTTGGTATTTAAAGTATAACTACAGGAATTTTGAAATTAAATAGAAGAATTTAAAGATGAAATTGAAGAAATCTCTCAGTTGCTCCTCTCCCCAGAGGAACAGAAATGAAAAAAAGGAGAGAAAATATTTAAAAATAAGATGAGTTGATTCAACGTCTCACTAATAAAACCAGAAAAACCAAACCCGTTGCCATCGAGTCAATTTCAACTCATGGCAACCTTATAGGACAGAGTAGAACTGCCCTATAGGGTTTCCAAGAAGTGCCTAGTGTATTTGAACTGCTGACTTTTTGGTTAGCAGCCATAACTCTTAACCACTACGCCACCAGGGTTTCTGTATCTCACTAATAGGAGTTCCAAAAAGGGAGAATAGAGAAAACAGCAGGTAGGAAATGATCAAAGAAACAATACAAGTTCCCAGAACTTAAGGACATAAATTTCCAGATCGAAAGGTCCCCTGAGGATTCAGAGCAGTGAATGAAAACAACATACCATAAATGCCCACCATCATGAAATTTCAGGGCATTAGGCACAAAAAGCCAATTCTAAGTTTCTCTAAAGTGAAAGAAACTGACCACACACAACGAATGGCATCAAACTTCTCAACAGTAAGCGTGGAAGCCAGAAGACAATGGAACAAAATGTCATCACAGTTCTGAGAGAAAATGATTTCTGGCATGAGATTCTATACACAGCCAAAATATTAGCCAGTTGTGACAGAGGAATAAAACATATTCAGAAAAGCAAAGTCTCAAAAAATACTTTTTCCATACATCATTTTTAGAAAGTTATTAAAGGATGGACTCTATCAAAAAGAGGGAGTAAACAAGAAAGGAGGAAACTTCTGGGTTCAGGAAACAAGAGATCTAATAGAACAGAGTGACAAAGGGACCACAGCTGTACAGCAGGCCCAGAGAGCAGGCAGCCCAGGTAGCAAGAGAGTTTCAAGAGGGTGGTCATCAGGAAAACACACATACACAATGCACTGGCAGAATACCTGATGTGTTTGGCCATGTGAAAAAGTATTCAAAAAAGTCTTACAATTCTTTCAAATAGTGCTAGTGGCCCATTGGCTGGGGTGAACCCTGGCACTCCTGCCTGCCTCAGACCCTACCTCATGCCCCCTGCCCTCATCAGCCTTGCCCTCTGTGGCCAAGTCCCCTCCACCTCACCAGCAGAGCAGAAGAAGCCCTGCTTGCGGGGTCAGCCCTGCTCCCTGGGTCAGCCTGCTCCCTAAGTGAGCCCTCCTCATTGTCCTCTCTCACTGTTCACCCTCCTTCTGTGCCCTGTCCTAACTACTAGGTATCTGCCTCAGTTCCCTACCGAGGCCCAACATTGCTCTTTCATGCAAGGCCTGAGTCCTGCTTGGATGGGGTCCAGGCTACCTGCCTTACTATATCCCCTCTCCCAGGGCATGAGTGTAGTTCCTGCCCCACTTCTCTAGCTACTGCCTGACCTGAGTAACTCCAGTTACCCTAACCCTGATGCCCCTGGTGCTCTTGCCTGTTGAGCTGGTGGGGTTTCAGGACCACCCAGAAAGAAGCTGCCTCCTGGCAGGGGGAGGCCTCCTCTCTCTTGGGAGGAAGGAGTGACCAGGGCTCTCTCACATCCGTCATCTCTTTAACTCCTCCAACAGCACCCTGGTTAGGCATTACCTTCTCCAGAGTTAAAATGAGGGGTCTGAGGCTCCCCGAGGCCATACAGCTTGGAGCTCAAGGGTCACTTTCCCCAGACAGGTCCCACTCGGCCAAGCATCTCCTTTTCCCTCCTGACCTGCAGCCCTTTGGTCCCTGCACAGTGCCTCCCCCCCCGCCCCCACCCCCCTGTCTTTATGCCATCTAGGGAGAGCAACTCTCAGCTAGCAATCTCCTCCCATTATACTGAGCTCCTCAGGGACAGTGCCCATGAAGGCTTCATTGAGTCTTATGCCCAGGGCTCAGCACAAGGAGCCAGAGGAATTTTGGTTGAAGTTCATCTTTCTTGAACACGTACACTTGGCAGGAATCCACATGTCCCTTCAGAACCCTTTGTCTACATGGAGAGAGGCTTTTGGAGCCGAAACATCTTCAGTCTGACCTTGCCACTGCCAGAGAGAAACCTTGTCTGACAAGCCTCTAGAGAGGTCACCTGCTTGTGTCTCGATTTAGTCCATGTTCATGGCCACATTGCGGCCTGCAATTAATGAGGAGGAGACCTGAAGTCCTCTCCCATTAGCTGCCTTGATGACAGGATGGCTGCCAGGGATCTCTTTGCCCTTCCCTTCCTGGCTGAGTTGGCTAGGCCCAGACCCCTGCTGTATAGGGTCAGCTATAATCCAGTCAAGGAGGCTGCAGGTTGGAAAAGGTGAGGAATGTCTCTCCGGGATTTCCGGTGTTTGAAGCACAAGTGCCTGGCACGTAGTAGCAGTTAGTAGCATTGTTTCATGTGCTCCATGTACATGCAGTGGGCACAGTCAGATGAGAGGTTAAGGACAGGGTTGGGCTCAGCCAAGTAGACCTGGGTTGAATGCCAACTCAGCTTCTTATTAGATGTGTCATCTTGTGCACATTACTTAATGTCTCAGTCTTCTCCATACAGTATCTGTGCTTTCTCAGGTAAAAATGAGATGATAAATAAATAAATAAATACCTGTTCCATAGAGTTCAATCTGATTCATTGTAACCTCATGTGTTACAGTGTAGAACTGCTTCTAGGGTTTTCTTGGCTGTAATCTTAACGGAAACAGATCATCTGGCCTTTTTTCCGCAGTACTGCTGGGTGGTTCATATTGCCAACCTTTAGGTTAGTAGCTGAGTACAAACCATTTGCATCACCTAGGGACCTACCTGGCTCATAAACCAAACCAAACCAAACCCAGTGCCATCGAGTTAATTCCGACTCATAGCGACCCTATAGCGAGCCTTATAGGACAGGGTAGAACTGCCCAATAGAGTTTCCAAGGAGCACCTGGTGGATTCAAACTGCTGACCCTTTGGTTAGCAGCCGTAGCGCTTAACCACTACGCCACCATAGTAAACAATAAATGCCACCTATATTTAAAACAGCTTTGTAGGCATTCTTTATTATTATTAATTATAAGACTCTCTACATGTTGTTTGTGGGGACTGCAGGGTGTGAATGTCCATATATGCATATCCACAAATTTTTGTTCTTACAGTCTTCGTCTATGTCTGCATTTACTCCTCCGCTCCTCCCTCACTGAGTCACCAACTGGGTGAGGAGCTGAGGCTAGAGGCAAACCAGAAGAAACTAACTAGCAAGGTCAGTGTGTGTCCATGTCTCAGTGTCTGTGCAAATTAGCGCATGGCTGTGGGTGTGTGTCTGTAGTGATGTCTCCACGTGTCTGTGTGTCTATGTATGAGTGTGTCCATATGGGACTGTGTGTATGTGTCTGTTTGCTCAAGTGTGTGCATATGCTCTGTACCGGGCTTAAGCCCACATGTCTGCACATGTGTCTGTATGTCTCTTCATGCAGCTGGGCAGGGGGGGGTGTGGTGAGGAGCTGCAGCTGCCAATCACCCCCTCCCACCTGAGGTGGAGCGAGGCAGGCCAGGGCGCCAACGGAATCAAGCGTGGGCTCCTCTCTGCCTATCAAGATCTATAAATAAAGTTGTCTCCCTGGCATGTTCCACACCACACGCGTCTCTTTAATAAAATTGGCTGAGATTTGTGGATAAGCCTGAAGCAAAGTCAATGCTCGGTGTCAATCCCACGCTAAGAGGGTCCTTCAGGGGTCAAGCTGCTTCCTGTATATGATTCCATATCAAAGATATGTCAGCCAGGCGCTAACCAGCTCCTGGAGCACAGGGAGAAGCTAAGCTCTGACCAGGTTCACTTGCGGTTCTGGGGCTGGGGTGTCGGGTGGTAAGGTGAGGAGGGGGTAATGGGCTCATAGCCAGAGCCAGCCTTTCTTGGGACTCAGCTGCTCCTCAAAAGCTTTGGGACTAACATCATCCTCCCTGTCTGAGCAGCAGACTCTTCAAAACCCTCCATCTTTTGGGTCTAGAAGAGGCATATGTTGAGGGGGTACAGCCAGTGTCTTCCTGAGCCTCTGCTACTCCACAGAGACTGCAGAAATCTATCCAAAGGCAGGGCCACAGCCATACACTTAGAGTCTTCAAAGGCATGCAAGTGTCATTTGGCATCCCCAAGCTCCCAGCTGATGGCTGGAGTAACCAGGGTGTATGGAGTACCTTACCTGGTGGATTCTTTCCAGCTCTCGGCCACTCTGGGAGGATGAACATCTAATAGGCATGCTGGCCACACTCACTGAGGCAGAAAGAGGGGAAATCAAAAGAAGTTTGGTTTAATTAAGTATCAGGGAAGATTTATGCAACTTCCTCTCCCTGTCATAAATATTAATGAGGGCAACCAGCAGCCCGCTCCCGCAGCATCCACTACTCAGCTGGAGAGAACCAAGGAGGACAGGGCTGGGGGTGGGAATAGCTGCAGCTGCCCCCACTACCCTCACCCACGCTGGGTTTAGCAGTGCTTAGCTGGTACAGGCAGGGGGTTGAGAGCCAGCTGCCAGGCACTTGGCCACTCAGCCGGGAGGTCCAGGAAGGAGAGCCTGCCCCTTCTTACTTGATGGTCAGGCTGTGGCTTGGGGCAGATCTCCCCTCAGCCAGCCTTGCCCTTCCGCCTTTTGTGGCTGAGTCATCTCTGGCCTGAGGAGAGACATAAACGTAGGTAGCAACATGTGGCAGGGATGGGGGCGATATGACCAAGCAGCAGCACTGCTGGGACTGGGCCAGGGGAGCTGGGTATGGAGAGATGGATGGATGGGAATAACACTGAGGGTGAACTGGTGACATGATACATGTGAGAGGCTGCACTAGGATGATTCCAGGGAAAACAGGTGGGGGGGGTAGGAATGCAGAACCAGGAAGGGAGGGGTGCCCAGCAAGGGCCCACAGAGGGCAACCTTTATTCAGTCCAGCAGGGCACTCTGGGGACAGCAAAGACAACACCTAGTGTCCCCATCAGGGGTAATTTCGCTGGAGCACGTATCCTCTGCCCCAGGACCCTCAGTACCTGGGCTTTGGGCTGTCTGTGCACAAAGTAAAGCAGGGGCTGGATTCAGGATTGAGCACTGGGAATGGCAAAGTGATCCTAGGGAATGTGGGGCACTCACCTGCTCAGTGTGGGGATCAGGGTGATATGGAGGGACTGAGAATGAGGCTGAGAGGGCTAAGAGCTACAGCTTCCTTTTACTCATTTGACAAATGTCGACGGAGCACCAGACACTGATTCTCCCAAGTCCCCTTCCAGGCCGTGCCCTGTGCTCAGCACTCTGTGAACATGGCCTCCTCCAGGCCCCAGTAGCTCACTAACAATTGTTATCACTATTTAGAGTTAAGGAGAACAAGGTCCATGGAGGTTTTTGATACTTGTCCGAGGCCCCCGGCTAGTGAAAGGCAGAACTGGGACTAAAACCCAGGTCTGTCTGGCTTCATAGCTTGACTTCCAGCCCTCGGACTGTGCCCAGCAATGGGAACGCCACTCTCAGCTGAGGACTCCATGTTGTGGTGAGCTATGTGTCTGGTGTGTGTGTCTTTTGGCTATGCTGGGAAAGACACGGCTTTCAAATCCCCTTGCCTGACTGCAGGGGAATGGGGGTGAAAGATGGAGTCCAAGACACAGCTAACCAATCTGCTGACCACCTCCCTTAACCCCTGTGCCAGATCAGTATCTCCCTTTCTGTCACCCCCAAGGCCAGTCAAGCCTAGACCCTGGTGTAGCTGGGTGTTAGCTGGTGGTGATTGGGCATCCAGCAGGCTAGCCTGGGTTTTTCCTCGGAGTCATGGCATGATTCCAAGAGAACAAGCAGAGGTGTGCAAGGTCTCTTAAGACCCAGGCTTACCACTGGCACAATATGGTTTCCACAGCATCCTATTGGCCAAAACAAGTCACAAGGTCAGTCCAAACTCAAGGGGTGGGCCGATGAGAGGAGCTACCAAGTCACATTGCAAAGGGCATGAATACAGGGAGGGGTGAGGAATTGGGGGCATTTTTGCAATCTCTCTATACCTCCTAACATTGCCTGAGACCTTTACACGTCAGGTCTCAGTCCAACAGAGAGTGATCAAGTCCCTAGCATTTGGCCCCTTTGGATCTCACACAGCCCAGCTCCCATCTGCCTTCTGGCCTCACCCCCCGCCCCCCACAATCGCCCATTTTCCTTTACTGCCCTACCTCAGTGGACTTCTCAGAGCTGGCCCATGTCGCTGTGACCAGGACCAGTTACATAATTTGCAAGGTCCAGTGCCAGGCCTAGCCAGAATGGAGAAGTCCATTTCTCTTGACTATGGGTCTACCACCCAACCCACAGCAACTGGGCAACCCTTCAAGGGTTTGCAACCTCTATGCCAGACGTGCTTGATATTTGGAACAGGGATGGGCAAGAGACCCCTGCTGAGGCACCTGTTGAATGTGCTGTGGTGCTGCCAGGATGCATGGATACAGCCACCACCTTGCCCTGCCCTGAGAAGTGAGGGTGTGATCCTGATCCCATACTTTCCTGGTACTCCAGGGACTGGGAAGCAGGCAGTTGAGAGCCCATACTGGAGGAGCAAGGAGGCGAGACTGAGCACGAGCTGAGACTCCAAGCCCCAGTATTTGTTCCATTGTCTTAGCAGTGTTCACATAACAAAACACAAATCCAAAGATAAAATTATTGAGAACTTCAGAATGGCAACTGCGGAGCACTGTCTTCTTAGTCACGGATTCAATAAGCAGCTTGGCTTACCTGGGTGTTTCTCCCTTTTGGGATATTTTTGGGGTGTGTTGGGGGTGCCATAGATAAACACGATCTTTTTCCTCATGTACCTATTATACTTAGAGATTTGGGGGAAAGGGTTGCAATTTACTTGTAAGTAATGAAATAAATTTTAAGACATTACTTTATATGAAGTGTTTGTGTGCGGGGGGTGTAAATAGAGAGAGACGAAATAGATTGCAAATTTCTATGACCTTTTGGAAACAAACTAATTATTCTCTTTCTTGGAATAGGCCGCTATAGGCTATGCCCCAGATATTTTGGGGGGTATTTTCTATTCTCTTCTGCTTGAAAGCCACTACGGTGGCAATGTTTAGTTCTTACTAGCCTGGCGTTTCATTAGAGTTAAGCAGATTTTGTTCAAGTTCCTGCCCAACCGCTTACTTTAAGAGATGCTCATCTCTCTGAACCTCAGTTTTCTTATCTGTTGAATGAAGTTCTTAAATTCAGTTTCATTTCAAATCATAAGATTATGAGTGGCTTTCAGATGGAGCTAAGACTCATTCTCCTTCATATGCATTGTGCCAATTACAGTGCCTGGCATATAAAAAGTGTTTAATCAATAATTGTTGAATAAAGTTAAGTTGAAATTTACTTAGTATCTCTGTAGAATAAATTCCTAAAAGTGAAATTGTTGGGCAACTGGTAGATGCTTTTTTAACTTTGAAAGATTTTACCCAGTAACCTCCCACAGATGTTTTATGCATTTACATGCTTTCTCACACCCACTTCAATATAAAGATTTTTGATCTTTGCCAATGTGATAGGTGAAAAAGAGTATATTGATGCAGATTTTCATTTCTATTATTATGAGTAAGGTTGAGGATCTTTTCATTTGTTTACAAGCCATTTGAATTTGATTTTTTAGAAAATTGCCTCTTCAAGTCTTTTGCCCTTAGCTCTTTCAGTGGGTCATTTTTTTAAACCTATTCATAAGCACTCTTCATACTAGAAAAATCAGTCATTTATTGATCATTCGTGTTGCAAATGCTTTTTCTTAGCATGTTGTCTTTTCACAATTTTTTCCTTGAACATTAAAAATTTTTTTTTCTTCATTTCAATTTATCAATCTCTCTATTTTTTATTTTTTGTGGCTTCTGCATTTTGTGTCTTACTTAGAAAGCCCTCTCTCACACCAAGATTTTTATCTCCATTTTTTATAATACCTTTTTATTGTTTTACTTTTTTATATTTAAATGTTTGGAGTACGTGGAATTAGTTTTGATGTAAGGAGTGAGGTAGGGATCCAACTTAACTTTTTAAGTTAACAGATGGTTGTCCAATTGTTCCAATACCGTTTATAAATAATCCATTTTTTCCCTTTGATAAGATGTGTTGCCTTTATCATATGTTAAATTCCCATTCCTTACTGGATAAATTTCTGAATAGACTGTATTTGCTCAATCACTAGTCTTTCTGCTTTGGCACTATGATCACTGTATTTTAATTACTAAAGTTTAATAATTTGTTCTACTATATGGTATAACTATTGTTTTTCATTACTAATCTTTTTCAGAAGGTTGTTGGCTATTCTTGTGAATTTAGTTCACAATTGGTTTGTCTAGTGTAAAGAATTCTGTTGGTATATTTATTGTGATCTTATTAAATATATACATTAATTCAGGAAGATTTGACATTTTTAAAATTTTTAATCCTCAAATTAGAAAAAAAGAAATCAAACTATTTGCTACTTAGAAGTCAAACACCAAGAAAAAAATGACATAGAAGAAATGACAGAAGAAAAGAAAGAATGGCAAAGATTTATCAAGCAAATGTAAGCAAAAGGAAAACAAGAGGGGTAATACTGATTTATCTTCTGTTGATTAAAGTTACAATCCACAATGAAGACAAAACAGACATTAACTTTTACAAGCTGACTAATATAGCATCAAAATATATATAAAGCAGAAACTCTTAGAAACATAAGGATGAAATAAACACAATTGTTGGGGAAGACTTCCAGGGCTCTAGTTTATTCTTTCGTATGTCACGTAGACAAAAAGTAAAATATTGATCCAATTTTTAATTATGTAAGAAGCATGGCCAAGTTAACAGATATGTTTAATTTTATAACTTCATGAAAGAAAATATACTTTCATTTAAAATATTCTTAGAACATTTACCAAAATTATTCACATGGCAGATCAGAACAATAATTTCAATACATATTTAAAAGTGTCTTTCTCTGAACACAATTAAAAACTAGAGATTAATATAAAATTGCAAACAAAAAATACTACATGGAGATAAAAAGATGAGTTCTTTGTAAAAACAATAAAATAGGCAAATGTGTGGCAAATCAAACCAAATAAGATAGAATATTAATCCATCAAGTTACAAAAGAGCTAAAACAATAGCTACAGACATAAGTTTTTAAAAATAATATCATAAGAGATTACTATGTAAAAATCTCAGTAAAATAGACAATTTTCTGGGACAATATAAATTACCAAAATAGACTCAAAGTATATGTTTTTTTTTAGAACTCTGAATGGACTAGTAATAATGGAAGAAATTGAAGATTTACAAAAATCTATCCTTCAAAAAGGACTGAGCAACCATTAAGAGTGTAATGTTAAAAAAGACAATGTAGCGTGAGCACAGGGAGAGAAAACAGACAAATGGAACAAAATAGAGGTCCCAGAAATCAAGCCCCTTCATATAAATCAATCTGGTACATAACAGAGATGGGATTACAAATCAACAATGAAAGGATTATTTGAAACAACTGGTTATCCACACACAAAAAAATAGGTCTCTCTCTTACACCATAAACAAATATAATATGCAGATTACAGATTGATTAAAAATCTAAATGTGTAAAGAAAAACCTTAAAACATTTGGAGGAAAATGTAGGAGCATAACTTTATGAACGTAGGGTAGGGCAAGTTTTCCTAAATGAGACCCCGCCCCCGAAATAGCATAAACCGTAAAGGAAACAACTGATAATTTTAATTACATAAAGAGTAAGAATTTTTGTTTATCTAAAGACAGAAAAAAGATGAGATACATACTGGGAGAAGATATTTGTCATAACACATAATAAATTAGCATTTAAAATATATAATGAACCTTACAAAATAACAAGAAATGGCAATCAACCTAATAAAAAATTGGCAAAATATGTGAATAGGAAATTATTCAGAAATAAGGAAACCTGGTAGCACAGTGGTTATGCGGTTGGATGCTAACCACGAGGTTGATGGTTTGAACGTACCAGCTGCTCCAAGGGAAAAAGATGTGGCGGTCTGCTTCCGTAAAGATTTATGGTCTTGGAAACCCAATGGGGCAGTTTCACTCTGTCCTATAGGGTCGCTATGAGTTGAAATTGAAGCCATGACAATGTTTTTTTTTGTTGTTGTTTGTCTGTTTAGTAAAGCTAAGGATGCTTACATCCAATGACTAAGCAATTCTACACTTAGGCACGTCTTAGACATTGTTTAACTGAGCGTCATGATCCGTTAAGAAATCATGAAATAAATTTGGGGGGCTGAGACCAGTATTAAAAGATGTGGAATAGAATGGAAAATGTCAGATTGGATCATTCATAGTAAGTGTAAATATTATTTCATAAAACTTTTACTTCAGTTATACATATAGGTGTGTATTACATTATGATGTAAAATGTATTTGTGACCATAGCCATAGTTTAAAACTTTTTCAAAGCTACTGACTAAAGAGAAATACTCAGAGTGTACAAGGAAACATGTGAAAGGATGTTTACTGCAACATTTTTGTAACTGCAGAAAAAAAAAAGGGAAACAATAAAAGACCTTCAAACACAACATTTATATTATAAGGTGATACCTAAGTAAGACAGCATTTAGGTAAAATTTAAAAACAGGTAAAACAACGTTATATATTTTTATAGATACATATTTTCTGTAGTAAAAGTTTCACAACTTAGAGGACAGAATACACTTGGGGGTTACATGCTGGTTATTTCTGGGGAAGAAAGGAGAGGGATAGGACCATAAAAAAAATAATCTTTTTTTTTTTTTTAAAGGAACATCCAACTATCTGTAATGTGTTATTTCATTTTAAAAGATTCTAAGGAAAAACAAAGAGAAAAATCTAACAAATTTGAATCCCCCACAAAAGCAAGGAAGAAATTTAAAAGTTGATTTCACTGGTGAGTTCCTTTAATCTTATGAGTAAAAAATAATCCCCATGGTATAATAAATTGCTCCAGAACACTAGAAAAAGATGGAAAGTTACCTAGGGCATCAGTCAGCTCTTGCCACAATAATGCTACATAACAAACCACCCACAAACTCCATGGCTTAAAAACAACGTTTATTCTTGCTCACATGTCTGAAGGTCATCTAAGGGATGGCTGATTTCAGCTTGGCTTGGTTGGGATTGGGTCCAAGCTGCAGGTTGGGTCCAGTTTTTTTCATGTGTCTCTCACCTTTTAAACCAGTATACTACCTGGGGCATGGTCTTCTCATGGTGATGGCAGGATGGCAAGAAGGCAAGCATAACTGCACAAGCACAATTTTAAGCTTCTGTTTTCAACATCTCCACTTACATTCCATTGGCCAAAGCAAGTCACATGCCTCCTTTGAGGACATGACAAGGTTATGGCTGTCTAATTCTACTGCCAGGGAATTAAGATTTGAGCCCATAGTTCAATTTACCTTACCTATTACATTTTACTGAGCTAGTGGAAACTATCCTGGTGGCATAGTGGTTAAGTGCTATGGCTGCAAACCAAAGGGTCGGCAGTTCGAATCTGCCAGGTGCTCCTTGGAAACCCTATGGGGCAGTTCTACTCTGTCCTACAGTGTCGCTAGGAGTCGGAATTGACTCATCGGCACTGGGTTTGGTTTTTTTTTTGGTTAGTGGAATGATGAAGCCAACGCTGAATGGAGATAACACACACACACGTTTTTCTAATTTATGAATTTAGATGTGAAAGTCTTAAAAAATAATAAATTCAAATCAACAGTGGTATTCATAAAATCATTTCTCACAGCCAAGCATGAGTTATCCCAAGATTTCAAGGATGACTTATATTTAAGAAACCCAATAACATAATACATCATATTTGAAACCAAAAAAACCAAACCCAGTGCCTTTGAGTCGATTTTTTAGTGACCCTATATTTGAAGGACCAATAAAAAACAAGAGGTAATCTCAGTAAATGCAGAAAAGATGTAGAATAAAATTCAACACTCATTACTAATTTTTTAAAAACTTTAAAAATCAGAAATAGGATTATAGTCATTAACATAATAAAGAATATTGATCTTAAACCAAACAACCAGAATTGTACTTATAGGGATACTAGAGAGGCATTCGCTCTTAAAATCAAGAACAAAACAAGCATGACTACTTCCATTTTTATTCAACATTATTCTGCTCAATGCAATAAAATATGTGAACAGAGATAAGAGGTCTGATTATCGGAAAGGAGATCATTATTTACAGATGATTCAATTACATACTTAGAAAACATAAAAGTATTAACTGAAAAACTCTTAGGATAAATGAACAGTTCAAACCAAAGATAAATATTTGAAAATCGATAATTTTTCTGTATGCCAGCAATGACCAGTTATAAGATATAAAAGAAAATAGACTCTATTTACAATATCAATAAAAACAGTGATCATAAAAAGAATTGTACAGAAATTCTGTGTGAAGAACACTACAAACTTTTACTCAGAACTATAGAGGACTGGGAGAAGTGGATAGGTATATAATGCTCAAGAATAGGAAGATGAAATATTGCCAAGATATGAATTCTCTCCAGTTAGTTTATAGATTTAATACAGTTGCATTCAAAAGATAAAATGAGTTTGATCAACTCGATAAAGTAATTCTAGAGAACGTCAGAAAGAGTATGTAGCTGTTTTTTTTTTTAAAGGTAATGAGAGAGCAGCAGTCCCATCCAATATTAAAACCTATTATAGTAGTGCAATAATTAAAATAGTGTGCCATCGCTACTATATTTCACAGACACAGCAATGAAACATGATAAATAGCTTGGAAAAAAAATTAGTTGTAAGAATTTACTATAGGTTGCTTTTTGATTCCATATAATAGAAATCTGACTCTTGGTATTTCGCCACTACATGAGGGCTTTCTTATGAAACAAGGTGGCCAAAAGTATGCAGCTCAGAGATTGTTATGGACCGAATTGTGTCCCCCAGAAATGTCTGTCAATTTGGCTAGGCCATGATACCCAGTATTCCGTGATTGCCCACCATTTTGTTATCCGATGTGGTTTTCCCATACGTTGTAAATCCTACTTCTATGATGTTAATGAGGCAGGATTAGAGGCAGTTATGTTAATGAGGCAGGACTCAATTTATAAGATTAGGTTGTATCTGGAGTCAGTCTCTTTTGAGATATAAAACAGAAGCAAGCAGAGAGACAGGGAGATCTCCTATCACCAAGAAAGTAGAGCTGGGAGCAGAGCACGTCCTTTGGACCCAGGGTACCTGCACTGAGACATTCTTAGACCAGGGGAAGATTGGTGACAAGGACCTTCCTCCAGAATCAACACCGAGAGAAAGCCTTCCCCCGGAACTGGCACCCTGAATTCAGACTTCTAGCATCCTATACTTCCTATATAAATAGAAAGGAAAGAAGAGAGGTGTTATAGATTGAGTTGGGTCCCCCCAGAATATCCGTTGAAATCCTAACACCTCCCTGTACCTGTAAATATGACCCTGTTTGGAAATAGGTATTTTCTCTTGCTTATGTTAATGTTAATGAGGTCATACTGGAGTAGGGTGAGTCCTAAACCTAATCACTTCTGAGTTATAAAAAGAACAGAATAGACACAGAGACACACGCAAGGAATAAGACACCAAGGAACAACAAGGAATTCCCAGGGCTACTGGCCTCTGCATTTGGCTCAAGCTCAAACTATCTTTCTAAGGGACTAGAGAGATTGTCTCCAGATTAAACACTGGCAGAAAAGATTTATGGATTATCAGGAGTTGACCAAACTAAGTTACAATAGTCTGTGGAAGGGCAGGACAAGATATCAGTTGTGTCAGCATTGAGATTAAGTTAATGGAGAGAGGTCTCTTAACCAACAAGTCTCCTGACCTCTTGTCTCCCAAATATTTCCTCCCACCCCTCCAATTGCTAAATGGATTTCTGGAATTCCAGGTGTAATTGTTAAGAGAATTATTGCTACTACTTGCTTCACATTTTCACATGTACATACTGTTTTGATCATCTTGATCAGTACACAATCTGCTTTTAGTCAATTTATTCATTAATTCATTAAACATTTACTAAGCACCTACTGTGTGCTGGGCAGTGTTTTAGATACTGAGGTTGTAGTGACAACCATGACAGACCCTGCCCTGTCCTCACGAAATTTATAATCTCATGGGGAAAACAGAACTTGACCAGGTAACTATTTCTGAAAAGTACATGGAAGTCAAAATATTGAATGCTGGGGTCGGGGATTCAGTCAGGGAAGTCTTCCCAGGGAAGCAACATTTATGCTGAGACTTAAAGGATGTTTTTAGAAAGGACCAGGAGCCCTGGTGATGCAGTGGTTAAGAGCTTGACTGCTAACCAAAATACCGGCAGTGTGAATCCAGACACTCCGTGGAAACACTATGGAGCAGTTATATGCCGTCCAATTGACTCAGTGGAACCGGTTTGGTTTTGGTTGGTTTAGAGAGGACCAGGCTGGGTTATACATGTGGAAGTTTCTCCAGGCAGAGAAAAGAAGTTGTTCAAATGACCTAAACTGAGGCCCTAATTTTTTCTCTACAAGCCCTCTTTACTAAAAATGCTTTTTTTAAAACGGAAAACATTTTCTTAAGTGAAAAGACAGAAGAAAGGAAGGAAAGGAGGGGACAGAATGAAGGAGGCGAGAGAGAAAAAGGACAGAGAGAGAGACAAAGAGAAGTCCAACACTGACACCTCCCTTAAATAGTTGACACAGTTCTCACCTTCACACTTAAGTGTGTACCTGATTTAGCTGGGTGACCACATTTTGCCGAGCCCCACTTTTCTCCTTCATACAAGAGGTTTATGTTAGCATCCTGCAGGGCTGCCATGAGCATGGAACGAGAGAAAGTTTGTGAAAGTGCCTTGTAGCTGAGAATGGGCCACCCCACATACAGGAGTGTTTTTTATGGCTATTTGCGTTTGTTAACATGATTTCCAAGAAGAACTGCTGGAGAACTGTGGCTGAGAGGGTAGTCATCTAAGGCTCCCCGAGGCCAGAATTCCAGAGGCTGGTCTCAAAGGGGGGGACCCCTGCCCTGGTCTCCCCAACCGCCCCACCCCACCCCCAGCATTCATGAGCTTTTCTTGCTCCTGTATATGAATGAGGTGATCTTTCAGCTGCCCTTTGTCTTGGAAAAAAATTAATTCTCATTTGCATTACCTCGTCTAAATGTCACCCACCGATATTTTGTTAGACATTAGCGGCGCTGGCAGGGAGGGCCGCGGGGTAATTGTGTTCTGCCTGGCGCTGGGATTTACATAATTTCAGACAGCAATTAAAGAATCCTGGGGAATTTTTTTTTCTCTTTTCCAACCTCTCCTACAAAGAAAGTGTTCGTTTACATTAAGCGCTCAGCTCCTCGCTGTTCATTTGCATAAAATTAAAGGTTTTTGTGTTCCTGAACAGCAGGGTAACATTTAAAATTCCGTTTTAAAAAGCTCACCTTACAATAATAAAATGTTAATATCATTTCATAGTCAATGCAAGGTTGCCAGATGCCTTTCACTTCCAACTTGCATCCAGTGCTAACTCTTTTTTCTTCACTCTTTCTCTCTCGCGTCCATCTCTCTTTCCCTTCTCTCTTTGTCCATTTAGTCTTTGTCCATTTCTGTCCTTCCCCCAAGCCTCCTCCTCGGCTTCACCTGTCTCCCTCTCTCTTTGATTCCTCTTTTTCTCTTATATTGTTTTGTTGTTGTTAGGTGCCGTTGAGTCGGTTCCGACTCATAGCGACCCTATGCACATCCTTACAATCGTTGTTATGCTTGAGCTCATTGTTGCAGCCACTGTGTCAGTCCACCTTGTTGAGGGTCATCCTCTTTTCCGCTGACCCTGTACTCTGCCAAGCATGATGTCCTTCTCCACAGACTCATCCCTCCTGACAACAAGTCCGAAGTATGTAAGACGCAGTCTCACCATCCTTGCCTCTAAGGAGCATTCTGGTCGCACTTCTTCCAAGACAGATTTTTTCGTTCTTTTGGCAGTCCATGGTATAGTCAATATTCTTCACCAACACCACAATTCAAAGGCGTCAACTCTTCTTCGGTCTTCCTTATTCATTATCCAGCTTTCACATGCATATGATGCGGTTGAAAATACCATGGCTTGGGTCAGGCACACCTTAGTCTTCAGGGTGACATCTTTGCTCTTCAACACTTTGAAGATGTCCTTTGCAGCAGATTTACCCAATGCAATGCATCTTTTGATTTCTTGACTGCTTGCTTCCATGGCTGTTGACTGTGGATCCAAGTAAAATGAAAACCTTGACAACTTCAATCTTTTCTCCGTTTATCATGATGTTGCTCATTGGTCCAGTTGTGAGGATTTTTGTTTTCTTTATGTTGAGGTGCAATCCATACTGAAGGCTGTGGTCTTTGATCTTCATTAGTAAGTGCTTCAAGTCCTCTTCATTTTCAGCAAGCAAGGTTGTGTCATCTGCATAACACAGGCTGTTAATGAGTCTTCCTCCAATCCTGATGCCCCGTTCATCTTCATACAGTCCAGCTTCTCGTATTATGATTGTCTGATTCAAAATGTCCAATACCAGTGCATTTCAGCTCACTAATGCCTAGGATATTGATGTTTATGTGTTCCATTTCATTTTTGACAATTTCCAATTTTCCTAGATTCATACTTCGTACATTCCAGGTTCCAACTATTAATGGATGTTTGCAGCTGTTTCTTCTCATTTTGAGTCGTGTCACATCAGCAAATGAAGGTCCCAGAAGCTTTACTCCATCCACGTCATTAAGGTCGACTCTACTTTGAGGAGGCAGCTCTTCCCCAGTCATCTTTTGAGTGCCTTCCAACCCGGGGGGCTCATCTTCCAGCACTATATCAGACGATGTTCTGCTGCTATTCATAAGGTTTTCACTGACTAATGCTTTTCAGAAGTAGACTGCCAGGTCCTTCTTCCTAGTCTGTCTTAGTCTGGAAGATCAGCTGAAACCTGTCCTCCATGGTGACCCTGCTGGTATCTGAATACCGGTGGCATAGCTTCCAGCATCACAGCAACACACAAGCCCCCGCAGTACGACAAACTGACAGACACATGGGGGTTTCCTCTTATACTTTTTCTAAATGGAATTCTCATGTCCTCCACCTTCACCAGCCTGGTGAAACAAAGTCATGTCTCCATGATCAACCTGTGAATAATGACTCTAAGCCCTAGCCGAAAGGTTTGTAGGAGGTCCTATGTCAACACTGATCTTCAAGTCACCACCTGCCCAGGCTGCTTTCCATGTGTCCTGGACTCTCCAAAGCCAGAGTCAATCTAGTTACTCTCACCAGTCCTGTGAAGCCCATGTGCTTCCTTGTCACCACAAATATCCATGACGTCACTCCTCAGCCATTGGTGCAGCACCCCAAAGTGGCCTGGGCCCCAAATGTTCCTTCAGTTAATTCATTCATTCCTGTGTGCCAAACAACATAGAGATGGTCTTTTCAGAAGATGCTGACAGCAAGGACCTCTCCCCAGAAACTCTCCCCTCTAACTGCCCAGTCCTAGGGTTGAGTCTAGGCTACCAGACAGGCTCTCCTACCCCAACCCCAGGACAAACCTCCTTCAGACTCTGTTGACCTTGTCTGCCTTCTGGCCTCCTCAGTCCACTCCAATCTGTCAGATACAGGTTAGGAGGCTCAAAACTTCAAGGGGAGAGGCAAGTGGCTGTCCCAGATCCTTAATTCCCATGAGCTTCCTGGCCTCTGTGTCAAATGGGTTCATCCAGAGGGACAGTCTAACTGCATTCACCAAGACTGTCCAGTCCCAGCTAGGCTGGTTTCCAGGTGTAGATGTGGAACATAGACAAAGGGCCTTGGCCTTTGTCTCCCTTGAAGGGAAAGCCAGTTTTCTCAGACTAAGAAGAGACTCCCATGCTGGGGGGAAGAGAGAAGAGAGTGGGATAGAGATCCGTGGCACCAGAGTAGAAGGGGCTGAGCCTCACTAAAGATGGAGAGACAGAGGAAGTCTGAAGAGAGGTGAGATTTCCCACATTCCATGCATGTGCCAGAAGCAAATGAGGGTGAGGGGTAGAAATTACAGAAAGACAAAAGTCAGTCCTCATCCCAGCCACCCCATGGAGTAGAAGCTCTGGGACAGACATAATGGAGAGATACAGAAAAAAAAACACCACAAATAGATAACTTTTAATGTGATAGAGGTTCTGAGAGATGGTGGAGCATTAATTAAATACGTGGGGCAAGTGGTAATGCCAGCATAAAGAGCAATATGTGCAAAGCCTCTAAGGAGTGAACACGTGTGGCATGCTGAAAATTTGAAAGATAGTCAGGTATCTGAAGCACAGAAAGCAAAGGGATGAAGCATACAAAGAAACAAGAAAGTATGGCCCATATACAGGGGGAAAAAAGTAATTAATAGAAACTATCCCTTTTTTTTTATCCCTGAGAAAGCATAGACGTCAGATTTACCAGACAAAGACTTTAAATCAACTATTTTAAGTATGTTCAAAGAGCCAAAGGGCACCATGTCCAATAAAATAAAGGAAAATATGACAACAATATTTCATTAAACAGAAAATATCAATGTTATTGTTGTTGTTAGGTGTCATTAAGTTGGTTCTGACTCATAGCGACTGTATGTACAACAAAATGAAACACTGCCCAGTCCTGCACTGTCTTCACAATCATTGTTATGCTTGAGCCCATTGTTGCAGCCACTGTGTCAATCCAACTCATTTGAGGCTCTTCCTGTTTTTCCTTGACCCTCTACTTTACCAGGGACTGAGAATATCAATAAAGAGATGGAAATTATAAAAACCAGAGTTGAGAGGTACAGTAACTGAAATGAAAAGTTCTCTTGAGGAGTTCAATAGCAGATTTGAGCAGGGAGAGATTAAAATCAGTGGACTTGTAGATAGATCAATTGAGATTATCCAGTCTGAGGAACAGAAAGAAAGAAAAAAAAAAGATAAGAAACATCACCAGAGCCTAAGAGACCTGTGGGACACCAAGCGTACTAACATATACATAATGGGATACCCATAAGAAGAGAGAAAGAAAGGACATAGAAAAAACCTTTAAAGAAGTAATGGCCAAAAACTGCCTCAATTTGATGAAAACCATTAATCTACACATCCAAGAAGCTCAACTAACTACAAATAGAATAAACTCAAAGAGATCCATACTGAAACACATTATAATCAAACTGTCATAAGATAAAGAGAGGATCTTGAAAGGAGCAGGAGTCTAGAAACAACTCATAATACACAAGGGAGCCTCATTAAGATTAACAACTGATTTCTCACCCAAAACCATGGAGGCCAGGAGGCAGTGGGATGATGTCCAAAGTTGTCTTAGTTATCTAGTACTGCTGTAACAGAAATACCACAAGCAGATGGTTTTAACAAAGAGAAATATATTTTCACACAGTCTAGGAGGCTATAAGTCCAAATTCAGGGTGCCAACTCCAGGGGAAGGCTTTCTGTCTCTGTCAGCTCTGGAAGAAGGTCTTTGTCATCAATCTTCCCCGGTCGAGGAGCTTCTCAGCGCAGGGACCCCAGGTTCAAAGGACACATTATTCCCCTGGCCTTTGTTTCGTGGTGGTATGAGGTCACCATTTCTCTCTGCTTGCTTCTGTCTTTTATATCTCAAAAGAGATTGACTTAAAACACAACCTAATCTTGTAGATTGGGTCCTGCCTCATTAACATAACCATTGCTAATTCCCCCTCATTAACATCACAGAGATAGGATTTATAACACACAGGAAAATCACATCAGATGACAAAATGGTAGACAATCATACAATACTGGGAATCATGGCCTAGCCAAGTTGACACACATTTTTGGGCAACACAATTTGATCCATAACAACAGTGCTGGAAATGGGGGAGAATTCTATATCTGGCAAAACTATTCTTCAAAAATGAAGGTGAAATTAAGATATTCCCAGACAAACAAAAACTGAGGGAGTTCATCCTTAGTAGATGTGCCTTACAAAAAATGAAACAGGAAGTCCTTTATGTTGAAATGAACATACACTAAAGAGTAACTTGAACCTATACAAAGCAATAAAGAACACTGGTAGGGTAACTACATAAGTAAACATGAAATCAATTTTAATGTATTTTTTTGTTTGTACCTTCTCTGCTTTCTTATGTGATTTAAGAGATAACTTCATAAAACGTCTATGTTGATGAGCACACAATGTATGAAGATACAATTTGTGACAATAACGTATTTGCCAAATTGACTTATAAATTTTTCTTATAGTTTATTTGAATTAAAATCCACATAAAGTACAGAAAAAGCAGATGACAAAACCCAATACCCTTTCATGATAAAAATATTCAACAAACTAGGAATACAGGGGAACTTCCTTAACGTTATGAAGAGTATTTATGAAAAACCCACAGCTAACATTATGCAGAACAGGCTATCTATTGCTCATATGCAAGTTCAAGTTGAAACTGAAGAAAATTAAAAAAATCCACGAGAGCCAAAATACAACCTTGAGTATATCCCACTTGAATTTAGAGACCATCTCAAGAATAGATTTGATACATTGAACACCAATGACAAAAGACCAGATGAGTTGTGGAATGACATCAAGGACATCATACATGAAAAAAGCAAAAAGTCGTTAAAAAGACAGGAAAGAAAGAAAAAAACAAAATGGATGTCAGAAGAAACTCTGAAACTTGCTCTAGAACACAGAGTAGCTAAAGGGAATGGAAGAAAGGATGAAGTAAAAGAGCTGAACAGAAGATTTCAAAGGACAGCTTGATAAGACAAAGTATTGTAATCAAATGTGCAAAGACTTAGAGTTAGAAAACAGAAAGGGTAGAACACACTCGGCATTTCTCAAGCTGAAAGAACTGAAGAAAAAATTCAAGCCTTGAATTTTAATATTGAAGGATTCTACAAAGAAAATATTGAATGACTCAGGAAGCATCAAAAGAAGATGGAAGGAATACACAGAGCCACTGTACCAAAAAGAATTGTTTGACATTCTGCCACTTCAGGAGATAGCATATGATCAAGAACCAATGGTACTGAAGGAAGAGGCCCAAGCAGCACTGAAGGGAATGGCGAAAAACAAGGATCCAAGAGTAGATGTAATACCAATAGAGGTGTTTCAACAAACAGATGTAGCACTGGAGGTGCTCATGTGTCTATGTCAAGAAATTTGGAAGACAGCTTTCCAGCCAACCAAATAGAAGAGATCCTATTTGTGCCCATTTCAAAGACAGGTGATCCAATGGAATGTGGGAATTATCAAACAATGTCATTAATATCAGACACAAGTAAAATTTTGCTGAAGATCATTAAAAAGCAGTTGCAGTAGTACATTGACAGGGAACTGTCAGAAGTTCGAGCTGGATTCTGAAGAAGATGTGAAACTAGAGAAATCATTGCTGCGGTCAGATGGATGTAGATATGAGTTGGAACCAACTCGGCAGCACTCAGCAACATTATAGTCAGTGGTAAAAGACCGAAAGCTTTCGCTCTAAGATCAGGAACAAAACAAGGATGTTCTCTTTCACCACTTCTATTTACCATTGTACTAGCTGTTCTAGCAGAGCAATTAGGCAAGAAAAAGAGGGGAAAAAAATCCATAATGGAAAGGAAGGTATAAAGCTATCCTTATTTGAAGATGACAAGATCTTATATAAACAAAATCCTAAGGGATTCATTAAAAAAAAAAAAATTGGAGCTAATAAACAAACAGTAAAGCTGTAGAAAATCGGCACACAAAAATCAGTTGTATTTCTATACACTTACAATGAACAATTCAAAAATGAGATTAAGAAAATAATTCTATTTACAGTAGCAACAAAAAGGATAAAATACATGTAAATAAATTTAATCAGGGAGGCTCAGGACTTGAAAACTACAAAACATTGTTCAAAGAAGGGTTTTGTGAATTTTATGTCAATAAAAAATTTCAAAAAATAAAGCAAGAGGGATATACGTTCTGGTTCCACCACTTACAAGGTTTGTGACCTTTGGAAAGTGACCTAATCTCTCTGAGACTGTTCTCTCAGCTACACAATGAGAATAATAAGGGCGCCTATGTCGTGAGGTTGATTCAATGACATAATATTTGCCTGGCATATAGTAAACAGTTTTCAGAAGAAAGGCCTGGTGATCTAAAAAAAAAAAAAATTTTTTTTTTTCTACTTCCCAAAAATTTAGCCACTAAAAACCCTATGGAGCACAGTTCTACTATGATATACATGTGACAGCCACGAGCGGCTCAGTGGTAACTGGTTTGTTTTGGTTCATAAATACGGGGGTGGGGCTCAAGCATATGCCTGTTTAGTGACCTTTGGCTTCTGTGCCATCCTCCAGATTCCCTGCCCCAAATTCTTGGCCCAGCCTCTGAGACCCCTACTTGCTTCATTTTTCCATGGGTTTACTCTGGGGCTCATGTCCTCCTTCCTGAGGGTATAGAAATGTTCTGCTGTCTCCTGGTTCCCTTTTCTGCCCCTTCGGCTTCTTTGGCCAAGGTCCATGCTGTAGATTAAAGATGGCTGCATATTCACTGTTCTCCTCCCATTGGAAGAGGGAATCTAGTTCTTCTCTCTTTGAATCTGGGCTGGCTTTACTGTCTTTCTTGACCAATAGAAAGCGGTAGACATGACTTTCAGAAACCATTGAGGGCATGTCATAAGCTTCCACTTGGTTTTCTTAGAACAATTTCTCTGGGAGCCCTGAGCTGCCATGTAAGAAATCTAAGTACCCAAAGACCACCATGTTGGAGAGGTCACATGTAGATGCTTCAGTCAGCTGCCCCAGCTGAGTTCGGATTACCAGCCATCCTTGCCTGGCGTCAGACGTGTGAGTGAAGCCATCTTAAATTTTCCAGACCAGCCCGTCCCAGCATGAGGAACAAAGGAATTGGCCAGCCCAGTTTCACAAAATCATGAAATACAATCTAAGGGTTGAAGCCACTAATACTTGGAATAGTTTTTTACACAGTAATATATAACCAGCAGAGAATTTAAAACTGGGAGTATATGCTGTTGTAATAAAAATAGGTATTGGCATTGGAATAGGATAGCAATTGGAAGCTGAAATGGCCTCAAGGAGGTTGTTGGTGACACCTTGAAGACAGTGAGGAAATTATTATTGGATACTATAGAAAAGGCAACCCTGTTATGTAATGGCAGAAAATTAGGCAGACAATGTTGCCTGAAGAAATATGGGGGGCAGGGGAAAATAGAAAATACATTGAATGAACGAGTGGATTTGATTTCAGAGATTTCCAGGCAGAGTGCAGTATTTTAGCTGCATATGGTAAGGAACAGATAAAAAGAGATGAACTAAAAAAGGGACAGTTCAGTTTTCAGGCAAAATTTAGAGGAAATATAAAGGAGTCCGGATTTTCTGGGTTCAGAAGTACTACTGTTCTCATTCCCTCTCCAGGTGGCGAAAGGAATCTCAGTGTAAGAAATAGGCAAAGATTATCTCAAGGGTAGATACAGCAGGTTCAGAGCTTGACCCAGTGCTGGCAGGCGGTTAAGAGCTCAATAAATACAGGCAGCTAACACATAGATAGCACTTAGACACACCAGGCACTACTCTAAGCATTTTACAAGTGTTAATTCATTTAATCTTCACATAAAACCTTATGAGGAAGGCCTTACTATTATCATCATCCCTATTTTATGATGAGGAAACTAAGGCACAGAGAGGTCGGTAACCTGCCAAGGTCTCAGAGCTCGTAAGTGGTGGAGCGAGAATTTGCACCCAGACAACGTGGCTCAAGGGGCCTCTACACAGTGCTGCCTCTCTACATGACAGTATGGCCCTGAGGGCTCGTAGTCTTGTTGTTTTGATATTATTATATGCGACTAAAATGTGGCTTTAAAGCCAGAATTACGTCCAGCTAGCCTCCCAGCCCCTTTACAGCTTCTGTTTCAGAATCACATGCTCTCATGTCTTGGTTCAAGGGGGACAAGAGTATTGAGCAGGGAACCTGCTCATAGGAATGGGGCATTTGATGGGGGTAGAGGAGACTGAGACTCTGCTGGGAACGGGAGGCCAGTGCCTCCCACCAGGTACACCAGCGGAAAGCCTTCTTAGCAGGGAGAAAGGTGATCACTACTTCCTAGCCTAGGTAGGGTAGTATAAGGGGTGAGGTGGGTGCAAGGCAGTGCTGTGGCTGGGCTGGGCTGGGCTGGGCTGGGATCACCTGGACTGGACTATGTTGGGCTGGGCTAGGAGATCAAGGGCTGACACATTTATTTAGTGCCCAGCTCCTGCAAAGGGCAAACTGCATTATCACATTGAATTTGAGTGGACGTTCTTATGCCCATTTTACAACTGAGGAAACTGAGGTTTGGGGAGGTTATCTGGCTTGCCCAGGGTCACCTCATGCACAAGAGCCTGAGTAAGATCCCAGGCTCCTGACTTCCCAGCTTCCCTGTCTGTCTAGCGCAGGGCCTGAATGTGACTATGCCACTATGACTGATGTTTGAACATGATGGAGTGTCTCACTCCCCTTGAAGTCTTCACGGAGCTCAGCAAGGCCTGAGGACAACACAGAAGCCAGGGGACCTGCAGAAACTATCCCTTCTCTCTGGCGTGGCTGGTACAGCGGTGAGCCAGGGGCTGCTTCACCCCTCCAGAGAGGGCGGGAGCCCTGCCCAGGCGCTCACGAAGTTAACAGCCGAGGGGCTGGCCGGGCCCTGCCCCTAATCAGCAGCCTCAGTGCCTGCCCCTGAGTGGTTGCTCATGCCCTCTGGCTCAGAACAAACGGGCACCTCATTAGCCCCATTAAGCACTCATTTTAGCTGCATGGTTCTGGGGAGCAAGTGTGTGCTTGGAACACACAGGGGTTTATTACGTTTGCAGAAATAACACTTATGTAGACAAAAGAGGCCAGTGGCCCAGGGAGGGGATTTGAGGATGCAAGAAGGGCTGTTGGCAGCCAAGTCCGCTCCTCCCTGCCCTGGCTTGTCTGGCTTCTTCCCTCTCTGAGCATTTGCCTGGGACATTGTCTCTGTAGGAATGCCTTTCCTGCTCCCTCTCCTAGCTGCCCCCTGCCTTCCCTGGCCTCTGCTCATCACAACCCCTGAAGCCCCTGCCCTGCAGAGTCAGCCACTCCAGCCCAGGGCTAAGGCTAAAAGCTATCAGACCCCCAAGAGGGCTGACTATGCTGCTCTTGAGTCCAGGATTCACGTGCAGAGCGCTAGGCGCCCCAGGCCCCACTCCTGGCCATGTCATCCAGTTCTTTATCTTGGTTGCTGCCTAAGACCCATTGACTCCACGTGTGGAGTCACGCTCTCCCTTCCCACCTGCAAAGACAGCAGGTCTACTCTTGGTACTTTCTCCAAACACTGCCCAGTCCGCCCAGTGCTGCAACTCCATGGCTTTCCTAATATTCCACTACTACCCATTTAAGTGACTTCCCCAGACTGCTCAGTGCTCCTAACCCAGCAGTCACAAAATCCTTCCACGTCCTTGCCCAGCAAAACCCCAGAACTGAGGGCCAGCGGCCACATTTACTCAAGGCCTAGCTTTACAAAAGCTCATTCAAAATTGGCTCCCGGGGCAACTGAAAGAGCTCCTAATGGCCAAAGCTGGAACAATGCAAGAAAATAGAGTGCTGGATTATCAGCCAAAGTATAAAATAAATATCCATGAGTCCATACTGATATACACAGATGACTGAATAAGCAAGTGGGGGAGAATAGGCAAATCTATGCAGAAGAAGTCCAAATAATTTGCGTAGACACTCTGCCCTCAAGGAGGTGGAGCAAAATTCTTTGCTCCTTAAGCCTGAGCTGAGCAGAGTGATTTCCTTCCAAAGAGCATAGTATGAAAAGGAAGAAAAAGGAACAACTTTACAGGCAAGAAAACTGCCAGACACACTTCAGCCAGGCGATGAAGGTTAACATCAACAGTGATAAGCCATGCTGATAGCATGTGCCCTTGATATGATGTAATGAGAAAGGCACTTCACCTCTGTCATGCTCTTCCCCAAACCCATAAATCCCAGTCTAATTATGAGAAAAACATAAGACAAATCTCACTAAAGGGACATTCCACAAAATACCTGGCCAGTAAGTAGTTCTCAAAACTGTCATCAAAAACAAGGAAAGTCTGAGAAACTGCCACAGCCAAGAGGAGCCTAAGAAGATATGATGACTGAATCTAACGTGGTGTCCTGGGTGGGATCCCGGAATAGAAAAGAGACATTGGGTAAAAACTAAGAAAATCTGAAAAAAGTATGGACTTCAATTAATAATAATAAATCAACATTGATTAATATATTGTGACAAATGTGCCATACTAGTTTAAGATGGTAACAATAGGAGAGCTGGGTGTGAGATGTATGGGAACTATACGTTCTATCTTCACACTGTTTCTGTAAATCTAAAACTATTCCAAAATAAGACATTTATTGAAAAGATAATTGGCTCATGGGTCATCTGTGAGCTGGCTCCTCTCACAATCCAGCTTGTACCCCTTCCCTGTGCCCCAGCTGTATTGAAAGTGCTTGTATTAGGTCTCCACCAAAACCTCGTCACCAGTATAGCCATTCTGCTTATCTTCTGGGACCTCCCAGCAGTCTTTGCCCCTGTTCCCCACTGGCGCCTTCTTGACCATCTCTCCTCCCCCGGGATTCTGCAACACCAAGGAGCCCTTCTGGTTCTCTTTCTACTACACATCCTCCTCTGGTGTTCCCACCATGCCTATCCCACAGGAGTCCCACCCACCCTGGGTGAGTGTCAGGCCCCACTCCTGGCATCCTAGGTGCACCTCTCCTGCACAGATGGCTTTGAGAAGTTGTGTATCCATCTCCTTGTTCTGGCTGTCTCCATACTGAGGTCAGATGTGCATCTCATCAACCATCCAAAACCTACAGGTTCATCTTCCCCAAAGCCTGCTCTTCCTCCTCCGTCCTGCATCTCAGTGAGTGGAATCACCATCTGTCTGGGAGCTGAGTCTGAGTCCTGTATGTCATCCTGGGTTCTTTCCACCTCTCGTTTGCAATATCCCTTCTGCTCCCAGGACCTTGGAAGCTAGCTCCTTAGCCCTGGCTTCGGACAATCTTATCCATCCCCATGTCATCTCGCTGGTTGTTGCCACCATCAGTCTTCAACCGCCTGGATGGCTGCGCAACCTCCTTGCTATCTCCTTAGCTCCAGCTTCTCCCATGTAATCAATTCTCTACATGGCAACCAGGGCAGAGATTGTAAACTACCCATCTGACCATGCAGCCCACCTACTTGCAATGATTGTTGTTGTGTACTGTCAAGCCAAATTTGACTCATAGCAACATGCAATAATAGTGGGTTCCAAACATCTCAAGTTGGCATCCATGACCCTTCACACTTTCCTTTCTCTTCATCCTCACCTCCTGCCTCTACCTTAATGTTATCTATAGTCTTGCAAAATGGACTCACTTGTCACTTGCCATGCTGTTCCCTGGTCCAGAACACTCTTTCCTCTCTTGTTCCCCTGGTTAATACCTGATGGTCCTTCAGAAATGAGGAGAGGGGGCGTCACTTCTAAGAGCCTTCTCTTATTTTTTGGCTGGGCCAGGTGCCTCCTATGTCCCCCGGAACACCCTGTACTTCTATGCTAGAGAACCTATTATACCGAACAGATATCATCTGCCCACAGCTATCTTCTTCCTCATAATCATTTCCTCCCAGCCTATGAGCACCTTAAGGCAAAGACTGCATCCCATTCATCTCTGTACCTTAAAGGGCCACTAGAAGTGCTCAATAAATGCTATGATAAGAAAAAAAAAAAAAATGATAAGAGTGACTATTTATTGAACACTTACTATGTGCCAGACACAATGCCAAGCACTTTGCATGCATTTTTCCATACTTACCTTTCAGAGTAATAAATGTGAGTAGGCACTTTATTATCACCATTTTACCAAGGTGGAAACTAAGGCACAGAGAGCTTAAGTAACTTGCTTAAGATTGCATAGCTATTAAGTCAAGGAGCAGAAATGAGAACCAAAGGTCTGACTCCATCACTCGTCCTTTTAGCCATGTTGTTGCTTTGTTTCTTGTTCCTTTTTGCACCTACCAATTTAGTGACCCATGCCAACATCATTCATAACATTTTTTTTTTTATGGGCCCATAGCATTCCATCATATTGATACCACATAATTTACCTAACCAATCCTGTTATTAGTATATGTCCAAATGTCTGATTTTATTTTTTCGAATGGTTAACCAATTATCCCAGCACTATTTATTGAGTAATTCATGCTTTTTTCTACTGATTCGAAGTGCCACCTTTATGATATAATGAACATTGATATACACTTGAGTAGGTTTCTGTATTTTTTATTTTCTTATATTGGCTTATTTGTTTAACTGTGCCAATTCATAGTTTTGAATTGCTATACCTTTATAATGCATTTCCATTCATTCATTCACTTATTTGACAAATATATATTGAGAAGGTTTGTGGACCAGGTGTTGGCCTAGAAACTGAGAATCAACAGGGAGCGATGGAGCAGTGAGCAACACAATACTCTCCTAGTACTAACATTTTAATATCTGACCTTAGAAGTTGCTCCCACCTGAATCAATTTTATTTATTAAGATGTTCTTAGGCATTCTTGCCTATTTATAATTCCCAATGAATTAATGTTGGCAAGTAAGAAAATACATTTTAATTGGAAAGGAATTAAATTTATGGATTAATCTTAATGGGATTGACAATTTTTAATCTTCTTTCCCATGAACACAGCACACTTTTCCAGAGTCAATTCTTATTTTATGTTTAGTTTCACATGTTTGTTGCTAAATTTGTTGCTATATATTTTATATTTTTTGTTGCTATTGTGAATGCCGTCTCTTTCCATCATATGTTCTAGATAATTAATGCTAGTACATAAGAAAGGTATTGATTTTTGAATATTTCTTTTAAGGCAGCATTTCACTGAATTCCCTGATTAATTGTGATAGTTTCTAAGTGATCTTTTGGATGTCCCAGGTAAATTATCATATAATATGTGAAAGATAATTTTGTCCCCTTCTTTCTTGTAGTTTTATCACTTGTTTTTCTTTTTTTCTTGTTGTATTGACCAGTGCAAGATTTCTGGGGTGTGCTGGGAAGTGTTTAATAACTGGTTCTCCAGAGAAAATAACCCTGGTTTCTAGCATTTGCCAATTTCCATGGTGTAAGTATTCCCACTGTGGCTGAAGTTACTCAATGAGGAGTTAGGAAGAAATGTGTACCCTTGCTCTTGCAAGCCAGTAAGAGCCAGCCTAGCATAACCCTAAATAGAACCCTAGAGCCACTAGATGGTCTGTGGGGAAAAAAATACTGTGGCCAAAAATATAAATTGGAAATGTTGCATATAAATTCCCTTCTACTAGGTTACAATGTACAATAACATACTAAAGGTTCTGAGACATTCTGTAACACATTTCCCAAATTTATTTAACCAATGGAAAGTTTTTGGAATATAGACAACTATATTGTACCATCCTGCTGTTCTTTCACCAGGATTCACAAATCCCCATCCACAATGTCCTTCTATTATGCCCAATCTGGCAAAACCCTAATCTTGGGTCAATCCAACTGTGCACTTTTTCCCTGCTTTTACATGGACTGCTGATTTCTGCTGGAGAAAATCATACAACCATGTATCCAACCTTCCTTAAGTAGTTGATCAAAAGTATTTATTGAATGAACAAATGCGTATATAAATGAATGACTAGATCACTTCATGCGGTGATAAATTCATAGTTCCCAACTTCAGACAGTTTCACACCATTGCTTAGCAATTCTTCTGTGTTCCTCTGGTCAACTCTCACTCTCATTCTCCACAACAGCTCTTTCCAACCTTCTCCACTCTCCTGAACCACCCACCTCACCTTCCTCCCTCTTCCTCTTAGCTGATGACATCCCAGCTTCCTCTCACTGACCTACATGTTCACCTCCATCAGCATCCATACTTACCTCCTTCCCTCCATCCTTGAGGAGGAGGTTGGGGCTTCCTCCTACACAAACTAGTTCCGTGCTAGTATCAATACTCCAGCCCCTGGCACTCCCACCTGGGGGCCCAGGACCACAGATTTTTCCCCTTCCCTCCCTCTCTGCTGGAGCCTTCTCATCAATAGTTAATCACGTTCAAGTCTCTCCAATCCTAGAAAACAAACCAAACCACGTTCCCCTCTGTAACTCTCCACCAGACTTCACAGTCAATATTCCCAAAAGAAATTGCCTTCTCCATGTCTCTTTTCTCCCATTGATCTCTTGATTTATTGCAATCTGGCTTCTTCTCCCATCTCTTTACAGAAACAACTTCCATCAAGATCACCAACGATGTTGCTGCTGCTAAATCCAATACATGCTTCTTAGCCCTTATCTTCCTGACCTGGCAGCAGCTTTTGACTCCAATCATAACTCCTTCCTTGGTGAAACACTCTCTCCTCCTGGCTTTTGTGACTCTGCTTTCTTGGGTTTTCTCCTACCTCTCATATCACTTCCTCCTCAGTTTCCTTCGCTGGTTCCTCTTCCAGCTCTTCTGTCTCTCAGAATTCCACCCTGGTCTCCCTTTCCCTTTGACCTACACTCTTCGGCAAGTCACCACCTTCTTAATGTGAGTCTTCACCTCCAAGCTCTCTGCTCCCAGATCTCTCTAAGCCTAGACCAGAAATTTGAAAATGGTGCTCAGTGGGCCTCCAGGGAGAAACAGTTTTGATAACAGTGGTGACAGGGGCACTGGGACTATCTGCTGAAGCCTAGAGTAATGAGATTTTGGTTCTGGAACAGGAGACAGAATCCCTTGCCTCTCACATCAAGATTCCTGGCCTTTGTCCTAAGACTATGGGTTGGTGGAAAGATGCTGTTTTGGGTGAGAACCAGGCAGGAACCCCTCATTTGTTCTCTAGCTTATCACCTAGGGAATTGACACTAATCTCATCAACGTGTGCAAGCAGATTACTTTTTAGGGGCTTTGATAGGGGAATTGTCTTCCCCACCTCCTCAGTGACAGCAGCCAAGAGAGGAACAATCTGGAGGTCAAGCTACAGGGTCAGCCCTGCAGGCAGCAGCTGGCCATTTAGAAAACTCTGCAGTACCAGCTGTGCCCTGGGCTCTGCTCTCACACCCCGAGACTGGCTCCCCCAGGACACTGTGCCTGTGCTCTGTCCCCTTCCTGGGCAAGCTTTCACAAGGAACCTGTCCTGTGGGGGTGGGAGGAGGCTGCAGGGTCCTCAAGTTTCCACTGGGTAGGACTCGAGACAAAAAGGATTTCATTTTCTGTTGTTCTCAGCATCCCCAATTATTAATTTATGGCCTTAAATAAGTTAGCTAACCTCTCTGAACCTCTATTTTTGTACGTGTAAAATGGGAATACTAATTTAATACCTTATAGGTTGCTATTAAAACCCATTGCCGTCAAGTTGATTCCAACTCCTAGCGACCCTACAGGACTGAGTAGAACTGCCCCACACAGTTTCCAAGGAGCGGCTGGTGGAGAGCTAGAAGGTGCCTGCAGGTTTGCGGACCTGATTGAAGCAGTCTCCTCTTCCACTATTGGCAGCAGGAGGGTTTCCATACTCCTGGATCAGGATGAAGAGCCCCCTCCCCGGCTGTGTGGGAACTCTGTGCCCTTTTTCCTCTGTCACAGAGGCCTATATTAAGAACAATAAATGTCAGCACAGATGCTTTAACTGCTAATGTGCGGGTGAAAGGCAGGTGGAGCGCAGGTGTGTTGGAGGGAAGAAAGAAGTCAGGAGGTAGATAAAAGCAAGTAGGAGGCAGAGACAGGGTGGGGGAAGAGAAAAGCAACATTAAATTAATGAGGACCTTTTGTAGCTGGAGGAAACAGAAGCCCGAGGAACAGGAAGGACCAATCCATGAGATGTTCATGAACAGTCCAGGAGATCTGTGGGGTCTGGGGGCAGCTCTGATGCCCAAGAGTCAGGAAGAGACCACGTCAAGTCTCTGCATAAAACCCTGCAAAGGTTTCCATGGGAGGAGTGGGTAGCTTTGGTGGAAGGAGCCTCTGGAAAGCAGACTGCCTGCGAAGGCTGCTGTCAAAGCAAGGCCCTGTTGCTAAGGGAACCGCCTGGGAAGAGCCATTGTGTTGAGTTAAAGTCACCCCACCTCCCCAGCAGCTCACGGGGTTTCATCTGCCCTCAGAGGAGGGGCCAAGTCTGCCCGACACATCTCACTTCCCTGAAGAGTGCTGTTTGTGCCTCTTAACTAAAGTCAGAAACACTCACGGTCCCAGTACGTGCCGGGTGCTGGGTGCTGGGGCACCGAGACAGAGCAGACCAGGCCCTGCCCAAGGAGCTTCTGGTCTTGGGGAGCCGGGGGAAGAAGAAGACTAATTCTGATGTAGACTAGTCAGAACCATGATGGCCTCCTGGCAACTGGGAGCCTCAGATTGGCTCTCCTGAGCCCCCAGCTGTGCCACTCAGCTCCAGGCCTTACCTCTCACTCACTTCATCCCTCACCATGTCATTTCATGCTTACAACCCTGTGAGGGGAGTGACTCTCCTCAGCCCATTTCACAGCTGAGGAGACTGAGGCTCAAAGAGGTCTGGTCACTTGCCCAAGGTCAGAGGGCTGCTCAGGTGCACAGACAAGATGCCCCCACTCTAACTCAAAAACCTGTGCTGGTGACACTGCCCCGATCACCAGTTCCTCCGATTCTCCTGCCCTTGCCAGCTGTTCATAGCGAGAGCTGGTTCCTTTCACTTGGTGAGGAGGTTGAGGCCAGAAACTGGTGTGTGCTCCAATGGTGAGCTGCCTAGCCAGCCTGCATCTGACCAGGTTATTACACAGGCTAGAGCCTAAAAGCCTTCTCTGGGACGAGAGCAGAGCTAAGGAAGGGGCTTCCCAAAGCCTGGCTAAGGGCAGGGCGGGGGGCTGTGGAGAGGGGCGGTAGTGGTCAATTCCAGTTTCTGGAAGCGGCTGGGGCTGATATGTGAGCCTTGGAAGGCTCGTGAGTCACACGCCAGCTCAGAAGCTGGGGGTCGGGGGGCACCAAAGTCACAGAGGTCTGGCCAGTCTGAGACCTAGCACAGTTCTAGGAGAAAGAAAGGGTGGAAGGGCAGCTGAAAGAGATCATTATTTAATGACATCTCTGTTTCCTCATCTGTATAAGGGGGATGATAACTGCAGCTGCCTGTTCACGGGCTCTGGCATCCAAAACATGCTTGGTAAACATTCAAGGTCTCTGCTCTCCCTTCCAGCTTGTGGCCTCCAGCTCCACCCATTCCAGGCTCACCCTCAGCCTAGACCTTTCTCCTCCCCAGGAACAGTACCCTCCCTGACTCAACCAAACTGTATAAACCTGGCAAACCCAAGATAGGGGCTCTCAGCCCATTGTGTGGATTTGGAAGCTAAGGCCCAGAAAGGTGAAGAGATTTGCCTAGGGTTGTAGTAGCAACAGAACCCAGGGTTTCTTCTTGCTTTTAAGCTGAGGACCCCCTGAGGATCAGGGCTGTACCCCCCTGGTCAGCCTAGGGGCAACCTCTGACATATGGAGGCTTGTGGGCTAAGAAACACTGCCACTGAGAAGGTCCAGGCTGGGGGCCTCTGTGACCCTCTGCCTGGTTTAGGGAAGACCCCAGGCCTTAGGCAAAGGTCTTCAGAGAAGAGCAATCCTGGATTCAATCCCACCTCTACCACTTATAGTCAATGGGACACATTACCTAGCCTCTCAGTTTTTTCATCTGAAAAATGGGAATGATAGTGCCTACCTCATAGGACTATGGTAAGGATGCAGTAAGATGTGCAAATAAAGTTCTGGGCACAGAACTTGGCACATACGAAGTGCTCAGTAAATGGTGCCATCATTAGTACTAAGGAGTCTGATGGGAGAGACTTCCAAGACTAACATAACGATAGTATGGAGCAGTGAGGGGAAGCACTAGGATCTGGGTGTCGTGCCCTGTATCCTAGTCATTATGCACTCACCGAACAGTGAGAGTATCTGTCTCCCCAGGGCAGACCAGGAGCAGAGCAGGACCTCAGTGTAGGCTTGGGGAAAGATGCATAAAATTCAGGAGACTGCTCCCAGTCCCTTGGACTCGTGTAGGTAGTTGTGCTGGTTAACTGTTGCTGCATAACAAACCACCCCAAAACTCAGTCACTTACAGCCGCATAAAACAGTAAGTGTTTATCTGTGTTCACAATCTATCATTAACCAGGTGGGTCCTCTGGTCTCAGCTGGGGTCACTCATGCATTCACAGTCAGCCGAGGGCCACCTTGGCAGGTCTGCTCCTCTCGGCCAGTTCTCCTGTGTCTCTGGGGATTGGCTGACTGTAGGTTGGTCTGGGATGCCCTTGGCCAGGACCACTGGGCTCTACTCCAAGTGGTCTTTCTCCCCGCAACAGGCTAACTTGAGTTTGTTCACACAGCAGGTGGGCAGACTAACAAGAAAAACAAAGAGGGCGAGGGAGGAAGAGAGCAAGAGAGCACAAGAATGTACAAAAAACCAGCACACGGTTTCTTCCCCCTTACCCTACTGCCCAAAGCAAGTCACAGGCCGGCCCAGATTCGCAGAGTGGGGAACTAGACTTTCCACTCTGTGGACACAGGAGGGGGTGAAAAATCATTGCCATTTTTGCAATCAATCTACCACAGTGGTGATTAAGAACGTAGGCTGGACTAGAATTCTGGTTCACTTGCTGGTCCCTGGGTGGCACAGTTAAGTGCTCAATTACTAACCAAAAGGTTGGTGGTTTGAATCCACTCAGAGGTACCTCGGAAGAAAAGCCCAGCAATCTGCTTCCAAAAGGTCACAGCCTTGAAAACCCTATACAGCAGTTCTCTCTGAGACACACAGGGTTGCCCTGAGTCGGAATCAACTGGGTTTAACTACTGTTGCTGGATGATCTTGGGCAAGATACTGCACTTCTCTGAGTCTTGGTCTCCTCATTTAAAAATTAGTGAAAGCAATTCCAGCATCCCAAGAGTTTTGTGACAATTCAGAAAAAGCATACCTTCAAAGTGCTTAGCATGGGGCCTGGGGCCTGTGGGGGCCAGCAAATGTGGGCCCCTCCCTTTATCCCAGAAGTTTGGGGATTGTGTCTGGTGGGCTGTGGGATGAAGATCCAACTGCTTCCCACTGTGCAGGCGGGAGAAGGCTGGGGGCCCAGTAGGAGGTCTGCCCCACTCCCACCCCCTCCCCACCCTTCATCTTGCCCCCTCTGGAGCCCTCCCACTGAGGACTAGAAGCACCAGGGGTCTTAAGGATCGTTAAGTAGCAAACTATGTGTTCATAATAAAATTTGCCTGCTTCTCACAGACATCCAATTTGCTTACCATCCAAAGAGAAGAATTGGGTGCCTGCTTCCGAAATTGTTTTAATCTCTGCCACAGAATGCTTCTGGCAGGGTTTTTCAACTGGAAAATAGGAAATGAGTTAGAAACAATGGAGGAACGTGAATAATCTCACTTAAGATGTTTGATCTTGAGATGAGATGAAGTTGAAATAGATTTCCTGGTTCACAGCCAGACAGCAGCGGGAGGAGGGAGGGGAGAAGACTGGGATGGTGGGACAGCCAGGCCTGACTGGGTCCAGACCTGGCTGGAGCAAGGACCCTCCCAACTCCCCCTGGTCTCTGCAAATCTCTGGCAAAACTATATAGTGTGTGGGAGACAGCCCCAGCCCTCCCATCCCAAAGCTAGGCATGTCCAAAGCCCTTTGCGGTCTCCATATACCAACAGCTCATGTTAATGTTTAGCAGAATCAATCCATATATCTATGTAGTAAATGTGCACTGTGCACCACCTGTGTGTTGCAGCCAGGACTAGACATTGGGCTTCCAGGCTTGAATAAAACACATGTCTTGTCCTTAAGGCACTTTGCAGGAATTGCCTGGGATCAGGATGGAGAGTGAGGAGCTAATAACTATAGACGGCATGCTGAGTGCAGGTATGGGCTGAAGAGGCTGCATTCATAATCCTTCTACATCTTCACATGACCTGTGACTTGGGGATTCTTGTCCCCTTTTTTTCAGATGAGAAAATGGGCCCAGAGTTAAGAGTATCTAACTGATTCAAGGATAGGATCCAGATACGACTGCAGTCTGTGCCCTTTGCATGGGGAAATATTCTGGACAGGCAGGTTGCATGGACAGGCACAGGCAGGAGGGTCCGAAAGGCAGAGCTCAGGGAGCCATGAGGACACGTGGGTGGCCTGGACCCTGGGAAGACAGGTTCTGTGTAGCAGGCAGAAGCTGGTGTCCATAGCCCAGCTCAACGTGGAGAAGTAGCACCAGCCTTAGGCATGGTCAGGGACATGCTCTGCAAAGTCAAGCTGAGCAGAGCAAGGGGCACCTACACCCTGATTGTCACACAGACACACACACCCAAACAGATACACCTAGACAGACACATACACAGACACAACACATACTACCCAGACAAATGCACTGGACACACACCCATGTACTCACATGCTCTAAGGAAACAGAAACCCCTTGGAGGCAGTGACTGTGTCTGTCTTGCTCACCACTATACCCCCAACACAGTTCCTGGCTCATAGAGGGGCCGCTATAAATAATGATGAAGTTGAACTCAAATCCCATACGTGTGCACACACGCTGATGCAAGCGCATGTGATTTGTGTGCGTAGCAGCAGATGTGGGAAGAAGGAGTGGTTAGGTCTTTGCAGCCCCCACTAGAGCTGGGCCTTGGAGTACAGAGAAAGCTGCTCAGGTGGAGCGTGGAGGGTGGCCTGGGCCTTGGGGCTTCACGGCTCTCTGTCTCAGCTCCTCTGGCCTGACTGGGCCAGGCCCATCCAACGATCCCTGTCCAGCCGACCTGCCCTTAAGGCCCTATGAGTGACCCCAGCACCCCTCCCCCACTCCGCCTTAACAGCCCCAGCCAGGGCCTGGCCTCTCAGGGTTCTGGGTTAGGGTTTAATGCATTATTGATTTCCCCAAGAAGGGTAAGTGCTGCAGCCGTAGGTCCAGGTAGCTTATTTTGTGCGTCGATGACATTCAGGTACTAGTGAAAAATTATACCAATTATTAAATCAGCCATTATTACTTCAAAGTGCAATCAGTTGTCACAGCGGAGAGAGCTTGCACGGTGCGTTATTAGTCGGGCTGTGTGCACAGGGAAAGTGCTGAGAGGGGAGACTTTAACCAAAGGGCAAATGCATGAAATTTACTTAGAAATAGCGATTTATCACCCCTGGGTTTCCCACTGCTCAAATCCAGGCAGACACTTCACTGGCAGGAGACAGACTCCGCAGCCGCCCCTGCCTCCTGCAGCTCCCACCCTGACAGGAAATGAAAAATTGAGAAGTCGTTGTAACAGCTTAAAGATGCATTATCCTTTTTGATGTGCAATTTGAGCTTCATATCCAAAGGCAGATGAAATCACCGACACCCACGCCAGGCGCCAGGCGGAGTGGAGGAGAGAACCACCTTTCCGAGTGTAGGGAGGTTATAGAGTGGGGGTGGGAGGGAGCTCAGGCCGCCCAGTCTGCCCTCACCTGGCCCTGGCTGCCTCTCCTAGTGGGGAGGACATCCAGGGCAAGATTGGGGTCAAGAAGAGAGAGGCCTCAGGCTGGGGCGGGAGGGGAAGAAGAAGGAAGAAAGATGTGTAGAGTGAAGAGAGAAAGACGTAAAGAGATAGAGAGTGGGAGAAAGAGACACAAGAGAGAGTGAAAGAGAAAGAGAGCAAGAAAAAACAAGAAACAGAAAAAGGAGGCATCACCAGAGACAGAGAGTGAAAGGACATGGGAAGACAGAAACCCAGTGTGAGCTACGACTGTCCAACCTAGAGGGGATGTGTGTGTGTGTGTGCGTGCGTGTGTATGGATGTGCATAAGTGTATGTGTAAGTAGATGAGAGTGTTGTGTATGTGTGCGAGCCTGCATGAGGGTGTATGGGTGCACGTGTGTGAGTGGATGAGAGTGTTGTGTGTGTGAGTATGTGCAAGGGTGTGTGTGTATGAGCAGATGAGAGTGCTCTGAGAGTGTGAGGGTATAAACGTGTGTGAGTTAGTGGCGGCGAGGGCATGTGTGTGAGTGTGTGTGTGTGAGTGTGAGTGGGTGACCACAGTTGCTGGCAGAGGGCCATGTGAAGGACCCTCAGCCCCTCTCTCTCCTGTCCTGGCATGTGCAGGTGGCAGTAGATGTCATACCTATCAATAACTTTCTTGACTGTGATGATTATTATGAACCTGTCCTTCATAAGCACCCAGGGCAGTGGGGCCCAGAACAGCCACCACCATTCCATTTTCCAACTCCCTGTGCTATGGCATCATTCCTGGCACATCCCACTCAACACTGGGCAGCCCCAGGTCACGGGTCACCTAGAGCTCAGAGCAGAGTGAAGCCCTCACCTTAGCTGTGAGTGGAGAGTTGGGACACAGGTTCAAGACTCAGAAAGACCTGGGTGAATCTCACCTGTCCTACTGCATGACCATGAGCAAGGCTGTTTCCTCATCTGGCAAATGGGCTTGTGGGGTTGTGAAGAGTGCAGAGATCCTGTGCAGGCACTAAACCTGTTGCCATCGAGTCGATTCCAACTCATAGCACCCTATAGGACAGAGTAGAACTGCCCCATAGGGTTTTCAGGTAGCAGCTTGTGGATTCAAACTGCCAGTCTTTGGTTAGCAGCCAGGCTCTTAACCACTGCACCACCAGAGCCCCATATGGGCACCCAAGCCAAAACCACACCCAGTGCCATCGAGTCGATTCTGACTCATAGCAACCCTATAGGACAGAGTAGAACTGTCCCACAGAGTTTCCAAGGAGCACCTGGTGGATTCGAACTTCGGACCCTTTGGTTAGCAGCCGTAGCACTTAACCACTACACCACCAGGGTTTCCCATATGGGCACAGTACCCAGAAAAACAAGGCTTTCATGGTGTCCTATCAAGCTTTATCATTAGCAAAAGAATTTCTATATCATGGGCCATTGTGAGGCCTGAATGAGATAAGGCATGTGAAATGATATGATGAATTTGAAATAAATGGTAGTTGCTGTTTTTATTATTATCAATAGAAAAATAAATGAAAAGGATATATGTTAAGGGTGATGGTCTCTAACGGGATTAAGGAAGATTTTTATTGTCTTCTTTTTTTTTCCTTCTTGTCTGTGTTTGTCAAGTCTGAACTAGTTTTATAATCAGAAAAAGAGAATAAATTTATTTTAAAATACATAAGAAATTGCTTCATGAAGTTTTCAGAGGGGGCAGATACTCCCAGGACCCTTCTCTCTGCCACTGAGCCCGAAGCACGCACCTCACCTCTCTGGCCTTGGGCTGAGTTTGCACCTCAGGGCTCCGGGCTATACTTACATTCAGGTATATGGGAAACCCTGGTGGCGTAGTGGTTAAGTGCTACCGCTGCTAACCAAAGGGTCAGCAGTCTGAATCTGCCAGGCGCTCCTTGGAAACTCTATGGGGCAGTCCTACTCTGTCCTACAGGGTTGCTATGAGTTGGAATTGACTTGACAGCACTGGGTTTGTTTTTGTTTTGTTTTTTTTTAGGGGTATATGTGTGAGCCCAGAATCCCTGACCCCATTTCCTCCAGTGCCTAGGGGAGGCCTCTGCCCTGATATCCCAGGATCCCCTGGCACATGTGCTGATTAGGCTACCCACTCCCTTTCCAGTCCCACCTCACTTCCTGCCAAGCAGGCTCACAAAGCCTCTGAACCTGAGTCTGAGGCCTTTTCTAGGTACACTCATTGCAAAAACAGACAGCCGTGCCTCAGCCAGAACCTCCTTGATTTTGATGTATTTATCTTCCTGACTCTTCCAATCCGCATGCTACGGATTCACCAACCCCAAAGCAAATCCATCAGGCAGCATTACTGCCCCCATTTGAGAGATGAGAAAACTGAGTCCCACAGAGGGTATGTGGTTTGCTCCAAGTGCATCAAGGTGAGGCAGGACTCACCCCAGCCTACCAGACTCCAGGCCTGTGTCCTTTTACGACATCATCGCACTGGTAACAGATGGTGGAGAGAACGCAGAACTAATCAACTCCTCTATTGATTCTAACTTCTCCATAGAGGAGATCGATCTTCCCATTAGGAAGGGGTGGGTGGACATGGTTAGAAGGAATTGGAGATCCAGCTCAGTGAGGCAGTTGGCAGCACAGGGAATGCTGTCTGAGCCCAGGCCTCCTGACCCCAGGCCTATCTGAGTCACGGCCAGTGAGCACCAGGCAGAGATGAATGGCCATGGCCTGGTACTGACAGGCTGCATAGCAGTCTTGAAGGGTCCCCTTGGCCAGCAGGGATAGAGGTGGGCTCTGAATGCCAGTTTCCAATTCACTAGTCATGACGGCCACAGCTCTCTGGCCTTGGCCGTGTAGTACATCTACCAGTCTACCCATCCATCCATCCCTCTGTTCATCTGTTCATCCATCCATTTACTTTTTTAGTCATCTATCCTTTTATGAATTCCTCCTCTGTGACAAGCACCATGCAAGATGCCAGGATTTCCAAGGAGACCTCAGGGTGCCCACAGTCCAGTGGTGGGGAGACAGGTTGAACTTTATCCTGTTTCACGTTTTTATCAGTGAACTGGGTAACCTACAAAAGCTGACAGATCACTGAGCTGACGAGCTAAACTCCAGTCGGCAAAATAATCCAGATTGAAAATGCTCCTAAAAGCTGGTCTTTCTTCTGTCAGCCTTTATTCTTTTTCCCCCCTCTAGAATGGAAGTTCAATGAGGGCAGGGACCCTGGCTGTCTTTCTCCTCACTATTCCTCCAGTGCATGACACAGGGCCTTGCACATGGCTGGGGCTCAGTAACTATTTATTGGTTGGGTGGGTGGGTGGGTGGATGATTGAAGTATTTATGGATCAGAGAGGCTCCTGGCCTCACATCTGAAAGGGTTTAGAAGCTTGTTTCTTCCATATAGTTGTTTCTACTGCATGGATGGAAATCCTGGTAATGTAGTGGTAAAGTGCTATGGCTGCTAACCAAAAGGTCAGCAGTTCGAATCCACCAGGCACTCTTTGGAAACTCTGTGGGGCAGTTCTACTCTGTTCTACAGGGTTGCAATAAGTCGGGATCAACCCGACGGCAACGGGTTTGGAACAGGTACAGCATGGATCGCCATTTTGATTTGCTCACCTCTGGTGAAGGGAGCTCACTACCCAGCCAGGCAGCCTACTCCATGGCTGAATGGCTGTCACTAGGGAGTCTCTGCCTGGGCTGAACCAGGACTGGCCTTTGGAGAGCTGCCTCTCACCATTAAATCATATAACTGAAAACAGCAGCTCTTCTCATCCATGGGGAAAGTGTCCCCACATCCTTCCCCAGTTCTTCTTGTGACCTGGAGAGCCCATTGCATCTCGGTGTCTCTGAGCACACTCATGTATGTCAAGATTTTTCTTAAAGTGGGACTCCCAGAGCTGGTTATATCACTCTGGTGAATTTCCACTAGCTCAGAAATGATCAGAACTTTCACCTCCTATCTTCTAGATTTCATATATCTATTAATATAGCCTAAGATCAGAGGTCAAATGATCTAATAGATGTAAGAGTGCTTAGGACTGAGTCTGCACAATGTTATGAAAGATTGTGCCGGTAGAACTGTTCAGATATATTCAGAGTCAAACAAGATTCAAAGCCAAAACAAACCTAGGATATTTATGCTGAAGAAACATCTGTTAATAGAAGCAATGAAATGGGATGATGATGTAGGGATGGCCAGCACAGTGTCTGGCATGTGTTAGGGACAGGGCGGTTCTCTTCTCAGAGCGTGTCACAATGGAATTGAGTTCTATTTAAACCCCCAGATCTTTGTTCCATCTGCAGCATCACAGACTTACCCTGATGCTACCCTGATGAAGTTATAAATGGAGGGCTTCCAGATTCAAATGGCCCAAGTGTTTATAGAGTACCTACTACGTGCCCAGAATCTAGCTCATTGCTTACCGATATCATCTCATTCTAAACTCATCTTGGGGGCTGGGAGCGATGCATCCCTATCATTCGCCAGTATTTACTGAGCACACACTGTGTGCCAGGTCAAGTACAAAGGATGGGGATATGATGCTGAGCAGGACAGACATGATTTCTGCCCCACAGAGCCCACAGTTCTGCTGAGGTCCTTACTGCTTTGGCAGGAGGAGGAGCCAGCCTTTGCTTGGGCTGTGTCCAGGGGAGTTCTTCTCCCATAGAGATGCAGAGGAGGGTGCCTGGGGTAGGGCCAGACTAGGGTGAGGCAAGTGAGGCACCTCTGTTGCAACATTTAAGGAGGCACTCACTCAGGTGCTGACTCTGCTCTTGCTCAGCCCTGAGAGTGATGTCTCCCTAAATTATATGCCCTAGGTGCCTCACTCACCTCACCCATTCCTGGCCCTGGGCTGGGGAGTGCTGCCTATAGAGAAAGAAACTAGCTTCCTGGGAGACAGCCCAGTCTGGGGGCCAATCCTGGCAGGAGTGCTTGTCAGACTGCAGGCCAGGGGTGAAGAAGCCACTCAGGGAGGGGGGCAATCACTTACGTATTAAATAGACACAGTCACTCAGTCATCTAGCAGCAAAAACTACCATAACTCATAACAATGAAAGGCCAAATGTGTCTTTCCAGGAGGGAATAAAATTTCTCATGGGCTTTCTGGCATTGAAGTACCTGAGATTCTTCCCAGCCTCTCAGGTCCAAAACAAGACAATCCAACTACTTCCCCATGCTATCGGTGGCTGCAGAGAGAGTCCCAGGGCTAAGAGTAGGCACAGGCCGGGAGGTGGGAGAAGGAAGGGGCACCCTGGCTTCAAGGCGCAGAAGGGACAGCCCTAGAGGCCCCTGGGGTCAGAGGAGGGGGCTTCCAATTACAACCTCAATAAGGCCTTGGAGAGGTTGCTCTGTGAAATGAGAGCCAGAGAAGGCAATTGCCTCTGGCACGTGGAAAACTCTAGATCTATAACTTCCTGGAACATAATTAGCTGCTAACTTCAAAGATGCATTGGGGTTTGTGTAATAGGTACTGGGGCTGCGCAAGAACTGCAGAAAATGGGAGAAAAATTGGGCTGTCTAGCTTGGAAATAGAACAAGACAAAAGGCTTTCAATTCAGTGCTTCCTTCAACTGAGACACTGAGACCTGAGAAAATAATAATAGTTATGTCTTTTATGGAGTGCTTACTGTGTGCCAGAAACTCTGCTAAGTGCTTCATATTTGAGCTCATTTAATGTTCACGTATCTCCAGGACCCAGGTCCTGGAATGACAAATAGCTTTCCAAAGGTCACAGACAGTCAGTATCTGAACACACAGCCTTATAACTTCAGACTCCAAACTCTTATCCATTGTCTCTACTGCCTTGTCTCTGTTCTAGAGCCTCCGTGTCCTCAAGTCACTCATCCCTTCCTGGGAGAGGGAGGATCTGGGGAACAAAGACATAAAAATGACCTCCTTGCTCTGCCCATGGACACTGGCGCACCTCACTCTGATTGAGGGTGGCAACCAGACTGATATGCTGAAAGCAGAGAGAGGATCAAACTTGGCTGGCTCCTCCTGGGGTATCCATCACAGTGGATGTATTAGCTAGGCTAAGTTATATTAGCTGCTGTAACTAATAAACCCTAAAGCTCAGTGTCATAACAAAATAGAGGTTTATTTCCCACTTGGGTAAAGAGATAAAGTCCAGTGGGATAGGAGAAGGCTGTGCTCTGCTTCACAAAGTCATTCAGTGACCCAGCACCTTCCACCTGTGGCTCTGCCATCCCCCAGGGCCTCGGAGTTCACTGTTGGAGCTCTACATCTGACAGTGGATGGAAGAGGGACAGAGAGGGCTGCACAGATGAGTCCTGGAAGTGATGTACCTCATTTCCAGCCACACTCAATTGGCTAAATTCAGTGACATGTTTATATTTGTTTGCAAGGGAGAGTAGGATTATAGATTAAAGGGAAATGGACTTGTTGAACTTCCACAAAGAGTGACACCTGTCCTGTCCATCCATCTATTTACTTATCCGTTTAAAATTTAGTGACATCCACTATGTGCTCCAAAGAGAGCGGCAAGCAAAGCAGACCATGACCTTGCCCCCATAGACTTTAGCACCAGGAGAGAAAGAGGAGCATAAAATAACAGCAACAAATTATATCCATTCTTATTACAATTGTAACGAGTACTACTAAGTACAGGAGGCCATGGCAGTATGTGACACTGGGTCCAGAGAAAGCCTGAGGAATCTAGGAAGGCTTCTCTGAAAAAAGCAACTTACACTGAGGCCTGAAGGATGAGTAAGAGTTGGCTGAGTGAGTTACAGTAGAGTTTTCCAGACAGAGGTAACAGCATGTGCAAATGAACTGGGGAGCTTTGCTCCTGCTCATTGTGGGATCACTGCCTGCCCAGACCTGATTCTATGAAAGGCTTCCCTCCAGATCCCCAAGAAGCGCTCTTGAGTCAGTCTGGAGCTCTTCCTGCAGTCCCCATACCTCAGATGCTCCTGGATATAGACCCCACTCGACATGCCTGGCTGGTTGGGTTCACCATGGGAACAGGATGCTGTACTGTAACCAGCTCCATCCCTGACTGCATCCAGACTGCAAACCCATGGAGCTTGGATTCAGCCTGTGACTGCCCAGAGATGCTCTTGGGATATGGGTCTCAGGTCAGCCATAGCCTTCAATCCTAAAGAATTTAAATACTTTTTCCAAGAGACCAGATCCTGATGTCTTGCCTTGGGCCAAGACCTGACTAGAGCAACCCTTGGCTTAGTGTCCCCACCCCAAATCACAACAGCATGATGGGGGAGGGAGATCCTTGACTAACACCTCCGTGGCCCTTGAGGCTCAGTCATTTTCCAAGGCATACCCCAGCAGATCGTCTGTGCCACTAGATGGAAATAATTCCATTACCCTGGGACACTCTGTATTTAGTACCAAACCCAAAACCAAACCCAGTGTTGTCGAGTCGATTCCAACTCATTGCGACCCTATAGTATAGCCACCTAAATGAGCAATTTGGAGATGAGTGTGACACACCAGACAGCATAGTCTTGCTAAATTATCTTCTAAAAAGGCTAAAACTTGCTAATCAAAAGGCTCTTGACTTCTTTGTGCCAGGGCTTCCAAACAGTTCATTCTGGTTGGAACCCCCGCTGAGGATTTGCAAGTTCCCTGCTGAGAATTTGCATTTCCACCCCAGATATACTGAATCAGAATGTACATTTTTAACAAGATCCCCAGGTGATTCTTAAGTATAACTTCCTGGGAACTTGTTAGAAATGCAAATTCTCAGCAAGGGTTCCAACTGGAATGAACCCAGTTCAAAGAAGCCCTGCTCTGAGCAGATGTTGAACATAGGAATAACAAGGTTAAAGAGAGAAATAGGGCACAGCTGAATTACTCTGTGTCCTAAAGGGAAAAACAAGCTCATGGTGGGGTGGGTTTGGAGGAGAGAACCGAACCAGGCTGGCCCTTAGGAGAAGTAAGGGGAGGGCAAAGAATCCCTCAGCAAAGGAACAACTGAGGAGGGGCTCGGGAGAACAAAAATGAGGGCTCTTACGGTGGTTTGACAGGGAGTGTGTGATGTAGCACCCTCCTCTAGGGTCATGGAAACCCAGGTGGCATAGTGGTTAAGTGCTACGGCTGCTAACCAAAAGGTTGGCAGTTCGAGTCCACCAGGCGCTTCTTGGAAACTCTGTGGAGCAGTTCTACTCTGTCCTACAGGGTCGCTATGAGTCAGAATCGACCCAACGGCAGTGGGTTTGGTTTTCCTAGAGTCCTAAAAATATTCAGCAAACATTATCCACTAATGTTCTTATTTGGGGGGACTCGTGGGGAAGCTGAATTCTGTAATTATGTTGGCATGGGGGCACAGAGCAGAAATACAGGTGCTGGGAAATGAAGGGATGGCCACACCTGGGCTTGATGGGTGGTGATCCTTTCAATGTAGGACCGGGTTGGCTCTGCGGGAACTGAATGGCAGGTTATCTTTTCAGTGGGTTATCAGTCAACAGATGTGGTAGATCTATCAATGCCTCACCTACACTCCCTGGGCATTCACTTCTACTTGCCGAAGGCTGCTTCCCGGGGCATCTGCAACACTCTTCCTGGGGGCTTTCCTTCTGGCTCTTGAAGCACACTCAGCCCAGGCCCAGAGAAAACCAGCGGTCTAGGGAGTTCAGCCCTTGACCAATGATGGCTGAGGATTCAATGGATAAATACCCAGGATGTCTTATCTTTTAGATGGGACAACTCTGAGGCATGTTCTGCAATGTCTCCCAAAGCTCCCCAGCAGATTTTGCTTCAATTGCCCACTTGATAACTCACTTTTTATGGCTTCCTTACCTTCCCTGTCTCCCTTCGCTATTCTCTTCCTAGCATTTCCTGGGATCACTTCCCAAACCCCAAGGATTTCTGTTCACTTGCACTGAAGTTCTCTTTCTTTATGGGCACTGAAGTTCTCTTTCAGTCCCTGCTCCTTGCAGAGGAACCCAAACCAAGGTAGCAGGTGCACTGCTTAGCAGGTTACATGACTGGTGTGTGGTCTTCTCAGTGGATCTCCCATTGCAGAATCATCTGTGGTCAGCAGCTAACACGGTGTGCCCTCCCTGGTCTCCTGCAAAACAACAAGGTGCCATGCAGACAATGTAAAACCACATATTTGTCAGATCTGCATTTCGTACCATTTCCCTATCTGGGCCCATACCCTGGGACCTTTCTGCAAATGAACATTTGTCCTGCAGAGCAGTGGCTATTCTCCCCTCCCCCACCCCCCCCACCGAGGAAGTGGTTCGAAGTTAGTTTTCTCATAAAAGGTTCTCAGATGGAAGAAAAGCAGCTGTTGCTGAAGCCACGTCAATCTGAGCGGTAAAAGGTTTGGGCAAAAACATATTTTATTGTTCTTGCTGTCAGACACATAAAGATTTAAGGGGCATGTGACTTGGTAATTGCTGTGGACTTTTTTTTTCCTTGACAATAAACATAAAACTTAAAACTGTATTAAAATCATTTGACAATTTTTATGCTCAAAGAGCCCAGAATGAATAATGGGGTTTTTTGCATCTAAAATGCACTCTCTCGTCAACCTATAAAACTGTCAGAAATAAATTCATCAAAAGCAGATTATATAATTAAAAGTCACTATTTGTGTTTCTGCCTGGTTGGGATTGGAGTTGTTTGTTTCTCACTTTCCTTTTTTAATTTTTAGTTCTATATGATGGCACCCTTAAGCCAATCTGCTTTGTGTGGGAGAGATGATGAAACGAGGGCTTCCCTCAAAGAACCTGTCTTCCCTACTCCAGCCAACCCTTCCAAGTCCTAATCTCAGCAAGCACCATCACTCCTCCAAGCCAGTGCAGTTTCCTGGTAAGTATTAGAGGGAAGTGCAAATGGTTAATGTACTCAGCTGCTAGCCGAAAGGTTAGGTGTTTGAGTCCATCCAGGAACACCTTGGAAGAAAGGCCTGGCAATCTACTTCTGAAAAATGAGCCATTAAAAATCTTATGGAGCACAGTTCTACTTTGACACATGTGAAGTTGCCATGAGTTGGAATTAACTCGACAACAGCTGGTTTGGTTTGTTAGAGAGAAACATTCCAAACTGAAAAAGTGCTTCTTTTCCTGATCTGGCAGCACAGGAGAGAGAATATGGTAGAGACTTCTAGTGTGCACCCATCTCCCATTTTCTTCTTCTGAGCACTTTGGAGGATTACACCTCCCTACCCCCTCGCAGTTAGGCAGGCCATGTGACACGTTTTGCCCACTGGGCTGTAAGTGTAAGTGATGTGTGTGATTTCTGGGCCAAAGTAAGCTATGGTTTAAAACTCTCCACCAACTTCTGGACTGAGGCAGTTGTATGTTCTCCAAATGTGCAGCTACTGGAGAATGGAGCTCTGGCAGCCTGGATCACTGAGCCACTGCGTGGTTGACACTGTCCTGCAGAGTCACCAAACTGACAATAATCTTTGTTAAGCCACAGAGACTTGGGGGTTGTTTTGTTACCTCAGCATAACTGAGCCTATCCTGACTGATACAGGGGATCATTGTGATGTTCAAGCAGGGACAGGACTAAATGCTAACTCAGGCAAGGGAAGAGAAGGGGGAAAAGTGTAGGAAGAGGTGTTGGGGGTAGGGGAGGCATAAGGCTAGTGAAGAGAGCAGGTGGCTAGAAGAGAAGGCAGGTGCAGTCAATAGGGATCTGAGGTCATGGAGGCCTGGAGGCCAATGTCTGGCTTTGATCTTCATCTGAGAGGCTGTGGGGCAGTATTTATCCCACAGTGGGAAACCCAGAGGGAAAAGGAGACTGGCAGACCCAGAGTATCAGAGTTCTCTTCTCCAAGCTGGTGTCTGCTCATCCCAAGACCCCTGTTACATTAGGCCAGAGCATAGAAACCTCCCATGATGGGACCAGTTGCCATTTCAGAGGTCTGTGCTGCTTCTCAGGGGTCTACGCAGCTCCCTGGAGTTCCAGAACTCAACAGCTTGTCCCTCTAGGGCAGGAAGCAGGGCAGAAAGACTGGGAAAGTGTCCCTTAGACCCTGGGGTGTATTAACCAGTAAGCAAGGCATGCATAGGCTTAATTGTGTTTACTTACTTATTTGTAGCACACAATTTCACATGGGTTTCAAAGATGTGGTGAAAAATAGGTGAAACTGTGCACTACAGATTAGTAGGCAAGCACAAGTAAGCCCATGTGTACCTTGCTTATTGGGCAATTCATCCCAGCTCAGACCAGCCTTTAATCAATCCCTATGCAGCTACCACCCTGTCTTTAGGTGCTAAGTCTGGAGTCTCCCCAAATCCCTCACCCAGTGGGCTTAGTTGAGACGAATAGACTGAGCAGCCAGGCCTGGAGTAACAGAGGCATGAGAGAGGTGGAGACCTGGACGTGGGAAGATGGGGAGAAAGGACCAGAAGGAGAGATGGGAAGAGCAGGGAAGTGCTAAGAAACTAATATTCTTTGAACCTTTCCTGGGTGCTGGGGACCTCACTTCCACTATTGCATGGAGTAGAGATTCTTAGACCTATTTCACAAACGAGAAAATAGAGGCTAAGAGAAGCCCTGTAAGTGACAGCAGCTTGTGCAACATCACACAGCCATCCTAGGCTATCCTGGCCCAAAGCGCATGCTTGGAAAGCAAAATACCTAGGGTTCCTCAGAGTGAGGGAAACGTTTTGCCCCAGCTGAGCCAGAGAAGCGGGGAGATGGGGATTTACTCTGACCTTGGCAGAGGAGATGGGCTAAGCAAGACTGGAGGAGACCCTCTCTGACTGCAGAAGTTCCCCAGGCTGTGCTGCCTTTCCTTTCATGGGTGGGATGTTTCCATTAGCCTTCTTATCGTGCTAAAGAAGAATCCTTCTATTTTTATTTTGCCAAGAGAGGTTTTTCTATGAAATAGATGCTGAATGTTATCAAATCCCTTTTTATCATCCATAGTTTTTCCCTTTTGGCCTATTAATATGATGAATTATATTAATAGCATTCCTGAAATAGAACTGTCCTTGTATTCCAATAATATGCCCTACCTGGTCATTGTGGAATACTCATTTAATATATTGCTAGATTCAATTTACTTATATTTTATTCAAGATGTTTGCATCTATATTTGTAAATGAGATTAGCCTGCAGTCTTCTTTTTTTGTGCTAATTTTTGTCAGGTTTATTTAGCTTCGTAAATGAGTTGGAAGGGCTTCTAGTTCTGGAAATATTGTGGGCCAGATATTCCAAAAATCTTCCTGCCACAAATACCTTGAAGTAACACAATTTAACAAGTACCTGAGCTTGCAGAAAAGTAGAGGTAATGGCCAGGAGCCAAAAATAAAGTGGGAACTGAAAACCAGAGAGGTAAGCACAGGAGTTTTCATTGCAGCTGCTGTGGGGGAAAAGAAAGGAAGTTCATGCCCACATAGGGTCAGGAAACAAGGCTTTGGGTCTGAGTTAGTGAGAAGCTGGACTTGACATCCCCAGGGGCTGTGCCTCAGTGAAGTGTAGACTGTCCTCTTGTATAGGAAGAGAAGAGAGGGAATAGTAAGAGGGAGGGGGGAACCAGCATTCAAGGGGGAAATGGTTGAGAATTTTTCAGAACTGATTGAAAATATTCACAATTAACAAGGTCCTTTGTGTCCTGAGCAGAATAAATAAAAATAAATCCAAATCTTGACATTCCACAATGAAACTGTAGAACACCAAGGGGGAAAAAAAAAAGACTTTAAAAGTAGCCAGAGAGAAAAGAAAGACCATCAATAAAGAATGGAAATTATAATGACAACAGATGTCTGGTTAACAACAGAAGACAGAAGATAACAGAAAAATATTTTTAAAGTGAGGAGGGAACATAACTATCAACTTAGAATGCTATACATAGCTAAATTGTCACTCGGAATAAGGGAATAATAAATGTAGTTCTCAAACTGATTCTGAAAAAACTACTAAAGGATATAATCCAATGAGAATGAAATTGAACCCAAAAGAAAAGAGTGTGTAAGAGCAACAGTGAAGAAAGAAATTGTTAAACATGTGAATAAATGTAAACAAGATGTGGACTATATAGATCAGTAATAATGACAGCTCTTGGAGGTATAAAAATAAGGTAAGACTAAAATACTGGATGAGTTTAAGCTTAGAGGGGGTATTCAGAGTTAAAGTGTTCTAAGGTTTTTGAAGGAGGGAAGTCATTATTATGGATTAGCTTTATATTTATTAAATCAAGAGTATGAAAGTTAAAAATTTAAAGGTAGGTTTCTAACACCATTCTCCAATAAAAGAAACCATGTCTTCTTGGAGAAATTAGTCAGGACATATACAAGATGAGCTTGGAGCATCTTGTTGTACCAAAAAGTAAGAAAATGTTACACACATACTTATGGGTCAAAGAAAGAATGTCTTGGTTATCTAGTGCTGCTATAACAAAATATCACAAATGGATGGCTTTAACAAAGAGAAATTTATTCTATCACAGTCTAGTAGGCTAGAAGTCCAAATTCAGAGCGCCAAAGTGCCAGGGAATTCTTTCTCTCTCTGTTGGCTCTGGGGGAAGGTCCTTGTCATCAATCTTCCCTTGATTTAGGAATTTCTCCACACAAGAGCCTCAGGTCCAAAGGATAAGCTCTGCTTCCCGTACTGCTTTCTTGGTGGTATGAGGTCCCCATGTCTATCTACTCACTTCTCTCTTTTATATCTCTAAAGAGATTGGCTTAAGACAAAATCTGATCTTATAGATTGAGTCCTGCCTCATTAACGTACTGCTGTTAATCCCATCTCATCAACATCATAGAGATAAGATTTACAACACTTAGGAAAATCACATCAGATGACAAAATGGTGGATAATCACAAGACACTGGGAATCATGGACTAGTCAATTTGACACACATTTTGGGGGGACACAATTCAATGGATAATGCAAATAGTATACTTTAAAACTGGTAAGATGCAGCTAGAGTAGTACTTGAAAGACAAGGTTTAGATTTATATCAGACAAGAAGAGAGATTGAAAATAAGCTAAACACTCAATTTAAGAAATTAGAAAAAGAACCAACAGAGTAACCCAAAGAATGAAGGAAATGGTAAAGAGCAGAAAATAATTTCATTTAAATCCAAACAACGAGAAAATTAACAAAATCAAAAGCTAGTTAAGAAAAAGAGAAAGCACAAATAAATGACATTAGGAATAATCAAAGGCAAGAAGTTCAGAGAAAGCAGTGATTTTAAAAATCACAAAAGTGTTCTGAACAACTCTGTGCCAATAAACTTTAAGACCTAGCCAAAAATGATCAACTTCCTAAAAAAATGTAGCTTATCAAAATCATCTCAAGAGGAATTAGAAAGTCTGAAGAGACTTATAATCATTAAATAATTGACTCATTAATTTAAAATTAACCTCTCCCTTCACCCCCCACCCCAAAACCCTAGGCCCAGATGGTAATAGCCAACTTCTACCAAACATTCAAAGAGCAGATGATCCCAGCCTTATACAAACTACTCCAAAGGAAATAAGAAGTAATTCCTTTCAACTTTTTTCTAGGTGGGTGGTAGTACCTTGATGTAAAACCAGACAATGACAGTATGAAAAAGGAAAATAGGTAAATATTAATAGGCAAAATCTCACATTGTATAAAAAAATGACAAAGTTAAATTTATCCTAGGATATTTAAATGCAAGAAAAATCTATGGAATTCATCACATTAAAAATTTACAGAGATACTACCCAAAGTGATCTATAGATTCAACAAAATCCTGATCAAAGTTCTAAGTCTTCTTTACAGAAATAGAAAAACCAATCCTCAACTTTATATGGAATGGCAGGAGGCCCCAAATAGCTGAAACAATGTTGAAAGAGAAGAACAAAGTTGGAGGACTCACATTTCCTGATTTTAGAACATATTATACAGCTACAGTAATCAAAACAGCCTGGTACTGGTATAACAATAGATCCATAGAACAATGGAATAGAATTGAGAGTCCAGAAATGAACCTACACTTCTATGGACAACTGGTTTTTAATAAGGGTGCTAAGTCCATTCGATGGGGAAAGAAGAGCCTCTTCAATAAATGGTGCTGAGAAAATTGGATTTCCACATGCAGAAAAATGAAACAGGATCCAGGCCTCACCAAACACAAACAAATTCAAAATGGGTTAAGGACCCGAATGTGCAAGCTAAAACCATAAAATTCTTAGAAGAACAAGCAGGGGAAATGTTGTCAGGCCTAGCTTTCAACAATGGATGACCTAATATAATAACAAAAGCACAAACAGCAAAACACAAAATAAATAAATGGGACCTCATAAAAATTAAAAGCTTTTGTTCATCAAAAGACTACCAGAAAAAGTGAAAAGACAAGCTAAGACCTGGAAGAATAGCTTCAGAAACCAAATATCTGATAAGAATCCAATAACTAAAATATATGTATAATTTTGACAACTTAACAAAAAGATGTTTTTGTTAGGTGTCATTGAGTCGGTCCTGACTCATAGCAACCATATGTACAAAAGAACGAAATACTGCCCAGTCCTGTGCCATCCTCAGAATTGTTGTTATGTTTGAGCCTATTGTTGCAGCCACTGTCAATCCATCTTGCCAAAGGTCTTCCTCTTTTTCGCTGACCCTCTCCTTTACCAAGCGTGATGTCCTTCTCCAGGGACTGATCCCTTCTAATATATACACAAAATTTTGACAACTTAACAACAAAAAGATAGATAACTCAATCATACAATGGGCAAAGGGCTTGAATAGATAAGTCACTGAAGAAGACATTCAAATGGCCACCAAACACATGACATGATGCTCAGCATCATTAGCCATCAGAGAGATACAAATCAAAACCACAATGAGGTACCGTTTCACTCTCACTGTAAGTGAAGAGGACTTGAAGCACTTACCGATGAAGATCAATACAGCCTTCAGTATGGATTGCACCTCAACATAAAGAAAACAAAAATCCTCACAACTGGACCAGTAAGCAACATTATAATAAACAGAGAAAAGATTGAAATTGTCAAGGATTTCATTTTACTTGGATCCACAATCAGCTCCCATGGAAGCAGCAGTGAAGAAATAAAACGACGCATTACTTTGGGCAAATTTGCTGCAAAAGACCTCTTTAAAGTGTTAAAAAGCAAAGATGTCACCTGGAAGACTAAGATGCACCTGACCTAAGCCATGGTGTTTTCATTCGCCTCATATGTATGCAAAAGCTGGACAGCAAATAAGGAAGACCAAACAATTGATGCCTTTGAATTGTGGTGTTGGTGAAGAATATTCAACACACCAAGGACTGCCAAAAAGAGTGAACAGATCTGTCTCGGAAGAAGTACAACCAGAATGCTCCTTAGAAGCAAGAATGGTGAGACTACGGCTCTCATACTCTGGACATGTTATCAGGTGGGATCAGGCCCTTGGGAAGGACATCGTGCTTGGTAAAGTAGTGGGTCAGTGAAGAAGAGGAAGACCCTCAACGAGATGGATTGACACAGTGGCTGCATCAATGGGCTCAAGCATAACAACAATTGTGAGGATGGTACAGGACTGGGCAGTGTTTTGTTCTGTTGTACATAGGGTCGCTATGAGTCAGAGCCAACTCAATGGCACATAACAACAACAACAACAGGGTGGCTAAGTTAAAAAAAAATGTTGAGAAGGATGTGAGGAAATTGGAACACTTATCCATTGCTGGTAAGAATGCAAAATGGTTCAACCCTTGTGGAAAACAGTGTGGCAGTTCCTCAAAAAGCTACAAATAGAACTACCATATGACCCAGCAATCCCACTACTAGGTGTATACCCAAAAGACTTAAAAGCAAAGACTCGAATAGACTTATACACCAATGTTCATTGCAGAAACAACCTAAACTTCCACCAACAGATGAATGGATAAACAAAATGTGGTATATACATACAATGGAATACTACTCAGCCAGTAGGAAAAAATGAAGTCTTGGTACATGCTACAGTGTGGATGGAGCTTGAAGACGTTATGCTGAGCAAAATAAGTCAATCACAAAAGGATAAATATTGTACGACCTTACTTATATTAAAAAAAAAAAAAAACAAGAAAAGACAAATGTGTAAAGACCAAAGTTTATCAGTGGTTACCAGGGATGGAAAGGAGGGGGGATAGGAGGGTTAATGATGATGGAAACATCACATTTATTAAGGGTAGGGTTGCACAGCCTATTAATGTAATTGCTGTCAAAAAGTTGTACACCTGTAAAAAGTCGAATTAGCAAAAGTTGGATGATAGATATGTTTACAAAAAAAAAAAAAAAGAGTAACTGCTGAGCTTGCTTATGTACAACCAAACACCTCATGGGATTTGGTTCCTTGGTGTGGAGATTTAGGGTCATGATTTTATGGGACATCCCAGTTAATTGGCCTAATAACGTGTTTAGTGCTTCTCTTCTACCTCCTAGTTTATTGTGTAGTGACTGGTGTCTTAAAAGCTTGCAAGCAGCCATCTAAAGCACAACATTTGGTCTCTATTCACCTGGAGCAACAGAGGAAGAGGGAGAGTCAGAAATAGGGGGAGGATATGGAATGTGTGCTAATTGTTTCCATGAAAAAATGCCTTGTTTGCCATGAGACCAGAAGAACTAGATGGTGCCCAGCTGCCATTACTGAATATTTTGGATCAAAGATTCCATAGAAGAATCCTGATCAAAAGGGGGAAAACGTAGAACAGAATTTCAAATTCTTATGGACTATAGACTTTCTGGAGCCATGGAGGGTGGATGAACCCCTGAAACTATTGCCCTGAGATCAGCTTTAAACTTTAAACCAAAAATATCCCCTGAAGTCATCTTAAAACTGAACAATAGTTCAGCTTAACGAGTAAAAAAAAAGGTCTGCTTTGAGCTTTATGCTCTTTTAAGAACTATCTATATGGGATCAAATTGACAACAGCAACTTGAAAGATTAGAAAGGAACCTTAAGGGGCAGTGAGTTTATGTTAATGAGGGAAGAACCACTCAAAAAAGGAGGGTGAGAATGGTCACACAACTTGAAGACCGTAATCAATGTCCCCAAATGGTACATGTAGAAACTGTTGAATAGGTGTAGGTTTTGCTCTGTATATTCTCAACAACAACAAAATAAGTAAATAAAATTTAGAAAAAAAAAATATCAGAAAAGCGATATGATTATTTCAATATAGCTAGGGAAAAAACATTTTGTAAAACTCAACACCCATCGATAGTTGGAAAATACTTTTAACAAAAAAAGAATAGAGAATATCTTCAGCAAATATTCTACTTAATGGTGACATGTTATAGACATTCCTTTTAAAATCAGGAACAAGACAAAAAAAATCTTTTATTACAGTTCTACTCAGAATTGTATTGGAAGTTCTGAATCACCCAGTAGGACAAGAAAAATAAATGTAAGTATAAATATTGGAAAGGAAACTGTCATTTACAGATTAAATGATTATCTATATAAAAAAATTCAACAGAATCTGTAGGCAATCTATGAAAATATTAGAAGCGGTGAGTAAGGTTGCTTGATTCAAGACCAATATATTAAAGTGAGATTAACTGTATTTGATTTCTGCGTTCCTGTAACAAACAATTCAAATGTTTAAGAAGAATCCACAACAACAACAAAACCTATAAGGTATCTAGAAATAAATCTGACAATAGATGTGTTAGAACTTTACAGAAAGAATTAGAAGATTGTTGAAAGACTCAAAAAAGACCTACATAAATAAAGGATATATCATTTCATGCTTACAGAGACTCAGCATAATACAGATTCTCCCTAAATTGATAATGTAGATTCAACGCAATTCCATTCAAAATCCTAACAGAGTTTTTCATGAAATTGATACATTGATTAGTATCCAGGATACCTAAAGAAGTCATACAAGTCCAAAGCATGAGCTGAGAAACTTCCTTTCCCGGTTTAGTCTCTGGTACTAATTAAATGACTCAGAAATTATCTCTTGCTTTGTTCTGAAAGAATATTCTACAAAATCCATAGGGTCAAATTATTTTAACTACTTTCTAAATTTCAACCTTGATTTCTATTTGTCCATTTGTGTTTTCTGTTCTGTTACTTTGTTTTCCTAGAAAATCATTCATTTTGAAATTTTAAAATTTATTCACACAATATTCTTTTTCTTAAAATAATTTTTATTGTGCTGTAAGTGAAAGTTTACAAATCAAGTCAGTCTCTCACACAAAAACCCATATACACCTTGCTACACACTCCCAATTACTCCGCCCGTAATGAGACAGCCGGCTCTCTCCCTCCACTCTCTCTTTTCGAGTCCATTTCACCAGCTTCTAACCCCCTCCACCCTCTCATCGTCCCTTCACACAATATTCTTTTATAATTTGAAAGTAATCTCTACATCTGTGGCTATATCTCCTTTCTCATTTATTATACTGCCTTCTGTATTACTTTTTTAATTCTTGATTCATCCTACCAGAAAATTGTTTCTTCTATAGATCTTTCTAAAGAAGCAGCACTTGGGTTTTTAAATCGTGTCTACTTTTTGAATTTTCTATTTCATTAATTTCAGCTATTATCTTTATTAATTTCTTTTTTCTGTTTTCGATTTTCCTCTTTTTTCAGTTTCTTGCATTGAGTGCTTAGCTCATTTGTTTTCACGCCTCCTCACTTAATTATAAAAGCAATTAAAGCTGTGAATTATCCTGTGAGTACAGGAATAGCTGCATCTTCTAAGTGTTAATGTGTAGTTTTGTCATTGTCTTATTTTCTAAATATTCTGCAACAGTAGTCTGGCTTTCTATTTCACAAAATAATTACCTAACAGGGTGATTTTTTTTTTTTTCCAAGCAGATGTTTGTCTTATTCTCTTTGTAATTAATTTCCAGTTTTATTGCATTGGGGTCATGAAAATGTGGCCTGTACAAGTTCTCTATTTTGGAAAGTACTGAGTCTTCTTTATGGCTCAGTTAATGGTCATTTCTTTTAAATGTTCCATGGACATTTGAAAACAATATGTAGTCTTGTTGTGACAAAAAAAAAAAAGGTTAGATAAGTAGTCATTCAAAATAAACTTATAAATAATATTATTCTGATAACCTGTATTTTTTCATTTTTTTGCTGCTTATTTAAGGATTAACAAATTGAGAGTGATTTGATAAAGTCTCCCACTAGGGCTGTGGTTTACTCAGTATAACCTCAAGCACAGATTTCCACTGGAGATGGCACCTTTAACATATACTAAAATTCTGTATATATTTGGATCCAATTCTAGACTCTCACCCATTGGCCTTTCTGTCCCTTCAGGCATCAGAAAAGCCCAGCTTTAGTGGTGAGGACTTTAACGCCTGTAGGGTTAGTACCCCTCATGGCAATTCTTTTTCAGTTTTTCTCGTGATTCTTGCTTGTGTGTTGTTTTATGTGAATTTTAGAATCCACTTGTTTACTTTTTCTTAAGCACATTGACACTTTGGGATTACATTAAGTTTATAAATTAACTTGGGAAGAATTCTCTCTTTATGATGCTGAGTCTTGCTAGCCAAGAACACTTTGTTTTTCCATTTGTTCATGTCTTTTTTAGATGCTTCAGAAGTGTTTTAAAGTTTTTTCACTCGGGTTATGCAAATTTCTTGGTAAATTTATTCCTGGATTTTTTCCCCTGCTATTATAAATGAGATCTTTTCTCCCATTACATCTTCTGATTGTTTTATATTAAAAAAAAAAAAAGTTAACTTCCATATATCAATTCGCATCCCACTATCTTGTTGAATTCTCCCGCTGTTTATGGTAGTTTTATATTTGATCCTTTTGTGTTATATGAACATATTGTCTGCAAATAGTGCCGTTTGACTTCCATTTCCAATGTTTTATCCCCTTAATTTCTTTCTTTTGGCTAATATCTCCAGCTCAATGTTTCATAATAACGTGATAGCAGATATTCTTGTCTTGCTCTTGATATTAGTGGGGATATTTCTAGTGTTTCCTCATTAAGCATAATGTTGACTTTTGTGTTTTATCATGTTAAGAAAGAATACATCTATTCCTATTTTATCATTGTTTCTGTAAAGAATCACCTTGTATGCATGCAAAAGCTGGACGATGAATAAGGAAGAATTGACGCCTTTGAATTGCGGTGTTGGCAAAGAATATTGAACATACCATGGACTGCCAAAAGAACAAACAAATCTGTCTGGGAAGAAGTGCAACCAGAATGCTCCTTAGAAGCAAGGATGGTGAGGCTGCGTCTCACGTACTTCGGACATGTTATCAGGAGGGATCGGTCCCTGGAGAAGAACACCATGCTTGGTAAAGTAGTGGGTCAGCGAAAAAGAAGACGACCCTCAATGAGATGGATTGACACAGCGGCTGCAACAATGGGCTCAAGCATAACAACAATTGTGAGGATGGTGCAGGACCAGGCAGTATTTCGTTCTGTTGTACATAGCGTCACTATGACTCAATGGCACCTAACAACAACGTAAAGAAAAAGTGTTAAATTTTTTAAAATGCCTTTTCAGTTTTGTTTTTTTTTTTTTCAGTTTTTATTAAGAACATAATATAATATTTCTCCTTACCCAGAGATCTACTAATACTATGAAATGTATATAATAAATTGTATTAGTATATTTTCTAATATTGACAATTTGTACATTCATGAAATAAACTATTTGGTCAAGATACATTTTTCTTTTAATGTGTTGTGAGATTCAGTTTGCTTACTTTTTTAGGATTATCTGCATTGTTTTTCATAAGTGACATTGGTCTGTAGTTCTTTTTGTGTAATCTTTCTCGCATTTGGGTGTCAATGCTTTACTTTATTAAAATAATTAGAAATAATTTTTTCTCCTATTTAAAATTCTGAAGCAGTTTAAATACATTGGAATTATCTGCTCCTTAGATTTTTTTTTTTTTTTTTAGAGGCTTGTTAGAATTCCCCTGTGAAACCTTCTGGGTGTGGTACTTTTTGGAGGTGATAACTCTTAAACAACTTTAACAATTTCTTATAGGAAATGTTTAGATTTTCTACCTCTTCCTGAATCAGGTTTGATAATTTACACTTTGGGAAAAATCATCAAATTCATACAGGTTCTTTAATATATCTACATAAAATTGAACAAAGGAATTTCATCTGATTCTTTACTTTCCTCCCTGTGGTTAATTTTTCTTCATCACTTCTTATTTCACATATTTAGGCTTTCCAGACCTTTCTCTTAATTAAATTATCTCGTGGTTTATCTGCTTCATTGGTTGGCTCAAAGAATTATCTTTTGAACTGATTTATTACTTCTGTTTTTCTGCTTACTAATTCATAATTTCTTCCTCTATCTTTATCACTTCTTTACTTCTGCTTTCTTTTGGTTTGTTTTGTTGTTCTTTTTCTAACTTCTACATGTTTGATATTCTTATTTTAATCTTTCTTGTTTACTGGTATAAATATTTAAGGCTTTTGCTCTAAGCATTACTTTAACTATTTCTCACCCATAGATTCTGATATGTAGTTTACTATCTTTATTTTCTAGATTGCTGCAATTTTTCTTTGTATTTCCTCTTTGACTCAAGTACTTGTTAATAGATTTTAAAATTTCTAGGTGGTAGAGAATCATTGCAGTTTTTTTTTTTTCTCATTTTATTTTTAATATCTAGTTTTAGGGCATTGGGCTAAGAGTTCTTCAATAACCAGTTTTCTCTTATCTCTCATAGTAACAAATTGGGCACATGGCTTCTCAGAATAAAGACTACATTTCCCAGTCTGCCATGAGGCTAGGAGCAATCATGTGACTAAGTTCTGACTAATGGGAAATGTGCAGAGTTGCGTGAAACCTCTGATTGGTGATCTTAAAGAGAGGTGGTGTGTCTTTCTTTTACTATTCCTTCATTCTGCTACTTGGAACAAGGATCCTCACAGGCAAAATTAAAATTCTATGGTTGGCAGAATAATCAGATAGGAGTCAGAGCTCTCAACACTTCAGAGCTCTGGGCAACCTCATGGAGCAGAGTCACCAATATACTTCTGTACTATTAAATGAAAGAGAGATATTTTTATACTGTTATTTTAGGCCTCTGTGCACATAGCCAAATCTATACTATAACTAATACAGTTGGCAAAACTTTTTTTCCTGACTGGATACTTACAGGATTTTCCCCTTTAATCCTTGAAATTCAAATATTTCACCTGGCGATAGGTCTCTTCTTTAACCTTGCTATGAGTCAGAATCGACTCGAAGGCACTGGGTTTGGTAATGCTCAAAAAAAAAAAAAAAAAATTATTTTATTATTCCTGTGACTATTGCTTCTTTTATTCTGTTTATTAGATCTTTCTTTAAGGTATCTTTTTACTCAGCACATTCTTCCCTTATTCCTTTCTTCTGACTTATGGGAAGATTTTTTGAGACTGACCTCTTCAACGACAGACCCCATTTTTCTGCAATACTCAATCTGCCATTTCCTGCCTTGTTGCCTTTTAAAATGCATCAATTATACTTTTCAGCAGAAAACAATCTTGTCCAATCTCAGACTGTACATTTTTCAGATATAATATGCCCCCTTGAATCTCACTGGGCACACAAATTAGAGATTGTTCTAAAGACTCCTGCTGATTCTGGCAGGAAGTTTATCTCAAAGGGAAACATTTGCACTGATCCCTTTGTTATGAGCGACAGCCTTTTCATATGGCCAGTGGCTCTCCTCTGTTCGCTCATCTTCACAGTATTTGTTCATCCCTGGAAGCTAAGAACCCTATCCAAACCCACACAAGAGAAATATTTGGGTTTTCTGAAGGTTTAATTTGCTATTTCTGGGCTTCGTTGTGTGAGGGGAGTGAAAAAAGGTGAGAAACCAAGGTACACACGTGATGGGAACATCACTGTGTCAATGAACCTCGTTTCTAAAGTTGGAGATGCTGCTCTAAGTTGGCCAGGTGTCACCTCCTCTCTCTGTCTGGCCTGGCTACCCACCCCAGGCGCCAGCAAGGTTTTACCCCACTCCACTGAGCCAGCCTGCAATGAGAGCTGCAAGGTGGCACCTTGGTCCAATGCATGGGACACTTACAGAAACTGCTTCCACCTAGAGTCCTTAGCCCATCTCATCTTCAGGCTCTGCCTCCCTGTGCTTAAACGGGCCACGGAGTACTGACAAGGATCAGTTGTACCAAGGAAGGCCACCTAATCTGGTAGTTGGAAGCATAGGCTTAGGAGTTAGGTGGACTGGCCCCAAGTCCCAGCTTAGCCACTTATTAACTGTGTGACCATAAGCAAGTAATCAATTCTCTTGGTCTCAGCTTCCTCTTATGCAAACTGGGGCCAATGATAGCATCTCATTCCAGTGCTGTAATGAGGACTCACTGTGAGATGAGGCATGTCATTTTCTTAGACCTGGGTTTGGCATGCAGTAGGTGCACAATCATTGGAAACTCTAACTACTGCCAAGATGGCTCCTTCTTCACACACAGTGCCTCCCACATGGCCAGCCCTTTCCCCAGGCAGATTCCTTCAGTGTTGGAAGAAATTCTTCCAGTTCCTTATACATTGATGTCACCCTCTCCTGTGCTCCTGCTGGTGTGTGTCCTCCGTGTTCCACTATTTTTATAATTCTGTAGTAAACTCAGAGGGGATGGGAGGAGGGGAGGAAGCAGTTCAACAGAAAGGCTCAGTTCGACATCTTGCTCACCAAGCCTGACCTGTTCTTGCCTCTTTCAGCCTGCTCAGGCCAACCTTCTCGAGCCCCAGGACTTGGCTTCCCATCTATCCCAAGTATTGTGGGCAACCCAGGTTTGAGATCACACAGTTAAGTGGAGAGAGTCTCCCATCTTGCAATCCTGGCCCTACAGTACCCCACCCACTCAGCCATCCCTGCCCTCCTTTCTTCCATCCCAGACAAGATGGGGACAAGGGAAGATTCACACTTACTCATTAGTATTTTGCCTCTTAAACCAGGAAGATGTTTTAGAGATAGGCTGAGCAAAGAGATGAGGGCAAAGATTTCGTCTGCCACCCTGCCAGGGTAGGCAACACTGGGGGCTAGGGATAATAAAGGTAAGAGACACAGGGACAGAGAGAGGTTAGACTCAGAGCAAATCACTCAGAAGAAAAAACAACAGCAGTACTAACAGCAACAACCAGCAATCAGTATTTGCTGGGTGCATATCATGTGCTAACCACCTGAGTTCCATCCTTTTATCCTCAGAACAAGCCTGTTAGGCAGCAGTTTTTATTATACCCGTCTTACAGATGAAGGACCGGAGTCTCAGAGAGGAGAAGTGCCTTGCCCAAGGTCACACAGCCAGCGAGTGGCTGATCTGGGGCTGTCTCCCCTGAGTCTGTTGTATTCCCAAGTCCACACATGTAACCACTTCTCTAGACTGACTCCCATTCTAATGACAAAACCTTGGCCAAACCCAGTTCTCACATTTGCCTCAGTGATCTGTGGGGCACTGAGAGGTCTAGGACACCAGTGTTTCGGGGGGGTGCCAAATCATCCTCTGGTCCACTGCCAGCACCTCCATCTCCTTTCCTCACTCCAAAGCCAAAGCTGGAATTCAGAAGCCAGCTAGCCCAAGACCACTCTCACCATTTCCAGCTCCTTCTGCTCTAGCCACAGCTGCAAGGGACAGCATTTCCGAGAGCTGGAGCACACACCGGGAGCTTTTCCGATAACATCTGACTTGGCTTTTAATTATTGAGAAGTGATTGTTGGTTTACACACCGATATTTATCCAGCAAATTGCTAATTAATGCATTGAAAAATGCCAAGTGGTGTCAAATATTTGCTTTTATTTGCAGTACCAAAATATTTTTATTTTTGGTGAGGAGCAAAATCAATGAGAAGGTGCTGAAGTGTTTAAACAAGATGTGTAAAGTTTAAGCTGAATATTAAACAGGTGGGAGGGCTGGGCTTCATGGCTAGGGCTCTGGGGAGATTCTGTGGCCTGGGGAATGCTTGGAGGTAGCTCAGATTGCTGAATGGTTTATTAGTGGGGGTGTACCCACAAATCTAGGAGTCCCTGGGTGGCGCAAACAGTTAAGCCCTAGACTACTAGCCAAAAAGTTGGCAGTTCAAACCCACCTAGAGGTACCTTGGAAGATAGTCCTGACGATCCGCCATAAGGTCACAGCCTTGAAAACCCTGTAGGACAGTTCTACTCTGCACACATGGGATCATCATGAGTTGGAATTGACTTGCTGGCAACTAACAACCACCACCCACAAATCTCTTTTCAGAATATCTAGTTTTTGACATGGTAAGGGCACCAGCAAGTCACAGACAAGGGCATCCTGGTGGCCAAGATCATCCCCACTAGAGTCGCTCACCACCCTCATCCTCCTTCTCCTCAGCATCATTGTCACCTCCATTGTCACCTCTCCCTGCCACCGTCATGACTACCACCCTCCATCACTGTCCATTCATTCATTTATTCAGTATATGTTTATTGCATACTTACTATGTACAGACATTGTTCTGCTGCTGGAGAGGTAAGTCTCTTTACTCAGGGAGCTCACACTGGGTTTTGACATCCCAGGAAAAAAAATAAGTGAACAAGATAATTTCAGAGAATGACAAGTGCTATAAAGAAAGTAAATCTGGGGAAGCAGTAAGGAATGGTCACTTTAGATGGGTTTGTCATGATAAGCCTTTGTTGGGGGAAAAACAGCGTTTTAGCTGAATGACATGGAAGAGCTAGCCACATAAAGATGTAGGGACAGAACTTTCCAGGCAGTGTGACCAGAAGTGCAAAGGCCCTGAGGTGGGAATGAGTTTGGCGTGGTGGTAGAACAGGAATGTTGGGAAACCAGCATGGATGGAGCAGAGTGGCTGGAGCTGGGCAGGAGAAGAGATTAGCAGAGAGGGGTACCTGGTCACACCAAGTAAAGGAGTCCAGATTTTATTCTAAGGGCAATGAGGAGCCCGATGGGAGCTCTGAGAGTGGAGTGATGGTCTCTAGTTCACTTTGGAAATGCTCCCTCTGGTGGCGGGGTGGAGAAGGGATCACCAGGCCAAGGGTGGAAGCAGCAAGACCCTTGCAGCTATGACTCCACAAGCTGCAGGCCCCAGGCAGAGGTGGAGAGATGGGAACGTGGAGACGGAGGGAGGGAGGTAGGGTTGGGTTGTGTTTGTGGGTAGGGCCTGCAGCCTTGCTGTTGGATTGGTTGTGGGGTACTGGGTGCCAGGAAAAATGGTTGAGACCTCACCATCACCTCTGCGGCTCCCCAACAGCAATCATCCCTGTTTTCATTGTTGTCCAAAAATCAGCTGTAATTGGTTAATTTACTCAGGGATATTTAGCTTTATTAACTGGTGTCATTCCAAATTGCCAACGACCTCATGAGGGAGGGATTTTTATGCCCTGTGGGGCTGTGCCTAGTCTTGCTAATCCACTGACTGAAATTTGAGCTGGAAATAACTGTGACCCACAGGTTTATTCCATAAACACTTATTGGGCTCGTGAGGCTCCAGGCCAAGAAGACAGTGGTGGGCAGGTTGATGACCTCATAAACTGCTTCCACCTACACCTGGGGCTATCTCTAGTGGCCCCACCCCCTGTATGAGACCCCTGCTTTCTCCCACTCTTCATTTGTTGTTGTGATAGTGGTGGTCATTAGCTGCCCTGGAGTTGGCCCCTGACTCATCATGCAGTTGTGGACATCACCATTGTGATCCAAAGGATTTTTATTGATGATTTTTGTAAGTAGATCGCCAGGCCCTTCTCCCCGGTCTGTCTTCGTCTAGCTTAGTCTAGAAGCTCTGCTGGAACTGGTTCAACATCATAACAGCAAGCAAGCCTCCAGTGACAGACAGGTGGTGGTTGGTGCCTGAGGCGCATTGGTGGGCAATTGAGCCGGGGTCTCCTGCATGAAAGGCAAGAATTCTCCCACTGAGCCATCACTGTCCCACCCCTTTATTTAGGAAAAATAAATAGCACCTGAACACTCCACAAGGTGTTTCTACCTCTGCCCTCTCCTCCCGACTTTGTTCCACCTCTGTGAGACTGATACTATTACCCCCCTTGACCGATGAGGAAATCGGTCTCTTGACTGGTCCAGTCCACCCTCCGCTTACCAACTACAATAATCTTTCTTAGGTGGGATTCTGACAATGTCCTTCCCCTGCCCTACAAAATCTTTTTGCTGCCACACCTATCCAGCACCATCCCCCACCACACTCTCCTTTCTTTGGGTGCCCAGAGCCTGCCAAGCACTAACTGCAGGACCTTGCCTGGAACTTTCTTCCTCTCTCCTCCCCCTCTTATCCTATTTTCCCTTCTCCTAGCTGGCTCCCACCCATCCTACAGGCCTCATTCAGCTCCAAGGTTCCTTCCCCCAGTAGGGTCTACCTCACCCAGACACCAGCTTGGCATAGCCTTTTTTTGTGAAATTCACTGACACAATTTTCCGGCCAGGCCTGTACTGCATTATAATATTAACAATCCCTGTTGTGTGCCATTAAGTCGATTCCAATTAATAGTGATCCTACAGGACAGAGTAGAACTGCCCATAATGTTTCCTAGGCTGAAATCTTCATGGGAGCAGATTGAACCATCGACATTTTGGTTAGCAGCTGAGCATTTAACCACTATGCCACCAGGGCCCCTTTTTTTTACAGTCATTAAGAGGGACAAAATGATTTCCATTTGTCACCCTTCACTCCTTGTTCAGCTGCCACCAGGGAGGTTTTGAGCCTGGAGTGCTGTGCCTGACCACCTCTGCATCATAGCTTTCCTTTCTTCTGTTGCTCAAATGTGCCCCCCACATCCTGAACCAGTTACAGTCCACCCAAAATCAGGCCCTAGGGCAAGGGGGGAAATGTGGGCGTTTTGAGCTTTAGCCTGGTGGGTTCTGGATTTCGGCAAAGGTCTGGATGGTGAGGTTCATTAAATGCCATATGACTAGAGAAAGGGTGGAGGGGAGAGGTCACAAGTTCTCCTGCTGATGGTCCCTCTCTCCCTTGCCCTTTGTCAACAGAGTGAGTGGCTTCCGCGTTGGGAGGAGATATGGAAAGTTACTGGAATTTTAGAGCTCATAAGGTCATAATACAAGCTCTTCCCCATTACCTGATACCCTTGGACAAGGGGGTGCTGTGGGGCCACTACAGTCTCCTGGGCTCTGCCATCCAAAGGGACACTGACTCTACTCATAGCACCCGGACTCAGGGACCCCAGCTAGGTTTTAAGCTCATCAAAGGCAGAGATCTCCTCTGCCCTATTCCCTACTGAAACCCAACTGCAGAGCCCTACGCCTAGCACAGAAGACCTTACACGTGTGATGAATGAATGAACGAATGAGTGAATGTGACCCTGAGAGGCTGGAGGGCTTTGCCACTGTTTTTTGAGGCCAGAGTGAGGGTAGGGAATGAGAAGCCACATGCAGATGTGGACTTCACTCCCCAAGTAAAGCTGACCCTGAGGAGCAGCCCAATGGAGAGTTCTGCGTGGGGGGTACAAGGCCCAGGAGGGGTGCTGGGGGAGGGCATCCAGTGTCAGAGAGCTAGGGGAGTGTGGTTGGGACCCAGGAAGGGCCAGGAGGCAGCAATGAGTTGCCCAAAGGAAATAGGAAACAAAGCTTCCCAACCCCACTCCTGGGCATCTCTTAGGCCTCTGCCTCTCTGTGTGTTTGTTTGTGTGTGTCTCTGTGCGTTTGTGTGTGTCCCTGTGTGTTTGTGTCTCTCTCTGTCTGTTTGTATGTCTCTTGCTTTCTTTGTCTGTCTTTCTCTCTGCCACTTAATACAAAAGTGAAAGACTGTCTCTTTCAGGGAAAAAAAATAAGCCATGTTCCTGACATGACCAGGGCAGGCAGGAAATTGTCCAGGGAGAACAAAGGGAGGGAAGGGGGGGTTAAGCATGAGACTCAGGGATGGGGAAAGGGTATCATCGGCAAGGAGTCAGATTCAAGGTCAAAGCCCTAGGCTGACTGTGGGGAGGGGTGTGCAGAGCTTCAGGCATGGTGCCCTGTGTATGGACCCCTAAGGGTCCCGAAAGAAACCCCTGGCTCTGGGCAGCGAGAGTTCTCCTGCCCGAGCACCTGGGACCCCCATGCCACTGCTGGCCCTTGACCGCCCCTGCCCAGGCAGCAGTCTTCCAGAAACACCCCATCAGTCAAGGCTCTGGCTGTCTTTCCCTGGATGCTGGGAGCTGAGCTGACCAGTGGGGACTCAGCACCAAACTTGATTGTGCAGCCGTAGCTGGCCCAGCCTGCCCAATCCCAGTCTACTCAGTTTCAGACACTGACTTCTGGCTGGTGGGAAAGCCCTGGTCGGGGCTGTCCTGGGAGGTCCTGCTCATGGCTCAGCATCAGCCTGGGGGAGAAGGGGCAACAGTTTCTGAGCCTGAGAAGTTGGGAGCTATGCACTCCCTGGAAGAAGCAGATCCTGGAAATGCTCTGGCCCTATCCTGGGCCATTGAATGGCCACAGGGTAACAGGAACAGCCAAAGGCTCTCCCAAGCCTGTTTCCCCTTCACCTCTGAAAGAGGACCTCACTTTGTCTAAGGCTGTGAAAGGGCTTTTGACAAAAGGCATAAGAATATAGGGTGACACTAGAGAGGCTAGAAATAAAAGACTGACAATAGTGTTAACAAGGCTGTGGAACAAGTGAAACTTTCACATACTCCTGGTGGTAAGGCAAAGTGGTACAACCCCATTGGAGAACGGCTTCTCAGTATTTACTACATGAGCCAGGAATTCCACTCCTAAGGATTTATCCAAGAGAAATGAGTGTGCATGTCCACAAAAAGACATGTATAAGAATATTCACTGCAGTCTGACTCTTAATAGCTAAAATCAGAAAACAACCCCCAAACCCATCAACAGCGGAACGTATAAGTAAAATGTGGTGTATTCACACAATGGATGAGTATACAGCCATGAAAAAGATGAACTACCAATATACAGCAATATGGATCGAGCTCACACACAAAACGTCATACAAAAGAAGGCCGACACACATTTATGTGAGGTTCAAGAGCAGGCAAAACTAACCCAATTTATGTGGAAACCAGGAAGGCTCTGGGGGCACCAACAGGATATTCATCCAGCTATACACTTAAGATTGTGTGCTATATTGGGAGTTTATTTGGGTTGATGAAGCATTTGGTCCTAGCCTAAGGAAAACCAAAATGAAGTTAAACAGGAATGCACAGAATTTAAAGAATTAGAAAACTTATCAACAACCCCTCCTAAGAAATTATGCCTAGAAGATTGCAATTGGCCCTCCATATCCAGAGTTCCACATCCAAGGATTCAATCAATCACAGATCAAAAATATTAAAAGAAAAAGAACACTTTTTTTTCTTGTCAGTATTCCCTAAACAATACAACTATTTATATAGCACTTATATTTTTTTATATTAGGTATTACAAGTAATCTAGAGATAATTTAAAGCATACAGGAGGATGTGCATAAGTTATGTGCAAATACTATGCCATTTTATACAAGAGACTTGAGCACTGGAAGATTTTGGTACACCCATGTAAGTCCTGGAACCAACCCCCCAACCCCCTGCAGATACCGAGGAATGACCGCATATTCGTCTTCAGTAGTTTTCTAACTTTATATTTTAAAAAAGGGGAGTAATCATAGATGCGGGGATTGCGTGTTAGTATATACTTATGTTTTTATGATAAAAAATCATAATTTAATCATCTAAAAATTATATTGTAATTTAATCATCTAAAAATCAATGAGTTGGAATCAACTCAATGGCAGTGGGTTTGGTTTGGTTGGTTACAAATTATTTCTGTGCTTTTTCCCCTTAATTATTTTTACTGAACAAATATGATTAAAACAAAAAGGAAAAATATCTCCCTCAACATGTTTTACTCTCATGGTTCTTGCCCCCATACAAATATTTTACTTAGTCATCACACATATATATAATTTTTATTTTTGTCATATATTTTTTTAATTCTATATAAATAATCATATTGTCCCTTTAAAATTTGTGTTTCAGGGACTTAATCCATTCTCTGCTAGACTTTATAGTATTTCATCTTTTTCTGAACTTAAGTTTTTCTGCAGCTGGAGTTATTTTGGTATGAAGTATAAGGTGTATCTAAATTATTTTTTTAAGTGGCTAATCAATCTGTTTTCTCAATAAAATAGCATTTACTAAATAAATCATCACTCACTCATGGTTTTGGATGGTTTCTTTATCATATATTTAATTTTTACATGTGATTTCATCTATTTATAGGCATTTGATTCTAACCCAATTAAAATCTATTTCTTTTTTTCCATCAATATTCTTTCAGTTCTAATTATTGCTACTTTATGATTTGTTTTAATATTCAGTAGGCTAGATACCAATGCTCTTTTTTTTCAGAACATTTTTTAAGATTCTGATCAATGGTTCTTCCAGGTGAGTTTTAGAATCATTTTATCAAGTTCTCTTTGTGGGGTTGTTTGGTATTGCATTAAATCTGCAAATTAACATGGAGGTGGTTTGACATTTTTACAATATTCAGTCTTCCCATGCAGAAACATAGTATGCCTCTCCATTTATTCTAGTCTCCTTTTATTTTGCCAATAAAATTTTGTAGTTGTCTTTATATAGGTCACACGCATTTCTCATTAAGTTTATTCCTAAGTATTTTTCCATTGCTTCTGGGGATGGCACCTCTTTTTTCATTACAGTTTCTGGCGGATTATGGGTGGAATACAAGAAAGCATTGGTTGGCGTAAATAGGTCTTGTCTCTGGCCACTTTACTAAATGATTATTTGTTTATACACATTTGAGTTGCTTCCTTTGGATTTTTGGTACCAAATCACATGGGCTGAGAATTCATTTTTTGTGTTGGCATTAGATGGGGCTCCAAGCCTGGCATCTGATGGGCCTAGGGGAGCCCGACATGAGCCCAGCCTTACCACAATGGAACCCACCCTGAGCCCTAAGCCCTTGTCAAAGTCCCTGACACTCTCACGTTCCTTCTTTCCCTCACACAGAGGAGCCCTTCTCTGTTACTCCCAGCCACTGGAAGAGGTCCTCCTTCAATGCTAACGGACGCCCCATGGACCCAAGATGCTGCCACTGTATTAATCAAAGGCATAGTTACCAACTGCCCAGAATGTGTCCAGTCCCTGGGCCAAGCCTTTTACATTATATGTTTGTTTTTTAAATCCCTAAAGTTTATGTATGATTAACCAGAGAGGTTAAGGGGCTTTCTGAGATCACACAGCTATTAAGTGGCAGATTTGGTATTCCAACCTATGTACCTTCTACTCTGCCATGTTATTTTTCGCTGAGACACCCCAGTCACTGCCCAGAGATTCTTACCCCCCATCCATCAGATGAGTCCTGAGAGTATCAATGCCTCATGCAGGCCAGACTCCTCCTGAGAGTTCACCATCACCTTGGGCATTGTACTGTGACTCCCAGGAGCCCAGTCAGATTTGTCACCACAACTGAGTGGGCACTCAGTAAATATGAACTGTTGCTAACTGCCGTATTACGGTGTTAAATTGCAGTGAGACTCTAAAGTGGGTACACAGTCAGTCTTTTGCTAGAGACCTATGACACAGCCAGATGGAGGACTCCCACTCAGAACCCAGGGCCCAGGCCCCCTCCTCACCTCTAACTGTATTGCTGCCTCTCCCTGGTTCCCCTCCCTATGAGCCCCCTGGTGACCCCAAGAGCTGGCTCCTTGTCCCCACCAACAGAACACTCCTTCTGTGGGAGCCAGTCCTCAGTGTCTGAGCTCCAGACTGCCCCACACCCACCATTGTCAATTCACTCACTCATTCCACAAATATTTGCTAAGCGCTTGCTACATGCCTGACGTTGTTCTAGCACTGGAGATTCAGCAGTGAACAAAACAGACATGGGCTCTGTTCTCACGGAGCTTACTTTTGGAGTCAGGGCAACGGGGTGGGAGCAGACAGTCAAAAGGCAAGTAAACAAAAGAATGGAGAAAAATAATTTTTTAAATGGTGGTAAGTTCCAAGTTTTTTGTTTTTTAAGTTCCAAGAGTCTGTCTTAGTCTGGAAGCTCTGCTGAAACTTTTCCACCATGGGTGCCCCTGCTCATATTTGAAATACCGGTGGCATAGCTTCAAGCATCATAGTAACACATAAGCTACCACAATAAAATAAGCTTACAGACAACGGTGGGGGGGGGGGGCTAGTGGGGGGGCTCATCCAGGACCAGGAAGACAGACTAGGAAGAAAAGCCTGGCAATCTACTTCCTAAAATTAGTCAATGAAAATCGTATGGATCACAACAGAATATTTCCCAACATAGTGCTGGAAGATGAGCCCCCTAGGTTAGAAAAAAATATATATACACAGTGGCCACAACAATGGACTTGAGCATAGCAATAATTATGAAGATGGCACAGGATCAGGCAAAGTTTTGTTTTGTTGTACATGGGGTCGCCATAAGTCATAGCAAACCCAATGGCAGCTAACAACAAGTTCTGAGAAGCCAGTTCACACAGGGTGCTGAGATGGCATGACCCATAGTACCGTTCGCTTCTGTATTACAAGGTACACAGTTTTGCAAAACATTTAAATTGCATATCGGGCCATTCCTCTCCAAACTTGCAGAGATTCCTTACATTAAATCCATCACCCTTTACTGATGTAAATGATGATTCTTTACCTGGATAATCCTAGCCAAGAAAGAAACCAAATCAGATCAGACCCAAAAAAAGGAAAGACCTTGAATTGCACTGTTCTTAAAAGCACTTAAAAGGAATTGAATTAGAGCTGAGAAGGAGAAGAAAAAAAAATGGCCCCTGAATCCAACTCCCGCTGACACCAAGTTAGAAAAATACCTGAAGGGAAAGGATGTAGCACGTCAATCAAGACATGATCGTTTTATTTTTAAAAATGAGAAGCCTTTTGTTTTAAGAGGAGCAGGCTGGTAATTTAGAGGTGCGGAGGCAGCGTCAGAGCGGAGCGCTTTCATATTCCCAGACAGAAAGGATTTGGCTGCTGATAGAGAAGTTGAGGGTTGCATAATGAGATCCAACTCTGTTGAGGTTCCTGTTCCCAAAGAGGAGAGGGGCTCTCAGCCATTTGGCTGATTGATAGAAATCCAGGTGGTGCATGCTGAGACAGGTATGTACAGTTTCTCCTTTGTTGGTAATCAAGTCGGGGGAATGGGACTCCATCTTTTCTTTCTTATTCCTATCTACCAATTTGAGGAGCTCAGATGAAATGTGTTGCATTACACCGGCACCAATAAGTCACACTATCTATGTTGTGACACACCGAATATTACTAATTGTCAATCACAAACCACAAGTCTTGTCAAGATTCTCCCTCCTCGACGGGCTGGTTCAGACCTGAAGTGATTTTTAATCAAGTGTTAATAATACAGCATCTGTCAGTGGACGGTGGGTATCAGGCAATCAGAATAAGTGAACATATGACATGGCAAATTTTAATGTTTTCATTTTCCATTCTTCCCTATTATCGGTGGGATTTCTGTCAGCCTGAAAAGTGCACTGACATTCTTGCAAGTGAACTTCACCGTGAGAAACGGGGGAAGGTGGCTGTCAGGGCTCAAATGGCAAAGGTGCCCCACTCCCCCCTGCCACAGAGGGTCTCCTCACCCTACAGGGAAGTAGGGGGGCCTATGCTGGCCCAGAGGGAAAGGCAGGCTTTGGGTCTGGGCAGGGGTACAAGCACGCCCCGTGGGCATTAGGAGAAGCGGTACTCGGCCCCATTGGGGGTGTAGAAGGAGTCTGGAAAGGTGGCTAAACAGGAGCAAACAGTGCCAGGATCCTCAGAGACCCCTATCTGGGGCTGTCTCCACTGTCTGCTCCAGGCTCCACCAGCCCCCGTGCCCATGCACATACTGGACCGTGGTACTTCAACATGAACAAGAACCGACAGGGCTCCCATTTGCTTTTTTTCTTTTCACGTGTTTCCCATGATGTGCAATAAGGACTGTGATTCCACAGAACACGGAGAGAAACGGCAAGGCAAAGAGGAGGGTGTGTGAGGCATTGTAGACCTCACGAAGGTGGAGGCATGACCCTGTTCCTTTATCCCTAAAACAGCCCTGCCCAGTGCTTACCCTGAGCTCAGTAGCAAAGGCCTGAGGATTTTCTGCATTTTGGGCTCAGCTGTCTCCCCTCCTTTGATGCTCCAGAGCTCAGGGCTAGAAGGGACGTTGGTAGGTGTCTAATCCATTTCCTACTCACCGCCCACAACTCTGACATTCAGCCATCCAGTTTCTTCTTGCAAGCTCCCAGCAATGGGACACTCATTACCACTTCAGGTAGCCCATTCCACTGTTACTCAGCTCTGGTTGTTAGAACCGTCTCCATCACTTCTGCCCCTTGGATACATGTGGGACACACGTGGGCATGGGCTTGCTCCCTGGGTGAGCTGAGCTGGTATCCTGGAATGGGTTTGGGCTATAGCCCCTGAGTGTGGGGGTGTTTGCAGAGCTGGTCTGTTAGACACACTCATTCAGCAGGGCTCCATCCCCACTGCCCTACAGTCTTCTCTGCAGCATTTGGCAATATTGACCAGTAGGTCTCTCTTGAAACTTCCTCCTCCCCTGGCCTCCGCAATGCCACGTGCTCCCCACTCTCCTCCACCACACAGGCTGCTGCTTTTCAGTCTCCATTTCTGCTAGCGTTCTTCAAGGCCTGCCAGATTCTCTCTTACACCATATACATTCTGGGCAGTTGCATCCACTCCTGTGACTTTTCTCTCTTTAACAACTACCAGTTTAGGACCCAGCCCAAATTTCTCCCCTGAGCTCCATCCATGGCCATAAATGCCATATTACCTAGACATCTCCACCTGGACATCTCACTGGAACCTGAAATTCAATTTGTCACAAAGGGAGTTTTTACGCTCACCCCTCAATATATCACCGTTTAAGGTCTTCCCATCTTGGTGAAAGTCACCTTCAGTGTCCCCCTAACTTCCACATCAGAAAATAGTGAGTCATCCTGGAGCCTTCCCATTCCCCCTTCTCCACGTCCAGGCTGGCCATTGCTCTTCCCCCTGTCGCCTTCCTACCTCCTCCACCTGCCCCTCATTCCCTCCCCCCTCCCCGCCCCACCTCAGCTCAGGGATCAGTGTTCCTCCTGGGCTGCAAGAGTCCCTGCCTCCTGCCACTCTCTCTAGTCCATCCTTGGTGGCTGGAGTCATTTGTTCAAAACCCAGCTCAGGGGGAAGAGGAAGTTATTGCTTAAGGGACACTGAGTTTCTGCTAAAGGTGATCAAAAATTTGGAAATAAAGTGGCAATGATTGAACAACATGATGAATGTAATTAATGTCACTGAATTGTAGACTTAAAAATGGTTGAAATGGCAAATGTTTTGTTATAAGTTTTTTACCACAATAAAAAATGGTGAACTGAATACAAAAACAAAAGACCTCAACACCCTTCCAGGGCTCCCTATGGCCTTTGGAGAGAGTGCAAACCCCTGAGCCTCAGTCTACCCATCTAGACAGTGGGCATAATAACAGCTACCTCCTAGGGCTGAGAGAGAGTAAAAGAAGTAACAGATACGCAGCACCCGCCCTTGGAAGGTACAAGTCACCTCTCTCCTTCCATGACCACCATCTACAGTGATATTTTTTTCATCTCGAATGTCTATGTTGTTTCCATATCTATCTTGTTTATTGTGGTAAAATACATATACCAAAAAAAAATGCTGTTTCAACTAGTCTTAAATGTACAATCCAGTGATGACATTAATCATACTCCCATGTTGGGCAACCATCACCACTACCCATTTCCAAAAAAATTTTATCACCCCAAACGGAAGCCCAGTACCCCTTAAGCAATAACTGCCCACTTTCCTGTCTTCCCATCCCATGCAACCACTGATAAACTTTTGTCCCTAGGCATTTCCTGTGCTGGCCATTTCATCAAAGTGGAATCATAAAGTATTTGCCCTTTTAGCTCTGGCTTATTTCACTTATCATGATGTTTCCAAGGCCCATCCATATCATATAGCACTTATCAGAACTTTACTTGTCTATATGCCTCAATAATATGCCATGGTAGGTATGCATCACATTTTGTTTATTCATTCATTTGCCGACGGACATTTCGGTTGTGGAATTTGGGATTTAGAGTTAATGGTGGAATGTAGTGACTTTTGGGGATATTGGGATGGGGTGAATGTATTTGGCACATGGGAAGAACATGAATTTGGGGGGGGGGTCCAAATAGAAGGCTATATTGAGTTGAATAGTGCCCCCTGCAAAAAAATTCCTGTCTGTCTGGAGCCTGTAAATATAGTTTTATTTGGAATAGGATCTCTGCAGGTGTAATGAAGTTAAGATGAGGTCATACTGGATTTGGGCAGGCCCTAAGTCAAAAGGCTGGTGTCCTTATAAGAAGAGAAACATTTGGACACAGACACATAGAAGGAAGATGGCCATGTGAAGACACAGGCAGAGACTAGTATTATGCTGCCAAGGAACACCAAGGATTCGTAGCTACCACCAGAAACTGGAAGAGGCAAAGAAGAATTCTCCCCTAGAGTCTTCAGAGGGAGCATAGCCCTGCCAACACCTTGATTTTGGACTTCTGGCCTCCAGAACTGTAAGAGAACAAGATTCTGTTGTTGTAAGCAACATAGTTTGGTAATTTGTTATGGCAGCCCTAGGAATCTATAGAATCCCTAAGGCCTTAAGGTGCTCTGGGTAATGGCAACATCATTTGATGGAGAAGATCCCTCCCCAAGGGGACCACTTTGCAGGGATCAGCATCCCCAGTCTGGTGTGGTTGTCACCTTCCACGATATTGTTTTGATGCTCCAGAACTACAGCTGAGGTCAGGTGCTTTCACCTCTCTTCCTCACACATGATCTGCTGAGCAGGGACCAAAGACATGAATGAAGGATCTTGGGGTCCAGAGAGAAGAACATAAAGTCTTCCCTGCTCATCTACACAGACCCCTTCCAGTCATGCTGGCCAAGTCTTTCATGGAGGATCTGTCTCTCAACCATGAACCCTGGCCTGAATAGGACAGGGGTCTTAGAAGGGTGCCTGGAGAAAACCTTGCCATGTGGACCACTGACTGCTTACTTATCTGTTGGGTCAGGTCATGCTGCTAAGTATCTGCCTTGGCTGCCCAAACTGCAGATACCTGGCTGCAGTTCCAATCCCTGCTCTGCTGGGCCCCTCTCCTATTGTCGAGAAGATTGTGTGTGTGTGCATGTGTGTGTGTGCATGCATGTAAGCGCACGTGTGCGTGAGGGAGTCTCATCCTAAGGAGAGCCTGGCATGCTTCCACAGACTCTGGCTATACTCAGCTAGTTTTCTGTACACACAAATGCACAAATCCATGAGCACATAAGTACATGGACATACACATACACAGTAAACCCCTGCTCACCCTCTCTCGGATCCACACCAGATCACATGCTCTAGGTAGGGCTCAGATGGGCAGGAAACACTGAGTTACCCTATAAGCAAAAAAAAAGGGGGGCTCAAGCTTAGGGGTCCACCAAAGCAGAGATACTTTAAATTAGGAAAAAATTGGAAAACTCTAATAAAAATAAATACAAGTAGCCACCGTGGGGAAAAATCAGAGCCTGGTGGACTTCTTACACATATTTTATAGCTTAGTATTGTCTTTGTTTTGAATCACATATGCACCCTCCCTTCCTTTTTAGTGCTCAGGGCCTTTCTTTCCAAGTCCTAATCAGATCAGGAGTCGGGAGTGAATGCAGGGGGTGAGGAGGGGTAGGGAGTGAGGTAATATCTCACCCCACTGTGGGGCCCCATGCCTGCCACTGTTTCCATCCCCAAATCCCACACTGCTCCAGCCCAACCACCATGGACTCTGCAGAATGGGCTTATACCGTGCTCCCATAGTTCCTCCCTCCACAGTGGTCACTCAATCTAAAAACGCAACTGGCACCTCTTAAGAGAGTGCATATAGATTTATTACACTGAGATGCAATTTAGTCAAACAACCTTGCAGGTGATCCATCACTGCTTACAAAGTTGAACCCAGACACTTCATCCTAGTTTGAATGAACCCTAATGGCCTTGGGTCTGTTGGGTAAGTGGAGGGAGGGGAATTTGCTAAAGCACAGAGAGCCCTCCCAGGCACAGACAGGGATGAATCCATAGGACTCACTCAGGTAGGAGGGGTACTGAACCAAATGGCCAGCTACGAGTCCCCTCTCTAGGTCCATTACTACCATTGTAGGGGAAGTCCATCCTTTAATGCTTTAATGCTTTCCCCAACCCCCACAGCAAAGCTGATCCAGGCTAGAGACACAGTGACTGAAAAATAAACATGGATTGCAGGGAGACTGAAAAGGACCAATTTCTGAAAATTAGCTTTCTGGTCCTAACAACTCATGTATGCTGGCTAGAACATCCTTGAGCCCTAAGTCCCTTAAACTGAAGCCACCAGCTGCCTTCTTGCTGCCAAAGTGTCCTTTCTCCCTGCCCCATCTCCCAGGGCCATCTGCATATTATGTATCCTTCCAAGACAAACTCCTGCACACTAAGGGTTCAACCTCCCAGGCCCAGCATAATCTTTGTCCTGAGGGCCTGGAGAGCCATCAGTTCAAGAGAGTTCTCAGGAAGCATCAGCTAACATGGCACTATAGGCAGAAGCACCACACCATCCTTCCACAGCAAAGACCTGAAAAACTAAGTAAAACAGACAAACGTCAATCCTGGAACCTTAAGTGTCAAATGAAGAGATAAAGTACTCAACCAAGCACCAAACGGAATAAGAAACTGACAGAGAACAGACAGTAAGGAGCAATATGAGCAGAGGTCCCATATCAGCTAACACAGCATGGAGTCGCCAACTTGGACTCCAGTTGAAGATCAGCGGACAGGGAGTACAGGAAAGCAGCTTCATGGAGCTCTCAGCAGGAGACAGAGCACACAGTAACAAGCAATATATGCTTTCCCACCCCCCATCCTTCTTTCCCTTGCTTGGCCTCTGCCACTTCCGGTTGGCTGTAGTGTCTCAGCCGGGAGGCACTGGCTCTGTGCCATTTGGATTTGCCCCACCCACATTGGCCGGCTCCCTTAGTACCATTTCTTTGTTGCTAGTATTGCTTTTTTCTGCTTCTCTTGGTTTCTTCCCTGCCCCTCACCTCCTCCCCTCCTTTCTCTCGAACTCCTGGCTCCCTGTGCCATCTTCGCTTCTTCCCGACAGGCTGTAAAGCAGCACTCAGCTGGAGAACTGCTTCCCCAGTCTTCGACACAGTGTTGGTTGGATCCCTGGGAACTTTTTTGTTTTTGTTTGTTTTCTTTTTCTTTTCACAGCTTAGGAGGCCCTTCTAGACAGGTTATACTGAGTGGCTTGGAAGCCACTCCCCCGGTCTGTGAAGACAAGCCAGTGGGATCACCAGGGGCATTTCTTTTTTTTTTTTCCTTTTTGTCTTTCTTCATTTCTCAGCTTCTTGTTTCTCTCTTCTTATCTTCTTTTCCTGTCTTCTGAATACCTGGCGCTGTGCAACATCTCTGCCCTTTCTAGCCAAGCTGTACTGCATGGCCTGGGAGCCACTTCCCCAGTCTATACAGCCACACTGGTGGGATCCCTGGGGCTTCTCTTTTTTTTAATTATTTTTTCTCTTTTTATTTTTTGTCTTTCATTTCTCAGTTTCTTGTCTCTCTCTGCTTACCTTCTTTTCCTGTCTCCTGAATGCATGGCGCTGTGTGCCATCTCTGCCCCTTCTAGCTAGGCTGTAGTGCACAGCTTGGGAACCACTTCTCCTGTCTGTGCAGCCAAGCCAGTGGGATACCTGAGGGCCTTTCTTTTTAATTTATTTTTCTTTTTGTTTTTCTCAGTTTCTTATCTCCCCACTCCAACAGCAAGCTCCTCAGAACTTCTGTTTGTTTGTTTTTCACTCCTATTTCTCTCTTCTCTCTCTCTTCTTTCCCATACCCATCTTAGCTCCACACATCACAACCGTCCCTCTCCTTCCTGTCTACTGGCACTGTGCACTGAACATCACATCCCCAAGCAGCACGTGCATGGCCTACCAGAACCTGCCCTGGACTGGCTCCTGGCCTGCTCTGTCAGCCCTAGTACATGCCGCAGACAACCCATCCCAGCCCCTCCCCTTCAGCTGGACCTACCCTGCCGCACCATAACTTAGCAACTGTCCCTGCTCATTGGACAAGGAAGTGAAAAATATCATGCCCGCAGATGAACAAACAACAAAAAATGCACAGTCCATCTGCTCAGACATAACCAAATAAAAAAAGCAGAATGAAACAAACAAATCTACAATCAATAAATGAAAAAAAAAAAACTACTCAATGACCCAAAGACAGCAGACATATCAAAACATGTAAAAAAAAAAAAAAAAAAAAAGGGACAGGATGATTCCAGTAGGCATCCAAAATAAAACACCAGATGACTTTCCAGTAGAAGAAAAGGCACTAGAAATACCTGATAGGGAATTCAAATCTCTAATATTCAGAGCAAGAGTTGAAGCAAAAAGCGGACAAAAATTAGGAAAAAATAGAAAAATACATGGGAAGAAACAGACAAAAAAATGGAAGAATTCAGGAAAATAATACAGGAACAAAACAGCAAAATAAATTCACAACTAGAAATCATACAAAAACAATTAGAAATCCAAAAGATAAACAACAAGATTTCAGAAATGAACAGCGTCATAGAAGGTCTGAGGAGCAGGTTTGAAATAGTGGAAGACAGGATCACTGAAATTGAAGACAAATCCTTGGCTGCAACTTTGTTTGAGGAAAAATCAGAAAAAAAAAATGAAGAAAAATGAAGAAACCCTAAGAATTATGTGGGATACCATCAAAAGCAAAAATTTGTGAGAGATCAGAGTTCCAGACCAAAGGATAAAATGGAAAACACAGAGAGGATCATGGCAGAATTGCTGACAGAAAACTTCCCTAATATCATGAAAGATGAAAAGGTGACCACCCAAGAAGCTCAACGAACCCTATAGAGGATAGACCCCAAAAGAAAATCACTAAGGCAAATTATAAACACACTCGCTAAAACCAAAGACAAAGAAAGAATCCTGAGAGCAGCTCAAGAAAAACAAAAAGTCACATACAGAGAAGAAATAATAAGACTAAACTCTGATTACTTGCCAGAAACCTTGCAGGCGAGAAGGCAATGGGGTGACATATGTAAAGCTTGGAAAGAAAAAAATTACCAACCAAGAATAATATATCCTGCAAAACTCTCATTCAAATATGATGGTGAAATTAGGACTTTCCAGATAAATGGAAATTAAGGGAATATGTAAAAACCAAACCAAACTGACAAGAGTTATTAAAGAGAGTCCTTCAGTCTGAGAACAAACAACCCAGACCACAGCCTGAATCTAGGATGCAAGATCACACCAGCCAGATACCAACCTAGGAAATAAACTCTCAAGGACTATTCAAAACCAAAAGAATTGCAACAGGGAGCCAGAGAGGTTAATCTGTAAATGACAACAATGTCAGAACAATAAAAACAGGGAAAAATGGTGGAGGTATAGAAATTTCTAATAGAGAGGAAGGCAAGGCAATACCAAGTAATAACAGACTGGTTCAAACCTAGGAAGATAAGAAAGTTAACAAACCTACTCATCAAAATAAAGAAGAGAAACATAAAGTCTCAATAAAGACAAAATCTACAAAAACAAAAGAAATGAAAAAAAAATCCACAAACAAAAGGATTCAGCACAGGAGAGTAAGAGGAACGAAAATGTCTGCACCACAAAAAAAACACTACAAAATGACAGCAATAAACTCACACCTATCAATAATTACACTGAAAGTAAATGGCCTAAATGCACCATAAAGAGAAAGAGAGTGACAGAATGCCTAAAAAGAAAAAGAAAAAAACAGGATCCACCAATATTCTCTCTACAAGAGACACACCTTAGAAACAAAGACATAAATTTATTAAAAATTGAAGGATGGAAAAAAAATATCAAGCACACAGCTACAAAAAAGAGCAGGAGTGACAATACTAATCTCAGATAAAATAGACTTTAAAACAAAATCCACCATAAACGACAAAGAAGGACACTCTATAATGATTAAAGGGACAATCCACCATGAAGACATAACCATAATATATATCTAAGCACCCAATGACAGGGCTCCAAAATACATAAAACAAACTCTAACAGCACTAAAAAGAGAAATTGACAGTTCCACAATAATAGGAGACTTCAACACACCACTCTCAGTAAAGGACAGAACATCTAGAAAGAAACTCACCAGAAATACAGAAGAGCTAAAAGGCACAATCAGCCAACATGAGCTCATAGACGTATATAGAACACTCCACCCAACAGATGCAAAATACACATCCTTTTACAATGCACATGGAATGTTCTCCAGAATAGACCACAACTTATGCCACAGAGCAACCCTCAACAAAACACTGAGATTCTTCTTCTCTGACCATAATGCCACCAAAGTAGAAATTAACAACAGGAAGGGCAAGGAAAAAAAAAATCAATTACATAGAAACTGCATAACACCCTGCTTTTAAAAACCACTGGGTAACAGAAGAAATTAGAGATGGAATAAAAAAATTCCTAGAATCAAACAAGAATGAAAACACATCATACCAAAACCTTTGGGACACAGCAAAGCAGTCCTCAGAGGTCAATTTATAGCAATAGATGCACACATCAAAAAAGAAGAAAGGGACAAAATCAAAACATTAGCTACACAACTCAAACAAACAGAAAGAGAAGAGCAAAAGAAGCCCACAGCCACCAGAAGAAAGGAAATAATAAAAATCAGAACAGAAATAAATGAAATGGAGAAGAGAAAAACAATAGAAAGAACCAACAAAACCAAAAGTTGATTCTTTGAAAGGATCAACAAAATCGACAAACCACTGGCCAAAATGACAAAAGAAAAACAGGAGAGGACACAAATAAGAAATGAAATGGGGGACATTACAACAGACCCAACTGAAATAAAAAGGTTCATAACAGAGTATTTTGAAAAACTGTATGCCAACAAATTTGAAAACCTAGAGGAAATGGACAAATTTCTAGAAACACACTACCTACACAAACTAACACAAAATGATGTTGAAAATCTGAACAGACCCATAACAAGAGAAGAGATTGAAAAGGTAATTAAAAAAAAAAAAAACAACAACAACAACGAAAAAAAAAAAAAAACCCTGGCCCAGATGACTTCACTGGAGAATTCTACCAAACACTCAGAGAAGAGCTTACTTCAGTACTATTCAAACTACTTCAGAACATAGGAAATGAAACAATACTTCCAAAATCATTCTATGAAGCTAGCATAACCCTCATACCAAAATGAGGCAAGACACCACAAAAAAGAAAATTACAGACTAATATCTCTCCTAAATATAGATGCAAAAATTCTCAACAAAATTCTAACCAATAAAATTCAGCATCACATTAAAAAAATAATACACCATGACCATAAGATTCATACCAAGTATGCAAGGATGGTTCAACATTAGAAAACCAATCAACATAATCTACCACATAAATAAAAGGAAAGAAATGAATCACATGATCTTCTCAAAGCAGAAAAGGCATTGGACAAAGTCCAATACCCATTCCTGATAAAAATGCTCAATAAAATAGGTATAGAAGGGAAATTTCGCAACATAATAAAGGGCATCTATGCAAAACCAATAGCCAACATCATTCTTAATGGAGAGAGGCTGAAAATATTCCCCCTGAGAACAGGAACAAGACAAGGATGCCCTTTATCGCTACTCCTATTTAACATTGTGGCGGAAGTCCTAAAAAAAAAAAAATATGGCAACCAAAGAAATAAAGGGCATCCAAATTGGTAATGAAGAAGTAAAACTGTCTCTATTTGTGGATAATATGATACTATACGTAGAAAACCAAAAGACTCCACAAGAAAACTACTGTAACTACTAGAAAGATTCAGCAAAGTGGCAGGATACAAGGTAAACATACAATTGGATTCCTATACACCAACAAAGATAATGATGAAAAGGAAATCAGGAAAAAATATCATTTTTAATAATAGCCCCTAAAAAGAGATATTTAGGAATAAATCTAACCAGGGATGTAAAAGAGCTATGCAAAGAAAACTACAAAACACTTCTGCAAGAAACAAAAAGAGATCTACACAAATGGAAAAACATACCATGTTCATGGATAGGTAGACTCAACATGGTTAAAATGACAATTCTCCCCAAAGCAATTTGCGAACACAGTGCAATACTGATCCAAATACCAACAATATTCTTTAAAGAGATGGAAAAACTAATCAACTTTATATGGAAAGGGAAGAAGCCCCAGATAAGTAAAGCACTACTGAAGAAGAAGAATAAAGTAGGAAGACTCCCAATACCTGACCTCAGAACCTACTCTACAGCTATGCTAGTCAAAACACCCTGGTACTGGCACAACAACAGATACATTGACCAATGGAACAGAATTGAGAACACAGATGTAAATCCATCTACCTATGGTCACCTGATTTTTGACAAGGGCCCGTAGTCCATCGAATGGGGGAAAAGGGAGTCTTTTTAACAAATGGTGCTGGCAAAACTGGATGTCCATCTGCAAAAAAAAAATGAACCAGGACCCAGACCTCATACCATACACTAAAACTAATTCAAAACGGATCAAAGACCTAAATATAAAGCCAAAAACTATGAAGTTTATAGAAGAAAAAATAGGGTCAATGCTAGAGGCTCTAATACACAGCATTAACAGGATACAAACCATAACTAAAAGCACACAAACTCCAGAAGATAAACTAGATAACTGGGGTCTTCTAAAAATTAGACACTTATGCTTATCAAAAAACTTCACCAAAAGGGTAAAAAGAGAACCTACAGACTGGGAAAAATTTTTTGGCTATTACAAATCCAACAAAGTTTTAATTTCTAAAGTCTACTGGAAAATCCAACACCTCTACAACAGAGACAAATAATCCAATTAAAAAATGGGCAAAGGAGATGAACAGGCACTTCACCAAAGAAGACATTCAAGCGGCCAGCAGACACATGAGGAAGTGCTCACGATCACTGGCCATTAAACCAAAAAAAACCAAACCTGTTGCTATCGAGTTGATTCCAACTCATAGAGACCCTATGGGACACAATAGAACTGCCCCCATCAGGTTTCCAAGGCTCCCCTGGTAGATTTGAACTGCTGGCCTTTTGGTTAGAAAAAGGCAAATCAAAACCACAATGAGATACCACCTCACCCCAACATTATTGGCACGAATCAAAAAAAAGAAAAAAAACAGAAAATAACAAATGTTGGAGAGGCTGTGGGTATATTGGAACTCTTATGCACTGCTGGTGGGAATGCAAAATGATACAACCATTTTGGAAAATGATATGGTGCTTCCTTAGAAAGCTGGAAATAGAAATACCGTATGATCCAGCAATCCCACTCCTAGGAATGTATTCTAGAGAAATAAGAGTCATCACATGAATAGATACACCCACACCATGTTCACTGCAGCATTGTTTACAATAGTAAAAAGATGGAAGTAACCTAGATGCCCATCAGCAGAGGAATGGATAAACTGTGGCACATACACACAATGGAGTATTACACAACGATAAAGAACAAAGATGAACCTGTGAACCATATCATAACATGGATGAATCTGGAGGGTAATATGCGGAGTGAAATAAGTCAATCACAGAAGGACAAATATTCCATGAGACCACTACTGTAAAAACTCACAAAAAGGTTTACACACAAAGAGCAACAGTCTTTGATGGTTACAAGGGAGGGGAGGGGTGGGGATGGAAAAACACTAAACAGACCATAAACAGACCATAGATAGGTGGTAACTTCGATAAAGGGTAAGACAGTACACGATACTGCGGAAGCCAGCAAAACTTGTACAAGGTAAGTTCATGGAAGCTCCATAGATACATCCAAACTCCCTGAGGGACCAAATTGCTGGGCTGAGAGTTGTGGGGACCATGGTCTCGGGGAACATCTAGCTCAATCGGCATATCATAGTTTATAAAGAAAATGTTCTACATTCTACTTTGGTGAGTAGTATCTGGGGCCTTAAAAGCCTTTGAGCGACCATCTAAGATACTCTACTGGTCTCCCCCTTCAAGAGCAAGAGAGAATGAAGAAAACTAAAGATACAAGGGAAAGATTAGTCCAAAGGACTAATGGATCACCACTACCATGGCCTCCACCAGATTGAGTCCAGTACAGCTAGATGGAGCCTGGCTACCACCACTGACTGCCCTGACAATGATCAAAATAGAGAGTTCCAGACAGAGCTGGAGAAAAATGTAGAACAAAATTCTAACTCACAATAAAAGAACAGACTTACTGGCCTGACAGAGACTGGAGAAACCCTGAGAGTATGGCCCCTGGACACCATTTTAGCTCAGTAATGAAGTCGCTCTTGAGGTTCAGCCTTCAACCAAAGATTAGACAAGCCCACAAAACAAAATGAGACTAAAGGTGCACACCAGTCCAGGGGCAAGAACTAAAAGGCAGGAGGGGACAGAAAAGCTGGTAATAGGGAACCCAAGTGCAAGAAGGGAGAGTGTTTACATGTCGTGGTGCTGTTAACCAATGCCATAAAAACGGTATGTGTACTAACGGTTTAATGAGAAGCTAGTTTGTTCTGTAAACCTTCGTATAAAGTACAATTAAAAAAAAAGAGAGAGAGCTCACTCAGGTATCCCTAGTAAGGTCAGTAGCTCTGCCCTGCTTTGAGCTGTCTGTGAGGCCTTGCTGAGGCGTCCATATTCAAGGAAGTTGTCCTGGTTGAGTCTTTTTGTTGAAACTAACAGAAACACACCCCAGTGAGCTTAAGTAGGTAAAGGGAGTATAGTTGTCAGGTCCATGGATGTCTTGGAGAGCCTAAGCGTTTCCAGAAAGAACTGGAACCAGGAGCTGGACTTTCTCTGTCTTCTATCTTTGCTTCCCCACTTCTCCTTCCCTACACACCAACCTTCCTGCTTTTCCAAGTCACGTGGAGAAGAGCGACAGCCCACTGCTCTTGTCAGTGTTGTAGATGCAATTGTCTACCAGTACTATCTGTCCTTCCCCTAGTCCAGTTCTGGATTTTTAGAGGAGAGATTCTGACTTTCTGATCTGTGGTTCAATTTTCTATAGCTGGAGCATTGGGCCAACAAGCATAAATATGGTTGCTGGGGACCCAAACCTGTGCCTCAGGGAACAGCTCTCAGAGAAGGGTGACTTCTGTAACCTGAGCAAAAGTTTCTGCCACAGAAGTGCTCCAATATCAGCACCGCCAGAACAGAGCCCATGTTACCTCATTGTTATCACTCTGTGGCCATCCCTACAGGAAGAGAAACACACTTACGTGAACAGAAAAAAATGTTCTTTTGTGGGCTATGATCATGTTGCCACCTTGGGACACAGGGCCACTGGGGGTGGGTGGGAGAGATGGGGCTTCAGTAAATATCATAAACATCATCACAAAGGGTCCAAGCTGGTCCAAGCCAGAGGGGAGTTGTGACTTGTCCAAGGTCACAGAATGAGTAAAAGACTAAGGAAAGACTAGGACTTGTCTTTGTTCTCTGTCTGGTACTCTGTCCACTAATAGATCAGCCGTCCTAGCAAGAAGGATTCTCTGTGACAATAGTGAATTCAGAATACTTGTCAGAGGCCACTGAGGATCTTTGGGAGCAAGCTAATAGTCTTGTATCTCTGCTAATTGAAGCATGTAAGGACATTTTCAATTCCTGCAATGTGATGGATCACTTTCATATGGCCTTTTTCACCATGGTCTTGTAACTCCTACCAAATGACTGGGTGTGACTATGCAAATGAGGTGCTAGTGGCCCACCAAGAGGATTGGATAGCTTGCTAATAATGCAAATAAGGGGCATGACACCCCTGTATGGATGGGACCATGCAAATAAGATATATGGAACCCTAACAAGGGGACTGGTCAGTTTTGCCATCCTGCTATACTTAAAATGAGTCATCCCAGAGGTAGACAGGGAACCTCCCTACTACAAAGAAGAAGAGACAGGAGTGGAGTGCATCCTTTGGATCTGCTGTCCCTGTGCTAAGAACCTCCCAGACCCAAGAGACAGAGAAAGAGAAAGAACTATAACACCGAAGATGGCACAATAGGGGAGAAGTGGCAGCAGAAAGACAGTGACAGCAGAACCAGGAGGCCAGTGAGAGATGGCACAGTGGGCTTCCCGGCCCATGGAGCAAGGCGGTTACAGTAGGCTTACTGAGTACTTTCAGGCAGGAGGCTTCCTGGCTGAAGGGGCGCCTCCAGGCACTTGTTGGTAGAGCTAGGCTTGCTGACTCACAGAGCAAGAGCTGAGTGCCTTTGGGCCAAGGCTTACTGGCAGACTGGGATGCCCCCGGGCATTTACTGGCAGAGCTAAAAAGCTTTGTAATACTTGCTTGACCAGGGCAGAGGCTGGCCCAGGAGGCCCAGGAGGCCTGAGGAGCTGAAGGGCTGAGGGACCAAGGGCTGAGGGGCCGAGGGCCAGAGAGAGTCCTGTCTGTGGGTATGACTGGGAAGAGGCTGTCCTGATTGAAGAACTGTATCCTGAGTCATTCTTGATCCTGAATTGTAACCTGTTACTTCCCTAATGAACCCCTTAACTGTGAATATGGTCTGTGAGCTCCGTGTGGCCATTGCAATGACTTACCAAACCCAGCAGAGAAGTAGAGAGTGCTGTGGGAGGGACGAGTGGTGTCAGAATTGGTAAAAAGGTTGGAGGGTGGACCTCCACCTCATAGCAATCAGCCTTGGCCTGTTGGTTTAGATTTTTTTCTCCTTCCCCCTTGTGAAGTTAGAGGAGGTCAGATCCCCCTGCCACACCATTTTTACAACTCTGAAGAGTTGGAGGGAATTTAGCAGAGAAAAGGGGGCTCTAATTCCAGGAAGAACCCTGTCTTGCCCTTGTAAGTCCTGAAGCAGAGAGAGGGAACACATACACACACACACACACACACACAATCTGGCTTATAAACCTGCTAAAAGTGAAAGCTGTAAGTCTTTATGGAAGGAGATTGCCACATCTTTCTCCCATGGAGTGGTGGGTGGCTTCAAACCGCTGACCTTTAGGTTAGTAGTCGAGCACTTAACCACTTCTCTTCCACTGGGCAGTTCTATTCTGCCCTATAGGATCGCTATAAGTCAGAATTCAAACCGACAGCCATGGGTTTTTTGTTTTGTTTTTGATTTTTAAATGTTGAAAGCACCTTACAGGTACACCAGTTAGGACAGAAAACTTAGCCTTCTCTTCCAACTTAAAAATCCATGGAAAAGTGAGGATGACTCCCTGGATTCATAGAACTCTGTCTGCCCCAAAGGGCCAGAAATTTCCAAAGTAAAAGCAGACCACCAAAATAGAACTAAAACCCTCAGAAGGCACCCAGACTCCTTCAGAGTGATGGTGGCATGCTGGGGGATGTCCACGGTCCTGACCCAACCAGCGCCCTAAGGGCCCCTGAGGCTCTTTCTGCATTTGCACTGAAATTTGCCCTATGAACTTGACTATCCACAGAGGGGGGTAGAGGGAATGTCTTGGTTCAGCAGACAACTGGGGTTGTAAACCTACAGAGTGCTGAATGGCAGACAATGGGCACAGGTTGGCCCTAGTCCCCCATGGTCAGGCTCTGGGCCAACAGGATCCTCTCACCCTGACTCCCTCCAGGCTTCTCCTCAGAACCATCCCCAACCTCACTGAACAATGTCATGAATTTTTCCTCCTTGATGAACTTCAAAGTCTTTTAATGACTCTTCATAAAGGAACAGTGGGGCCAAAAGTTGAGCAAAGGAGATGATTAAAGTACCTTATTAAAAGCAGCCTTGTAGAATTCTCCACATGAAAGCAAGTACCATTATGAGGGCTTATCCTTATAAATGACGCTTCGCTTTTGCGAACATGCTGAAACCTGATTAGAGTGACAAGCACTGACTGATACTGCAAACCTGTTAATAACATGAAAATTAGAAGAGGCTCATGCAAAGAAGGGAGATTAATTTAGCCGGAGTACATCTCGCGCAAATTGCAAAGTTGTGAATATGTTCTCAGATAATGAGCCTTCCCAGTCATCAGCTCACTTGTCATTTTCTGTAATTAATGTTAAGGAAGACGCCTTCCTGATGGTTCGTATTACTCATATACCAAGAAAATTTCTTCAGAGAAATAATTTACATTTATTATCATCGGTCTGTTTGTGTGGTTTATTTCGCGCCGGAGTAATTTATTGCAGGACCGTTTGCCATGCCTTGATTAGTCGCTCGTCAGGATGGGATGTAATTTTTTTTGCTTGATGGCGACGTCTAAACTTGACAGTGGTGTAACACTCCTTCTTGTCTCTGGATGGGTTTTTTCACTTAAATAAACTTTGGGACTGAGTGCCCCGGGCTGTGTCGCCACCAGGATGAAGACTTAGCACTCGGCTGCTCTGCTTGCTTCCAGGAGCAGCAGGAGATTCAGCATCAGAACCCCTGGAAGTTTCGAGGGCACCAGCCTCATCTCTGGCCCTGGCTGGAGCTTGAATTCAGAGTTTTTTTTCACCCACTTCCATTCCACTCCTGTTCAGGTTGAAGAGAGGTTTGCTGTCTGCTCTCAACTCCACACTCGCCCTGTTATTTCTCTTCTCCCTCAGGCTACCTTCTACTGGAGATTTCTCTGCAATTGCTATGTTTCCATACCTGGTTGTGTATTTCTTTCAAAGAGCTAAATATCAAAGGAAATGCTGCAGACGAGATTTTGTTTCCAGACCAGGCAAATCTTTTATTCCACCTTAAGTTTTATTCTCTGGCAGCATAGTATTGGGGAATTTGTCTAAAAAACTCACCTACCCCTCCCCGTTTCCTCCTCTGATGTCACCAAGACCCAGAGTGCCCAGGAGAAGAGGGTGATTTAGAAGAAATAGAGACCCTTATAGAACAGATCTGAATCCATTTCAGCATGATGCCTTGAGTCACTTTTGCTCTGGGCATTCACCCTACGCATTCCAAGTCTTCAGGGTGCAGGGATGCCAGGCCATAGCTGTCCAGTACAATTCTGTCTTAGTCACCTAGTGCTACCATAACAGAAGTACCACAAGTGGATGTTTTTAACAAAGAGAAATTTATTTTCTCACAGTCTAGTAGGCTAGAAGTCCAAATTCAGGGCGTCAGCTCCAGGGGAAGGCTTTTCTTCTGTTGGCTCGAGAGGAAGGTCCTCGTCCTCAATCTTCCCCTGGACTAAGAGCTTCTCCGTGCAGGAACCCCGGGTCCAAAGGATGCGCTGTGCTCCTGGCACTGCTTTCTTGTTGGTATGAGGTCCCCATATCTCTCTACTCACTTCTCTCTTTTATATCCCAAAAGAGATTGGCTCAAGACACTATCTAATCCTGTAGATTTCATCAATGTAACTGCCACTAATCCACCTCATTACATCATAGTGATAGGATTTATGACACGTAGGGAAATCACATCAGATGACAAAATGGCAGACAGAAATACAATACTGGGAATCATGACCTAGCCAAGCTGACAGATATTTTGGGGAGACACAACTCAATCCATGACAAACCCTTCACTGTTCTCTGTCTGGCTTCCACTGGGCTCTCATGGGCACTCATAGTGCAGCATCCAACATGCTGAGCTCTTTGCGTGCATTAGCTCGTTGGATCTTTAGAACCTCTGGACGTAGGTACATTCTACATTCCATTCCATACGTGAGGAACCTGAGACTCGGAGGTGGAGAATTTGTTAAAGGGCTCGAGGCTAATGCCAACAACAAAACAACAACATAATTGTAACAACTAATGTTTACTGTGTGCTTAATTTAAGTGTTGGGTCCTGTGCTAAACACTTTACGGGCTCAGTTTCATAGGAGATAGGAATGATTGTGATTCCCATCATACAGAGGAGAAAACTGAGACTCAGAGAGTTTAACTCACTTGCCCAAGGTCTCCTAGCCAGTAAGTAGTGGAACTGGGTCTAAAAAGCTGGGAAATTCATATCCATGTCCATTACACTACACCACCTCTGGCAAAACACATTAACGGAGACCTTTCAATGGGATCCCACCAGAGTCCTTGGATCTTCTTTCTCCCCCTCCTCCAATCACCTCATTTCCTTTCCCAGGTCCGAACTTGAGAAGGATCCTGCCAATCTGCCCAGCAGGAGTGGCCAGGCCGTGAAATGCATAAACAGAGGCAGTTAGCCTGAGTTACTGACCCTTGCACTGCAAATGAGGCAAACGATACAGATCAGGGTTCGCAGACAGATAATGATTTTTTTTATTGGACGTCTTCATCCCGAACCGGCGGCATGGCGCTGGGTCGGCCAGCAGCGCACTGCCGGTGTCGGTTAATGATAATCTATATTTATAAAACGATAGTCCATCAAAGTGGGATGAATATTTTAGAAGCCGCGGACAAATCAAATTGTCTTTGTCAAATGGGCGCGTGCTCTGGCGCTGAGCATGTTTTATGGCTCTTTCTAGGGTGAGAAGCAAAGGGTTCCTCTCGCTGGCTGGAGCTCTGCTTTCCTCATTGTTGCTGTGAAATGCAGGCCGGGTTTCCACTATTTGAAAAAGCCCAATGAGCTGTAGAGACTGACAGCACCAGAGAATTTTACTTTGTTTGATGAACTTAACAAATAATGTATGAAACAATGTATGCAGTGTCTTTGAGAGGAAGAGTCCGTTTATACTTGGAGAAATAAATGAGTTCCTTTGGAAGTCTGGGTTGGAAGGGAAGGAATGAGAGAGGATGTGGACTGGGGGTCTGGACCTCACAGAGGAGATAAGGGAGGGAGAGATAACAGGAGGAAGGAGAGGCATGTTGTAGGTATGGGCATCACCTTCAGGGAAAACAGATAAAGAACACCTGGTCTGTCACAAAACCAGCTGTGCAAATTTGGTCAAGTCACATCCCCTCTCTGAGCCTCAGTTTCCCCATATGTCCAATGGGGAAAATAATACCTCCTCCCCTGGGCCAGCTGGAGCAAAGCCCCCCACAGTCATCGGCACATAGTTGGAGATTAAATGAATATTAGTTCCTTTCCTCTGTCCCATAGAGTGGAGCTCATAGTAGGAGGCCCAGACACCAGCCTGCTAATATCTGAGCTCTGGCTCCAACTTACTCAGGGCAATATTTACAGAAGTAATAGCTACCATTTACTGAGGGTTTTTGATGTGCCAGGTGCTGTGCTAAGCACTTTACACACCTTATTTAATCTTCTCAAGACTATGTCAGTACTGTCCAGTAGAAATAGAATTGAGCCATATACGTAATTTTTAAAAAGTAAAGGTGAAATTACTTTTAATAATATATTTTATTTAACCCAATAACCCAAGATATGATTTCAACATATAATTAATATTAAACATATTAATGAGATATTTAACGTTCTTTTTTCACACGAAGTCTGAAAGCCAGTGTGAAAGTTATACTTACAGCGCATCTCAATTCAGACAGGTGCTCAATAGCCCCATGTGGCTACAGGCTACTGTATTGGACGACACAAAAATAGAACATTTCCATAGAAAGTTCTGTTGGACAGTGCAGCTCTTGAAGATAGGTAGAGTTGTTACCTGCATTTCCAGATGTGGAAAGAAACTCAGCAAACCCAAGGTCACACAGCTAGTAAGTAGCAGGTCCAGGAAGCTGGGTCTGACTGTCACCAAAGCAATGCTCTTCGTAGGCATGCCACCTCCAGGAGAAACTGACCTCTGTCTGCCTCCCCTGGGGTTCCACGTACTGGACAGTTGACCTCTGACCTCAACTAATTAGGATATTCTAACCCCCTCAAGGTCTGGAGACATAGCAGAAAGTTTATGCAACTCAATCATCTATTGCTGTATGAGAAACCACCCCAAAACTTAGTGGCTTAAAACAACAACTGTTTCATTTCTCATGATTCTGTGGGTCAGAAATTAGGGCAGGGCTCAGAAGGAATGGCTCATCCCTGTTCCACACAGCATTAGTTAGATGCTTGACTGGGGCTGGAAGATCCAAGTTGGCCTCACTCACTCAGTTGGGGTGGCTCGAATACATAGGTGCTGGCTGTGATGGCTGGGCCTTTTTTCTCATGGTGTTGTCTAGGGCCTTGGTTTTAATTCCATTTGGCCTCTTTGTCCACATGATGTCTTATGCTCCTGTAGGATGACCTGGACTTGTTTACATGGTAGCCAGGTTCTTCTATGAGCTTACATAGAAGCTCCATCTTCCTTAAGGATTTCTAGCCCCATGAAGCCCAGGGATCCCCAGGAAAACTTTGTACGGACACAGACTCACTGCTCCTATTAGCTACCATGGCCCAGGAGGGAGAGAGCACCTCTCACCCTAGAGGACTAAGCTTCCAGATACCCAGCCGCTCAGCAAAGTGAAATTAAGTCACTTGCCCTTGGGTGTTTAGACTCGCTGGGAACATGGAACCAAAGTAAAACCATCCTTGAGAGCAGGGCTTCCCTTCCATTTGTGGCTAGTGGCTACCATATTGGACAGGGCAGCCATAGAGCATTTTCATCACCGTAGAGAGTTCTATTGGGCAGTACTGTTTCAGACTCTTGAAGATCAAGTAAAAATCTGAGAAGAAGGAAATAGGGTTAAATTAGGTAATGTTTGAAAACACATAAAGGTGAGATAATGTGCTCCCTGACCTGTCCCTAAGATATTTTCCTCCAAACCATGCATCATGATTGCTTCAAAATTAGGGACTAATTATTACAATCACACATAGAGTAGTATATGTTCTTGAAACATACTCCATTATGAAAAACTGAACAGTAATTTTAAAACAACACAACAAAAAATCATCATACACCACAATAAACAATATTGGATCCTAGATCTACAAAATATAAATGTGTTGGGGTTTTGTTGTTATTGTTGTTGTTAATCAGTGAATTATTGATCCACAGAATTTTGAGAACTCCTAAAGTCCCCTTGTTTTTACTAGTTGCCCCATCTGGACTCCAGGTCAGCTTCATTTTCTCACCTCTGCCTTCTTTTCTCCCAGGACCTGGAACGTGGTCCTGAAGTTTCCACGGCCAACCACACATACCAATGGGAATACAAAATTCCTGCCCCATGCCTAGGTACCGGATTGTCTAGTGGTTAAGATTATGACTGTTAGCATCACTAGACCTGGGTCCTGGGTCCAAACCCCAGCACATGTTTTCATTTCCTGTGTGACCTATACAAACTGCTTAACGTCTCTAAGCTTCTGTTTCCTAATCCATAAACTGGATGACAGTAAGGATAGAATGCGTAGCCAGTACTCAGCAAAGTGCCTGGCATGGAGTAAGTATTCTAAAAGGTAGCTGTTTTCACAGGAACCCTCACTCCTGGTTTAATTAGGCTGCTCGGAAGCCTAGCAAAGTTATCAGAAATTATCTCAACAGAGCAGTATCCATTCAGCACATCTGGAGCAGGTGAGTGGTCAGTAAATGAGAAAATGAATGAAGATCCTTGGAAACATATAGTTGGTTTTTTTTTTCATAAAAACTTAGAAGGCAGATGGGAGTGGCTTAGCCATTCTGAACGTCCCCTGAAAGGCTGAGAGATGAAGGACCAGGAGTTACTGACTTGTTTTTGTTTTTTTTTTTTTTTATACCCCTCCTTACCCTCCTAATACTCTGTCTGAGCCTCCTTACTTCCCCCCTAAAAAAACAAGAAATCTTTACCCAAAATACCCTTTAAGATCCTTTCTATGGACACCGAAGAGTCACCCCATGTAACCTTTATTCCCTGTACCAGCTCAAAGTTATGTAGCACTGTGAAGAATTTTCTAAAATTATGTGACCCTTCCAAGTTTTTTTTTCATTAACTTTTACAAGTGAACGTTTACAAATCAAGTCAGACTGTCACATATAAGTTTATATACACCTTACTCCGTTCTCCCACTTGCTCTCCCCCTAATGAGTCAGCCCTTCCAGTCTCTCCTTTCATGACAATTTTGCCAGTTTCCAACTCTCTCTATCCTCCCATCCCCCCTCCAGACAGGAGATGCCAACACAGTCTCAAGTGTCCACCTGATATCATTAGCTCACTCTTCATCAGCATCTCTCTCCTACCCACTGTCCAGTCCCTTTCATATCTGCGGAGTTGTCTTCGGGAATGGTTCCTGTCCTGGACCAACAGAAGGTTTGGGGACCATGACCGCCGGGATTCCTCTAGTCTCAGTCAGACCATTAAGTATGGCCTTTTTGTGAGAATTTGGAGTCTGCATCCCACTGATCTCCTGTTCCCTCAGGAGTTCTCTGTTGTGCTCCCTGCCAGGGCAGTCATTGGTTGTGGCCGGGCACCATCTAGTTCTTCTGGTCTCAGGATGATGTAAGTCTCTAGTTCATGTGGTTGTTCTGTTTTTTACATTTTCAAACTTTAACTCAACTTCATTATAGAAAATTTCAAATTTCTATTTTTATCGTAGGAAACTGTTGTGCAAAATGGCACAATAAGTAGAAAGAATAGTATAATGAGCCCTCTATACTGTCATTCAGCTTCAACAATTATCAACTCATAGACAATCTTATTCCACCTATAACTCCCACTCCTGACTCCTAGACCATTTTGAATCAAATGCCAGACATTCTATCAACTCATCTGTAAACATTTCAGTTGTGTCTCTACAAAATTTTTTTAATTACCATAATACCATTATTACACCTAAAACATCAGTAATAATCCTTTATTATCATAAAATCCAGTCAAGGTTTATATTTACCAAATTGCCTTATAAATTGTTCTTAAACAGTTTGTTTAAAATAAAATACAAAAAAAAAATTCTATATATTGTAATTAATAGATATGTCATGTTGGTCTCTTTTAATCTACAGATTCTGCTTCATCTCTTTTGTTTTCTTTGCAATGTTTTATTGAAGGAACCATATCATTTGTCTAGTAGGGTACCCCACGAGTCTAAATTTTGCTGATTGCAGCCCCATGGTAGCATTCAGCATGTTTCTCTAGCCTCTATATTGCCTGTAAACTGGTAGTGGATCTAGAGAGCTGATTAGATTCTCTCTCTCTTTCTTTTTTTGTCAACACTACTTCATAAGTGGTGTTGTGTATTTCCTTCATGAGATGTGTAATTTCTGATTTTTTTAAGGATGTTTTTAGGTATCGAAGCTCATTGCCTTAATCCATTATTTCACTAGAGTTGCAGAATATTCTAATTTATCCTTCATTTATTAGCTGGATAACTTCTATAAAGAGAAATTTCTCGTCATCAACTAATTGGTTACCCTGTGGTAAGGTTCCTATGTTAATGGCAGGAAGAATACTTGATTCATTCCCTTTAGTTCCCAGTTTTCAAAATAATGAGATGGCTTTCTAAATCTTCCAAAAGTGACTGATAAGGATTTTTCTCTTTTGTTTTTTTATTGTTGTTTGTTTGTTTTGGGTGTCATTATGAACTTGGGGGTTTAAACAAATTTGATACATTTCAATCCATTGCAGCTATTGTCCTTCCTTAGGCTCATATTGCCCCACTGACCATGGGAAACTATTGCAGGTTTCCTCTTGAGTCCTGTTGATACAATTGTAGTAGTCTTTAATATTCCTTTGTTTTCTGGGAAGACAAGATATTCCAGGCTTCTGTTGTAAGTTTTCTACCCTACACCTAGAATCAGCCGCTTCTCTAAGGACCACTGATTTCTTTTAGGGGAAAATGTATTTAGAGACCACAATCTGAGCAGTAGGGGTACTTATTGCTACTGGGTTGTTCACTGTTTCTAGTGCTTTTCAGTGGACAGAGATAGGCAATATGTTTTCTTTTTAAATTTTTTGTAGATAAAATACTTCATTAATTTATACTGATATTTTCAACTCAAACTCAGGACTGTAGCATTTTCACTTCACTTCTTAGATCTTGTATCTGTACCTCCTTTCTCCCAAGCAAAAAAGCCTAGTCCTTGGTAGCACCAACATAATTACTCATTTGCTTTATCCTCCCTTACACACAATAGCCTCAGAATGACAAGACCGGCAATGTGATTACGGAAATTACCTTAGGATTATTGTTACTGTTCTTTTTGCCTTTAGTGTATATCTCACTAATCATGTACAGCCAAAGTCCTGAATTTAGAATCACTTGTAATAGTTTAGCTATCATAACCAGTAGGTGGTTATGCTACCAACTGGACACACATTTAGGTTCATTTGTCTCATTTTACTTTCAATTTTTAGAGACTGTGGTTTTCTCTTATACTGATATATTTACATGCTTCCAAAAATAAACTCTACTAACCAAGGTATATGCAAAGCAGTTTAGCTCTATTCTTTCCATCCCCCTGTAGGTTGCCCTAGACACAATACTATACCCTTTAATTCATAGGTGAGGAAAAACGAAGCTCTGAGAGGTTTCATTACTTGCCCAAGGCCACACAGCTAGTAAGAGAAAGAACTAGGATCGGAACCTAGGTTTCCAGATGCTCCATGAGGTCAGGATTGTATCTCTCTTACTCACTATTGCATCCCTGGCACCTATTAGTTCAAACATTTTAAGAATCAATAAATGAAAGGTGGATTGATAGAAAAGGTTTCAGAAATGGTTTTAGGGCCCATGGGAAGAAACGTGACACACCCATAACATCTGCACTCTAGGACATGGCTAAGACCCCTAGGGTTTAATGCATCCTAAAGTACCTTTCACAGGGAGCAACACAGGGGTTGTCTGGAAAATGAAGGCAACCAGAGCTCTAGCCCAACAGGCAGCAGGGCTCAACCAACACCTAGAAGGTGAAATATGAATGACTAGGGGAGAATAGATACACTCTCCTAGGGACATGCTCCGACTACATTTTGTAGAAAGTGCCTCCTAATTTTGAAATCTTCACTGGCCAGTCTGGTATAAAGGCTTGTCCATTAGCCCCTTATTCCTGAGAAGGTGGGTGAAAAGCTGGCTGTCCCAGTAATGCCCAGAAGAGTAACAATTTTCATCAGAGGCCCTGTGTTTTTTCCCTACTGTGTGCTCATTGTAGTCCTGGTGGCACAGCAGTTAAGAGCTCAGCTGGTAACCAAATGGTCAGCACTTCAAATCTAGCAGCTGCTCCTTGGAAACCCTACAGGGCAGGTCTACTCTGTCCTATAGTGTTGCTATGAGTTGGAATCGACTCCACAGCTATAAAAATTTTTTTGGTTTATTTTGGTGTGTGCTCATTGCCTTCTCTGCACAGAGGCTGCAATTCCTGTGGTGACCACCAGGTGGCATGTCATCCTGGCTCTGTGGACCTGTCTTAGTTATCCAGTGCTGCTATAACAGAAATACCACAAGTGGACAGCTTTAATAAACAGAATTTTATTTTCTCACAGTTTAGGAGGCTAGAAGTCCAAATTCAGGGTGCCACCTCTAGGAGAAGGCTTTCTCTTTCTGTCAGTTCTCGGGGAAAGTCCTTGTCTTTTCAGCTTGTTTCCTGGTTACTTGGAGATCTCCATGTGGCTTGTCATCAATCTTCCCACCTCTGCTCTTTTTACGTGCTTGTTTAATGTCTTTTATATCTCAAAAGAGATTGATTTAAGATACACCCTACACTAATCCAGTCTCATTAACATAGCGAAGACAATCCATTCCCAAATGGGATTATAACCACAGGTACAGAGTTTAGAATTTACAATACATATTTTGGGGGGACACAATTCAATCCATAACATTCCACCTTTTGGCCCCCCAAAATTCATACCCTTCCCACATGCAAAACACAGTCACGTCATCCCAAAAACCTTAAATCAATCCTAAGTCCAAAATAGCCTTTTGAATCATCTAAATCAAATATGGGAGAGACTTTAGGCACATTCCATCTTGGGACAAACTTCCTCTTCATTTGTGAATCTGTTAAATCTAGACTACAAGTTATCTGTTTCCAAAGTACAATCATGGAACAGGCATGAGGTAGACATCTCCATAACAAATGGGAGAAATTGGAGAGAAAGAAGGGATAACAGGCACCAAGCAAGTCCAAAAACCAGTTCTCAAGGCTTGAAAATAATCCTCTCTTCTCAGAGACCATCTGGGCAACAGCCCCGCCCTCCAGACTCTGGGTGTTGGCTACACCCTCTGGATTCTAGGTGGAGGCCCCTCAGCTCTGGGCTTCAGCTCTGCCTTCCAGGCACACTGGGACGGCAACTCTGCTCCCTCGGCTTTGGGTCGCCCCATTCTCCTGGTCCAGCTGAGTGGCAACCCCACACCCTCGGCCCCAGCAGACCCCATTCTTCTACCCCTTGGGCATGGCAGGCTTACCACCTCAGCTTAATGGCATCCCCACACTCCGGAAGCCAGTTCACAAAGATTCAACTCTTTGAAACCTAGGAGGCAGTGTCCCGACTCTTTGAGATCTAGATCATGGCCCCACCCCTTGAAACTAAGAAGGCCCTGCTTTCTGTGCTTCTTCCAACAATTCTGCTGATCTCTGAGCTGCTCCTGGAATGGTCCTTTTCTTTTTCTGGAGGACAACAGGTGTAGCTACTTTGGCCTGTTTTCTGCCTGTAGAATTCCAAGAGACAATTTTCTTTCATTCTTTCTCTGCCCATTTCAGTTTAAACTGATGGATTTTCTGCTATGGTAGTTGGTTAGATTCCTCAGTCAATATCTTCAACAAAAGATTGGGTAGTCACATCTTTGGTGAACATTCTAGGACATGTGTCCTTCATTTGTACAAGAGAATTTTTCAAATCTTTAAGTTCTGTTTTCATTTTCCATAGTTCATTTTTAAGTCCATTTCTTCCCTCTTGCATTTTACTGTAAGTGGCAAGGAGAAGCCATGCAGCCCCTTTAAGATCTTGCTTAGAAATCTCATCAGCCAGTTATTCATCACTTACAAGTTCACCTTCCACCAAACATTCGAACAAAATTCAGACAAGTTTTTTTGCCACTGCATAAAAATCATCACCCTTCCTACGTTGTCCAATCACGTGTTCATCATTTTCTTTTAAAACTTCACCAGAAGCACATTTAATGTCCATATTTCTAGCAACATTCTATTGCTGGCACCATCTGTATCCTCTAAGATGATATAGATTTTATGGCTCTCTTCACTTCCTTCTGAGCCCTCACCAGAATTGTCTCTGACATCCATTATTCTACCAACGGTCTTTTCAAGGCAATCTAGGCTTTTACTATCAGGCACCTTAAAATTCTTCCCGTTTCTACCTATTACCCAATTCCAAAACTGCTTCCACATTTTAGGTGTCTTTTAGAGCAGCATCCCACTCTTCTGGTACCAAATTTCTGCTAAACAGAACTATCACAAGTAGGTGGCTTTAACAAAAAGAAATTTATTTTCTCAGTTTAGAAGGCTAGAAGTCCAAATTCAGGGTGCTGGCTCTAAGAGAAGGCTCTCTGTCTCTGTCAGCTCTGGGAGAAAGTCCTTTTCTTTTTAGCTTCTGTTTCCTAGTTCCTTGGAGATCTCCATGTGGCTTGGCATTAATCCTCCCCATCTCTGTTCTTTTCACTTGCTTGTTTAATGTCTTTTATATCTCAAAAGAGATTCATTTAAGACACACCCTGCACCAACCCAGTCTCATTAACATAACAAAGACAACCCATTCCCAAATGGAATTATAACCATAGGCATAGAGGTTAGGATTTACAGCACATATGTGGGGTGGCAGGGGTGGGATACAATTCAATCCATAGCAGGGCCCATTGGTTTTCCATTGATCAATGTGTATCCTGTCCAAAACTCTTCACTGAGCAAGGGACTGAGTGGCCAGTGTTTGAAGCAAGGGGTACTTAACCCTGAAGCTTGTAAAGGTCACTGCTGTTGGTCATGGACAGCCCTCCTGCAGAAGGAAAGGAACCCCATGAGTTTCTGCCATGATGGGGTTTTCCAGGGAGGATCCTGAATTGCATTTGTGATACCAAATATCTGCCACGGCCATACCAGGGTATGGGAGCCTAGCCTCTGCATGAGGGAGCTTGCAAGTCCTGCTTGCAGCCCTGAAAGAAGCTAAAGCTCCAGTGGTTGGGGAAGGGAGGGGCTATACCAAGTGTGTAGTCTTACTGCCATTGGGCAGTACCACTGGCTTGGACCAAGTTTCCCCAGGTTGTGGCCAGGAGGGCCTAATCCAATGCAAAGAACTTGTTCAAGTTTAAATCCCTTGTCAGGCTTCTCCGGGGTCAAGTCATGTTTCCATTTTGTGACTTCTCCTGAGGACAGAACTGAGAAGATCTCCTGGCTAAGGGGCCCCAGTAACTCCCGCATGGTGTTGGTGTGAGTGGTCTCTGAGCCCACAGGGGGCAAAGGAAAGAAATATCACAGGCCAGGAGAAGCTTCAGATTCACACCCTTCTGGGTCCTTTCCTTCCACAAGTCAGTAAATCATTTGGCTTTCTCTGCCCTGGCCAGGCCCCTGCCTAGGCAACTGTACCCACAACTAAGCCTAAACTTTCCTTTTTCGAGAGGAGGAGAAAAAAGATCATATCACGTGGAAAACATTTAGGATAATTGGGGATGCTTACGCTGAAGACCCAAGAAGAATGCATCAGTCAGCTTCTGCTACGTAACAAACAACCAATTGATTGCAGACGCATACGACAAGAAGCATTTAACACTTGTCAGTGGACTGCTTTGGTTGACTGACCTAGGCTGGACTTGGCTGAACTTGGCTCTAAGCTGAAGGTTGGGTTCATGTTTGCCCCACATATCTTCATCCTCCTAGGATCAGGGGACTAGCCAGGACGAGTCATTCTCATGGCAATGACAGAAGTACAAGGGGACAAGCCAGTCATATATGCTCACTTCATGTCTCTGTTTGTATCACATCTGCTAACATGAAAGTCATGTGGGCAAGCCCAAAGTCGAGGGGCACAGAAGTTCACTCCACCTCTAGCAGAGGGGAATTGCAAAGTCTAATGACAAAGGACATGATAGAGGAAGAGACGAAGACTCGTTGCCAATAATCAAATCCCCCAAGAGGATGTACTTGCTATCCCTGCTCAAATAGCTATGGTGCCAACTGTGTGCAGACCCTTCACATACATTATCTCATTTAACACCCATGACAAATCCATGAGGCCAGTACTGTGACCCCAAGTACGGAAGCCGAGGCTCAGAAAAGCTGAACACCTCTCCCATAGCCAAACCAGTAGTGTGTGGAATGGCCCAGTTACAGTCTAGGCCTGTCTGGCTCCATCTCTAGGGCTTAACCAGAGCAGAGTCACTATGTACCAACATCTCCCCTAAGGGTCTGTCTCCAACCAGATCCATGGCCAGCTGGGAAGCTCTTTCTTCTGAGTGACTGTTCCCTGCTGGGGGAAGGTTTTCTGGTCCCAAGCATGCCCTCTTCTCCAGGGTCACTGCCACAAAACAACCCCAATGTCCCTTGGACATACTATTCAACCCCTCAGGACCCAAGGAGGGCCCCCTTTTCCTCCTACACAAGCACCCATCCATAGAGGCCAGTGAGGGGTCTCATGCAGCCATCTGAGAGTCCACTAGGAGAGAGAGAAAGACACAGGTAGACAGAGAGTCAAAGAAGAAGAGAGATGGAGAGAAACTGACCCAGACAAAGAGGTAGAGACAGAGAAGCAGAGAGAGCTAGAAAGAGACAGAGCTACAAAGAGAGATAGAAAAAGAGACACACAGTTAGACAGGAAAAAAAAAAAAAAAGACCAAAAGAATCACAGAAAAAAGAGGGATACAGAGAGAAAAGAGACAGAGAGAGATAGACAGGCAGAAACAGGAAAAAGAGAGAAATTTATCAAAGCAACAAGGTAACCCTGAAGAGATAAGACAGAAAAGGAGAGGAGAGGAGAGGCGAAGTGCTCCCATTTACCCTCCTGGGCTCCCAGCCCCCGCCCCTTGTTGTTCAAGTCCTCCCCTGACCCCCATCTCAGCCCCTATGTTTTGTCCCAGCTCCTCCTCAACTTTGATTCCAGACTGCCCAGGAGTGGTCCTGGTGGGCCTCCAAGCCTCCTGATGTGCTCTTGCCCAGGGCACTTCTCCACCCCTCAAACCCCAGAGGGTGGCCCATCTCCTCAAGTAAAGATGCCACCTCCCAGGAAACCCCAGGAAACTGCCACCTCTGACCACCTCCATCCAACAAGGGCCAGTCCTGAGGCAGAGACCAGCCCCGCCTGTCCCCTAATCTGCCCTCCACACCCTGGAGGCACAGCAGCTGTGGGCTGGGAGGGGCTGAGCCACAGCAGGTGACAACAGGGGTGTCAAGCATTGGGTCAGGAGGGCCCAGGAAGTCCTTCTGAGGTCTCGGAAGGGCCTTCTCTCTTCCCTCTCTGCTCCCTTTCTCCTTCCCTCCCATCCTCTGTTCTCCTTTCCCTTCCTCCCTCCCTCCAGCGGATGGAGGTGTAAAACCAAGAGGGTCCCCCTGAGCAGGCTCCATAACTCAGCCAGCCAGCAGAGGCCGATATTTAAATCATAGCTTACTTTGCTTTGTGTGAGGGAATTTATTAGCCTACCACATAAATGTTTTATTCATTAGGCTGCGTAAATAATGCATGCCTGTTTCCATGGAGACTTAACCCCTCCGCTCCCAGAGCCCTGGCCCACCCTGGCCTCCCCACCTTTGTATTATCTAGCCACTCCCCTAGTTCTGAGTCTGCACAATAACAATAAGAACAACAGTAAAACACAATACTAATTATTATTGCTAATATTATAATTAGCATCATCCATCATTAACTAAGCCCTTCCAGAAGCTGGACAATGTGCCAAGCTCTTTCACCCTCATGGTGTTATTGTCATGCACACTGTGGTCACCCCCATTTTATAAATGGGAAGACTGAAGCTCAGGGAGTTGGAGATACTTGCCCAGAAGCACACAGGGGCAGGTTTGGGGCCAGGAATTACACCAGGTGTGACTGACATCAAAACCCAGTTGTTCAGACTCTACATCACCTGTTAACTGTTCAGCCCAGGGCCTCTCTGTAAGGGGGCGGGAAGCTGCTCAGGTGTCTTGCAGGCAGCAATTCTCCCTCTGCCACATCAGCTGGACTGTCTCCTCGCAGCCCTGCAGCATCGCAGCCCGCAAGACTGAGCTCATGGGGACCACCCACACCAATCCCTCAGAATCCGTGAGTAAACTGAAACCCTGACCAGCACAGGGACTTGCCCAAAGGTCACACAGAGAATCCCAACAGACCTGGCCCTGGAACCCAGGCCCTACCCCCAGTGCCTCCCATGCCCTCAGCTGCCCCTTCTGGAACTTTCCAAGACCCAAAGGTGGCAGCTCTTGCCCCCACCCCCACCCCCCACCACCACTTTACAGATGGAGACTCTGAGGCACTGAGGTTAAGAGCCTGGAGCAGGGTCACCAGCAAATTGGCAGTGAGCATGTGCTGGGAGGCCTGGGCAGGGCCCTCATTCCTCCCAGTCACATCTCACTGCTCTGCTTAGCAAGCGTGGTTGCAGGCTGGCCACCTCAGCAGCTTATTAGGCAGCTTCTATGGTGCGGAAGCCACCACGGCTCCCAGGGCCACCGTCAGAGGCAACCTGCACCTCCTCTGCAAGCTTCTTGGCTTTAAAACAACGAAATCATACATGAACCCAGAGCTGCTTGTGGAGAAATGGCCCAACCTGCTGTGTCTGCAAATTGCAACCTTAAATATTGCCTGTGTGTGCCTACCCGGTCTCCTGGACTTTCTCCAGCCCTGGCCCAGATGTGGGTCTAAAGACCTCCCTGACTTACTGTATGTCACAAGAGCCTAGTGATGTGCCCAGGACTGCACTAAGCCCTTGAAGGCTTCACCTCACCTGGAGCTCAAGCAGCCTTAGGAGGGCCTATGGTTTGCTTTCTTTTCAGGTAAGGCGGTGGAGGCTCAGAGAGGTAGAGAAACTTGCCCAGGCCACACAGCTGGTAACTGGCAAAGCCCCAGAGCTTAGCCCAGGTTTGTATGTCTATGCGTCCTCTTTGCCGAGCCCTTGACCCACTCCCTGGGTGCTTCCCAGAGGGTGGGACACAGGACACTGGTATCACAGTAAATTCCATTGCATTATTGGGGGTGGCAGAGTTATTTCCGTTTTAACTGTATTCAGACCTTCTGTTCAGGTCAAGAAGAAAGTATCTGTTTGGTGCTGGCACGTCAAATGCCTCTCCAACGTCGCAAATCGCCGTTTTAAAGACAGACTGCAGGCCCCGGGCTTGGAGCCCTCTGCAGGCTGCAGGGACTGGCTGGAATTTAAGAACGCTGTTGCATTTTCATTAGATTTATTTTTATAATTGCCTTCCATTTATAGCAAGTAATTCTGATTTCTGACTTAACAACAACAATAGTAACTAAGATGTGTATAGCACTTCACAGGATCTGCCATTGTTCTAGGCTTTACATATTTTAACCCATTTAACCCTCTTAACCCTCAGGGACTAAGGTACACCTGACCCAAGACTGGTATTTCCAATCACCTCATATGCATGCGAAAGCTGGACAATGAATAAGAAAGACCAAAGAAGAACTGGCACCTTTGAATTATGGTGTTGGCAAAGAATATTGAATGGACTGCCGAAAAAACAAACAAATCTGTCTTGGAAGAAGTACAGCCAGAATGCTCCTTAGAAGTAAGGATGGCAAGACTTGGTCTCACATACTTTGGACATGTTATCAGGAGGGACCAGTCCTTGGAGAAGGACATTGCTCTTGGTAAAGTGGAGGGTCAGCGAAAAAGAGGATGACCCTTAACGAGATGGATTGACACAGTGGCTGCAACAATGCGTTCAAGCATAACAACAATTGTGAGGACGGTGCAGGACTAGGCAGCGTTTTATTTTGTTGTATATTGGGTTGCTATTTGTCAGAACTGACTCAACAGCACCTAACCACAACAACAACCCTCAGAAAACTCTATGAGGCTTAACCTATTGCCATGAAGTTGATTCCGACTCATAATGACTCTATAGGACAGAGTAGCGCTGCCCCGTAGGGTATAAGGCTATAATCTTTACCGGGAAGCAGACTGCACGTCTTTCTCCTGCAGAACCAGTTACAGGCTGAGGCGATACGTACGCAGCAGGGCTGGACTAGGGTGATGCAAGTGAGGCATCTGGGGCACAATATACAAGCAGACATCACTCTCAGGTGCTGACCCTGCATTTGCACCCACACCTCTCTCCCTCATCCTAGTCTCGACCCTGGTATGTGGGCACATGCTCCCAGCATCACCCTGGTGCCTCATTCCTTGGACACCTAAGACCAGGCGGGCATCTGCCTATGCCCTCCAATTCACCCTAACATGCATACCTGTATCTTAAGACCCCCAGATCTCGCCCCAGTGGAATCATTTTTATCTGCATGCTATATATTTCCCTGGCACCCCCCATACACACACACGTACACACACACAGGCACAGGACTGTCTCCTAGTGGCTCTGAATTCCCCAGTGACGAGAGGAACATGTGTGAGGTCACGAACAGCTCTCTCCTAGCCTACCCTGGCCCCATGTCAAGGTTTGAGGCTCACTCACAAATCCAGCTGAGGGATCCCCTGGCCAGAGCTTGGCTTCCACTGTCCCTCTCAGCAAGGTTTATAACCCTGCCAAGGGACTGTTTGTGATGCCCAGGTCTGCAGGCCCTCCTGGCACCAAAGGACCTGTGTCCTCTGCAGCTTTCAACGAGCTGAAGCCACTCAGGGTTCATGTAGACACAGGGAGAATGTACCTCTCACTGGGCCTACAGCAGCTCAGCCACTGCCCCAGGTCACCAGCTTCCCCAGAGAAAATGGTCCTTCAGCCCCTGCCTGGACACCATCTCTCCACAGCTCAGATGTGGGCTAGGAGGTGACAACCATATTTCTGTTGCTCACCCTCAACCCACCCACACCAACCCCCTCCTTCTCCTTGAAGCAACTGCAACCACCCTGGTTCTTCAAACACCCAGGAATGTCAAACCCCACTGTACATCCACCCCATTTACCAAATGCTCCGGACTCTGTTCTAGGCATGACACCCAGGGACAAAATGACACTATTCCCATTTTACAGAGGAGGACATCTGTCAGAAAGGTTCAAGAATTTGCCCCAGGTCACACAGCTTCTAAGTGGTGGAGCCCAGGTGTGAATCAGACCTGATTCTACTGCCCTCAAACCAATTCCGACACATGGCAACCCTGTGTGTGTCAGAGTAGAACTGTGCTCCACAGGGTTTTCAGTGGCTGATTTTTCAGAAGTAGAGCACCTTTCTTTTCGGGTGACTCTGGGTGGACTCGAATCTCCAACCTTTGGATTAGCAGCTGAGCACCTTAACTATTTGCACCACCCAGAAGCTCCTATCCTGACTCCAAGATCCCCCTAATCAGTCCGTCTTCCAGTCCCGGGGTTTAGTGGTGCAAAGCCACGCTCTTCACCCCGCAGAATGTGGGAATCCCCAAGGCTTAAGAGCCAGCAGAATCCAAGGTCTTCCAGAGTTCTGTGCCATAGTTAAAGCCCTGCTTTGTATCTTCTTGCTGCATGAACACACACACCCAATTAACGAGGGGGAGACCCCGATCCCAGGCACCTCCCTCCACTCCCAGCAGGCTTCTTGTCAGTCAATGCACTTTCCCACCAACTCAGTTCTAGTCTCTGGCCTGAGGGAGCCTAAGTCCTTAGCACCCTTACTGAGCCAAGATAACTAACCCACATGGAGCCCAATGGCTCAGCTAAGACCCTCGGTGCAGGTCACCAGGTCTGCCTTTCGACGCCTCTGTGTGATCCCTGTTCTGCTGCCCCTATCAGCTCCGGACTGCACAAGTTCACCCCTACACTGGTCAGGGCAGGAAGCAAATCTGGGGACTCGAGGGTCAGAGGTACTTTATCTTCACCACTGTAGTCTCGGGGTGGGAGGGCTATCCTGAAGCCTTAGTATGCCAGGTTCCTGCCTCAGTTTCCCTGCCCAGCACTCCAGCTCTCTGCTGGGAGTGAGATCCTTCCCTATCCCTAGCAAGGTTAGGGCTCTGTCGCTCTGACTTCTTAGTAGAGCCCCAACTTTGGCCCACAGTAGGTTCTCAAGCTTGTGCTGAAATGAAGGGAACTGGGTTGAAGAGGACTGCGTCACCAGCTCCTGGCTCAGTGCCTCCTCCCTCTGTGGACAAGGACTCTGGCCCAAAGCTAGCCAGAGTCCCCAACTTCCAGGTCAACCCTGCTTATTGGTCCCTGGTTACACCTTTAGGGCTTGCCCAGCAGTCACCTGGAAGCTCCCTCAGACCCATTTCATTATAAAAACAGCTTGAGGGGGGGCGGTGTCTGATCTCCTGCAACCCCACAAGTGGGAAAGAGAACCAAGATCAACAGTGAAAGCCTGACTCCCATGAGGCAGAGGCCAGACATGCCTCTGCTCTCTGTTATTTTCAGTAATTCTGACACCAACCATCCCTCACATAACACTCTCTACTCTGCTGGGTTCAATAATTCATTGCAATGGCCACACAGAACTCAAAGACCATACTCATGACTATGGGGTTTATTAAGGAAGTAACAGGTTACAGTTCAGGCTCAGGAACACTTAGGATACAGTTCTTCCATCAGGGCAGCCTCCTCCCAGCTGTGCTCACAGGCACGCCTCTCCCTGGCCCTCAGTCTCTGCCCAAAGACACTCAGCTTTCTCCCTCCATGGGCAGGGAAGCCCACTGCACTGTCTCCTGCTGCCAGGTCTCTGATGCTGGCTCTCTCCTGCTGGTCTCTCCTTCCTTGGTAGTGGTGGGTTCCTCTCTTCTGCTCTGGAATTGGCTCTCCTTTAAGGCAAAACTGATCAATCCCCTTGGATTTCCCTATCACACAGCCCCTCCCAGTCACCTGGGTGGGGGTTACAAGACCATGGCTAGAAAGGCCACACAAAAGTAACCAATCAGTAACCAACTGCACCACACTCATGAATGGACATGACCCCATCTCCTCCTCCTCCATCTCCATCCCTATCCTGGCTGCCAGGAGGTGATGCCAATGCCAGGTGCGGATGGCTCAGGAAAGGAGAATTGTTATTGTTGCTGTTGTTGTTGATGAGGAGGTTATCTGTGAGCCTCAGGCTCAGCAGGGTAGGAATGTTTGTGTCTACACTTGTAACAGACAGGCTTCTAAGGGACGTACAAGGCACATTGGGCCCCCTCTAGGCTCCTCTTGCCAACTCTACCTGCTCTCCTTCTCTATGTGTCCATTAGGAATCTTCTGTTTGAAGAGCCAGAAAACCCAACTCCCACTGGCTTAAGCATAAAGGGAATCTGTTGCTACTGTGACTGAAATATCCACAGCTAGGTCCAACTTCAGGTTCTACTTGATCCAGGCCCCATGGATGTCACCAGGATTCATGTCTGCGCTCTGCTTGCTATGAGACTTGGCCCTGCCTGTCTTTGAGGCCTCATCTCCTCCCTCCCTTGGCCTTGCCCATCTGCTCCAGCACAACAGCCTAGACAAGTGTAGGAGCCTCTTAACCTGTCATCCAGCTGCCATTGCCCCACCCACCACCTGCTCTCCATACAGCAGCCTCCATCTTCTTTTCAAAACATAAACCTGACCTTTCAAAGCAGGGACTCAAGCAGATTCTTGTACACCAGTGTTCATTGCAGCATTATTTACAATAGCCAAAAAGTAGAAACAACCCAAGTGTCCTTTAACAGATGAACAGATAAACAAAATGTGGTATAACCATACAGTGGAATATTACTCAGCCATAAAGATAAAGTTCTGATACACACTACGACATGAATGAACTGTGAAAACATTATGCTTATGATGAAATAAGCGTATTTATGCCTATGAATGAAATAAGTTGGGCCCAAAAGGACAAATATTATATTATCCCACATATATGAAATATCTAGAATAGGCAAATACATATTTGGTTATTAGAGATGACCAAGTATTAGGGGGAGGGAGGAATAGGGAGTTATTGCTTAAGGGGTACAGAGTTTCTATTCGGAGGGATGAAAAACTTGGAACTAGGTGGTGGTGATTGTTGCACAACATGGTGAATGTAATTAATGTCCCTGAATGGCCCACTTAAAAATGATTAAAATGGCTATTTTTTGTTACATATATTTTACCATGGAAACCCTGGTGGCGTAGTGGTTAAGAGCTACGGCTGCTAACCAAAGGGTCGGCGGTTCGAATCCGCCAGGTGCTCCTTGGAAACTCTATGGGGCGGTTCTATTCTGTCCTATAGGGTCACTATGAGTCGGAATTGACTCGACAGCACTGGGTTATATTTACCATAATAAAACAAATATGCATATAAACCTGAACTTGTTACTTCTCTGTTTAATATCCTTTAGTGACTCCCCATGGCCTCCAAGACCCTGCCTCTCCAGCTCCCCCACCCTGTCTCCTCTCCCTCTCAGCTCACTCACTGGTCATTTTCCCTCTCATTCTGTGTGGTCCCTTCAACCTGGAATACCTTGCCTAACCTCCCTGCCCCATTTTCCTGGTTCTTTCTTAATCCCTCAAGTCTCTGCTCAAATTCCCTGAACCCACCATCAAAATTGGACTCCTTGTTATATCTTCTTACATCCCCTTGGACTTTTTTTTTAACAGCATTTGTCACTGTTTACCACGGATAGTGGTGTGGTGGTTGGATTAGTGGCCTCCTCCATGAGCCTATCTGCCAAACCAACTCCAGTCCCTGGCACACAGTAGGCCAATAGTAAATATCTGATGAGTTCTAGTCCCAGGACAGCTGGAATTACTGTTCCCCAAAACCATCATGAGAGATACCACCAGAAATACTTGGGCCAAGTCTTAGAGGAATCCATCACCTCTGTGTGGTGACTTTTCCAAGCTGGGGCTGATGGTTCTAAATATTATCCCTGAGATTGGACTTGGGTCCTGGTGCCACAATTGTCCTTGGGGTCACAATCACTTCCTCACATTTCTAATCCAGGCTCCACTTCCCAAGGTGTCAAGGTTGCCATCTTACCCTTGCCTCCCAAGTCCCTCTCTCCCTCTGGCCACAGCCCCACATCTCCAGCATGACATCATCAGGATCTCCAGGACTCTCTTAGAAGGTTTCCAGTCCCTGCGGGTGGCAGGCCAGAATCTACCATGGAGAAAGGCCCTGATCTCAGCCCACAGCTGGGCATGCACGTCCCTCCCAGCCAAGGGTGTCAAGATGCTGATGTGTCTGAAGTTCAGGGATGACACAGCAGATTGCAGGCCGGGGCTGCTCAGGAAGCAGGTCCTCACAGTGCATAGGGGGAAGGAAGGGGCTGATGGCAGCACATTCAGAGGCCACTTCAGACCCAATTTGGAAGGGACACCAGCTTCTCCTTCAATAGCTCAGCAGTTCACAGAAAACTTCAGCCCTGTGCTAAGCTACCAGCTACACAGAACAGAGAAATAGACAGGAAGTATGTCGCTGGGAATGGGAGGGGCATGACTTAGGCTTTGGACAAAAGGATGGATTAGATCACTATTGGCTACACCCATTGAGTACCCACTCTGTGGCAGGCACTTGGCATATATTATCCCAGTTCCTCCTCATGCAACCTCGTGGAAGAGGTCTGTTATTGCCCCCACTTTATACAAGAGGAAACAGGGACTCAGAAGAAATTTGCCCAAGTTCTCTCAGCTGATGGTGATAGATCCAGGATTGAAACCAGGCCTGTCTAACTTCAAAGTCCACATTCTTAGATATCAGGTTGTTCTGCCACTCCAGGAATGAGGACACTCCAAGAGGGAAACTTTGGCCTTGGACGCCTAAAGAAGAGAGGAGCTCCTAGTGAAGATACATGGATTGAACTTAGGACAAGGGTTTGACATGCCACAGACCAGGAATGAGGCTGCCCATCACGTCATCTCCTGCTGGCTCCATCTTCTCCCAGATGCCCCTGGGGCTCCACCCTGCACAAGCCTTAGCCAATGAGAGCCCAGTGTGATGACAGATCCAGAGTCCTTCATGTCTGGGATTGGTGTGGGGAAGCTGAGGGTACTCCATAAATCCCACACCCAACTCCATCCCTGGGTACACCTGTGAGCTTCAAGCTGAAGTCCCCAGGTCTGACCCTTCATGGGCACTCCCAGTTTGCCTTGGTAGTCTCCTGATGGGATCCCAGGCAGGAACTCACCTAGTTTGCCACAGCCCCAACCCCTCTCCTCTGTGCCTGAAGTCATCCCCATTCCTGGCATCCACCCGCGCCTCTTTGCTGTTTGCCTCAGACTGTCTGTGAACTCGAACGCAGATACCTCTAGAGTGTTTTCCTAGCTTACACCCTTCCAGAGATATGTCTGGCATCCATGTTTAAGAGGCAGTATGTATAGCAGTCAGATGTCAGATGTTAGGACCAGACTGCTGGGTTCCTAGTCCATCCTAGCTATATACTAGTAGTGTAATCTTGGGCATGTTACTTAAACTCTCTGTGCCTCATCTGTAGAGTGAGGTTGATAATTATAGTACCTATTTCATAGGGTTGTTGTGTGGAATAGGGGAATTAAACATGCAAAGCACTTAAAATAATGACTGGCACACACTACACACTGAATAGAGGCTATTGTTATCACCACCATCATTGTTATCCTAATCGTTGATACTATTATTACTGCAAATGTGACTCCAGCCACAGCTGATTGGACCAGAGGTGAACATCTGACTCAGGCTGGCTCAATCAGGCTCTTAGTCCCAAGAATGTGGAATTTGTGCCCAGCACAAACCAGTTGGCATTAAGTGTATTCCAACTCACAGTGATCACCTATGTGTCAGAGTAGAACTGTGCCCACAGGGTTTTCAATCACTGATTTTTCAAAAGTAGATTGCCAGAACTTCCTTCTGAAGTGCCTCTGGGTGAACCTGAACCTCCAACCTTTCAGTTAGCAGCCGATCACATTAGCCATCTGAACGGCCCAGGGACTCCATGCCCAGGATAGAGGGGCACAAATCAGTTGAGGCTTGCCCTGAAGACATGTAAACTCAGAGGCCGTGAGAGGCAGGCAAAGCAGGAGAGCCCAGTTGCAGAGAGAAGAATGGAACATGCACACAGAGATGCTTGGCTGAGAAACAGGAGAGGTAGAAGGCGAGGCTGCCTGGGACTTGACGGCTCTCTGACCCTGCTCCCAGGCCTCCCCAAGACCCCCTGGTCCTTGAAAAAAAAATCCCCTTGAGCTCATGCCAGATAAAATGGGTTTGGTTATTTGAATCCAAAAGATCAGACATCATCCCAGCCCTACAAAGCAAAAAGGGGAAAGTAGACAACGTGGGAGAGTCCCTGGGTGGTGCAAATGGTTAACACACTCAGCTGCTAACCAAAACGTCAGAGGTTTGAGTCCACTAGAGTTGCCTCAGAAGAAAGGTCTAGTGATCTACTTCCAAAAAATCAGCTACTGAAAACCCTGTGGAGCGCAGTTGTACTCTGACACACATGCCATGAGCCAGAATCAACCCAACAGCAACTGGTTTATCTTTTTTTGGTTTTAGAAGGAGAAAGAATTTGAGTCCTATTGGTGTATCCATGTGTGCGTGTCTGCATGCTGTGTTTACAGGGGGAAAAAACCCTGAGGTACTATCCATCCTCTTCGGACAATTTGCCTCACAAATGTAGGTCCACATTGCCCCAACAGTGGCAAGGGGTACATCTCCCTACTGAGAGAGGAGCAGGGAGATCAAAGCCCAGCAGCATACCTCTTCTAGCCTAACTTGGGAAGATCATGTGTTGTGTCCGAAATAGTCCTACTTCCCACTCTGCCACTGGCTGGCTATGTGTTCCCTCTCTTCCCTTAGCCTCGGCTACCTCACACTCATTGTGAACAGCACTGGCCCCCACCTGCCTCACAAAAGAGGCTCTGGGGAGAAGGTGAGGGACTCTATTCTCTCAGCCTGCAGTGGGGACCATGCCTCATGGATGGCAGGAGGCATGACAGTTTGTCCAGTAGGGAATACCAACCCCTCGGCATCATCTTTCATCTGCTGATGTCTTCCTCAAGGCCCCTGCCCTCACCCAAAGAGCCCAGAGCCCACCCCCAAAGCAGTTGGTGGCATCTGTGAATCTTTGGAGTCCTGAAGATGGAGCAGCGGTCCTGAAGATAGAGCAGGGGCCCTGAAGATGGAGCAGGGGTCCCTCCCTCACAAAGTGACACCAGGAAGGCTCCACACCGTGTCTGTATAGGCCAAGGCAGGGCCCAGTAGACGTTCCTGGCCTCTTGCATGTTTGCCTCAGACAGTCTGTGAACTTGAATATAGCAGACAACTTTAGAGGTCTGTCTTAGGCTGCATTCTCTAGAGAAGCAAAACCACTGAAGCATATATACATATATATATGTGTATATATATACACACATATATATATATATAAACTCCCACTGTCATCGAGTCGATTCCAACTCATAGCTATATACATATAGAGAGACAGAGAGATTTATCTCAAGGAAACAGCTCACATGGTTGTAGAGGCTGGCAAGTCTCAAGTCCCTGGGTCAGGCTGAAGGCTGAAGGCTTCTCCTTCCTCACATAGCTACAGGGGCTGACAAGCCCAAGATCAGCAGATCAGATGGCAGGCTTCTGGCCCACAGGCTGCAGAGGCTAACAAACCCCAGGATCAACAGGTAAGATGGCAGGCTGCTGGTTCACAGGCTGCAAAAGCTGATGAATCTCAAGATTGGCAGGCAATATGGGAGGCCACTGGCTCAGGTTCTAAGAACCAGAAGTCAGATGATGATGAGCTGAATGCAAGATCCAGAGCAAGCAAAAGCCAGAAAGCTTTGCCAGAAGGTACATATGTACGGAGGCAAGCCAGACCCTCAAAGAAACTCTCCTTACTATTGATTGGCTGATCACATCAAGTTAGATCATGGAGGTGATTACATTATATCACAAAATGGAGGATAACTATATCATTACACAAGTGCCAAACTACATCATTACATAACTGCCAAACCACTGAGAATCACGGCCTACCCAAGTTGATATGGAACCTTAACCATCACAAGGTCCAAGATCATGATGACCGAGGCCCTGGGAGTTCCATATACCCATTCCCGCATTTGGGCCAGGTTGAGTCTCAGCCGTCATTCCCAAAGCAAGTGGGTGTCTCAGGCACCCTCTGCATGTGAGTGTATATCTGCACCTGACTTCCTTCCCGTTTCTCTCACTTCTCTGAATCTAGTCACCAGTGACCGCCAAATAGCCTCTCATACTTTTCAGTTCCTATCTAAATTTTTGCAGCATTTTACTTTGCTGACCACTGCCTTCTTCTTGAAACATCCTCCCCGCCCCCCTTGACTTCATAACATCATGCCTTCCTGTACTCCTTCCTCCTTCCCAGCCACTCTTTCTCTGTGTCTGGGGCTTTCTCAATGGCTGGTTGTCCTCAAGTGACTCTCCTCACTTCCCACATTCCCTGAGTGATCTCAGCCACCCCTTGGCTTCTGCACTGACCCTAGGGCCAAGGATACCCAAATTGGCCCTCTCTGGAGCTCTAGACCCAGCAGTCCAGCAGCCTTCTCCACAGCCACCTTGGATGTCCGGAGGCTCCCCAAACTCAGTGAACTCAACACCGAACTCTTCCCTCCTGCTCTAGAAAGAACACCTACTCCCTATCTCAATGAGCAACATCTTCCATCCTCCAGTCACTTTAGCGATAAACATCCATGATACCTCTCTCTCTACTGCCAATAAAACCCATCAGCCAGCTCTGTCTATACTACCTTTTAAGCATCTTTCTAATACGCCCACTCTCCCAATCTCATCAGTTACTGCTTCAGTTCGGATATACATTATTGCTCACCTGGGCCCTCCTATCAGACATATATGCTTAATAAATCTTTTAAAAAATAAATTAACCTCATTTAAAGTTTAAAATACAAGAAAAAGGCCCTACCTCATCTGACAGCTCAGGGTCTAACGCAGAGCCCAAATCTCAGTTCAGAGCTCAGAAACTAGAGCCCAAGTCTCAAGTCTGGAGCAAAATGCTCCACCATATCTCAGAGATTGAAGCCCAGCACCCTGCTCATCTCTCAGTTCTTCGAGTAACAAATGGCTCAACCCCTTCCACCAAGATCCTTTATTGTATTTTTCTCAAAGAAAAACAAGTGTCGATGGAGAGAGGGTTAACAGTTTATTCTATTTTTTCTGAGTGATTTTATCACTGTCGTTAGAACATTCATTGAAGTAAGTGAGAAATCCATCACGGGCTGACAGCAGTGTGCAGACTAATGGCTGTTAGATGGTAATAATTTTTAATATGATTTTTATTTCACTTAATTTCATATGTGCTTGACAAAGGTCCCCAGTCACTGGGGAGCAGTGCAGAACTGGGAATATGCTGGCAGGAAGGTCTATTAAGCCAGGTGCTGGAAGCGTTTCAAAGAAACAACTTTGCCATTCGGGGGAAAAGTCAAGAACTTGGTTGGTGAAGGAGGCTGGGTTCTGGCACAATGTCAGTATCACACCCCCACAGACTGCCATATCTATGCCTTGTGACACCATGAGTCACAGAGACAGGCACTTAAATGGCAAACAGGCCCACAAGCATGTACAGGAGCATGTTGAGGCCCACACACATAGATATATCTGACCTTGTGGAAGACACACCCAGTTAAGTCACACACCAAGTTTTCAGAGAAATGCACAGATAGATATAGGATCATGCACATAAACATGCATATTCCAAAGCATAGAGAGAAAGGGAAAGGGGGGGGAAGAGGGGTGGGTGAGGGGAAGGGAAAGGAGGGGAGGGGAGGGGAGGGAAGGGGGAGAGAGGTGACTCATTCCTTGAAATGGTACACACGGTCTCACCCAAGGGTGGATCTCTCTCTCTCTCCTCTCTTTTCTCTCTCTCTCACAGAATCACCTAGAGAAAACATATATATTTAGCCCCATACAGAGTCACATCTCGCACATAAAAATAGTCACATTCAAATCATCTCTCACAGCCACTGAGTCAGACATACACATCCTACTGGGTTGTGTCCTGTAGTTCGTTAAGAGCGCATGAAGATCTCTGAGGTGTTCTAAAATTTGTTTTCAACTATTAAAGGCAGTGGTGGGAGACCAACCCTTGTGCCCAAAGGCAATCCTCCAGAGATGGCCATGTGGAAAGGAAAGCGGGGCATCATATTTTATATGGCTCTGCTTTCTGCCATGTCAGAAGCTCCTGGCAAGGAGCCAGGGAATGGGGTAGGGATAGACAGAGTCTTAAAAAGTTGCTGGTTTGGGGTATTAGTTGCCTCCCTGGCATACATCAGATCAGAGTGACCTAGCCCACATCCCAGGCCCTGGGGGAGTCTGCCATCCCCCCGTGAAAGGGCCCCAGCCATAGGTAGCCAGGCTGATCTTGGGTCCTACTCCAATGTTAGCATGGACTTGAACCAGATCAGGGACCCAAGTGGCTGGGAGCGGGGGCCAGGGTGGGGGAAGAAGGAGGAAGGAAGAGAACCAGGAGTCTACTGCTCAAAACAACCATGTACTTGTGTATCCACTAGACCCCAGACACAGAGGCAGTGACAGAGAAAAAAAAACCACTGTCACATCAGGCTGACTCTCATTTGCTCTAAGACAATGCCTAGAGGAAGCTGTAAAGAGTTGACAGGGATTTCCTTCTAGAGGAAGAATAGAGCAATACCCACCCCAGCCTGCTTGCAAGGTGTTATACAGTCTTGGTCAAAAACCTACTCAGAAACCTCTAGCTGATGCACTCTCAGAACAATATTCTGTCTGGCTCTGAAAGGTCCTATCAGGTAGTGGCTGGGAGCAGGCTCTGGACTCAGATTGCCTGCCTGAGTTTAAACTCCAGCTCTGCTTACTTCCTTGCTTTGTGAACTTAGGTGAGCTACTTAACCTCTCTGTGCCTCTGCTTCCTCGTATGTATACTTGTGAGAGTAAGTCCCTACTTCACAGGTAATTGTGAGTATTAAATAAAATAGCATTTGTAAAGAGCCTAGCTTTCAAAAAATATTGCCTACTATTTTCTTCCAATTTCTTTTCATAAGACAGGGATTTGGCTTCTCCGAGTTTTGCTGAGCATGGAGGAGAGTTCTTTGAAGGCTAGGGCTGTCATCCTATGATGTTACTTTTCCTCCAGTCATTCTCTTTTCCTGCCTGGTGTGGGGCCCCTGGTGCCTTCAGACCAAAGGAGGGGTCAGATTAAATCAATGTATTGAGGTCTGGTTCAATCACTCTTTGATCTGGATACGCACACACACACACACACATATTTCAGACTTTCCTCGAGTAGCCTCAAGCCAGTCTGATTTCCCCCAAAGGGAAGGGCGTGGCTGAAGGAAATCAGGACCATGGTCAGCAGCATCAGGGACTCTGTCCAGGGTTCTGACTGGGTCTTTACTCCTTTCTTTCCCTGCAGCTGTCCATACCACACACCCACCCTTTCTACACTCTAATCAAGGGGTCCAAGAGGACACTTATCTGGAGACTGAGACTATAAGGAGCCCAGGGTTATTGATTCAATGGAAAATTCTGAATCTAAAGAAATCTTTCTACAGAGGAGTACCGTCAGGTACTGCTCCAGAGACAGATCTGCTCCTCGTTAGCCCTGTGGGGATCTTTGAGTTCACTCTTCCTTGACTGGCTATCCCCAGAAACTGATTCTCAGGCTGGCTTCCACAATAAACTGAGAAATTGTCCGAAGAGGCGGTATTTGCCCTACATTTGTTGAGCATGGATTGTGTGCCACAATCTGTGCTAATCCCTTTACATACATTATCCTAATTCTCCAACAACTCAATAGGCAGGTGACACTATTATCTTCATTTTGCAGATAAAAATCCTATGATTAGAAAGGTTATTGACTCATCCAAGTTCACACAGCCAGAGGCAGAGGAGCAGTATTCATACACATGTCTAGACTGTAAAATTGGGGACTTATGTGTCCATTCCTGTTGTCTATACCAGAAATTGACAAAGAAGAGATTCTCAATGAATATGAATGAATGAATGAGTTAATAATTCCAAAGTATGAATTCCTAGCCTCTTCATTACTCTACCTCCCAACTGGGAGATCTGGTATACCTTCAAAGCTGTTTATTCAGACACCAAGATTCTCCCACCTGTTCCTACTGGCAGGGCCTCTTGTGCCCACTCCCCTACATTGATCTCTGACACAAGCCTCATTTCCTCTCTGCAGGGCTTGGCCACTCAAAGCTCCCTAGATCAGAGATTGAAGGTCCTGAGATCTGGCTCCCAGTAACCTAGAATAGCCTAGTGCTGGTTAGGCTGCCAGAAGAAGGTCTGCCAACTCTGACTCTTCAGCTGGAGCTAAAGTGGGAAGTGGTAAATGCCCCATAAATGGCAATGATCATTATCATCCCCAGGTAAAATCAGGATTATGTGTATCTTGGCATCTTCAGGGAACAAATGTCAACTAGTTTCCAAGGTGGGGGTAGGTCTGTTGGAGAGGAGCATGGTCTAATAACAATAGTTTTGGCTGATGGAGTAGGAAAGATTTTGCAAGAGTCTACAACTTGCGGGGTATAAGCTCAGAAATTAGCCCATAGACTTAGGACTCAGAGATCCATAGGTTGGTCATACCCCATCTCAATATAGGTTGAGCCTTTTCAGAACCAGATGTGTAAGTGGGAAGCAGGCCAAATTCTAACCTCAAAGAGCATAGGGAATAGAGTCCAGACTTCTGTCAACAATAAAACAACAATAATAAATTACTGTTACTTTAGTATCTACTATGTGCCCAGTGATGCCCTGGTGGTCCAGTGGTTCAGCATTTGGCTGCTAACCAAAAGGTCAGCAGATCAAATTCACCAGCCACTCTTTGGAAACCATATGGGGCATTTCTACTCTCTCCTATAGGGTTCCTATGAGTCAGAATCAACTCGACGGCAATGAGCTTGGTTTTTGTTTATGAACACAGCAATATTCTAGCAATATGCTAGGCACAAGGCATACAAGGTTAGCCAGCCAAGGTCCTTGCCCTCAAGAATCTCAAAGATTGGCAGAAAAGAAATACAAGTGAATATGTAACTTATGCCAGACAATTCTTTGTCAAAGGTTGCTGAAGAGGAAAAGGATTGGGGTTCATCCTGGACCGGGTTCATCAAGAGAGCCCTGTCCTTTTCACAGCCCAGCCCAGAAGTCACAGTGGATCCACTCACTAATTGTGCCAGCCCAGGTAGATAGCCAGGTAAATGCAGTACAATCAGGTGACGATTAAAGACACAAACTCAAGAGGGAGACTACTTTCATTCAAATCCTAGTTCTGCTACTCACTAGCTATGTACCTTTGTAACAATTATTAATCTCTCTGGGCCCAATATCCTCAGCTGTAAAATGGAATAATAAAATGTAAACTATCTCAGGGGTTGTTGTAAGGATTAAATGAGTGGGTGATTATAAAGAGCTTAGAACAAGGCGTGGCACTTGGCAAATGCTACAGAAGTACTAGGTATTATTATCATCATCATCCTGGCACACGAGCCAATTAGAGGCTGGGGGACTCTTGGGGGAAGCAGCATGTGGGACTTACCCTGACATTGCTCCTGCTTTTGAGTTACTCACTCCCTGGCCAAGTGCATACAGCACACCAAGGGCAGAGCCCGATTAGAGTCCTGAGCTCATCTCCGACCACCCTAGCAGCTCCCCTGCACCTCTTTCCCTTTTCCTAGACATTAACTATTTGTTGTTGTCACTGTCAGTTGCCATCAAGTCAGCTCTGACTCATGTGACCTTATGTACAACAGAAAGAAATGCTGCCCAGTCTGATACTATTTCAGCTACTATTAATTGAGAAGTTACTGTGTTGAGCGCTTGCCATGCATTATCCCACTTCAATACTCACAGTTACCCTTTTGAGGTGGGTGGTATTATGATCTCCATTTCCCACTGTACTGCTGGATGGATTCTAACTGCCAATGTTCCAGTTAGCAGTCAAGTGCAAACCATTTAACCCTTAAAAAGGACATGTCCTAGTTCTACCTATCCACAGCTATTCCTCTGTCTCTTGATTTCCCTTTTGGACATTGTCACCAAGAGAGAAATTGATTAGCCTGTGCTGCACGCTGCCTACTCTGTGGCCCTGGCTTAAATCCACCTTCACCTACTGGGCACACAACACGGTCCTCTCTGCCAAGCCAACTATTGCCACCTCACACACACACACCCCTGGTGGTTTTAGATGCAAATGAGCTGGATTTGAATCCTAGGTCTACCTGGCACTTCACTCTCTGATCCTCAGTTTTCCCACCTATAAAATGGAGGAGAGGGCTCCATATCTCAGAAACCATTCTAACCTGGCATGCTAGGGCCTGCAAGAGGGGTTTGAGTTTAATAATGTGCTCACGTGTCCAGTAATATGCCTAGTGAAGAGCAGCCCTGGGAACTGGTGGGACAAAAGGAACAATAGATTGAAGGAATACCAGAGGAACCCACTGCCTTTGCCAAGCCCCTCCTCTTCATATCTTGTTTCTTCCCACAATCTTTGCTGGGTCAACTAAGAGGCAGTTTAGTTTTGGGTTTAAAATTGGGATTTTGGAATCAGATAGAGCTAGGTTCAAGACCCAACTTGTACAAAAATGGTTATAGCTGCATTATTCATAAGTACCAAAGAGTAGAAGCAACCAGAATGCCTATCAATGGATGAATGGATAAATAAAATGTGGTCTATCCATACAATGGAATATAATTCGGCCATAAAAAGAATTAAGTACTGACACATGCTACAACCTGGATGAACCTTGAAAACATCATGCTAAGGGAAAGAAGCCAGACACAAAGAGTCACATACTGCATGATTCCATTTATATGAAATGTCCAGAATAGGCAAATCCGTAGAGACAGAAACTAGATTAATGGTTGCCCGTGGCTTCAGGAAAGGGGAAATCAGGGAGTGACTGCTGGCTACAGGGGTTCTTTTCGGGGTGATGAACATATTCTGATATTAGACAGTGGTGGTGGTTGCACAGCCTTGTAAATATACTAAAAAACACTGAATTGTACACTTGAAAGGAGTGAATCTTATAGTATGTGAGTTATAACTCAATTTTTTTAAAAGGCTAAGTCCAGTGGGCATCTGAACACTGGCCAAGGCCCTGAGGTTCCTCCTCACAAACGCAGGGAACCCCATAGAGCCCTCAGATAGCCTTGGACCTCAGAGGAAAGGCGGTAACAGGCCCTGAGCCATTGCTAAGGTCCAGGTGCTCTGTCTACCTTGTACCAAGCACCTCCTGAGGCAGCTCTGGAAGCATTTCAGAGCAGAACCCTGGATCTTGGGCTGATTATTTAACTCTTTGAGTCTTAGTTTCCAGATCTGTAAAATGGAGCTAATAATAGTACCTGCTTCACAAGATACTTGTGAAAATTACATAGGACCATCAGGTAAGTTGTATGACATGGGACCAGATACACAGAAGATACTGAATACATGTTGGCCACTAAGAGTCATTGAGTGCTAGTTAAGTTCCACCAACATCCCTAATAAGCAAGAATCATTATTCTCGGCTTACAGATTTTGCCTGTGCCCTCCCCTCCAACATTTAGGAACCCTGGGACACAGTTGTTGAGGATTGAGGAGGCGGAAGCACACCTGGGACTAAGGGGCCAGTTGGGAGGCTGCTGCAGACAAACCAGTGAGAGATATGGGTAGTTTGTACCGGGCAGTGAGAGGAGGAATGGAGAGAGCAGGTGTGAGAAGTGTTAGGAGGAGAACTTGACAGTCCTGAGTGACTCCCTGGCTGAGGTGTATTTATCGCAGGATAAATATACTAACAAACTGTCTTGATGACAAGAACTCATCAAGGATGACTGACTGCTCCCTGGTCTGGCTTGGTGACTGGGAGGATAGCAGAACTGGCTGAACCCTGAATTCAGAGGCATGGTGAGTGAAAGACCTGGAAAACCCAGAACTATGGGAGAACTCCATGGACTGCCAGAGGAACAAACAAGTCTGTCTTGGAAGAAGTACAGCCAGAATATCTTTGGAAGCAAGGATGTCAAGACTTGGTCTCACGTACCTTGGACATGTTATTAGGAGGGACCAATCCCTGGAGAAGCACATCATGCTTGGTAAGGTAGAGGGTCAGCAAAAAAGAGGAAGACCCTCACAAGATGGATTGACACAGTGGTTGCAGCAATGGGCTCAAGCATAATAATGATTGTGAGGGTGGCACAGGGCCAGGCAGTGTTTCATGCTGTTGCACAGAGGGTCACTATGAGTCAGAACCAACTCATCAGCACCTAGTAACAACAACATGGAAGAACTCTGGGCTGGAGGCTTAGATGTATGAATTGCTGTGGTAATGGATAAACTCACACAGGAGGGGTGAGGAAAGAGAGAAGCACAGGGCTGAGAGCTGGCCCCAGAGAGTAGCTACAGTTAAGATGCGAACAGAGAAAGAAGAGCTGGAGAAGACATGGCCAGAGAATGGACCACAGCATCGTGGCAGACTCAAGGGGAAGAAGTCACAGAGAGGAGGGAGCCTGATGGTGCCCACAGGGGTGAGAAACCAGGAGGATGCAGGTCCATAATAGGATCAAATTTCACTTCAAGGAGGCAACTGGGTTTAGTGGGTAATGGAGAGGGGATTGAGGGCAGTGGGTCAAGATCTACAGGAGTGAAGGAAATGTAATGGTGTGGGTTGTTGAGGCAGGGAGTGGGCTTTTATTTTTAATATAGGAGACCCCTGAGGAGAGATGCAGAAAGGCAAAAGAGACAATGAGGAGGTGGCTTGACCTTTGGGCAGAGTTAGCCCCTTCCTCCTGGGAGCTGCCAAATGCTCCCCCCACCCAGCCCTCTGTCCAGTACTGATCACCTTGGGCTGGTGTCATTTGTCTCTGCAACTAGAATGTGAGTAATTCCAGGGCACGAGACCGTCGATTACATTTCTACAGCCCCAGAGCCTGCTATAGAGGGAAGGACAGAGAGCCATAGCTGGGTCATAGCCCAGCTTTGGGGATCCTCAGAGCAATGAGCCTGAGAAGGAGCCAGACAGGCAGACAGACAAGTGGGCTGGGAAGCATCCAGACAGACAAGCAAGCCAACAGACAGATAGGCCGACAAACTACTGGAAAAACCGCCACAGAGACAGGCAGGCCAGGCCGCTGGAATGCCTCCCCTCCCCTTCCTGGTGCCCAGCCCCCGCCCCCACCACTGACACCGCCAGGCCCGGAGCACAGATTTATCTCCAAATGCTACCACAATCCCACTATTGGATTTGTAATCACAGGCTCCAATGTTCACAGGATAAATATACTAACAAACTAATTGTTTGTTAGCTCTGAGGTTGGAGCAATCAACATGTCCAGCGTGAGATATGGGCCACTCGGCGGCTCGAATTCAAGCCATCCCCAGGCCGGGGGGCCTGGTGCCATGGGTATACCACAGGCCCCAGCCGGAGCTCCCGGCCCAGTGTGCATGCACATGCCTGAACATACATGTCAGGGGGGGATGGGCAGGAGGGGCTGCCGTGCTCGCTGGCACGTAGCGTCTCTGCCCCTGCCTGAGCCTCATCAGTGGCAGACATAAACTAACTCGGTTCCTGGGGACCCCAGAGGAGCAGCAGGAACTGTTTGGTAGAGAATTATAGCTGTGGGTGAAATTAGATGTACTCTGAGCCCCAAGGCTGAGAGAAATAAAAAGCATTTTAAATGGAGTGTAGAATTCATATTCCTCAGTCACCTTCCAATAAATAAATCTTGTACCATTTTTTTCTGTAAACAGTGGTTACACTCAGCTTCTATTGTCTCTGCATTCCATATGCCATCAGTTGGGGGTGGCTGGGCCGTGCTGGGGTGGGAAGGAAGAAACTGAGGTGCCCCTGAAGTGTGGGGGGACTGGAGACCTGGTGGCTGCCCAGGAGGTGCCCCCAACTTCAAGGAAGCATTAGAAAGGCCCCAGGTCATAGTCCAGCCTCAGGGATTCCTGGGGCAAGTAGCCTGAGATGGAAGTCCTAACCACCCCAAGTTTGGAGCTGCAGGGATCCAGGGTCTGAGGCCCATGGAGGACAGGGTGGCTCCAGCTCTCCAGGCCCTCTTCCCCCCAAAATGAAGCACTCCATTGGGGATGACAGCTGGGGGGCAGGGGAGACCTTGCAGACCCGGCCAGGGCAGCTTCCTTGTTTCTGGCTTTGTTCTCAAATGCCTTTGCCTTCCAGTTGCAAAAACAATATCTCGTTATTGCTACAGATGTGGGAAAGCACAGAAAATCACAAAGAAGAAAAAAATCACCTGCAATTCCGTTGCCCTGGGAAAAAAAAATCACTGTTGATATTTTGGTATTTTTCCTTCCAAACTCTCTTCTGTATATATATGCATATAAATAAATGTATGTTTTACAAAATACTTAGAATCTTTACATTTGTGAAGTGCCCAACATGTACAAGATACTATTCTAGGAATTTTGAAATATTATCTCTGATTCTTAGTAAAATTCTGCAAAAAAAAAGGAATGATTATTATTAAATATTAATACTAACCTATATTACTAATAGAACCAATATTGGCTCACATTATTGGGTACTTAGCATATACCGGGCACATTCTGCTGAGTACAAACCTGCATGAACTTATGTAGTCACCTCTATGATTCTAGGAGGCTGGCCCCATGTTTAGCCTTCATAGGGGGGAAGAAACTGGCCCAAGACCATGAAGAGAGTGGGTGGCAGAGCCACGATGAAAACCCAGGTTTGTCTGGCTCAGAGTGCATGCGCTCAGCCATCCCCAAGTCTTGCCCTACCTTCCCCCTTCTCCCTTGCCCCACTGCTTCCCAATGTCCCTACAGGCCTCAGACCCACCCCTCCATCAAATCCACCTTCTCTCCTGCTCACATCAGCCATTCTTCTTGGACCTGCAAAAACTGTCCATTTCTCACGTCTTAAGACGTCAGCTGCCCTGACCCTACCCTGCCAGCTCATGAGCAGAGAGGTAATAGAGAGAACTGGAAAAGACCATGGGTTTGGGTTCAGACTGACATGACTTCAGTCCCAGCTCAGCCTCTTACCAGCTATGTGTCCTTGGGGAAGTCATTTCCCCTCTCTGGGCCTCATATGCCATAGCTGGAAAATACAGATTAGAAAAAGAACTATTTTCACAGGGCTATTGCGAAAACCGAATAAGATAGTTGCATGAAGCACTCAGCACGCTATTTGGCACATGCTACAGGGCTCCAAGATGTTAGCTGTCTTTTAAATTAAAAATAAGACACCAAAAATTTAAAAAAGAAAAAAGCAATGACAACACAAACAAGACACTGGGACATATATCCTGGCTCTCTCTCCCCTCTGCTCCTGGTTCTTTCTCCCTTCTCTATTTAATTGGCTGGCACATACCCATTACATAGAATGCTGGTGAGCAGTGATCCAAAGTCAGTTGTTGACACCAGAATAAGGAAAAGAAAAGGAGAGGCTGGCTCCTTCTCAGAGCTTGGCTCACAGTGGTCCTCGAGTCAGCCCACTCACTGACATGTGAATCTATCATTTCCACCAAATGAGTCCACTGACTTGGAAACATTAACTAGACAGAAGCAGGTTGGTATTGTCTTTGAACCCAAGCAGAGAGATGAGGGGCAAGTGAGGCAGGGCTATTTGGGATCCAGCTCTGCCCCTGACTACCCATGACCCGGGGTCACCCTGAGCGGCTCAACCCATGAAAGAGCTCTCCTGACTGCAGCAGCCTGGAGGTCTTCCTGGGGGAAGGAGGGCAACAGGAGCATTTGAAAAGATGGACAGGAAGAGGGGCTGAGTCAGGGTGGGAGGGAAGAGTGTGGGCTGCAGCCCTGGATTCAGGGGCCACAAGATGAAGTCCCAGGCCATGTATTGACTTCTGTGATACTCTGGCCGGGCCCTTCCACTCTCTGGGCCTCAGCTTTCCCCTCTGTGAAATGCAGATGACAATACCCTATTGGAACTACAAGGGTTGTACCAATGGGAATAAAAGAATTATGAATAAGTGAGTGGTTTTGCTCTGAGCCCACGGCTGCAACTGTCTCAGGGTGGCCAGGACTCCCTTCTTCCCAAGCCCTTGGTCATTTATTTTTGGTTAATTAAATGGTAAGATTTTCATGTCTGATTATTTGCTGCCAGCCGGCTTCATTATCGGCTCCCCCATAAATCACCGCGGGGGAGCCCAGTTCCAGCTTTCCCACCCTCATGCCTACTCTCAGGCCAAAACCTCCATACCCAGGAAAGCCTGGCCTTGGAGGGACCCCAGCAGAGATGAGAGTTATGATATTTCCAGTCCTGGGAGTTGCACACAGGCTTTCTCTAACCCCCACATCCCAGGCCCTATACCATCTAGACTGAGCTCATTGCCATGATTAGACCCACTTTTACAAATGGGAATATCAAGGCACAGGGTGGTTAGGTAACTTGCCTATGGTCCCACAGCTGGTAAATGGGGAAGCAAGGAATAGAACCCAGGCCATCTGGCTCTGGGCTTTGTGTGCCCCCAACTACTCTGCCTCAATGAGAAGGAAAGCACAGGCTTTGGGGCCAAATGGAACCAGATTCAATTCCCAGCTCTAATGTCTACAAGCTGCATGGCCATAAACAATTACCTTCATCCTTCTGTGCTTTGTTTCCTCAGTTATAAGTGGGCACAGCAATACTTCCCTCACTACATGTTGTGAGCATTAAAAATAACACGTATGACCTGCCTAGGATAATGCCAGACACAGAGGTTTCATTTAGGTCTGAGAGCTTGCTATGTTCCTAATCCAGTGCTCGGGGTAGGGGATATATCCCACAATCTGGGAAAGGAATAGGGACTCCTGGTCTTACCGTGGAGCCCAAACAGCAGCCACAGAAACATATGGGGGCTAGAGGTCTCAAGGAAGCCCCCTGCTGGCTGTGTCTAGAAAGCCTTGAGTTGGCCCCAGCCCCTTCCTGACCCTTGGGTCCTCTTAGCTCCAGGTACCAACCCTGGGGAAAGGGGGAGCTCTGGAAGTATAGGAAGATGCCACAGGACAAAAGCACCATAGTAGCCCCTTTGCTCCAGCTTTTGCCACTGGACAGGCAGAAGGAAAAGGCAGGGGGTGGGACAAGTCCCTCAGGGCAACATAGGGAATAGACTCCCCCATCTGACTGGGACTCCAGAAGACAAGCAGGACCATGCACCTGGTCCAAAGCTCCATCCCCAAACCCAGCACCCAGCCTGGCACAGAGTGAGTGCTTAGTACATATCTGTTGAATGAATGAATAAATAAATAATGGCTGAACAAATCAAAGATTAAATAAATGAATGGATGGATGAGTGAATGAGTGGACAAAAGATGTCTGATTGAACGAATGGCTGAATAAATGAACAAATGATTGAATGACTGAACAAACAGATAAATGAATGGATGAACAAAGAAACAAATCATTGAATGAATGAATGAACAAATGGATGGTTGAATGTATGAATGAATTGGCAAACATAAGAACAAACAAATGATTCGGTAAACAGACAAATGAGCGAAAGAATGAATAAACAAAAAGGAATGATAGAATGAACAGAGAAAGAAAGATCAGAAGGAAGGAAGGGGAGAAGAGTGGGGATGGGGCCGGGAGGGGAGGCAGCTCCTCAAAGGCAACCCAGTCCCTCCGTCCCTCAGGTGAGGATGTCATATTGTCCTCAGCCCCATCCCCTCTGCCAAAGGCTCCACCGCATCCCCAGCAGGTCTGGAGCTCAGGGTGCCTCCTCGCTGGCGCTGGCAGTGCTGAAAGCCGGACTGGGGGAAGCACGGCTTGGCTTTGCCAAGAACCCTGCCTAGTCTTTAACTATTACATTAAGCATCTGCTTTGCCATTCACAGATCGGATAGCATTTTACCCCTGAGATATTTGATTTTATTACCTTCCAGGGAGAGGGCCAAGCAAGTGTTCTTATTGATTTGCACATTAAATATATTAGTAATAAAACAACATCTCCGTAAACCAATTGTAAAATCAATATTAATTGGTACCAAAATATCACAAGTAGTTGAATAACAATTAAGGGAGGGGTGAGTCCTGCCTCAGGGCACAGGCATCTGAGGTCCCAAAAGAGAGAGGAATTGGGGGACCAGACTTCAGACTCAGACAGACCTGGGTTCCCCTCTTAGAGCCTCAGTTTCTTCATCTGATAAGTGGGAATTATAATAATTTTAACAGCCAAAGTCTGATGAGGATTAGATAAGGTAATGTGCATAAAATGCCTGACATGTTGTAGGTGCCCAAGAAAGTTCCTTCCTCTCTTGTCCTAGCCCCAAATGTGGGCAAGTGAAAGTAATTTATACTACAGTAAGAAAAGGCACTATTGGCAATGAGAGAGAGACATGGGGTGAGGGGCAGAGAATAGCAGGAAAGTCAGAGAACTAGGCGGGGGTATAATAGTCTGGGGCTATCTGGGAGGGCTCAGGGGGAAGTGACTTAAATCTGTGAAAGACAGAAAAAGACCCAAGGGAAGGGGCTTGGCATGCCAAAAGAAGGCCAGAACTATAGTGCCCTTTCTACATCTCAGATTAAAAAAAGAAAATCAATCAGAGAAGCTTGCAGGGGCATGCAAGGGTGGGACTGCAGTGCTGGCGTGGGATTTTGGGGTGAGCAGGAGACCCTGGGCCCCATGCTGGACCAGGCACTCTAAGTGACCTTGCAGGCAGCCCAGGCCATGTTGGCTGCTCTTAGGAGCAGGGTGATCAAGGTGCTGGTGAGGAGCCACACAGCATCATTGGCCAACTCCCTGGGACCTGGAGATGACCATCCTGAGGGTCACCGTGGAGTCACCACAACAGCCACAGAACAGAATCTCTCCAGCTCCACCCTGTAAAAAAAAAAAAAAAAAATTCTTTTTTTTTCCACCCTGTACCACTCACAGCTCCCAATCCCCTCCCAGTTCTTCCAAAGTGCTTGGGGAGTTCCCCAAAGGCAAAGCATATGGCTCCAAGGACCAGTCCCCTTGGTTCTCCCAGCATCTGCATACATGGGTGCACATGTATTTATTTGGTTGGTTGCTAAATCTCCTCAGTAACAGTCACATTTAATTCTCACAACAGCCTTACAAGGTGGCTTCGAGTTTCACCCTCATTTTACAAATGAGAAAACCACTGCCATTAGATGGTGGGCTGGGATTTGGACTGAGACCTCTCTAACTGCAGAATCCATGTTCCTCCTGCTTCTGGTCACTGCCTGGATGCTCATGGCAGTGGTGCCAGCACAACAGCAGCTCAGCCACCAACACTTAACTCTGGCCTTGCTATTGCGGGTGCCCAAGCTGCCGAATTCAGACCAGAGACACAGTCGCCCATGCTGAGCATACCTGCTACTTTCTCCCATGACTGCTGACTCACTGAACTTCCAATACCCCACAGTTTCCCTTTGCTGTTTAGCAATGACAATAAAAATATAAACAATAGTTACATATCACAAACTGATGAAGGGCCTTGCACTCTGCTAAAAACTTCACACATATTTTCTAATTCAATAGACTGCATAGCATAGGGGTTAAGTTTAGAGGTTCTGGTCAGAATCATCTCAGTTTAAATCCCAGCTCTGCCTCTACTTGTTGTACAACTGTTATTAGTCAGCTATGGCCATGGTAATGCTATGTAACAAACCACCTCAAAACTCAGCCACTTATCAGCAATATTTATTGTCCCACTCACAGGGCTGCAGGCTGGCTAGGATTTGGTTGATGTAGGCAGAGCTTGACTAAGAGGCTGTGCTCCAGGCTGATGGTCAGATTCAGGTCTGCTCCATGGCCTCTTCTCCTTTTGGGACCAAGAGCTACCCAAGGGCATGTCTCCATGGAGACGACAGAAGAGCAAGCACCAAGCTAAACACCAAGAGCACATTTAAGGCTTCTGCTCATGTCATGTGAAGAACAGGGCATCAGGATTGAATCATTAACAACCTCCATTATGCAGACGACACAACCTTGCTTGCTGAAAGTGAAGAAGACTTGAGGCTGTTACTAATGAAGATCAAAGACCTCAGCCTTCAGTATGGATTACACCTCAACATAGAGAAAACAAAAATCCTCACAACTGGACCAATAAGTAACATCATGATAAACAGAGAAAAGGTTGAAGTTGTCAAGGATTTCATTTCACTTGGATTCACAATCAACACCCACAGAAGCAGCAGCCAAGAAATCAAATGACACATTGCATTGGGCAAACCTGTTGCAAAGACCTCTTTAAAGTTTTAAAAAGCAAAGACATCACCTTGAAGACTAAGGTGTGCTTGACCCAAGCCATGGTGTTTTCAATCACCTTATATGCATGAAAAAGCTGGACAACAAATAAGGAATACCAAAGAAATGACACCTTTAAATTACAGCGTTGATGAAGAATATTGAATATATACCGATATATTCTGCCAAAAGAATGAACAAATCTGTCTTGGAAGAGGTACGGCCAGAATGCTCCTTAGAAGCAAGGATGGCAAGACCATGTCTCACATACTTTGGACATGTTATCAGAAGGATCAGTCCCTGGAGAAGGGCATCATGCTTGGTAAAGTAGAGGTTGATTGAAAGAGAGGAAGCCCCTCAATGAGACAGCTTGACACAGTGGCTGCAACAATGGGCTCGAGCATAATGATTGCCAAGGATGGCGCAGGACCCGGCAGTGTTTCGTTCTGTTGTACATATGGTCACTGTGAGTCGGAACTGACTCAATGGCACCCAACGACAATAAAAATACACAGGTCATGTCCACTAGCCAAATGAGTCCACTGGCTAAAACAAGTTCATGGCCAATCTCAACATCAATGGGGCAGGAAAATACACTCCACTCATATGTGAGGGGGAGGGGAATAAAAAATTGTTGAACAATTATCTGAACTATCACAGTGACCTTGGGCCTCTGTTTGTTTACTTATCTGTAAAATGGAGATATTATCAATTTCTGCCTTATTGGGTTACTATAGGAACCCATCGAGATCATAAACATAAAGTGCTTAGTACATGGCTTTATACATAGCAAGTGCTCAAAACATGGCAGCAATCACCATTATTACTGCTACTATTAGTAGTAAAAACAATCATCCCAGATATGTGATACCAGTGGCAATGTCACCAATTCCCACAGTCTGAATACTCCCGCCCCTCGTCATTTCTTATAAGGCTGAGGAAAATAACCTGTGCCACCTCCCCCATTTCAAATCTGATTTTTCTACTGACACTGCCCTCCACCAACTTGGCCAGCGGACCCCAGCCCTATTGGTGGCCGAGAAGTTCACAGTCACCCAGGCTGACCAGATGCTGGGCCTCCACACCTGCCTCCAGCAGTAGAGGATTAGGTCTGGTTCAGGACCTCCATTGTCCAGTTTCTTAGGGCACTTGGACACTAGGTTCCAATGCTGTGCCCACTCGTCTGGCAGTCTGAGGTTGCCGGGGTGAGGCACTGTGAGGGCCCTCACCCCAGATAGCTCCCTGCTGCCTGCCCTGCTACCTGATGCAAGGGCCCAGGGAACCCTCCACCAAGCCCAGGCTCTCTCACCATCTCTCCCCTGGGCTGCTGCCATCACCTCCTCTTCTCCCATGCTCTCTCCTGTCTTCTGCAATCCATTCTCCACACTGTGTTAAAAACTTTTCACTTCTCACTTCCTCAAACCCTCTGTGGATGGCCAAGACCCTTAGGATAAAGACCCAAACCTTTACCCTGGATTATAAGGCCCAGCACAACCCTACCTTGAACTCCACTTGAGCCCAACTCCTTACCTCCCTCCCACACTCCAAACATTCCTCCTTCATTCCCTCCCACGAATGTTGCCCAGCTCTCCCATCTGAAGGCCTTAGCACTTGCTGCTCCCACAGCCTCAATTCTCTCCACCCAGTCCCCTGTCCCAAGTGCATCCTTCAGCCTCAGCTGAAGGAAGCTAGACACCCCCCTACCCTTCCAGACTAGGAATCTTCTTCCTCAAAGCCTGAAACTTCCTCTTCTCAGCACCCCTGTAATTAATTGTTAAATTCCATCTCCTTGCTTCCACCCTGCCACCACACACACAGACTGTGACCTCTGCTATGGCAGGAGTGGTAGCTGGTATACTCACAGTGGTGGGTATTCCATCAACATCTGTTGAGCAACTAACAGACTCCATGCCTGAGCCTTCCACCTCCAGAGCTGGCCTCCACTTCTCAGAACCCTTGCTCGATTGTGAGGAATCTTCTCATGGGGGTCCCATATGGGATGGGGGCTCAACCAGAGTCAAAGACTTATGGTCTTTACAGCCAGAGAAGGGCTTAGAACCCATTAAGCCAGCCCTCATTGGAGAAGTGTAGAGACTGAGGCTGAGAGAAGGGGTCTGATTTGCCCATGACCACTCAGTGAGTAAGAGGTAGGGCTAAGACTTGAACCCAGATCTCTCTGACTCCAAGTTCCATGCTTTGTCCATAAGCCTTGGCCTCACCTGCTCCCATGATACTTTGTTCTTCGGCACATTGGCAGCCTTGTGGGGTGGAGGAAGCTGGCATCCCAGGTTCCCACATCATCTGGCCATTTATTGATTGACTGAGAGAAGGTCATACTGTGAACCCCCTTTCCGTCCCCAGAGTTCACCCCAGGAGACTTATGAGAGCCCCATCCCTGACTGGCTCCCACTAGACAGACTTCCACAATGCACTGCACTTCTCCCGTGGCACTTATCACAAACATTATGTTATAATTGTTGGACACTTGTTCAAATTCAGCTCCCTGATCAGAAGGCAAGTGTCCTGAGAACAAGGACTGAGTCTGTCTTATTCGCTTCTAAATCCCACACCCATCACAGTGCCTAGCACACAGCAGAGGCTCAACAACATCTGTGTGTCAGTAGTAGAATTCTCGCCTTCCATGTGGGAGACCCAGGTTCACTTCCTGGTCAACGCACTTCATGCGCAGCCACCACTCATCAGTCCGTGAAGGTTTGTGTGTTGCTATGATGATAAACAGATTTCAGTAGCGCTTCCAGACTAAGACAGACTAGGAAGAAAGGCCTAGCATTCTACTTCTGAAAATCAGCCAGTGAAAACCCTGTGGATCGCAATGGTTCAATCTGCAACCAATTATGGGGATGGCACAGGATCAGCCAGCATTTCATTCTATCCTATATGGGGTCGCCATGAATCAGGAGCTAACTTCAGGCATCATTTGGTTACGTGCACACTGAAATAAAGAAAAAGTGGGAGGGGGGATTATTGGCAAGGCCCAGAGAGGGGTGGGACAGGCAACACGAGACCTGGTGAGGAGCTGGGAACTAGGACAGGAAAGACATCCAATATCAGACAGGAAAACTGTCCCTGTCTTCTCTCAGGGTTTCTGCTTCATTCTCCTCTCTCTGCACATGGCCCCAGCCCCAACCTCAACCACATACAACACACACCCAACAAGACTGTTCAGAGACGTTCTGAATTAATCCAGATATCCAATTCCTGGGAAAGAGACTTCGGTTGGTTCCAGCAGCCTACAGTCAGTTGTCCCCCATGCATTTGCTGCTGAGGCCACGTCTGAAACTGAGGGGACAGATCTCAAAGAGTAGCGTGGGCTTAACAGACACTCAAAAGGTGACACTCCCACCTCTCAGCTTCAGTCTCCTCCTTTGTGAAGTGGGATAGCAATACCGTTTCCTGGAGTTGCTGTGAATAGCGAATGCACCGGTAGACAATAATAATTCTTAAGATGGTCACAGAAGCCACCATGCACCAAGTTTGCTCAGTACCAGGGACTGTGCTAGGCCCTTTCTCTGCAGGATCTTACTGGGTCCTCGGAACAACCCTTTGGGGATGATGCCTTTATTGCTGCCACTTTACCAAGGAGGAAACCGGGGACCAGAGAGAAGTGACTTGTCTAATGTCATACAGCTCATGAGTAGCAGAGCTGGGATTCCAAGGCAGGTCTTCCCGTCTGCAAAAGTCACATTTTCACACCCTGCCTTGGGCCCTCTTTTGCTAACAGTGTCCTTGAGGTTGTAGCTGCTGCTGGAAGAGGGCAGAAGAGAAAGTACTTTCTAAAGCCAGAGGAAAGGGCAACGTTTATCATACCTCGTGGGGGGCCCCCTCATTACACAGACATGAAATAACTCTTGTGGGGGTTCTTCAGGGACTGTGGGCCTTACACCTTCACTGCTCCTCTAGCTTCTTTAGGGTCTGAGGTGGCTGCCTCTCCAAGGGTGCCTGGGCAGAACACATGCTTGAGAGTCACCTGTTCCTAGAGCTACATGGCCACCTCCACCTAGATCAGCAAGTGGTCCTCGCTCTCAAATATCCCATCTGGAGGAATCACCAGCTACATGCCAGTCCTGAGGCCGACATGATCCCGCCACTGGAAGATGTTTAACCGGAAGGCTTATTTTCCACGGCAAGGAGCCATGGAGAGAAATTGTTTTTCTTTTTCTTGTCTCCTTTCTCCAAAGACACCCATTTTCTCTGCTGGCAGTCCATGCTGGAGAGGGCAAATTGCACCAAGAAGTAGGAAGGGGCATGGAGGGGCTGCCGGGAGGGCCGTGGGAGGAGCACAGTGGAGGCCCCTGCAATGTGTCACGCTGTGTGGCCCACACCTTATTTCTTAGTATAAACCAGAAGTTTCATGGCCCTGAGACTGCAGAGCTTTGCTGTACTCCAGCCTCAGGACTCTCCACCACCCCTCCTGCTAGAGAACAGCCCCATCCAACTGAGCACACAGTCACCTGAGTCTGGCAAGCAGCCTCCCCCTACACCCACCGAAATGAAGGCCCCAAGGGAGACCACAGGCCCAGAGAGCTGGGATTTAAAAAAAAAACTAGTGAGGGGTGGTGGTAAAGGGAGCAGATGCAACCTCAGGGCCAGCACCACCCACAATTTCCACCTGTGCCTGCTGGGGTGTGTGTATGTGTGTGCGCGTGTGCGTGCACCCCTGTACACGTATAAGCAGGTTGTGTGTGTGCATGTGTGTGCACACCTGTACATGTATAAGCAGGGTGTGTGTGTGTGTGCATACCTGTACATGTATAAGCAGGTGTGTGTGTGTGTGTGTGTGTGTGTGTGCATGTGGGTGCATACCTGTACATGTATAAGCAGGTGTGTGTGTGTGTGTGTGCATACCTGTACGTGTATAAGCAGGTGCGTGTGTGTGTGTGCATGTGGGTGCATACCTGTACATATATAAGCAGGGTGTGTGTGTGTGTGTGTGTGCATGCCTGTACATGTATAAGCAGGTGTGTGTGTGTGTGTGCATGTGGGTGCATACCTGTACATGTATAAGCAGGTGTGTATGTGTGCGTGTGTGTGCATACCTGTACATGTATAAGCAGGTGTGTGTGTGTGCGTGTGTGTGCATACCTGTACATGTATAAGCAGGTGTGTGTGTGTGCGTGTGTGTGCATACCTGTACATGTATAAGCAGGGTGTGTGTGTGCGTGTGTGTGCATACCTGTACATGTATAAGCAGCTGTACGTGCGTGGCTGTGTATATGCATGCTATAGATGTGCATGTGCCTGGTGCATGGAGTGCACGTTCGAGTGTGTGCACAGATGTGAGTGTGCATGACCATGCACGAGCATGGTGTATGTGTGCACGTATGGGCACATGCTGCACCAGACAGCCTTCAGGTGTGTGTGCCTCTGTGTGCCTCTGTGCACCTTGGCCATGTACACCTGTCAACGAACCTGCTGGTCTGCCTGGCGTGTGCACAGATGCAGGACCTGTGTGTGCTAGAGCAGAGGCCTGATACCTACCTGCCTTTCTCCAGCTGACACCCCTCTGCCCAGTTCCAAGCTTTCTCTAAGTTGAAAATGTTTGATTCCATGATTTGATACTATTGTTTTAACTTCCCCCCCCCCAAGGATTGCCACCTCTGCAGCAGTTACTAGCTGAGCTTTGACAAATAATTCCAACCACCAGGATTTAAGCATTCACAAGAAAAAAGGAACACAGGACTCCCCCTCCTCCATCCCTCTTCCTTCTCGTCCTGTGGTCACCAGCCCCAGCCAACTCTGCACCCTTCCCTAATGCCAGCAAAGCCCAATGAGGATAAGGAGAGATGGCCGTGAGTGGCTCCAACCCCGCAGCCTCTCCTGGGGACCTCCAGGTCTGGAGCCACCCCCCCACCCCACCAGGAAGACACTGGCTGCCATGGAAGCCCAGCCGGCAACAGGGCTCCAGCTCTCTCCTTGGGAGCGGCCGGACGGGTGTCAGGTGCCTCCTTCCCTCCATCCCCGCATTGTAAATAATGCCGAAAATGAGTGGTTTTTAAAGAGTGTCCAGTGGGATTCTGGAGCCTTGTTTTAATTATACAAAAACAGCATGGGTGCTTGGGCAGATGTTGGCGCTAATTGTTTTGAAAGCAAGCCCTCTTGGCTCTGAAGAATCCCTTGTTTGGGCACATTTTGATGCAATTCCCCAGCCATGCAGGTGAGGTCATTCCGTCGCTGAGCGGGTGGGAGGCTCTCCCCCCGCCCCACCACAGGCAGGCACACACTCTGCCCAAGACTCCCCCGCCCCCAGGCAGTAGGGTAGTTGGGGTGAAAGGGAAGATGGGAGTCAGGCAGACCAGGATTTTGTAGTCAGGGTCCCCTCCTCTCCTGACCTCACCCTTCCCCACTCCAGGCCCTCCCCACAACTGCCCCTTTTCGCAGCCAGATGAAAGGACACATTAAAGCTGAGAACAGTGGCAGTGACCACAGATGGAAGAAGCAAGGGAGGCTGGGATTTGCCGTCACTGAATCCCTACTATGTGCCTGGCCCTCCACAAATATGATCTAATTTGATTATGCCCCACAGTGCTGCAACATAAGCATTATTCCCCCTGTTTAACGGATGAGGACTCAAAGTAGCAAGCCAAGGTCACACAATTAGAGACCTACAAAGTTGGGACTCCGGTCTTCCTCCTGTGCCTGGAGGCTGAAAGAGCAACGAGGAACAGGGATGGGCCCAGGAGTGTGAGAGAAGGGATGAGTGGAGGGACGGTTGGCTAGATGAGTGAACAGAGGCGTGGGCAGGACCAGGAATGGCTGGCCGTAGTGTGTGCTGGGAGACATGGTGGGTGCAGGGGGCAATTTTTGCCTTTGAAATCCTGCCTTTGACTCCTCTACCGCCAGACGGGCTTCTCATAGGCTGAGGAACCCCTTCTGAGAAGCCCGACTGGGGAAGTGGGAGGCTGCAGTAGAGTCTCACCCCCAAAAGAATCAGGCAGGAACCTAACAAGGGTGGTGTCAGGGGAGCTCAGAAATAAACCGAAGGAGAAAGACACAGAGAAACAGCGACAAAGAGGCAGAGACACAAAGGCAGAGACAGAGAGGGATGGAGAGACTGCACCAGGGTGCAAGGCAGGGCTCAGGGGGGCTGGCAAGCCCTGCGGAGGGACAGGCCTGGATGGGAGGAGGTGATGGATGGCGCGCCCATCAATTTCTGAAGGCCAAGGCTCGGAGAGCAGCAGAGTCAGTGAAATTTACATTATTAATCTCTTGTAATAATCTATGACTCAAGCAGACTGAGAAAATAGCAACGGCTACGCAGTGACCAGCCTATATAAATAACGGCTCCGCGCTCAATTTAATTGCACTCTAGTGAAAGTGCTCCTCTTGTATCTTTCTAATTACTTTAGTTTCATTAGGTCTAGCAGAGAAAGAGAGAGAGAGAGAGAAAGAGAGCCAGAGAGAGGGCGGGAGGCAGCGACTCCATTGAGCACCGCAACAATGAAAAATTCATATTCCGTTTTTTTTTTTTGTTCTGTGAAATATTTAAATGTTAATAGCCATTCAGTCCCTGACATGCTATCTCACCAGTGTGGAGTTAAACAGAAAATCTATTTAATCTAAGGAATCTCATTAAATGGTCATGGCAAGGCAGTGGCTCGAAGGTAGTCAATAGCGGGGGAGAGAGGGGAGAGAGAGAGAGGGAAAAAAGAGCCCGCTAAGATTCTTTAATTTAATTTATTGTCGTGCATGAGACACCAGGAGAGGCGGAGAGATGCTGGTTTCTGCGCCTCCATTTGAGTGGATAATGATTAAATGTTTTCTATTGTGTTACAGCTGGTATGTATTATCACAGAGAGAGTGAGAAACACCAACTCTCAGCAATTTTGACTGCTTTCCAAATATTAGCTCCTCTTAAAGCCATTAAAAGATTATCACTGATTTAACCAAATGTCTGCTTGGAGCATTAGCAACAGTCTGTTCTTTGAATCCCCAGAATGCCATTCCTCTCTCCTCTTCTCCGATTATCTCATCCACCCAGCAGTATTTAATTTCATTCCCATGAATATGCAATGAATTTAATTTTGAACACTATTTTCATCTGCTCCTGTAATCACAAAAAATGCTGGTGTAATTAGTTTCTAATTACTTGCTTTAATTGTTGTAGTAATCATTTTAATTACCCAAACGCACAGACATCAAATGCTAAAAGGAAAATAATCGGCTTGTACCTCCTACCTTGTTTTTTTATACTCGGTGTTTGATATCTCGGTTTTGACACGGGCAACCTTCACCCAGCCGGGGGGTGCTGGGGAGGGGGGGTTCTGCGGAAGGGGGCCGCAGGGCCCGGGGAGGCTGCTCCAAGCTGGGCCTCAGCGCAATCTGCTCGCAGAAATTTGCATGCCCCCCAAAAAAACCATTAAGTTAAAATATACAGTTATTGTACCTTTCTGGGCCGGGCGCCACGCACGAGCTTATTGCCGAAGCCCAAACCGGCACGAGCAGATGGTAAATCATGAAATTTTATGAAATTATTACGCCGGCGAGGTGTTTTGAATAGGAGCAGCTGTGAAGGAGATGGGACGTTATAAACACTCACAGGTGTTACCATCTTCCCCACTGCCAGCCGTAACATAAAAAAAAAAAAAAATTAAATTATAAACAAACCGGCAAATGTTGTAATCTCTCTCCTCGACACACTCCTTACAGGGAAATTGCTTAAACTAAGCAAAGAATTCAATTTTAATTTGCATAAAATATTTATCAAGGCTTACGCAAATTTCCGCGCGGCTCCCTTCCTGCCAAGTTTAAAATTGCTCAGACGTACAGAGGTGCAATACCGGCATGTGAGGAGGCCATCAGGCTGGCCCTCCCGGCCGCTCGAGCCTGCACAGGCGGACACGCGCCGCGATTAGCCGCCGGCCGGGGCCTGCCAATTTTTTTTCCTTTTTTTTTTTTTTTGCAAACAGATTGTTTTTCTCATTATGTTTTTATATCTACCTAAACTGTTAATTAGGCACTTAGAAGATTTTTTATTGGGGCCTAAGTGTAACAAGCTGCTTTGTTTGCGGGCATGTACCTTGCTGCTGTTCTGTAAACACGGGATTTTTGCTCCGAAAGCCTCATTTCCAGCCTATTAGAGGGATGGCATTACTGCTGGGAGGAGGCGGCTCCGACCTAGAGAAGGAGGTCTCAGTTCTGCAGGCAGGCCCAGGTCTGGGGCTCCAGGTTTGGTCCTGGACTGGCCATAGGAGAGAGGAAGGAGAGCAAGGGGCGGGGAGGGGGGGAACGGGGGGGGCGGGGGGAAGCTAATGAGGGAACCTGATGGGCTAGCAGGCAGCTGAATTTTGGTGAGGTCTTCCCTGACCCTGGGCCTCTGTTTAAACCCATAAACTTCTTAAGGTCTAATTCCTGAGTGCAAGGCCTTAGAGGCTGCACCTGAACCCCTAATTTGTTCCCACATATGGTGCTTCTGCCATCAACTACTGGCCTTTCTGTTCCCTGAACTCACCGAGCTCATTCCCACCTCAGGGCCTTTGCACTTGCTGTTTCCTCCTTCTGGAATGCTCTCCCCCAAGATCTTCACAGGGCTGATGCCTCAGGTCAAAGACTGCCTTCTCACAGAAGCCATCACTTACCACCCACATGACCCTAGAGAAGTTTCTTCATAGCACTCATCACAACCTGAATTGACCCTGTTTAAGTATTTGTCAGTGCAAATGGTTAAGCCCTCGCTGCTAACCAAAAAGGTTGGCAGTTTGAGTCCACCCAGGCAACTCGGAAGAAAAGCTTGGTGATCTATTTCCGAAAAATCAGCCACCGAAAACCCTACAGAGCACAGTTCTACTCTGACCCACATGGGGCTGCCGTAAGTCAGAATCAACTCAATGGCAACTAGAAACTGGTAAAAGTAATTTGTTTATTGCTTCCCTCTCCCCCACTGAGACAGAAGCTCCATGAGAGCAGACCCCTGTTTAGTTTACCACATCAACCTTCCACTGAGAGCAGTGCCTGGCACCTAGTAGGTGCTCCACAAATGAGTAAATGAATGAATATAAACTCTGCACTTAGGTACATGCACAAACCCTCAGCCTTTTTTTTAGCCAAATGCAAGGAGCCTGACACCTAGTAGGTGCTCAATCACTATTTGTTTAAAGAATGAAGACTCCTTTGACTCCATCAGATAGGTCAACTTTGTGCCAAGAACAAGCACAGTGGTGATGCCCCCCACGCCAGGCCCTACATGATGCCGTTGCCGCCCACATGGCCTGCCTTCCTGTAATTGGGCATCCAACTGAACTGCAGGCAAACTCAGTCAATCAGCACCCAGTACCACCCAGGTTCCGGCAGGCCACCTTCAGAGGTGCCTGCATCCACCCTCTAGTCAGCATCCAGGTGACGGTTGTAGAGGGAGGGGAGGGCACCCTTCATAAGGAGCTGGGATCAATGAGAAGAATGAATTAACTTCGGTGAGTGACTAATGAGGAAATACTCAGGTTATACGTACTGCAAAAATATCTGAGCATCAGATAAACTGGGACGGGAACTGAGAATTGGGATCAAGGATTATGGGAAAGACAGAGGTGGCAGCTGATCTCCAGCCAGTGCCACCACCATTCCACCCCACCTCCATCTTTGACCACTGTCTGTGGATAATAACAGAAGTGGCCTTATGGGGTTGCCAGAGAATGCAATGAGAAAGACCATGCCTGAGAAATCCTCAGTGCTACATAAATGTTTGCTCTTGATATGATTATTAAGGCGCCTTGCCCCAAGGACCTGATCCTGGGGTCTCCCCATAACTGTGGCAATCCCTCTGCTGAGCACCCTCCCCTACTGTCACCTGCCTTCCCCAGGCCCTGGGCATGAGCCTAGTAGGTACTTTCATCCCCATTTAAGAGATGAGGAAACTGAGGCTCATTAACTTGCTCAAAGTCCCACGGGGCAGAGGCCCAAGAATCCAGAGCCATGAGAGGAACAGATGGGGAGTCAAAGGGGTCATTCCAACTGAGAGTCCAGTTCAGAACCTTCTAAGGTCATGGTCAGTCTGAGCAGAGCTCAGCCCAAGGTGGAGAGGCTCCAAATTCAAGGTTAGACCAGGTCGGAGAGGAGACCTTCAGGCTTCTAGGAGGTCAGTCCACTCATAGCCAGAACTCAGTGGTTCACCCTGGTTAGGAGCCAGAGTTGAGTAGGCAAACAGGGTATTCTGGAATCGGGCACCAGTGCACCATTTCCTTACCTGTTAAATGGGCACAGGAAGGGTACTAGTCTCATCAGTGAGGAGCAATTCCAGACGTGTATGACCATGGTGCTCACATGGGTCCCAGTCGCTGTGTTCACATATTTAATCTTCCTAACAACCCCATGGGGCAGGCTCTATTATTATCTCCATTTTATAGAGGAGGAAATGGAGGCACAGAGAGGTTAAACAATTTGCCCAAGGTCACAGAGCTAGGAAATGGAGGAGCTGTGATTTGAACCCAGGCTAACCTAGCACCAGGGCCTGACCACTAACTATCATGCTTTGCTCTCCCATAGTAGGTATTCAGTCTTGCTGGATGCATCCCAGATTGTCCATGTTTTATCTGGAGGAAACTATGGGGGTGGGAGTGGCTGATAGGGGCATAGGGAGCCTGCCCATGAGAGGACAGGGTGAAACCAGGGGCGGAGTCTGGGCAGCACCAGAAAAAGCACTCAATAACAGCTATTGTGTGCAATGCACAGTACTAAGAGGTGTGCAAGCTGGATCTCATTAAATTCTTGCCACAGCCTGAAGAGGTATTTGCTATTATCATGCCTGTCTTTACAGATGAGGACAGTAAAGCTCAGATAAGTGACCTCACTTGCCCAAGTCACATAGTGAACACACAGGAAATGGCAGAGAGGAGTTTTGAACTCAAGTCTGAGATACCCCAGAATATTTGCTGTTGACCATTACATGATGCTGCATGATGCAAAGGACAGGGTCACGCAGCCTGGGCTCAAATCCCAGGTGAGTAAATGTGTGACCTTGGGCATGTCAGTTCCCTGGCCTGAAGGTCTACTTCGACCCCATGGGTTCGGCAGTCCTTTCCTACATTGCAGAGCTAATGGGCATTTTCATGACAACATCAGCTGTCAAATATCAGGCACACAGTAGACACTCAGGAAAAGTCATTTGTTATGACCATTCTCTTTGTCTTTTCCTTTTTACCTCCAACCAATTCCAGTGGAAGGAGGCCAGGCAGGGAAATTGAGGCAGGTGGCGATGGTTGCATGTGCAGAGGCAACCCAGACAGGATGAAGAGGTGGACTTACCTTTAGAGTGAAATGCAGGGTTGGGAATTGAGCCTGCTGATCCCCTCTTACTCCCTCCACCTCTGATCCTGGGTGCTGACTTGGGTGCCCATGTGGATGGGGAAACCCCTGTGTGCCTGTTGCTCTACCTATCAGAAATCACTTCTCAAACTCTTCCCCTACTACCTCATTGCCTGGCCCCAGTTGGACTCCGAGGACACAGGAGGGTCATATCCAGTCCCCTATATCTTGAGGAAAACCCTAAACTGGTGGGACATGGTCGGCTCTAACCCAGGCTAGCCAGGAGAGCCCAGAGGAGAAACAGGGTGTCTGGGTGGGGCACAGGGTTGGGCTTCATCATTAGCAACAACCCTGTGGGGTGTGGTGAGTACACAGTCAAGCTCAAACCCTAGCTCCACAACTGATAAGCTGTGTGACTTTAGGGACATTCCTTCACCTCTCTGTGCCTCGTCTTCATCATAGGCAAATGACCATATCATTAGTACCCCCTCACGAGGAGGTCGAGAGCATTCAGCCAGCTGATGCTGGACTCAGTCCTTGCTCCCCAATTGCAGGGTTCACTACAATTTGGGTTGTTCAGACTCATTGTACAGACAAGTAACTGAAGTTTCCAGAAGCACAATGACTGGCCCAAGCTCACCCAGCTCCTGAGTGACCCAACTGGATCTGAGGCCAGGCCCCTGACTATAAGCTCCATAGGACCTAGGGACATAGGGATCTATTTGTCTTCTTGTTGAATCTCCATACTCGACACAGGAAAATGGAAGGGAAGGAAGGAAATTAGATGGTCATCAAGGATTTCACCAGGGAGGAAAGGATGGGAAGGACATTCTAGGCAGAGGGAGCAACAGAGGCAAAGGCATGGGAGCGTGAGAGGGGCCACTTCAGAAAACTGGAGCCACCCAGCAATCCGCGGTGGAAATGAGAGGCAGTTGGCAGAAGAGATGAGACTGGCCCCGTGGCATGCTGGTAAATGGTTGGCAACTGGCTCTCTTTAACAAGGTGGGAGAGAAGGGGTGGGGGAAGGCCTGATTTACAGTGTTTGCCAATTTGTATGGTGTAAATACTCCCACCATGACTAATTTCAAGCTACCAGCATGACATCGAACAGCCAGCAAAATTCCTGAAAATTTAGCAATCAGATCCTGTGAGCCAGTAATAGCAGGTGAGACTAGGGGAGGTCAGACCTTCCTCCTGGGACTGTCTGCCTGGACCCCACCACTCCTCACATGTGGAAGGGAGACTTTTGTGTCAACTTCCCACCTGAGCGATAGGGTTAACTGTTCCTAGGGCAGGGCCGTACGGTGGATACCAGAGAGTCCAAGTGCAGCAACATCTTTATTTTCCATCCCCCTTTATTATTTTTTCTCCATCTGGGGCAGAGGTAGAGTGTAGGGCCAGCAGAGAGAGGCCAGAGTCTCGCCCAGGCAGTGTTTCCAGCCCACTGTCTCCCACTCCAGCTAGGGAGCCGGGGGGCCCAGCCAAGCAGGTGGTGGCAGGGTCACCCTGGGAAGAGTTATTGGGGCCTGGGTGGAAGCAAGAAGATATTATGCACCAAAGGCCACAGCCGAGGACACTAATCTGAACAGACAAGGAATCAATGGGAATTTCTATTTAGGGAGGAAATCAATAGGAATTTCAAGGTAGGAAAAAGGGGAATTACCTTTAATTGGAGTTCTCGTCCAGCTAGGTCTCTGGTGAGGCTCAGGTGTCTGGTGAAGCCAGGAATCACCAGGCCTTCAAGGGACAGCCAGAGTGACCCCTCACCCTGCCCTGGCCCAGCCTGGCACACCCCCACTAGGTAAGAGATCCCTTCTCTCACAGGGCCCCTAGGCCTCTTGTTAGGAGCCAGGGTTGAATAGGCAAACAGGGGATTTTGGAACCAGGCACCAGAAAGCCATTTCCTCAACCTGTTAAATGAGCACAGGAAGAGTACTAGCCTCAACAGTGAGGAGCAAATTCCTGGTGTGTAAGACCATGGTACACACATGGGTCCCAGGTGCTGTGTTCACATATTTAACCTAACAACCCCATGGGGCAGGTTCTATTATTATCTCTGTTTTATAGAAGAGGAAATGGAGGCACAGAGAGGTTAAACAATTTGCCCAAGGTCACATATATAGGAAATGGAGGAGGTAGGATTTGAACCCAGACTAATCTAGTAGCAGAGCCTGAGCACTTACCACCATGCTTTGATGCCCCATAGTAGGTATTCAGTCTTGCTAGATGCATCCCACCTTGCCCATGTCTTGTCTGGGGGAAACCATGGGGCTGGGGGTGGCTGGCTGGGGCATAGGGAGCCTGCCTTTGAGAGGACAGGGTAGTTCAAGTCACATGGGGAGGACCTGAGACTGTGGCTGCGCTCATTGTCGTCCCTCCAAACACACACAGACATTCATTCCCCTAGGCCGTGTCCCTATAAGGAAAAGATACTCTCAGAAGGAGGCCCAGCAGCACCCAGATTCCCAAACAGAGGGTACATCTTGGCTGCTGAATAGTGCCTGACCAAGAAGCTTACCGTGTGGGATCCTCAAGCCCTGAACATCCCCTCCCTAAAATGATGGACTCCACCCCCAGCTGGGGGCCCCCTGGGAGCTTAGCCTGGGCTAGGTGGTAGGAAAGTAAATCTCCTGGGCCTGCTACGTGCCAGTGGCTTTTCTGTGACGGCTCACCAGATCCTCACAAATGTCCTGTCAGAAAAGGAGAGAACATCACCCCGGAAACTGAGCTAAAGGGTGCAGATGGCCAGCCCCCACATTCCCCAAAAGTGAAGTCTCTTCTATAGTTCTTGAGGCAACCCATTGGTGTGATGGCTATTCCAACTTGGACTTAGAAACCCCGGACACCCTTTTAACTCAATACTGAAGTCACTCCTGAGGTTCACCCTTTAGCCAAAGATTATACAGGCCTATAAAACAAATAATACCATATGTAGTTCAACCACATATACGAGACTATATAGGTACCCCAGCCCAGGGACAAGAAGGAGAAGGCAGGAGGGGACAGGAAAGCTGGACGAATAGAAATGGGGAACACAAGGTTGAGAAGGAGAGAGTGTTCACATGTCACAGGGTTGGCAACCAATGTCACAAAATAATATGTATATTAATTGTTTAATGAGAAACTAATTTGCTCTATAAACTTTCACCTAAAACACAATAAAAAAAATAATAATAAAAAGACTTAGAATCCTCTACACCAACAAAAAGAATATCGAAGAGGAAATCACCAAATCAATACCATTTACAGTAGCCCCCAAGAAGATAAAATACTTAGGAATAAATCTTAACAGAGATGTAAGAGACTTATACAAAGAAAACTACAGAACACTTCTGCAAGAAACCAAAAGAGACCTACATAAATGGAAAAACATACCTTGTTCATGGATAGGAAGACTTAACATTGTAAAAATGTCTATTCTACCAAAAGCAATATATAGATTTAATGCAATTCCAATCCAAATTCCAAAGACATTTTTTAATGAGATGAAAAAAAAATCACCAACTTCATAAGGAAAGGAAATGGGCCGTGGATAAGTAAAGCATTACTGAAAAAGAAGAACAAAGTGGGAGGCCTCACTCTACCTGATCTTAGAACCTATTATAACACCACAGTAGTCAAAACAGCCTGGTACTGGTACAACAGGTACACAGACCAATGGAACAGAATTGAAAATTCAGGCATAAATCCATGCACATATGAGCAGTTGATATTTGACAAAGGCCCCCAAAACAGTTAAATGGGGAAAAGACAGTCTTTTTAACACATGGTGCTGGCATAGCTGGATATCCATCTGCATAAAAATGAAACAAGACCCATACCTCCCTCCATGCACAAAAATGAGCTCAAAATGGATCAAAGACCTAAATATAAAATCTAAAACAATAAAGATCATGGAAGAAAAGATAAGGACAATGTTAGGAGCCCTAATACATGGCATAAACAGTATACAAAATGTTACTAACAATGCAGAAGAAAAACTAGATAACTGGGAGCTCCTAAAAATCAAACACCTATGCTCATCCAAAGACTTCACCAAAAGAGAAAAAAGAATACCTACAGACTGGGAAAAAGTCTTTAGCTATGACATTTCCAATCACTGCCCAATCTCTAAAATCTACATGATACTACAAAAACTCAACTACAAAAAGACAAATAACCCAGTTAAAAAATGGGCAAAAGATATGAACAGGCACTTCACTAAAGAAGACACATTCAGGTAGCTAACAGATACATGAGGAAATGCTCACAATCATTAGCCATTAGAGAAATGCAAACCAAAACTACAATGAGATCCCATCTCACTCCGACAAGGCTGGCATTAATCCAAAAAATACAAAATAATAAATGTTGGAGAGGTTGTGGAGAGACTGGAACACTTATACACTGCTGATGGAAACTAAAATGGTACAACCACTTTGGAAATTGATTCGGCACTTCCTTAAAAAGCTAGAAATAGAACTACCATACGATCCAGCAATCCCACTCCTTGGAATACATCCTAGAGAAATAAGAGCCTTTACACGAACAGATATATGCACACCCATGTTCATTGCAGCATTGTTTACAATAGCAAAAAGATGGAAGCAACCAAGGTGCCCATCAACGGATGAATGGATAAATAAATTATGGTATATTCACACAAAGGAATGCTACGCATCGATTAAGAACAGTGATGAATCTGTGAAACATTTCATAGCATGGAGGAGCCTGGAAGGCATTATGCTGAGTGAAATTAGTTAATTGCAAAAGGACGAATATTGTATAAGACCACTATCATAAGAACTCAAGAAATAGTTTAAACAGAGGAGAAAATATTCTTTGATGGTTACGAGAAGGGGGGGCATTCACTAATTAGATAGTAGATAAGAACTAGTTTAGGTGACAGGAAAGACAACATACAATACAGGCGAGGTCAGCACAACCAGACTAAACCAAAAGCAAAGAAGTTTCCTGAATAAACTGAATGCTTCTAAGGCCAGCATAGCAGGGGCGGGGACTTGGGGACCATGGTTTCAGGGGACATCTAAGTCAATTGGCATAATAAAATCTATTAAGAAAACATTCCGCATGTCACTTTGGAGGGTGGCATCTGGGGTCTTAAACGCTAGCAAACGGCCATCTAAGATGCATCAATTGGTCTCAACCCACCTGGACCAAAGGAGAAAGAACACCAAGGACACAAGGTAATTAAGAGCCCAAGAGACAGAAAGGGCCTCATAAACCAGAGACTACATCAGCCTGAGACCAGAAGAACTAGACGGTGCCTGGCTATAACCAATGACTGCTCTCACAGGGAACACAACAGAGAACCCCTGAGGGAGCAGGAGAACAGTGGGATGCAGACCCCAAATTCTCGTAAAAAGACCAGACTTAATGGTCTGACTGAGGCTAGAAGGACCCCAGTGGTCATGGCGCCCAGACCTTCTGTTGGCCCAGGGCAGGAACCATTCCCAAAGCCAACTCTTCAGACAGGGATTAGACTGGACAATGGGATAGAAAAAGATGCTGGAGAAGAATGAGCTTCTTGGATCAAGTAGACACTTGAGACTGTGTTGGCATCTCCTATCTGGAGGGGAGATGAGAGGGCAGATGGGGTTAGAGGCTGGCGAAACAGACACGAAAAGAGAGTGGAGGGAAGGAGCGGGCTGTCTCCTTAGGGGGAGAGCAATTAGGAGTATATAGCAAGGTGTATGTAAATATTTGTATAAGAGACTGACCTGATTTGTAAACTTTCACTTAAAGCACAATAAATATTTTTAAAAAGACTTAGAAAAACAAAGGAAACCAGGGGAGAGGAGGGATGAGGTTGAGGAAGGTGTCACTTTTATGTGTTTTTCCCCCATCCCAGGCCCCACGAGCTGCCCGTACTGGAGAACCCCACTTTGCCTCTCTGTGCGTTTTATTTTGCAGATGAGAAAACTAAGGTCAGAGAGGAACAGGGACTCACCCAAGGTGACACGGATAGAAGCAGGCAGCAGGATTTGAGCCCAGCTTGCTCTCCCATGCTCACATAACCTTCCTGTGCCCAAAGGGTGCAGCCAGCCCACAGCTTTGCAGGCACTGGTCTCCAAGGGGAAACTCTGGTGGCGTAGTGGTTAAGAGCTATGGCTGCTAATGGAAACGTCAGTAGTTCGAATCCACCAGGCACTCTTTGGAAACTCTATGGAGCAGTTCTACTCTGTCCTATAGTTCACTATGAGTCAGAATCGACTCAACGGCAGTGGGGTCCTCCAAGGGTCCACAGGTAGTGGGAAGGGAGGGGAGGAGAGAGGTCTAGACAAAAACCAAAGCCCATTGCCATTCAGTTGATTCTGACTCATAGCAACCTCATCAGATAGCGCAGAACTGCCCCCATAGGGTTTCCAAACCTGTAGTCTTTACGGAAACAGATTGCCACATCTTTCTCCCAAGGAGCGGCTGGTAGACTCAAACTGCCAACCTTTCGGTTATCAGCTGAGTGCTTAACCACTGTGCGACCAGGGCTCCTTTTGAGGCCTAGACTCGTTGCCATCGAGTTGATTCCACCTCATAGCGACCCTATAGGACGGAGAAGAATTGCCCCGTAGGGTTTCCAAGGAGCAGCTGGTGGATTTGAAATGCCACACTTTTGGTTAGCAAGCAAGCTCTTAAATACTTCCCCACCAGGGATCTTGAGGTCTAAACAATAGGGGAAAACTAGGAGTCGGGATAGGTCTATCCTGAGCTGGATCTGACTGAGGACGGGGCAGAAGAGAAGACGGTGGCGGGTTGTTAGCCAGGGGCTCAGAGGCTCGATTCAAGCCTTAGGTCTCTGGCCTCATGGAGACCTGGAGTTCTGGGCAGGGAAACAGGCAATTTGCTGGTTGTAAGGACAGAACCAGCATGGCAGATATCTAGTGCTTGAGGAGTCCCCTACACTCCCCATTTACCTGACTAGTCCAGCCTGAACCTGCAGGGGGCGCTGGAGACAAAGGGGCACTGAGAAGGATTCACAGTTGAGCCAGGCCTTTGGGCAAAGGGCTTAATTAGCCTCTCTGAACCTCAGTTTCCTCATCTGAGAAAAGGAGGAATCAATCCTTCTGCACAGGGTTGTTGTAAGGATTGGGAGAAAGTAAAAGTAAAGTACTGTCCCTGGGGAAGGGCCTAAAGGATGTTTGCTGATGTAAACAGGTCCCAGGACAGACAAGCATGGCTGAGTAGATGAAGGAATGACTGTGTCCTGCCCTGACCAGCCAACCAAGCAGAGAAGCTCCCAGATGGTGAACCCCAAACCAAGCAACACGGTCCCCAGAGTGTGTCCCCACCAGTCCCAGGGGATTCTTCCACCCAGGCAGTGGGGCACATGATCTGAGCATGGGCACAGGTGGTTACACGTGGCCCAGGGCATGGATCGGGTTGGGGCCTGCCTAGCCGCTGGCCCAAACCCAAAACAAACCTGGGCTGAGGGACAGGAGCAGGGGACACCGCAGCTGAGCTAAAGCTCTGGGTTTTGCCTTGGAAATGCCAAGCTGTCAACACTCCACATGAGGCACTCATACTGGGGGCACCAGGCACTTTTCAGGCATTGTGCTCCCTGAACCTCAGGACAACACTGCCAGGTGTGGGTTACGGTCCCTGCTGCACAGATGTGGAAACCGAGGCCCAGGAGAGAAAGCAGCTTGTTCAAGACCCTGTGAGCCCTGGTCTCTCTCATTCTGTCCCCACACTGCTCTACCTAAACAGGGATGACTTGGGGTCTTTGTCCAGCCCTCCTGCATGCAGGCACATGGGGGAGTCAGCCTCCTTCCTTCATTAACCCCTCACCCAGGCCTGCCAGGATCTCAGGCAGAGACGAGGCCTGTCCCCATCCCTGTCCCCTCCTGGGTCAGCACGGCTCAGCTGGAGTTGAAGGTTATTGGAAACTGCCAGGGCCTTGCTCAATCTCATTAAGTATAAGGAGTGGGGTCAGCAACTTTTACAGGCCCCATAAAGCATTGCCACTTCAGCACACAGCTTGCCCAGCAACCTGTCCCTCCCAGGGCCAGGAGGATGAGTTTCCTTTTTAAAGAACTAATCTCCTAGACTCATGAAATCACCAGAAATGCCATGGGTGGTCTGTGCCCTGCAAGAAAATTACAGGTGACACTCCCCTCAACTGTGGAGGTTGGTGTGGGGAGGCCCCACCGTGAATTTGGTTCTCCATCTGTGCCAGGCACTGTGCTAATGAGCACTTTGTGCCTCTTATCTCATTGAGACCTTGACACAGCCCTATATTATTAGCCCCACTTTACAGATGTGGAAACAGAGGCTCAGAGAGGCGAGCCAACTTGGCCAAGGTAGAGACAGCAGAGTTGGAATTTGAACCCAGACCTGTCAGGACCCACAGCCAAGCTCCTAAGGGCCAGTACACTGATTCCAAGCACAATTTTGCAGTTTGAGCACTGTTTTCTGCTTTAGCAAGGAAACCCAAATGCCTATAGCCCTCCACTCCGTCTATGTGCACAAATAAGGCCAGAGTTATGAGATTCTTGCTGGTGCCCAAGCCCACTGGCATGTTACAGAACCTCAGCAGCCTTCAAAGACACCCCAGGTATTTCCAGGAATCCCCTGAGGGTGTCTCACTTGGGCTTGGAAGCTGGACCACTCTGGTCTCTCTCACTGGCCACTGTGTGGACATCCACAGTTGGTCATTGCTTCCAGGACACGGTCCTTGGTGAAGTCACAAGTCCCTCCCTTCCCAAGCCTGGCAGACTGAACACCCCCACTCTGAAGAGACAACCCCCTACACCAGGCTCCCCAGGACCTGGGACCCCACTCCACCTCCCTGTCCCCCATCTGAGTTTGGGTCAAACCCCCATCCCTTGGCTAGAAGGCAGTGGTTAAGAGCTCTGCATTGTGACATGGTAGTTCTGTGGTCTGGGTTGGAATGGCCATTCCCCACTTACTAGCTGAGTAGATTTCCATGAGCCTTACTAACTTATCTGCAAAAGGGTGTGACTGTGAAAAACAGGTGAGTGACTCCAAGTCACACCCTGCAAGGGGCTTGGTACACAGCACCTCTCAACAAAGGGTAGTGTTTTGCCCGCATAGCCCTCCTTGCTCCTCTTCCTCCCTGTAACTAACTACCTTCCTCCTTGTTAACCCTCCCCCTCCCAGGAACTCTTGCAAATAGAAGGGTCCCCAGCCCTGCACCTGACTCCCAATGCTGCCCCACAGGGGACATCCTTGGGCCTTTTCTTAAGCCCCAAAGCTGTGGCCTGCCCTGTAAGACGAACGTGGTCCATGTTCCCCTCCTACACACACACATGCACACATTCCCCACAGCACTCCACCCCATACCAGGAGGAAGAGGAGGCCATGGTCTAAGAGTCACACCTGAGGCCTAAAGTCTTGAAAACGAGGGTACCCCATGGGTGGGGGGGGCAGGTAGGGATGAGAGGGCTGTCATGTCCCACTTCCTTGGGGTGAAAACCTTGCTAGGAGACTGAATAGTTGGCTGAAGCTGTGATAGGTGAGAGGCAGAGGCCAAGGGCAGGGACCATAGAATTTCAAAAGCTCAGTTACAACATGGTGAGATATATACTCTGTCCTCTGGCCACACAACACACAACACACAACACACACAAAGGACCCAGAAACCTCCATGAGGTAACATCCCACCCTTTGCTCCCTAATGGGTAATGTCAGGCACCTGTCATGGGGGAAAAATATGACCTCAAGCATGCCTCTGACACGTGTGCTGACATCCGTATACAGGGGCAGACATCCATATACAAACTCGTGGACAAACAGGTGTGCATTTGTGCAACCACAAGGCAAAAACACATATCCTCTCACAGGCATGGACAGCCTGCACACAAACATGCACACGCAGACACCCAGGCACATACTTACATACTCAAGTGCAGAGACCTGCAGACCCATGAACCAATGTGTGCACATAGTACACGCACACATGTGAACTTGAGGAATAGGGGCACACACACGTGTACAAGGTACCCACTCACACACACAAGTTCAGAGGCCTACAGATCTGGAACCAGGGTGCACAGGCATGCACCCCCATCTGTAGAATGCGGCTTTGGGGAGTAGCCCAGCCCAACCTGTCCAGCAGCCTCGCGAAGCCCTGGGGGCAGCAGCTGAGTTATCCCTAGGGACTGCTACTGTTCCTGCCCGACTCCATCCCCCCAGGGTGCCCTTTGGTGTGGGGTGGGGGTGACTCTTCTGACACTTCGAAAGTTCCAGAGGAAGCAGCCGGTCCATCTCGGGGACACAAATTGCTGGCTCAAAGCTCCATGATCGCAGCACCCACCCAGGGTCTCCAGAGCCTGGACCTTCCAGGGTGGGAGTGAGCCCTTTGGGGCCAAGCCGCTGTGCTTGCGCCCTCACAGCAGGCACCCGGGAGAGCAGCAGAGGTGATTTCCCAAGGAGAGGGGAGGAGGAAAGACGGTGGAGAGAGAAGGGGTAAGAGAAAGGAGGAGGAAAGGGAGTGGGAGGAGGCAGGGGGAGATGGAGACTTGGAAAGGCAGGGGGCAGAGCAGCAGGAGGAGGAGAGGGGGAGAGGGGTCCACCTGGGAAGAGTTGGTTGCCATCTTGGGTGCCAGGGCATCCTTGTTATGCCTAAGGGATGGTGCAATTTGATTATTGTGTCTATTTTTCATTGTCTGGCTGCCACCCTTCCTGTTGGCAACCTAGATCAGGTAATTCATAGTAGATACTCAATAAATGTTTATTGGCTGAATGAATCAATGAATACACAGTTTGGAGCACGCCCCCCCCCCCCCCCTCCAGCCTGGCCCTCTGACTCTCTCAATCTTTGACCTCTGGCTGCTGGGCCAGCCTCCTCCCCTGTGCTATAAATGGGTCTTACCCATGCCCTGATCCCCTATGTGGAGGTCGATTCATGGCCTCACAGGGCCGCCCTCCTGGAGGAAAATTTCTGGCTTGAGAGAGGGGGCAGCATGCTCTGCCCAGCACAGATAGGGGTGTAGGATACACCATCTCCCCAGGAAGTCCCTAGTAACCTCCTCCAGGGCCCTTCCTGTTATAGCCCTTCCTTGGCTCCCGGTGGCCTCAGGAACAATTCCACCCTCTCAAGCATGTGGTACAAGCCCCAGCCTGACAGGACTCCTGCCCAATGCTTCAGCCATTTCTCCCACAGACCCTTCTTTCCACATCAGCTCTAGCCACATGGACCTGCCTGGCACCTCAAGGGTGTCACTGAGATGGGGCCCAGCCCCAGCCCCCAGCCCCTTTTGACACCCCTGGGCCTTCCTTCTGGAAGCCACTAAATCTGCCTTACTTCACCCCAGGTTGCCACCTCATCAGTAACACTTGTAAAGGGCTCCCTAGCAAATCCTCACAGCCACTCTAGGATAGAGAATGTCCTAGTGAGCCCTTTGCAAGGGCTGCAGGAGGAGGGGATAGAGCAGCAGGCGCTTACCTTCTGTGGGACCTTGGGCAAGTGAATTAACTTCTCTAATGTGTAAATGGTGGTCTGTTTGCAAAAGTGTTTCCAATTAGCCTTCCTGTATCCATGTTCCTTTGGAATGTGATTTGGCAGCTCCTCCCATCAAGCGGTGGAGTCTATTTCCCATTGCCTTGAAACTGAGATAGCCATATGACTTGCTTTGGCCAATAGGAGGAGGCAGAAGTGATATTGTGCCAGTTCTGAACCTAAGTCTCAATGGGCCTTGCAGCTTTTGTCCCCTTGCTCTTGGAACTCCTGCTACCACTACCACATGAGCAAGCCCAGGCTGGCCTGCTAGAAAATCAGAGACTGGACCACACTGGGGTTACATAAAACAGATGGAGTCCTGCCCTTGGAGGGTTCTCAATCTACAGCAGGCAAGATAAAACAAGAACAGAAATAATCATAATATTCAGGCCATAAGAAGTGTAGAAAGTAAAAGAGGAGTTCAGAAGAGAGTAAAATCAGATCTATTTGGGAAAAGTAGAGTCCAGGGAAAGTCTCAACAAAGGGGGCATCTGAGAGAGACCTGAGAGGAGAGATGCAATTCATATAACTCACACCTTTGTTCCATGCTCATGGACACCCCGATTGCCTTTCAGGAGCCATTCTGGACATTGGTGCTCCAGCTGACAAGCGAACCCATGTGTGGGGCACTGCCTGACCGCCCATGGCCCAGTTCCGGCAGCATGGCCATCTTTTGCGCCACTGTGTCAGCCAAAACAATCTTGAAACAGAAGAGCAAAATTGAAACGGTCATACTTCCTGTTTTCAAAACTTATTTCAAATTTGCAGTAAACAAAACAATGTGATACTGGCATAAGGATACACATATAGACCAATGGAATAGAAATAAGAGTCTAGAAATAAACCCATACATTTATGGTTGGTTGATTTTTTTTTTTTTTTTTTTGACAAGGGTGACAAGACCATTCAGTGGGGGAAAGAACTATCTTTTGAAAATGGTGCTGGAACAATTGGACAATCACATGTAAAAGAATGAAAGTGAATCCCTATCTCACACCATATACACAAATTAAGTCAAAATGGATCAGAAACTTAAATGTAAGAGTTAGAACTATAAAACTCTTAGGAGGAAACATAGGTGTAAATCTTGGATCAGGTAATGGTGTTTTAGATATGACACCTAAAGCACAAGCAACAAATGAAAAACTAAATAAACTGGGCTTCATCAGAATTAAAGCTGTGTGCTTCGAAGTACACCATCAAGAAAGTGAAAGACAACACCTAGAATGGGAGAAAATATTTTCAAGTCATATATATGATGAGGGTCTACTGTTCAGAGTATGTAAAGAACTCGTAAAACTCAACCATAAAAGGACAAATAATCCACCTCTGAAGTCTTCTTAAAACCAAACATTAGTGTAGCTTAACTAGTAAAAAAATGTCTGCCTTGAGCACTGTGCTCTTTTAAGATCTATCTAATGGGATCAAGAAGCCCAGGTGCCACAGTGGTTAAACAGCTTGACTGTTAATCAAAAGGTCAGCAGTAGTTCTAATCCACCAGTCACTCCTTGACAGAGTAGACAGGCAGTTCTACTCTGTCCTATAGGGTCACTAGGAGTTGGAATCGACTCGACAGCACAGGTTTTTAATGGTATCAAACTGAGAACAGAAACTCGAAAGGTTAGATAGGAAATTTAAGGAGCAGTGAGATTATGTTAATGGAAGAGGAACAACTCAGAAAAGGAGGGTTAGAATAGTTGCACAACTCGAAGAATATAATCAATGTCACTGAACTGTACATGTAGAAACTGTAGAACTGGTGTATATTCTCAACAACAAAAATAAGTTGTTTTTAAAAAGACGAATAACCCAATTTTTTATAAGGCAAAAGATCTGAGTAGACATTTCTCCAAAGATATTTAAATGGCCAATAAGCACATGAAAAGATGCTCAATATCATTAGCCATCAGGGAAATGCAAATTAATGCGATACCACTTTATACCCACTAGTATGGCTATAATTAAAAAGACAGATAATAACAAGGGTTGGAGATGTGAAAAAAACTAGAGCTCTCATACATTGCTGGTGGGAATATAAAATGGTGCAGCCGCTGTGGAAAACAATCTGGCAGTTCCTCAAAAGGTTAAACAGAAAATTGCCATAAAAAACCAAACCAAACCCAGTGCCGTCGAGTCAACTCGCAATTTCACTCCCTCTGTGTATAGCCAAGAGAAATGAAACCGTATGTCCACACAAAAACATGTATATGAATGTTCATAGGAACATTACTCACAAATGGCAAAAAGGAGAAACAACCGGGATTCATCAACAGATGAATGGATAAACAAAATATATCTACACAATAATATATTATTTGACAAGCATGGATGAACCTTGAAAATATTGCACCAGAGAAAGAAGCCAGTCACCAAGGATCACATATTGTGTATTTCCATCCACGTGAAATGTCTAGAATAGGCAAATCTACAGAAACGGAAAGTAAATCAGCGTTGTCTAGGACTGGGAGGGGTGAGGGGAAATGGAGAGTGACTGCTAATGGGCACAGCGTTTCTTTTTGGGGTGATGAAAACTTTCCAAAATCAATTGTGTTGATGGTTGCACAACAACATGAACATGCTCAAAACCACTGAATTGTATACTTTAAATGGGTGAATTGTATGGTATGTGAGTTATATCTCAAGAAAGCTCTTATTAAAAAATAGGGTACCTCCCAGAGAAGGAGAGCAGGTGAGGGTTCTCCAGACTGAGATAGGTTAGTGGCATGGCTGACACGAATTCCCCCTCGTATGCTCACAGCAAACAGGTCTAATTATCACAGAACTCTGCTCCCTGAGAATAAATGTGGCCCCAAAACATTATCCCAGTGCTGGCTCTTGATATCAACCCCTATCTACTTCTAGCCTTGGCTGATCTCTGGTTCCTGGCCTCATTCCATAATTTGGTACTGACATTAACCTTTAGCTAATTCCTGACCTCAGCCACTTTCTGGTTTCTGACCTCAGCAATTCCCTGGTTCCTGACTTCAGTTTCTACCTGGCTCTTGACCTCAGTTCAGCACCCATTTTCTAAACTCATAGTTTATCAGTGAAGCAAATGTACGGTACACTCCGCTATAGTCCACACCCGTGGACATGGGTAGTATATAGTTGAGTTTCCAAGATATAATAATTTCCAAGATGTTATAATCTCTTGGTGTCTGTGTGTGTGTGTGTGTGTGAGTGTGTGTTTATTTGCAGACTCTGAATTCACAAATTTGCCTATTGACTAGAAATACTAATAGGACTTTCCTGGTCATCCACAGACAGAGGCACATACAGAGTTAGGAAGAATTCCCAGCTGAGGTTGAACAAGGCTGATTCAGTGTTTGCTAATTCAGTATTCTCAAGGCCTGTATAGAACATAACTACTGTGAACAATGAGAATCAGCAGTATCTTGACATGGTGTGTACTACATATCAAATCTCTGCTGCCACAGTGATTACAAGCTTAGGCTGCCAACCAAAAGGTGGGCAGTTCAAATCCACCAGCTGCTCCTTGGAAACCCTATGGGGCAGTTCTACTCTATTTTATAGGGTCACTTTGAGTTGGAATCGACTCAACAGCAACAGGTTGTTGTTTTTTTTTTTAGTATAGCCTATGTCACTCATGTGCTTGATCTGGGTGATGGTTACTTGATGTGAACATGTGCTACTGAATGTAAGTTAAAATCGATACGAAAGAAGAGCAACTCTTATCCTTCAACCACCAAGTTCGAAAATCCCAGAGAAGGGAGACAATTGCTCCAGCAGTGCTGGATGTCAGGGCCATGAGACAACATGGCAGCACCTGCTGGAATCATAAGGGTGGAGTAGGGTGGGAGGGAGGGAGCTGGAAGGGTGGGGTGCTGTTCCCAGAGCAGGGAGGGTAGGAGAAGAAAGGGCAGAGCAAAAAGTGTCCACTTCCCCACCTCTCTGAGCCTTCCTTTCCCCATCTCTGAAGTGGACTACTTTACCACAAAGAATTAAGGTTAGCATTTGAGAGATAACCAGCCTCAAGGAACCAGCACGGGCCTGGATCCAGCCACTGCTTGACACAGGTCCTCTTCTCTCATCCCTCTTCTCTGCCCACCCCTCCTCCCTAGCTGCCCCTTGCCCCTCTCTTCCCCTGCCCTCAGTTCCCCTACTCTGCCCTCTGTGACCCCCAAAGTGAGGCCCCATCACCATATAATTTCAAATTACTTGTAGCTTTAGTTAATTAAATGTAAAATCATTGGAATAAAATTATACCTTCATTAGAAATTAACTCCCATTTCAGGCCCAGGATAATGACCGGGCTCTCTCTCCCCCCTTCTTGAAAGCCACACACAAAATGGTCAGTTAAACTGAATGGGAAAAAAGTTTAACAACTGCACGGCAATCAAGCTTATTATTATTTAAGCACAAGCTATTACCATGTGCAATGAGGTATCGGCCAATAAATTATCTTTGAAAGAGTCGGTCCTTGTCTGAGCACACACAGACAGGCTGAGGGCTGCTGCCAGGGACAGTGTGCAGGTTGCTGCCTTGGCCTGGGAGGGGACAGTGGGCCATCTTGGTTCTGTCCCTCTTGCTGACCCTGACCCTGCCCTTGAGACGCTTAGCCTAATCTCAGGTCAGGATTGTGGGGTGGCTGTGAAGGGAGCAAGCGTATCTTGACCTGATCCTCCACCGTACCCCTTTGATCCAGCCCATGGTATAAGGGTGGATTCTCTGGCAGAGGACAGAGATTGGAGGTAAAAAGAGGTCCCCCGAAATTAGAATGAAGGGCAGGGAAAGGAGAAATAGGGTACATAGAGCAGGGAGGAGGCGGAGATGAGACACAGAGAGAGAGACGCATGGGGAGAAGGAACATAGGACAGAGACTAGGAGCTACAGGGACAGCCAGAGAAACAGGAAGCGATGCTTGGAGCAAACTAGGTACGGAAATCATACAAACCAGGAAGGCCAAAAGAGACATAAGAATAGAGAGTGAGGAGTACAAATTGGCACCTGTTGTGTGCCAGGGGCTGGGAACATTGCTCCACCATCTGCCATAGAGTGGCTAAACGCCCTAATGTGTCTGGGACTGAGAACTTTCCTGGAACACAGAACCTTCAGGGCTAAAATTGGAAAGTCCCAGACAAACTAGGACAAGTTGGTCACCTTACTTGCAGAATCCTCACAGCAACCAGTACGGGTATCCCCACTCTACAGATGAGGACATTGAGGCTCAGAGAGGCCAAGTCATTTGTCAAGATCATGCAACTGCAAAGCTGGGAGCCGAGACTTAACTTAAATCTGACTTGACAACAAAAGGGTCAGAAACAAAAGGAGCCTGAGGCAGAGAAAGACAGGGAGACAGACAAGAGAGAAAAGAGACAAATAAGAAAGGAAAGGCACCAAGGCACACATGGAAGGCATAAAGACAAGGTGAAAGGGACAAGAGCCAGCCCAGTGCCCATGCTGAGAGGGCCATCTCGGGCACGGGGAAGGCAGAGGGGCCAGAAGCCAGTGCTGGCAGCCCAGTGGGCAAGCTGACAGACCAACCCATATTTCAGGAAGCTCTCAGGGTTCTCAGATTCCCCCAGACTGCAAGCAGCAGCCAGGACCCTCCCCTTCCATGGGGTTTTAGGGACTAGCAGACCTGGGTTCAAATCCAAGCTCTGAGGGCCGACTCGCTGGTTGACCTGGATACTTTCTTACTCTTTCTACACCCCTTTCTCCTCATCTGCAAAGTGGGATGATAACGGTGTCTACCTCATGAGACTCAGTGGCTAAAGTCCCAGCACAGAGCCTGGCATTGAACAGGTGTTCTGGAGAAGAGAACCATTCAGGCCAGGACAATATAGCAGAGCAGCTGCCCCCAGCCTGGGCACAACCACCTCTCCCAAAACCCTCAGCCCAGACAGAGCAAGGGGGTGGGCTAGCAAGGGCACTCAAATTGGGGCAAGGTGACAAGGGGACAACAGGAGACTGACTTGGGGCCCCTTTGTCCCCCTAAAATAAAGACCTTCACTTTGCATTTTACCAAAAACTCAAAATGCTTGCCCCCTTCATGTTTCTGACACTCAATAATAAATTTTTGTTGAATGTAAGTATAAATCGATGAATAAATTAATTAACCAGAAGGTCATCTTCCAGCTGGCCTCGGGGAACCGGGCCCCGTCCCCATCCGGCAGGCAAGCATGGCCTGCCATAAACTTCTCATCCAAGTTCCCCTGCAGCCAGACACACTTGAAAGTCACCTCCATCTCTCTTACAGGTCAGGCTGAGATTTAGAGAAAGGGTCTGTGAGTGTGCCTAGATCTGCTATCTGCTCATGAATGATGGGGGACACATTCCGGGGACATGTTTACTGTCACCCTGTGCCCCCGGCCCGCGGTCCCCACTGTGCCATCCCCTGATAATTCACGGCTGACTCCCGTTGGCAAATGACTGATACGGCCTTCACGGCGGGGCCTCCTGGTCACTTGTCTCAAGGAGACTGGGAAGGAAACTCAGGCACAATATAAATGGGGCCCGTGGCAGCCTCAAACACCTTGGAAAATTCCCCAGCCCAGACTCCCCGCCATTTTTAAGTAATAAAACCACAGAGAGATTACATGGCCGCCTGACAGCCTGCGACGGATGGCCGCCCGCGTGAACTTTTTACCTTCGGGATGGGGACAGAGTGGAGAGGAAGAAAAAAAGAGGAAAGAACTGCTTTCCCAGCGAGCTTCCACCTTCCTCACTCTGGCTCAAAAGTGATCGCCAAGGGAGGAGGGGGCATGTCCCTATCTCAGTTTATCTGGAGTTACTCCATCCTCACAGGAGGAAGTTACTCCTTCCACACCTGGAGAATGGGGCTACTCATACCTGGATTGCCAGTCTTCCAGAATCCAGAAGCAGCCTTGAAATAAACTTTTCTGGGGTTAGAGGTCACTATGAGTCAGAATCGACTCGATGGCACTAGGTTTGGTTTTTTGGCGGGGGGAGTTAGAGGCATAATTCTTGATTCCATTCATTCATTTATCCTTTGATTCAAGAAGAATTTGTCCCGGTGGCAGTTCGGTGGTGGAGATGGGGGCAAAGGGGGTGACAGGGATGGGCGGGAGATGTGAGTCAATTCCTGGGAAACAACTTGAATGCCACTTGGTATACTGCTCACTAGCTGTGTGACCTTGGACACATCATTCCAGCCCTCAGAGCCCCAGTTTTCCCATTTGTAAAATGGTAATGATAATGGTACCTCTTCCAAGGGGTTGTGATGAGGACTCATGAAACTCCCACACAAGAAGACCTTCCCATAGTGCTTGGCACATAGTAGGTATGTACCAGGCCCAGCTATTGTTACTGTTGTGTGTTGTCGAGTTGATTCCAACTCACAGCCACCCTACAGACATGGTAGAACTACCCCATAATGTTTCCTAGGCTGAAATCTTTATGGGAGCAGATCACCAGGTCTTTTCTCCTGAGGAGTGGCCGATGGATTCAAACCACCGACCTTTTGGTTAGTAGTTGAGCACTTAGCCATTGTGCCACCAGGTCTCCTTCTGAGCACAGCTACCTGGGTTAATTCCTTTTGTCTCCAGAGGCTGGGCATTCACTTCTTTCCAGGACAGCATTTCCCTTGTCCAGAATGCTGGGCTGTTCATGTAATAGATTGATTCTTAGTCTGCATGGAAAAATAATAGTAATAAAAAAATTTATGGAGTAGCTGCTGTGTGCCAGAAATAGTACAGGATGTTTAAAAACATTTTCTCTTTGTTGGGTCCTTAGTTCACACCAGATGACAGACATTCATTGGTGTGTGCCTAAAGGAGCTACCGTATGTGATCTAGTGCATTAGTCAGGCTACTCAAACAGGGAAAGGAAGACAACCTAACAGTAGACAAAAGGGTTAATAGCTCTCTCGCCCATGGCGATTTTATCTTACCCATTGGAGATACTCTAGTCATGAGGAAAGAAGGGTGCTGGAGTGGCAGGAAACCTCAGAGCCTGGGGCCAGTGGGGAAATGCTCCCTAAAGAGACACCTTCTCTGTTGGTGACTCTTAACCTTCTTTGCTGAATGTCCTCTGTTTCCCCTCAAGCCGTTCTTCCTGTCTATGCCCTGTTCTGTGGTCTTTGTGGATGGCATCACCAAGTATCTCTTGCCCCCTGACTGACTATTGAATTTGGCCAGTGGGAGGCACTGGCAGGAGATGGTGGCAGGCACAGGAGGAGAGCGGTTGGGGTATTTATCCCCACTGCCATGGCTCCATTCCTGCCAGGCCCAGGTTGGCATGCCAGCATTCCACTGCCAAGGGGCACAGCTCCCTACAGGGAACCCTTACCTTCAGCTACAGCTAAGGAGCAGTCACCTCTGGGGTCTGCTAACTTCTTTTTTCCCTTGTCTCTTGGCCTAGAGATGAGAATTGTTTCCCACCGTTGGCAGCCCTGGGGTGGTGGGGGGGAGGTGTTTTACCATCCTTTTTGGTTTCCCTTAACCCTGCCCACACGTTTGTAAGTAGGGCCTTCATCAAATGCTCCTCATCGCCCCTTTGGGCGTGCCACCTGTTCCCTGCTGGGACACAGATCCATACACCTGGGAAGGTACAGGGCTAAGGGACTCCTAGCCTCCAGAAGTGTGAGACAATAAATTTCTGTTCTCATAAGCCATCTAGTGTGTGGTATTTTGTTACAGCAACCCCAGGAAACTAATATAGACCCTACAGTGTAAAATCCTAAAAAATGTCCAAAAAGTGGGACTAGATCATTAAATCAAGTATATTCATTAGAGGGAATTCTACACACCATTAGTGTATATTGACAGGTGGAAAAAAGTGCCCATGGCATATGGTTAAGTAGGGAAAACCAGTAACACCACCTAGAGGCTAAAGCGGGGCCAGAAGCCACAAAACCTGGGCTTCTGTCCTGGCTCTTTGTGGGACCTTGGGCAAGTTGTTTAATCCATTTGAGCCTCAGTTTATTCACATGGAGCAATGGGTAGATACAATGGGATAATTCATGTGGTGTGTCTCCCATACAGTTCCAGGAGATATTAGGAAATAAAAGACATTTGTGAAACTGCACGCATATCCCCAAATGCACATTGACACGTTAAAAGCTCTGAGAATTCCTCCAGTAAAGAAACCTGGTTTATTTCATTCAACCAATGTTTTCCAAACTTACTTGACTATGTTGTTGTTGTTAGTTACAGTCTAGGAGGCTCCAACTAACTCATGCTGATTTTATGTACAATAGAACAAAACATTATCCATTCCTACTCCATCTTCATGATTGTTGGTATGTTTTAGTCCATTGTTGCACCTTCTGTGTTAATCCTTCTCACTGAGGGCTTCCCTCATTTTCGTCAGCCCTCTACTTTACCAAACATGACATCCTTTTCTAGTGATTGATCTTTCTTGATGTTGTGTCCAAAATAAGCAAGTCAAAGTCTCTCTATCTTCGCTTCTAGGGAATATTCTGGTATATTTCTTCTAGAACTCGTTTGTTCATTCTTTTGGCAGTCCACAGTATATTCAATATTCTTTGCTAACACCACAGTTCGATGCATCAGGACAGAACTTTTTTTCACAGAATCCCATTTAACATCAATAGACAACAATTTGGGAAATGCTGGAACTGCGATCCCGTTTTAATCATGTATAATTAAACACTATATATTGACTTCCATATATGTGCATTTATGTACTAGTTTGGGCTCTTATTTCAAGTAACAGGCCCTCTTCAAAGAGGTTTATTCACAAGGACACGGGGTACCAAGGAGACCCTGAGAAAATGAAACCAGGAGCTGAACAGCCCTCAAAGCTGCCTCCTTCTTCCCACTTCTTCCTTTTCCTCTCTCTGAGGTCCAGCCCTCAGGGGACCACAACAACTGCTCCCCAAGGTCTCAGTTCAGATCCTGGCACCTGCAGAGGCACCATCTCTGTCTCTTGTCCAGGGCAAAGCTGTTTGCTTGGCCATTTGGGGTCAGGTGTCCATCTCTAATCCAATCAGCTTTGAGAGCAGTAGGAAAGGGGGCAGCACATGGGATAAACACTACTGCCAGTGATTTACCCCAGGGAAGGGGAGAAGGTTCTGGAGACAAGGAGGACCATGGTTCATGAGCTGGGTAGTCACTCTCTAGATGGCTACTCCGAATGGAAAGTTTTGGGCCGGGTACTAAAAGAGGCTCCCTGAGGGAGGTGGGGGCACCCCCTCCTCTGATGCAGATACGAGATGATTGAGAAGGAGGAGCATCTGTCCCCTCACCTCTCCTACGCTTGGAGGTAGAGAGCTTGGCCTTTTCCTCTCCCAAGTTCAAGACAACATCATCTCCAGCCCAAGTGCCTGCAAGGAGGGGAGGGCGGCTCTCTGAACCCAGTAGGACATGCCTGGCTGGTGGACAGGCTTGCTCCTGCTTTCATGGAGCCCAGGAAGGGTTCCCTTGGTGAGAGGGTAGGGTTTGCTCAAAGAAGTGTAACAAAGACCAACTCGTGAGTGCACAGACCCGAAGTTTTATGCCAGCTGCAGCATGTGCCACAGGCCCTAGAGCTGAGGGTCACCTGAGCAAATGAGCTTTAGAGTCAGCAGCTTTCAGGGGCCACAGTAGCCTGGGGCAAAGGAGCCACACATCAGAATTTGGTGGGAGGCTGTAGCTGGAAGCTGGACATGAAATGTGGCTGAATTGTGAGGGGCTGGCAAGGCCTGCAAGGGATGACTGGGAAGAGGTAAGGAGATCTCTTGGAGCCACCATTCGCCCATGGACAAGTTACATCAGCAGCCAGAATCCACCAAAGAGGCTATGTGAACCCTGTCTCCTCACCCCGACGCCCAAACAAGAGGCTGCTCAGGAAAGAGGGTCAGTGAGAATAGCAATGCTTCTGTCCCTACCCTGGGCAGCTATGATCATGGGCCAGTCTGCCCAGAGGGGAGAGAAGGGGTAAGCTTTGAAGAGAACATAGGGTTGGAGTTTTTAAATAAATGAGATTAAGTCTTAGATACAAGAATAGCCAATCTCAATAACTCCAAGCGGAAAGTTATGGAATGGACTAAGATGTCATTTACCAACTTGCCACCCAGTGGGAAGGGGAGAGGGTGGTTTAGAAAGAGCAGAGTCAGTGGCAGTTATTGGAAAATATAAAACTGTTTCATGTTTATACCCCTAATTAGTGGAGATGCCTCTAAACTGGTTACACTTTTTTTTTCTTTATGATTTTCTGTATTTTCTAATTTTCCTGCAATGAATATGTATTACTTGGGTAATAGAAAAATAATAAAGCTTAAAAAAGAGTCAGGTGGTGAGAGTCCATGGGTCCCTGAGGATCACACAGCTACATGTTCCTGGACACGGGGTCCACTGGTCCAGGGCCCTAGGGAGCCCCAGGGAGGGACCAGAGCAGAACAAGCTTCTTGCAGCCAAGCCCCAAATGTCCCCCTGGAGGAATCTGGGAAGGAAGATGATTTCATAGCAGTCAGAGCAGGGGGGAGGTGGAGGGAAGGTGAATAGAGCTCTGGGTTGCCAGGCTCTGGTGGAAAGCTGAGCCAAGGGTGAGTCCTCTGTGTTTGCTTGGGGTCTTGGTACCAGGGAAGCTCTGAGTGAGGACCGTGGTTCAAATCCTAGCTCCTCCTCCCACTGCCTGAAAGCCAATTCTCCGCCCACGACCTGGGGAAGCCAGTCCTCTCCTCACCACCTGGGGAAGCCAATTCTTCCCCAACTACCTCGGGTAGCCAATTCTCCCCTCACAGGGCAGAGTGAAGATGAGGTGAGGGGGTGTCTGCAAAACTCCCTGCATGGTGCCTGTCCCCAAAGACTTCCCCTTCCCCAGAGCTACCTCCTGATCTGGTGAGAATGGGGCCTCAGCTGGTAGGACCAGTCCATGTGTCTGGGGTCAGGAAGTGCTTGTTCTGGACAGACTTCCCAGATCAGAGTGGGCTCAGGTACTGAAGCAGGTAGGGAGAAAGGGGTTGCTAAGGGCACAAACTCAGGCTGAGCTCTGAATCCCAGCTCTACTGTAGCTATATGAGCCTGAGTAAGCAACTTTGTCTCTCTGGCCTTCATTTTCCTCATCTGTGAAACGGGGGTAGTAATAGTAACCTACCTGTGGAAAATTGCATGAATGGTCCCAATCTTAACCTCTCCTTGTGTCCACACCCTTTTTCATCTGAGTTTGCCAAATCTCTCATTAAAGAGGTAGGATTTGCTCTCCATCATTGCTTTGGCACCAGAATGAGGTAGGAGGAAGGGGAGCCAGTTCCGAGCCTAGGATTCAAGAGGTCCTGGGTGCCTCCACTTGCCCTCTGTGCTCCTGCCATTTACGTGGGAAGAATAGCCCCTGGCTGGCTGAAGAGGATGGAACACTTTGAGCAGAGTGACATTGCCCCAGCTGAGCCTAGCAAAAATCAGCTGACTCCCAGGCCACCCTCAGATCTATGAAAATAAATGATTGCCGTTTTGGATGACTGAATTTTGGGGTCATTTGTTAGGCAGCAATTTTGTGGCAAGAGCTGACTGATACACTTCCCTTACAGTTAATGGAAGTACTCAATGAGATAATGTTTGTAAAGTGCTGAGCTCAGTGCCTGGTGCATAGCAAATGCTCACTAAATGTCCAGCTGCTTGTATTATTGTTGTTTCCTTGCATTATTCTTATTATTACCCATGAAGGCGGTGGAGGCGGGGGGGCCTGGGGAGCCAGAGGTGAGAAGATGAGAGCTCTGCAGATGCCTGCATTCATCATGTCTCCCCAGAGACAGCTCCAAGCGACAAGTTCCCACGTCTAGGTGGTTGCTTTTATTGCACTTTTGAAATCTATTCCAATTAGAGGGTGAGACTGTGGTAGCTGCTATCCCAGACAGGGGTGAGACAAGCAGAGCTCAGGCCCCCCAGGCAGAGGCTTAAGCATTTTATAATAATCATATTTCTTATGAAGCTTTAGCTTCACTTCCTTCAAATTAAGTCTCAGCAATAAAACAATCGATTCCCTCTCCTTGAAAACGGTGCTAAATTCCACCTGGCACCAGCCCGAAGCTTTCCAAGTCTCCCTGTAGAATTCTCCCCCTCCAAGCCTGGGTTGTTGCCATTTGGGGGCCCTGTGTGCATGGTTGACTGACCGCCAGGACCTTGGGGAGTCGTCTCTTTAGCTCGCTGCTGGCTAGAGGGAAGGCCCATACCCAGCTGCCTCCAGACCAGCTTAAAGGGCATCCAGCAAGGTCTGCTGGGCACCAGGAGAGGCAGGAAGTCATGTGAGACGGGGCTTGAGCCCACACGCCCTGCAAGAAGGAGAAAACTTTTCTCCTCACCCCACTCCCCAAGCCCAGATCTATCAGAAGAGCCTCTGAAGGGGCAGACAGGGGCAAGGTTGGAGTCTCAGAAAGGCTGGATGGTGTCCACTCTGCTTCCTCAACCCACCCTTTTCCAAGTGGATTCTTAGGCAGAGAGTAGCTGAAGACCCCTGCGAGATGCGTTTGGAGGGTCCCAAAGCGGAGAGGCCCTGCCCCTCCCAGGTCCCATTGAGAATGCCAGTTCCTATCAGCCTCCGTGAGGGCATGAGAGCACGAGGACAGAAGTGGCCATGAAGAAAGGATGTAGGGGGCAGAGTGAGGGCCGCCCAGGGGTGGAGGTGGGGAGCAGCATCCCTGCCTTGTACGCTCAGGAAAGGGCTTGGAAGAAGGGCCTACCTAGATTAGGGTGAGGCAAGTGAGACAATTACCTCGAGTACAAAATTTAAGAGAGTGCCAAAAACTCGGTCACTGATGTAAATCAAATTTTTATACAACATTTTTCAAAAACCAAAATTAGTATGAGAAATCCATGATGAAAACATCAAACATTTTAAATAAAGACAGACTGTCGCTTGTTTGCTTGCTTGTTTGTTTTTTTTATTTGAATCCCCAAAAGGGGCCATTTCCAATCAGCCCAAGGTTCCTGGCTGCACACCTATCAAGTCCCTGCTGGGAGAGTTCATGAGGTTTGACTACGGTGTGCAAAGAGACTGAGAAACACAGGGCTTTACACATGGTCATGTTTTTGTTTTTTCTTTTTAAGAATAATTTTATTGTGGTAAAATACATGCAACAAAATTTGTCATCTTAACCATTTTTAAGTGCATGATTCAGTGACATTAATTACATTCACCATGTTGTGTCACCATCACCATTACCCATTTCTGAAAGTTTTTCATCACCCTGAACAGGAACTCAGTGTCCTGTAAGCAATACGTCTCCATTTCCCTTTCCTCACCCTGGTAGCCACTAACAAATTTTGGTGTCTATGCATTTGCCTATTCTAGGTATTTCATATAAGTAGAGCCATACAGTATTTGTCCTTTCATGTCTGACTTATTTCACTGAGCACAATGTTTTCAAGTATCATCCATGCCGTAGTATGTATCAGATCTTCACTTCTCTTTATGGCTGAATGATATTCCGTTATATATATGTACCACATTTCGTTTATTCATTCATGTGTTGATGGACACTTGGGTTGTTTCCACCTTTTGGCTACTGTTGTAGAGCTTCTATTAACCTTTTCCACTTGGCTCAAAATACAGGAGGATTTTTCAATAAGTGTATCTAGAGGTGCACATTTTTCCTTTTGCCTTAGGCTCTGGCTCCTGTGGCTGGAAGTTAACAGTGAAACAGGGAGGGACCGAGAGAGAGCCAGTGGGCTGGCAGGGAGTTGGCCCGGCAGATGAGGCCTTTCCATAAGTTCTGAAACTTAGCAATAACCCCAAGAGGAGGAAAAAGGCAGAGGACAAAGAAAAGCATTAATGTGATAAACTTTTCAGCCACAAGTGACTGAGAAACCCTGAACTTGACTGACTTTGCCTGGATTACACTTTGGGCATCAGCAGAATGGGATCTTGCAGTTCAAAATTAAAGTATTAGAGAAAACAAAGAAATCAAAGGATGTTAGGTTCATTAAGCACTGCCTCTGGTAGTACCAACTCTACCTGCTGTGTACGTTGTATCTCATTTAAAGCCCACAAAACCCTGTGAGGAAGGAACACACACCACCTGCATTTCCCAGGGGGGAGCCCGAGGCCCAGAGAGGTCACTTCACATATGTAAGATCACACAGCCAGGAAGTGGTGAAGTCAGCATTCAATGCCAAGACCCAGCCCTTAACTTCTTCTCCAAGCAGCCTCAACACTATTCATCTGATCTGGTGACTGTGAAATCCATCCCTACCTACTTCACGAGCCCTGGGTGGGGGATCCAGCAGGGTAGCCCCATAAGGAGGGCAGATGATTTTAGTGATAAGATGGTAAAGGCTGTGATGTGACAATGGCAGGGAGAGGGCGGACCTCAATGAAAAAGCCCTCATCCCACAAATCCTGCCGTTTGTGAGTGACTCATTCCCCAAACAGCTCATGAGCACCTACTCTATGCCAGGCACTGTGCTCGGTCCCACCAGCATAGCCGGGAGTTAGACAAGTGCCAGCACATCGTCTGTGGAGCCCAGGGGGGTATTGGGGAGATGCAAATGGAACAAACATGTACCTAATTATATAACTGCAGACCATGCCAAGCACTCCAGGGTGTTACAAGAGCATATTGGGGTCCTGCCCCGAAGATGTGACATTAGGGCTGAGATCTCAGGGATGAGGGGGAGGGCTGAGAGGCCAATGAGGCTGGAAGGCAGAGAACAAGGAGACCACAGTCGGGGGGAGGTTCGAGGCTGCCCAGGGTGGCAGGGCCCACCTCACACAAAGCCTGGGGTGGGGCACGGTGGGGCTTGCCTTTGTGCTGTGAATACTCAGCCCCTCTGAGTCACAGCAAATCAGTGGCCAAGCTGCTAATAGCAGCCAGGCCTCAGTTTCCCTGCTCTTAACCACAGGAGTCCAGATGCCAGGTGGTCCCTCAGGGCCAGAAGAGTCTCCTGGACTTTCCCAGCTGCAGGCTTCTCCCCTCCTCCAGGCAATATTTGCTTCTGTCTGTGGGTATCTCAGCAGCCTGAGCTGTCCCCATGGGGCAAACCTGCCTCCTACCTCTTGTCCATCCAAGCTACCTCCTCCAGACTGGGAGGCCACCCAAGAAGTCAACAGGAAGTTCCTTGGGGACACAGACTCAACCTGTCCAGATCTGTCTATGACTCCCTGCCCAGCACCTAATTACCTACAGGCAGGAGGGGAGGATGGGAAGAAGCCCCCGGAGTCCCGAGGTAGCGGGTATCCAGGAAGTAGTGGCTAAGGAGGGGGCTCATGGCAGCTCAGCTTCTGTCACCCCACCCAAGAGGGCAACCTGACCCCGGGCCCAGGCATCAGCCCTTCCTCCCCTGCTGAACTGAACCAACCAACCGGCCACAGAGAAGGGGCTCTCCAAGCCGAGGATGTGAATGTGTTAATTAATGAATTAGTCACTTAATTAACATAATTAGGTCTCATTATTTTCCTTGCATCTCTCGTCAATTTTCAGGCAATTAAAGTGAACACTGGTGGAGGATCGAGGGCCTGGGTTATCACTGCTGGCACAGGACAGAACTGCCAGGCCGGGCCAGCCTGGGGCAAGGGGTGTGGAAAAGGAGAGTCATGCACACACACCCACACATACACACACCCACACCCAGCAGGGAGAGTCCCTGAGTCTGAATTTGCAGATTGTTCTCCATTTATTTATTAATCTCCTACTATGTGCCAGGCACTGTGCTAGGACACAATTGTGGCCAAGACAGGCAGGAAAATTGAGGAAATTTGTTGGAACTGTCAGAGTCAGCCCTAAGTGGACCTGTGAGTTAGATCCCACAGAAATGACAGCTATCAATTCCACTGAGGGGAAATGTTAGCCCTATGGAGGGGCCAGAGAGGCCTGGGGAATATGCCCTGGGCCATTTCTGTGCTTTCAGCAGATGTCTTAGTGACCCATGCAGAGCTGCAACTCAATTAGCCCATCTACAAAAAGTTTACCCAAAAGATTTTTTTTTTAATATGGTGACCCATAATAGAGCCCTAATGCATCCCGTTCGGGATCTCCCTTCACAGAAAGATGTGTTCATGTAAGTCAGTGTGTTCGGCAGCTTGTTCACCAGCCTGGGTACTGGTCCCCATGACTCACCTCTCATTTAATTTCATTATCCCCATCCTGGTCACAATGGGGGCAGGTGACAAGGACCTTGCTTAGCTCTAGGTACCTCTTGCTTTGAGCACTACATGATTTGCTCACTTGTATCCCATGAGTGCAATAGGGTTTGGGGTGCAGGGTTCCACATTTATCTCTATTCAGTTTTATCTGGGATACATTTAACCTATCACCCAATCTGCTCAGATATTTTGAGATTTGATTATACCCAGTAAATTCTATTTTGTTCCCCTCCAAGTTCCTGAACATCCCTCCCACCCCTCACACACACCCATATTCTGTCAGGTTCCTATTATTTCACATTTGACCAGCAGAACTTCTAGATCTTCATTCAAATCATTGATGAAGATGTTGAATGAGCCAGAGCCCTGTGGTCTAACATTAGAGACCTTCCTAGATCTCAACTGAATATGTATCTGAATCTCAGCGGGAGGGTAGACTTTTTCAAACTGCACCCCTCTTCCCCTCCTCCCCACTCCCAGCCCCACAACAATCACATCCACAGAGAGCCAGATGGGAGTCCCTCAGGTAAGTGAAAGCAGAAAAGAGGTTGCACACCACAAGTCAACACTGAACCAATGCTTGTAATCGACATCGCTAACGTCTCTGGCTGGGACCTCACCTGTACCTTTTCCTAGCTGTTGGCCTAAGGCAAGCTCTTTAACCTCTCTGAGCTGTTTCCTTACTTGTAAGGTGGGTATGAAGATGATAGCTACCTCATAGTTTTGTTGTGACAATCAAAAGAGACATTGTACATTTAAGCCCTTGGCACACAATCATCACCCAATCAAGGTTGTTCCAGTCCCCTCCCTTCCCTCAGATCCGTCAGTTTCCATGCCTATGGATCATTCTTTACACACTGACTTATTCAATGGCCACTTGTCTTAGAGTTAGTGAGTTTGTTCATCATCACACTATCTCAGTCCTGAGTCCATCCCATAACGTCTCCACTGGAACAGTGCACTCCGCTGAGCCTGGAAGGAACTATTATTAACCCCATTTTGCAGAAGAAAAAACTGAGGAAGAGCACGGTCTGTAAGTGGAAGAACAGAAATCAAATTCAACTCAGTCTGCCTCCAGAGTGAGGCAGGACCCACTACGCCCAGCCCTGTTCTAGACCAAAACTAAGAAAATCCTTCTGCTCTAGGAGTTTATATTCTAGTGAGGGAGATCCATAATAAACTCAAAACAAATATAAAACATAATGTGTGAGGATGCAATTACAGCTTTGAAGAAAAAGATAGCAAATAATAATAATAGTGAGGGAAGGGAATTTAAAGCACATTGGGGTGAGCCTTCTGGATCAGTGCTCAGGGAAGGTCATTCTAGGGAGACGATGTGGAGCAATAGTGGGTATCTGAGTTGGTACAAAGGCCCTGAGGCATCCTCCAGCCTGCTAGATGGAGGAGAGTGACAGGGAAAAGGGTAGGAGACAAAGGGGAGAGGCAGGGAGGCCCAATAATAAGGGACTAGTAGGATGTGGCAGGGATTCCAATTTTCTTGGGACTGAAAGGTTTGAGCTAAGAAGTACCATGCTCTAATATTTAGAAAGATTTTTCTGGCTGCAGTGTAGAGACCAGACTGTAGGGAGGCGAGGATATAGGCAGGGTCCAGCTATGAGACCACTGCAATAGTCCAAGCAAGAAGTGTTAGTGGCTTGGACAACATAGTGGTGGTGGAGGTGGCGAGACACACATGGATTCTGGATATGCTCTGCAGGTAGCTCCAACAGGATTTGGTGACAGTGTGGATGACCTGTAGGGTCCAGGATGACTCCAGGGGGTTGGGATGAGCCACAGGAAGGATAAGGTGAATTTGCCACTGATTGAGATAAGGAAGATGGCAGAAGTGAGCAGAGTGGGGGATCAAGACATCAAATGGAGTTGTCCCACAGGCAGGTGGGCATTGGAAGCTGGAGTCAAGTGGGGAGAACCTCAGGGGTCTTAGCCCTGAGTCTGCACATGATCATCTGGAGAGCTGGGGAAGAGAAGGGCTCTTTATTAATTTCTTGGGCTTACCATAACAAAGTGCCACAAAGTGGGTAACCTTAAACAACAGAAACTTACTGTCTCATAGCTTTGGAGGCTAGAAGTCCAAACCAGTGTGTTGGCTGGGCTCTGCTCTCTCTGAGGACCCCTTCTTGTCTCTCTTGCTTCTGGTAGCCCCAGGCGTTCCTTGGCTTGCAGCAGCACGATAACTCAGTTGTTACATGGTATCCTTCCTCATCTATCTTTCTCTTCTCCTCTTTTCTAAGGACACCACTCATATTAGATTAAGACCCACCCTACTGAAGTATGACTTCATGCTAACTGATAATATCTTCAAAAACCCTGTTTCCAAACAAGGTCACATTCAAGAGTATTGGGGCTTAGGACTTCAACAGACCTTTTGCGGGGGACACATTTCATTCCAAAACAGGCTCCAAGGGATGGATCCCTGAGACTCACCAATACCAGAGACAGAGTCAGCAAAGAAACCTGAAAAAAAAAAAAAAAAAGCAGCCAGGAGAGAGGGGCATCCTGGAAGCCAACATACGAAGACAAAGATTTGCGGGGGAAGGAGTGGTCAAGCACGTTGAATGCAAATCACCATGGGACTGGGCATATGTGTCCCTGTTTCAGGGGAAGGAGGGGCAGCCTGCGTGGAGAAGAGAGTAGGGGTGGAGGCAGTGAGTGAAGTCAACTTTGCCGAGGCATTTGGCTTCAACAGGAAGCAGAGAAGAGAGGGGGATAAGGGCTTCTGGAAGGGTTTTGTTAACAAGATGGGAGGTATCGCCCCATGTCTGGGCTGATGGGAACTGTCCAATCTCAGTAAATAAGACCTATTTGGATGATGTAAATTGTTTGGTTATCTTGTTTATATTTTTAAAACATTCCCTTCATATACAAAAAAAAAAAAAAAACTGCATTTGACCAACCAAAAATTCCAATTTTTGTGCCTCAGTTGTCCAGGAACATGTCCCACCCCCAGCACACAGGGGACCACCTTGTTCTGACAGAGTCTTCCCTGCCATGAGCTTGCAAAGGTTTGGGTCTTTTTTTGCATTTCTGCCCTCATGGTTTTTTTTGCACAAGTGCTCATATTTTTAATGACTATGTCAATGTAGGGGTAAGAAACATACAAAGCATGCATTTGAGGCACAGATGAAAATCCCAGACTGCAAAGGTGGCAATCACTGCTCCCCAGCCTAGCATCAAGCGTTGGTCATCAATTGTGAAGGCAAAGAAACAAAATAAAATGACAAGAACCAAATGCTGGAAATGGAACATTGGAGCTTGCATATGAAATGTAAGTGCTAGTTAGGATTTCAGGGTATTTGTTAGTTTTTGGCGTGCAGAACCCTCCACCTTATAATGTGTCCATCTACTGTTCAACCTTCACACATAAGATTTTTGCATATTTTTAAGATGGTATTATTATTTTTAAGTTACACTTTTTATTGAAGTATAGCACCCATGGAAATCCTGGTGGTGTAGTGATTAAGTGCTGTGGCTGCTAACCAAAGGGTCAGCAGTTCGAATCTGCCAGGTGCTTCTTGGAACTATGGGGCAATTCTACTCTGTCCTATAGGGTCACTATGAGTCAGAATCAACTCAGCGGCAATGGGTTTGGTTTTGGTTTTTTGGTATAGCACACATACAGAAAAATGCACAAATTATAAGTGTTCAGCTCAAAGAACTTTAACAGAATGAACACATCATTGTAACCAGTACCCAGATCAACACCAAGATCAAACACATCACTAGTCCCCTTGTGCCCTCTTCCAGTCACTATCCCCAAGGCAACCTTCAGCCTGAATTCCAACACCACAGAACTTTCTATAAACAGAGCCACACGTACTTGTTGGCTGCTTTCTCGCACATTATCTTTATGGGCTTCATCCATGTAGTTGTGTGTACAGCAGATCGTTCAGTTTTGTTGCTGCTCAGTGTTCTCAAGTGAATACCCTACGTGGTGTTCACCCACTCTACTGCACATGGGCATTTGGCCCAGGTTGGGGCTAACTTGAGTGGGGTTGCTAAGAGCATACTTGTATGTGGCTTTTGGTGTGTGTGTGTGTGTGTGTGTGTGTGTGCTTGTAGGAAAGCATTAGTACAAAAGTCAAGAACCTCTGTATTTGGAAAGCACTGGATGTTGCTTATCATGAAGTTAATATTCTCAGAATTCACACCCCAGAGTAATATCAGGCCTGTCAGTCTGTTGCTCAGGATTTGAGATTCTCACTTCGCCTTTGGTTTTCTTATGTTTCTTCTTCTCTTTAAAGCAGTGGTTTTCAACAATTCTGCCCCCAAGGGACTTCCTCAATGTCTGCTCTGCCCGCCTCCCCTGGCCCCCACTCAGAGGACATTCAGCAAAGTCTGGTCTGCCCTCCAGAAGATATTTGGCAATGTCTGAAGACATTTTTGGTTGTCACAACTGGGAGGTAATAGTGGTATCTAGTGGGTAGAGGCTAGGTATACTACTAAACACCAGACAATGTACAGTATAGACCCACAAACAAAGAATTATTCAGCTCCAAATGTCAAGTGTTGAAATTGAGAAACCAGGCTTTAAAGGAATAAATGGCTCTCAGTGTCTAAATAAGGATTAAGTGATACAATGAAGTTGGCATTTTCAAACCCTAAACTTATTCCAAAAGTAACTTTGCCAAAGGGTCAAAGTACCATAGAGGCTTCAAAGAAGAAGCAATAGAATCAAGAAACACGAAGAGGAAGAGATAAAGTTCACCCTGGGTGTTTAAGGTTAAGTAGGAGCTCACTTGGTTTCAAGGAGGGGAAAGGCATTTCAGCAGAGGGAATAGCAGGAACAAAGTCATAAAGCCTTCCCCCGGAAAGCCTGGGAAGGCGTTTTGGGGAAGGGGATGCTTACGCTAGTCTTAAAGGATGAGCAGGAGTTCTCTGGAGGGAAGCCAGCTAGCAGGGGCTGGTGCACAGACTGACTCAAGTACTTGTCCTGGGACCCAACATACATGGGAAGGGTGGCTACCCAAGGTGGGTTGAGTGGAGTTAGGACAAGACAGCAGCTCCAGAGTCTGAAAGGCAGCCAAGGTCATAAGATGGTATGCGTCTAAAATTGGACTCATCTTCTTGTCCTTCAAACCTGCCCCATGTTCCCCCTCCCAGGAGTGGAAACTTCTAGAAACAAGAATTGCCCCTGACCTCTTCCTATCACTCCACCATATCCAATTCATCAACTGGATTCTGTCAGTTCCAACCTCCAGATACCCTCCATCGGGTCTTTGGCTGAACCTGCACTGCCATCACCTTAGTCTAGGTCACCATGACCGCTCACCTGGACCACTGCTGCTGCCCCTTTACTGGGCTCCCTGCCTCCACTCAGCACCTACCAAACTATCCTGCATATGGAAGCTGCTAAGGAGATCTCAGTGAAACATGAAATGACCTTGTTACTCTGCTGTGCTCTCCCTCCCATAGTTTAGGGGTTGCCACTCTTTGGGAGTCTTGGCTCAAATTCAGGCTTCTTCCCAGGGGTCTCTGGGGCAGCAGGTAAAGGTGGAGGGAAAGGGATGATCCTGTACTCAAGTTTTGCCTGCTGCTCTGTTCCAGTTGTCCCTGCAGCCTAGGGACTCTTTACCCAGGGACCTTGGCAGAACTTCTGGTTCTATCAGGGTGGCCTACTGCAATGGGGTTCAATAGAAGTTCTATCCAGCTGGCCAGCCTTCTGGGCTCAGCGTGGCAAGACCTGCCCTAACAGGCCCAAGGTGCCCCAGCAGGGCTGGGTCCCTCAAGCCTGCGCCTGGCACAGTTCACTGCTGAGTAAGCCCAGAGCTCCCCTGGGCAGGGCCAGGCCCCCTGGGTGTCCAGAGAGCTCGTTATCCCGTCAGCCCCAAATCTGCACCTGCTCTCCTAGTCTCCTGTGATCTCAATTAATTCGTCCTGCCCTGATTAATTAGCAGGGTTAATTATGACGGCTGCTGCCGCTGAAGCTTGGGGAAGAAAGCCCAGCCAAGTGGCTGAGTGAGAACCAGCCTAGGTGGAGCGGGGACGCCTCTCTCTGCCTGCTGCCCCTGCCAGATGTCTGGTGCCTACCCTTTACAGGGTCAAGGTCAGGGGCCTTGGCCCAGCCTGGGCTACTCAGGAAGCCACTGGTGCTGTCTTTCAGTCTACCTGACTCCCTGGGTGGGGCCTATCAGGACCGGGCCAATTGGTATCGCTAGAGATAAGGGAACTATGGCCCATGACCATGGGTTTGGCTCCTCTGCCCCAACCTGTCATGTCACATCTTAGTCTTTGCCTCTGTCTCATCTTGATGACCACACATCATGGACTCTGGGACTCCATCCTGGCAGAGACACCTCAGCTCACACCTGCTCAGCTGCCTTCAAGGCTGAAGTCACCACCCACTTCTTTATCTGCCTTCCCCTCTGGATCCAAAGACCACTGTGCTTGGGAGAGGGAACTAGAGAAGGAGCTAAAGACCAACAGGAGGGTTGCTGTGGTCAGGCTCTTAACTGGGGCTGCTACAGACCCTGTCCTGCTGTCTGGACCCCAATAATTGCCTCATGGGCTCAGAGCACCCCCCCCCCCCCCGCTCCCATTGTGTACCCTTCATCAAAACCCAAACTCTTGGCTGAACACTGGAACAGCAAATACTGATAAGGGACAACCCAGTAGCCCCAGCCTCTCCCTGCAGCTGAGACTGCAGACCCCTAGACCCCGGAGCCTCTCTCGTCCCAGCTCCCCGACCAAGGCCTTGCCCCACCCCTTCTCTGAGCTCCCCGCCTTCCTCACCAGAGCCAGGCGAGCCACAAAGCAGGGACGGGAGCTTGACTCAGCACAGCCACCCCTCCAACCCAAGCTGGACCGTCACAACCAAACTCCCCAGCATGTCTCCCCTCGGCTCCCATCCATCATCCTCCTCACCAAAACGTGATCCATTATCACTGCCTGCGCCTGGCAAAATGTATCATTACCTGCACCCTCCTCACTTCCCAGATCAATCCACTTCTTAAATGTAGTAATAGAGAAGAGGATTAGGTACTAGAAAACTCATTATGAAAATGGCGTACTCAAATTCTTTAAAGGTGATATTTCATAAAATATACCCGGCCTGCCGTGTGCCTCAATCATTCTTTTTAATAGCTCCGTAGCAGCCAGAAAATAAAGTATTCATGAAGATTGAAGAAGATGATCCCATGAACTTCAATTTAATTGGTGCAAATTAAAACGATCCATCTTTCCGTGCTGTCCGTCTATCTCCAATCATCCCCACGCGGCACGTCCGGCACCCTGATTACAATTATCTTTTAATAGGAAAACTTGTCAGTTTTTGTGTGATTTACGTAAGCTTGAGCAAACTTATGGGTATCAGATAGGGCCTTGGTGTGTGATTTCCTCTTCCAGCTCCCTGGCTCTCGGGAAGGCTGGGTGGGGTGAGGGGAGGCAGGGTCTCGGGGGTGGGGAAGGGGCTGGGAATAGATCTGTGGCGTCCCTGAGTTTACCGTATGTTCAGAGATGGGTTATGGAAGACATGAGCATGTGTCACAGTGGGCAGCAGCCTCTGGCCACGTCATTCCTCCGGGACCAAGGCAGGTGGACATGGAACCAGACAGGGCCTCTTAATAGTGACTACTGTCTCTCTCAAGACAGCAGAGAGCACCTCAACCTCCCATTGGAGGAGGCTGTGCTCCCCTGAGCTCTGTCCTCACCACCCACTCTCCACCCCCAACCCCCACAAACCCCATATTGTCACCAATACCTTCCTGAAGAGTCTATGGGGACAGACAAATGAGATTTTCTAAGGACAAGAAGCCAAGACAGAGAGTGAGCCACTCTCTTGTTGGGGAGGCTCTGGATAAAGCATAATGAGAGAGACTTGAACAGAGAGGGAAGGCAGGTGCTTAGGTCCCCCAAGGAGTATGTGATGGGCAAGATGTGGGTTTTCATTTAACAGAAACCATTGGATGGGGAAGCAAGGTGCAGCCACCAGTAAGTGTGTGCCACCTCACACTGCATCAATAGAAATATGATGGCTAGAAAGAGGGAGGTGATCATTCCACTTGCGTCTGTGCTATTTGAACCACCTCCAGCATGTCCATTGATTCATTCATTCATTCACTCAAGAAGCATTTATTGAGCTCCTGCTAAGTGTCAGGTGGTGGAGATCATGCAGTGAACAAGGCCAACCCAACTTCCACCTCACAGACATAATCCAGTGATGAAGACAAACAAGAAAGCAAGTGATGATTATACAGACTGATAAAAGCTATGACGGGAGAAGAGCAGGGGCCTGGAGGAGCCTGGAGAAACCTAGAAGAGAAGACCCCAGCTTAGGCTGGGGGGTTAGGGCCGGACCTCGGAATTGCTGTTGCCTGGCTTGAGGGCTCAGAGCTGAAGAGGAGTTGGGTGTAAATGGGGGCGGGTGGAGGAGAGTGTTCCCGATGAGGGACTGGCATGTGGAAAAGCCTAAGGCAACAAAACATGCGACATTAACATTTTATAGATCATTTGATGGGGCAGAAAGGGCAAGGGGCTAAGTGAACATGGGTGTAAAAGCACCCATAAGCTGTGATGCCCCCTATGAGGGTTGGTTTGTCTCTACACTCTTTTAATTTTTAAATTACATCTTCATTACACAGGTGATATATTAGCATATTCTTACTGTAAAAAAAAAAATTAGACATCACAGATACAGTCCCCCTAGACCACCCCCCACTCTCTATCCTGAACCTCTCTGGAAGAAACACTTACCAGTCTGGTGTGTATCCTTCCAGACTTTTCTCTAGGCCTTCACATACATATGGGTCTATAGAAATACAGAGATGCTTTTGGTTTTGTTCTACAAAAATGGTCTTGCACTGTCCATGTTTTTGTGAAGTTTGCCTCTTTGACTCAGCAATGGCTGTTATTGCTATCATAATCCTGGGGGGACTGTCCATCAGAGCAGTCTGCTCACTTGGCAGGAAGTGAGCGCCTGTCTTGGAAGGTGCCAGCAGCACATGGTGGTGAGGGCAGTAGGCTCTGCGGATGGCTCTGGCTGTGCTGACTCAGGCAAACCGCTTCCTCTCCTGGAACCTCAGTTTCCTTGTCCTTGAGATAGAGAAGGAAGGGGCCTGCCCCCACAATGAGAATGAGTAAGAACTGAGTTAGGGCCCATAAAGCTGTTAGCTCAGGACATAGCACACGGCAGTGTCTCTGTGCATGCACCGATGACAACAGTGACGCCTGTGCCACCCAAGGCTAGGCCTGAGCCTCCCCAGCAGAACCTTCACGTGGTCCCAGCCCCTCAGCCTGCAGGCTATTCACTTTGGAAGACAGAACTCTTACCTTCCCCAGCTCTTAACTGTGGTCAGGATGGTGGCAGAGTTGGGGTGAGGGGTGGAGTACAGCTCTTAACAACCTGATCTTGCAGACTCCTCCAGCTCTTAGACCCCATCTTAGACTCCATTTGCCCCTCCTCCAGCAGTCCTCAGCCCTTGACCCTTGTACTCCTCTTTAGCAGTCCTCAGCCACCAGGAGCACTTAGTTGTTGTTGTTGTTGCTAGGAGCACATAGTTATTGTTGTTAGGTGCTGTCGAGTCAGTTCCAACTCAGAATGACCCTATATTCAACAGAAGAAAACAACTGCCTGGTCCTGGTCAATCCTCACAATGGCTGTTATGTTTGAGCCCATCGTGGTAACCACTTTGTCAATCCATCTTGTTGAGGGTCTCTCTCTGTTTCACCTACCCTCTACTTTACCAAGCATGATGTCCTTCTCCAGAGACTGATCCCTCCTGATACCATGTCGAAAGTACATGAGACAAAGTCTTGCCATCCTTGCTTCTAAGGAGCATTCCAAGGAGATCCTTCTTCCACAAAAGATCTGTTCATTCTAGTAGTCCATGGTATATTCAATATTCTTCGCCAACACCACAATTCAAATGCACCAATTCTTCTCTGGTCTTCCCTATCTATTGTCCAGCTTTCACATGCATTTGAAGTGATTGAAAATACTATGGCTTAGGTCAGGTGCACCTTAGTCCTCAAGGTGACACCTTTGCTTTTTAACACTTTAAAGAGGTCTTTTCCAACAGATTTCCCCAGTGCAATAAATTGTGTGATTTCTTGACTGCTGCTTCCATGGATGTTGATTGTGGATCAAGTAAAATGAAATCCTTAACAATGTCAATTTTTTCTCTGTTTATCATGATGTTGCTTATTGTGAGAAATTTTGTTTTCTTTATGTTAAGGTGTAATCCACACTGAAGGCCAGAGTCTTTGATCTTCATTAGTGAGTGCTTCAAGTCTTCTTCACTTTCAGCAAGCAAGGTTGTGTCATCTGCATATCACAGGTTGTTAATGAGTCTTCCTCCAATCCTGATGCTGCATTCTCCTTCATATAGTCCATCCTCTTGGATTATTTGCTCAGCATATGGATTGAATAAGTATGGTGAAAGGATACGGCCCTGGTGCACACCTTTCCTGATTTTAAACCACGCAGTATCCCCTTTGTTCTGTTTAAACAACTGCCTCTTGGAGCACATCGTAGGTGTGATAAATATAGTTTGTTTGTTCAAGTAGCTAAAGTCACCTTTAGATGGGAGGTAAAACACTTCCCAAGTGGGGTCTAGAAATTAACTCACCAGAAATTCTGTCTTAACACGGAGTGATAAGAACAATAATTATTTCTCGAGCACTTTTTGAGAATCCACCAGGTATCAGACACCACACTTGGCACTCACACACCCCAGCTGGTAGAATCCTCACAAGCCCTAAGAAGCAGTTTTGATTATCATTACCACAAATACATTAACTCATGAGGTCCTCATGATCATCTCAGAGTTACCATGAGATAAGTATGATTATTATGAGTCAGGATTAGATAGGCTATGTTGTGATAACAAAACCCCAAATCTCAGGGGCTTAGCACAGTAAAGGTATATTTCTTACTCACATAAAGTCCAATATGGGTCTCTGCCTTCTATCTTCTGGCTGTGTCATGTGGAAAACGAGGCCTCCAAGGTCTGTTATGGATTGAATTGTGTCCCCCAAAAAGACATGTTGAAGTTCCAACCCCTGGTATCTGTGAAGGTGACCTTATTTGGAAACAGGGTTTTTGAAGATGTTATCAGTTAGGTTAACATGAAGCCATACTGGAGAAGGATTGGGTCCTAAGCCAATATGAGTGGTGTCCTATAAAAGAGGAGAAGGTACACAGAAACACACAGAGGGAAGACAGCCATATGAATGTGGAGACAGAGATGGGAGTGATGTTGTAATTGCAAGCCAAGAAACATCTGGGGCTACCAGAAGCTGGGAAAGACAAGAAAGGATCTTCCTCTAGGCCCTTCAGAGAGAGTGTGGCCCTGCCAACACCCTGATTTCTGACTTCTATCTTCCAGAACTCTGAGACAATAGAATTCTCTTCTTATAAGCCACCCTCCTTGTGGTATTTTGTTATAGCAGCCCTAGGAAATTAATATAGTCACCAAGGCAGGACAGGAAAGTGATGGAGAAAACACACGTGGTCAGAAGTGACAAGTGCCACTCTTACCAGAACAAGACATCAACCTGCCTGCAAGAGAGGCTGGGATACATAGGGGATCATGTGGGTAGCTGGTGAGCACTGGACATCCTGCCTTATTGCATTTGTAAAATAAGGGCACCCAGGCACAGAAACGTTAAGTAATTTTCCCCAAGTCATCCAGGAATAAGTGTTAGAGCCCTTATTCACATATGTGAACGTGTGTGAAGGTTCACATGCTCGTTTATGTTTACCAACATGCACAACAACACCCCAAGCAAACACAACACACACATTCAAGCTCACCACATATACTCCCATGAGCTGCCCTTCCCCTTGCTAGGTGGAGGCTTCATAGAACACCCCATACATCTGGTTGGGAGGTGTGAAGAACTAGGCTAGAGATTCAGAGCAGGTTCCCTCCTCCACCTACCCCCCAGCACCAAGACCTCACCTGCTATCTTGGAAGAACTACCAGTGCAGCCTATGCCCCCAGCTTGGGCAGAGCCCCAGGCATCATCTACCCTGTGATGGCACCAAGCCCTAGCCTATTCCAGAGATCCCTTCCTGCCCCTTAAAGGCTAAGAACTTGCTTCAGAATCTGACTCTACTAATAAATCAGGACTCTGGGGTAAATTTTCTCCAAAACATAAAAATCATAACAAATATACACAGTGAGCATTCTTATTTCCAAATTTTTACATACACTCACACACAAACATACTTAAAGGACATGGATTTGTGGAGGTATGTTTGTATCTGTAAATCTGAGCTTAAACATGGAAGTGATGGTATCGTCATGCTTGCCTTACGACGAGAGTTGGAGTTGACATAAACATAAATCGTGAACTACTCTCCAGAAGTGTCAAGATCATGAAAGATAAGGAAAGACCAAGAGGCTGTCATGGATTTGAGGAGATGAAGGAGAGATAATGACTAAATGCAATGTAATATCCTGGGCTGGATCTTGGAATAGAACATTTGTGGGAAAAATGGAGAAATCAGAATAAAGTTTGTAGTTTAGTTACTAGTATTATACCAGTCATCAATTCAAAGTGAAGCGTGAAAGCTAGAAAGTCTTCTTGGCAGTGCTTAAAGAAACCCTCATCTCCTATAGCTGGAGTGCAGACGGAGCTGAATACAAGGCTCTGGCTGGACCTAATCATATAAGTAGCAGAACTTCAGAGAAGGTCAAATTATCAACCTTGATAATTATCCTATGCCCACAACAGAGCCTTGGTAGGAAAGGAGTAGGACCCAGAGACTTGGGGTAGGAGTATTTGAGTAGATGCACTTGAGAACCTTGACCCCACGATTCCCTTGAACTATCTGGGTCTACAGGAGTGGCCCACATTCCTTCGTTAGGGGATAGTGCCCACCCCTTATCCCCAACCCCCACTTGAAGACTATGCAGAAGCCTCAAACAAGGCAGGTGTCCTATAAGGCAGTGCTAGCCCTGCTCACGATCTGCCCCCACATTCCCTTATGGCCACCAGACCTATAACTAGGGTCAAATTGAAGCCTGACTCAATGAGGCAATGTGTGGCTACTAAGAGAGGAGAGGGTTTATACACCAAAGGGGCTGCAAGTCCTGGCTAACATGTACGGGCAGAAACTAGGAGCATATTCTGTTGCTAGATCAAAGGGCGTGGGATATAAAGCTGCATATGGGAAAGTTTGGCAGTATGAGAGAGTTCTCCCATGACACAGGAGTTAACACTCTGGCAAGGACCCCAAGAGCTGTTGAGATGTCTCTTGGAAACTTGTGCAAAGAAATAGTGCTCATTAAATGAAAACGCCAGAACTTGGCATGATAGCCATCACAGACCGTGGAGGAGGGCAACAAAAGGCTCAAAGAAGGGAGCGTGCTAGAATGGATCTTCTAAAGAAGATCAAAAACCTACCAGTGGACTATATTCCTTGGGAGGATCCAGAGATTCCACTTACCAAGGCAATAAGAAATAACCGGATGAGGGAGGCACCAACATTATGGAGAGACTCAGTGGTGGCTGTTCTCTATAGCCCAGGGCTGGTGGTTAGAGATGCTGTTAGAGAACTGGGCTCCCTGGTGGCACTGGGGATGAAAAGATTCTGGAAAAACAAAAGCCAGATGGCAGTGCTTAACTGTCAGAAGCAAAGCGGGCATAATTACTACAATGGGCAGCAAGGTCAGAATGGCGGCCAGGGGCCTTATTGCCCCTAGGGTCAGGATAGATGAGTAGCCATTGAGGGTGTTACTTATTCAGCATAATCAAAAGACAGTAAGAATGGATGAGCAGGAGCCTGAGGCCGGCCGCTCCAAAAGGAACTCATAATTCTTTGCTCAGTTTCTAGACTCAAAACCTGAAGAAGAGGCTGGTCCCCAGGAGGAATGATCCTGCAATAACACAGTAAGTGTTTACAGTATTTATTTCCCAGTGCTTCGTCCAAAGGGACCTATGGCCATTTACTTGGGTAACTGTGAAGTAACTGAGGAAAAGAGGAATACTCAGGGCTGTTGGATCTGGGGCCCGAGTTGATGCTGGTACCCAGGGACCCAAAGAACCATCACAGCATCCCTGTTAAAGTAGGGGCACATGGATGTCAGGTAATAAATGTAATCCTCACCCAGGTCATCTTACAGTGTGTCTACTGGGACCACAAGCCACTCAAGGGTCATTTCCTGGGTTCTCAAATGTATCGTCGGAATGGACATATTTAGCAGTTGGCAGAACCCTAACCCTGGCTTCTTAGTGTGTAGAGCAAGAGCTATTAAATAGAAAAGAACAAGTGAAAGCCCTAAAATACCCTTCCCCTGGGCAAGATAAAAAAATCAAACTAATATTGTATTCCAGGGGAAAAGGCAGAGGTTAGTGCCACCTCAAAGACTTAAAGGATGCAGGGGTTGTAGTAGCCATCAAATTCCTATTTAATTCACCAGTGTAAGGAAGAGGCATGTGGATGGATGTATGGGAACAAGAGCTTTGTGTCACATGTGAAGGCCCCTGGAGAACATTCACTGCAGGAGAGACAAGATGACTTGGCCAGTAGATGTCAGCCCGTCTCTGTCCTTAGTGCCCCCAGTGCTTTTGTGGAATGGGCTCACGAACAAAGTGGTCACAGTGGCAACAATGGGGGCTCTCCATAGGCCCCAGAGCATGGGCACTCTATCACCAAAGCTGATCTAGCTACTACTGCTGCTTACTGTCACACCTGCCAGCAACAGAGACCATCATGCAGTGCCTGATACAGTACCATCCTTCGATGTGGCAAATTGACTGCATCAGACCATTCCATCCTGGCAAGGGCAACAAATTATCCTGATGGACTTATATCTATCCCAGGTGTGAATTTTACCCTCCTGCCTACAGGGCCTCAACCAGCACCACTATCTAAATCTTCAGATTATCTTCCTCTATCACCATGGGATCCTGCACAGCACTACCTCAGACCCAGGGACTACACTGTATGGCAAAGGAGGTACAATGTAGGCACTTGACCATGGGATCCACACAACCTACTACACACCACACCTTCCAGAAGCTACCAGAGCAGTGGGATAGATAAGCATGGCCAACAAGTGCCTAGGGACATGACAGATGGGCCTAACTGATGTGTCGTCTTGGAAGTGACACCTTGTGAGGATGGAGTACTATCCTTTAGGATGTAGTATAGATCTTAACCCAACAGCCATTCTATGGTGCCGTGTCTCCAACAGGTAAAATATCTGGTTCTGAGAACTGAAGAGTGGAAATAGGAATGGCCTGGCTCACCATCACTCCCAGCGGTCCACTTGGGCTTCAGGTGCCCACCACTCTGGGCTCTACCGATCTAGAGACCTGGGCAAGTTAATTACGTAGTTGTTTTGAGTCTAAATTTTTCCAGCTACTAAATGAGAATTAACAAAACGTCTTGTTGTGAAGATTAAATGAAACAATGTTTGTCAAATTCATGCCTTGTACCATTAACACACACAGTGAGCATCCTTGAAATGTCAAATTGTAACATATTTCATCAAGGATCAGGATCAAGACAGGCCAGGAGCAGGGAGGCTTCCAAGTTTTGTTGTTGTTGTTAGCTGCCGATGAGCTGGCCCCAGATCCATGGCTCGATGCCATGCACAAGGAACAAATCGTTGCCCAGTCCTGTGTCATCCTCATGATTGGTTGAGGACCATTGTAATCCAGAAGGTTTTCATTGGCTGATTTTTTGGAAGGAGATTGTCAGGCCTTTCTTCCTAGTCTTCGTCTATAAGAGCCACTGAAACATGTTCAGCATCATAGCAACATGCACGTCTCCACTGACAGAGGTGCATTGGCCAGGAATTGAACTCAGGCCTCCCACATTGAAGGCAAGAATCCTACCACAGAACTACCAATCCCTCCTTCCAAGTTATAGCCCCATCAATTCCCTGCTCAATTTCCACCTTGACATTCTCATACTGCAAGTGAAGACTGTTTTTATTCTAAAGAGAAATAAGAACTAATTCTTCTCCCAAAACATCCTTCATGAGGCCTGAAGAACTTTTTTTAGGATTTCACCTCTCCTGGCACATCCTTCTCTGGATTCCCCCTCCCCTGGATTGTCCCTCCCCTGGTGAGGCCCCACCTGCCACCTGGAGAGCTGAGGTCTGAGCCATCCAGTGGATTCCTACTCATAGCATCCCTAGAAGACAGAGTAGAACTGCCCTATAGAGTTTCCAAGGAGCAGCTGGTGGACTTGAACTGCCAACCTTTTGGTTAGCAACTGAGCTCTTAACCACTACGCCACCAGGGCTCCTCTGAGAGGACGGGGTCCCCAAAACTACACCTCTTTTCCCAACTTGGGGAAGCCTTTCCTACCCCTGCCTCCATTTTATTATCAGCAAAAGATTTCACTAGAGCTGCCAGGAACTGATATTCAGAAATAAGTATGTAAATCCTTCATAAATGTATGCTAATTACTTATTTTTAATTATAATGTAAATAAGTAATTACTGAATAATTTTAAAGTATTTACATGGGGATGTGTGATTTAGACACTAACTTGTTATAAGATATAGAAACTATAAATTATACAGTAATTATGGCCCAATTTACATGCTAAGGCCAAACACAAATATGTAGCAAGAAAAATATAAATAATCAGGTGATTCCACCGTAGTTACTGTGTAATAACCAGGCTATTTTCTTCCCTGAGTTGACAAAATGGGTCTGTGTGTTCACCCTCATTTTGGGGAAGCCAAGAGAAGGACGCATTTGGGAAACTGAAAACCAACTTTAAGGAAAAATAGTTAATCGCACACAGACACAAAAAAAGCACAATCGAAAAGCTATTGAGTCTTGTCTGAGTGGGTCATGGGGTTTAGAAAAAGGCCAAGGCACAGAATGTGGCTCAGTGGGCCTGTTGTTCAGTGACCCTGTGTGAAGTGGCCCAGTTTCTCCTCTTACCTTGTCCCACAGCAGCTCCACTCACACACTACACCTCAGGCAACCAAGGGTTCCCCAAACTCTCACCTCCAGGCTTTCACACAGGCTGTGCCATCTGCCTTGAAACCTCTTCCTGAACTTTCATGCCTGGCTCACCCTGCCTTACTCTTCAATTCTCTTCTTCAATGCCCCTTCCTCCAGGAAGCCTTCTCTGACCACCACCACCATTCCAAGACCAAGCCAGGGGCCTCTAGTGGGGTCCCACAACCTCCTAGTTTCCCCCCATCACAGACCACCACTGTTTTGAGATGGCCTGTCTTATGGCAGAGGGTGCCTCTCCAGCCAGGCAGGGAGCTCCAAGGGGTAAGAGCCAGGCCCACTTTGTCCATTGCTGGGTCTCAACTTACAGGCAGTGGGCTTGAGAATGTGGAATCTGGTATCAGCGAGATCTGGGTTCAGACCTGGTCCAGACACTCTCACAGCCCCCACCCAGATCCTCCTAGAATTATCTCTGAAGCCTGGGCCTCAATATACAGAAGAAAGCATTAGCTTGACAAGAGCCTTAGGTTCTAAGTCCTTACACGGCCCTTAAGGTGAAACAGTCCTTTGAAGGGGGGTATTATTCTCCCCTCCCCCGCCCCTGCCACGTGCCTATCAGTTTGTCGTACTGTGGGGGCTTGTGTGTTGCTGTGATGCTGGAAGCTATGCCACCAGTATTCAGATGCCAGCGGGGCCACCCATGGAGGACACATTTCAGCTGAGCTTCCGGACTGAGACAGACTAGGAAGAAGGACCTGTCAGTCTACTTCCGAAAAGCATTAGCCAGTGAAAACCTTATGAATACCAGCAGAACATTGTCTGATATAGTGCTGGAAGATGAGCCCCCCAGGTTGGAAGGCACTCAAAAGATGACTGCGGAAGAGCTGCCTCCTCAAAGTAGAGTTGACCTTAATGACATGGATGGAGTAAAGCTTTCGGGACCTTCATTTGCTGATGTGGCACGACTCAAAATGAGAAGAAACAGCTGCAAGCATCTATTAATAATCGGAAACTGGAATGTATGAAGTATGAATCCAGGAAAATTGGAAATCGTCAAAAATCAAATGGAACACATAAACATTGGTATCCCAGGCATTAGTGAGCTGAAATGGGCTGGTATTGGCCATTTTGAATCAGACAATCATATATTCTACTATGCTGGGAATGACAACTCGAAGAGGAATGGTGTTGCATTCATCGTCAAAAAGAATGTTTCAAGATCTATACTGAAGTACAACGCTGTCAGTGATAGGATAATATCCATATGCCTACAAGGAAGACCAGTTAATATGACTGTTGTTCAAATTTATGCACCAACCACTAGGGCCAAAGATGAAGAAATAGAAGATTTTTATCAGCTGCTGCAGACTGAAATTGATCCAACATGCAATCAAGATGCATTGATAATTACTGGCGGTTGGAATGCGAAAGCTGGAGACAAAGAAGAAGGAGCAGTAGTTGGAAAATATGGCCTTGGTAACAGAAACAATGCTGGAGATCGAATGATAGAATTTTGCAAGACCAACGACTTCATTGCAAATACCTTCTTTCACCAACATAAATGGCAGCTATACACATGGACCTCACCAGATAGAACACACAGGAATCAAATTGACTACATCTGTGGAAAGAGACAATGGAAAGGCTCAATATCATCAGTCAGAACAAGGCCAGGGGCCGACTGTGGAACAGACCATCAATTGCTCATATGCAAGTTCAAGCTGAAATTGAAGAAAATCAGAGCAAGTCCACAAGAGCCAAAATATGACCTTGAGTATATCCCACCTGAATTTAGAGACCATCTCAAGAATAGATTTGATGCATTGAACACTACTGACCGAAGACCAGATGAGTTGTGGAATGACATCAAGGATATCATCCATGAAGAAAGCAAGAGGTCACTGAAAAGACAGGAGAGAAAGAAAAGACCAAGGTGGATGTCAGAGGAGACTCGGAAACTTGCTCTTGTGCGTCGAGCAGCTAAAGCAAAAGGAAGAATTGATGAAGTAAAAGAACTGAACAGAAGATTTCAAAGGGCCTCTCAATTTCTTTCTCAAGAAGACAAAGTAAAGTATTATAATGACATGTGCAAAGAGCTAGAGATGGAAAACCAAAAGGGAAGAAGACACTGGGCGTTTCTCAAGCTGAAAGAACTGAAGAAAAAATTCAAGCCTCAAGTTGCAATAGTGAAGGATTCCATGGGGAAAATATTAAATGATGCAGGAAGCATCAAAAGAAGATGGAAGGAATACACAGAGTCATTATACCAAAAAGAATTAGTCGATATTCAACCATTTCAAGAGGTGGCATATGATCAGGAACCGATGGATGGTACTGCAGGAAGAAGTCCAAGCTGCTCTGAAGGCACTGGTGAAAAACAAGGCCCCAGGAATTGATGGAGTATCAATTGAGATGTTTCAACAAACAGATGCAGCGCTGGAGGTGCTCACTCATCTATGCCAAGAAATATGGAAGACAGCTGCCTGGCCAACTGACTGGAAGAGATCCATATTTATGCCTATTCCCAAGAAAAGTGATCCAACCGAATGTGCAAATTATAGAACAATATCATTAATATCACACACAAGCAAAATTTTGCTGAAGATCATTCAAAAGCGGCTGCAGCAGTATATCGACAGGGAACTGCCAGAAATTCAGGCTGGATTCAAAAGAGGACATGGAACCAGGGATATCATTGCTGATGTCAGAGGGTCCTGGCTGAAAGCAGAGAATACCAGAAGGATGTTTACCTGTGTTTTACTGACTATGCAAAGGCATTCGACTGTGTGGATCATAACAAACTATGGACAACACTGTGAAGAATGGGAATTCCAGAACACTTAATTGTGCTCATGAAGAACCTTTACATAGATCAAGAGGCAGTTTTTCAGACAGAACAAGGGGATACTGATTGGTTTAAAGTCAGGAAAGGTGTGCGTCAGGGTTGTATTCTTTCATCATACCTATTTAATCTGTATGCTGAACAAATAATCTGAGAAGCTGGACTATATGAAGAAGAACGGGGCATCAGGATTGGAGGAAGACTCATTAACAACCTGCATTATGCAGAAGACACATCCTTGCTTGCTCAAGGTGAAGAGAACTTGAAGCACTTACTAATGAAGATCAAAGACCACAGCCTTCAGTATGGATTACACCTCAACATAAAGAAAACAAAAATCCTCACAAATGGACCAATGAGCAACATCATGATAAACGGAGAAAAGATTGAAGTTGTCAAGGATTTCATTTTACTTGGACCCACAATCAACAACCATGGAAGCAGCAGTCAAGAAATCAAAAGATGCATTGCATTGGGTAAATCTACTGCAAAGGACCTCTTCAAAGTGTTGAAGAGCAAAGATGTCACCCTGAAGACTAAGGTGTGCCTGACCCAAGCCATGGTATTTTCAATCACATCATATGCATGTGAAAGCTGGACAATGAATAAGGAAGACCAAAGAATTGCGGTGTTGGCGAAGAATATTGAATATACCACGGACTGCCAAAAGGACGAACAAATCTGTCTTGGAAGAAGTGCGGCCAGAATGCTCCTTAGAGGCAAGGATGGCGAGACTGCTTCTTACATACTTTGGACATGTTGTCAGGAGGGATCAGTCCCTAGAGAAGGACATCATGCTTGGCAGAGTCTGCAGAAAAGAGGAAGACCCTCAAGGAGGTGGACTGACACAGTGGCTGCAACAATGAGCTCAAGCATAACAACGATTGTAAGGATGGTGCAGGACCGGGCAGTGTTTCGTTCTGTTGTGCATAGGGTCGCTACGAGTTGGAACCAACTCGATGGCACCTAACAACAACAGCAACAACATTATTCTCCCCATTTTGCAGACAAGGAAACTGAGGCTCAGAGAGGCTAAGAACTTAGTGGGGTTACAGAGCTCAAAAGTGCAGAGCTGGGCTTTGAAACCAGTTCTTTCCTCCTAGTCCAAACTTGGGGCTCCTAACCTCGCCCTGCCACCCACTCTGAGCTTAGGGGACCCTGACTGACCAGGTGTCATCAGGCTGCCCCAGGAGAGGGTGCAGTGGTGGGACAGACACTTGTGCAGCAGAGTGATCCTATGACGGAACCAGTGTCAAAGCCAGAGCAGCACCAGGTTCCCCCTGCAACTCCTGAGAAGTGGGGCAGCGGCACAGAACTATTGACCTGGGAGCCCCTAAGATTGTGGTTTTAAGGTCTTGCCTGAATCTCACTGGGTTAAAATCTCCTGGAGAGCTGTTAAAGGGCCTCCAGGACTGCTAGCAGACTTTGGGGTGTAGCCCAGAACATGCATTTTTAATACCACTGATGCGTGCTGAGGTCTGGGCGCCACTCCAGGAGGGGTGGACATGGCCTTGCAGGGTGGCTAGGGGCAAGTCCCTGCCCTCTCTGGACCTCTTCTGTGAATAAGGCCTCTGTACTTTGCCAGTTTATTATATCAAAGAAATGAGGGGGTGGGGTGTGAAGTATCCCATGAGCCAGCCAAGCACACAGGAGGTACTCATCAGACCTGGTTGCCTCCACCAAACACCAAATTTTTATTGAACACCTACTGTGTGTCAGCCAGGCCTCTTGCCTCCCACCCCTCCCAAGGCCAGCAAGACGGGCAGGGCCTGTGCCTGGTCTCCATGGAATAGGTGCTCTGAAACTGGGAGGCACATCTGCCCCCTTGGTGTCCTTACCCCTGAGAGGTCCCCTCGAAAGCATCTTGGCCCCACCCTGGCCACCCTTCACTCTGAAACAAGCCACCTCCACCTACCAGCAGTTGTCACAAGATTTAGAGCCAGGGAGATGGAGGAATCCATATATAGATTTGGGTCTCATTTTTTTCCTCCTGCCCCCGAGGTGTTGCTGTTCATTAAGCACTGTCATTAGTGAGGATTTAAGGGAGCCTGAGTGGGACCCAGGGGAAGGAGGGCTCTGCTGACCAGGCCCAGGCCATCAGTTCTACAGGAGAGGCCATCTCAGCCTCTAAACCAGCCGGCTGAGCACTCAGAAATTCTCGCAGGGAGGTCTTTCTTCTCTAATAATAATGAGCACACTCCCAGCTACTGTTTATAAGCACTTATGACTTGATGAAGTGTTAAGCTAGGGCCTTCTCTCACCTGGCCTTATGAGGAGGCAGACACAGAGAGGGTCAGTGGTTTGCCAGGATCACACAGCCTGAGCAAGTGGGCTTAAATGTTGTCTCTCTGACTCTGAGGTCTCACTTCTAACCACTGAGCTCACATCTCCCACGTCCCAGATGAAAAAGGACTTGGCCAGAAAAGGCCAACTCAGCTTGGCATGGTGGAGGCCAAAACTAGCTGGCTGGCATGCGGAGGCCTCAGTGTTGGCCAAAGACGCGGGGATGGAAATTGCCCCCATTACAGCACTATGGCCCCTAACACAGTTACTTCACAGCGGAGGAAATTCCCTGTTCCCCTGGGTAGTATTTTTTTACGGCCATTGCCGGGTTCTATTCATTTTATTACACTTTGCCTGTTATTTTAAGCAATGTGGTCAATTCCGTTTTACGTGCCCCAGCGTTTCAGATTCATCCCCAGCCAGCGTGGCGCTGAGTGGTTACACGGTAAAGTGTTTGGCTAATAAAATGCATAAAGTAGAGATAGGAAAATCAATGCCTTTGTTAATAATACTTCGCCACCTTTCACACAGTCTGCCAGGCAGGCCTGCCTGCTGGAGCTGGCACCAGGGGCATCACACAGAGTGTCTGCCACTGGGGCCGAGTGCCACTGGCCCTAGGACCTGTGCCTTTTGCTCTCCTGGGGCAGGAGCCAGTCAGGGAATGCTGGGAAGATGCTCACCAGAGCGTTGACTCCCTCCCAGAGCCTGAGTTGGCAACACAGTCTGGGAGAAAGGGGCCACCCTAGGTTCTTGGGCAGGCCATAGACCCTCAGTTTCCTCATCTATAAAATGGGGATAATAATAGTCCCTACCAAAAAAGTTTTTTTTACCTCCAAGGACTTTTGTGAGGATGCAGGGAGATAACCCATGTAACCCAGGTAGCACATGGCATTTATGAGCTAGATAAACAAGCACTGCTGTCTCTCCTCCTCAGATTACAGCCACCTTGGCCACTTGGCGGGCCTTTCAGTCACTAGCCCCTGGAATAAGAAAAACAATTCCCTGAGCTAAGCGCTAAAATGAGGCACATGTTTTGAGATGCTCACACCCCTGTACTCAAATCCCAGAGGCAGCTGCTTCTTGTCCATCTTACTCTTGACCAAATCCCAGCTTCCTCCCTGGGCACAGCCTGGGTTCATTTCATCTCCCTGCTCAAAACCCTCCGGCAGATCTTCCCACCTCCAGAGCAAGGCTAGCCGCTTCTCAGTGTAGCACCTCCCCTCACCCCCACCCAGCTCTACTCCTGGCATCAACCCTGCTCCTGCCAAGCACATTACTCACTACTTCCTGCCTCCAGGCCTTTGTCCCTGCAGGTCCCTCTCCAGGGATCCCCTTCCCTCCATCATCACCCCATCCACATTGGGCAAAGCTCATATAGCCACGTGTCACTGCCTCTAGGAAGTTTCTCCTGATTCCTCCTGGCTCTTCCTGATTCCTGTGGCCCGTTTTCTGTCCTTCTCCCATTCTCTGCCATTTGTTACTTTGAGTCTAGTCATCAGTGGTCTTGTTATTTGACCAGGCACAATGAAGCATATCTGCCGATTTACTGCATCTAGAGCCAGGCCTATCTGCCTTCCTTTGCTGTGACTCCTCGGGGCTGCAGCTCCTCTGTGGTGGTGACAGTCTCAGCATCCCCAGAGTCAGGCACTGCACTACATGCTCCCCTGCAACATCACACCTGATCCTTAACTAGTCCATGAAGCGTCTACAATCATTACTCCCATTTCACAGATGAAGACACCAAGCTTCTAAGATATGAAGGCACAGGCCTTGGGTGACACAGTGAGTGGCAGAGCATGTCTGCCCCAGGCTCTGAGCCACGATGAACGGGAAAAGGAAGGCAAAAGAGCGTTTGACAACCTGCTAACTCCCCCGCTCCTCTACCGCCGACATACCCTCCCTGCCACCATTTCTGGGCCTCAGACAAGTGACTTCACCTCTCTGAGCTCCAGCTTCCATATCTCCAAAATAGGAATCGTAACAGACCCTCCTCCCTGGGGTGTTGTGAGGATCGAATGAGATAACCTATGTAATGCCACAGGCCTCTCCCATGTCCCTGAGGACTGGGGAAACACTGAGATAGATGCTCAGCCGTGGAAGCAGGGAGTGTCTGGGGGTCGGGATGGGTGGAGGGCATTCTAGGCTGAGGGCCCATTTGTGCCACGACAGGGAGAGGGGAGGAATCAGCACACTCAAGATCAGTCACTGGGTGCTTGCTGGAGGTAATGGGAAGCTCTTCATCTGCCAAGCCTCAGTTTCCTCCTCTGTAAAATGGTCACAGTATTACCTCCCCCAGGGCTGCTGGGGGAATTAAATGAAATAATTTATGCAAGCCTCAGGACACAGCCCAGCACACAGAAGGCTCTCAAGGCCTTCGATTCCAGAATAAGGGGTGAGCCAGCATCTGGGAGATGAAGAGAGGCTTTGGGAGGAGCCTAGGTTCTGTGGTGGGCAGTTTTTCTAGGCCTGGGTCAGCCCTCTCTCCCTAGCATCCCCAGCGCTGGTGGGGGTGCCAGAGAGCCCACCATAGGGATGGATGGTGCCCCCTCCCTCCTGAGGTCCCAACAGCCAGCCTATTTCCTCCAGTGGGCCCCAGTGCCCCTGCTTCCTGGCCTTCCTTCCCCACCCAGGAGCACAAACACAGAGCTTAATCCCCAGCGCCTCGGAGCGCACCCAGGACTGATGACGGCTCAGCAAATATTGGACTTTATTAATTTAATTTAATTAAACTTTATTAACCTTTATTAAAAATAAACCCTCATTAAAATTCTCATTCCCATCTCTGGCAAAGGCGGGGGTGGGGCACTGCCTTCTCTCCAGGCTTGTTAAATGTCACCCAAACAGAAGCAGTAGCCTCAAGGGCCAGAGTCTGGGACACGGAGCAGAGGCTGGAGACTGAGGGATGCAGTGAGCTGCATGTGAGTTAGGAGGTGTCAACAGCTGAAACCCAGGCTCTGGGAGGCCAACACTGTAGCTCAGCCCAGGCCCCAGGGGGACCTGCCTGGTAGAGGGAAGAAAGCCAGACTGCCTGGGGTGCCCAGGGGTCCAGCCATCCCAGGGGGGCAGATTTGGGCAGGCCTGGGGTGCAGGCCTCACGATGCACTGCAGCTGTATCCCCTGGCAGATTTGGGAAGAGGGAGACATTTGCTTCTATCGCATGTATTGTACTTCCCAAGAGCAGTGCATGCTCTCTTTGGGAAAAATGGAAAACACAGAAAAGCACTAAACATCATGAAATTCTCTATGAAGCCACCTCATGGATGGAGCCTTGTCCCTCAGAACTGGGGTGGCTATATTTATCATTCAACCTGGGAAATTTTTTAGAGTGAAAGAGCTATTAATAACTATACCTGCACAATAGTCAGCGGATAGGGACTTATCACTGCTCAGAGCAGCAGTGGTAACCTGGTAGCATTTTTCCTTCCAGTGGACACTGAAGTCCATTTCAACATACGAGGGAGCTAGTCCCCTAGAGAACTGCTGGGGTCCGCATGCCTTCCCACCTAGCCAGGGCCTGGTGCCCAGGCTGTGGTCCCCTCTGGGCTGTTTCAGAGCTGAATTCACGGAAGAGCCTGTTTTAATCCCCTCCCACCAGCAGCTTTGGGGAAGGTGAGAAATACTGTGCCCATTTTACAGCTGCTGCTGGGTGCAGGGTTCAGATTTTCCAAGTGACTCTGGATCAGGGCCTGGAAGGGAGGGAAGAGTTATCGAACAAGCAGGTGAAACAGCCAGTGCTGATAATACCCACAGCCCTGCCTGCACCTGCTGGCATTGGGCCCCTCTATGCTGAATAATGGAGCCGTGGTTAAGTACTTGGTTGATAACCAAAAGGTTGACAGTTCGAATCCACCAGTCACTCCTTGGAAACTCTGTGGGGTAGTTGTAAAAATGGCTTGGGGGCAGTGTCTGACTTCTCCCAACCCCACAAGGGGGAAGGAGAACCAAGATCAACAGGGCAAGGTGGAAGCCAGACAAGCCTCCTCTCTCTGCCATCTTTACTAATTCTAACCCCAACAGTCCCTCCCACAGCACTCTCTACTGGGTTTGATAATTTATGGCAATGGCCACGCAGAACTCGCAGACCATACTCACAATTATGGGGTTTATTAGGGAAGTAACAGTTACAATTCAGGGTCAGGAATGGCCAGGATACAGTTCTTCCATCAGAATAGCCTCTCCCCAGCTGTGCTCACAGGCACACCTCTCCCTGGCCCTCAGTCTCTGCCCAAAGGCACTCAGCTTTCTCCCTCCACGGGCTGGGAAGCCCACCACACCGTGTTCTTCCGTGGGGCCTCTCCTGCTGATCTCGCCTTCCTTGGTGGTGGTGGGCTCCTCCTTCTACTCTGGAATTGGCCATCTTTTAAGGCAAAACTGACCAATCCCCATGATAGGTCACAATTACCCTATCAGAATCAGCTGGGTGGGAATTACAAGCCCATGGCTAGAAAGACCACACACAAAAGTAATGGCTCAGCAGTAGTTCTGCTCTGTCCTATAGGGTCACTATGTGTTCGAACTGACTCAACGACAATGGGTATGGTGGATGGTGGCCCAGCTGCTCCATCAGTCAGTGCTTTCCTATAGAGAAAGGCCTAAGGAAAGGCAAAAAGCAGGCGAGCCACTAGTTCAGAAGGCCCCACAGGATGCTCATCAGCCACTCATGAACTCCATGAAAATATATTCAACACACAGCAGGGAAGGCAGCTGAGCACTGTGGCGGTAGGAGTGGGAGGGCCCTGGGTTCAGGTCCTGTACATCACTTAGTGGTTTGGTGACTTCACTGCCCTGGCCCTCTTGGGCTTGCAGGCTAGTGAGGGAGATTTAAAAAAAAAGCCAATAGACACACTGTTGTCCTGAGGGGAAGAAGAGGGTAACACAGGAGACCAAGTATAGAGCAAGGAAGTGACCTTGACTTTGAAGCTTGAGGCTACGGGAGGAGTGAAGCAGAGTCCCTGAACAGGAATTAGAGATGGCAGGAGCTCCGAGAACGAGGTGAGGAGCTAGACTGGAGAGGCCTGGGCCAGAGAAGACCAAGCCTGTGAATAGTGGTAAGGAGTTCGGTGGTTCTCCCCAGCTGCTGCAAGGAAGGTGGTCAGCGGGGGAAGAAGCAAGAAGACATTTAGAATGTGACAACTGCCTGGAGCTTGGGCCAGGGTGGGAGCAACACATTCATTTATTCTCTCCGTTACAAGCTTGCTGCCAGTCACTGGGGACAGAACTGTAAATAAGACCTATCAAGTCCCTGCCCTCAAGGAACTTACAGTCCAGTGGGAGAAGTAGACAACAAATGAAGGGATAAAAGTTGTTCAGCTGAGTTACTGGGGCTGAGGGCTGGGGACTATGGTCTTGGGGAACATCTAGGTCAATTAGCATAACATAGTTCATAAAGAAAATGCTCTACATCCTACTTTGGGGAGTAGTGTCTGGGGTCTTAAAAGCTTGTGAGCAGCCATCTAAGATACATCTATTGGTCCCAGCACGTGTGAAGCAAAGAAAGAAAACCAAAGACACAACGAAAATATTAGTCCAAAGGACTAATGGACTGCATGAACCACGGCCTCTACCAGCCTGAGCCCAGAAGAACAAGGTGGTGCCTGGCTACAACCACCAGCCACTCTGACAGGCATCATAATAGAGGGTCCTAGACAGAGAGGGAAAAAAATGTGGAACAAAATTCAAATTCACAAAAGAAGACCAGACTTACTAGTCTGACAGAGACTGGGGGAACTCCAGAGACCATGGTCCCCAGACACCCCTTGTTGTGTAACAACCCAGCGGCACCTGGGCCCAAGGTCAGCTACATCCCCAAGAGACCAAAGAAAGACTCCAGTGATCATGATATATGGTTTATTATGTGAGCTTATTTATGGGACATTCAGTCCAGGGTGGTGGCTGGACCAGTTTAGTGCTCCACAACCACCTAACAAGAGACGCAAGCTTATATACCATTCTAGTTGGGGCTAAGGCTCATTGTTTTTCTTCCCAAGTCCTTGGGCAGTCAGCATACCCAGGGACTTCAGGTCCATGCCCAGATGTTTTTCTTCTTGTTGCTAAGGCATTCCACGGCCTTGGCCACCGACCCAGTCACAACACTCTCCGCCTTGTACCTTAGTCTGAGTCCATCCAGTGTTCATTCCCAGCATGCTTTGAGGAAGAGCAAAGCTGACTTCATTAGAAGGGGATGTATATAGCTGAATAGCATTACCCTACACACCCCTCTCAGAACTGAAGCCACTCCCATAGTTCACCTTTCAGTGAAAGATTAGACAGGCCTATAAAACAAACAACAACACCCATGAAGAGCATGCTTCTTAGTTCACTTAAGCATTGGAGACCAAATGGGCAATACCTGCCCAAAAGCAAAGATGAGAAGGCAGGAAGGGACAGGAAAACTGGGCGATGGACACTGGGAACCTGTGGTGGAAAGTGAAAGCAGGAGAGTGCTGACACATTGCAGGGATTGCAACCAATGTCACAAAACAATTTGTGTATAGATTTTTGAATGAGAAACTAATCGGAGCTGTATACTTTTACCTAAAGCATGATTAAAAAAAAAAAAGTGAAAGAAAAGAAAATCACTGTCCAGTGCGGAGAGTCACAGGAAGGAGATAACCAGGGCAATGCAGAAGAGAATAATGAAGAGAGGCAGGGGACCTCCCACAGCCAGAGGTGGATCACGGTTACTCTGAGGAAGAGACAGTGAAACTGAGACCTGAACCTCAGAAAGATCCTACTGGTGCAAAGACCTGAAGTGGATGCCGTTGGGCACCACCCAGCTCCCCCTTCAAGACCCAGGCACTCACCAACCACAGCTGTGCTAGATAAATGGGAGATGCCACTCTTATCCTGCTCCATAGACTGAGCCCCCAGTCCTTGGTTTGTATGCCACTGTTGTTAGCTGCCTTTGAGTCGGCCCCACTCGTGGTGATCTTACTGACTAGAACTGCTCCATAGTATGCCTAGCTAAAAATAAAATTCTGTAAAGGTTTCTTTAACAGGGAGAAAATACAGAGCAGTGTGGCAAACAGGCACTCTGCAGAGCACATCATGGTGACTGTGTGGTGTGTGGTTGTGTAGGGGGCTGAGGAGCTGATTCTGCAAACTTCTGACACAGGAGAGGAGGCCTGAGAGGAGGGGGACCCTGGTCCTGGCTCCCTGTCTGCCCTCCCCTGACAGCAACTGATTGGTTCCTAGCACAATGCATTTTCCGTACAGGTAGCCTCCATCTTCCAAAGACCTCAACGGCATCTCAGGACCGTATCCATCGCTCCAGGTGGAGCTGGGGGAAAGCTCCTCTCTACCACCTTAGACAAGGTCCATTTGGGGGCACATACTCAAATCCCTGGTGCTGGTTCATGCAGGGGCAAGAGCCTCTGGCAGGGCTTAGCAAGAGGAGGTGCAGCAGCAGGCCTGGGAAGGCCAGGATGGAGGCGGCACCTTCATCCAGCTTTCCCTCTGACTCTGGGCCTCAAGAGTTCGCACTCTGCCTCTCTCTTCAAGTGAGTTTCATCTCTCCGTCCCCCACCTGCAGACCTTTTCTGTTTCACTGAGTTCCCTCGAAGGTTACCCCTCATGGAGGCCTCAGCAGAGACTACCCAGGAGAGAACCCTAGTGGCCCAGGTGGGATTAGATGCCCAGGCCTGGTCCAATTAGCTAAGGCCAGGGGCAGAGCCATATAGATCAAAAACATGGCTTCCATAGGACTCCCCTAAGGGTGCACAAGAATGCTCTTCTGTACTGAGGAGTTCAGGAGCCATGACCCAGTTCCACAATTGTGTTTCTAAAGCTTAACAATGGAAGTCCTGCCTGAAGAGGAATGAGTGCCCTGTCCCTGAAGGGTGAAAGCAGCAGCAGAATGACTTTCTGATGAGATTCTATTAGAACCTCTCATTCTGAGGCCTCCTTCTCCCTCCTTCTCAATGGGTACCGTAGTGGGTTGAATAGTGTCCCCCTCCAAATTTATGTCCCCCTGGAACCTCAGAATGTAACCTTATTTGGAAATTAGGTCTTTGCAAATATAATCAAGTTAAATGAGGTCATACTAGGGTAACCAAGAAACTAAGCCATTGCCAGTGAGTGGATTCCAGCTCATAATGACCCTATAGGACAGAGTAGAACTGCCCCACAGGGTTTCCAAGCAGCAGCTGGTGGATTCAAACTGCCAACATTTTGGTTAGCAGCCTGAGCTTTTAACCACTGGAACACCAAAGCTTCATACTGAAGTAAGGTGGACACTAGAGCCAATGACTGGTGTCCTTGTAAGAAAAGAAAGGAACACAGAGACACTCCAGAGAAAAGGCCACGTGAAGAGGAGCCAGAGACTGGATGATGCAGCTACAAGCCCAGGAATGCCAAGGATTGCCTGGAGCCACCAGAGGGAAGAGGCAAGGAAAGATTTCCCCTAGAGCCTTCAGAAGGTGGTCTTTGGTGGTACAGTTAAGTGCTTGACTACTAACCAAAAGGCTGGTGGTTCAAACCCACTCCGAGGCACCTCAGAAGATAGGGCTGTCGACCTGCTTCCAAAAGGTCAAAGCCTTGAAAACCCTATGGAGCAGTTGTACTCTGCACATATGGGGTCACCATGAGTCGAAATCAACTCAGTGGCAACTAACAACAATGGAGCCTTCACAGAAAACACGGCCCTTCCGATACCTTGATTTTGAACTTCTGGCCTTCAGAACTGTGAGAGAATAAGTCTGTGTTGGTTTAAGCCACCCCGTTGTAGTAATTTGTTACAGCTGCCCTAGGAAACAAATACAGGCCCCACCGGGGGCAACGGGGGTAGGAACGGTGGCTGCTGAGGGAGCAGTTTTCACCTTTGACTCCAGAAGGAGGGCCTATGAGCACATCAACATGTGCTGCCTTCTCTTGACCAGCATTCCCCAAATCTGGGGCCACACTAGGCACTAAGGTCTCTAAGAGGTGGCGTGGACAGGCCAGGCCAAGTGCTGCCATCCTGGGCAGGGCAGGGAAGGCCTGTAGCATCACCCTGCACACAGAGGTACAAACCGCCCTAGGAGGCTTACACAAGCACGCATGCTGAGCCTACATGTAAACACAGCCACACACAAAGGTCCTGTCACATGCCTGGGGACAAATGCAGACATCCAGGCCATGCAGGAGTGCCTGAGCGTGTACACACAGGCAAGCCCAGAAGCCATGGGGAGAGCTCTCTCTTGGTGCAATGCCCCATTCCTCGGGCAGCGCCTGCCGCCCAGCCCACAGAGAAGCCACCTGGAGAAGCCATTCTCTCTGGAGGGGATTGTTGCTCTCTCGAAGCAGTCTTTTCCTTCTCCAGCTCCTGCAGGAGCAGATGGGACAGGGCATCTGACGGTGCTTCCCTTTCCCTTACTGAAGAGCAAGTCTGACCACATTTGGGACAGCTTCCGGGCTGGAACGAGGTAGGGGATCAGAGTGGCTCCTTGCCAGCCATGATCCCCCTTAAAAACCCAGCTTTCAGAGGCCCCAGGCTCCAGAATCTCCCCCATGACCTGGGCTGCAATATAAAATAGGTCATTGGCGTAATCCTGGCCAAACTGGCCTCTCGCAGATCAGCTAGGCCTCGCTCCCTGGGCGTAATTATCCCATATTTGGTCAATAAGCCATTAACACGGCACCTCGGATGTTAATAACCGTTTCATGAAAAAGTCGGCGTAATTTATGAGATCAACACTGGTTAGCAAAATTAATAAATATTTCATTCGGTGAGATTTATCCTGGTGTGCTCCTGACAGGTGGACCAAGGGCCCTTGGGCAGCCCCAGGGAGCCAGCGGTAGGGGGAGAGGAAGGCCTGGCTCTCACCTGGGCCAATAAACATTTACCTCAAATCCTATCGCCATAAATCCGCAGGCTGGACGAGGGAGTCCAGTAAAACCTGACTTAACATTATGTTCGGGCCATTAACAATATTTATATAGATGTCACTTCAGGGAGGGTTAGAGTTGCCAGGCGAGGCCCAGCAGCTGTGACGGGAACGAGCTCAGGATCCTATGGGAAGGCAGGTGCCCAGGGAGGTCCAGGGCAGCATATGAGCCCCCAGACTGGCTCTCAGGGCCCCCTGGGGTTAGGAACTTCCAGCAGTATGCCCTGAGACAAGTTTCCCCACCTTTCAGAGCCTCAGTTTCTTCATCTGTAAAATGGGAATGTTAACAACAGCCATCTGCTGGGACGCTGAGAGGAGTAAATTAGACAACACAAAGTAAGTTCCTGGCACATAGAAGCATCATAAATGGAAACTACTGTTATAATTACTATTATTAGAGGCAGCTGGAGGACTCGGCCCTCTGCCCTGACAGTGAAGCTCTGTTGGGTACACTGAGCCTCCTTAATCAAGAGCCAAGTATCTTCCAGGCACTGTGCAACATCATCTATAATCCTATAGCGATCATGTGGGGTGAGCACTCTGGTTATGCTCATTCTCCAAAAGCCAAGCTGAGGCTCAGAAAGGTGAAGTGATTTGTCCAGGGACAGCCAGCCATGAAGTGATGGAGCTGGACGTGGACCCTGGTGTGACTCCAAACCTCTCCCTCGCACCACCCTGTCCCTAGCCTGGGAGTGCCCTGGGCTGGGCTTGGGTCACTGTTGGGCCCCCAGTGAGCAGCCCAGGAAATGCCCCTCTGCTTCTCGCTGCCCTCCTGCCAGCCAACACAGAGCCCTGGGCAAACAGACTGGGGCCCAGGGGAAGCCAGAGCCTGTTGCGGTTAAAAAAACTTTCCAGGAGAACCAATTAGTTTTCCGTGGGGAACTTTCCACTGGGCATTGATTTTCACTCTCTTCGCCTGGAGTGGATTTGATTTGCGAGGAGAAGCTCTTCCCAGAGGCAGAAACAATTGTGTGAAATAAAAGCGCTGAATGTGACAGGTTCATCTGCTGCCGAGACCAGAGCTGAGGCGGCGGGGGTGGGGGGTGTGAGTTAGGGCATGGGGGAGAACAGGAGCAGGGGTGGGGGCGGGAGAGCTCCCTCTGCTTCCAGCCCCTTCATGACCTTGGCACAAGTCACCCCTCCACACGGGACCTTGGGGCAGCAGCACCAAGACAAATGCCAGTGCTTCTCCAGCCCCCCCTGGAGGCAGGCAGGCTTGTCAATTTGCCCCCTTACCTGCAAGGCTTCGATAAGCCACACATTGAACACAGGGCCTGGAAAACAGAGATGCCCAGGCAAGGTTCCACCCTCCTAACCTTCAGCGTCCTGATTCCCATTCATTTGCTTTCATTGAGCCTCTGCTCTTACCTCACCTGGGAAGGGGGTACAGGGCCTGGCTCATAGAGAATGCTCAGTAATGTTGGTGATGCTATCCTTATTCCCATTTTATAGACAAAGAAACTGAGACTCATAAAGGCTGGATGGCTGGCCTAGAAACAGACAGAGTCAGAACTCAAACTCAGGTCTGTCTGATGTCAAGCTCCCACCCTTTGCGCTGCTCCTCCATCAGGGAGGAGCTTGGAGGGAGCACAGGCAAGGGGCTTGGAGGAAAAACAGAGCTAATGACGGGTACACACTCACCTGCCCCCAGAACTCAGGGTGGAGGAAGGAGATGAAAGAAATGGGGAATCTAGTCTCCCTGCCTTTGCAGGATCTCTCCTTCATTCGTTTATTCATTCAACAATTTCATTCGTTACACAAATATTTATCGAGCTCTTGCTATGTGCCAAGAGCTCTCCCAGGCACGGGCCATACAGCAGTGAGCAAAGCTGACATTCTAGTGGGGGAGACAGACATTAAACAGAACAAATAAAAAATGCATAGTATGCCGGATTGCGGTCGGATGGTAAGTGATGAGCAAGCAGGGACATGAGCGAGGGAGTTGTGGGCGTGGGGCTGTGTGTAGTATTTAACAGGGAGTCTTTTGGGTGGGCCTCACCGGAGGCGTGAGACCTGAGCAGAGACCCAGGAAGGAAGAAAGGGAGCCCTGCAATCTCAGAGGGAATGGCAGGTACAAAGGCAAGAAGGCTCTTGTGGCTGCAGGGGAGGGGTCAAAGGGCAGAGGAGAGGAGGTCTGAGAGGGAACAGGCCTACAGGGGAGGGAAGAGAAAGGCAGTGAGCAGAGGGGCAGGAGCTGGCTTAGGTTTGAAAGGAAGCCCTCTGGTTGCAAAGAAGAGTGAAGGGGACAGAGGCAGAAGCCGGGAGATGTGTTTAGTTGGCTTTTGCAATAACCCAGGCAAGAGACGATGGTGACTTGGACCAGGGTGGAAGTTTGGATCAGGACAGGGTAGTGAGAAGTGGTTGACTGTGGGATCAACTGTTGTTGATTGTGGGTAGGGCCAACCTCTGATGGCTTGGATATGGAGTGTGAGAGAAAGCAGCACCGGGGAGCCATGGAAGGCTTCTGAGCAGGGGAATGAAGGTCAGATGAGCATTTCCGAGAGATGCCACTGGCAAATGTGAGGAGGAGATTGAGGGGCTGGACGAGCACAGGGCATTAGTGAGGGAGAAGGGTGGGTAGGATACTTTTGAAGAGGCCGGTGCATAATACGGGAAAGGAAAAGGTGACAGGACATGGGCCAGGCAGGGGTTGAAAACAGTGATAATGTGACAGGGGGAGGGAGGGCCTGGTGTCTGCAGATTTGTGTCTGGCCCTTGAACTGCAGCCCCACCCCCCTTCTCATAGCCCCCTGGACCAACCCTGCTCCAGACTCTCTGCCTGTCCAGCCCTGGCCAGCCACTGGCCTTGCCCATGTTGTGCCAGTCCCCAGCCCTTTTCTGAGCACCAGCCCAACGTGAGGTTTTTCCCGCCAGAGGTAGATAAGAGTTGTAGGCAGGCCAAAGTGGGCAGAGCTGCAGGCTCTGGGATCTCCAGGCTCCGGGATCTCCAGGCCCACATGCAAGGAGCTAAAGGTCACTTCCAATTCAATGGGAGATCTGGAGAGAGATTTGTGCCCTGGAATCCCGATAAGAAGTCTTTCTGGGATGTGCTGTGTATCCTCGGCCAAGTCACTGCCCCTCTCTGGGACTGGGCTTATTGTCTCTCTGCTGTGCGTGCAGCAAGGATGTTGGAGAATAACAACAACAAGACTGTTTCTTGAGCACTTCCTATGTGCAGGGTGTTCTGCTGCATCATCTCATCTCCTCACCCCCACCCCAATCCTGAGAGGTAGAAAGGAACCCTGCCCCCACTGCTCAGGTGAGGAATTGAAGAACAAGCGAGGTAGAGTCTCCACCTAGGGTCACACAGCCAGAAGGTGGCAGAGCTGGGATATCCATGTTCAGGGTTCCAGTGACATAGGGGGCTGTCCTGGGAGGTGCGGGCAGGGCGGGTCTCTAGGTCCAGGACAGCATGAGGTGGAGCTACCAGGGCCCTTCCATCACTCCTACCCTAGAAGTGCAACCATGCAACTCGAGGTAAGGCAGCCCTGGTGACACAGTGGTTAAGCACTTGGCTACTAACCCAAAGGTTGGCAGTTCGAACCCACCAGCAGCTCCTCAGGAAAGAAGCCCTGGCCATCTGCTCCTGTAAAGATTACAGCCTAGAAAACTCTGGGACAGTTCTACTCTGTCCTATAGGGTCTCTATGAGTTGGAATCAACTTGACGGCACACAACGACAACCCTGGGTGCATGAGCTCACCTGTGACAAGAGCACAGCCCACAGGGCTGGTGTGAATACCAGACGGATGTGGCACAGAAAGGGCCTAGTGTATGCCTTGTACAGTCAGCGCTCACCCAGTGCTCCCTGGGCACTCGCCCCGCCTCTCTTCCTCTCCAGCTGTGGTGCGGTCAGGACGCTGGCGCCCTTTGTAAGAATATAGGCCTGAGGGGGAGTCTTGCTTGCTTCTCACAGGCTGTGTGGCCTTGGCAGGTGACTGTCCCTCTCTGAGCTTTGGTTTCCTCTCTGTGAAATGGGCTTTTTGTTGTTCAATAAGCCCTTATTAAGCACCTGCCATGTGCAAGTTTAAAGGACTTTTTGACATCAGTGAACAGAACGAACAAAGTCCCAACCCTTGTTGAATTAACATTCTAGCAGGGGAGAATGGAAAATAAACAAACGGAAGAGGTAAATAGATTATACGCTGTGTTAGATAAGTGCTATGGGAACAAAAGGGAAAGGAGAACAGGACAAAGGACATGGGGGACATCTCACAGGATTAAACAAGGTGATCAGGGTGAGCCTTATCAAAAAGGAGAAATTCAAGCAAAGACTTGAGAAAGCTGAAGGAGGGAGCCATGCAGATACCTAGGAGAATTGTTCCACACAAAGGGGAAAAAAAAAAGCAAATTCTTTGCCATAGCGACCCTACAGTACAGAGTAGAACTGCCCCATAGGGATTCCAAGGAGCGGCTGGTGGATTTAAACCGCCAACCTTTTGGTTAGCAGCGGAACATTTAACCACTATGCCACCAGGTCAGTGCAAAAGTCCTGAGGCAGGAGTGTATCTGAGGAGCAGGAAGAAGACCTGTGCTTGGGGAAGCAAGCCAGGGGAGAGTAGAAGATGAAGGCAGAGAGGTGGCTAGTGGAGCAGAGCATGCTGAACTTTGAGAAACGGTGGTGGAACCCAGTGTGTCAGTGAGGAGTCTGTGAATTCACGCAGGTCAAGCATTTAGTACATTAAAACCAAAACCAAACCCAGTGCCTTCAAGTAGATTCCGACTCATAGCGACCCTATAGGACAGAGTAGAACTGCCCCATAGAGTTTCCAAGGAGCGCCTGGTGGATTCGAACTGCCAACCCTTTGGTTAGCAGCCATAGCACTTAACCACTGCGCCACCAGGGTTTCCGTATTTAGTAAGTTACGTGGCACATAGTAAGTGCTCATAAATAGGAGTTATGATTATTGCCGCTTATAATTTAATAATTCCTAACCCTTTTTGCAGGGATGGAGCCCTGGTGGTGCAGTGGTTAAGAGCTTGGCTGCTAACCAAAAGGTCAGCAATTTGAAATCCACCACCACTCCTTGGAAACCCTATGGAGCAGTTCTACTCTGTCCTGTATGGTTGCTATTAGTTGGAATTGACTCAACAGCAATGGGTTTGGGTTTTTTTGTTTTTGTGGGGGGATGGAGGTGCCTTGGAAACACTGGTGGCATAGTGGTTAAGTGCTATGGCTTTAATCAAAAGGTCAGCAGTTCAAATCCACCAGGCACTCCTTGGAAACTCTATGAGGCAGTTCTACTCTGTCCTATAGGGTCGTTCAGGGTCCGAATTGACTCGATGACAACGGGTTTGTTTTTTGGTTTTTTTGGAGGCTGCCTTAGGGTCTTACCCCTGTGGACAGGAGCTGAATTTGAACAACTCAGCCTGTCTCCTACTGGGCTGAGACTGCTGCCTCTGTCAGCCTCTGGAGAATCTCCCAGGACTTCGCCAGGCTGAGGGAAGTTTGGGGAGTGAGGGGGCGGGACTACCGTCACAATGGCATTAAATCAGACCCCTGGCTCCGGAAGAAATCACACCAAGAAGTTGTTAATACCTTTATTATGGGCTGAAATGTATTCACGATATTAAAAGACATCCTATTTCTGCCCCCTGTGTCACATCTGAGATGTAGCATAGATAAATGATATATCACCGCACGAGATCTACCGAAACCATTAGTAACCATGACATTTTGACGTCAGATTTTAAAAAATTCCTAAGTAATCTTTTTGATTTATGAAATGCTGTCTGGGTTCATCGAGAGAGATCTCAGATTTATCACCGCCTGGTTAGAATTATTAATGATTTTCAATTTGTAAATCTGAAGTCGAGAAAGTCTGTGGGCTCTGGGCAAAAACTCCCGCCGATGAAGGCCCAGCCTCTCCTCCAGCTAGGGTTCAGCCCGAGGAGAGGCAGTCTCTTCTCCCCCGCATTCTGTACAGTTGACATTGTCTCCAGGCAAATCCTGTCTGTCTGCAGCATGCAGGACTACAGAGGGATCCCCTGCAGGACCTGCTCTGGGCAGAGGTGTCAGCCCCACTCCACAAAGGGAATGCCTCCCCCGCACACACACACCCAGTCTGAGGAACCAGAAAACTACTCCAGCAGCTTTGGATAAAGGCAGTTAGTTTGGGTGCAGGCCCTTCACACTACTGAAAAGCCTGAACCTGCCACGCCCTGCCCAAGGCAGCAACTACACAGGCCACACCTGCTACGGAGCCCCACACTCTGCCTCATTCCGGCCCCAGCCCCCCCGTCAATGTCGTGCACCTCCATCCCGGTCCAAGCCTCACCTGCCTCCCAGTTTCAGAAACAACCCAACCTGGGCAGGAGACAGAGCACAGAACCTTTGGGCCCCAACCTCAGATCTGGTGCTCAGGGGTTTCTACCTGAACCCCTAATCAGGCTCAGCACCCCAGCTTATGCCCCAGGCTAACCTATGCCCTGGGACCCTACACCCATGACTCTCACCCTGGGCTGAGTGTTAGAATCACCAAGGAAGTTGGGGGGCGGGGGGAGGCTTTTGTAAATGCTGATGCCCAGGCTGCACCCCAGACCACCCGAATCAGAATTGTCATGAGGTTCCAAGATTGAGAACGGCGCCTCTATATCACCACCACTGCTCACCTTTCCTCCCTCCTTGCAGCCACTGCCTAATTCAGGCCTCTCGGTTTCTCTCCAGGACCAGCAAGGTGTCTAAGCCACCAGTCTTTCCTCCCCTGGCGCATTCTCCCCACAGGCACCTAAGCCTACCTGACCATGGCACTTCCCTGCTTACACAGCTCTCCGAAGGAAGGTGATGTTCCTGCCCAGGCCCCCGTCGAGGCCGGGAGAGACCCGGGGACTACATGAGCCATGGCAGGACAGACCCAGAATCTCCTTCACTGGCCCAATTCCCCAGAGAACCTCCACTCTCCAGCTTTCCCCATTGGAGTCAGAGCCTGGATCCAAAGCCACCTTCCTACCTGAGCAGTGAGGAAAACTCCATGGAGTGGGGTCACTGAGGGAGCAAGGCTTACCTGGGCTCTAGGACTGTGCTCTCTCACCACTGCAACCCATGTGCAGGGCAAGGTGGCTTTGCCACATAGCCTCTCTGAGCCTCAGCTTCTGGACCCGTGAAGTGGCAATAAATGGAACTGCTGATCCCTGGAGTTACTGTAGGATTTAAGCTGCTCTTGCCTGAGAAGAGCTCAGGACAGTACCAGTGCCATGGGAGCATCCAGGACCCTGTGGCTGCAAGTGGCACTGTTATTATTGATGTGTCCCTGGAGGGAGTGTGTGGTGAGACCGTCTGAGTCCATGTTTAAGTTTCCTTCCACATCGAGTTCAAGTCCTTGAGGCAGCATTTCCTGGCCCGTGACCTTGGCCTCTTGGGCCTCAGTTTCCACAGCCCCTTCATGTCCAGCCACGCACCCACTCTACTTTCTGTGAAGACATGAGTTCAATTTGGAGGTGACCTGGCAGCAAACTCCCCTCCTAACAACCTGTCCTAGCCACAGATTCCAGAGTAAATGACAGTCTGACAAAGAAAAATATGTATTAGGCATTTTTTTTTTTTTTTTGACCCACCATTCAAAGGGAACATTGAAATTATTTCCGTAAGGGTCAGAGGCTGTAAAGTGATTTTCAGTAAATGCAGGGAGGCAGGTCTTGTAGCACCCCTGATTTTTCCTCTGGTGCCTGGTGAGGGTTCAGGGGCAGCAGTGAGTCTGTCCACTGGACAGACATGGAGATGCAGTCAAGGGGGAACGAGGCAGGGCAAACCAAGGGCTGCTCAGGAGGTGTTCCAGCTGCCATTGGGGGGCAACAGGGATGTCAGCAGTAAAGAGGACCCAGGCCAGCTATGTTCACAGCTCCATGCCCAGTGCCTGGCCCAGATAGGCTCTCAGTAAGTAGGTCACGAATGCACGCATGAATGAGTGAACCAGCATTAACTGCATGCCACCTAAATGCCAGGCTTTCTCCCATCCATGATCTCACGTAATCTTCCCAATACAACTGGAAGGGAGACATCATTGTCCCCATTTCACAGATAAGGAAACTGAGGGTCAGAGAGGGCACATGTCTAGTCTGAGGTCACCCAGCCAGGATGCAGAGGAGCCAGAAGAGATCTCTGGCTCCAGGCACTGTGCTTGAGGTTCAGACCTCTGGCTTCAGACCCAGCCTTTAAAATGTCTCCGGAACCTAGGCAGGTAGCCCTGCTCACAGCCGCCTTCTCCCCCACTTAACAGGGGAGACCCCCAGAACAACAAGGTGGGTGTGCACAGTATACCCAGTAACTCATACAGCCACATTCACTTGCTCACAAAACTCGTTATACACACACCAGCCTGTGGGATTCTCTGCCCAGGTCTCCGGTATCCTTGAAGGAACTGGCATCACGGATTCCACCCACTCTGGGCCCATCAGCTGCTTTCACCCCCAAGGGTCATCCGTGAGCCCCACAGCCCCAGTTCCAGGCTGCTGACCTCACCTCTGTTCCAGTTCCTCTCTGCCTGGCGATAACCCACCCTGGTAGCAAGTCTCCACCCATAGCAGCCCAGCCTCAGTTTCCCCAAAGGACCCCAGGTTAGTTCTCTTCAGAGACTGAAAGAAAACTCCTCTGTGATCAGGCAAGCAGGCCAGCTGGAGAAACCTCAGGATCAGCCCTCCCAGGTTAAGCTGGAGGTATGAACGTGCAGTAGCCCCAAGCATCCAACGGTATCCAGAGACAGGGGTCTAGGCAGAGAGAACACAGACAGATTCACCCAGGGCCAGGGCTCTACCAGGCAAGTAGGCAGACAGACAACACAACAGGGCAACTGTGGTAGGCAGAATATGTTACAGCAGCAATAGAAAACTAATACAGATTTTAGTGGCTAGAAGGCGAATGCTGCTGTAACAAACACCTGCAGTGTCCTGGTAACTCCAGTGTCATCACAGGAGCCCTTATGTGTGGAAGAGGGAAGAAAAAGAGAGAGAATCAGCGAGATGGCAGTGTGAGAAGGACTCAGCTCAACACTGCTGGCTTTAAAGATAGAGAAATGGAGCCACGAGCCAAGAAATGTAGGCAGAAGCTGAAAAAGGCAAGGAAACGGATTCTTCCTTAGAGCCTCCAGAAGGAGTACAGCCCAGATGACACCTTGATTTTGGACCAGGGAGACCCATTTCAGATTTCTGACCTCTAGAGCTGTAAGATAATAAATCTGTGCTGTTCTGAGCCACTAATTTTGTGGTAATTTGTTACATTAGCAATAAACTAATACAGAGGTTGAGATTGTTATTAGCTCATGTTTGTTGAGTGCTTCTTATTTATTAGATAGGGCCTGTGCCAAGTCTTTCCCTATACAACCTCAAAGAAATCTCCCAACAATCTTAGGAGGCTGTGATGGTTAAGGTTGTGTGTCAACTTGGCTGGGCCATGATTCTCAATGGTTTGGCACTTATGTAATGATGTATTTTGGCAGTTATGTTGTTGTTGTTAGGTGCCCGCGAGTTGGCTCTGACTCATAGCGACCCTATGCACAACAGAACAAAACACTGCCTGGTCCTGCACCATCCTTACAATCGTTGTTATGCTTGAGCTCATTGTTGCAGCCACTCTGTCAATCCACCTTGTTGAGGGTCTTCCTCTTTTCCGCTGACCCTGTACTCTGCCAAGCATGATGTCCTTTTCCAGGGACTGATCCCTCCTAACAACATGTCCAAAGTATATAATATGCTGTCGGCCATCCTTGCCTCTAAGGAGCATTCTGGTTGTACTTCCTCCAAGACAGACTCATTCCTTCTTCTGGTAGTCCATGGTATATTCAATATTCTTTGCCAACACCACAGTTCTTTGGTCTTCCTTATTCATCATCCAGCTTACACGTGCATGTAATATAATTGAAAATACCATGGCTTGGGTCAGGCACACCTTAGTCTTCAAGGTGACATCTTTGCTCTTCAACACTTTAAAGAGGTCCTTTGCAGTAGATTTACCCAATCCAATGTGTCTTTTGATTTCTTGACTGCTGCTTCCATGGCTGTTGATTGTGGGTCCAAGTAAAATGAAATCCTTGACAACTTCAATCTTTTCTCTGTTTATGATGATGGTCCAGTTGTGAGGATTTTTGTTTTCTTTATGTTGAGGTGCAATCCATACTGAAAGCTGTGGTCTTTGATCTTCATTAGTAAGTGCTTCAAGTCCTCTTCACCTTGAGCAAGCAAGATTGTGTCATCTGCCTAACGCAGGTTGTTAATGAGTCTTCCTCCAATCCTGATGCCTCGTTCTTCATATAGTCCAGCTTCTCGTATTGTTTGTTCAACATACAGATTAAATAGATATGGTGAAAGAATACAACCCTGACTCATACCTTTCCTGACTTTAAACCAATCAGTATCCCCTTGTTCTGTCTGAAAAACTGCCTCTTGATCCTTGTAAAGGTTCTTCATGAGCACAATTAAGTGTTCTGGAATTCCCATTCTTCACAGTGTTATCCATAGTTTGTTATGATCCACACAGTCGAATGCCTTCGCATAGTCAATAAAACACAGGTAAACATCCTTCTGGTATTCTCTGCTTTCAGCCAGGATCCATCTGACATCAGCAATGATATCCCTGGTTCCACGTCCTCTTCTGAAACCAGCCTGAATTTCTGGCAGTTCCCCGTCGATGTACTGCCACAGAAGTTTTTAAATAATCTTCAGCAAAATTTTGCTTGCGTGTGATATTAACAATATTGTTCTATAATTTCCTCATTTGGTTGGATCACCTTTCTTGGGAATAGGCATAAATATGGATCTCTTCCAGTCAGTTGGCTAGGAAGCTGACTTCCATATTTCTTGACATAACAAGTGAGCACCTCCAGTGCTGCATCCGTTTGCTGAAACATCTCAATTGACATTCCATCAATTCCTGGAGCCTCGTTTTTCACCAATGCCTTCAGAGCAGCTTGGACTTCTTCCTTCAGTACCATCAGTTCCTGATCATATGCCACCTCTTGAAACGGTGGAACATCGCCTAATTCTTTTTGGTATAATGACTCTGTGTATTCCTTCCATCTTCTTTTGATGCTTCCTGCATCATTTAATATTTTACCCACAGAATCCTTCACTATTGCAACTCGAGGCATGACTCAAAATGAGAAGAAACAGCTGCAAGCATCTATTAATAATCGGAACCTGGGATGTACGTAGTATGAATCTAGGAAAATTGGAAATTGTCAAAAATGAAATGGAATGCATAAACATCAATATCCTAGGTATTAGTGAGCTGAAATGGACTGGTATTGGCCATTTTGAATCAGACAATCATATATTCTACTATGCTGGGAATGACAACTCGAAGAGGAATGGTGTTGCGTTCATTGCCAAAAAGAACATTTCAAGATCTATCCTGAAGTACAATGCTGTCAGTGATCGGATAATATCCATATGCCTACAAGGAAGACGAGTTAATACGACTATTATTCAAATTTACGCACCAATCACTAGGGCCAAAGATGAAGAAATAGAAGATTTTTATCAGCTGCTGCAGTCTGAAGTTGATCCAACATGCAATCAAGATGCTTTGATAATTAATGGCGATTGGAATGCGAAAGTTGGAAACAAAGAAGAAGGAGCTGTAGTTGGAAAATATGGCCTTGGTGATAGAAACAATGCCAGAGACTGAATGATAGAATTTTGCAAGACCAACGACTTCTTCATTGCAAATACCTTCTTTCACCAACATAAACCGTGACTATACACATGGACCTCGCCATATGGAACACACAGAAATCAAACTGACTACATCTGTGGAAAGAGACGGTGGAGAAGCTCGATATCATCAGTCAGAACAAGGCAAGGGGCCGACTGTGGAACAGACCATCAGTTGCTCATATGCAAGTTCAAGCTGAAACTGAAGAAAATCAGAGCAAATCCATGACAGGCAAAATATGACTGAAATATATATATATGACCGAGGTGAATATGATAGTGCTGGTAATGATGATGGTGGTGATAATGGTGTTGATGATAGTGGTAGTGGTGATGATGATGATGGTAGTGGCAACCTGCTTACAAATTTACCCAAATCAGTGCCCCACAAAAGGTGAATTATTCCCTTTATTTTCTGAGTGTAGGAGCCTGGTATGTCTCACCTCTCAGGAAAGCTTAACACCTTCTTGGCATTCCTGGAGCCACACTGAACACCCACCTTCTCCCCAGGTGTTTGTTGTGGTATCAAATCAAATAAGAAATAAAGCTGGAACTTCCCCAAGGGAGAAGGGAGAAGGAATTTGAGGTTTAGTCCAAGCCTAACTGGGAATAGAGGGAGGGGACAGCTCTATGGAGCTAGGAACCACTCCCAGGCTGCCCCATATGAGTCTGTGTCGATGGGACCCTGAGTTGTGGCCTTGATAGCTGCAGAAAAGATCCTTGCAGCAGGGTCTGTAACCAGGACAAGGCTGCCCTAGTGGAAGACATGTCCAGGACCCCATGCAGCAGGATGACCTGCTGGCAAAGGTGCAAGCTTGAAGGTTGTGCCATGCTATGCAGCAGAAGAATCACGGATCCAGGTAGCCAGGATGTCCTGTGTCCAGATGTCATACCCACCCAGGACTCCGGGGAGGTAGGGGGAGACGTTATATGACTGGGCATAGACATCCAGAGACTAGGTCCAGAGTCCACTTAATTTAGGAATGTAAAGAAAGGAGATGGTTCTTACACTCCCAGGCTGTAGGGTGAATGTACATCGTGTCAGTCAGGAAGTGCCTACATTTCCTGAGCACACTCTGCATGCTGGGGCCATGCACCGTCTCAGTGGAGATTCACTGCACACTGGGATACTGTGGTTACTTCACAGAAGAAAAAACTGAGGCCTGGAAATGTGGACTGGCCTACCCAGGGGCACACCAGGATTCCACTGGATGCCAGTGCCCAAGTCCCGCCCTTTTTGTTTTTGCTCAGGGGCTCTAGCAACACTGGCTTCATCATACTGTGGTCCTTAGATCCTACTAGGAGTCCATCATGGCCATGCCCCTCCCTTATGGGGGTCCCAGGCCTCGGAGCCCCCATCTATTCCATCAAAATGTCAGTGACAGAAGAGCAGGAGTTCGGTTTGTTTGGGTCTCTGCAATCTCTAGAATAAGCGTCTGGCACGTAGTAGGTGCTTGACAAATATTACTGATGAGATGAAGGAATCCCAAAGGCCCTTCCTCCTCTGCCATCCCAGGACAGGAAAACACTCACAATCTTACTTATACATGCCCTAGAGCCGAAACATGTGCCATGTAACAGGCAGCCTCACACAGGCGGAATGCACTGGCAAGCACATGGCCCATCCCCTCGCACTCATGCTAGCCCAACTGAGTGAGACAGGCCCACAGCACCTCACACCCCAAAACACACACAAGTCATGGTATACTCAGGGACGTGCGCGTGACGTAGCACATTCGCAGGCTTAATAAGAACTCGCCAGGCTCATTCCTCACAGTGGCAGGGTGCCAGGTATTGCTAGAACATTAGACATATATTCTGCTTTTGTGACCCACCAGAGGCTGGAAGACAATATTCTGGGAGTCCTTATTTTATCCTGTATTCATCACTGAATGCATCAAAACTCTAATTTTGTTATAATGTGAGAATTAAGCATCTGTTTCATGTTGAGCAGGCACCAGTAGGCCAGGCATGTGGAGAGGGAGTGGGGGCACCAGCACTGAAGCCCTGCTAATTAGGGAAAGGAGGGGAGTTACGGGGCAGCCCAAGGCCCCCTGAACAGGCCGGCTTACCTGTCCTTTTGGACAAAAAAATGTCAAAAGGCAGAACTGTTCCTCAGTTACAAATACTTTCCTGAAGGATACTGGGCTAGGTGCCCTGTACACCCTGAATCAGCAGTACTCATTAATGAGCATCAACTGTATGCAAGATCATGGATTCAGTGACACAGCCCATAAGCAAGACCTCATACAGTCCTCACACAACTCTGTGAGGAATTGTCCCCATTTTAAAAATGGGAAAACTGAGGCTTAGAGAGGGAGGAATGCCCAGATTATTGTGATGGGTACTGGACTCCAGAGGCCAAACTTCTCCCATTCACTCCACCACAACCACCCAGGGCACACCCATCACAAGCTGCAGTCATGTGAGGGCAACTTGGCTTCCTGGAATGAATCCCACAAGCCTGCATTTGAATTGTCCCTTCACAAGACCAACATTTTCTGAGCCAGGTCTTGGGCTGGGTGCTGCAGAGATAAGCGCAGATCTCTGATCTTCCATCTCTCTCAGTCTCAGTTTTCTTACACGTAAGATGGGGATAAGGAGTCTTGGTGGTGCAATGGTTAAGTGCTCAGCTGCTAGCCAAAAGGTTGGTGGTTCGAACCCACTCAGCGGCTCTGTGGGAGAAAGACCTAGCCATCTGCTCCTGTAAAGATTACAGCCTAGAGAACCCTATGGGTCAGTTTTACTCCGTCACATGGGGTCACTATGAGTCGGAAATCAACTCAACCATACCTAACGGCAACAAGAAGATGGGGATAGTACCACCGCCATGGCCCAAGAGGATTTACTATGTACCAGGCCCTTTCACATCAGGTTCCTCTCCTTCCACCTTCACAGCAACCTTATGAGGTGGGTATGATCATTCTCCCTGAGGAAACTGAAGCCCAGAGAGGCTAATGGACAAGCTGCAAGTGCCGAAGACAGGAGGTGATTGGGGCTTTTGGATGCCAAACCCAGATTCTTTTTTAAATTTTTTCTTATGGTAAAAATATATACATTTGCCAATTCAACCATTTTTACATGTGTAATTCAGTGACCTGGATTACATTCGTCACATTGTACAATCATTACCACTATTCTTTTCCAAATTATTCTACTACCATTAACAGAAACTCAGTGCCCCCTAAGCAATGACTCACTCTTTCCCCCTCCCCTCACCCCTGGTAACTGCTAATAAGCTTTGGTGTCTATACATTTGCCTATTTCCTATAAGTGAAATCATATAATATTTGTCCTTTTGTGACTGATTTACTTTAGTCAGCATGTCTCCAAGGATATTCCATGTAGTAATGTGTATCAGTATTTCATTCCTTGAAATATGTGTCCAATTACCTCCATGAACAACTGCCTCCTTTGTCATGAGATCAGAAGAACTGGATGGTGCCTGGCTACCAATAATAAACATTTAGATCAAAGATTCTATAGAGGAATCCTGATTAAAAAGGGGAAAATGCAGAACAGAATTTAAAATTCTCATAGACTCCATACGTTCTGGAGCCATGAATGTTGGACGAATCCCTGAAACTATTGCCCTGAGATAATCTTTTAAACCTTAAACCAAAAATATCACCTGAAGAAAACATTTTGGCTATTATGAATCAAAGGTCTAACCTCTAAAATCTACAAGAAAATCCAACACCTCTACAACAAAAAGACAAATAATCCAATTAAAAATGATCAAAGGAAATGAAGAGACACTTCACCAAAGAAGACATTCAAGCACCCAAGAGACACATGAGGAAATGCTCACGATCACTAGCCATTAGAGAAAAGTAAATCAAAACCACAATGAGATACCATCTCACCCCTGGCATTACTGGCATGAATCAAAAAAACAGGAAATAGCAAGTATCGGAGAGGCTGCAGAGAGATCAGTGCTGGTGGAAATGCAAAATGTTAAAACCATTTTGGAAAATGATATGGTGCTTCCTTAGAAAGCTAGAAATAGAAATACTGTATGATCCAGCAATCCTACTCCTAGGAATATATCGTAGAGATATAAGAGTAATCACACGAATAGACGTATGCACATCCATGTTCATTGCAGCACTGTTCACACTAGCAAAAACATGAAAACAACCTAGACACCCATCAACAGATGAATGTATAAACAAACTATGGTACATATGTACAATGGAGTATTACGCAACAATAAAGAACAACGATGAATCTGTGAACCATCTCATTAATATGGATGAATCTGGAGGGCATTATGCTGAGTGAAATAAGTCAATCACAAAAGGACAAATATTGTATGAGACCACTACTGTAAAATTCATGAAAAGAGGTTTACACACAAAAAGAAACAATCTTTGATGGTTACAAGGGAGGGGAGGAGTGGGAATGGAAAAACCCCAAATAGACAATAGATAAGTGGTAACTTTGGTGAAGGGTAAGACAGTACACAATACTGGGGAAACTAGCACAACTTGTACAAGGCAAGGTCATGGGAGCTCCACAGACGTATCCAAACTCCCTGAGGGACCGAATTGCTGGGCTGAGGGCTGTGCGGACCATCGTCTCAGGGAACATCTAGCTCAACTGGCATAATACAGTTTATAAAGAAAATATTCTAAGCTGTACTTCGGTGAGTAGCGTCTGGGGTGTTAAAAGCCTATGAGAGGCCATTTAGGATACTCCACTGGTCTCACCCCTTTGGGAGCAAGGAAGAATGAAGAAAACTAAAGATACAAAGGAAAGATTAGTCCAAAGGACTAATGTACCACATCTACCACAGTCTCCACCAGACTGAGCCCAGTAAAACTGGATGGTGCCCGGCTACCACCACTGATTGCTCTGACAGGGATCACAATAGAAGATCCCAGACAGAGCTGAAAAAAAATTGTAAAGCAAAATTCTAACTCAAAAGTAAAGACCAGACCTACTGGCCTGACAGAGTCTGGAGAAAACCTGAGAGTATGGCCCTCGGACACCTTTTCAGCTCAGTAATGAAGTCATGCCTAAGGTTCACCCTTCAGCCAAAGAGTGGACAAGCCCATAAAACAAAATGAGACTAAAGGGGCATACCAGCCCTGGGGCAAGGACTAGAAGGCAGAAGGGCACAGGAAAGCTGGTAATAGGAAACCCAAGGTTGTGAAGGGAGAGTGTTGACATGTCATGGGGTTGTTAACCAATGTCATAAAACAATATGTGTACTAACTGTTTAATGAGAAACTAGTTTGTTCTGTAAACCTTCACGTAAAGTACAAAAAAAAAAAAACAACCCTGAAGTCTTCTTAAGACCAAATAAGAGATTAGCTTAACTAGTAAAAAATCTCTGCCTTGAGCATTATGCTCTTTTAAGAACTATCTATATAGGATCATATTGACAATAGCAACTCAAAAGATTAGACAGGAACCTTAGGGGGCAGAGTTTATGTTAATGGGGGAAGAATAACTCAGAAAAGGAGGGTGAGAATAGTTGCACAACTCGAAGAATGTAATCAGTATCACTGAATTGTATATGTAGAAACTGTTGAACTGGTGTATGTTTTGCTGTGTGTATTATTCTCAACGATAACAAAATAAATTAAAAAAAAAAAAAGAATTCTGATCAGAAGGAGAAATGTGGAACAGGAGCTCAAATTCTCATGGAATCCAGACTTTCTGGAGATATTGAGGCTGGATCCCCTAAAACTATTAGCCTGGGGAGATCTTTAAACCTTGAACCAAAAATATCCCCTAAAGTCATCTTTGAACCAAATACTAACTAAACTAAAAAAAATTTTTTTTTTTTTTTTTTTTTTTTATTTTATTTTATTTTTTTTTTAGTTTAGTTAGTTTAGCCTAATTAGAGAAGAATGTCTGCATTAAGCCTGATACTTTTTTAAAAGAAATATCGATATATGATCAAATTGACAACAACAACTTGAAAGAACAGATGAGAAGCTTAAGGGGTAGTGAGTTTGTGTTAAAAATGAATGGTGCAATAGTCAGGAAAAGGCTGTTGAGAAAGGCGGTACGACGTGAGGAATGTAACTTTTGATGCCACTGGATTGTAGATGTAAAAATTGTTGAAGTAGTGTATATTTTGTTGTGTATGTTTTCACTAAAAAAAAAAGGGAAGACTTCATTTCTCTCTATGGCTGAGTAATATTCCATTGCATGGGTATACCATATTTTGTTTATCCATTCATCTGTTCGTGGACATTTGGGTCTTTTCTACGTTTTGACTATTGTAAATAATGCTGCAGTAAACGTTGGTGTACAGGAGTCTGTTAGAGTACCTGCTTTCAAATCTTTGGGGTAGATATCTAGAAGTGGAGTTGCTGGGCCACGCTCTGCTTATTCTTGTACACACATGTAAGAGTTTCTTTAGAGTGGATTGCTGGCATTGGGTATATTCTTCTCTTAAACTTGACTGGAAAAAAAAAAAAAACTTGACTAGAAGATGCCAAATTGTTTTCCAAAGTGGTTTTATCAGTATACGTTTCTTCATACTTGGCAACACTTGGTACTTAAAATTATTTTTCCAACCTGATGGTTAGGTAATGATACCTCAATGAGATTTTAATTTGAATTCCCATGATTACTAATGAATTCGAGCATCTTTTCAAGTGTTTATTATTTGAGATTCATTTCTGTAAAGTGCCTGTCGAAAGCTTTTACCCATTTTTCTTATGTTGTTTGTCTTTTTCTTACTGATTTGTAGAACTTCTTTATATATTCTGGATACTAGTCCTTTGTTAGTTATGTGTGTTGAAAATGTCCTCTCTCACTTTGTGGATTCCCTTTTCATCTTATAGCGTGTTTCAATGAACAGTACTACAGTACCTAATTTTAAAGTAAACAAATTTACTGAATTTTTTCTTTTACGTTTACTGCTTTTTCTGTGTGGTGTGAGATATATGTCTATTTTAGTTTCCTGGGGTTGCCATAACAAAGTACCACAAACCTGGGGGCTTAAAACAATAGCAATGTATGCTCTCACATTCTCAAGGCTAAAAGTCTGAAGTTAAGGTGTTGGCAGGGCCACGCTCCCTCTGGAAGCTCCTGGGAGGAATCTTTCCTTGCCTCTTCCAACTTCTGCTGGTTGCTAGCAATCCTTGGTTTGTGGCAGCATAACTCCAATCTCTGCCTCTGTTTTCACATGGCCTTCTTGCCTGTGTGCCTGTCTGTCTCCAAATCTTTCTATCCTTATAAAGACACCAGGCATTGGAGATTTAGGGCCCACCCTAATCCACTATGACCTCATTTAAACCTGATTACATCTGCAAAGACCCTATTTCTAAATAAGATCACATTCACAGGTACTGAGGGTTAGGACTTAAATACATCTTTTTAGGGGGCCCAATTAAACTCACAACAGGGTCTAAATGTCCCAGTACCATTTATTGAAAAGTTCGTCTTTCCCCCACTTGATCTGCAACGTAATCTCCATCATGATCAAGCATCCATATGTGTGTGGCTCTGTTTTTTGGCTCTTGCTGCTTTTGAACTATTTGTCTGTCATTGTGCCAATACCATGCCGGCTTAATCATCAGAGCTTTATAATTAGTCTTGCTATCTGATACAGCAAGTTCTTCCACTTTGCTCTTCTTTCCCAGGAATATTTTGGTCACTTTTGGCCCTTTGCATTTCTGTGTAAATTTTATGTTCCATTAAATTAAAAAAAAAAAAAATCTGTTGGGATTTTGATTGGGATTGCATCAACCTAGAAGAACTGACATCTTTACGATATTGAGTCTTTTAATCCATGAACAGGATAAGTATCTTTATTTATTTAGATCTTCTTTAATGTCTTTCAATAAAGTTTTATAATTTTCTCCATCAAGATTCTCAGGCTCCTTACTCCTTCGTTTCAGGTCCCTCCATATAAAAACCCCAAGTTTCTCTTTGTCTAAACTTTCTCCATCTGGTCCATAGCCAGAGATCTGGCCTTCCCCAACAAACAGTCCCATCCAGGTGGTGAGGCACTAAACTCTAAGTAACAAGGACCTCTCTCCTGAACTGCGGAATCAGATGACCCTTCCTGCCTTCCTTCCTCCCCTCTCACCCTCATCTCTTTCATAACAGTTTTCTTTCCATTACACACACTCTCTCTTGTGTATATGTCATGAGAGTATGCATAATGTTTTTCTACTTTCTTTTAAAAAAAAAAGTAAGAAAAGAATGACATCCTGGATCTACATAGACACCGCAGTCTTTGGTAATGGCTGCCTAATACTTCATGGCAGATATGTATCATCATTTAAGAAATCCCCTACTAATCTACTTTTATATTTATATTTATTGCTCTTGCTACAGTGCTCCAGTAAGGATCCTTGAACATAAATTATTAGAACACAACTGGTCATTACTATAGGATAAATTTCTAAGAGTGGAGTTGCTTGGTCAGAGGGTATATACATTAAAAATTCTGAGAGAAAACACTCAAGCCTTCTCTAAAAGGCTGTATCACTTTGCATGGTGTCTCTTTATCAGGCACAGCTGGAGTCAGGGTGGAGGTTGGGCTGTCGGAAGAGTGAGCGCCTCACCTTGATGTCACCATGGGCTCAACTCAGAGCACGTCCTCACTAGTGGAGCACATTTGCCCCAAATTATCTATCTCTTTTGCTGGGTCCTCCTTGGCCTCAACCTGACCTGAATGGGAGTAACTCCTGAGATGCTGATTTGCTGGAAAACTCTGGGAAATTTTCTTGTAATGACACCAAGATGAGATATAACAGCTGCCAGTAACCCAGTTTTAATTTTTATGGCCAGGTCCTGGGCTAAGCTTTTGGTGAACATCTTCTCTTTTGGACCCATTAGTCTCCTTTTACAGATGAGAAAACCATGCTCAGGGAAGAGGGGTATCATTGCCATGTTCCCAAGGTCAGGCTTAATCCTGGTGTACCTGATTCTAAACCAGTGTGCTTGACCCCTCTAACATCTGCATCATCTTTGAGCCTCAGTTGCAGAAAGGGGGCAAAGATATTTACCCTGCCTCCAGTACAGGGTGGTAAAGAGCAAGTGAACAAGGAGGAAAGTCTTCAGAACCTCTAAGATGGATGCGGTGTAAAAAAATCCAGGGTCAGCATCATGGACTGGTCAAGACCAGGGTTCAAGCTTAGTCTGGGGTTTCCTGGCTTCACCTACAAGACTTTTGCACTGGGTGGTCCAGGCCTGGGTTTCTGCTCCATGATGCCGATAAATCAAACCCATTGTTGTTGAGTCGATTCTGACCCATCAGGATGCTAGAAGACAGAACAGAACTGCCCCACTGGGTTTCCAAGGAGTGACTGGTATATTTGAACTGCCAACCACTGCACCACCAGGGCTCCGTGATGCCATTAGGCTCTTTACATTTTTCTGCTCTGTCATCCCCATTGTAGGCCCTCATCGTCATGGGCATCACTTCATTGTCTTGAGATGGCCACTACCCCTCCAGGCCTCATGCCTGCCCTTGGGAATAGAAAGAAGCAGGAAGGAACGAAGACTATAAGCAAAGGCCAGCCACACAGTTCCTTTAAAAAAGCTTTCACAGAAGGAACTCCACCCAGCGACTTCCTCTTATATCTCATTAGCCAGGGAGGTGTCACATGACCACCTTTAGCTTCAAGGGAGGCTGGGAAGGCAAGACAGAATAGATGCCTAGAGGGCCTCTGACAAACACACCAGTGGTGATATAAGGGAAGATGCATGACTGATAGTTCCCCTCCATGACAGTATGTGGAGAGAGACGGGGCCCAGGAAAGCCGTCAAAGAGAAAGAGGAGGCTGAGGAAAGAGGCGGGAAAGATCCAGGTGGGTACGCAGTGGCCAGATACCAGGGCGGCTGGGTGAGTCAGGAAAGGCAGGACCAAAGGCTAGAGCGCTGTGAAGTCGGTGAGGTTAAGACTGAATTCTGGGACAAGGAGACCAATGCGGATCTTGCCACCAGCAGCAGTTTCAGGTGAAGGGAATGGAGGTGAGAAGTGGGGACAGGGATATAGAGAAAACTTCTGAGATCTTTCCAGAAGACTTTTCCACCTCCAACCCATTAAGATTTCTCCCTTCCCTAAGCTTCTGGTCTATTGGTGAGCCAAGCACTGGCACTATAGCAGTCATTGTTTTTGGTGCTGGGGCCCTGAGGGGAACACAACAGACCAGCTCCCGGTGGAGAGATGGGTCAGGCGGGTTTGTGGGGAAGGGCAGGGAACTCACCCTGTAACCAGCACATCTTTAGTAACCAGCATGCTGTGTGGCACCGAGTAGGTACTCAATAAGCGAAACTGTCGATCATTGAACCCAACAACTGAGATGCATTCCAACTGTACGAACTTAAGCATCTTAGGTTGATGCCTGTGTGTTTCTGTGGACACACACAAGCTCACACGTGTGTGGACATGAACAGTCCCGTGTTAAGCCCACCTGCATACACACTCAGTCTAAATGCACAGGCCTGCTCCAGCCTGCATCCTCGCACACATGAACGCTGCCTTCTGCACAAAGCTCATTTATTTTGATTTATGAATATTACAAAAATAAACCTGAGCATCTTCTTGGGGATTCTGTGATCCTGACGCTGGTCCCCCACAATATTGCTTTTCACTACTGGTTACCTGAAATTAGCAGAGTAATTCGGAATCAGCATCTTTATTTAAAAGAAAAAAACTGTAGATGCAGAATTATAAAAATTTAATATGCTCCCAGGAAAATGAAAAATGAGAGGTTGTGATCTCGTCTAACACTTTCAAATGTGTTTATTAATTCATGTTTTAAATCATAAGTTTCATTCAGTGAGAGCCATGCACAGCAATAAGCCCGTTTTAAAATATTAATGAATAAACAATATTTCTCTATTGAAATACAACATGCTTCTTTGAACAATGGACCACCAGTAATAAATCAAAACCAGGAGAAAATTGCATTTCATATTTAATACAAGTTGAACCCTGCCTTTTTATAAATGATATCTTTTTTGTTTAATTGGCGTCAGTTCAGATCTAGCAGATTGCTAATAAAATTCTGGATTTCCATATTTAATGATGCGTACACTTTCTGCTGAAATTTTATCAGGAAAAAAAGAATCAGCCTTTTATTATCTCCTGAGGCGGTGGTGAGAGGTGAAGCCTCAGCCTCAGTCCACTCCTGAGGGTTTGGGGGAGCAGGCCAGAGTGAGTGGGGTGAAGAGGTTGAACCACCCTCCAGGACTCTGCTGTTAACCAGAAGTAATCATTCCAGCTACAGGGACCAGAGGTTGGCATGTCCTTCGGATCTGGGGGCACCTGTAAGAAGGACAATAAGAAGAGAACCTACCACATCCTAGGGTCCAGGCACCATGCATGCACCAGCTCGATCTTTATGAGATCTCTGTGACGTAGATAGGAATAAAATCCCCATTTTACAGACGAGGAAACTGAGGTTGCAGAGAGAAGAGGTGACACATCCAAGGTCACACACCACTGGTAAGTGGTAGAACTTGGCGGGACTCCAGTGCCCTAGCTCTTCACACCAGGTTGCTTTGAAGGGAGATACATCAACCAGGGTAACAGAAAAATCTGTGTTTTATAAATAGTGGGTGAAGGGGGACTTGTATGAGGGGAAGGGGGCATCAATGCAACCTGGCATTCAAGTGGGAAACATCGCCATAGGGCAAGTCATGGACTAATATGCAATAACTGCAGCCAGCCTCAGCCCCTACTATATGCAGGGCACTGTCCCTGTATCAACGCGCTTTACCTTCCCTGCAAATCTAGGAGGCAGATGCTTGACAGTTAAGAAACTGAAGCACAGAGATGTTACATGACTTGCCCAAGGACATATAGTTGGTATGAGGCAGAGCCAGGCTTGAATCCCAAGCAGTCGCACTTGGGAGCCCACATTCTTAAGCACTAAGACATGATGCCCTCCTAGCCAAGGGGCTACATCTAACCCCGGCATCTGTTGCTTCGTCCCTGGGATGGGGCTAAAGTCTACGTGGCTGTGAAGGGTATGGCATCTGGCAGAGAACTTGGCTGTGTCAATCTGGGAGCGAGCTCTGTGCACACTGGCTGAGTTCATGATAGCCAAGGCAGAAGGGCTGGGAGGTGGCCATGCTTATTGTCTATGAGCAGGTCTCCAAGTTCAGCAGGGACAACCTGCAGGCTTTAGTTGGCCTGTAATGCCTGTAGACACTAGTGCAGCCTTCAGGAGGGTGTCCTTGGGAGCCTGGGCTGTTAGGAGGAGGAGCCAAGGGCTCCAATGGGGTACCAGGGGCTGGCATCCATCCTCTTCTCTGCTCAGTTCCCACCTCACCTTCACCAACTCTGGGCAGGTGCACAGTGGGCCTACAGACTGTATACAAGCACACAGACGCTTGACAAAACAGCTTAGCACAAAAGGGATTAAAAATGTAGGTTTGGGCTTCAGACACACCTAGACTTGTATTCCAGCTCTGTATTTGGGCATGTGGCTCCACACCTTTGAACTTCAGCATCCTTATCTGTAAAATGAAGATAATAGAACCTTCCCCAGGTGGCTGCTGAGAGGATCTGAAGGGAGAATCTGTGAAGTTACTTAGCAAGCATCCACAGATGCTTCTGATTCAACTGGCTCCGGCCTCCTGGCCTTTGCACAGGCTCTGCCCTTTGCACTCTTCCTTGTGCCTGCAACCCCCATTCAGCTAATGCCTCACTTTTCTAATTCTCTCCCCTTTTGGGCGTCTGCTTGGATGTCCAGTAGGAGATACAAAACGCAAGAGGAAACAGTGATCTGACTCAGCCTTGAAGGACAGGCATTCACCAGGGAGACAACGTGCAGAAGGACATTCTAAGAAGAGGGGATGAGGAAACTGAGGCCCAGAGAGGTTAAGACCCTCACCTATAGTCACACAGCTGGTAGGAGGCACAGCCAGGATTCAAACGCATGCCTGGTAGGCTCTGGAACCTGGAATGCTGAAACCCAGAGTGGGTTGTGCGGGCAGAGGGGCTAAAGAGACAAGCCAGAGCTAATAAATTGGGCAGAGCCCGGGACCTGGAGAGCATCCACACGGCACAGGGTACACACTCAGGCCCAGGCAGAGCTCTGTCCATAGTCAAGTATGAGTAGAGACTAACCCAGGCTCTGTGTCAGCACTTCTGTGAGTGACATCTGCCCTCCGAGGTAGCTACGCTGTTTGCCTATATTAGTGATGGTACCAGGCCCAGCCTAGCCCAAGCACCTGGGCTCTTCCTGTCCCTTGTCCCAACCTCGTGATCCACAGATTGGACTACATACAATCTGTGACACACATTCCACAAGTCATATATACTCAAGTGGTTCAGGCAACTCAGGCGTGGGCAGGAAAGCTACAAGGTCTAAGGGGAAGAGGGATGATTTCCCTGGTCACCTCGCCCCAAAAAGGACCTCACACTGAAGCCTGGATGTCCTAAGTTCATAGGAGCCTTTCTGCCCTGCTACAAGTGGCTGCTGGAAGGTGTTGCATGAGGCCTTCACAGGGCAAACTGTAGCTCTGCAGTTTAACCACGAGACAGGAGGTCTCACCTCTTTGAACCTCAGATTCCCCATCTGAAAATGGGATAATAATAGCACGTGAGGCTACATGGAGATTAAATAAGATACTGTATGAAAAGCACCGGGCAAAGGGCCGGGCACACAGGAGATACTCAGGAAACTGTAGGTGCCAGTGCAGCGAAGGCCCTTTCTCACATCTCACACATAAAACATCAGGGGGACTAATCCTATGTCACATTTTCCACACATGGAGGGTGCTGACCTAGAGCACCACACCTCACTTCCCACAAGGGCTTGTGTACCTCCTGGTGGAAGACTAATAGTCCAACACGAGCAGCTTTGCAGGAACTTGGACTCCAGAAACGTGTGAACAAACATGTCTTCTCACACAAGCATATGTGTGTTCTCGTGCATCTAACCGTATGTACGGACAGGTCCCTCAGCCTGTGAATGGGTGTTTCAGTTTCCTACTGTTTTATTTTTTTGACCTGGTGATTTGGTTTGAGGACCTCGCTTGTCCAGCATTGGGGTTTAAAAGCCTACCAGCCTTTTTAGTACCCTTACTAAGCATTGCTTTCCAAACCAGGACCAGGCCCAGGATCTTGGGGTCCAGTTTCATTCATCTCTGGGCCTAGCCCCTAACCCCTTGCTTGACTCAGAAAACTTACCTGGTGAGAATCAAACCAACAACCGACTTCACCCAATTGGGTGAGACCTAAGAATCTCAGGGTCAGTTCCTGTGCAGTTCCCATTCCTTTACAAACCCCAATGGTCACCAGAAGCTAGGCTGGAGTACCCATTTTCTCATTTACGAACTGAGGATGCTTCTGCCCTCCCAAGGAGTAGTGAAGAATGAAGAGAAGGCATGTGCAAGTACTTGCTAAACTAGCACACTGAAAGAAAATTGCTGTTTTGTTTAGGCCTCAAAATAAAAGCCCAGACTCAGATACTTTCCTCAAGGGTTGCTAGTCAAAGTATGAATCTCCAAAGAGCGCTTGGTGTATGCATCTCTCTACAAACTAAAACCTGAGAGACTTAGGATGCGTGTGTTTTCGGACTTTAAAGATGAGTTTGTGTGTTCATTTGTGTGTTGTTTCCATATTTTTCCAAAACCATGCAGCACAGAGATTGTTTTACGTACAAAGATAAGGCTGAACCACAAGCTAATTGAATCATGCAAATAACTACTTAGCCATGGGAAAGGTTCCTACAGGCAGGCTGAGAGCCTGCGTGAGGGAGGACAGCTTTGGAGGGCAATCTATTTTATAAAGTTTACCCTCACAGTGTAACTGCCTCAAGATTAATGGGAATGGTGGCTCTAGACCTTGTTTTCCCTGGCTCTACCAACTGAAATAGTAAAACAGTTGTATTTATCATATACAGTTTGCTGCAAGTGATTAAAATTAATCTGATTTCCTGTGAGTCAATTTCCTTGAGATATAGTAAACAGGCCAATTACCTGCTATTGACCCCTTTTATTATAAAGATTTAGATATTAGTGACAAATGTGTATGCAAATGTATGTAATTTCTACAATCTTAATAAAACAAAATAATGTTTAACCTAGGTAAAAGTCTTCTAGTTGGTCTTTCACCTTAAAGTTTAGATTTTTAAAAGGTATGTTATGAAGTTGAGTGTTTTGTTTTTTGAATGGCATCTAAGGCTCACTCTTTTCAGACAAACTTTTGCTTGTTCTTAGCTGGCATCTCATAGATGTTAGGAAAGTGAAGCAGTGAATGTGACAAGGCACTGGTTATTAAAAATCATTCCCGCTAACAAGTGGCAGATGCATCATTGGCTCAGAGAGCTCCAAGGGCAGACAGTCCTGAGTTTAAGGCATGGCCCCTTGTTGTCCTAGGTCTGTAACTGCGGGGCATTCGCTTAGTTTTTCTGAGAAAATGGGGACACTATTTTCCTGGTGGTGTTATGTGAGCGTAAGGATCCAGTGAGGACACGTCGTGATCGCTGGTCCTGGCATCGAGTCTGCACAGAGGTAGGGCGCGGTCAACAGTAGCTGTTACTTTCCTCAGCCCCCGCATCATCTCAAAGTCCCTTCCGACAGGTCTCACATTCACAGGCCCAGGCCTGGCTCTGGGCAGGCTTTCTCCTTTCCCTGCACTGGGTTGCTTAGGTGGTGGAGTAAGAAACTGCATCGACATTTAATCATGAAAGCAAAAAGTTTATTCATGTTTGAAACTACATATAACTACCACGAGGAAGACTTTATCAATCCAGGGTGTAATCCAGTTAGAAAGGAACACGAAACGTTTTAATACATTAGAATCACCGCCACAAATTATTTTCATGACTCAATCGGTTTCAGAATCGCATACAATACAAAAAGAGAGAAAGGGGAGGGGGCCCCATTACTCAGGGTGAAATATACAGTACTGAATACTGAAATCTGAATGCATCACAATTAGTCGCCGCTTTTTTTGCATGGATTAGTAACAAGATGAAGAACATTCAAAATGTTTCTCAGTATTTACAACAGTTTTACTGATCCTGTGTTGAATTAAGACCCAATGTTTCCACTCTTGGTTTTTTAAAAGTTGCAAATGCAACCCTGATTTTTCTTTTTTAAAAGATTACAATGTACATTACATTTTATGAAGGGAAACAGAGTTAATTACAAGATGCAAAAAGATAAGAAAGAGACAAACTACAGCGTGAGTATTGTTCAGAGGTAGTAAGTGAGCACTCTAAGCTACAGAACATGTTGAAATTCTATTGGTTTGTATGAGTTCGCATGAGGTAATAAAGCTGTGTTTTGATTGGTGAGATGTATAAATACTCTTTTGCTACACTATATACAACACTCCAGAGAGCAGGGCCTTTTGTTGATGCCCAGAGGACGTAGCAAACCTTGACAAGTCTGTGCAGCACCCAGTGCACACCGTAAAACCCCAGACGGATCTCGGTTTCACCTCTATCAGCAGCAAGTATCTTCATCTCTCAGAACAACCTGGATCCATAATTTAATTACTGAGCAGACGCTGGGCACTGGTGTTTCAGAGAGAGAAATGATGCTACCAGTCTCTGACCTAATTATAACATAAGAGATTGCAACACAAATGTGATGAGGAAGATTTTTAAACACACCCATCCTTAACAGAGATAGCCAAACAGCTCTTTTATTCCAACTCCATTAGTGATACGAAAGAAAGACAATCAAAATCTGCGATGGATATGCAAGAAGTTGAATTTAGGTAAGGTGAATCTTTGCTTCTGCTTTAATGATTGAGGTTTAGCATATGTTGTACTTTTTACCCTTAAGGCCAAGTAATTGGCAACTGTGAAACCATTAATGTAAAATATTGATAATAAATTATGATAAAATAGCTACAGGACTGTCAACAATGTTAAATCTTGGCCTAATTGGATAAAGTGCTTTTTTTTTTTTTTAACATTGTGTGTTTTTAAGTATAAATACAAATGATTATGATTCCTTAAAAAACAGATTTACCAAGTTCTCTAATAAGACAAGGTTTTACAGTAAAGCTGTAGATGGTGGGCTACAAAAACGCTTTCCTTTTCCTCCTATTGCTCTGAATGCACTTATCAAGGCATGTCAGCTCAGGGAAAAGTGTTGCCAGAGATTAGTTAGAGGTATCAGAGTGCACACTTCCTGGGCCTTCTGTAGGAGAAGTCACAGAAGATGGAGTTGTTGCGTCCTGCCAGCCTCCATTAGCCTGAAAGGAGAAACACAGTTCAACGGGTGCACGTCTACATATTAATTCTACTCCCCAATTTAAAACACCCAGATGACAACATGAGAGCAAAGATGCATTAGCAAATGTATTTTCTAAACCCACTTTGGCAGGAGTTTGAAGCATGTGTTAAAGTGGGATTAAATGCATGTAAAACAAATCCATCCCACCAAGTGAAGACTTGGCAATAAATCAGCGTGCTGAAGAAGGGCTTCAGCGAGTCCCAGGCTGGCACAAAGTTCAGCCTTTGATTCGCTGGTAAAAATAAAGTGACTAGAAAAGGAATCTTTTAAGAAGGGAGTAGGAGTGAAGCCCAATGCAATGCCTCAGCAAAACCCTGAGCTCTGTGAAGTATAAACTTCAACTCAGTTTAATCCTCGTTTCCATAGAGAAGAAGTTGCCTACCCTTTTCCAAACACGTCTGACAACCAGCTAGTATAACCCTTGGAAAATGAAGGCCAGAATTTCCCTCCAAATAGGATCTTCCAGAATAAAAATGCATGAACTATGGAGGAGCACACACTATTCAAATCTGTATTCCAATTATCTATAACTGGAGCTCCTATTTGGGATGTTGCTACTGCTTTTCACATGCCGCTGGCCCTTCCTGCCTCAGACCTGCATCAACAGTAACAGTACTCAGAAACAAATTTGCCTTATGTCTTGGCCTATAGAGGCAATTGCTGAAATCAATGTCTGATCAGATTTCTGCTGTGGCAGACAGCTTGTCGCTACATATTTTTATGTCAGTCAAGAAGAGGGAGGTGTTGGGCTAGTGAGTTGGAGAACACTGAGTGGAAGTGACGGGACGGACCTTTCTGGAGCGAAAGCAAGGGTGAGCTGGGCTGACTTCAGTGCCTGCGGCACAGACCAGCTTTTGCTGCTATGTTGCCCCCAGACCAGGACCTCCCATACCAGTGTCAGTGTGAGTAAATAAGGTCCCCCCTGTCTCCCTCACATCCGTCTGCAACTTATTCTGCAACTTCATCCAAACTGTCTTCTTCCAGGCCTGTGCCACTAGGCTGCTGAGGACTCTGTCTAGATCCCTGTCCAGCCTGGATATGGCTTTTAGATAAGCCTTGTGCTGGAAATTCTTCTTTCTCCAGGGATCTTTGTTCTTAAAGAACCCCCTGTCTTCTGATTTACTGCAGAGTTCTGCATATAAAGTATTTTTCTTCCCTCTAGGACCACAGGGAAAAGGGAGGGGGGAATAAACAATTCCATAGTGATGACCACAGTCAAAGGGAAAAGGATTTTGCAAGCTTGCGGCATATCAAATTCAAGTGGGGGTGGGAATGGGAGTGTTTTAAAGCATCAGCTGGGTGGGACTGGATGATGACATGCCCATGTTTGTTAGTGTGGACTATAAGCAATCCTCTTCTCTATCTAAAAGGTAAGCTGTTTTCCCCTCAGGTATGAAAATCTACTTAGAAAAAGAAAAACTCTTACATAGATACAAGTCTAAAGATATTCCATCTGAAGTAAACATCATTCCTCTTTTATCCAAATTTATAAACAACAAATGTACAATATTTTTACCCAGCGTGGCAGCTGGAGGAGAGGTTGTCAGCATACATTCTTTTTTTTTTTTTCAAAATAAATTAATCCTTACTCTGGTGGTTTGAGATTATGCACTGTATTATACAACAGCGCCTTATCAAGCCTCATCAGTGAAGATGGAATTCATGTCTGTAAAATGCTGCAAGCAATCACAGTTTCATATTTTATCATGTTGATAAGGATATCGCACATTCTCTGAAGCATTTCAAAACACTTAAATGAGAAAGGAGAAATGCAACTAAAAGGCTTTTTATATGGTTTGTTGTGGATTATTATGAGTTATTTATAAACCCAAAAAGAAAGATTTGACATTTCAAATGTAAAAGATTTGAGTATTTAATGGTCCTTTTTTCCCTTTACAATTGAACATCCTCAATCACTTTTTAAATCATTAATATTTACTCTCATAGCAAGCCAAGGCCCTAAACAGGGAGAATTTGTCCATTTTCTTCCTGACTCTTACTACCATGCGTTGAGCAGTTCTTTTCCTCCCTAAGTCTGGAATCCCAGGTTCTGCTTACCACTCCACCCCAGCTCCACCATGGTGACCCAATGGCCACCACGGCCCTCTCCCAGGAGCTGTATTACTTGCCATTTTCCATCCATGTCAGGATGGGGAATAAAGTTTTAATGAACTGGTTCTAAAAGCTAAAATTATTTCCTATATCTATTTAATTAAAAATTGAGAGGCATTAAAAATGCTGAACATGTCTTGCATCCCACCTTGACAATGTAGCTATATGCTTTAAAAGTAAAATTCTTTGTTTAGCTTGGTTTGTTGATCTGCCTGGGCCAACCAAGGTTATCACCTTCACCTGCACTGCGTTTGGGAATTTTTCCTGCTGCTTGATTCTGAGATAAATGATCTGTTTTTCACCATCTCCCTGGAACACAGCATGGCCTGTAGGAAATGGCAACTTAATGGGCTGATGCTTAAGTCTCTATTGATGACAGAATGCCAGTCACTCCTGGGCATCTGTGAGGACGTCTAAGGGCATCTACGTAACATCAAATGTTTAGGTTCATAGAAGAAAAGTGGAGTAAAGATGCTGCCTTGCTATCCACCAACAATGATCAAGATGAGAAGCCATGTCAAATGGCCATTGATTTATTTATTAGTCACTCCGTTTGCCTGACACTGTTCCTACAGCTCTTTGAATCTGGTTCCCCAGAGTACTCACATTTAAATTATGTGGACTGTACAGTGAATTTCCTCCAAGGCCATCACTGTAGCCTCCCGTCTGATTGATAACATGACGGAGGGTATCCACCTAGAAGTGAGACGAAACAAAATTCATCATCACAAATCTATTAAAACATCATCACTTACAAAAGGAAACAATTTGAATTATGTGTGCCACAAGGGTTTAGCATCTTCAGTGAAAGACGAATTTATCAATCAAATGTGACTGGCAGAATTTCAACAATTCTTTGCATATTTATTCGCACATGTTTGTCATGCTAGTCAAACAATAACATCTTCGTGGCAATGCAAACTTTCGATTGATAGCAACCAAATGTGTGTGGCTGTGGGTAAAAACCTACTTATAAATATGTACACTAAATCTTCCTTTCTCTTTCTCACACACATACACACAGCCCTGTATGCATAAAAACAAGTAGTTGTTTTCAATTAAAAGGATGAGAAAAGAGTTGAACCTGGAATCTACTTTAAGAACTCAGGCATTTGTACTCTGACTTAAAAAATAAATGGAAATGAAACACAGTAATATGTTCTTAAACCATACATACGCTCACACACACAATTTTTCTGTTCTATTTTGACACAATGATAGGATGTACCCAACCCCTCTCCATGAGCTCAAGCCAGAGCCGAATGCATTCACAAAGTTTATTAGATCTGAATCATCAAATCATCACTGTTCATTTGACTTCTCATTAAATTAAATGGTGGGGCAGATAGGTCACATTTGAAAACACCCAGCACTGGTTCTGCACAGATGTGCAGACCACTATCATGGGGTCAGAGTAAGGAGTTTTGAGCCCAAACCCTACCCTGCTAGAAAGGCCCCAGTTGGGGCATTTCTCCTACCTGTGATTGCACATTGGCTCCGACTTGGGACCCTTGGTAAGAATCCCCATTCAGACTCTGCATGTTCATGAACATGTCCCCAGAATTTGGGAGGTTAAAAGAACCAGAAGAACCTGGAAAGGAAAGAGTTAAGTAGCTGAATAACAGAGAGCTACACACAATCCTCAAAGACCTAGATGCAGGCAAAGCAGAAAAGGTGCAGAAGGAAAAACTGTGTACAACATAAAGCATTTCCAGATCTAAGAGTATGGAGAACAACTCCAAGACTTAGGTCCTGTGATGGGTTTTGCATCTAGGAAAGTTCTATCAATGCGGAAGCCCAATAAGAAACAAACAAATCAAAATAAAACATGAAAACACTGACTAACTGGCCTAGAACCTTTCTCTTGTTTCCATTTATTTCCAGGACTTAATCATTAAATGAGCCCTTCAACATCATTGATTGTCATGGCGGACAATTACCTAGAGAAGAAAGGTTTTTCTGAAGCTTTTTCTTACACATATGTTTTACCTACTTTGCTTTTACCCATTACTAAGTGCCATTAAAAAGAGATGGCGTTGGGGGGAGGGGACACAACAAACAAAAAAAACCTCATATGCGGAACTTTTAATGATATACTTAAAAGGCCTCCTTATAATAGTCCCCTGAACTGTTACTCCAGTCCATCTGTTTGGGCTTTCGTGGTTATTCAAGTTTTCTGTAATTTTAAGATGTTTCTAACTCCATCACAAATGTCACATAAAATTTGGCCAAAATGTATTGTATGAGGAGTCAAAAGTATTGCATCGAAGTATTAAGGGCCATATCCTTAACAGCTAACAACCTACTAATCCTACAAAGCTAGCACTGCTTGGACAGTAGTAAAGAAATGCTAAAAAGGAAAACAGGATAGAGTCTGCGGCGACATTAGGTAGAAAGCACTGCTGTACTTCAACACAACATTCCAGCTTCCTTATGCACAGCAACAGTTAAATTTCACACTTGTGCTATTTCATTATTCGACAGACCATTATTGACCTTAAAGCGATATATGGAACAGTATCACCAAAATAATTACTAGTGATAGCGCCTTGCCTGATTGCTGAATTAAAAACCACTATTAAATGTAAAAGTTCCAGAATCCACCAGAAAAGAGTGGTGTTCTCACTGGGGACAGTGGGTTTACAGCTCTGGCCATACACTCATTTACCCATCCCAAGAACAAGCCCACATTTTAACACAAAAGAACATTCTTCCTTTATAACTCCACTGTGCCCTCAGTATGGCTACCTCCTGGCCTGTGGGACAGGGCTTTGTGGCATAAGGCTGCCTGGCTCAAGTAGGGAGCAAGCACCCTGTACGCACCAGAATTTGGCGTGGTGGGTGAATTGGTCTGGTTGTTCTGCACAGCTGCGGCTACTGCATGTGCGGCTGTCACGGCTGTCTTTGCAGCGTAGAGGTTGGCTTCTTCCTGAAACTTGCCAATATTCTTCTTGTACCTGATTCGTTTGTTGCCAAACCAGTTGGATACCTACACGTTACAAAGACATGGTGGGGAAGGGGAGGAGAGGTCAAAAGGAAAAAAAAATAAAATGTCAGGCTTCTGATATTAACTGTTGGACACCAAGGGGATCTACCTCAGGGGAAACACAATTCCTTGCTTGTAATTTTACATCCTATGGATAATGCACCACCAACGAGCAACAATTAAAGCTCTAAAAGGAATGGTATTACGGTTCACTCTCTCTCTCGACAATCCTTTCAGGCTCCTTTGGAATAACACCGCATCTTGGACTTAGCCACAGTAACACTAAAATGGCTGATAGCACTGCTCATATGCAGAAATATCCAATTGGTATATCATGTATGAACATTCAGGCCCCCAAGAAGTAGCTAAAAGGCTGAAGGAGACATTTGCTAAGTTAGGTAAATAATAAATATGTGGGAAACAATGACTTATCTTTCACTTTGGGTCTAGAACAATTTTGGCAGCTGAATAGTAGAATAATATTTGATCTGCTGAAAAGAGCAGTATCAATTAAGAATGGATGAAAAATCCCTTTGCCTCTTGCCTTAGAAGACACTGTAAGTCTACCAACATGACTACTCATACTCTGCCAGTTAACACATGGGAAGGTCACAACTTGAAAACTTAAGAAATTCCGATAAGGTTAAATGTAAATACAGAGGAGCAGCGTATTTCATTGGGTGGAAAACATTTATTTCTTTTGCAAACTACTTATGATGTCAGCCAGTACTAATGGAAGAAATGATCTTGGCAACAGACAGATTTCATCACACTTCATAGACAGCAAAACTGCACCCAACACTCATCGCTTGTAGTTACATTACATGTTCAGGCACCTATAGAGCCATATAAAAAAAAAAAAGAAGCTAAAAGCTACATGACAATTTATAAGAAAGTACTCACTTGCTACACAAAAAGATCTACCTCTCTTTTGTTAAAGTAACAGTTTGAAAATACTTTTCAATAATTTCTTAATAATGTGTCCAAGAGGCATACCGCTGCGGTATTGGGCTGGGTGGGGTCACTGTTCTACCCTGAAGTTTACTATCCCCTATTCAGGGGCCCTGAGGAAAAATAAGGAGTGATAAGTAGCTCAGAGTCCTCCAAGCCAATTTGCACCAATGGGCAACCCTTGTTGATCATCTGCATCTCTGCCAAGCCTTTAATTGCTCTGGATAGTAGAACTTTCATTTGTCAACCTATGGCACTCATCCTTCCAGAAGCAGCCAAAGAGTCCTGCAAGGGAGCCACATGAGTAAGGCAGTGTTGGCCTTGATACTGTCCATATGCTGTCCTGGCCTCGGCGGGGGGGAGGTCACTGTGTGCTCATGTACACACACACACACAAAAATGAGCACACATTTGCAGACACACACACAGAGGACCCATGCAACAACCATGAACATAGCTTCAGCAGGCGAAAACCCATCAAGAAGTAAATATACTACACTTAAGGTTGGGACTGTCGAGCCATTTCTATTCCACCATCATTTTCTTTTTCTGAAGGATTATGTATGTATCTTTCCTTCCTATCAAATAGCTAAAAAAAAAAAACCTTGCTATCGAGTCAATTCTGACTCATAACGACCCTACGGGACAGAGTAGAACTGTCCCATAAAGTTGCCAAGGAGCAGCTGGTAGATTCAAACTGCCAATCTTTTTGGTTAGCAGCTGAGCTCTTAACCACTGCACCTCGTATCAAATAGTAGTGGTTATAACAACTATCATTTAATGAGCATCTCCTATGTGCCAAGCATTATGTAGAGACCTTTGCACACATTTGCTCATTTACTCTTAATCTCAAGGACTAGGTGGCTGATTGAGATGGCAGTTACACAGATGTGTACAAACAGTCGACAAACTATGACCCACACGCCAAATCTGGCCTGCCTCCTGATTTTATATGGTCAACCTTTTTTTATGGTTAAAATAAAAATCAAAAGAATACTTTGTGACACGTGAAAATTATGTGGAATTCATGAATAAAAATTTTGTAGAAATTTGTTTTCTCTCTTGTTATATGTCAAAAAAAAAAAAAAGAAATCCATCGTCATCAAGTCAATTTCAACTCATAGCGACCCTACAGAACAGACCTGCCCCATGGGGTTTCCAGTGTTGTAATCTTTATGGACACAGACTACCACATCTTTCTCCCGTGTAGTGGCCGATGGGTTCGAACCACCAACCTTTCAGTTAGCAGCTGAGCATTTAACCACTGCCTCACCAAGGCTCCTCTGTTGTTATATGTTGTTATTAGGTGCTATCGAGTCAGTTCCGACTCATACCGACCCTAGGCACAACAGAACGAAATGCTGTCTGGTCCTGCGCCATCCTCACAATTGTTGCTATGTTTGAGCCCATCGTTGCAGCCACTGTGTCAACCCATCTCCTTGAGGGTCTTCCTCTTTTTCACTGACCTTCTACTTTACCAAGCATGATGTCCTTCTCCAGGGACTGATCCCTCCTGACAACATGTCCAAAGTATGTGAGACACAGTCTCACCATCCTCGTTTCCAATGAGCATTCTGGTTGTACTTCTTTCAAGACAGATTTGTTCGTTCTTCTGGCAGTCCATGGTATATTCAATACTCTTCACAAACACCACAATTCAAAGGCGTCAATTCTTCTTCGGTCTTCCTTACTGATTGTCCAGCTTTTGCGTGCGTACGAGGCAACTGAAAACACCATGGCTTGGGTCAGGCACACATTAGTCTTCAGGGTGACATCTTTGCTTTTTAACACTTTAAAGAGATCTCTTGTAGCCAATTTGCCCAATGCAAAATTGTTATACAGATACCTATATAATACCCTTGATTTTTGCCCCTTGGCCTGCAAAGTCCAAAATATTTACTATCTAGCCTTTTATAGAAAAGTTGGCCAACCCCTTATGTACACAGCTGTCAAAAGTCAATTTACTGGATGCTTACGATCTGTGCATTTTATGAATGAAAACCATACCTCAATAAAAAATAAAAATTCATTCTAAAATAATGAAATATGACCTTTATTTCTACTTGCTGTATTCTACCATGCTAACTAGTTGTTGCACTCAAGGAGAAGCATGCCCTACCTCTGATTTAGCAGCTGTAGGACATACGTGTCTTTAATATAAGCCCTACTCCTCACCCTCTTTCAGTAAGGACTCCATCATGCCACCTTCAAGCCGAGTCTGTCAGATGACACAAGAACAACAGAAGAATGAGATTTAGCTAACTTTCACTGAATGCCAGCTCTGTGTTTCATGCAGACCTCTCAAAGCTCACACTTAACCCATTCAGCAATCCCATAAACTAAGTATTACCAGCCTTATTTTACAGATGGGGAGAAGGAGGCTCAGAGGAGGACAAAGGATCAGTCCAAAGGCATAAAATCAGAAAAAGGTGAAACCAGGATTGAAACCTAAGTCTTCTGACTCGAGCATGTTTCCCTTCCTTTTCCACTGTATTACTGCCACATCACAAGGCATCAGGAGAAAATGACTAGCTCATGTCGGGACTGTAACAACGAAGGGAGAGAAAACTTTAAGCAAGCTGATTAAAAAACAAAAAAGAAAACACTTTAAAAAGGCATCAACCCATGGTCAAAGACTCCCCTACAAGAGAAACTAGTGATTTCAAGACTCATTCCTGATGATACAACTGTAAATTACTCCAATAAAATAGAAAAGGGAATCATCTTAAGAAACCAATGTGCCCACATCAGGTGCTCTCAGAGGAGCCCAGATTTCACAGAACATAGAAAGCGGGGTATGGGACAAACTCATGCAAAGAGCATCAGGTAGTGACTGATATTTGTAAAATAAGCAAATGATAGCACAAAAGGTATATCATTTTTTTTTTGTTGTTATTTCCAAAGCAAGATGATGAACACAGAAGTGATGAGGTAAAACAGCATAATAGAGAAAAGGTATTCAACTGCATGTCCTTCCATTATTCTGCAAAGCCACCTTATTCTTTCTGTGTCCCATCTCCTTCCATTCACTCTGAGACTTGATGCCATTAGCTACTTTTTCTAACTTTTTCTAGGGCCTTTTAAATCTCTCATTCTCTGTAAAATGATCAAATTTCCCCTAATATAAAACAAACTCATCTTCCCTTGACCTTGCTGCCTCCTTTTACCTTTAGTGGCTGCCAGACTTCTTGAACGAGTGCCCTATACTTGTTCTCTCAGCTTCCTCAATAGACACTCTTTAAGTCTTAGCAATCTGCCTTACAGCCCCACGTCTTTATGAAAACACTCACAGGGTATTGCTCCTGTCCCAAATCCACTGGCCCTTTCTCTCTCCTCACCTTGTTTGACTTCTCAGCAGTGTCTGATACTTAAAATAACCATCCTTCCTTCATAAAGTTCTTTCTTCGCTTGGTTTCTATCACATTGTACTTCTGCTTTTCCTCTAATGGAGTCCCTGGGTGGTACAAACAGTTAACGCACTCAGCTGCTAACCAAAAGGCTGAAGGTTTGAGTCCACCCAGAAGTGCCTCAGAAGAAAGGCCTGGCGATCTGCTTCTGAAAAATTAGTCACTGAAAACCCAACTCACGGCAATACCATGGGTCCTACTCTGAAACACATGGGATTGCCATAAATTGGAACTGACTTGATAGCAACTGGTACTGGGTCTCCTTCACCATCCGCTCCTTCCCTGACACAAGAGGGTGTGTGTATGTATCAGGGCTTCAAACGGGTTTGAACTGGTTTGGTAATGGCTGACAAAGTGAAACCAGAGCAGGCCCAAATTTTCACAATTTGGGTGGTCCAAATGGAAAAAATTACAGGTCAAAGTCCTGGAAAGGGAGACTTGGAAGTGGCATACTGAGCCATTCCAGGAGCCTGATGCGTGAGATTGGATTATTGGCAGGACTGTGGAGAGTGACACACATTCAAAGCACTGCAGTCGGCCACCACCTTTAAGCAGGGCACTGCCATTTCCAACTCTGCTCAAAATCCCACAGGCAAGAGGTTTGGTTGCTATGCAACACATATGCTGTCCTTGTTTTCTAAGAGGGAGATTAGGTTTCTAGCAGGGCTTCAACCACCATTTTTCTCATTCCTGTTATCATTTCGGTTCACCCAAATTTTAAAAATTTGAGTCTGTTCCAGTTTCGTTTCCTCAGCCATGACTGAACCAGGAAGAACTGGTTTGAAGCCCTGGGGTGTGTGTGTATATTCTCTAAGCCTCAGCTCTTGGCCCTTTTCTTTCTTTCTCCTTGAACAATTTTACCCATATTCATGACTTCAATTACCACTTCTGTATGAATAACTCCCAGATCTCCATCTCTATCCCAAACTTCTCTGCAGTTTCAGTTCTCAATTTTTAAGAGGTTTCCATACAATTGTTCTGCCACAAGCTCCAATTCAATAGGTCTAGAACAGAACCCACATAGCCTCTGAACTTCCACCTCCTTCTCTATTTTCTCTTTGTGTTCATGGCATCTCCAGCAATGTGGGACTTACTACGTCACAAAATACCTAATTCTATTGTTGAATAGTTCTAAACGGATATGCAGTTCTCTTTACTCTGAACTAAATCTAGTTCCCTTTCATTTCCACTCATGGCTTTAGTTTCGACGTCCAGACCGTCACAGTATTAGTCTACTCCCCCCACAAGACAATACTGCAGAGAACTAAAGACTTATTACATACCCCCTCCTAATCTCTCTTTCTAGTATCTTCTTTTCTCAAATAATAGCACGATCATCTACCCACTTACTCAAGATAGGAACCTCCAAATCATTCTTAACTCCTCCTTTTCCTCCAGAGCTAGTCACTCTTGCCTTCCCATTGCCTACTGAAAAATTCTGAGGCCCTCAAACTCCTTAGTCCTGCAGGGCCTAACCTCAACCTGCCTTCTCTAACCCCCTTTATTGAGCCCCATATGTTTGAGGTAGGTGTGCATGATAGTTGTGTAGGATGTAGCAGTGGGACGAAGAGTTAGGAGAGTAGAAGGATAAGGAGGCAATGAGAGCATGAGTCAGGATGAACGGTAGGAATAGAGGTCAGTATTATGGAGGAAGAACAGACAGAATTTGGCCACTGATTAGCTGTCAGAGTCAGGGGAGAGGGAGAAGCCAGAAATGATGCTGATGTGGCACGCAGGCCTCAAGGAGGATGGAGACAGATGCTCTGGGAGGCATTTTTGCACCAGGTAACATCAGTCTCAGTGACCACTAGGAGTCATTGTTACAATAGGAATACATGATTCTAACAACAGAAGTTCTGAATCAAGATGGAAAAACGACCCTAAAGGTATAAATTCTGATTATGCTTGTCAAAGTATGTTCTCTTAGAACCTATCTTATCTTCCATTACACATGTTCTTGGCCCAGGATGTAGACCTAGAGAAGTGGCTTGCAAAAAGCTCCTTAAATATATAACAACACTCTAGCTTTCCTGAATAAAGCTATTAGGTCTTAGAAAGAGTTAAATATTGAATATATCCATAGTACCAAGGGGATATTCCTGGTTGAGAGATAATTTGGCATTTCTTAAGCATAATTAATGAAAATTCCCCAACTCTGAATTTAGCAACAAGAGCCCAACTTAGAATTCTCTTCTTCTAAACAATTCTCTGCTGTATTCCATACTTTATAGTTAATATTACCTTGACAATCAGAGAAGCTATAATACATTAATGAAACCTAGCCTGGAAAATCAGATTACAGCTTTATTAACATTTTCATAATTGAGGAATCTCTGTACCATTGAAGGTCTCATCTCTAGATATGTAAGAATCCTCTGTTTATGCATACCCCTGGACCAATCAAACAACAGTCATCACTAATAAAGGTTTATTTAATTCTCACAGTAAAATTTTAATATCACCAGCAGCCTGGGGAAGCTTTAGCAAGTGGATTTGCTTGACATTAGATCGCTCCTATTCTGCTAGTCCCAATACTTCTTAATCTTTAATATCAAGGCAATTAAAATTAATGGCCACTCATCCGAAGCTACTGTGGGCAGTGTTTCCTTGACATCAATTGTTTGATGGGATTACCTAGAGGTTAAACTAACAAGCAAGGTTTAATTGGAAGCAATGAAAGAAGCAGTGATCATACGTTATGTTTAACCTGCATAACCGTATCTAAATGAATATCTAAAAATGTTAAACTATTTCTCAAATTAAAATATGCACGTCACATTCTGATATCACAGATTTGAGTATCATAGCAATCAGCTATTAAGACCACACTGCTGCAACAGAAATCAGCATAATTAATGTATAAATCGACACTTAAGTCTAGGAATTTTTTCTATAAATTTAAATACAGATATAATCAGTTGCAAAAGAACCCCAGTGGGAAGTAACAAAAGCTACAGATCACTTGTAGGCCCTTTCCACACAGTGCTCATCGAGGGGAGGGCTGTACACACTGGCACTAAGTAAACAGAGCAGGTTCCATCTCTGTACGTCAGTCCCAGAACAGAATCAAGGCAGGATATTGGTGAAGGGAAAGAGGGAATACGTTGTTCTGTGCTTCTCTTCTGAGCCTCGTGTCAAGGATTCACAACTCTGGATTGTGCAGAAGGCGAAGGGCCAGGCAAGAATTTTAAAATCAATTAAAAACAGGAATAAAAGCATAAATACTGTCCTTCTTCTACTGATGTTTATTATTATCAGCCCCATACTATAAGCCTTTGGTAATCAGGGGCAACGAGTAGTAAATATTGCTCAGGCTGCTGATTCTCTGGAAATCTTCTGCAAGGCCAAGAAGCGGCTAGAAAAGCTTCCAGTCTCTCTCATACTACAGCCGTGCAGTTCTCCCCACCCAATTCAGCTACACATTGGCAATTAATTTTAAAGAGTAAAAATGTTTTCCACATAATATAACAAGTAGACTCATCTTTGTATAGCATTTTAAACCTTTTCCAAAAAGTTTTATATACAATCTCATTTAGAACCCTGGATTCTTTGAGGTAGAGAAGTCAGACGTATGCAGTACTGCACAGAGGTTAAGTGCTTTGGACTCAGAGTCTGGTTCCAAATCCATTTACTGCGACTTTTGGCAGATTATTTTAGTTACTGTCTTTTTTCATATAAAATAAGAATAATAACAGTAATATAGTAATACTATATATAAATATAAAAAAAAATATATAGTAATATAGTAATAGTAAATTCCTCACAGTGTTGTTAGGTCCATTATAATTTTGGCCCATAGCAATTATTCAATAAATGTTAGTTATTACTATCACCCATGCTTCATCCATGAAGAAACAAGAGACATGGACTGTAAATCGGGTGCCCAAAATCACACAGCAAAGTGTGATGGATCCAGAATTCAACCCCAGGACTCCCCATCAACATTTTCTTTTGTTACAATCTATTAAGAAATGCTTATTGAGCATCTCTATTATTATCAGTACCATACTAGGTGCTCTGAGGGGATGAAAAAATAAACACGTGGGTTCTGTCTGCCTAGAATTTACAATCTGGTAATGAAAACAATGTTAGACACTCCAAATAATTAGCAAAAAATGCAGGATGGTGGATGATCATACCCTGAGCTGTACAGTACAGATTCTAAGTGTAGCCGGGATTTGGAGGAAGAGAAGTCCCAGTAAGTCTGGAAAATCACAGAAGACTTCCGACGTAAGGAGGAACTTGACCTGGACCTCAGATTCCATTCAATCATACTTTTATTGAGACCCCATGTTCCAGAGATAAAAACCTCTAGAAGCTCATGGTGACACACAAATGAGCCAAACACGTAGGATGCTGCCTCCTTTTCCTGTGGACCCTTCCCAGATCCCAAAGACTTTCATTCTCTCTAACTTAACTCCCTTTTTCCCTTTTTAACCTCTGTCTTAGTCATCTAGTGTTGCTATAACAGAAATACCACAAGTGGATGGCTTTAACAAAGAGAAGTTTATTCTCTCACAGTCCAGTAGGCTGAAAGTCTGATTTGAGGGTGCCAGCTCCAGGGTAAGGCTTTCTCTCTCTGTTGGCTCTGGAGGAAGGTCCTTGTCATCAGTCTTCCCTTGGTTTGAGATCATCTCACCACAAGAACCTCAGGTCCAAAGGATGCGCTCTGCTCCCAGCGCTGCTTTCTTGGTGGCATGAGGTTCCCACTCTCTGCTAGCTTCCCTTTCCTTTTATCTCTTGACGGATAAAAGATGGCACAGGCCACACCCCAGGGAAACTGCCTTTACACTGTATCAGGGACGTGACCTGGTAAAGGGTGTTACAATCCCATCCTAATCCTATTTAACATAAAATTACAATTCCACCCTAATCCTCTCTAACATACAATTACAGCTACGAAATAGAGGACAACCACACAATATGGGGAATTGATACATACATTTTGGGGGGGGACATAACTCAGTCCATGACAACCTCTAAACATCTCTTTCATGACGAAAGCAGAAGAAAGTCATTCTGAAGGGAAAGCAGTGTTTCTGGAAGAGGTGGCATCTGAGTAGAGAACTAACAAGTGAGGATCACTTCTACTGGGGAGAATGAGATGGCAATGGAGAGGGAGAAGGCATTGGTGCCTGGGACTGAGCAAGAGCAAAAGTCCTCTGAAGCGCTGGCAGGCTCTGGCTACGGAAGAGGAAAGGGGTGAGCAATTTAGGTAACAGAAAGAGTGAAAAGGAGGGCTACACATTATCTCACACCCCTAAGTACTAAATATGCTACTGCCCAGTGGAGGGGACCAAGCCTACGATTCTAGAAAGAAGTGAGGACTGTGGTCTAGTGAGGCTAACTGAGGCCAGGTGTCCTCTGTGAATGGTCCGCATGCAGTTTTGCTGGAATACTCCTTAAAGTAATTTAGAAAAATCATGTACCCCTCACACACTTTTTTCCTGCTTGTACATTTTTTAGGTTGGCATCTACAATTTTTCATTATAAGTACATATAGTTGCAAACAATGTTATGTCAGTATGTCATAAATGTTGACATTTTAAAATAAGCCTATAACACTATTCTTTAAAATGCATTCAACTGAATATAAATAGCAAAGCAATTTGCTTACCACTATCCATTTAAAAGATATATAAACATACTCTTCTTTAACAGTCTGAAATTTTACACTTTTTTGTTCTTAAAAGTGTACAGTATTTCCATTTAATTTCCCTCCCATATTATCCTAATGCAATATACTTTTATAAAGCACAGAAATTGAAATTTTAAAATTGTTTTTATTTCCTCCAACTATAAGGCTCTACATGTTTAATCTACCACTCTTCAAGCAGCAGTCAAGAAATCAAACGATATATTGCATTGGGCAAATATGCTGAAAAAGACCTCTTTAAAGTGTTAAAAAGCAAAAATGTCACTTTGAGGACTAAGGTGCACCTGACCCAAGCCATGGTATTTTCAATTGCCTCATATGCATGCGAAAGCTGAACAATGAATAAGGAAGACTGAAAAAGAATTGATGCCTTTCAACTATGGTGTTGGCAAAGAATATGGAATATACCATGGACTGCCAGAAGAATGAACAGATCTGTCTTGGAAGAAGTACAGCCAGAATGCTCCTTAGAAACAAGGATGGCCGAGACTCTGTCTCACATACTTTGGACATATTATCAGAAGGGACCAGCCCCGGGAGGACATCATGCATAGTAAAGTGTCAGAGAAAAAAGAAGAGCCTCAACAAGATGGATTGACACAGTGGCTGCAACTATAGCTCAAACATAGCAACAACTGTGAAGATGGCACAGGACCAGGCAGTGTTTCATTCTGTTGTACACAGGGTAGCTATGAGTCCAAGTCAACTTCACGGCACCTGACAACAACATGTTTAATATTTCCTTCTTGGCTTAAGCTATCATTATAATTAGTTCAAAATTGATCAAAGCAAAACAAATACTTATTTTGATAAACACATATGGACCATAAAAAGTATGATTTTATCAGACATGCCTTTCTTAATCAGATGGGTGGAGGGTTATGAAGTACTGTCTGTAGGGAGCTTTGTTATCACCAGTATTTCACATTATCCCTTGTTGGACACCCAAGTGATCCTCATACTTTGGGGCAGTGAACCATAGGGTGGGAATATTCCTTTCTTTAATAAAGAAATTATTAGCAGGTCCTAGAATTCTTGAAATATTTAAAATCAGACATGCTGTAAATCTCAAGTGGGAAAAGGGAGGAGGGGGAAAAAAACAATCCATATGATGCCTCTGCCACACAGCTTTCTTAGGCGGATCAATTTCAGGAAGCAATGTACACATAGATAAGAGAAGCTGGACGGTGAAGGCCTTAAAATCGTTTGTGCCCAAGTACCCTTTCAAAAATCTTCAGGTACTCAGTAGAGTATGTGTTGCCTTAAGTGATCAGGCTAACTCTGGTTACAACGTAAGTTCTCTGTGTCAGCCAGGGCAGGAATCCTGTGGAAAGGCTATACCCAGAAAAGACCTTCAGCTCACCTGGGCAACCCCTTCAATGTCTCACAATGATCTTTTGGAACTAGACAAAGAACAAATTTATCAGCTTCAAGAAATCAAAAGTATTCTGATTAAAGGAATAAACTTAACGAGGCAGATTCAGTTTACGTATTATTTGGCATAACCTTTTTGGAGAATAAGCCGGCACCCTTTGACCTAGCATTACTAAGACTTATCTTAAGGAAATATTTAGAGACACATTTACAAAGATAACCACTACAGTCCTAATTATAATTCCCCTCCCCACAAAGGAGATTAATTTACAGCACATCTGTATAATAGAATACTATCATCGATTAAAAATCAGATTGAGGAAGAAAATTTACTGAGATGGGAGAATTATTCATAACATATTGTAAAGAGGAAGAAACAACACCTTTTTCTTTCTTTGCAGACAGCATGAGCTTTTTTTTTAAAAAATAAAAATACACATAGATATATACAGGTGCACACATATACAAACATGCACAGGATGGGATGTGGTTATCTCTGAAGGTGGGTTTATATGTAATTTCTGTTTTTGTATTTTTTCTGTTTATTTTCAAGTATTTTTCAATTTTTTTTTTTTTTCAGTTAAGCAACTATTAGATACTTATTAGGAAAAAAGCACCTTTTAATGAAAAAAAAATTAAATCTTTTTTACAAAGTCACTTAGCAGTCATTGAACAACTTTTATAAATGCCAGGCCTTGTGCTGGTCCATGGAGCTACAGGAATGAATGATGTCATTCCTGCACTCTATCTGGAGGAAATGATCGGCAGGTCCTAGAATTCTTAAAATATTTAAAATCAGACACGTTGTAAATCTCAAATACTATCCCAAACTCCATGCTCAAAACAAAAAAGCTAAACCATCTACAATATCTCTACAAACACTGAAAATCAATCAATCAGCTTTAATTGTATCCTCCATTTCAAATTCTATTACTGTATTTATTTATTATGCTAATAACAATGGTAAATAAAAGATAAAAATTATTACTTAAAGACTAAATCTTCAAAAGGCAGAACTGCAGAATTTTATAGTTCATCCTTAGTTTTGCTTCCTTGCATAAACTGCATCAGAAAGGAGCTAGCATTTGTTTGAAAAAGAAGCAGCTGACATTAAAACATCATTATTGAAATCAGCAAACTGAAAATTTATGAAGCACAAACCTCAGAAAAATTTGCCATTGTGTTTTCCCATGTTTACTCGTGATGTCTACTTTATGTACTGTGTCTAATTAAATGTAACAGATTACGAAATGTTGAAATGCGAAGTCGTGTATAATGGAATATGCAGCATATTTACATGGTAAACAATTTTACCTCTAATAAATAGTTTCTCCTTAATCAATATGTTTTTATCCCCATTATGTGATTCAATTTGAAATGAGAGATGAAAGCCAGATACTGTTCAATTTTTAAAGTTAATAGTGTTAATAAACCTTAAATCTCATTCCACACCTCTCCCTCCCAAGGGTATGCGTTCAGTAATGTTTATATAAGGACCAAAAGCTTCACACGCTTCGGAAAACCACACTGTGTGCACTCCCTTGAGAACCCAGAGGATGGTCAGATCATGGCCTTGAGAGCCACACAGACCTGTGTGTGAATCCCACCCCTGTAATTTCTTGGTTGTGTTACCTTAGGCAAGTCACGTTATCTAAGGTTCTTTTTTCCTCACTTACTACATGGGTTAATGATGCCTACTCCTCCATAGGGCTGTTGTGAACATTAAATGAGATAATATGTGAAATTCATACAACTGTGCCTGGGATATATCAGGCACCCAACAGATGTTAGTACTTCCTTTTCTTAAAACAATCAGGCAACATGAGCAACAACAAAACCCTCTGTAGGTCCATGGGGTACAAGCCATGCTTGCTTCCTGCAGTGATTAAGGTCAGGTCACCCTTTTCACAGGAACTTCAGATACCAGGGGAGCCAGGCCATGCTCCTAGTGCTGGTGGGATTCCGGCAATGGGGAACAGGCAGCAGTGAGAGCAGGGAAAAAGGGGTGCTCCCACACACACTTGAGCATAATAAACTTTGCTGTGAGAGAAGAGTAACACCCAGAAGAGAGCTCCTGTCTGCCACACACCTGCTTAACAACGGTTCTGCACATAGACCAAACAGCACTACCTATGCCTCATTTATCCTCACCCCTGCCCCAAACACACCCAGACACTCAGCAGGACAATGCAATGACCCTAGAATTTACAGGAAACCTGAGTTTGGATCCCAGTTGTGCCTATACTTATAGCATCGAGCACTTATGAAGAGAGCTCATCATGAGCCAGGCATTGTACCAGCGTACTTTACATGGGTTATCTCGTTTAATCTTTACAACGATCCAGTTTTACAGTTGCGAAAACTGAGGTTAGAAAGTTTATGTAACTTACCTAAGGTCATATAGTCTTTTCTATGCTTTTTCTACTATGCCTTATCTAATAAAATCTGCTTTTTCTTAATGCTCTAAAATTTTTTTTTAATTATTCTTTATTCATTTTTATTTATTTTTCCTTTTTTTTTTTTAAATGGCTAGGGCTACAAAAGTATATTTTCTACCCCTTTTCAGTGCAAAACATTTCAGCTCCCTTATGGTTAAAATGTGGGCTAGCCCAAGAATTCAAACTTTTTCTTTTTGGAAAGTATGTCCTAAATTTCTAACGACTGACTTGAAAACCAACTTTTGGAACACAACCCATTTCTTTTCTTTTTTTTCCTTGTTTTATATTCTAGTCATTTCTTTGACCTCATTTTATTTTTTATTGTACTTTAGATGACGGTTTACAGAGCAGAGTAGTTTCTCATTTAACAATTAATACACATACAGTTTTGTGACACTGGTTGCCAACCTGGGGTTCCCCATTACCAGCTTTCCTATCCCCTCCTGCCTTCTTGTCCTTGCCCCTGGGCTGGTGTGCCCATTTAGTCTCGTTTTGTTTTATGGGCGGTCTAATCTGTGGCTAAAGGGTGAACTTCAGGAGTGACTTCATTATTGAGCTATAAAGGTATCTGGGAGACATACTCTCAGGGCTTCTCCAGCCTCTGTCAGACAAGTAAGTCTGGTCTTTTTTTTTTTTCCTCTTGTGAGTTAGAATTTTGTTTCATATTTTTCTCCAGCACTGTCTGGGACCCTCTATTGTGATCCCTGTCAGAGCAGTTCGTGGTGCAAGCCAGGCACCATGTTGTTGTGTTGGACTCAGTCTGGTGGAAGCTGTGGTAGTTGTGCTCCATTAGTCCTCTGAGCTCATCATTCCCTACACAACCGGTTTCTGATAGAAGAACTGAACAAATTGAAATTCAGTTTCCATAGTATTTGAAATAATTTAGAACAGATTCACTTATCAAGTACCTTTTTTTTTTTTTCTTTTTTTTTGAGGATGTGAAAAATTTTATTGCCATAATCCACTGGCACCCTTACAGTTTGGCTGTGCCCTTTCTACTCTACGCATGATAGACTGGTAACTGCTCATGACATTCACAAAGAGGCTCATCTGCAAAAGTATATAAAACGTCAGCCTTGCAGCCACAGTACATACAAAACAAATGATACCCTTCATCTCCCTAAAACACGTAGTGAGGGGGAAGTTCTAAATCACCACAAACGATGTTTTCAGTTACAGACTATTTTCTTTAATATTACTTCTCTTATTAAAAAAAAAAAAAACTGTATTAAGTGTACAACTCAATAATAATTTTCTTCATAGGTTCTGTGGAAAGCCTCTTCGACAGATTTCTAAGCATTGACATCACAACTATGGAACTGTCTCCCATCAGCTGCACTGAAGGGTGAAGCCATCTCCCAGAATTAAAACTCAACATCACTCTTATAAACAACAATGGACCAGATTTTTTTCCTGAGAAGTTTCATGTAACTCTAATTTTTGTAAATAAAACACTAAAATTTGTTCATAATCCTATGTAAATAAATCCCATAGTCAAGCCTTTTGTTTAACGGAAACCCTTATTTATTCAAATACCACTCTCTACTAAACACACACCCGAGTTTTCTTCTATTTTGAAAAATCCAGAAAATCTCACATTGAATTTGTTTAAAGGGGAATTTCTATCCTCAAAAGGTATACCACCCGTCTTAGTTAACTAATATTGCTATTAACAGAAATACCACAAAATGGATAGCTTTAACAAATAGAAATTTATTCTCTTATACTTTAGGAGGCTAGAAGTCCAAATTCAGGGCACCAGCTCTAAGGGAAGGCTTTCTCTCTCTGTTGGCTCTGGGGGGAAGGCGCTTGTCTCCTTTCAACATCTATGAGCTTGATGTTCCTTGGAAATATCCACGGGTCTTGCATCAATCTTCCCCTGGATCTAGGAGGTTCTCAGTGCAGAGACCCCAGGTCTAAAGGATATGCTCTTCTCCTGGCTCTTCTTTCTTGGTGGTAATGAGGTCCCTCTCCTCTCTGCTCACTTCTCTGTTTTCTATCTCAAAAGAGAGTGACTCAAGATGTAACCTAATCCTGTAGATTGTGTTCTGTCTCATTAACATAACTGCCTCTAATCCTGCCTCATTAACTTCATAGAGGTTGGGATTTATAACACGTAGAGTAATTACATCAGATCACAAAATGGAAGACAACCACACAATACTGGGAATCATGGCCTAGCCAAGTTGACATACATTTTGAGGGGACACAATTCAATCCACAATACCACCCTTTCAACATAATTATTTCTTGATGCTCCGCTGCTATTCATAAGGTTTTCACTGGCTAATGCTTTTAAGTAGACTGCCGGGTCCTTCTCCTAGTCTGTCTTAGTCTGGAAGCTCAGCTGAAACCTGTCCTCCATGGGTGACCCTGTTGGTATCTGGATACCGGTGGCATAGCTTCCAGCATCATAGCAACACACAAGCCGCCACAGTACAACAAACTGACAGACACGCAGGGCGACTGGAATGAGAAAGTTGGAAACAAAGAAGAAGATGGATTAGTAGTTGGAAAATATGGCCTTGGTAACAGAAACAATGCTGGAGATCGAATGATAGAATTTTGCAAGACCAACGACTTCATTGCAAATACCTTCTTTCACCAACATAAATGGCAACTATACACACGGACCTCACCAGATAGAACACACAGAAATCAAATTGACTACATCTGTGGAAAGAGATGATGGAAAAGCTCAATATCATCAGTCAGAACAAGGCCAGGGGCCAACTGTGGAACAGACCACCAATTGCTCATATGCAAGTTCAAGCTGAAACTGAAGAAAATCAGAGCAAGTCCACAAGAGCCAAAATATGACCTTGAGTATATCCCACCTGAATTTAGAGACCATCTCAAGAATAGATTTGATGCATTGAACACTACTGACCGAAGCCCAGACGAGTTGTGGAATGACATCAAGGACATCATCCATGAAGAAAGCAAGAGGTCACTGAAAAGACAGGAGAGAAAGAAAAGACCAAGGTGGATGTCAGAGGAGACTCGGAAACTTGCTCTTGAGCATCGAGCAGCTAAAGCAAAAGGAAGAATTGATGAAGTAAAAGAACTGAACAGAAGATTTCAAAGGGCCTCTCAATTTCTTTCTCAAGAAGACAAAGTAAAGTATTATAATGACATGTGCAAAGAGCTAGAGATGGAAAACCAAAAGGGAAGAAGACACTGGGCGTTTCTCAAGCTGAAAGAACTGAAGAAAAAATTCAAGCCTCAAGTTGCAATAGTGAAGGATTCCATGGGGAAAATATTAAATGACGCAGGAAGCATCAAAAGAAGATGGAAGGAATACACAGAGTCATTATACCAAAAAGAATTAGGCGATATTCAACCATTTCAAGAGGGGCCATATGATCAGGAATTGATGGTACTGAAGGAAAAAGTCCAAGCTGCTCTGAAGGCATTGGTGAAAAACGAGGCTCCAGGAATTGATGGAATATCAATTGAGATGTCTCAACAAACAGATGCGGCGCTGGAGGTGCTCACTCGTCTATGCTAAGAAATATGGAAGACAGCTGCCTGGCCAACTGACTGGAAGAGATCCATATTTATGCCTATTCCCAAGAAAGGTGATCCAACCGAATGTGGAAATTATAGAACAATATCATTAACATCACACGCAAGCAAAATTTTGCTGAAGATCATTAAAAAATGGCTACAGCAGTATATCGACAGGGAACTGCCAGAAATTCTGGCCAGTTTCAGAAGAGGACGTGGAACCAGGGATATCATTGCTGATGTCAGAGGGTCCTGGCTGAAAGCAGAGAATACCAGAAGGATGTTTACCTGTGTTTTATTGACTATGCAAAGGCATTCGACTGTGTGGATCATAACAAACTATAGATAACACCGCGAAGAGTGGGAATTCCAGGACACTTAATTGTGCTCATGAGGAACCTTTACATAGATCAAGAGGCAGTTGTTTGGACAAACAAGGGGATACTGATTGGTTTAAAGTCAGGAAAGGTATGCATCAGGGTTGTATTCCTTCACCATACCTATTCAATCTGTATGCTAAGCAAATTAATACAATAAGCTGGATTATATAAAGAAGAACGAGGCATCAGAATTAGAGGAAGACTCATCAACAACCTGCGTTATGCAGATGACACAACCTTGCTTGCTCAAGGTGAAGAGGACTTGAAGCACTTACTAATGAAGATCAAAGACCACAGCCTTCAGTATGGATTACACCTCAACATAAAGAAAACAAAAATCCTCACAACTGGACCAATGAGCAACATCATGATAAACGAAGAAAAGATTGAAGTTGTCAAGGATTTCATTTTACTTGGATCCACAAGCAACAGCCATGGAAGCAGCAGTCAAGAAATCAAAAGATGCATTGCATTGGGTAAATCTGCTGCAAAGAACCTCTTTAAAGTGTTGAAGAGCAAAGATGTCACCCTGAAGATTAAGGTGCGCCTGACCCAAGCCACGATATTTTCAATCACATCATATGCGTGTGAAAGCTGGACAATGAATAAGGAAGACTGAAGAAGAGTTGATGTCTTTGAATTGTGGTGTTGGCGAAGAATATTGACTATACCATGGACTGCCAAAAGAAAGAACAAATCCGTCTTGGAAGAAGTGTGGTCAGAATGCTCCTTAGAGGCAAGGATGGCGAGACTGCGTCTTACATACTTTGGACATATTGTCAGGAGGGATCCTTCCCTGGAGAAGGACATCATGTCTGGCAGAGTACAGGGTCAGCGGAAAAGAGGAAGACTCTCAACGAGGTGGACTGACACAGTGGCTGCAACAATGAGCTCAAGCATAACGATTTTAAGGATGGCGCAGGACCGGGCAGTGTTTTGTTCTGTTGTGCATAGGGTCGCTATGAGTCAGAACCGACTCGACAGCACCTAACAACAACAACAATTATTTCTTGCTAAAAATGAAACACAAGTATTTTTGGAGTAAAAAACAGACTTAACAGTATATCTATTCAGAGACTAAGAATAGACCCATCCCAGGCTCTCGCTTTTATGGAACATGTGAAAACTTGGGGGCTGAGGACTAGCATACTAGTTTGCTTGAGATCAGAGTCTTTGTTTTGTCTTTTGGGATCCTTTACAAGGCTGTATATGCCCAATACACCTGGCAAGAAAACATTGGGTGAATGGATGACAAACTAAAATTTTTTGAACACTCAAAATATGCCAGGCTCAACACTAGGCACACTACATACATAATCTCACTCCTCAAACCCCCTAAGAAATTATCATTGTCCTCATTTTTTAGATCAAGAAATGGAGACTCAGATGAGATAATTTGCTCAAGATCACACTACTACTTAATAGTGATGGAGCAGGGTCTAAGTGACCCTTCTGTACCTTACTGCACTGCAAGTACAGTCAAGGGGGTTAAAGTTCCAGTTTTTCAAAATACGTAATGTGAAGGGACAGCACAAATGACTGTATGGGACACAAGTAACTAAACTGAGTTTTGGTATATAATCTAATATACATACAGAGCAAAGGCCTAAATACATAACTTTAGGAAAAGGAAAATATTCATACTACTTTAGAATTTTTCTCCCTTGATCTTTGACCCCAGTCACCCAGTCACTGGCCCAGTGGGGGTAATTCAGTTAGTCTTTTTAACCCCTTCTACTTCTGAGCAAGTTGTAAGCCCAGGCCATATGCTGGCTCTGCCAATGGCTCTACCTTTTGACTCATCCTTGGCCAGATCATTCATCCCAAACACATTTAATGAGTGTGCAATAAGCACTGTATTCCCTCAAAGCGGTCTCCCAGGAAATGTGACATTTCTCAGGAGGAGGACTCCTATCTTTCTCACCTTTGTTTGCCACAGTGCCAAGCACAGTGCCTAGCACATAGTAGATACTCAGTACCTACTGAGTGAATCAGGAAAATAGCCGACAATCTTGACAAATACTTTTAGCTAGATCAAACTAACTTTTGTTTGTAGCTTCTATTCTCAAATTCCATACTCATTGTAGAAAAGTAGCATGTTCTCCACATAGCTGACAAAGAGTCAGGAAGCCAAAAGAGACAGAAAAAGAAAACCCCAAGAGCATCTCTAAAGAATGCCAGCTCTCTTGGATGGAGCATCACAGAGTCAACGGAAGTGGGGAGCCAGAAGGCTTGGGCTTGAAGCTTATTCTGATAGTGTCTTTGCCCTTTGAACTACATTGTATATCTTCTGTTCATCCCTCCCTATGCACTTTCCACTCTGCTCTGGGCCCCAGGAAGCTGACCTATGTGTCCTCAGGCTTCTGGCCAATGGAAGACATAAGTAGGAGACAAAAAGAAAGGAAGAAAGCGAGGTCAGAGTATTTGTTTCCCTGATTCCCTCAGTGTGCTGCTGCCTTAAGGTCTCAGTTATACCGGCCTTTTCCACATAGCCTCTTTTGCTAGGTTCTGGTAGCCACTCCTTCTCTTCAGGCCAAGGGGTAGTAACAGAACCTATCAGCATTATCCTTTGTGGTTTCCCTACACCCTGCCCACCCTTTGGTAAACAACCACTTCATTAAACTCTCCTCAAATTATTCTAATTTGAACCCGTCATCCGTTTTCCTGTGGGACCCTGACTGATATATGTGCCTACTGGCCTGATATGCCTTACAGAAGTGAGTCAGTGGAAAGGTAATATGCAGTAATGAGAGACAGGCATGAGCAGGAACTGATGGGGATACTCAAAGAGAAGCAAACGGCAGAAGAAGGTGAAGAGGGCACAAACTGGAGGGATCGCAATTCTGATTATAGCTTTTTCTAGGTATGCGGAAACTAAAAAAAAAAAAAAAAACTAAATCTAAGTTAGAAATAGTCCCTCTACCCTTAGTTCGAGTATCTAAGCTAAATACTCTATCACTTGCATCACATCGAACAAGTGTTAGAGACTGCCTATAAAAGTCAGTTCTAAAAGTAAAAACAATACCTGACATCACTGGAGCAAGCTTTATGCGCCATGATAATCATGGTGCTGATTGTAGGCGAAGGATGACAACAAAAAATCAGCTCAAGCTTCTCCTGTTTCCTTTAAATCTTGCAGATATGCCTTATCTTTATTTGGCATTACAGCATCCTCAAAGCTCCCATCTTTTTACTACCTGTTCCTTTGTTCTTTTGTACCCTGTTTAAGGATGTCCCATCTCCACTAGAACAGAGGGTCTGTAGCCTTCTTTTAAGACAGTATGAAAGAAACAGCTTTAATAAAACAGCTGCCATTTTCCTCAACTTGTCTCCCAGTTCGCCAATTGCATACTTACAGGAAAAATCCACTTCTGCTTTCTGTCTACTGCCAAAGTAACCAAAAAGGCCTTTATACATAGCTAAAAAAGATACCGTAATTTGACAGTCATCTTTTTTCTGCTCTAGTTATTATTTTAACAGGCTTCTTCTTATTTTAATAGATTTTTTAAAATAAGGAAATCTTACTTACAAATTTTAATTAGCTTACTGAATATTCACTGCTTTGGAATAAGTGGCTTAATGAGTACGGAGTCCTCAGACTACTAACTAGCCTGGAGTCTCTTTAATAGCTTAGGGGGAAAACAATGTGGCTCTAGTGATATAAGCCTAGGCCCATGCCGCACAGAGCAGGACTCTATAGCCTGGGCCCTGGGGATGGATGAACCACGTTGCCTCTTGCAATAAAAACTCAGTTTCTCCATTTCATCAAACATCTCCATGTAAGAATCTCCAACTCTCCTACTTACTAAAGGCTTTTGACATGGGGCAAATCATTTAACTTCTCCAAACCTCAGTTTCCTCACCTGTAAGGGTTAGATAGTAATGCTTTCCAAACTGGACTGTTGTATATATCAAACAAAAGCTGGTCTTGTGCACTGATTTAAAAGCCCTAAAAAATGTTAGTTGAATCAATGAATGAATGAATCTTAATGCTGTCATTTAATCTCTGCTATTTCAGGTTCTCATCGTTAAAAAAACACTCAATCATTTCTTTACTGTACATTTCAATTACAGGAGCAATGAAGAATAAGTTAACATTTTCATTCTAAAAACACCTAGCAAAGAAAGTAGGGCCAGAGTCATTTAAATTCAAAATTGGCATCGGGAGAACAATGGAGTTTTTTTTAACTGGGTAACTTGAATAATCAATAGAGTTAACTTGTTCTATTCCAAAAAGTAAAAGCATATTAATATCTGCTTTACTAACTAAGAATGTGTGACAATTCAAGTATGATTCCTAGTGCATATGATATTTGAAATAATTTCTTCTTTTGTGAATTTTTAGGGTGTTATGTAGAAGGGAAACTCCAGCTTTTTCGGTCAAACCAAGCCGTAAGAAACTGGAGATTATGTTAACGTTTTCAAATTCTGGGTTCAACAAGCAATTCTATGTTAAAGACACTTACATTTATAATATTATATCACAAATAACGTAGGCCTAGTGTAGATTATACATTTTTCACTTACCCATGCCTATTTATAGCTAAAATGTATAGCAAACTTGAACAAACTATAGTGTATATGAACTTAGTATGTCCAAAACCAAACTCCTGATCTTTGTCCCAAAATCTGCTCCTCCCAAATTCTTCCCCATCATACTTAATAATAACTCCATCCTTCCACTGTTCAGCCCCAAAATGGCAGAGTCACCCTTGACTCTCTTTCTCTCATCTCCTATATTCAGCCTAGCAATACGCTTCTATCGGTTCTATCTTCAAAGTATATCCAGAACTCAGCCATGTCTCATCACCTCCATGACTAACATCCTGGTTCAAGCCACCATCACCTTCTACCTGGATTACTGCAACTATACCCTAACTGGTGTCTCTGCTTCCCCTTGCCTCACACAGTCTACTGTCAGTATAGCAGCCACAGTGATCCTGTTAAAGCTTAAGGCAGATCATGTCATTCCTCAGCTGAAAAATCTCCAATGGGTTCTCACCTCACTTCGGAGTAAAAGCCCAAGTCATTACCATTGCCTATAAGGCCCCTATCCCATTTGGACCCAACAGCTTCTTTGACTTCATCTCCTACTTACTCTGTGTCAGAAAGACTGACCTAGGAGAAACACAGGTCAGAAAGTTTGCTTTTTCGCCAGAGTAATATATCTGTGTCTATATAACTTTTAAGCCTCAAGCAATTACTAAAAAGTTTCAAAAACTGACAAAGCTATTTTTGATACAAAACAAAATGAATAATTAAGTGTTTTTTAAATATCTAAGCAAATGGGTACTAGGAGTCCCTGGATGGTGCAAACGGTTAAGCGCTTGACGACTAGCCAAAAGCTTGGCGGTTCGAATCCACCCAGAGGTGCCTTGGAAGACACGCCCGGCGATCTGCTTCAGAAAGGTCACAGCCTTGAAAACTCTATAAAGCACTTCTACCCTGCACACAAGTGATCACCATGAGTCATTGACTCAATAGCAACTAACAGTAACACCAAAGTAAATGGGTTCCTAGCCTATTTTAAAAGTACTGTGAAAAGCTGAACATAGAACTACCATCAAAAACCCAAACCAAACTCATTGCCACTGAAGTCTATTCCAACTTATAGCAACCCTACAGGACAAGGTAGAACCGCCCCATAGCGTTTCCAAGGAGCGGCTGGTGGATTCGAACTGCTGACCTTTTGGTTAGTAGCCATAGCTCTTAACCACTACACCACCAGGGTTTTCAGAGCAATTCCACTCCTAGGTATATACCCAAAGGACCTAAAAGCAGTGATGCAAACAGACATATGTACAACAATGTTTATTGCAGCACTATTCACAATAGCCAAAAGGTAGAAACAACAAAAACGTCCATCAACTGATGAATGGATAAGCAAAATGTGGTATGTATATACAATGGAATATTGTTCAGCCATGAAGAGAAATGAAGTCCTGATGCATGCCTCAACATGGATGAACCTTGAGGACATCATGCTGAGTGGAACAAGTCAGGCACAAAAAAGATAAATGCTGTATGATATCACTTAAATGAAATAAGCAAATATATAGAAACCAAAGGAGCCCTGGTGGTGCAATGGTTAAGAGCTACGACTGCTAACCCAAAGGTAATTAGTGGCTACCAAAAGCAGAAGGTAGGGGCAAAGAGAAGGTTTTTGCTTGGAGTACACTGTAGGTAAATTAAGGGTGGTATAGCTTGGAAAAAGAGAGTGAAAATGGGTGCAGTACTTGAAGAATGTAATCAGTGTCACTGAAGTGTACATGTAGAAATCGATGAAATACTGTATGTACTGTTGTATTATAATAAAAAAACAGATTACAGCCAAAAAAGAAAAAAAAAAATGAGTATGAAGCCTCCTAATTCAGGACAGCCAGAAAAAAAATCTTTCTCTCATTCCATAAGCATGTGTTAAGCAGGTTCTAGGTTACACGCAAAGTGCTAGGTACTTCAACTAATAAAAAACCCAGATCATACAGAAAAAAAAAACCAAACCCAGTACCGTTGAGTCGATTCCGACTCATAGCGACCCTATAGGACGGAGTAGAACTGCCCCATAGAGTTTCCAAGAAGCGCCTGGCGGATTCAAACTGCCAACCCTTTGGTTCGCAGGCATATTTTTGAAAAATACATATAATCTGTATTATGCTCTAATGGTGCATATGTTATGCTGTTGCTGTGTGCTGTTGGGTCTAATTTGACTCATAGCAATCCTATAGGACAGAGTAGAACTAACTGCCCCATAGGATTTCCTAGGCTGTAAATCTTTACAGGAGCAGGTTGCCAAGTCTTTTCTCTTATGGAGCTGCTAGTGGGTTCAAACTGCCAATGTCCTGTTCAGCATCTGAGTGCTTAACCATTGTACCACCAGGAAGGACTCCTTGCATTTATTATAGAAGTTAAAAAGAAAAATAAAGGAAAAAAAAAAGAAACAGAAGCAGGGAAATGCTTTAAGTTGGATCTACGAACATCTGAATTCTAAGTCAAAGCACTGTTGTTAGGGCCAGAAAATCAGACTGGGTATCATCAGCTAGTGTTCAACAAGGCTATCCTTTCACTGATGTTCAGGAAAAAATCTACACAGCAGAAAACACCCTCTTGAAGTGAACATAATTTTAATTTCATCTTTCCTGTCTGACCCAGTATATTATACCGTTCCTCAGTATTTCAAGTGGCAGTAAGTACTACATAACCCAGCTATTAATATTTTACATAAAATGTCTTTATAAGCTAGAAACCAAAATCAATTATATTCCATTTCAAATCAGGCAAAAGGAATCAAGATATATTACCATTTCACAGAAGAATGACAACAAACCTTAAATGAAATCTTAATTACAGACCTAAGGTTGCACTAGAGGTTCTGTGAAAAATAATGCTTAAGTAGGAGCCAGAAACGATCTTAAACTCACATCCTGGTCCGTTAAATAACAATGACTTAAAATACTGATATGAAACCCTCCTTGGAATCTTAAGCTTTGTAGTATTTTGGACCTTAGGTTTATAGCAAGAGTATTTATCTACCAACCACTTTTAAAATTTTGTGGCACGTAAGCCAGGGAACACTGAAATTGCTGTGAAGGATCAGCTTTTCCTTAAGTTCCACTGTAAGAACTGGCTGATACACTACCATTTTTGCATGCTATAAAGAAATGCTGTTCAAATGACAATCAATAAACAGCTATATGTATATTTAAATAAAATCGTATTTTAGAGCTAATGCCAATAGGATGTTTCTTAAGGAGGTAAATTTGTTAATTTATTTAAATGTCTCTAATCCTTTATCCAGGAGCCCTGGTGGTGCAGTGGTTAAGGGCTTGGCTGTTAATCAAAAGATGAGCAGTTCAAATCCAGCAGCTACTCCTTGGAAACCCTATGGGGCGGTTCTACTCCATCCTAGAGGGTCGCTATGAGTCAGAATTGACTTGATGGCAACAGGTTTGGTTTTGCTTTTTTTAATCCTCAATCCAAATACCAGTCTATTTGCCTAAAAGTAAATGTATTTTTTGTTAGAAGACGACAGCTAACTTTAGGAACACAATTTATTACAAGTGGGCATTGAAAAAAAAAAACAGAGACAGGTATGAACTTAATTCTTCTGTTTAAGGAAGCAAAGAAATCCTTGAGACTCAAACATTACAGCCTGGTTACCAAGAAGAGGCTTGGTAAATTCCTCAAAGCTTTCACCAAAAAGTTACATTAAATTTCCTTTAGGCAACAAATAAATTGGTTTCTCACTGGAAGAAGTTTAGGTCAGTCATCTAAATCAGGGAAACCAGGACTACATGCTATTTAGTAAAGAGTCACTTAAGTATAAAATGTGTCTCTCCTCATGGCATGTTTATGTCCTCTCTGTAATTATTGGGATTCCTTGCTACTTCAAATTGGGGGCGGGGCGGGGGGGAAGGCATTAAAATATTTCATAAAAATGTAAAGATATCTAGATTTACTTTATATCTTCTTTGATGCTGGAACATTTAGATCTGAAATGATGAGAAAGCCCTGAAGAAGGAACAGAGCTGCTGTACTGGTAGGGGACAAGACAGACTCATGGGGTCCCCTCACCTGTGACACTGTGATGCTGCATTTCTTGGCCAGCTCCTCTTTGGCTTCTTCACTGGGGTAGGGGTTGCTGAGGTGCGAGTAAAAATACTCATTCAAGATTTCTGTGGCCTGTTTGCTGAAGTTACGCCTTTTCCGTCTATGACAAGAGAAGAGAAAAGAATCACAGTTACATCAGCATTAAGCAAAGAGGGAAAGATTAATTGTGATCACGTGAAAAAGTAGATTTTTATTTTTAGACACTCCTAAGAGACTAATTTATCACTATGATATTGTAAATTATGTTCTTGGTGTCCTCCAAAGCACTATTCAACTTATTTTAAGATACAAGATCACTAAGAAAAATACTAGAATATGAAGCACAATTTATTTCATTCTTTGCTTATTCAACAAATATTTATTGAGGACCTACTGTGTTCTAGGGGCCCTGGTGGTACAGTAGTTAAGAGCTATGGCGTGCTGTAGCTGTCAATTCAAATTCACCAGCCACTCCTTGGAAACCCTAAGAGGCAGTTCTACTCTGCCGTATAGGGTCGCTACGAGTTGGAATTGACTTAGGGCAATGGTACTGTGTTCTAGGCACCCAATGAAGATCCAGTGAGAACAAAACAGACAAGATCCCTGCTACCAGAGAGCTTACAGGGGATTAGAGGGCTAAGGGAGAGAGTAGAGAGTGGCAGAAAGAAAGATATGAAACAAGCATCACAGAAATAAATAATTACAGTCATGTGCTGCATAACGTCCATTCGGGCAACATCTGCCTACATATACATCTGTGGTAGTAATTTTTTTTTTTTTTTTGGAAATTTGATTCTTTATTAAAACTCTTTAAATTCGTGTTTGCAAACATTTAATACAGGAAAAGAAAAAAATCTTACCCCATGACTCTTAACCCAGGAGGCAGAAACAGGACCTAAAAGAACAGGGTTGAAGACAGGACTTCCACTTTAACCTCTACATGGCTCCTGCCCCAAGGCACAAACCACCTTCAAAGTTTGGTAACCCAGACCTGTGCGGCGTCTGGTGCCTGCTAAGTGCCAGCCTCCAGGGCAGCATCAGGAGGCTGCTGGGTGCTAGCCTTGGAAGAAGGTTCCTTCTCTGAACTTTGCACCTAGCTCTGGTGGTGTTAATCAGCCATATACATGATTATCTTGGCTACTTCCTTCTGGCAATAAATCCACTGCTGTCGAGTCAATTCCAACTCATAGTGACCCTATAGGACAGAGTAGAACTGCCCATAGAGTTTCCAAGGAGTGGCTGGTGGATTTGAACTGCCGACTTTTGGTTAGCAGCCAAGCTCTTAAACACCTCACCACCAGGTCTCACCTTCTGTAATAAGGCTGCCCAAATATCAAGATCTTGGCCTCACCCTTGGGGTCCAACCAACTCACAAGGAGAACAGCTTGTGACACACATTCAACGTGCAGGATGTGCTCTCCACTCAAACTGAAGGTCACTTCTACCAGCCAGCCTCAAGGTGTGCTCTATATGGTTGGTATATAACACAGTGTGCATTATGTCCAAATCACATACCACCCTTTTTTACACATCGTATCTTGGACATTAAGCAACATATGACTGTATAAACTATGGTCACTTATAAGTACCATGAAGGAAACGAATGAGGTAAAACGAAACTTTATAAGAGGAAAACCTCACACAAATTATGGAGTCAGGAAAGGTTTCCTTGAAGGAGTGGCCCTTAATCTGAGACTTGGAGAATGTGCAGGAGTTAGAATGGAATGTGCAGGGTAGAATGGAAAAGGAATAGGCAGAGGAAACAGTCTGAAACAGAAAACAGTAAGTTTAAGGGGCTAGAGGAGGTTGGCACACAATAAAAACCAGAGAATGCGTGAGATGAGTCTGGAATGATGGGCAGGAGCCAGATTATTCAGGCTTAGTGGGCGCCTTAAGAATTTTTGGATTTTATTCTACGTGTAATAGGAAGCTATTACAGGTTTTAAGTTTTATGTTTAAAAGAGATCATTCTGACTGCTAAATAGAGAATAGTTGGAGGATAGCATGAAAATGAAATGAAGTGACCAGCTAAGGAGACAACTGCAGTGGTCCAACTGAGGTCTAATATGATAATAACTTGGCATAGGGGGGTAAGAGCAATGGAAATAAAAAGATTCTCAAGATCTATTTGAGAGGTAAAAATGATAGGACTTGATGACAGATTGGATGCGGGGAGGGAGGTGGGGAAGAGGGAAAAGGAAGTAAAGGGTAAAACTACATCAAGAAAGACTTCTAGGTTTTTATGCTTAAGTAACTTCCTGGACTGAGGCATAATTTTCTCATAACAGGAAGGGTAGGGGAAGAACAATTTTTCGGTTTTGCTGGGAGCAGGGTGATGCAAGGTCAGATGATCAAGTAGTTATTAACAATATATTTCAAATGGCAAAAAGGTCATTTATATTTGTGTTTGTTATTAAGATTTCAAAGAATTATAACCTGAAAATCAGTATTTTTCAGACTTCACTTTAGAGCAGATACTTTGGTAACTGGAAAATAGTTTTTTTCCCAAATAATTTCCTTAATAACCCACTAAAAAACCAAACCCACTGCTGTCAAGTCAATTCTGACTCATAGCAACCCTACAGGACAGAGTAGAACTGCCCCGTAGGGTTGCCAAGGAGCGCCTGGTGGATTCGAACTGCCAGCCTTTTGGTTAGCAGCCATAGCATTTAACTACTATGCTATCAGCATTTCCAACTTCCTTATAAATCATCTTAAAAATCTTCTCTAGTGTGATATTCTGCATTCACAAAAGACAGAGTCAACAGGCAATTGTAAATATATGTACCATAGGAGATTTTTTCAGCTAAAATGATGTCACTAACATGTTAGGTTAAGTATGTAATCTATGTCTCAACATTAAGGGAGAATCAAGGGAGCAAGAAATCCAAGTGTAATCAAAACATCTCTTTGGGTTATGAGTCCTTAACTTTCTTAATTTCAATCATTTTTGAGGGGTTAAGCCATTGTTTCCTGAAGGATGAAGAAGAAATTCAAGACCTATTTAGGTATCAAAATCAACAGAATTTGATAATGATTGGATGGGGGTAGGTGGTAGAGGAAGAGAGGGAAGGAAGGTAGGGAAGAAAAATACACCAACAAGAGCAATTAGTATTTCTGTAGGAGCCATGCATTTCATAAAAAAAATAAAAAATAAGGCCCTGAGTTGAGGGCACTCAAAAAAAGGCACATTCTGATGAGTAGATGGGTAGATGAGTAGAGTGAGAGAAGTCTAGAATAGATACCGAAACTGTAAAGCCTAGAGACATTACTCTGTCCACAGATATTATTGTTGAACTACACGGTAATAACCTGCTCACAAAAATCTGGGTTTCTAACTTCTTATGAAAAATTGGAAGATCAGTCACAAGACGCCCACATTCCTGCAAGGCAGCTGTAGACTGAAGCTGAGTAGTGCCTGTCCCCTTAAACATGTACCCATTTACTCCAACCCCCACTCTATTTCTAATCCAGCCACTCCACTCAATTCCATTATAGTAAGCATGTGAGTTTATGACTTCCAGTTTAAAACACGGAGTCCAACAGCAAAGCTCAGAGTGGATGGTACAATGGCAGAAGTTATCTTTGGAAAATGGGGACTTGTGAAGGGAAGAATGAACAGAAACATGTTTGGAAAGCAAAGATAAGTTTGGCTCATTTGTTAATTTTACTAATAAGTGGTTTTCAAGCAAACATCAAAGACCTCAGAGAACAAATTTATAGGCAAAACAGAACACCTCACTCCAGACATTCTCGCTGTGCCCCAGCTACAGCACTTCTACTAGAAGAGCACTGAGGGGCCTACCCAAATTTGTTAAATGTTTTGCGCTGGTGTTTCAGCTTGTCCAATCATCAAGAAAATGTGAGTATAGCCTTGTAGAAAGCGAGAGTGAGCTAGGGAATCATCATCTGAGTGAGCATTTTGGCCTAGAGCAGAACATCTTTCCCTTTTCAGTGCACACGGCTTGCTAAGAGACAGTACAAGAACAGATGGAGCCAAAGCTTAGCATTTGCATTCCGTTGAAGGCATAAGAAGGAATTTGGTCTTATATTTTATTTATTTTTTAGAAAAGCATCCTGTAGAAAATGCCCGTTAAGCATTTCCCCCAAAGTTTCATTCCCCCTAGGTTTACCACACTCTAAATGGCTATGCCTCAGGCCAGTGTGCAGTGGAGCATCAGTTCCAGGGCTGTGTCCTATCAGCATCACAATGTTATTTAACAGCAGTCTCTGTAGGACTGTTCCAAGCTCTGCCACCTTCTCATTCTAGCTCTGCACATTCTGGCTTGTTAACATACTTTATCTTTGTGGAACAAAAAAATAAATCACTTAGGTGTATATATTATGAATTCAGCTATGTAAAAAATAAACACACATGCTGATAAGAATGGGAAAGTATCAGCAGAAATAGGGATAGCGACTGTGTTAGGAAGGGTTCCTTTCTATCAGAAATACTTTTAAGTATTTTTATTGTATCATATTTTTAGTAAAATGTTCAAATTTGACAATTTAAAAATATTTTTAGCTTTTTAGCCTTCTAAAGCTACCTCCCTCTTAAAAACTTTTAACTCTTTAAAGTATTAAGTGGAAACATGAGTTCATCTGGTCAGTCAATAAATGATTTCTTGCAGCCTATTATATGTGAGGCATTTGCTGAAGTTGTGGGGAATGTCATGTAAGACTTGGCTACTGGTTTCAACAACTGTGTTGTTTTGCCAGGGGACAGAAGAAATGTTCATGAAAAACTGCAATAAAAGGTAATCTGTATGAAATCTGGTCTTGAGAATTGTATAAACATAGTATCAGTTTTCAAGGGACGGTAAGGACCAGTGAAGGTGGGCTTCCTAAAGTGGAAGCATTTAAGCTAGACTTGGAAGGATGAGCAGGATCTCACTAGATCTAATGCTGGCTATGTTCTGGAGCCCTGGTAGTGCAGTGGTTAAAGGTTTCGCTGCTAACCATTAAGTCAGCAGTTTGAATTCACCAGCTGCTCCTTGAAAGTCATGTGGGGCCAGTTCTACTCTGTCCTGTAGGGTTGCTGAGTCATAATCAACTCAGTGGCAATGGGTTTGGTTTTTTGTTTGGCTATGTTCCAAGCTCCATGCTCAATGCTTTCCAAGATGACAATTCATTACTGGTGATCAACTTGGGAAAGGAACTGGAAGAACACAGTCTGTTGTAGGAGGAAGGGAAGGTAGGTGGTCAGACAAATGAAAGAGGGAATTCTAGGGAAAGGGAACAGCACATATTAAGACCAGACCAAGAGGTATTTCATTTTGGATGAAACACAGGAAAGAACAATTTAGCAATACATAGCAAGAGCACTAAAAATGTTCATACTCTCTGATCTAATAATTCTATTTCTTAAATTAATCCTTAGGAAATAAACCTAAAGATCAGTATGGTTAAATTCATTTGAACATTAGTTTCAATAGAAATAGTACCGTCTCTCCATCATTTTCTCTCCTATTACCCTTCCTTTGTTTTCTACATAGCACTTACCCTGATATTACATTATCAAATAGACTACTATAGTATATTTGTTCACTTGTTTATTGTCTGTTTCACCAAATAGAATGTAAGCTCAATTAGGGCAAATAAGCCTTTTTACCTCTCTTCTTCAACACTTAATCTTTAGCACAAATAAATACTTGTGGTAGGAAGAAAGGAAGGAAGGAGTTATATTGGAAATTAATGGAAATAACTGCTCAAAAATAGGGGAATGGCTAAGTAGATTATTAATTATATGCCCATCGAGTAGAATTCAACCATTAAAATGGTATTTAAAATCAGAGCTTATAGTATACAAAAAATGTCTGTTTAATTACTTATTCATAGTAGTTTTTTTTAAAAAGCAGATCAAGTTACACACATTGAACCGTTACAAGAACTTACAAAAAATTTAAAAAGTCCCCAAAAAGAAAACAGAAAAAAATATACTAAAACATTTACAGGAATTTTTTAAGATGGTAAAAATGTACTTGTCTTTTATCCCTCATCCCTCTATATATTTACCAAATTTTCCATAATGAGTTTGGTATTTTATAATAGAAAAAAATAATAAAACAAATTTTAAAAATCTTAACAACAACAAAAAAATAATGCAGGCTAGGGACAGGTCATAGAAGGCTTTAAAAATATCCAACATTGAAAAGATGTTGGTTTTTAACTTCTTAAGCAAAGCAATTAGGGATCACAGTGATGTTACAGAAACAGAGAAAGGAAATGAAAGATGGACTGGAAGGGAATAAGACTGCAGACAGACCATAAGAAGGTGCTGTGCTAGTCCAAGTATGGAAGGATGAGAATGAAATAGATAGTGTAAGTAAGGATGGAAAGAAAAGAAGTAATGTGAGAAATGTTGAAAATGAAGCACTGGTGAATTCTAGCGACTAATTCAATATGGAAGAAGAGGGAATCGAAGATAATATGGAGCTTTGCTTAACTAGGAGAATGATGGTATAATTAGGTAGCAAGTACTTATTTGGCTCTAAGAAAAAGCTCTGGCATGAAGACTGTTCCATATACTTTGTTTTCCAGATCGAGAAGCTAACTTAAAGTTTCCTTAATACTGTGAGATTTGGATGGCAATTCTTACCTCTGTCAGATATAGGGGAAGAAAGCAAAACAAAATAGAAACTCCTTCCCCAGACTGAAGACTGATCATAAGCTTTAGCCAGGTCTAAGAAATATCCCGGTAGGAGCAAGACACAGTAGGAATGTGACAATTCTTCTGTTGTATCAGCCAGTAGATCTTAAACACACCATACACAATTTATTCCCCAACTCCTGTGAAGCTTGGTGAAAGCTTCAGATAAAAGGGAAATTTTCATTCTCACTGTAGAAATTAATACGCTTTCTTATTTGGGCAGATAGCATTTGGGGTTTTATGCTAACTGCTATTAATTAAAATACTACCTCCTTCATGGGAGTATCAATACATCCAAGTATTTTAATTTGCACAATGTAACATAAAAAATTCAAAATAGCATTATATGCAGAAAATTATCCTTAAAAATACTTTCTAGCATCAGAATTAAAAGGCTAGATTTTCCTGTTATTTGTAGCAACACTGATTCTATCCATTCCTGAGTCACCAAATTGGCAGCTAAAAAAGCACAACCACCCCAAGAAAAGAGGCTTGACAAAGCACGCATTTTGACTGAATGACCTGTCCACCTTAAAGAAGAGTTGTTAAGCCAAATTAATGAAGAATCTAAGACCAACTGGTCAGTTTTTACAGAAAACAATATACAAAGAGTGAAAGGGGAGAAAAATGCAATAGATTTGTGGCCTCACATACCTGGCATCAAGGAACCTTGATCTTAAAATCATAACTGCTTCACAAGTGCTTTGTTTAAGCTGCATCTGAATGGAACTAAATTTTCGATGGATGATGCCCACCATTCTTTCAATCTCTTTTGGGGAAATGGGACGCGTTCTACTCTGCTCTCGGAGAAGGTTCATCACATGTGTAGTGAATTCATTACATGCCTGTAAGGGGGAAAAAAAATTACTCCTTAGGAAACTAGTATTTTATATTATAACACCCAGACATTAACTCATCTGAATTTCCACTTCATTTGCAATTGCCAATAGCATTATGGAATGGATAGGGTAAAATGAAAACTAAGACATTTGTGAAGTGGTAGTGGTAGTTAGATGGGGCAGCAAGAATTCTGAAACTATGAACGGCCAGACCTGCAAGGGAGACACAGCACTCAACTTCCCTTCTACCCTCCACTTTGTCCTAGTTCCAAAATGAGATTTTCCCGTTGGAGGATACCCTCCACCAACTCCTACATGTAAATATATGTTCACTGTTAATACTAAACATCCCCTATTATCTCTGGGGCTTTATATATATCCGACAAATGTTTACTGAACACCTACGAAGTTCTAATGTTTCCAAGTGCTGTGAGGACAAAGAAATGAACAAGATGTGGACCTGGCTTTCAGTGAGAGAAAACACACAGAAAACTAATCCTCATGCAAGGCAGTCTATACTAAGTGTCACAAGAAAGATATGAATAAATGCTGTGTAACTTCCAATAGGGAGTATTCTCATCTGGAGGGAGAAATCACATAAGGCTTCAGGGCAGAAGTGACATTTGGGCTTTAAAAAATGGGTAGGATTTTTGAAAGGTGGATTAAGATGGAAGTCAGGAGAAATTTCAGGCTGAAGGAAGAAAAACCCTGGAAATGGTATGCATCAAGTTCAGGGTGGCTAGTAGAAATAGAATACGTAGGGGAGAAGAGGGGATTAATTCTGAAAAGGCAGGCATGTAAGGGTCTTGGATGTCAAGCATCCCAACGTCCTAGTATAACTCAGCTGTGCTGCAGGCCCTGTGTGTGGATATAAGTCATCCCTGCAAGATAGGTGAAGCAGCTTGACCCTTCAGGGCAAGGGCAGAAAAAAAATAAGGATCAGATTTGGGTCAAACGTTTTAGTTAACAATCCCTATCCCAGTCTTTCAGTTCATCTATATTCTTTTATGTCTACGAGACTACGCATTTAACTGGGCCTACTCTGAAATCCAGTACTGTCTTGGTAAATAAAGTATCAGTCTATATTCTCAGGGGGGGAAAAAAAGGACATCTGACATTTTTGTTAAAAAGGCAGGGATTCTGTGTCTTACTGCATGGATGGCCCTGGTAGGGCAAGCAGATAGAACACTCATTGATCAAGGCAAGACACGTTTTAGAGCTATAATAATGTCCAATTCCCTACAGATATCTTGAACATTGCTTACATATAGCACATGATGGTTTTTCTAACCATTAGAAAAACCTAATTAGAGAACCAGCCTTTCAAGTACATTAGGTGTTTCAGCTACTCTAAGTTTTTACACAGTTTTTCTATAAATATTTCTAAAAGTGAGGTAAAATGACTCTTGCTTACCAGTTAAAAGTTTTTTACATGCTTTAGGTCTTAAGAAATGTTAAGTTTATTATAAGTACTGACCCTGAGTTAGACTTATGGGATTCTTCAGAGTGTAGAATTGTGCAATATACACAGTACTCCCACTTATTTATCGACTATCTTATTATCCAACATTTTGCATTTACAACAATAATAAAAAATCTACTGTCCGACTATTTTGCACATTAATGACGTACATTTGGGAGTAACAAACGTCGAAGTGTGAGGCAAAAGTAACAGTGGCTGTGATGATTAAAGTTATGTGTCAGCTTGGCTGGGCCATGATTCTTAGGGGTTCAGCAGTTATATATATATATAATGACATAATTTGGCAGCTATGTAATGATGTAGTCACCTTCCATTTTGTGATCTGATGTGGTTATCCTCCATTTTTGCATAATGCCAATTTTCACCTAATAACCTGGTCTTTAGAACTTAACCATGTCAATAAGTGATGAGTGGGTGTATCTTGACTGATGAGCTCTATACTATAACTCAAAAAGTTTTACATTTGGTTCAAGAGAGAAAGTAATATTATGATGCAAGAATTTTTTAATACCTGAACCACAAGTGAGGAATTCTTAACCTGCAGTTCATAGATAGGTGTAGAAGGACTATGGCCCCCTGAAATACTATAAACCTTGTGTGCACGTATGCATTTTCGAGGAGAGATTGTGTAGAAGTTTTGTTTTCTTTTCAGATTCTCAGCCGATCCATAAAGAAAAAAAGAGGTTAAGAATGATTGTCCTAGATTGTAAAAAGCTAAGAAACTTTACAGCTCTAAAACCAGAAGTTCTTTCTATCTTTAAGCAATGCAAAATAAAGAAGAGTAAATTGAAAACCTTCCTTGACACTATATTACTGACTTAAATTAGCTTATGCCAAGTAATTGGTCACCCTGCAAAAAAAAAAGGAAAAAAAAAACATATTTTTTTCCTTCAACTTAATATAATTTCAAAATTATACAATTTTCTAAGTGTTTGTTCTTGTTAGGTGACATCAAGTCGGTTCTGACTCATAGTGACCCTATGCACAACAGAACGAAACACCACCCAGTCTTGAGCCATCCTTAACAATCGTTGTTATGCTTGAGCTCATTGTTACAGAAGCTGTATCAATCCACCTCGTTGAGGGTCTTCCTCTTTTCTGCTGACCCTGTACTCTGCCAAGCATGATGTCCTTCTCCAGGGACTGATGCCTCCTGACTACATACCCAAAGTATGTAAGATGCAGTCTCGCCATCCTTGCTTCTAAGAACCACTCTGGTTGTACTTCTAAGATAGATTTGTTCTTTCTTTTGGCAGTCCATGGTATATTCAATATTCTTCACCAACACCACAATTCAAAGGCATCAATTCTTCTTCGGTCTTCTTTATTCGCTGTCCAGCTTTCACATGCATATGATGTGACTAAAAATACCATGGCTTGGGTCAGGCACACCTTAGTCTTCAAGGTGACATCTTTGCTCTTCAACACTTTAAAGAGGTCCTTTGCAACAGATTTACCCAATGTAATGCGTCTTTTGATTTCTTGACTGCTGCTTCCATGAGTATTGATTGTGGATCCAAGAAAAATGAAATCCTTGACAACTTCAATCTTTTCTCCGTTTATCATGATGTTGCTCATTGGTCCAGTTGTTAGGATTTTTGTATTCTTTATGTTGAGGTGCAATCCATACTGAAGACTGTGGTCTTTGATCTTCATTAGTAAGTACTTCAAGTCCTCTTAACTTTTAGCAAGCAAGGTTGTGTCATCCGCGTTAAGTGTAGCCCTCAGTTTTCTAATCAGTAAAATGAAGGAAACTGAACTACAACTATGTATCCCTAAACTGGGATCAGTAAGTTCCATAGCTAGTTCTACAAAATGTTAACAGATGGTCCAAGAATATAGCATGTTTGGGAAATGTTACATTAACCAAAATTTTAAAAGACTTTTTTTTCCGTTTTGCAGGACTCCTCAGAACTTCTAATATGCCAACACATCTTCAAGGGAAAATGGTGGATCCAATTTTTTTCAAATAAATATGGCCATGAAATCTCTTTTGAACAGTGCTGCCCAACAGATATATATTACAAGCCACATAGGTAATTTTAAAATTTTGCCAGGAGGCACATTAAAAAAAAAAAAAAAACCGATAAAATTAATTTTAACAATATGTTTTAGTTAACCTACTATGTGAAAAATACTAACATTTCAATATAAAATCGATGTTAAAAAAAACTATTGAGGTATCTTACTTTTTTAGGGGGGGCGGGGTACTAAATCTTTGAAATCCAATATGTGTTCTACATTCACAGCCTATCTCAACTCATACTACCCCAGATTTCAAACACTCCATAGCTACATGTGGCTAATGGCAACCATACTGGACCAATGTGCTAAGAAAAACTTTTTGAGAAACACTATATGGGCAGTCCCCAGGCTACAAACCAGAGCCATTCCTAACCGCATCTTTAAGTCGGATTTGTAGTTAAGTAGGAACAAGTGCATATGGTTCTTACTTAGGCTTACGTAGTGCAAGAAAAGGCCTGACGCTCTTTTTAATGATGTCAAAGCTGCATGTGCAGCAAGTGAAGATGACTGTGCTGAAGAATGTGTTGCAAGTAGGGGTTGGTTCAATCATTTCAAAGTGAGGGCTAATATACATAACATTAATTTTTTTAAAGGGCAGGTATGAATTGTTCCTAAGTCGGACATCTATAACCCAGGAACTGCCTATACTAGATAATCTTTACGCTTCTTTTTTATTCTTCACTCACACACACACACACACATACATGTCTTAGTTGGAGAAACAGAAGTTATTCATTTTATCACATCTCGACCTTTAGTACATGTCTTTAATAACTGTGTGACAAAATGGGAAGTACACCAAATGCACTTCTGCATATTGCAGGGTTGGTTGTCCCAAGAAAAGGCACTTGTGTGACTGTTTGAGTTGTGAGCTGAAGCTACTTTTTTCATGAACACCATTTAGCAAAAGTGACAAACATTATTTGAAATTGAGCATTTAGCAAACATTTTTTTTTTTTTAAAATGAACCAACTGAGCCTGGTTCATTTGGTAAACAGCTGACAGTATTTATTGCAGATGATAAAATTCAAGTTCTCAAGTGAAAAAGAGAATTTTGGAAAACTTGCATCTGCCACTATGTGCTTGACAGTTTTTCAGTATTTAAGGTTTTTATGATTACTCTGGGGCTGATATGAAAATATATAATATTTTGATACTGAATAATGAAATGTGTCAAGACTTGGACGATATGCATAACTCTGTGAATCAGTATTTTCCAAAAGATCAATGCATAATGTTACAAAATCATGCATGGGTAGAAGATCCATTCAAAGTGGAAACTAGATCAATGAATTTTAAAGGAATAGATCACAAAAAGTTAATATGATTTCAGATTCCACTCTGCATCTAACCTTTAAGAAACTACAACTTGTCAAGTTTTGGTGTAATATCAAAGAATATCCACAATTATCTGAGAAGGTCATTAATATAACTCCTCCCTTTTCCAATGACATTATCTGCGTAAGGCCAAAATTTCTTCATATGCTTCAGTCATATGACAACAGATCGACTGCAGAAACAGATATAACAATCCAGTGGACTTTTATGAAACCCAACATTAAAGAGTTTTGCAAAAATGTAAAAACAATGCCACTCTTCTTACTAAGTTTTGTGGTTTGGGGGAAAATATAGTTATTTTTTTTAATGTTATTTTTGTTATATATTACTATGGGTTAATACCTATAAGGGTTTATTTTTGTATTTTTAATTAATAAATATTTTGAAATTTTCTGTTTTAATTTCAATTATAATAAATATTGGCAGATATAACCCATAAAACAAAATCTCTTTGAAGGTGTCCAATAAATTTTAAGTGTGCAAGTTCTAAAACAAAAAAGTTTGAGAACTGTTGTACTGGAATATGGAAGCATTTCTAAGCTGCACCCATAACACTGCTAGTTCAAACAAATCTTTGTTCACACGCTAAGGTAACAGCTATCTACAAAACAGTGTATGTCCTGGTAAATAATTCAGGACCTCTGTGTGAATGATACTGAGATGTTAGCTCTCTTAATTCTTCTCTGGCCATATTCTACTCTCCCCAGAATGGGTGTCTGCTACTGTTTCTAAGGAACAGGCAAAAGCTAATATGAAAAAAAAAAAAAGGGTTAAAAGCAAAAAGTTTATGCTTCTAAAAACTCATAATTTCCTAAAACATTTGCTGAATGTCTCACAACTTATTAAGTGAAGCCATCTATGAATGCAAATGCTGATTAGCAGTTTGGCAATAGCCCAACATTCACAGAATTCACATAGCTTTTCTTTAAACCAGTAGTTCATACATGATTAATTAGAACATCTCATTTATGTACTGTGCACTTTAGCTCATTACTCTAAGTAAAATTCGTTAAGTATTTACATTTAGATAATTAAAATCTGGGTACACCCTTAAGAAAGATGCATACACTTTAGGCAAAGTTATTTTTTTTCCTTTATAAAACTGAAACTAAATTACAGCCTCATTTACAGCATCATCTGTACCAGTTTCAGAGCAGAGCACAGTACTGCCTCATCTCCTATTCCTTAAAAGGTATACTTTTCTTTAACATATACATGTTGTAAAAATGATCAAATGATTGCAGAATTGTTTTGAAGGGTCAGCAAATCACATACTAGCATTGATGCTGTTTATAATATGAGATGAAACACCTATTATAGCCTCCAATAAACCTACAAGACTGTATTATTAAAATAGGCTTTGGAGAAATTTTCCATTGCTTTATTGTTTTTACAAGTGAAATTGTCAGGTTTTTGTTTTGTTTTGTTTTGATCAATTGTCCACAATGTAAATGCAGTGACATCTTGGTTAACTGGAATATCTGCCATTTGGGAAATGCAGGTTTTGATTCCTTGAATTTTCTGATTAGAGTATTGGGCAAAAACGCCTTTTTGTTTTTTTAGTCTAGCTGTTGAAAACCATCTTGAGTACATTTTTTGTTTGTTTGAATACATACCTTACAATAACATAGTTAAATGAACACAATGCCTGGCAAGTTTTACTCTGAGAAATATTTTAAATCAATTCTTATTATGAATCTTTCCCCTTAAAAATCTAAACTGAGTAGTAATTGAGAATTTGAAATACTTGAATCCTAGATAATTTTAATGATATTTTTGGCTAGTAAAATTATCTCCTCAATATCTGTATATATTTTATTTACACTCCAAACTAAAGTTTTGAGGGTCTTGTTTGTTTTGTGGTGGTATTTTTTCAGTTACAGATTCAAAATTCAACCCCTTTCTTGTCTTTAAATTCTTATCACTGAATGTAAAGATGTAAGATCAGACAGTGGGCAACATTAATTTTAGAGGAACTTTTACAATGGTTCAGTGATCATATCTAAAAACTGGATTAGTCTCTTGTAACCATTTAGGAAAGCTAACTGTAGGCAATGTGGGGAATCCCCTACTCTAAAACCCACTTTGAAAGCAAGAAAAAAAAAAAATTCTATTAAAAGTAGGTGTCCCTCAAATTTACATGTAACTATTCCCGAGATGTCTTCATAACTTGCAAGTAACTAGCCCAATACTATAGATTTTGTACTTATAGAATGCTTATTAATTCAACAAACACTTCTTGTTTTAGGATAAAAGCCAACATTTAAAGATTCTTTCTAATCTAACTAGAATGAGACCAAGTACAGGAACAGCTATAAAGATAATATACTTGTTGTACCTCAACACTTCTTACCTAATTGCAATACTTTAGGGATCTAGCTCATGGGGGTTTGTAAAGATTATATAATGTACGTTATGTTCTTTGCACAGTCTGGAACATAATTAATACTCAATAAATGGCAATTATTATCAACAATGAAAATGGCAATTTTATAAAATTCATATTATTTTCTTGTAATTCTGCAAGCAATTTCCTACTCTGATTCTCTACAGTTTTGCCTTTTCATTGCCCAAATAAATACAAATGCTGCTTCCATAGAAGTAAAAAAAAAAAAGAGCATTCAAATATAAAGCAACTTTATTAATAAAGCTTGTGAAAATAGACATATTTGGTGCATAGAGCAAATAAACCAGCAACTTGGCGGGGGGGCGGGGGGGGGTGGTGGAAAATGGAACATACAAAAATTTGCTCCAGCCAAAGACAGCTAAGAAAAAATTCTGCATAACAGCTGACAAGAAGTAAAACCCTCTCTTGGAGTAATGAATGATGAATTTTTGCTTGGGAACATAAAGTACAAAGTTTACATCAGGTGGTATCCTTTTGTCTTTCCTGCTTAACTCTTCAGAAAAAATAGCAAAACGGCATTAGGAGTTTGTGGGCTGCACAACCTTCATTATAATAACATTGTCATTTTTTAACCTGATAAAAATAAAATTCCTTTACAAGCAAGAGAGATTTTGCCAGCAAATTTAGGCACATAATGTTGAAATCCTCGAAAACCAAAGAGCATGCCTTTACAAAGATTTTGGTTCAGCATGCATTTCCCCTTTTTCCAAACAATCCTCTGCAATCTAAAAGCCCCCACTAGTCAAACTGTACCTGATTGGTTTCGAGCACATTCAGTTTATATACTTGGCTCTAGTGCTTCCATATACAGGGTAAATTCAAAAGACATCTGTGATGCTTGGAGAGGGTTGGGACCCTTACAATACTTTTGCCTTCAGCAAAAATGTATTTCAATATAATTATAGTAGATAGATTTCAATGTCATCTCTATTATAGCAGCTGTAAATTATGAAGTGAATTGCCTGTGTACAAGCATTTCTACCAGTACAAGCAAACTGGGATTACTGTGTAGGGCATGACAAACCTTTTTTTTTTTTTAAACTGATAACAAATGTCCAAGTCAAACCCCATTTGCAAAAACCAACATGCCCATCTCCTTCTGGCAGAAAGGTGGAAGAATCAAGAAGCTCAAATGAAGGCCTTCAATTCTTAAAAACAAGGCTTCTTAGAACCCATGGTTCAAGTTCATTACAAATTCACCTATCTAGTACAGCAGAATCACAGCAACACACTTAGAAAGCGAGGTAAAGGCAATTTTCAAGACTTGTAGAGAACCAGTAAGACCCAGAAGCAACCAGATTTGCCTCTCAGCTAGAAGATAACACCCCCAAAATGAAGTATTACAAGACAGTTTGCTTTGGAAAACTATATTCCAGCTAGGTGTCAGGATCAACAAAAGTAAAATAGTTTTGTTTCCTTTTGGTTGACAATGATATTCAAGAATTTTATACCAAGTCTAATATTTCAAAAATATTTATGAGTAAATTTAGATGCCTGTTGTCACAAATCATTAAATGAGCCTCTGTAATAGAGGCATATGATTAAAGGATATTTTCTGGGGGGAAAATACGGGATTTCAAAGACAGTACCATTCCTAAAATACACACATAAGGCCAAACCTTGCAGCTTGGATTTAATTTTGCTCAAACTATAGTTCTAGTCTGCTTAGCTTTGTAAATGTGGCTGGGTTTATAGGGTACTTTAATTTGCTGCAGTAGTGGCGTTTGTTAATTTTATAGCAATCTAACTCTAAATAGGCTTTCAGATAAAACACACTGGAGTGAATAGCTCTAAGATTCCAATGTCATTTATTTCTTTATAAAAAAACTCAACCCAATTCTCTGATGAAGTTTCTGCCTTAACATATATGTTCTTCCTATTTACTAATAAGCTTTCTGTCACTCAGAGTGCCCATGTTCACTTTTAAGAGAAGAAATGCATTTCTGCAAAGTGATTAAAATAGTTGTTTTCCCATCTCTGCTTTGTTCTCATTTCAAATGCAATCCAACATGGGCAAATTGGATAAAACCAGAATGGACCTAAATTATTTTCCATTTCTACATGGGTGGCAGTATAATTGCATGGAAAAGGTAGGTATATTGTCAGAAACTGATTTCAATGCTTGACTCTAGCACTAACTAGATGTGTGACATTGGACAAATTACTTAACCTCTCTGAGTCTCATTATCTCATCTGTAAAATGAAAATTACAATGCCATCTATTTTAGAAATGCCACACCCCTTCACCTCACTTAGCTCTGCTGAACCTTTCTTATAACTCCAAATTATATCCCCGAAAGGTCCATCCCAGATAAACCCTTATACACTATGGAACTGAAAAAGAAAAGTTGACTATCTTATGTCAGAACTCACTGGTCCTAATAACTTAGGAGAACCACAGACAGAAGAACTATAAAAGCCAGCCCCCAAAACAAGAGAATTAAATGCTGCCACACCATTCCAAAACAATGCAGAATCTACAGAAGAAATTTTCTAAATTAAAATTCTGTTGAACCTGCCAATTAGTCACCATATTCCATCTAATTATTTGTCCATATGACTGCATACATTTCATATACCTATTTTTCCTGCCAAAATTATTAAAAATTAGAAAAGGAAATACAGATTTAAATGGTGTTATTAAGCTATTGAATATATTAAGAAATAAGATTCATGATTAAATTTCAAAACTCATTATTTCCCAGTTTGATATTCAATCCAGAATTTGTGTGTCCACATGTATTTTTAAAACAAAACAAAAACAAAAAAATCTAACTGGTAATTCCGGACTAAGGTTACTAAAAATCTTGTAGGGTTTTCTTATAGCATTTCTAAGGCAATGAGGCTCAAGACCTTGATATTGGCTGATGCCAGGTACACCCAATTTCCAACAGGGCTAAGGAGAAGGTAAGGAAGCAGGTGTGAATACATAAGGCAGGAGAGAGTTAAGGAACCACCTTAATTCCTCTAGAAAGGCAGCCCATTTGGCCCTAGCATTACAGATCTTGCCATGCAAGGTGACTAGTGGTATTTACGTAGTAAGTACTTACAGGTGTATTTAACAAAAAGTTGTGCAATTAGGATTATATTACAAATTAGAATCCTTTTCTACTGTTAATGCTTAGGGCAACCATTTCACCCATGACTTATTTTGTTTATTCTCAATTATTCATCTATCAAATCAGAAAGCTGAATTCCTTTCATGTATAAAAACAAGATAATTTTTCTAGAACTCTAATTTGCACATTGTCAACAAAAATTATTTCTATAAATGAGACTGGAGATTCCGTTTTACATCTCAGGAAGTCCAATTCAGGAAATAAAAGAGAAAACATCTTATAATATTAATTTATATAGCATTTTAACACAAAGTTACATAAATCTTTCTACCCTTCCTCAAAACATACTCACCTCTGGGACAGAATTCAGCATTTGCTTAAAACCGTCATATCCAGAATATTAGAAAAGGCAATGAAAAAAAAAAAAATATATATATATATATACAACTAAAACTGTACAGAGAACTTGGAAAAATAATCAGTATTAAAGCTGACCAGGATACTCACTTCTCTCTAAAAGGTATGGACTTTAAGAAGTGCTTGTTTACATACTAAAGTATTTAAATACTGGGTGAAATGGTATGATGCCTAAAATAAAACTGGCAAAATATTGATAATTGTTTAATCAGGGTGATGGTATCTAGAGGGTTCCTTATTTTAGGTTGAACCCTATGAAATTACCAATATTTGACAGTTTTTGATGTAAAAACTTGGCAATTCTATAGGGTTTACCCTAACACTATTCTCTTTATTTTTACATGTATGTTTTTAAATTTTTCCATAATTTTTATTACCTTCCAAATGAGAATTCTTATCAAATGAGAATTTCTTACACCAAGCAGGTTTTTAGCCTTAAACTAACAACTAAAATGTGCTTAAAATGAATCACCAACATTTTACCTTATTCCATTGTATCTGAGACTCACTTATTTTCCCCACATTTTAACATCTCTAAAGTTTGAAAACATGTTACAATCAATGGCATGTTATAGTTAAATTGACAGTGTTAATTTTTTCTTGGTGACACATAAAATAATGATGCAGTTTAAATCAAATATATCTTAGATTCAATGAAGTATGGTGAATATAATTGCTGAGAACAGCATTTATAACCCATATTCTCTTCCCAATCAGAAATGTAGCACACAATGCCTAGTACTCTCTGTCCCACAGCACCCATAGTTACCCTGGGAGGTCTCCTCCTCAGAGAGACAGGCCAGAACCTACTTAGTTTGTGAACTAAGCTTCCTCCCCTATAGTCTGGCACAATCCATAAGAATTAATTCCTAGGAGGATTCTGGAGCTCACAGCATAGGAGGTAAATCTTGCTATGCAAAACTTCTCTTTAAAGGTTGTTATAGCTTATGAACAAGGCCAGTGCATAAATGTTAGTTATATAGAGCTTTGAAGAGCACCACACAGTCAGGTTAGAGGGGAAGAATGGTTGTAGGTGTGGTAGTAAGGGCATGTGAATTTGAGGAATGAATAAAACTAGGACAAGTAGATGGGATAAAACAGGTTTTGCTTCACCTTCGAAATCTCAAAGGGTCTTCATTTCATTGAATCAAACAATCCATTTTAATTTTTGCATTGACCTTATTTATTTTGCTCTTTGTGTTAACATTTAACCCTCACAGCCCTCAGAATTGGTTAGTGCAGTCTAACAGAAGAGCAATAGAGGGTTTGTGCAGGACTATGAGAGTGGCGGCTGCTGACCTGTTCATATTTCTCCAGTTCTGTATGATAGATTTGTCTGATCTGGGTCAATTTGGCTCTGTAATCTGAGTGTTCAATAGAGTTATCTGAAGAACCTCCAGAGGCTGCCGCGGCTGCAGCTGCTGCCGCCGATCCCCCACCTTTCTCAGGACCTGAAACACCTTCTGCCAAAAGCATATTGTCCAGTCTCATTAGCTGGGGATCGGGAGGGTCCTCCTCCTGGGCTCCTCTGATGCTGAGACCTTCAGGGAAAGAGAGATAGAGAGAAGAAGCGAGAAACAGGACAAATAGCGTGAGTATTTTGCTTATTTGAGAAAATGATCAAACAAATCAGTATACTACAATTCATGCTGAGTACTTCACTGTTCACCTTTGACCAATAAGCTTGACTAGGTGTGAAAATTCTTTTCAAGATAATATTTATATTCATTCTAGAATTTCTATTTAGAATATCTCTCCCCCCTTAATTTATGCTATATTAGATTCTTAAAAAAAGGTAACCCAGGCTTCTGAGAATATTTTAAGCTTCCCAGATACAAATGATTTAAACATAAAATGGGAAGAGGTTAAAAAACTGGAGGTTTTGAGAAAGGAAAACAATTCCAAGGGTATAAAGCAAAATCATCAAAAGGCCGTTATTCTATTTCTCTATACAGTTGGAGGAACAGAATTAAAATTCCCCTAGAATAGTTAATACACAATATCCAAAAACTGGAAAATAAACAGGATTAGATGGGCTTTTCCATCATGTAATTTTCAAGGAGAGAAGAGAAATACATACATTATGAAATAACTAGCTGTACTTAAAAAATATATATTATTAAATGAATGTTGTAAAGAAATTTCCAGCAAACCATAAAACGAGGATGCTAAATACAGTATTAAAAATGTGCCATTGACATGGCAATACATTGCTGGGCACAGTAGTCTCAATCTAATTTTGCTTTTAAATCATGAACTTCCTAAGTGATGCCCAGTCAGCAACCTCATCTGTGTACTATAGATCACAGCTGACAATTCATAGGTTTAATCAGGTCACATAGGCTTTCTGCCAAAATGTTTTCAACAACACAGAATACAAAGTTTTAAAATAATTATCATGGTATAAAAAGCACTGGAGTCACAACAGCTCAAAATCAGCATTTTCATTAATGTGTAACATAATCTAAAATATCCCAGCCCAATTAACCTCTGTAAATCTGTTTAAAAGCAGGTTCCCCGAACTAGTTACAAGGCATCTTGCAGGAGGGAGGAAAAGGAAGTTGGCATCTTGCATGTTTGCATTTGGATTCTGCCTTTGCATCTGTGCCTGTTGTTGTTTATCCACAGTGGTGCACACTCTGTGTCTAGTGCAACTTACATGACAGTAACATCTATAAGCTGCCAAGTACTCAACTGAGCACCAGCTCTGTGATTTTATATACTTACTATCAATTCTTTTAAGAACAGATTTCATTCATTCCTAGATGTCCTGAATTACACCCACAGCATGACAGAGCTCTGGGTTGTCTCAATTCAAATGCACAACTTTAATTTCCTTCCCCAAAATGCTTTAAAGTTGTCACTTTCATTTAAAAATATACTTCACAATAATTTCAACTGCATAATAAAACTAACTCACCATAATTTTAAAATATATCTGTTGGCCTACACAGAGGTAAATAAATAAGGTTTGAAAATTGTAATACAATAAATTCACTTAGAGAACCAAAAAGTTCGGTCACTCTCTTAAATAAGAATTAGCATCAACGCATCGCTGGTAATTAAAGACAGACAAACATGTATTTGCTTCTAGGCGCAGTGGTTAAGAGCTCGGCTGCTAATCAAAAGGTTGGCAGTTTGAACCCACCAGCTACTCTTTGGAAACCCTATGCGGCAGTTCTACTCCATCCTATAGGGTCGCTATGAGTCAGAGTCGACAGCAATGGGTTTGGTTTGTTTTTTTTTCTAGAACTAGAAGAAACTGCCTAATACTATTTTAGAACCATCAAGTACTGATTAAGTTGGCATTTTCAGTTTAACATCTTTGATTTTCCTCTTTTCTATCTCATTTTGTTAGATGTTAAAACCTCATGGCCTAGACATGCTCATAGTTCAGCATACTAAGACTTCTGTGTGTTTGGCATGCAGAGAGGGCCTGCTAAGCAACCTTTTATCTGGCCCTTTGGACTCTATTTCATTCTACAATATTTGTTTGGGAGTTCCTTAAGTTCTTCCTTTTTAAACTGAATCTTTACTCACATTTTTGTGTGTTTCTTGTTTCTTTGTTCATTCACACAGGTACCGGTGCTTCTTCTGGAAATGCGTTCTTTATCTACCTTCAAGTTTCCTTCCAAGTTTCTAGTTTCCTACTTGTACTTATATACATTTATTTTTCTCTAGGGATATTTGGTAAGATTCTTCAATGGCAACTCAACATCCATAGACAACATTATTACACTTTTCTGCATAAATGTGGCAAACAAGGTAAGATGCTCAATGACTACTACAAAAGGAAGCAGACTCTAAGAGGGCCAGCCAGAAGTAGATTCATCAAGGAAAAAATGCAAAAGGCACAAATGAATTAGCCATCTATGGTCCTTTATACATACCTAATATGTGTATAAATCATCACCACCGTACCAATAGGAAACAACAAACAACACTTATGTTCAACAGTAGCAAACACAAAAATAATAAGTATGCATTTTCAACTGGTATAACATTTCCCTCTCATGATGAATATCTCTCCTAAAATCGTAAGTAACACGCGTTTGTCTCAAGTTCAGGAAAAAATGCTTAATGAAATCCTCTGTACTTACTTTATAACTTATGTATATCAAACCTAATCAGAAAAATCATTTCCTGATAAAAAGTTCATATTCCTTTAGATGAAAAGTACTAGAGTACTTTGTAATTAGGCAACATTGAGAAGGCTATTCATCAATACTGAAGTCATTTTTATAACTATAGTTTCAAAAGTGAATCAGATTTTTTCTCTATTAAGCATAGTCATGATTATAGATCTCTAAATAATACCTAGTTTCCCAAAATTATTTAAATATTTGTATTTATTTTCTTACTTTACATTCAAGTTACTATTTTATTCCTCATCATGCTTACTTATCCACTCACTATTACTTAGCTTACTAACTGTCCAAAGTTGCACATGGCTTCCAATCATAACACCTACTCCTTTGGGCATCTATAAACACTTTAATGAACCTCAACTTGCAAGGGCCAGAATGAATTGGACTGGGTGCTTATCAAAAGATTTTAGTATTTTCAAATTAAAATTTGGAAAAACAGTAATTTAAAAAGTGGCCCTTCTTGTTTTTAATTCAAAATGTACGCCAAAGCATATGCAGAGGCTTATAAAGTTTCACATATAGACTATTTGCTCATCATAGGAATATAAAGTTTTTTTAAAAAAAAAACAAACCTATATTTGCAATCTGCTTATAACCACAACATTTATTTTAGTATCCCTAAGATTTAGACAAATCATACAAACACAGTAAAACACTGTTTAACAATGAACTTGGCTTTGTTATAAGCCCACAGTTTTTGCATATCTTTCAGCAAATCCTAATTAGCTGTCTTTCAACATGCTGTGCACCTGCCCCACAGATAATGGGAGAGAGCATCTGCATAGACGACTGCATTCGAAGGGCAATAAATAAATTACAGGTCAAAATTATTACAAAGCTTTCTCCGAATAAACGCATACCCTTCACAATAGTAAGCTGCAGATGTGAAAAGTACCTAAAGCCCACTCAAATGGTATGATTACAGTGCTGTTTAAGTTTAATAATCTGACTGTAATTCAGGCATTTTTCAACAGCTCATTAAGGGTTCATTAATATATAGGCAAGCTTTTGAATTATAAATAAGCAGATTAGAAATCTGCAGTAGCTAGATTGTAAAGTAGTAGCCTCTCTAACAAAACAACACCGCCAACACAATAAAGGCTTGACCTGAGAGAATGAGGTGCAAACACAGCGCACTAACTAAGCTTCATCGCTCCTTCATTTCAAGGACCAAGCCCACTGGACCATGACTAACCCCTGTTCATTCAGGACTGAAGAGTGGCTTCAGACCTCGGCTATTTCAGATGTGTCCTACACCCAGTTGTGAATTATGCATAACTAAGATCGTCTAACCCTATAGTATTTCCATAATCAGGGAAGACACATAAACAAAAGTTATCATCAGATCATTTTCACTTTGTAAAGAGGACATTATTCAGACCTACTGAGAAACTAAAAACTATCATGGAAACTTCAGCTGTCGGATTTTTTTCTCTTATGAGCATACCATAAAACTAGACCCCAGTGATTCCTACGCTGAGGCCTATGAAACCTCTCTAATTGTGTTCAAATGGTGGACTTGTTTTTGATTCATTCAACTACCACACTACAGTCTTAGTATTACTAGCTCAGAGGAAGCTGGTTTAGCAGAATATCATAAAATGAGGCCAAATCAGATGCTTTCAGCAGGCCCTGAATTCTTGGCTGCTTTGAAACCAGGTACAATTCTAATATTTTTGGTTATTCTTCTAAGTTTCCATAGATTTTATTTGGTGTCTATTATTTAAAAGTAACAAACAGGACTGTGGACTGAAGTTACAAAGCTGATTAAGAGAAAATGCCAACCTCATTTTCTGTACTTCCTTTGTTTTAAAATCAAGTCAGCCACAGTTTGAGAAATGTAACTCAAATTATAAACAAGCTGCTACCTTTCTTCCAAAACATAAAAAAGGTAAAATAATTTCCCACCTGAAACATTCAACTTAAGTTTAAGTACAAAGCACAAGACGTAAAAATGAAGTGAAGGTCATAAGCCCCAGGGTTATAAGGTCTCCTTTGAAACAATTACTTGCCGGTTGTGAAAATGGAATAGAATTTGGAAACACGGTAGAGAAAGACACT